>NC_059529.1:50000-1448523 GCF_905147795.1 Pieris rapae | reverse complement strand
GCTTTTTTTCTTGATGTTCTCAATACGGGACAGATTTTTATCAACTTATCACAAACAGTTTATTATTACCCAAGTCAAAAGATAGTGAAATTACAAACGGTATTTAAGCGAGAACAACAAATGAAAGTGGCAGATGAGCGAGGCATATTTCTGACAAAATCATTTGATACCGTCGGCCGGTTACGCCTCGGCGCCTCCATAGATCACCGCAGCGTAGAGGCGTTTTTATACATACAATACCGTTTTGTTCAACTCTCCAATAAGGCAGACATTTTTGCGTCTGTTTAAATTTAAAAAAAAATGTCTATAATATAAAGTAAGTACATATTGTAAATTTTGCAAGTGCAAGTTTAGCTCCATATGCTTATATTTAATAAATTAACTCAAACTATAACTATCTTTCAAGTTACAAAATATAAATGATCTGTGGCATTTGGCTAATGTATATCATAATGTAGACAATAATAGCAAATGTGTACAACAATATTATAGCTTTCGCGCTCGATCATAATCATACAAATCAGAACTAGAGCTTAATAAAAAGTATTATTCACCCACTACACTGTTTTCTAAGAGATACTAGCGCAAGACGATTGCATTGCTTATTATCGAAGAACAAGAGGTGCACGTCATATTTCTTGCTTTCTACGCGTATATGTTATTGTTATCTCTGGTTTAGATTCGCGCTTTAGACCTTCGATATTCAAAATTTGAATGTAGTCTGTATTCGTCCTACTCTGTTTTTTGTGCAAAGGTCGTGACTCTGTGATGTGGTATATAATAGTGACATTGTTTTTAATATGGCTGGTGGAGAATTTCCGGCGGAAGGAACCACGTTTGTTTAATCATCAGTGTGTCCAAATGTTAGTATGATTTTCCTTTTTTTTTAATTTGCATATAACGTGGGAACCGATTTCTACTTGTGATGTCTGGTAGATGTCTATCTAGATCGTTTCGATTCTTATAAGCAATAATTGTAAAAGAATTATTAATATTTTAATAAAAGTTATCATAGAAAGTTGCTCCTTTTAAGAATTAAAAATTAAAATTTATGGCATTGTTTTGCAGTGACATCTATTGACGAGTGGAACAATATCTAAGTGAAACTTGAGATTTTCCCGCCTTTTTATATACGTAAAAGATATCTACATTGAAATAGATTATAATATCGTAACGAATTTAATATTGATAACTTAATATTTACATTATATTAAATAGTTATTGTTAGACTCTCATTGTTGAGGGTCTCATCGTAGGTTCGATCCTCGGCTGTGAACAAATGTACTATCAGTCTATGAGCGCATATAACATTGCTCCAATGGCGAAGGAAAATATCGTGAGTAAGCCGGCTTGTCTTAGCCCCAAGAAGTCGACGGCGCGTGTCAGGCACAGGAGGCTGATCACCTACGCGCTTTTTAGATTGACAAATGTTCTTGAAACAGATTTAGAAATCTGAAGTCCAAATCTAAAAAGGTTACTTATTTATTTTATTTTTAATTACTGTTAATCAATCTTTGAAGTATTGAAGAATCTAAATTACATGTTGACTTTTACTTTAAACAATGCCGAATATTTGAACAAAGACATTGAATATCATATTATAATTACATCAGAATTTCACTGAAATTTTGTCATGACAATCAATTATAAATTTTTTGTGTGTCGCGTGTCTATTTTTTCCTCTTTACGTGTTCGATTGACGTGTATTAACATACACACTTTTAATCATCAGACGCATTTTGTCTTGTCAAATTAATGTCGCGTTTTTTGTGTGATGAATGCGATGTAGAAAAGCAGTGTTGCCCCGAACCCAATAATTAATCCACAATCTCTGATTGTTTTTTATCTGACCAGACCGTGACAGTCGATCGTCTATCCTATCCTATCTGCATCCCACTACCCTACGAAGACAATCTATTTATGGTGACGGATAGAATGCAATCTCTTCGCTTGAGTGTTAAGCACTCATATTTGATAATCAATATAAATCAAATAAAGTAAATAAAACCGTACAAATAATAATAGGATATTGGCACAGTTGAATTGTCATTTTCATACAAAGGTCTATCCACATACACCGATCCGGCTACCATGGGTAGCTTGTATAGCGAACTGGTAGTACTATATGAATAAGTTATTTTTTATATTTTCATACAATAATTAATAGAAAAATCTTGCTTATATTTTACAGGTAACAGCCTAGAAAATTACTAGTAATATTATGTATGTGTGTATGTTTTGAAGATCTTTATAGATGCTTATGCCAGTCTGTTATGTGTTCGGTATTGTATATTTCAAAGACATTAAACTGAAAAACATAAACGAATCGAAAATTTAAGGTACGATTTTCAGTAGATCATGTGATTCCTAGGCAAGGTTTAGCTGTATTATATTTTTGTGTAAATTGGCTGACATATTAAAAAATAAGGAGGTTGCAAAAAATTGTGATAGGAAATCTAAGAAGATTCGCACCGGAAGTTTCTATATGATGTTAATTAAAAGAACTTCGCGAGACAAGCCATAATCATAACTAGTTTGATAAAAGAATGTCGTAATCATAGTTTTTAGAAATCTTACCCAATAATCAAATTAAATTTAAATGAACGAGTTTTGGAGCGGAAAAGTCTTTGTTAACTGCTGATTTTAATTGCAAATTTGACAAACCATTCATCAAAAAATCAGCCTTCCGTATATTTTTAGACGAAAGTTTTTTCTTTAGGTATAAAACCAGGCTCATCTTTTTCTGGACATATAGGTTCGAGGAACAAATGTGTGTCGAAATTGTAATCGACCAAAAGCTGCGTGTGCGTCTAAATTCACTTTAAATATGTATTGACCACACGGGTAATTAACAAAAAATCCAGTGGCAATATCTGTATTCTTATAGGAAACTAGGTGATTACACAGATGTGTCAGAAGAACAGAACGTTAGCATTAGGTCGATGGTATTCACATCTATAAATACCATTCTGAGGTTCTCCTGAACCGTATGGGTAACTCTTAAATGCCCACTTAGTCTGGAAGTCCATTGGGCCATGGTTTTATGTTAAGATTGAGAGTTGCCCGCCAAAACCATAGACAAATATTAACCTAAGTAACCTTTCTTTTTAATCGGCAGCTCATGTCTGAGCATCGTCTTCAGAATGGAGCGGACTGTCTGTTTCCACAGGTCCTGTATTTTCCTGGTAAAATCTTTTAAAATGTAGAAAGGATTGAACCATATTTTATTTTTGAGCTTAGTTTAATTATTCACCATTTCCTGGCTTGGATCTGGTCCAAGTCTATCTTTGGCAGAATTATTGCAGTCCATAACACACCCCTGGAGACGGTTTGGTAGAACATTGATTTTATCTAAACTAAAATTATTGTATAACCAAGCACAAATGTTGATAGAGGACAAATCTTTGTTTTCAATTTATTTTTTTATTCTTTGTTACTCAATATGTCATATGGAACATGGTGTAGTGGTTGCAGCTCCTTACAAATATTGTGTAAAAAAAACTTGCCGATTAAAAAGAGTGGCGGAGAGTTTATTGCCAGTTCTTCTCTTCCGTTCTAAGCCCTTGATTTGAGAACTGGCAGTAAATGTAAAATTAAATTCATTTAATATTTCTTTTTTTGACGTTCATAAGTGTACATTGTTACCTACATGAATAAATAAATTTTGAATTTTTGAATTCCGTTGTCTACCGCCTCTGTTATGACAGTGTTCTGTTTTGAAGACGATGAGTCTTTCACTTGATCGGTCCATCTGGTTGGTGAATGGCCACGTGATCTTTTGCCGTCTGTTTTTCCAACTACGATCAGTTTCTCCAAGTTCTCATCGCCTCTGCGCATTGTATGACCGAAATAAGATTCAACTCGCTGTCAGCTTATTATATGGAGACGCATTTCCGTATGCGGATTGCGGAGTTTGGCCAGGTTGCTGTATTGCTGCGCTTCGTAATCCACTGTATACTAGCATTCACCACCAGCACCACATCTCAAAGGCATCGTTTTTCATCGTCCTTTGCCTTTCTTCAGCAAAGAAAGTTTACGTTTCTACTCGATATAGGAAGATACGGACCAGGTAATAATATGTATGTGAATTACAAAATACTAAAATCTGATAAGTATTTAAAATGCTACGCATTCTATTCTTTCTTGTGATAGAAAGCATAACAAGATGTTCATCAGTTTTTTATGTCCATCAGGCGTGCAAATATAAATAACTTTTATATAACTTATATATAGTAATACTATTTAATAAATTTAAAATTGTATTCAATACATTTAAAACGGCTTCACATTACGAGGCCAGAAGAATAAATTACAAACTTAAAACTAGTGTCCTATCGACTGCATGTATGTATGTATGTGGACTCTGTTTCCGCACTTAGACGCTCAATAGGTCCATTGTGCGTGAAGTCCTGGCTAACTAAGTCAGCCCAACTCCTTCCAAAAGCACAGAAGCTTCCTGGGCACTTCGCAGGCTCATTCGGCTCGGCTGCAATTTTATTAATTATTTTCTCATTAAAATTAAATTCACGAGAATAAAGTTCATTAAATATGCTATTTTTAAAACTTAAATTGATTATAGTTAATAGCAGTGTTAACTTAGTTTCCTTTCTATGCATTTGACACTGTCTCGATCAAGAAAAGAACACGAGAAAACAATACCTTAGATGCGAAAGACGGCGTGTGACAGGCTCAGAAGGTTAGTCACCTATTGAGAAAACAAAATATCACCAACAGATACAGAAATCTATCACCAAAAAAGCACACAAGAAATAATAAATTTATTATAACGTTTTAAATTTTACTGCCAGAATGAGATTGATAGTCAATGTGTATACATTTGATTTTCATCTTTTTCATCGTAGTTTGAAACTGAAACATCGAACTTTTCTATAGATTTTTTAAATGTTACGGAGGGCAGAAGGCTTATTTGATGTTACTATAGTCTATACGTATTATTTATATACGTTTTTATCTTTAGTCGAATGGGTATCAAATACTTGTTTCTTCAAAATTCAGGCGATAAACAAACCTTTTAGCTGACTTCTTATAATATTATTAATATATATATCTTATATTATATTTACAACATTGACTCATGACGTCCCGCTTTTTTTATAAGTTGGTCAATTGATTGTGGTCAATCAAAGTACGCTTTTTCAGTCCTTTTCGTAATACCATATGAAATTCATATGGCCTAGATTTATATACAACAAATATCTGAGTTTCAGAATTAAATTAAAATAATTATAATAATTCAAATTTAATTACGAGTTTTATTTATAATCAAAATAAAACTAAGAGTTGAATTGTTGCATGTATTATGCAATTTAAATTTACATAATTGCTTCTATAAAATTTCACTTTTCATACACACACGGAAAACTTGTTTGGAATGGTGTGAAAAGTTAGAGATTTGGTAAGTTAAGAAACTTTGTGGATTTGGTCTGTACTGCAGACACAATAATGTGTCTGTTTTGTCAAATTTATAGAAAAAAGGTGAGGTGAGTCTTGGGAGCTTTTGCATCTATAAAAAAATGTGAATTGCTAAATATTATTATTAAGTGCATAATTCTCCACTATTTTACTACTTTTATTTTTTTAGAAATAATTTTAATATTAATTTCTGATTATTCCCGTTCCAATATATATTAAATAAATGTTATTATTGAATAGACAAGCTACCAAAATCATTTGCTAAACTGTTGCGCAAACAATTACACAAAAAACGTTTTTTAGGAATTTTCGTGCAATTTTTCTCTCCATAAAAACCTTCCTCAGAGCTCAAGGAATAAATACTCAAATTGCAATAGCCTTCATTGAGATTTAAACTCAGTAACATATATAACTATTTTATTAGTATATAGTAGTGGGTTCCTCGATGCTTTTATCATTACTTTTATTTACATTTTTATTGCAATGTTATTTCGTGTTTTATACCTGTTAAATTGAAGTTTGCCCGTTAAAATAATATTAAAAAAATATATTTCGTTACTAAATCAATGGCAACTATGTAGTCTTGTAAATTTAATTCTGATAAACCGAAGAGCACCGAATCACCTAAATTGATGCCGTCTTCCGTATTTTAAAATCTGACATGTTTTTGACGCTCAACTTAAAAATGTCATGTCAAAGGCAGATTACTCCACTTTAGTGGGTGACATCGGCCCCTTTGATATCTGCAAAATATGTTTTAAGCGTGACAAATTAATAATGTTTTGACGTTTTTTGTGGTCTATTTCCATTTGGTAAATTCATAACAGTCTCATTATATAGGAATGGGTGAGAGCGACGCCGGTGGGCGTTCAGTTGCTCATCACGCGTAATTCGACATGGTCAAGTTTATAATTAATTTGTCGTGAATTTTGTGGATTTAGTGATAAGTGCGTATTGTTGATAAGTGCGTATGTGGTTTAAGGTTCAATGACTGCTGTAAATTTTTGTTATATTTTTTTTATGCGCTTTATTTTGTTTTGAGTTTGTTGGTTAATTAGTTTTTAACTTAAAATAGTTATTAGATGCTGCTAAAGGAACTTAATCAATTTTAGAAAATTTCAAATAAATTGAAGGATGTTATCAAGTCGACGTGTAATTTTTTCTAAATCAATTGGAAAAATATTGTCACCTTTAAAACTGAATTTTCTGGGCATACATTTCAAATTTATAACTATCTTTAAAAGATTTTCATTCAAACGAGTTGTTGCAAAAAAAATTTCTAAACAATTTTTTTAAACCTATTATGTATTGTATATTTGTAACTATGTTACTCGTTTGAATAATCGAATCGAACATGTTGAATATGATTTCCATAAGTGTCATATTCTGTGTAGTAGTCAAAGTCGATCAAAATGGGTGCCAATCTTAGACTATTATATACATTTTGACTTAGTACTAGTAGAAATCATGTAAGCAACAAAAACAACACAATTTAAACATTAAGACCAATAAAATTTTCTATAGGAAGCGTGTCAGGTTTTATTGTCTATGGGAAATTCGCTTGTCTTTGGTTAGAGTAGAAAATTGCGATAAAAAGTTGAGCATCGACGCGATATTGCATGCACAATGCACTTATGAATAATAAATTCCTTTCATTTCATAATCAAATGCCTGATTTGGAGATCGACAGAGTTTGATGACATTGATTTACACAAAAACATCATATAGAGTAGATTTCATCTCGTAAATTTAAGTCTTAACTACTGTGTAATAAGGTCGTTTTTATCTCAATAATATTACAAATATATACTAGATGATTCAGATTACATCGCCGACTGCTATTTACCATGACACTTTTTTTTATTTTATTTTTTTACCCTTACTCAATCTATACATCTAGCTATTTTCAGTATAATAAGTTACTCACTTCTGCCTGTACAATAAAATCCTCTTTTAAACTAAAGAAATACATATATGTATCCCCGTACTACCGGTACATGGGCGAGCTATACTCAGTAAAACTAGTGTGTACATATGGTGTCTGCATGTAGTATCGAGTAAACATAATATATATAAATAATATTGATCTTGAGTGTCTCGTACAACTCAGTATTCGTACAAGAGAGGTCTTACTTACGTTACAAGGAGAGTTCTTACTTTTTTTTAAAGATTTTATTGCCGTCGTTATGCTATCTTCAGTGTGCAACTCTTGTCATAAACCATATTAAAAAATATATTTCAGTCAAATAAATAAATCTATGCGGACACAGAACACTTGTTAATGATATATTTGAACAGACAATATTAAAGAAATCTTTTTCTTTTAATAAATACATTTCTAACTGCACGAGGATAGGCCACTGTCTACATAAAAAAAAATACTGTCGTTATGCTATCTTCAGTGTGCAACTCTTGTCATAGACCATAATATTTAAAATATATTTCGGTTAAATAAATAAATATATGCGAACACAGAACACTAGTTAATGATACATTAGTATTGCAAATATTTTGTTTTACAGAGCATTAATTTCTTATTGTCTCTGTGCTATCTTCACTGTGAAAATCTTGGTATAGAAAATATAAATACGTGTGTAAAATGACATTTATGACACTAAACATAAATAAAGAACTTTAATTACATAGAATGGTTGTAACGTTCTGTTGATAATAATTAAGTAATTAATATTTGCATGCAATATGAGTAGAAAGTCTTCATCAATTCTAGATGTTAACAAACCCTAGAGAAAGTATATTTTACGGTTTTTATGTGTAATTAAAACGTTTTTATTGCGGTAGTTTTGATATGCAGATTTGGATAAAATAATACAATACAACTTGTTGTAAAAACTTATGTTTCTTAATCAACCGTTATCTAGAGTAATAATGTAAACTTTGTATTTTGATTAACCAACAAACTTGCGTCAATATTTTGTAATTATTAACCGCATAATTTAATTTAAATATGCTAATTATTTTTACGGCATCCTTTATCGTATTTTGATTAATTTAGCTTCATGCGCGTTTAATTCTTTTATATGAAATTTGCAACAATTTAAGACGCGAATAAAATACATAAATTTCGTATTTAATTAGTTTTCTGTACTTTAAAGAAAGTAGGTTTTAAAAACACTATGAATATTTCACCTTCTTTCACAGTAATTTACGTAATGCTAACGTAACAATGACTACACGGAAATATTAAATGTAACTCGACTAATTACACATACATCTTCATAACTCGGCTAACTTGCATCTGAAGTGCGTGTGCGACAATTGATAATAGTGATACTTCATTAGTGAAAAGTGAAAGAAGCAAAATCTATGGATTAACTATGGGAATATGGCCAAAGATCGTCCTAAAGAAAGCAGTTGCAGCGCCTTAGCGAGAATTCTCAGGGACTTTTGCAGTTGCTCGGAAAACGCAGCATGGTCACCCGACATGACGTCAGACAGAAAAGGGCCATTCCTAAAAAGCGAGCTAACAAACATGTCCGCAATGCGCAGACGCATCATGACTATTGCAAGGCGCAAAAAACACGTCACAGAACAACCGAAGAGCGAGAAGAAATCTGAAACGCTAACATCGAACATAATAAACACAGTCAGCTCACAGAACAGCACAATGCGGAGAAACATCGACAACTTCCTTATATCCCGACGCATGGTCGCGTTGGACGAGGATATATACGAGAAACCAATAGCGAGTTATTCCTCGTATGGAGAGAATTGGTCGCTAAGCAAATCTTGGAAGAGCAACAATGCTGAATACTTCAATCGTACGCTGAATGCTGATAGGACTTTGGAACCAATCGACGAAGTACCGAAGCGAAAGAAGCGGAATCGGAAAATGAAAGAACAGCTACGTTACGATAGAAATATTAAGCGTCATATTCGGATACGAGTTATGCTGTCTTTGAGAATGCGTCGGTATGTGAGGAGGAGGTATCGGAGTGCGATACAAAATGTCCCAGTACCACCAAGGAAGTTTCCGCGAGGTGCATCTGTTACATCCAGTTTTGGGACAAGGTCGTACCGAAGTGTTATGACGGATAAAACCAATGATGGGACGGTACTCTTTGATATTCATGAGGCTAGGAATACAACGATGGAGCTGTGCCACAATTATGATGAAGACCTCGACACGTTGGATATTGCGTTACGCGCCGGAAATTTTAGGTTAGTACAATTTGAATTACGAAATTATTTTCAAAAATAAATGCACCTTTAAAACTTTGTATTGTCTTAAAATCATTAACAAAATGCTTTATATATTGAATATATATTTGACTATACGGTATTTACTACTTGTTTAACCTAAATGGTAAAATTAATAATAATACAAAATTAGGCCTTTTATTAAATAATTAAATTATTATTATTTAAATTGGCCCAGTGGCAGTGTACCTAAAATATCCTACAATACAGACCACGATAGTCATAAAACCTAAGTAAATAATATAATATATTTTTGTTTATCTGTTCTTATCAAGACTATATTTCTTAATGAGCTAAAAGATCAGATAGTAGGATCAGCTGTCTATCGACACGTCGTCGATTTTTAGCTCTAAAACATGGCGATTTTCTCACTATATTCCTTCGTACCAGCGAGTTTTAAATGCAAACATAGAAAGAAAAGTCTATTGGATCACAGTCGCAAGCTCAGGCCAACTCGTCTCCAAACATTACGTATGCGTGTGAATTGGTTTCTAGGCAATTTATTGTTATCATTTCACGTTTTTAATGAAATTACAACCAGTAACAATCCATAGTATCCTTTGTTACAGTCATTGTTTTGTTGGTGTCATTGAACAATTTTAAGGTCGCACACAATCACGTAGAAATAACAGGATGCAAATGTAGATAGCGTGACGTCCCTTTAATACATAAAAGGTGAATGTTCGAAATTTAAAACGGTTTAATTAAAAATCTTGTTTCGAAATTCGAAATTTAAAAATGATTTATTTATATAGGTAACATAATGTACACTTATGAACGTCAAAAAAAAGAAATAAACATTAAATGCTTCTAATTTTATATTTACTGCCAGTTCTCTGGCAATAAACTCTGCTCCATTATTTTTAATCGCCAAGTTTTTTCTTTTGCACAACGTTTGTATGAGCTGAAACCATTACACCATGTTCCATATGACATCTTCAGTAATAAAGAATAATGAAATAAAATAAAAACAAACATTTGTCCTCTATCAGCAGGAGGCATGGTGAAATAGGAGCACGCACTTACATACTCGAGAGAGAGGTAAAATATATATAGAATCCCCTTTGTGGCCTTTGAGGCCTCAGATTGAACATCTCAGGCACATAGAAAAGGTGTATTTTGACATTCAGTTAAAAAGTTACACCCTTCATCATACATGTTTTATTCGATGCTTAAGATGGTTGCGACATATTTCAATAATAAATGATTAAGGGTAGAAGATGAAGCCGACAATTTAAACTAGTGTTAAATAACATATACTTTTTTATTTATGAAATTATATATTAAAAAATACTAACTTTATAAATATTTCATTAGTTAGGTATACTAATTTACGTATTTAATAAATAGTCAACGGAATATATATTTAGCTCAAACCAGACAGAGACAAGGTTTACAATATTATAATTTTAACAAAAATACATTTCTATGGAAACTTCTTTTTTGCTTTAAGTGACAGATAAACACACATATGTCTTAGTATATTAGTATTAGTGAATTGTTTATTATGAATGTGAGTTAATATTAACAAAGCGATTCTAACAAAAGAAGCAATTTTTTTACATTAACTAGTTTTAAGACTGTTTCTGCAATCGCTATCGAAATGTCATTCGTTAAAAGATGTTGCATCTCACGGCTACAATATTAGCTAGTAAAAAGTCATTTACAACATATTCATTTAAAGATTTTGAAAGCTTTTAAATAAACATCACGATTTACCGTTTACAGTGTATGCAATATTGTAATGAGCTATGTGATTAGGGAGTGCGAGATCAGATTACACTATTATTTAATGCTCTTTGGAGTTCTTTATTTATAATTGCACTTTATAGTTATAACTTTGTTGAATCATGTAGAACTTGTTTGTATTATAAGGTATCATCTTACATCATCTCTTCAAAGACTTCGTACTTAGTCTTATTTGTCAAATTGAAAACAATACAATATCAGATTGAAATCAATCAGACCGTGGCAGTCGATCAATCTCCTAATGGCATCCTAATAACCAAACCCTACGAAGACAATCCATTTTTGGTGACGGATAGAATGTAATCTCTTCGCTTTTTAAACTCATATTTGATAATCAATATAAAGTAGGGTTGTCTGGAAGAGATCGCTTGTTAGCGATAAGCCGCCCGTTGCGTCCCTTGTAATTTTTATGTATTGTGTTATTTGTGTTTCTTTGCAACGAAGTGTAAATAAATAAATAAAGTAAATAAAACCGTACAAATAATATTTTTGTAGTAAGTAGTATCTTATCTTATCTCCTGTAGTATTACGAAATAAATAAATAAATATGTCTATGTTACATATCAAATAGCGTTTTAATTATTTAAAAAACTGGTATAATTTAAAATCTTAAGATAGGATATTGGCACAGTAACTGTCATTTTCATACAAAGCTTGTATCGACGGATAACTCCGTCGATTGGTTATTGGCACTCTTTTGTCAATATTTGGATTATATTGATGGTTATTGGGTTTGGGCGTTAGGGTCCAGGGGGTCTCGAAAAGAGCGTACCAATTCTTAAAACGCCGGCAACGAGCTCTCTGGCAATGTCAACTAACCTCAAGTGAGCCCGTAGTTGACTGAGAAAAAAGCCTAAAACTCTAAAAGTCCAGTACACTAGAAAAAATATTTCTAAATTTATCCTCATCGAATCGTAGATATGAAACTTTTGATACTTTACGAAATATTTTTTAAAATATAATTTATATAACCCGCAATTTACAAATAAATTTAATAACGATTTTGGGTTGCATAATATATAGGTCGTTATCGTTTAATTATGCTAAAGCCAATTTTTGTGTTTTGTATTAATCTTAGAAAATAATAAACTAATAAATGTATTAGAATGGGCAGAGGGTTTTCCTTGTGATCAGTTAGGTTCTTAGCCGGAAATTACTTAGACAAAACAATTTTTTATGAACAATTTGATTCAAAATGGTTCACTTAATCGATGTCCTTGAACTTCCGTCATTTTAATATCACCCATAAATAAGCTTGCCTAAGTTAATTAGACATGTGTTTATAGAGGGTATACAATGTTGTCCGATGCGTAATGGAGTCCCGTATTTGACACCGGTTTTAAATTTATAGGTTAATCGGCTTACGGACAGAAGATAGTTATGTTGCAAACGGTATCATAATAATAACACTGTATATGTCAAAAGTGTCCTCTAGGCGCTGGTTGAAGTTGATGTGTTTGATATTCAATTGGCGGTCATAATATTGGATAATCCGAAAGAGTTAAATAAGGTCATTAGGTAGCGTAGGTAGTGTATATGTATACAAATTTAATTATATTGTATATTATGTAAAAATCGAATGCTTAACGGGCATCGGCTGATTTTACATTTTTGTAAGTTAGGTAAGTTGGAACTAACTAATACTACAATATATTAGTATACATTTAAATCATGAAGTTATGTCCTATACTAATTTTTAATTTTTTTAATACTAATATATTTTATAATGATGTAATTTAAAGGAACTTCATTGTTGTAGATTATAAGGTAAGTGGCGGCGCGTAGTGTCGAATAGTTATACTATCAACATTTTACAACCACATTGTAGACACATAATACTATAGCTTCTCAGTAGATGGCGTTATTTTAAAATTACTTGTCTTAAGAACAACAGTGAACAGCAGAAAAAGTTTCACCCCACCCTGGAAAAATTATCCTGTAGATATTTATTTTGAATTTTCATCGCGAATAGAACTCTTAACCTGATTACTGTAAGTGGTTATAAAGCCACCTAATATAGTATATAAATTCTATTTCCGTAATAGAACTTTTATTTAAAAAAAATTGTTTTGCAGACTGCGGTGAAACCATAGTTATGTCATAGCATAGAATATATTTATAATGTGTCTATAATAAAGTCTCTTCCATGTTAGGGAAGAGGTATAATTAAATTAATTAAAGAAATCGAATCTTGAAAAAGGGAATAAGATATATATGCCCAAAAAACATATAGCTTAAACATAATATTAATGTCATAGTGTACTTTAAGAATGATAAACTGAAACTCAAAATATCTTTCTTTATATAGGTAAACATGTACACTTATGAACGTCAAGAAAAACAAATTAAATTAATTGTAAATTTACATTTACAACCACTTCGCAAGTCAAGGGCGTAGAGCGGGTAAAAAGAACTGGCAAAGAACTTTCCGCCACTCTTTTCAATCGCCAAGTTTTAATACAAATTGTTTGAACTGGAGCAAATCAATCCCAAGGATTTGGATTATTTAAGTATTCGATAAATTCGATATTTGATAGAATGTTTTGTCATAGGAGCGGAAGACTGGCTGTCGAAGGTTGGTGGTGTGGTAGGGCGATGCCTGGCGGCAGAGCCAACAATGGAGCCCTGGCGCTTCACTACGCAGCCGCTAGGGGCTGCCTTGATTGCGTGCGCTTGCTGGCGAACACTACACCTGATGTATCGTAAGTACTTTAAGTTAATATCTTGAATTGGATTATCATGATTCATGTGCACTTTTTACTTTTTACTTTTTGTTTTTTTTTTTTTTTTCTCTAGATTAATATAAATATATTTTGTTTTTTTATATAACTTCTGGTTATGCACTTCTTGCACTCATCATTTTTTTATTTATTGTTTTCTTTTCTTACTAGGGTTGCCTGGAAGAGATCGCTTGTTAGCGATAAGGATTAAGTTAGCTATAATTTGTGTTTCTTTCTAGCAACGAAGTGTAAATAAATAAAATAATAATGATTTATTGTATTGTCATAAAAGTTCACTTGGTGGAAGCCACCTGACTGTTACTGATTGTATGTCAGCACACATTGTTTTTAATAAATTATAACATACAGTGATCGACCTTTTATAATGTGGAGCTTAAAATACCAAGTTTGAGTTGGATAAATACTCAAATAGGGCGTATTAATTATTGCGTCATTCCTCCTAACTCAAATCAAACTTTTATTTAATAATAACGTACTAACCTCAGGTATTATCAGGTATAATAAAATATGTAAAACGATTTTTTTTATAAATTCTTGTAGGTATTGGGGTAGGTAATTTATCAGATTAAAAACTGTATATTTAAACCGGTAAATTAATTATATTAATTCTAAACTTTATTCGTCAAGTATAAAGTGGATTTGACAAATATATAATATTTTATTTTTGAATAAAATAAAATATTATGATATGTATGAATATAAAAAAAACAAATTAAAAGTCGGTAAAACCTCTAAATTTATTTCTTAGGCAAGGCAAGTACCTACTTAGATAATCAGACTTGGTTAGCTGTCGATGTTTTTCTGATACCCACAGGAATCTGAGTCCCAGACTTAAAAAGGTTGTAGCGCCACTGACATACACAAAGTTATTACGTTTATGGGCATTATATAAAGAAGTTTTGCCCCACTAAGTACAACGGTTATTGCCCGTTACTTATCGTGACTGGACAGTTGGATGAACAAACAAAAACTCTACAGTTTCTTATCGATTATCGAGATTTGTTATTGTAATCTTTTACGCTTCTGTGAAATAAGTTCTCAATACCAGCATCCAGATAGAAGTTGTGAATTTACTAAAGAAACTAAAAAAAACTTATTTTTCACCGATAGATGGCTGTTTTCTAAAGTGCCATACGTATATTATAAATTGTTTATTTGCAAGAAAAGCACATTCAAATTGGTTTATTTATTTCGTAGTCCATACAGCTAACATAAATTATATGCAACAGAAAACTTATTATACTAAACATATATCCAAAGATGGAATACATAATGAAAACAAAAAGGTTCAAACAAAAAATATTAAATACGTAATATATAATTCGGCTGTGCTGTGTGATTGTGCCTATGATGCAAGTGATTTAGCGCTTTGGATATTCTTAATACATCTTTTAAGCATCTTCTGTAATAGCATAAATAAGTAATTTATAATAAAATTAACCGCACAATCTGCCATATAATATAATCTGCCATGGCATGCAAATGTCATGTTTTATCATAATAAGAACAGTTAAGCTGTTTATTATAGTTGTCAAAGCTTATTGTCCAATTGTCCAATTACTCTCCCACGCGATAAAGGCATCTTGCTTTTAAAAAATTAATCAACGTCTGAAAATAGTGATATTTATCTTCTATGTGAATAAATATTTCGTTAGCCATGGCATATTAAATACAAATGCTGTTGCAACCGAGGGATCCAACACAGATGTTGGATCGCTCGGTTGCAACAGGCTAGTTTCTCTAAATGTTTTGAATATTTTTGGTAATTTGGCCCAAACTTTTTGAATTGTTTACTATTCCATTAATCATGTTTTTTTATGTAGGTTAAGAATATTGTAACTAGTATTGTACATAATACATCATCATACATAATTATAAATTTGCGTGCTTTACAGCGTGCGTGGTCACGGTGACTGAAGACAAAAGGTGTTGAATGTCAAAACGTGATACTTTTTGAATTTTGACACAGCTGTAGAAGAAGTTACATTATCTGTGTTCATTTCCCGCAGTTGATATCGACTAAAAGAAGAAGGGTTTTTGCAGAAATTGCTCACGGTGTTTTCCATTTTCGCGGATAGTTTAATAATACATAGCTTCAATCCGGTAAAAAGCGCTTTCTTAAATATTGTAATTACTGTACATTTGTGTGTTGGATAACCGTGTTAATATTTATATTATATAAATATTATCGCTAAGAGTCAAATGAGAAATGAAATTACGTCAAAATTTACGTCGACGCATACACGCTAAACTATATTTAATTGTAAAAATCTGCACAAATTAAAACTTACATAATAAATCCATTCAGAACACATGCACGGGTTTTTATTAAGATCTCAAATAATTGCGCGGTGAAAGCGTTACTTACCGAATTAATTGAGCTCATCGTTGCCACAGATCTTCACACTGTGTAGGCAGGATTGCGATCTCCACAGACTAGCTTTGTTTTCGAATTTCTATATGTCAGATCTGATTGAAGGTCGTGGTAGTCTAATCTACTTGGATTAGACTACAGCCCGGGAGGTCTAGTCAAGACGGCTTAACAACAACTGTTAAGCTCTTTTGACTAGACCCCCGGGTCGTGTTTCTATGTGCGTAATAATTTTTTTAATGGTGATTGAAAACATCGTGATGTTTATAACAAAAGTCAAATTAAATGCAACACAAATTAAAATATATGTTTTAATATAGGGCTGGTTGAATAAGTAGTACAAATATGTCACTTGCCATCAATTACATGGTTTAAAATTTTATTCACTTTTTATTTGAAACCATAATCGTCATATATTTAAGAACAATAGATTGTAACTTAAACTGTAGTAAGTTACATTATGTGATGTGCTTGAAGCACAAGTTTTTCTGCTAGGAACCAACTTTTAAGATTATAGCCAAATTGGTCCAGTCATTTTCGAGTTTTAGCGAGACAATCGAAATGCAATTCATTTTTATATACATATAAATATTACCCGACAGACGTCCTGGTTTACACCAGATTTTGATTACTCTAAACTACAAAAATGATCTGATTGTAAAATAAACAATACTCGAGTAATGTGACCTAACATTAGTTAAGTTACATATATATTTTTAGGCACACTCGAAACCAATATAAGGCCTTTAGTTCTTACCACACTAATAAATTGTAATTTAACATTGTCCTTTCCGATAATGTCCAATAACATCAATATCACTTAGATTTACGAACTCTTCGATACGTCAAGTTAGTTGTTCGTTAACCCAGCGTTGCAACCCAACTACTCCTAATGTAATCTTAGTTATTAGCACATGTTGTTAACAATTAAGCCAGTTGTGACCCAGCTTCAAGTAATTTATTTATAGAAATGCTATAGAAGAAAATCTGATGGGGATCGAAATGTTTTAGCGATTAAATTAATATCAATATTAGTTTATATTGATCAAGCCTGCAGTCGTTATTCTTATGAATTATTACACCAATTTACAATGTGTATATATATTTTTATGTAATATGTTTTTTTTTAATTTTTAATAGGCGAAACATATTATGTTTTGGCGGTTTATAGATTCTTATAGTCCGTGGCGTTTTTGTGTTTGCTCGCCCTAGAACTTTCTAAAATAAAGTAACATAAAAAAATTCTTTCATTTGAGTATATTAAATATTAATTTGGCGGTACCAGACTCATATTACTGTTTTGTTAGGTTTTTGTTCACAAAATATCTTCAACTTGTAACCAGCTGTTGATAGATTGTTGCTAATCCAGTTTGACGGTTATACCCTATTGTAAATACATATATGGTTATTAATATAACAAAAAACAATATAACCTTATAATATAATAACTAAAATATATTATTTAAAGAAGTCTCTTTAGGCAAAGTGCTGAAGATACTGGTAGCGTTCTCTCTTTGAATAGACTCATTCTTTGTCCGAGGTAGCTGTCAGTTCTTCCAGTGTCCTGTGATGCCGCCTAACCTTTTTGCTATTACTTTAAAAATCTTAAAAGGTTTAGGAAGATATAATTTAAACATTGTTAACAATACAGCAAATCTTCAAAATGATAATGACACACTGAAATTCAAAATACAAATATTTTTCATAAATTTTCGAATAGCCTCCCTAACAATTAAATTGCCCCTTGTGAGGCGTGGGCCTCAAGTCGGGAAACACTTGTCTATAGTATTTATATGTTACAGGATATAAATAGTCTTGAAAAGTATATCTATTTCACTTACGTATTTAACTCTCAGGTCAAAATCATCAAAACCATTTTCTCTGTTGTTAATTTTCCCTCAATTGCTGTACATAGAAAATATGAATTCATTATTATAAATCTTATATGAAATTCAGTTACATAATTTAACATATGTGCAAATTTGTTTGAACCATGAATATTTTCGATAACTATATCATGTTGTTTTTGGGACGAGTAATGGTAACTTAATTACGAAATAACTTTTCGGTCTTGATAAAAATCAAAAACTCGTTGGCATTTTAATTAATATGCAATCGTTGCGCAGTTTTGTAACGAGGACGTAAAATGGTACAACTAGATGTAAATAAATCGATGAATTAAAACTTTAATTAAGATTACAACGTTCACGGCACATTACCCAAGGAGAAAACAAAACATTATGCAAAATTTACAGGAGTAAGTAGGTGACGTGCTTAAGTTGTGGTATGGTATAGGCGAAGCGATATTTAGAATTAAAAAAAAAAATGGCACTACAACCTCTTTAGGTTGTTCCTAGGCCTAGGCCTCAGATTTCTGTATCTGTATTACGATCATTTGTAAATCTAACAGGATAATTAGCTTTCTGCGCCTTTTTGGGTTTAAGGCGGTTTCACCTCACGATATTTTTCTTCATCGTTCGAGCGAATGTTAAATGCGCACATAGAAAGTTGAATAGCCGGGGATCGAGGGGTGAGAGTCGCACGCTTAAGCCACTTGGCCAATGTTCGAATAACTTTGTGTACATTTAAAAAACATCATCGTAGATATATATAATTAACGAAAAATGTCACAGAGTAAGATTATTAAACAATAGCTATAATGTATATATTTTTTATAAATAAATCTGAATATCTATTAATAAAATACGTTTCAATACTAAAATCCGTGTATAACATCATCTCTTGTAAATAATTTAAGCTACCAAATTGTTTCTCACTTCATCTAAATTGTTAATTTTTAGACACTTACAAAATTAGATATAATCTCGCTATCGCTCCCGCTTACCGCTACGCCTATTACCATATAGTATACCGTAATCAACACTATGCTGGAACCCAGAAATGCACTAGTCAAGTAAGATTTGACTCTGCTTGCGCTCGCGTCGAGTGTAAATGGCCTGAGTGATCTGAGTTCCGCGATACAGTTTTTTACTCTGTGGCATTGGTGATTTATTCGTTTTGGTTTTGTGTCTATGATTAATATTCGTTCCTTTAGGTTGTTTTTGTAATTGGAATGTTAGGTACTAGATAATTTAAACAAAATCGGTAAGAGATATCTTTAATTACAGTCGTTTTAAATCGGATCTTAAATTATATTTTGGAAATTTGATTTCACATCAAGAAATTAAATCTAATAATAAGATTTAGAGTAATAAAGTGTATCACTTGTAATATTATATAACTTATACTAATAAATAAAATCTTTCCTAATATAATTAAATAAAACCTCAATAACATTTCAATAGTTTAATCCTTTGTTGTTGGAAGAAAACGCTTATATGATAAGCCTGTTTCAGTCTTAATAAAATGTTTTTTTGGATATAAATGTCAAGTTCAATATTTCAGATCAAGGTTATAAAACAATAGGCCATTGTTTTGTTTATATTGTAAGCAAACGAAAGCCTTTGTAATTTCGTTGGTACGTAATCCCCCTATACCGCGTTTTCGTATAACGCGATTTCCGTCCCTCATATACCGCGGTGATTCCCCCTTATAGGTAACACACAGATATTTCAAGTTCTAAGTAGTGAACTCTAAATTGATTTGTTAAGTGCATAATTAGTATTTCCTACCTTTGTATCTGTTTCAATTGAGTTATAAAATGTAACTAAATATTTTATTAAATTCATGCTCCTAGTTTTTGAATTATTATGTTTTGATAATTATTTATTATCTAATTGATTGATTGCATATTATTTATAAAGTAGTGTTTTATGTGTTGTTCTATATTTCGGGATTCTGGGTTCACACGTAGGTTTGCAAATTTTTTATAATTTATTAATTACAATGTAATTAATCTAAAAATTATATATGAATTGATTTTTACATTGTTTTAGCGACTTTTGACTTTTC
Organism: Pieris rapae; assembly: GCF_905147795.1. Taxonomy (NCBI): domain Eukaryota; kingdom Metazoa; phylum Arthropoda; class Insecta; order Lepidoptera; family Pieridae; genus Pieris; species Pieris rapae. Next base: position 1,428,099 of record NC_059529.1, on the reverse strand, counting down.
TTAAACTCTTGTTATATTTCTTAGTAACTCAAGAAAGTAACAATAGCATTATCAAAACTGAAAGTAAAATTAAATGAACACTTTCTAATTATTTCGCATGACGCATAGTTTTCAATGTTAATAATTACAGCATATTTTGTTTTTATACAGAAAAACTGATAAAACATTTGAAACGCGCGGTAATTGGCTTACAATAAACTGCGAGATCCACAGAGACACACAGAAATTATTATATTTTATTTTATTCACAGAATGTATTACATTTAATACTAATAGATTACGCACTCGCGAGCCCTCTGGCATTGAGGGTGTCCATGGGCGGCGGTTTCACTTAACATCAGGTGAGCCTCCTGCCCGTTTGCCCCCTGTTCTATAAAAAAAAAAAAAAATTAAGCTCTTTAAAGACCTTGATTACAATGTAGCACTAGAAACGTTCTATCAATTAAGAAAAATACCGTTAATTATCAATTAAATTTTTTTTTATTGCCGCCAAAACCCTATTGGGTCTGGGCCTCCGATTTCTGTAGGTATCTGTTCCATCATCATTTCTTAATCTAATAGATAAGTAGTCAGCCTCCTGTGGCTGACACACGCCGTCGACTCTAGGGCCGAATGCAACCCGGTTTAATCACGATGTTTCTCTTTACCGTTGAAGCGAACGCATATAGACAGTCCATTGGTGTACAGCCGGGTATCGAACCTACAATCTCAGGGATGTAAGTCACACGTTGAAGCCAGACCAACACTGCATATCAGTTTCAAAGTTTAAAGTCCCTAAATTCACACCAAAATTTGTGTTAATAGATACTGTTCCAACTTGGGCTAATTATATTTTCGCTGGTAGTAGAACTCGTGGTGATTCTGGCTGTTAAATAGCAGAATTTATTATCGTCAATATATAATATATGTTGGCTTATTGTTTTCAATGTGCGACTCTCGTCCCTAAGGTCCTAGGTTCGATCCCTGGCTGTGCTCCAATGGACTGTCAATGTACGCATATAACACTCGCTAGTACGATTAAGGGAAATATCGTGAGGGATCCGTTCATGTCTTGGTGTGTGTCAGGCACATAATTTTGATCACCTACATAATGGTTTGATTTCAAAATGATCACGATACAAATATAAAAAGAGATACACAAATTTGAGGCCCAGAATTAAAAGGTGCGTTACCTTGGAAAAAAATCGAATAATAAGTTTTATTGCATTATTCTCTTAGAATGACGATAATCCTGTCAATAATTTTACTTAATTCATTTTGTCTATGGCATATATTTCTGAAATTCCAATACAAGTGGACATAGAACGGTAAGAGCGTGATAGTATGCATCGCATCAGTTCCTCCCAGTAATTTATCTTAGAATTAGCCGTTTACTGACTGGTAGGAAAAGAAAATTATTGCATTTATCACAGAAATAACTGTTAATTAATGATGCAGTCAATGCACTTGGAATAGAATACGGATCTGTAATGGTGCAAACAAGATGGCGGCAATTCGATATTTGAATATCGAAATCTGTGAAAATATGTTCTGTGCTAAGTTATTATTTGAATGTCGAATTTAATTGGAAGCCGCGGAACGTGTCTTTGATTTTAATGTTGCCATTTTTTAAATTTTATTTCCCATGTAACGAAAATTATTGTGTAGGTACATGTTATTAGAAATATCTGTAATACTTACTAATCCGCGTTATATTTGCTTCTATTATTTATTGCACATTATTGCATAATTGCCTTGTTAATTTTAGTTAAAAGTCTCGACATTTTCAAATACTAACCTGTCTGCTTATCGTTTATCGTCAGCTTAAGTTCACCTATCAATCATTGTTAGACGAGACCTTTTATAGCTATTATTTATTACTAAATCGTTCGTAATTAACATCAATCAGTAATCTTTGGAAAGTTCGCCTATGACTCTAAGACCATTACTTAGACTAGACTACGTAATTCAGAGCCGAGATTTAGCTCGAATTGGTCCCCTTGATCATCAGGATCAAACCATAGGTATCACAAACCATAACTTTCAAGTTTTATAGACTTTTTGTAGGACTCCATTTACATACTTAGAAACCATAACCTCATGGTTAACTAAGGTTTCTTATATAAAGGCCTTACGTATTTGGAATACGCCTAAGTGCTAAGTAGTGTCGTTTATTTAGTATTAATCGTTTTAATATTCGTATTATTAAAATGGTTTCTAAACAAAAAAAATCCTTCAGTATATGCATTACGCCAAAAGAAATAGGTACTTTATAATCTCTTTAACCTCGAATTGACTCTTAGAGTAGTTAGCTGTTTATAAGACAATTTACCTTTTCTTCGAAAAGTATAAATTTGTAACTACTGATTAAAGTGTGAGTGATGCATTAAACAAAATGGCGACTTGCCCAAGACGTGAGCGCCCTCTGCGGGCGTCATCCGCAAGACTGAAGTATTCCAAAACAATACCAGCGAGTACTATCAGGTATGTATAATAATTGTGAAATTAAATACACTCTATACTTATGTAACTCTAAAGGCATAAATAAAAAAGAACATCAAAAACATTTTAGGTATGTTTACGTTATTATAAATATGTATAAGGTATGTGAGGTAATAAGAGATTTGGCAATTACTCATGGTAAGAATGTCCGGCGCTACCAATTGTAAACAACAGACTGATGTTAAGTGATCCGCTGCCCATAGACAATCAATGCGGAGCTCGTGAGTGTTGCCAGCCTTTTATGAATTGGTACGCATGTTGAAGGAATATAAGTTGAATTGGTTCGGTTATACTTCAAGCTGGTTCCACATAGTGCATGTAGATTGCCTTAAATAATGCTCAGCTGTGTCGTTGCGTTAAAGTCCTCAAAGCATGACTATATTTATTTCACTATAATTACGTTTTAGCCTAACTGGGGAATGCGGTCTGTGGGTGACGTTGACATATAAGTAATGCGAAAATGATTGTTATAATATGCTATTTACGTGTTTTCTAGAACTGGTTCATGTTTTAGAAAACTAGGCATTTACGGTAATTTAATGGTTTAACTTAAGTAAATTGTTTTGCTTTCGACTAAATAGAAAATATTTGACTTAAAACGATAACTGTCAAAAAACAGTTCAATGTATTTCTTTACGCGAATTAAACAAGGTTTTGTTTGAGCTCGTCCCTACTTAAACTTTAAGTAAACGTGTTCAAACTCCGTATAAAGGAAAAAATAGGCATGCTTTAAATTCGAAGATTGCGATTGATTTGTGTTAAATGCGTGTTTAGAAAGACAGTCCATTTATGCACAACCTATACACTGAACCTGAATCCATTCCTGTAGTATGTATTATTACCCTTTTTTAATTAATTTTAGGGTTATTATAAGTTTGTTAGGACAATAGTATTGCTTAGATAGCATTAATGATAAATAAAATTTTGAATATATAAAAATAAAGTTTTTATGTACTATGACAGTATTGCCTCATGCACGCGAAGATATGCTCTACTTTTAAGTTAATATACTTAATTATGGCAATTATGTTCTATTAAAACTCTCATTGCCAGTCTAGAAATAACAAAATGTCGTTAAAGATAACACAGATTAAGACACGTAAAATGATTAGACGGGAATTTGTTTCTGTGAAAAATTCCAATTTAAGATTTTCAATTTAAATTTTCTTAGACTATACAAAGTCATTTTAAAATCAAAAAAGAAGAAAAAAAGAGATTTGTCTTTTCTGTTTAATAGTTATAAAATCAGTATTGGCAACTTGATTTATTTATTGCAAACAAAAAACTAAGCTTAGATACGCTTGTTTTAAAGTTGTTTTAAAAATGTAGTATTTATTTTCTGTGTAAGCAACACTAATAAAAATACATTTGTTTCGTCTTTCCGATTACAGAAATTACTATTAGTTTAATATCTAATCTCTGAACATAGTTTTTATGTATGTATAAAAGGTTTTATGTATAATGTCCAGCTTTGCGAAGTTGGGACAGATATGGTTCTAAATATTGGGTACTGGCTTGGGGAAAACAGCGAGCCCATATTAATGGCGTGTCCCCGCGTCAAGCTCTGGCTTCGTAAGCGCCTTTCCACCACAATAACAAATATATCGCTCTAAAGACAGCCTTAATGTGTTCTTTATTATAATTTTAAGAGCTAGTGCCTTAACTTATTTCCGATCGGGGAACATTAATATAGGTGTAACCTATTGGCTAATAAGTAAAATGGAAAAACGCAATACAACGGTATGCGACGCGCACGTTCCGATCTGAAAGGCATGGAGCTGACTTTATAATTAATTATTTGCTTACAAATACACTTTTATGAGTTTCCTACTATCGTATTTCCTAATGTTTTTTTTTTTGGGACGGATTTATTGTTAATTTATGGTAAGGCATTCGGATAGTTATATAATTTTAAAGTGTCGGAAAATATATTGAGAATGATACAATGTGTTTTAAAATTCTATTTCGCAAACCCGGGGTTTTAACACACGGAGTGGAGTTTAGAGCCTTGTGCCGAGCCTAATTTTGACAAGACTTGAGTTAGTGTTGTATGTAAATATTTCTCGATCAAAGCGGTTACAATTGAAAATCGGAAATTATCTTCAGAATCGAAAATATATCCGAATAATTCAGGCATAGGAACAATATAATGCAAATAGTGCTCATACTTTTTGTTGTAAATGTTAACAATGTTAGTTTTTTAGCGCCATCTGTTGTCTAGAAACGGTGGGAATGTAATTACAACGTGGACATTGTTTTGTTGGTTTTCACCTTTCGACAGCAATTTGCACTGTTTATTTATTACATGTGCTCTTGCTTGTCTTTTAATTTGTACTTATATACGAATATGTAACATTATTCAGAGATGCAGACCACCTGTTTAATCTCGTTTTAATTTCGTACGAGCTGTATCAAGTCAAAATTTCATCAGCCATGTTGGTTGGAAGTCTTCTATAGAACGCTTCACATGGCACTTTTTTTGCTAATTAGCGAACTGTGGAATCGACTCCCGGTGAAGCTCTTCCCTCAGAGAAGAGAAGAGAAGACTTACGAGAAGAAGAGTATACGCTTACTTTACTTTTACTAGATAACTAACAATCTAAAAGAAATATAATTATTATATATATAAAGGATTATAAAAAAGTAAATGCTTGTTTAAAATGTATACGATGTATTATGGATTAAAATAAATATGATTCATTTCCGCCAGCTTATATATGTGTTACTATACTAATATAAATAAGTACCATATACAGAAAATAACTTACAATACTGTCAACTATTTATTTTGTAAAAGAAACGTATAATCACCTTACATAGAGTACTGTTTTTGTAGCTTAATTGAAATTGTATATTATATTTATTATTGAGTTCTTATTAAATTTTATTTGTTAAAGCAGCTGTTCGCCTTAAAATACCAATTATATGTAAAATGCTTTTCTTTGTCATAAGTTCCTATATACAACAAGCAAGTACATTAATAGACAAAGATGAATTTAAAAAAAAAACTAAAGTAAACTGAAATTTAACATTTAAAACAACAAATAATATTCAAAATTTAAAACGACTACTTACTTACTTAAACAAATCAAAGTCTTCCCGCTTTTTCAAGTGCTTCTTGACATCTTTTTTTTTTGGTGGAAAAGATCAATATCCTGATAATGGATGTCACAGTTTGATAAAACCCGAAACATTGGCGAATTATGCAGTAAATTCGACTTCGTACGAGGCACACGTATTAAACACATTACACACACATCATTAAACATTGATAAATAGAAAATAGAAGAAATTTTAAAAACATTGGTCTCTGTACCTTTATTCCACGTTTCGAGCCGTATTCGAGCCTGTTGGCATTCCAACTCATCGGCAAAGAAGACAGAGAGCGAGAAACCACTCGGCACTTTTAAAAAAAATTTTTTAACAAATTAAACATTTATTTAGTGCCTATACCTTCAAATAGTGAACTTATAACTATAATAGGTTTTTCCTTTAATAAGAAATAGTTAAAATAAATCCTTAATAATAAAACATTAATTGACACTGTAATCATAACATAGATACAGAGAATGTTAAAAATCAAATCTACTAATAATAAATATTTAGTAATCTTTATCTATAACGAGTTTCAAGTGGCCATTCAATTGGCGAAAGTCGGAAAGAGTCATGTCATGTTCAGTCGATATGCTGGTGAAACCAATGTATTTAAGTGATAAGCGTTAGCGAGCTATTCGTGAGTAACGAGTCTACGCCCGGTCTGAGTCTCATATGTCATTGAATTTTATTATTTTATTTTTAATGTCAAATTACAACAGCTAACACTTTTGAATGGTCAACAATTATCTGTCACATCTTTATACATTACATGTTAAATTTATACTACTAGTTGTAAATTTCTTGTATTTTTTATTTTGTTTGTTTTTTTTGTGTTTCGCTTGTATAGTGTATTATTTATGTTCACTCGTGTCAATTTAGGGTCAGCTGTTAAGGCAGGAGTGTTTCATATTTTTTTCCTAACGCGCAAAAGAAGTATAACTTTATAATTAAATTACTTATATTTTCGTTTGTTATTTAAATATCATGGTATATATGTCATATGATGGTATGTCATTATAATACACATAATTACTGAGCTCCATAGGTTAAAATACTGAACAATAAATAATACAGTAGACGTAACCACCGTTAACAGGAATGTTTGATATATTTATTACTTAATAACGTTAATCTGCAACAACTCAAACTAATCGAATGAATTAAGGATTTTTTTTCTGGGACCAACGAGTAGGGGTCTAGTGATACCGCCGCGATACAAATCCAGTGGGTTTATTTAAGTGGGCCACCAAGATAAGTTTATTGTTAGATTGTAATTTTATTCGCCTTTCACTTGCACCAACGAGTCGTGTTCACGAACTTATACGTAATAATTACATTCGTAATAATTTTTTTGATTCTATTTCATTGATTTGAGTTTATAAATATTGCTTAAAACCTTTTAAGTACATTTCAAGGACGTTATATAACCATGTATATATATATATATATATTATATTATCTCGTCCTTAAATAAAGGTTTGTTTGTGCAAGGGATTCGTTTCTGTATGTATATTGCTTAATAAACACTAACCTTAAAAAAAAATCAGGTTTTATATAAAGTAGTTGTCTCTTTTCATCACAGCATAAACAGAAATCGTAAGAAAGAGACGGAAGTATTTTAGTTGAACAGCATTTAGACTGCTTTAATTTTAAATAATAAGGTTTCGGGACTTCACTCCCTTACAACCTTTTTAGGTTTGGGACTCAGATTTTTCATCTGTTCCGTAGACTATTTGGGTCTCAGACAAGCCAGTTTCCTGAAGAAGTTTTTCTTCACCATTCGAGCGAATGTTAAATGTACACATAGGAATAACGGCCATTGGACCACAGGCGGGGATCGGACCTACGACCTCAGGCATGAGAATCTCACGCTGAATCCAGATAAAATAATTTTTGTCTTTGCTAATACTGGGTGATCTAAATATGTCCTTAAGTAAATTGGAAAGTACTACTGAAGCATATAATATAAATAAAATAATTATACATATAAAACTATAGCGTAAAAGCTGGGTGATAGTTAGATATAGTTAAATTAATTTTCCTGGTTTGAAACAAATCCTAGGTATTTAAAATACACCTAAAAATAATGAAAAAAAAACACAGACAATTAAAACTGTCACAGATCAATAAATGAAAACACGCGTCGAGCTTGAGTCATTAAACCTCTGTGAAAATGCACTTTCGCTGTGAAAACGTAAGCTCAATCGCTCAGTGTATCGCGAACAACCTGCGTCCGCGCTTGTGTCAAATTCAATGTGACGTGCTTTTTGTTATGCAAAAAATTACAGTCAATTAGTGAAGTTATGGTTCAATATTTGTTACAATGACGCAGAATAACACCCACCCGCCGTACAGTCGGGTGACGAGTAAGTTATTTGGGAAGAAAGGCAAGAAAAGCAAGAAATATCAGAAAACTAAATCGGGGACTTATGGAGGGCGAGAACGGTAATTTTAATATTTAAATAACTTGATTTTCACATTACATAATATGTTTTTTTACGAGAAACATAAGATATACGAACGAGATACACATCGCCATCAGCCATCTAATTTTGAATTGGTTAAATACGCTATTATTACGAATTTTAGATAGTTATTGATTAAATAATTGCAGTCCCTCATACTTAATAGACTTCTTCAAATAATTTGTACGCTGCTTCGGCAAGATAAGCAAACTCGACTAGTAATAGGTTTTATATTAAAGATGTTACCATGGTTACCATTTGGATGGTAACATGTAGTTCGTAGTAGTGATATCAGATATATAATTGGCACTAAACTAATCAATAATTATTTTAATTAGCTGCCCCCGCGAACTTCGTTTCGTCTTAATATGATTTCATGAGCCTTTTAGTTCTACATACCAACATATGCAACATTTTGCTATACTACCCCATTTAGACTACATGCGATCACAATTACAAAAAAAGAAAACTGGATTTTCCGTGCAATTTTTCATAAAAACCTTCCTCAGAGTTCTAGAAATTAATTTAAAAAATACTCAAATTCGAGTATTCGAGTTTTGCGCTTGTTTATATAATAAACATTAATACACTGTTATGTGCGTTTTGAATTTCTTTAAAGGAATTTATGTACATTTCAAAACGGGACTACGCTTAGTATATGTACGTATGTATGTGTATGCTAGGCACACATACATTTACATATTTTGATGTATCGTATGCATCAAATGTTGGATGTTGTAATATTGTATTGGAGGTTTACCTACAGATGTGTTTTCTGCCGCGCGTTCCAAGCTTCATCAATTGCAAAGAACTCGGTGTGATATCTTTATTGGCAGTTACAAGCTTAGTATACGATTCAGATATATTAGTCCAATATAAAGAAGTTTTCGGCTCACCCTTGAGGTCGTAGGTTCGATCCCTGGCTGACCCCTGATCCCTGGGTTAAGGAAAACATCGTCAGGATTCGCATGCCTTAGACCGAAAAAGTCGACGGCGGCAGGCACAGGATGACAGGAACTTTATCACCTTTTTTTTTCGTTTCTTTTTTATAGAACAGGGGGCAAACGGGCAGGTGGCTCACCTGATGTTAAGTTATACCGCCGCCCATGGACACTCTCGATGCCAGGGGGCTCGCAAGTGCGTTGCCGGCCTTTTAAGAATTTGTACGCACTTTTCTTGAAGGACCCTAAGTCAAATTGGTTAATTTTACTTGCCTATTAGATTGACAAAGGTTTCATGATGTTCATTCATCATGTTTCATATACAGAAATCTAAAGCCCAGACTTAAATAAGTTTGTGTTGTGTTGTAAATATATACAACAAGTATAAATAAACAAAAAAGCTTTCTATTAATTTATTAGAGATTAAATATATTATTCTTGACTTTCTCTAGTTTTTGATTGCAAAATCTAATGCATAAAGCATTAATGTTTATCTTGGATTTGCATAACGATCCAACATATTTATCGGGGCTTATAAATTATTAATTTGTTATATCACTTTGAAGTGTTAAATTGGATGTTTAAATCTCGAGATAAAGTTAGGTTTGGACTGCAAGGAAATAAATTATAAAAAAACACGCATTTAATAACATGTAAAGTCTTATACATATATCAAAAATAGAATTACAAATAGATATTATATAATGTTATAAGAGAATTGAAATAAAACAAATAAAAATTCAATTATAAACTGTTAATTACAAAAACACGAACATGTTGACCCATTTGTAAAACAATATATTAGATTTGATTTTTTTATAGATTTATAGATTTGAATTTCATAATCTTTAGACATGGAATGGTCAAGTTAGGTTACAAAAGATGGCTGTTAAATTTATTTTCTGCGTAATAAATATATTGATATATATAATAGGTATATCAATATATTTTATAACAAACAAACAGTTTTTTTATTTACGAAAAATAATTCAATTGAACCCTGTTAAGTAAAGTATTCATTAATAATAATAATTGTAATAATGGAAGGGAATTAACAAATTCTTTTGTATATACTCAAACAGGGTCATTCACCCCGTGGTCACGACCTCTATTCAGATGTTTATTATGTTGTTAACTATCACAATTCTATTAATTAATCTACTTAGCCCAAGAACTATTTGAGTCGATTGACGTTATGATTGCAAACGCAATATTATTTCATATAATTGACCGATTCTTTCAGTTTGAACTGAACTTTGCGTGCTTTTTAACCGTGCCTCCGTAACACACCATATATGGAGCTTTAGGTAATTTTCCTTGAAACTGTAAATAATTTCACCGCTATTGCGCCATCACGTGAATGTTAGAACAAGTTAGATTCGGTAATTGATACGTTTGATTATCGTTGAACATGCAAATTGAGTGCGTTAATATCCTCAATTATCTAAGGAAAAATAACGAATTGCTTTGAATTCTGAACGCGTAACGTCAAAATAAAACTAATATCTCGTAGTTATTTATAGGACCTTTGAATCTAGAAAAAACCGAGACCGATTTCGAATGGTGTATCACCGTTTTGAAGTTAGTACTAATTTATTAGTCTCCATTACTGCTGTCTTGAAACCCCTCATCGACGTTGATACCACTTCTCAGCTTGTCTCAGGATATAAGGGATGTTGAGACCCATAATTGTCTAAATTTGTTCAGACCATTTCGGTGTTCCCCCTGACTTCTCCTGCCATCACTCCTGCCTACCATTACCAGTTGTTCGAGACTTTTCGTTTCCCTTGGCATTATGGTTTCCCTTTGCCAGGGGAAACGAACTTACGCACCCATTTGAAAACCATTATAATTTAGGAATTCCAGTTGGAATTAAAACACCGAACATTTTGTTCTCCATCTAATCTGACGTCAAAGTGCCTGCGTCACCAAACAATGCGTCTAGTTCATCCCCCCTCTGGTGGGGAAAGAGTTGGCATATTAATTTCTTACGTGGATCAAATATTTCTATGAAACTTTTTTTTTCTCTGCTGTAATTTGCAATCATCCCTAATTCTATGAGCGAATTTATTCTGTGGTGCTGTCATGTGTAGTGACTTCCCATTGGAAGCATCTACACATCTTCTGCCTGCTATGAAAAATAGATGACGTAAAATTATTGGTTTGAAATTATGATTTTAAGGAATATCAAATATTACCTACCAGAATGCCTTCAATCGACTTCCTTCCGTCTTCTAGGTCAGCTATTATCGTGTAAACACCTGTAATTAAGTTAATCGCCTATTATATCATCCACGTAACGAACAGTCTAGTCTTACCGTTAACCAAATCTCACGTTTCACTTTTATCTTCGTTTTCACTTGTCGATGTCAGGAGGTCGGTTACGACATAAACAGGTTTGACAGATTGGTTTTATTTTTGTTGTTTGGACTGGATTTTGTTGCATTTTGTAATATTTTTACTTTTTAATTTGGTTTTCATAATTACGTGAGTGAAACGTTTATTTTCAAATATAAACTTTTGTTCGCTTATATGTGACGTAAGATGCTTATATACTGGGAATATATGAGGTAGCGAATCTAAAAACTAAAATCATTTAAAATTCTGCTCCATACATGTGTTTCCACATACATTTCTCAACCATATCCTATCCTGCTAAATCGTGACTTATATATTACTTGTATAGCTTACTCTTTTGAATTGTACTCTTGAATCCGTGATTTTGTATTATTTAAGATTAAGGCCCTGTTTCACAATGTCCGGATAAGTTCCAAATAAGCTATTTATTACTTATTGGTAGGATAAATAGTATTTTTGCGTTTCACGACTGTCATATAGCGCTTTACGTCATGAAATTCGAAGTATCTTATTTGGAACTTATATCTTTCGAATAATTTATGTGTTGCATAGCTACACATAAATTATTCGATTTGGCACTTTATCCATACATTGTGAAACAGGCCGTAAGTTTGGTAATTAATAATTCTTGTAAGATTTGGTTACCCATAGTATTTTTTTTCAGTGTTTTCTTAAATACGGTTGGCTGGAAGACACCGCTTTTTAGCGATAAGGCTATCCTTTGCATCGATTATGAATTTAATACTATTTGCTTTTCTTTTAATGATATATATAAATAAAATAAATACTTATACAACTAGAGGCAAATTCTTTTCTTACTTTAACTAGTACATATAAATTGAAAAGTGCAGATTACACCAACAACGACAACGCGGTTTAACCTTGGCGCTTCTAGATGTACTCTGAGTACAAATTTTAAATTCCTTACAATATTAAAACATACAAGAGGTTCCCAGGTTGGCTTAAAAATACCTTTTTGAGGTTTTGAGGAATTTACAAAGTACTTTTGTCTTATTTTTTTTAGGGAAATTTGGTACTATTGTTAATGGCTAGCAAGAAACTACTAATTAGTAGGTAAACTTTACATACAAAAACTTTGTTTGTCTATGACAATGTGTGCGCAGAGAGAACCATCGTGGAAGTTATGCAAAATATGTTTATTTTTCTCCTTTCGGTACGTCACTATTCATAGACATTGGCCGTCAGTCACATGAAGCGTCTTGTCCTGTGCCAGATGCAGCACCTCATCCGCAATTATAATTAATTTTGGTAGTGGTTCGTTGGTGGTAATATTGATGGTGCAATTCGTGCCCAGATACGCAACATTTTGTTGTATATTTGCTACGCATTTTTTAATTCCCAAAACTATGTCAATCTTTTATTACTAGATTACTTTTTAACTATAATGACGTAACAATATTGGCAGCTTATAAAAAAGTAATTTAGCACTGCTCTGACCTCAAATCCCACGGCCGATCTCATTCCAAAAAGACTCTACAAAAGACGAATTAATGTCAGACTAATAGCTGTCTAAAATGTAGTGAAGAGAAGATAATCTCTGAGTTCATTGACTTGACAGCAGTGTTGGCCTAGTGCCTTCAGCGTGCGACTCCCTTGAGGTCGTAGGTTCGATGCCCGGCTGTGTACCAATGGACTTTTTTGTCTACGTGTGCATTCAACTTTCGCTTGAATGGTGAAGGAAAACATCGTGAGGATTCGCTTGCCTCAGTCCCAAAAAGTTGACGGTGTGTGTGAGGCACTGATCTGATCAACTACATTAGGTCGAAACAATTTTCATCCTGCAAAAGAGGGCTATTCGTGCAATCTATAATTTAAAATTCAGGGAATGTCTGAGTGATAAATTCAGGGAAATTAATATGCTTACAAGACTGCAATTTCCGCGTACTAGACTATCTAAAGTTAGTAATTCCTTTTTGGCAAAAGAGATACTTCTCTGTGGTAAAATCCCAGTGGCTCTTTTCTCTCTGCTGATTAATAAATTTAAAAAAGTATTAAACAAAAACTGTGTAAAAAGGATTACTATAAAGTTAACGATTATCTAGTTGATAAAAGGTTCTAGTGTTAGATAGCCTAGTTCTAATTAATTTACTAACAGTGGTTGTCTGGAAGAAATCGCTCTAAAGCGATAAGGCCGCCAGTTGCTTGTCATTAAATTATGTTTAATATTTTCCTTTTATGCAATGCAACGAAGTGTTAATAAATAAAATGATAAATAAATAAATAATTTGCAATATTTGTTTTTAATAAGTGTTGTTTGACATAGTCATTTTGTATGATGATTTAATATTTTAAAAGAGTACCGAGAGTTTTTTAGCCGGCTTTTTCTCTTGGCCTACACCCTCTGTCTTCTTTGCCGTTAAGTAGGGATGCCCATTCAAATTTAATGACGTGGAATAAGTGATACCTGTATCTTATATTCCATAACAAAACATATTATATTTAATGATGATCATGAAACAGATACATAAATCTGAGGCCCAGAACTAAAAAGGTTGTAGTGACACTGGTTTCTGCAATAAAGTTGTATGGTACTATTGCAGTGGATTAAATGGAAATAATGAAGAAATATAAACATATTCGAATACTGAAATACTTGAATAAAAAAAAATAAAAATAAAAATACGTTTATTTTGGAACATAGGATCATAATGGTATTACTTATTCCACGTCATTAAATTCGAGCCTGTTGGCAGCCCCACTAATCGGCAAAGAAGACAGAAGGTGTTGACCGAGAAAAAAAGCCGGCGTAAAAAACTCTCGGTACTCTTTTATCTTCTCTCTTGTGTTAAGTATGTTAATATTATAATCTGAACGAATAACGAACATTATGTCTCATTACAAAATGGTTTTTTTATGTGAGAACATTAGTATTAAACGCACGTCTTGCACATTGCAAACAGATAGACATCATAATTTTAGTCTACTCCTCTGATGGAAACAGTTGCTTGGACCGAGGGATTCTCCACTAAATTACCGTCTTTTGTTTCAGTGCGAACACGGCTATGGACAATGACGTCACTCCTGTATACCTAGCGGCGCAGGAGGGTCACCTGGCAGTGCTCAAGTATTTAGTGTTGGAAGCTGGAGGGAGATTAGATGCGCGTGCTCGTGATGGGATGCTGCCAATACATGCGGCGGCGCAGACTGGATGTCTGGACTGTGTCAAATGGATGGTGAGTTGTGTATAAGTTTTTTTGTTTTTTTACGTAATTATTTTTATATATATGTATGAAAAAATACAGCTCCAATTTTTTTTGTGAAATTAATTAATTAACATTAATATATATAACAGTTTATTTATTTAAGATTCTTACGGGTAGGGTGCATAATCCGGATATAATGGAGAGGCTGGGTCTACGGGTACCACATAGAAACCTGAGACTTACGTCTAAACTTTTGGATGTACCGCGCGCACATTCCAACTTGGTTAGCAAAACGCCACTCGCGCTGGCAATACGGATAGTGAACAGAGTCTCTATTGAGGTGGACCTATTTGTTTGTACACTGGCTGAGTTCACAAGAGTTGCTAGCTATCAGTGGCGAAGGGTGAAATTTTGGCAAAGGGAAGCCGGTCCAAAAAAATGTTGAACAGCACTCTATATGAATTAAAGCCATAATAACAAACAAAATCCACAGTATTTAACCAAATCTGCGATTAAATTACCTTACAGAATCAGTCACAGTTTAAATAACACAAATATTAAAATATAACAAACGAAATTATCACGCACCAGTGGTATAGGAACACATGTCACATACTAAAAATAATCTATTTTCAACCAAACGAAATGGAACGCGAAAATATGCCAAAATAAAAAGAATATGACTTGCGAAGGATTTCATTATAACGCTAATTCTTTTTAATTTTGTCGTGTTTTCTTTCTCCCGTGCCGTGGTTCAATAACAATAATTTCTTTGTCTCTTTCTAATAGAGGAGAGGAGAGAACTGCAAGCCGGTCGCGATCAGCCTTATCTTTCTTTAAATTTTACGTACAGTTAGCGAGCATTAGAAAGAGATGGTTTGACACGCTCTGTCTCTTTTCGCCTCATAGTAAAACGTTGGCCGAGATAAGCTGTAATTCGTCGAGTTACCTTTAATGTAATTTAGGTACGAAAAATTGACGCGCTGATTAATTTACGACTATAAAATGAAATGTGATACTTAGGGTATTGCTAAGAATTACTATTGCTATTGTAAATCGCGCAGGCATTTAATTAATAATACTTTGTTAATGAAATAGAATGTAAATACTTTTGTATGAATATGGAACTGATTTTTTAAAGGTAACCCGGTGGGAATCGGCTTGTATGGACTCTTCGCCACTGCTAGCTATATTGTTAGTAATGGATAGATAGATTTAGGAATATAAGTTTAATTTTTAATTGTTTTTATCTAGAATAGTTGGTGTGGGATTTTGGAATTCTATCGTATTAGTAATTACTGTTAAGATAGAAAAATGTAGTGATAAATAAATAAAAATAAATAAATAACAAAATTGGAGCTGTTTTAAACTTGAGCCGTGATTCGACAAATTTTGCTGTTTTGCCCCGAAAGTTTAGACCAAGCCAGTACCTACGATCTAAGCATCTATGACATTTTTTCTGACTCTCGAAGCTATCTATTATTAAAATCGCAGTATAACAGTTTAAAGTATACGAACCATAAGGGACGTGACCAGGCGTCCCTTTTTGAATGGGACTGTCCCTTTTTCCAATTACGAGTCCCGTTGTCCCCGAAATAAGCTGTGGAACGCAAAATTGTCCCGTTTTCAGAAACCGCGCGAAAATTTGAATATAAAAAACCGCACCAAGTTAAGTTTAATTTAATTTAAAATTAAAACTCTTGAGTTTAATTCTTATTTGAAATAGTCATCTCATATAAAACAAATATGTTCTTCTGATACATATAAATATACTTTTAAGACAACTAACTTTTTCTAAATAAATAACTTTTAAGTATTTTTTTTTATTATCTCCTTATAATTTTACCGTAATTAAACCAATGTTCTGTTTTGAGTCAAAGAATAAATGACAAGACTTATAATCACTTTAACCAAAAGTAATGAAAAACAAAATCGGTTTTTATATTTCAGCGGCGACACAATTTCACATGAAGACAAAACAAGCATAAATCGGGATGTAATATTGCTTCATACTAAGCAAAGATATGTTCACAAATTCGAAACATACCATTCACTTCGTAAAAACCTTTTGTACAGAAAGACTATTCCAAAGCAATTACTTTTAGATTTTATATTCCTCTAATAACGGTATTCAGAGAAAAGTGTGACGCAACATGTTCACGCGTAGAAAATATTGCACGACAATTCCTTTCTTATATAAAGACAAATAGAGTTTTTATACATTGCATAAGTAATCGGATAGGAAATTAATGTCGTGATTCGTAATAAAAGCAATTTCAATAGGAAATCTCTGTCAAATGTAACATGATTATTTCCGTGCTTTAGACTAATTTACTTATTATATATATTTAAGTATTTCCTTCAAATAAAAAATAAATCAGTGGCACTACAACCTCTTTTGGTTTTATGATCAATTTTTAAATCTAACAGGCAAGTCAGATCAGGCTCCAGTGCCTTACACACGTCGTCGACTTTTTGGGTCTAAGACATGTCGGTTTCCTCACGATTTCCTTCACCGTTCGAAAAATGTTAAATGCGCATAGAAAGAAAGTCCATTGGTGCACAGCCGGGGATCGAATAACGACCTCAGGTATGACAGTCGCGCGCTGGAGCCACTAGGCCAACACTGCTCTTAACCTCCTATAGTAAAGATTATGTAGATGTCTCGGGGCATTCTTCTCTTCTGTTCTACGCCCTTGATTTCATACACCTACACTTCTGTTTTTGACGTTCATAAGTGTACATTGTGTTACCTATATGAATAAATGATTTGAATTTGATGATGAAACCAAAAAAGGTTGTATTTTTTTAATTTGTATCGACATGCAACAGGCTCTAGTAAATGAATGCTAGTTTGCATAACATATAAATGTTAGCAATTTAACTTTCCATAAATAATTCCATCCTACCTATGATTTGATGTATCTCAAACATGTAATGACAGCTTTCATAGACAACGGAAATGTTTAAGATCGATAGAAAATGTTTGTGGCATTTGCACATTGTCATTGTAAAAGACAATGATAAAATGCATTGTGCGATATTAGAGAAAGTTTATAGGTGAAGACTTGTCTTTTAATTTTAGTAATGGTTTAACTGTTGCTAGGATTATGAGAAATAACCCATTATTTCTCTTAATCGCGCTGTTGGGATTTTTATTTATTTAACAACAAATAGCTATCATCACAGATTACTCCAATACGGATTTGAAACATTTAAATAACATACAAAATAACACAAGATACATATTTGACTGTATTTATTTCTTTTAAAAAAGAGTTGAGAAAGGCTGATTCTGAAACAGTAAAATATGCCTTTTATAACTTATGTATCGTAATTTGATTTTTTTAATAGGCAAGGCGGCTTTTGTGCCTGACACACGTCGTTTACTTTTTGGGTCTAAGGCATCGTTTCGTTTAACCTAGAAGGGCCGAGGGCATCGACAATGACTCTCCATCGCGTTCGGTCTTGACCCTCATATTTCACGTCGCTCCAAATTTTTTCGGCTCTCTTTGTCTCATCTGCCACTGTACGGCGCCAGGTTCGCTACGGACGGCCAAGCGCTTAAGGCATGCTAGATGATGGTTTCCTTCACCACGCGAGTGGTAAATGCGCATATACGTAATGTCCATTCGTTTATGGGGTGTAGAAACTCCATTGAAGCATAGCGGGGATCGAACCTACGGCCACAGAGATGAGTCACACGCTGCTAGACCACCACTGCTCAATTAACATCACATCTTAATCTTAAGGCCTGTAATTTCAGATCGTAGAACGTGGAGTAGACCCAAATGCCAGAGATGGAGATGGTGCCACTCCTCTTCACTTTGCAGCCTCGCGGGGCCACTTGTCCACAGTCCGCTGGCTGCTCAGACATGGGGCAAGACTCCATTTGGACAGACATGGCAAAAGTCCCATTAACGATGCTGCTGAGAATCATCATTTAGAGGTAAACCTTTATATATGTATACTGAATTTGTGTCTGTTTCGTTAACACAAGCTTGAAATATTATTTATTTATTTTCACTTTGTTACATTTATTTAAATAATATAATATATAAAAATTATAAGGGATACGATGGGTGTTTTGTCGTTAACAACATCTCTTCCAAGCAACCCTAGTAAAGGAAAAAGCTAAAAAGAATATTGTAGGTAAAGTGCAAGAATTGCAGAACCTAAAAAAACGATTAATTAAATCAGTTCTTGAAATAAACTTTTTCTTTTTCTAATTCTGATTTTTCTTCTCTACATTTAACGACAACTCTCTATAGGGCACTGAAGTAAACAGTCCCTTTTAGTCGATATATAGAATTTATACTATATTTGTATATTTATGGTTCTAATAGTAAAATAATTTTACAAATCAGTCCAGTAGTTTTAGAGCCTACTTAAGGCAAACTAACAAACAAATCTTGATAATATTAGTGTCGATAATAATATGTCGAAACATGACAAATCGGATTTTTGCGATTTAATTTACGTCGAAAAATCATTATTTTTGGTTAGTAGGTACAGAAGTCAGATCACCTACTATTGTATACCTAAATAAGCTAGCAATATACTTACTAATTATTTATGTAGGAGTAAGCTGACATCTACTATAAAGAGGTAATTGAATAAACCTTCAGTAATTACTGGATATTTAATTCACTTTCCATACAAACAAACAATGGAGATGAAAGTGTATTATGGTCGTACACTTGCGGACTATTAATTAGGATCAGTCGCTAAGAATTATGTCCCTTGATTTTTATGGAATAAACAATTCTTTTTCGGTAATTTTATTATATATTTAATTAAGTGTATTATATTTAAGGTAGGCCTTTCATTGTTATTAACTATAATCAAAATTATAAATTTGGTATTTTTTTATAAAACTTGTACTTGTTGTGGCTACCTAAATAAAAATAAGCATATTTTTTCCAGATAAATATCCATAAACTTATATGAATAGTAAATATTTTTTGGAGTGGTCAGTATAATAGCTATAGAAATCGTAATAGCGTAAAATATTGTTTTATCAAAATAACCATAGTTTAAAAATAATTATTTTCATAAGTCACGTGACATAAAGCGGTCACAGATCTATCCTAATACTGTTTTACTGGGTTTAATTCGGACTGTTTTTATATTAATGTTTAATCTTCAAGCTAGTTAAATTTAACTAATTAAAACTAACAATTTGTATAGGTCAAATCAAATGAAAATTATGAATTGACTTAGGTAACATAATGTACACTGATGAACGTCAAAAGTAATATTAATAGTAAAAGAAATATATATTAATATTCTTTTAATTTTAATTGTAAAACGGAAGAGGAGAACTGGCAATAAACATTCCGCCACTATACTGTTTTAAGTTTTTTGTTTTACAATATGTTTGTAAATCGTAGTCTTAATGACCCGCAATATCTTCTTCTCATTTCTTTACACACTCTCTTAAATGATGATGATCTGAGTAATTTAATCAGCTGCATTATCCCTGGTGCATATTATCCTCTACCGAATTCGTTCCTACGCTTCTTGTACAATGTATAATTTTGAGGCGTCATCCTCAGTCTTTGACTTGATCAGTCCATCTGCTAATCAATCGTGATTTTCTATAAGTTCTCGTCATATATGATATAGCATATAGTTGTAAAACTTATAGCATATAGTTCATGGTTCACACTTCAAAAACGCCAATCTTTTGTCTTTCTCGGGCTAACGCAATTTAGGTAACAAATTGTAAAATTGGTGTTCTGGAAAAGTATTGCTTAAGAGATATGACTTTCTAATTACCTTTGAGAGACATTTTCTGACTCATATATTATGTTATTTATAGTTCAATAATTTTCGTATGAAATAAAAACTTTGTGTCAATTTACATACACAGTACAGTAATCCCTCCTATAACAAGGTTGATTCCAGGAAACGCATTGATTATTCTCGCGTACCGCGGTTGTATGGGCCCGTATGCGTGTGTATTTCGTTTAAAGTGTCCGCGAGTGTACGATTGTGTTGTTTATGACTTTTCAATTTCACTTTAATAATAGGCCCTTAAAGAATGCTCGCAATCAACCGATGTAAGCATGTTATGAAATTGTTTTAAATTGCGCAGTGTCATTGTGTCTGTTTGCTTTGAAGATGAATAGTTTTCGTTGCATACAAAGCAAATAATGCAGTTGACATATTTAAATGAAAAGGCGTTATCGCTTTCCAGAGATCTCTTCCAGGCAACCAATGTAAGAAATAAAAGTAGATACGCCAAGCGCAAGCACAAAACAATATAATAATAAATATAATAAACTTATGTAAAAAAGGACATATAAAAAAGAAAATGTGCTAATGAATCACGATGTTCACATCAGGTAGTACGAAACTTAGGGATACGATGTGGACATGTAATGCTTGAAAAGTAGAGATTTAAAGAGGGATAGAGAAGGAGCTAAGCAAAAGGAATTATTATAATTAAGTTATTTCCGAACCAATTCGACTTAGGGTCCTTCAAGAAAAGAGCGTACCAATTCTTAAAAGGTCGGCAGCGCACTCGCGAGTCCTCTGGCATTGAGAGTGTCCATGGGCGGCGGTATCACTTAACATCAGGTGAGCCTCCTGCCCGTTTACCCCCGGTTCTATAAAAAAAAAAAAAGAGACAGAAGTGAATTCGAGTTTGGTTCTTCGCTGTATTGCGATACTTATTCGCTAACTGAACCAACACGAGCACCAACTTTGCGGTCACAGGTACTGCCTATATCATCATATGAAAACCCTACATACAATTTTCCAGCAAGTTTACTTTCTAATATTTTAATAATTTAAATTATGTAAGATTACGCGTGACGATACGAATATCTTCCTTATAAGCTAATGATATGTGCGTGTAATATGTAATCTTCACGAAATTTAATGCTTAGAAAATGTTAATCGCATCGATGTACGCACTGTGTTATCTCAAATTATCATAAACCCATCTTTGATGGAGAATTTTAATTTGCGCTATGCTGCGTCGTGAGAAAATAGTTAATTTTTTAAAACGCAATAAACAAATGAGAAATCAGATTTGAATATAGAATAGCAGAAAAGAAATAAAATTTACGATAAAAATTAAAATTTATAAAAAAAATTAAAAACCTGCCGATCCACTACACAAAACATCCTTTGCGAACTAGCAAGCTATGGAACAGACTACCGGGGTCAGCACGCAACGACAAACTATCCAGATAGAAAATTAAGTTCATTGCTTGCCGATTTTAATCGATATCCAAATATATATGGTAAAATCGATATTCTACAGAAGTCTACATGTTTTAGCATGAATCTAAGGTTGCAACTGCAGGTCACACACAGCCACACCTTTTCACATATATATACATTCACGCATACTTAATGACACGATTTTCTGTTTGATGATATTTACATTTAAATTTTCTTAATTTTCATTTATATATATTCCTTTAATTTTAAAATGCACCGTGTACCACGGAAGGACTGTATTCTGGTCATCCACAACTCATGGGTTTCCTAATATGGGGACTGAGGTTAAATCCATTTTGTCACACCATATTTTATTATGAATAGTAAAGTTAAAAAAAAGCAAAATTATACATAAACGGCATATAAGACTGAACATAAACGTATTTGTAAATTATAATTTTTTGAAATTATTTATTGTTAGTTAGTCATTATTAATCTAATACAATTTTAAAATGATCTTTATAATATTTCAGTGTTTAAACGTTTTGGTGGCGGCGGGTGCAGCGGGCGACAACAAGCAATTATCCTCATACAAGGCGGTCCACTCCTGCGCATGTACTCCCGGAGAAACAAGAGTAAGTTGAAAATGTTAACCTATATATTACAAAACATCTTTCGAGATTCAAGTAAAGTGTACTTGTATTAGTCTTCAATAGATTCCTCTCCAGATAATTTTTTACCAGATTCTGTCATCGCCTTTTGAAATAAAACTAGATTCTGTCATCTCCTTTAGAATAACTTCTAGAAGCTCCTTCGTTATTGACATCCCCGCATCATCATCATCTTGTAATGGCGTAGGATTGGAACTCCATCTTGCCTAAGGGTTTCATATGGGTTTATTTAAGTGGTTAAATAGGTATCTCCTGTACAAAGGCCCTCTAATAGGCACCACCAGGTGGGAAAATGTTATCGCACTCTCCTTCTGTTTTATTTAATAATAATAAAAAATTGTTGTACTTTCGAAGGAATTATTTTATTATTTTTTGATTTGAAAGAGATTATTAAAGGTTCCCTCGATTTCTCTGGGACGCTATCATCAGATTCTGGTTTACGTACCACGGATAACTTATTTAAAACAAAATCGGTACATACACAAAAATACAGTCAAAATCTGTTATAAAGACATCGAAGGGATTACTCATATTTGGTCGTAAAATCCGTCGTAATAGCCGATGACGTCGTTATTAAGTACCTACCTGAAACAATAGTATTCAGCCTTTTGATTTTGGTCAATATAACCGGTATGGTGTTGAATGTAAACTTAATGATGAATGTAAACGGTTTTGACCATGATTGAATTGAAAAATCTTTCTTCTTTTTTGATGTCGGTTAGATAGTGTACCTTAACAATGAAATGTGGATTCCAGTGTGCTCTCTCAAGCTGCATCAACGCGAGCAACCGGTCTCCATTCTACCTTCACGGACCAGAGCGTTGTGCATCAACCCGAGAGCGTCGTGGGTCTGTCTCCTCAACCGTGGGGTCCATCGGCTCATCCAGATCTGGGCCAGCCGATGGTTTGTACGTCAACCCAATGCAGAGAACGGCGCCAGTGGCACAGCATAGTTCTTCGGGAGAGGAAAGCTCAGGTTTGTTCTTGGCAATTTTCAATAGTTTTTCAAGTTTCCTTTGAGAAGTGAAAGAGAAGTAGATCTAGAGAAGTACTGATACAAACATTTTAATTATTACGTTTCATGGTGTTACGGATTTCTTGTAATTTTAGTAAAGAATCGACGATTCTAACATCGCGCAAGTATGCATTGCTTATTATGAATATTTGTCACACTTATTACTTAAAAATAAGAATACCCGATTTTATGTTTTGTGTAGTTACTGTGACGTCCATAATTTTGTTCAAACAGTGAACCAATCGTAAAACATTTTACCTCTTCGGTCTAATTAGATTAATTGTTGTAATTTACATTTAATTAGTTTTTTAACTCTTTACGGTTAATACCTAACAACAATGTTTAAACCGCTAAATGTACCGATTGTACTTTGTAGCATTTTTATTATTCTTGAAAAAAATAGATTTGCTTTTCGTCTTTGTTCCCCAGAGCAAGCGATAAAAAAAATATTATTAATCGATTGTCATATTAATTAGGGTGAAATTCAGAAGTTAGACTAAATGTATGTTAAAATCCAATAGACTTAAGTATCATTACGGCACATATTTTTTTATTGAAACACTTGTATCGGTGCCCAAACAATAGTTGCACCGACGCGTAAAGATATGGCAAAATACCAGTAGTGATCAGTGTTGAGAGCATCTTTTACTTTTAATAACCACATAAACTGGCTTTATTATTCACTGCGAAATGGCACGATAAATTTTTCATGTTTTTGTTAAACATCTTTGTAAGCCCTGGACATAGCTGATAGACATCTGTACCTATGAAGAATCATTCTGTAAGTTATATAAAATGGAACGAAACTAAGTTTCTAATAATCTAATAATTATCTGTGCAGGATGTTCCGCATCAGAAGCAGACACAACAAACTCCGGTGGTTGGTTCCTGCACGGGTCCACCAACACGTCTGGAGCCCCTGCTGCTTTATACCAACGAGTCAGGGACCTGTTCCACACTCGTTCTCCAGGGCCGAGGGTCCCTGCTGAAGGTCAGGAGGCTCCCACTATGACAGGTAGCTTTTCGCTTTAAGCTATACAGCTCGTTCATTCCTTTTTTTCAACCCGAGTCTCCAAATATGTTGTTTTTGAATTATATATTAAAATTTAACATATAATTGTAAATTTAAATTCATATATGAAAATTTATTTCCCCCGCGAATTTTGTTTCTCCTTCATGCCTAGCCTTACTTTTTACTAACTGTTCGGTTTTCCGGAAATAAAACCTTTTTAGGTTTTTCCGTGTTATTTTTCTCAGAGTTCAAGTTTTTAACTAACAATTAAAGAATAATACGGTTCTGAAAGATAGATAGTAGCCGATTCTCAGACTTACTGAATATGCATAAAACAATTCATAACAATCGGTCGAGCCGTTTCGGAAGGGTATGGGAACGAACATTGTGACACAAGAATTTTATATATTAGATATATTGTCCTAGTATAACATCGTAAGTAATGTATAACTGGTAAAATTTCTAGTAATACAACAAAATATATATAATCATTAATTAATATGACTTATTGTATCTGTTCAAGAACTAAGAAAGAAATCATTTAAGCAATGAAAATAAATTTTCTTAAGGTTTTTCGATAAGGGGGCACCTGTCCCCACCTGACCGACGCCTTCTTGGCTTAGCCTACTGTAGCTGATAGCTTAGCAGCTTGTGAACAAAAGTGAGAAATTGTATATTAAACAATAAATGTTTTTAGTGAAAGCTGAGGTGCATGGAACCAAGGAGGTGGCTCAGGAACAATCAGACAGCGACAGTGGAGCTGATGCGAATCGCAGAGATCACCATTATGAAGATATCTATTTAGCGAGGGATGAACATCATAGGAAGAGGTGTGTTATTTGTTTATTTTTATTTTATGGTAAGTAATCGTTGAAGTAGAAAAAATAGGGGTTGATCGTAGAAGATAGATGGAAATTAATCTATCCTATTAAGGTTTGTATGTATTTTTAGTATGATGAAAAAAAATAAAAACAAAAAAAAAATGTCTAAGAAATAAAAGAAAGAAATTTCGGGCGGGCACCCTTGATCACTTAGGAGTTTGAAATAATAGTAGCCGATTTTCAGACTTACTGAATATGCTAAAAAATGCATACGAATCGGCCGAGCCTTTTCGGAGAAGTATAGAATTTCTTATTCTTCTATCTTCTACTATCGCAGCTCAATTACCTACTCAATAAACTCAATTTGACAGAAAGAGACAAAACAAACTCTTTGATTTAAAGTTTATGCAAAACAAGAACCAGTTTGCCTTTTACATTTAACATTCAAAGTGTAAATAGGTGATCAACCATCTGCGCCCATGAGCACTAACAGTGAAATTCTCTATATCAAAACGTGACGTATTTCCAGTAGTAATTGTTACAAGAAGAGCACAAAATATAATTCCTATGTGGGCCTGAAATTAGGGTGATTCAGAAATACGTGAAGGTACAGTTCCTCGCTATAGAATCAAGGAACGGGTGAGGTCCAACAGCATCGTAATAAATACCAAACTTAATTATATATTTTTCGTTATTAGAAGCAGTTCTAGAGACTCCGGAAGTCACAGCAGACCAGGCAGCGCGGCGCTAGTCGTAGACTATGACAGCAAAGATAATGCCGCTGATGGGTGAGTTAATAGATTATTATGGGTAATACCTAAATTAGTATACAAAGCAAAACAATTGTAGGAATTGCATCTTGTATTAAAAGTTATATAAAGGTAATCAAAAATGAAACAATAATTTATAGTCAAAACAAACAATTTAGCTGATAGTATGTTTTTATCTTATTGACTTCTTTTTAGAGGTTAAGGTAATGACAAAAATGTTACAATTAAATATGTGTCTGTTTAACACATGGAAACAATTGATACAAAGTAATAGCTGGAAACAAAAAAATAGGCTAATTTGGATTAAGTAAATATGAATGTTCGAAAATATGTATTAATGTTTATTATTATTTTTATTAAAAAAAACTTTTTCGGATCCGAGTGGTCGGCATACAGCATTGGGCATACAACATAGCATAAACATAATATTGGCCTAGTAGCTTCAGCGTGCGACTCTCATCAGAGGGTCGTAGGTTCGACCCCGTGCACTAATGCTCTTTCTTTAATTTCTTGGGCGCATTTAACGTTATAATGAAGGAAAACATCGTGAGCAAACCGACATGTCTAGACCCAAAAAAAAAGCTCAAGCACTGGTGGCTGATCACCTACTTGCTTATTAGATTGAAAAATGATCATGAAACCGATTCAGAAATCTGAGGTCAAGACCTAAGAGGTTGTAGTGCCACTGATTTATTTTATTTTTTGTAAACATATGAGAAAGGCTTATAGGGTTTAATGTTAAAGGATGTTAAAATCCTTTTTCTCCGTTGTAAAAAAAAAGGATTTTTTATTACTAAACTAAACATAACTTGTTTCTGAAATATATTTATTTCCACAGATCAAACAAAAACTACGAAGAAGTCTCGCCACCACCTTTGGAGACACAGACCAAGTCTACCATTGCCACCAAGTTAGCAGCACTGACACACAAAGCGCAGAACTTCGTAAGTATTAAATAAAAAACCGTATAATGTCTTGTCTCACATTATACTACATTATCTACCAAAATATTCTCCACATTATACATAATTTTCTCTTAGATTCTTAAAGAGCGGACTCTAACCAAAATGACGCTTCGCAGATTTCAGATCTATTTATGTGATACTTGAATTAAAAACAATAAATATGTATTGATCCTTCTCTATAATTGTAATGCTTGACTCTAATTAAAACACAATACAATATAAATTCCTTGATACAAATAAAACATAAATTTACTTTTGCCTTATTTCGTTTGCCTAAATAGCGAGTATTATGGAGCCAAAAATTAATTGAGTTTCAGCACATTACTTTGACCAAGAGCTGTTACTAGCAATTTTATATATTGTATATTTTACGGGTTATTCAAATAAATCAACAATTTTGCTAGCCCAATGCGCGCTCTTAATGCGCGCTTGTTTGTAGTAAATTGTACTAAAACTATTAAATTTAATGTATTAACTAAATTTTGCTACTGATCATGATACTAAAAAAATGTCGTTTATCGTTTCGATTCAGAATCGTAATGATCGTGATAATTCAGCATTTATTCAACGTGATAAAGACCGAAAAACTTATAACAATTATTTTAGTGTACAGTTTTCAGAGACTGATAAGAATATTTGAATACTAATTACATAGTTTTTTGATAGGTATTATATTATTTCAAATGAAACAAAAGTCCATATATAATTATTCAAGGTTAGCAATTTGAATAAATATCAGATCATTTAATTCTTTGTTATTTTATTGTTGAAAACAAAATAATTGTATAATTTTTGCCACGACGATTCAATTTATGTTTTTTAAAGAAAAACACTTTTTTAACAGATTGAAGTTATGTATTAATGTAAACTTTTAATTATTTAAACATAATCTTTAAATGTGTAAAAGTTATGTTTATAAAAGACAATACTTTATGTTTTTTTTTTTAATTTAAGTCAATAATTAGAATATCTTTTGTTTTAGCATTTATTTGCACATTGCAATAGCATCATTTCCAGTTCACGCGTATTGAAAAGTATATATAATGATACATAATATTTAGTTTTTGCTTAAAAATGCTTTTTCTAGTCAAGGACCGCACACGTTATTAAAAGGAGAGCAGGATGAATCAAAATTTCTGCAAAAACTTGAAAAAATATACCTCTGTGACGCGCGTGCTCTGCGTAAACGGTGAAAGTTACGCAAAAATAATGTATGACAGACTTGTTCCTCTTAATTTTTAATCTAGCCCTGAATGAAAGCATAATGTAACTATAAAATGACTTGCGTATAAAACAAAGTTTCACGGCGCTTAATGTTCGGAATAAATAATATCCAAAGCTAAAACTTAAATCCAAAAATACGATATGTATTACAAATATATAGTCTTGAAAATTTCAGTTTTCATGTTAGAAAATCGTAGGAAATAAAAAAAAACACACGCAATCATTAATTAACGCGAATAAAACCACAAGGAACAGTTAAATAAAACGAAAGTAAATATTTAATTATTTATTTTAAAACTCAGTGTTATCAATTTAAATAAATGTAGCAACATTGTTATCTATTCTTAGAAGTCTTTTAATTAAGGGTAGGTTAACAGTTTAATCTTAAGTTATTTTCGATGAATATATTTTGCTTACATAGATTACAGACTGAATATTAGACACAGAATAATTTTAAAATTATATTTTTCTTTAAATAAATTATTTTCTTTAGCCAATTTGTATACCTATTGAGAACTATAATCCTTGCTTAATTTCTAAATCACCACTCAGGGCCACAGCCTCAATCTCTACAGCAGCATTCATCGGTAACTTAGCAACTTGATAACAGGCACGCGCCGGCGCATTTTCCGGAAAATATTCCGCATACACTTTGTTCACGTCAGCGAAGTCGTCCATATTCGCCAACAAAATCGTCGTTTTAACAACACCAGCTAAAGACGAACCGCCGGCTTTTAAAATATGCTTTAGATTCTCCAAAGCCTGCTTAGTTTGGGCAGCAGCACCGGATACGAGTTTTGTGTCTGGTGTGGCACCCAAAACACCGGATACATACAGAGTATTGTTCGCCAATACTGCCTGGCTGTATGGCCCCACAGGCTTGTATATGTTGGGCGAAGATATTATGGTCTTCGTAACTTTTGCGATTGATTTGCTCATTTTGCGCGTCTGGTTTCGATTAAATTCAAATGTGTACTGAACCAGTGATAATTACTTGTAGTGTTGTTCATGTTATTTGCGTAATAGTTTTGTTTTGATAATTTTTAATTTATTTTATTTAGGCTTTCAAGTCACATGCTAAAATGGTGATAATTAAATACTTATGAAAATATATTGTGAAAATAACGTGTGAAGAAACAAACAGCTAACCAAAAAGATCCATGCAACTACCTCACAATTCAAAAGCCTAGATATTGCATATCACACAACTCCCGAGGAGACGTTTTATATCGATGAAGTCGATATAGTCGACATAGGTCTGCGAATATACAATGTATACTATAAGAATTAAGTAGGAATATAACAAAGCAAAAGAAAACCATAATAATAAATAATTAACAATGAAAAATACTCATTGGTATGGAGTTGCCGTAAACGTCCACCAAGGCGTTTTTCATCATAGTTTAATGTAAACCCGATACAGTTAATAGTCCTACTATCAAACGATGAACGCAAACATGAGACCTAGTAGTATTAACATCGATTAGGAATTATTTAGATACTGTCAAATATAATTCGTACTAGCAATACTGTGGTCAATACATGTTACATATATAACAAAGCGAGATTTATTATCTTATCTTTCTTTAATGTTTTTGTTTATATATTACGCGCTAAATGTGATATAACTATAAAAAACGTGTATACGTTTGACCTTGTTACTTTGAGAGTATCGCAAACGTATTTCAAATACTAGTTTGTCCCAACACTAGCAATGACTTCACAGTTTAAGGTTATCGACTATTTTGACTCGATTGCTTTGATAGTGACACTAGTGGATGAAATGTTGCTATTCTTTAAAATTATTGTACCTGAACCGGATCCTAAGTCAGAGAGATGATATAAATAATAGAGGATATTATGTTTTTTTCATATTTTCCATGAAACAAAAGAATAAATTAATAATAAAATGTAAATTACTATGAATATTAAATGATTATTATGTAAATTTTGAAGACAGTGTCTGTCTCTGGCTAAACATTAGGGGCGTAACTAAGACGATTTAGGTAATCGCCACGTTTAAAAAACAAAAGCCTGAGCAAAATGGCAGCCTTGGCTTGTACCCCTCCCCCTTGGCTTCCACAGACAAGTGTGCAAGTCAATGTTGCCATTACTTTCCATAAAATTAAACGCTCAGAATATTTTTACCTAAATTAACGAACCAGCACAATGCTTTTTTATGTATTTTATGTTCAACAAGTTATCATAATTAAATATCATACTTATAATTTAGGAAAAATTAGTTCAGTATTTAGCTCAAGTTACAAATGAATACTTGATATTATGCATACATAGTGTTTTGTATTATAATATGTATAAGCTGTTAGATTACTCATAATACATAAACATACTTCCATCTATATACAACGACCAATATTAAAGCCTGAATTGATTTATATCACGGAATATGTTTGTATACACATCTTCACTCACATTTACAATATCATACAGGACAGCCGAATTAGGTATTACTATTATTTTTTTCATTTCGTAAATGTTTGTACCTTTATATATATATACATATTATTATTCATCTTATATCTTTGGTAAAATTATTTTTCGTTGTATATAAATTATGATAAATTGCGAAATAAATAACCATTCAGTAACTAAATCGTACGTGGAAGTTTAAGATTCGGTTCCTCACGAAATATTCGTAGTTTAAACACAGAGCTTATCGCTTACTTTTATATGTGTATCATGTGCATCATACCCTATTTGGGTATTTATTCAGTCAGCAAGAGGTAATTATAACTGGTATATCGCAGGCAAGTCGTATATCATCAGCAGCAGGAAGCCGTCGCGCATCAGTATCAGATGACACAGTCGTGGTGCAAGCCTCTGCATCATCAGGGGTTTCATCTGGGGGCAGTTCTGGGGATGAAGCTCCACCGCCTCCTCCGCCGCCGCCGCCACCTGTGGTTTTGGAGGAACCAGCGCTGAAGCCGTCTGAGTTGAGGAGCAGGCTTGGTAAGTTATACTTGTGTTTTAAATCGATAGTATCTAAATAAATATTTAAGTCAAGAATTAGGTCCAGAAGTAGTGCTAGATTTGGTATTCGCTTAAGTCAGCATTAAATATGGCCGCTTTTGCTCCTCTCAAAACCTAAACCAAATATCCAATATAAAAAGCGCTGAAAAATCCAAGATTCAGCTAGATCTGCGATAAGCATTTTACGACAGTTTTGTCAAGATTTTTTTTTAATTATAAATGAGCATGAATTAGTTTGAGTTTTGTAATTCATTTAAATTTACTATATTTTGGGCTGTTTAGAACATTTATTTGACCAATCAATGCACACGCCCATAGACACTCCCAATGCCAGACGGTATTTTAGGCATTTAAGATTTGGTACGCTCTTTTCTTGAAGGACCCTAATTCGAATTGTCGACTTTAGTCGACAGTTGTACATTCCACGCGGCAAAAACTCACGTCAATACGATAAATTCAATGACTTTAGATACAATTTGTGTAAGACGGTCGGCATCAGTTGTTTATTTACAGAAAGTTGAATAGAATCAATAATATTGAATTGGCACTTTCTGTGCTTTCACATTTCTTGTACGAAATGAGACATTACTACATTGAGTAATTACACCCGTACAAATTCTGAAATGAAAACGCCGATGTTTTCTTTAAATAAAACTGTTAAAGCTATGGGTGTTCTATCTTGTTATAAATCACAACCAATTTTTATCATTTATATTCGTATAGAAAATACTCAAAATACTCAATACATGTTCACTCGTCTTAAAAGTCTGTTCTGAGTGACGTCTGTTTTCTTCTTTTCTTAGTGTCCAGTATTTATATACACATACATCAAAATCTTATAGAGAAAACTACACAATATAGTATGTTCATTTTAGTGCGTATCTACGATATTTCTTAGGGCAAACGAAAAAAGCCCCTAGTATAATATATAAAAAAAAAAATAAAAAAAATACGTTTACTTTGGAACATAAGATCATCATGGTATCAGTTATTCCACGTCATTAAATTCGAACCTGTTGGCATCCCTACTCATCGGCGAGAACAAAGGGTTTTGGCCGAGAGAATAAGCCGGCGTAAAAAACTGTCGGTACTCTTTTTAAAAAAAAACAAATCATCACAATTCTACAATATTTAAAACAAATATAGCAAATTAATTAGAAGCCTGCTCAGCACTAGTCCCAGGCCCTTTCATCAACTAGATAATCACTTTATAGTAAGCCTTTATACACAGCTTTTCTTTAATACATTTCTTAAAGCAATACACTAATGTTTGTGTATATTTGTAAAAAAGTTTCGTCTTAAAAATTTAAGAGAAATGTACTATTGTGATATATGGTACTCTGTAATTAAATTCGCTTTCTACATTTTATAGGTTGTTAGTGCCGTTCTGTTTGCCTTTCGAAGTGTATGTAAAATAAAAGTTTTATTTAAATTAGTTTTACTTTCATTTCTCAGTTCAGTTTTAAATTTAATTGTGACGTTGGTTCATAATATAAATTAAAATTTTAATATTTGTTGTCGGCATGCAAACATTTAATAATAATTACAGTTAACAAATATTTAATAATAATAATTATAAATAGAAAATTAAAACTTAAAGTTCTTCTTAACTTCAGTACCTTAGCTTCAATGTGCCTGATGGGTTCGTCAGAAAGCGACATTCTCGGCCGTTACATTATGTGCCCACAGATAGGACTAACCTTCTGCACATGTTATTTGGTGTCTTAATTTACTGATGGCGTAGTTTTGCTCTTTCGCGAATCTTGTAAACGTTTTTGACATTCATAAGCATGCCTTAAGTCGCATCTAAACTGAATAAATAAATTTTGATTGATTGATTGATTGACTTAACAAAATACATAGAGGATGATGATGAAATAGGTCATTGTCCGTTAAGTGAGCTGGCAAAATAATATTATTTGTAAGTTCCTACAGTTAGTAAATTTCTTGTATTTTTTGTTTTCTAATTTCAAATGGTTTTTTTTTGTGTTTCGCCTGTATAGTGTATTATTATTGTTATTTGTGTCAGTTTAGGGTCACCTGTTAAGGCAGGAGTGTTTTTAATAAATAAATTTTATATTACCTATTTACCAGGTAGGTAGGTTCAAAGATATGCGTTTATAGATCTTTGCGTAAAAACACACTACTTGCATACTGAAAAATACAACACTGGCATTATATATAGGTACATACATGGCTAAAACAGCAAAAAACATTGATTGATGTAAAATTGTAAGAAAACTAAATACTATTAAACAGTAATATGACGTTTTAATATAACATTATAGATAGGTTTCTGGTATTTAACAATGGCTCTTCTGATGTTAAATATTACCGTCGTTCATGGATATTGCTAGAAGAGCGTCGTCGGCCTTTTAATTATGCAGTCGTAGCATATTAAGATTATTCACAAATTGTTCAATTCGAATCATATGATTCGCGAATTAATAAGCAAACAAACTTTTCTTAGGTTCTTATAAAGATAATTAGAAGGCATAAACTATATTTACAAATTTAAAAGCAATTTAACAAAAATATAGTGAATTGTATAATAGTTGAATTGTTTGAAATTAGTATTAATTTATTTGCATTAAAATCTAGTTTTTTCGCAAATATAAATAATTTATTATTGTTGAAACAAAAACTTCAGAGAAATTAAATTCAAAGTTTTAGTTGAGCATTAGTTTGATTGGGTTGGTAAATCATTATATTCGACATTACGCATTTAAATTGTTTCATTGAACGCACCATTCATATTCATTATTCACAATTTCTTCTCGCCTTTACAACCGTACCGATAAAATATTCAAATCTCACGCGTACGCATTCTTACAAATTTTCTAATACGCAACGGAAATGAACCGCTAATTACATAAATAATATTAAGATCCTTAAAAATACAGGAAATTTTATCGCTATTCAATAAAAGTCAACGCGCACTTTCTCTCCCCCCTAACGGTGAATTGTTGCAGGGGGGCGTCGCGACTCGACGTGCGCAGACGACGACCGACCGCGTTGCCCGAACCTCGTGAACAAACAGCCGGCTCTGCCGTTCGTGCCTCCCGCGTTCCCTCACAACGCGCCCGACCGACTCATCAAACCCTCGGAGTATTTGAAGACAATCACGGCGCCCTGCAAGAGGGACGAAGGCGCGGCGGAGGCACGCCCTCCCCCGCCGCCGCCCGCGCCCCAGCCCATCCCGCCGCCACCCCCGCAGCCACCTGTAAACAATCAACCCCTGGCGGCGATCAGCAGCGCCGAACTTTCGGCTGTGAGGCTCAAGACAACAGTGACGAAGACGGTATCGGCACCACCTACTCGGTCGCTGAGCCTACAATGCTTGCCTAGCGCTGCGGAGATATACAAAAACGCAAAAACGGATCTGATAGAAGAATTGAAGATGTCCAAGGATATAACGGGGATTAAGAAGATGAAGGTGGAACGAGCGAGACGCGAGAGTCTGCAAGACAAGGAGACGTTTACGGAGTTTACAAAACGATTCACAGCGGATAACTTTGTTGATCAGGTGAGTGCTTTTTCTGTAAACAATAATACAAATAAAATGAAGTCATGCTTCATTTACAGTACCCGTAGCTTACTTGGTCGCGCATCACTTGTTGAACGAACAGGTCTTTGGGTTTGATTAAGATGTACAAGCAAACGTAAAAATCTGTAGAATTTTAATTTTCAATTTTATCAACTATTGTTTTGGTTGTCTTTAAAAGTATTTATGTACAAAATACGTACTAGAACTGCGCACCGTGAACATCTTTCGTGAAACGTTATTAAAAACTTTATTATTCCGCCAAATATGAATATTCTATAGTCCGGTTAGGCTGAATTAAGAGATACGCTCAATTATCTTTCTTGTTGCGTGTCTTGTTAATAGTGAATGTATAGAGAACTATAACGGATATATATTTCACATTAAAATCTATATTAAACGTTCTCTGTGTGCGCTAATTAGGTTGTAGTATGTAATATAGTCTGTAATTATGACAAATAATATTGTAATATTGAAGCCAAAGTATATTGTCTTCAATATTACAAAATACAATACTGCTTTTATATTACTCTTAAATAATTATTTATTATATATAATTATTATTTAGAAAAAAATCCTGATATTTTAAAGAACAATTTTTTTCTAACTTTGTACTATCAATCAAAAATAAAGATGCTTCTAATTATCCGTCTTACAAATATCAAAGATTTTCTGAGAAATTGCAGTTGCATCCGTAAAGTCGACCCAGTGGCACACATACCCTCCCACTGTTTAATGCCCGTGAAAGATGACTGGCTTTTTTGACCAAATTGTTTTAGGTTGATGGAATATGCGATTCTTTTGTTTTTGCTTAAGTATTTATAAGACCACCCACTGCGCTAATGGAACACGCAAACCATGTTAGCGGGATATCTGAAATAATAGGGAAATGTAATATAATGTGATAAAGATTTGTTTTCTTAAACAGCACTACGCTTTATGTTTTCGCGGGCTTTTTAAATATATTAAATGTCAAGAAGTTGTACAGTTATGTTCGTGATGTCAAATGCAAGCTATTATCTGTGTGCAATTTACAAGAATACCACAGATAACAGGAACGCAAATGCCAATGTAATCTGTGATCGATATTTAGTCCACCGGAATGCTTGAGACAATATCACTTTTCTAAAGACGTGACCCACTAACGCTAAACGAATTTCTATGGGAATGATATTAGGTCTCGTTTTGTCACGTGACCATTTTCGTATAAATACAATAACAGAGCACAGAACATATTAAAAGCCGAATATGATATGAATTCCAAAGTATTATTTTGCAATATATTTATCGTCTATGGAAGGACATACCCGAATGGCCAGTTAAATATTCGAGAAACACAAAGCCATTTCTCAACATCAAATAGGCCCATGTAACTTAGTTTAGTGAAGTGTAAAATGATTTGTAATCGAAAAATGTCTATAACGCGATCAAGGCGACTTACGAAAGTTATTTTTGTTGTAATACAAATTGTAGTGAATTAATAAAGCGAAAAAATGGACGATATTTTCGCATATTTATAGTTTTTTTGATTAATCATGTGCGCATATCAATTCATTAAACGATAAAACGCTATTAAACGAAATAATAATATAAAGTTCCGGCTCAGCACGTCCAACATTTTAAATTTTTTGGAATTCAATATTTAAGATAATTTGAGTTTATTTGTTATAAACGATGCCATTCTCTGTAAGTAATACAAACAAAATAAATAAAACTTTTACTTAATTTTTTAGCAACCACTTTTACGGTCTCATCTGACACAGGCCTAACTTATTTCAGACTACGCTGCTCCATACTGGGCAAGCTTAATCTTTGAGTATTTAATTTAATACAGTATACATATAAACACAATAAAAATAAACAACAAAAGTTAGTTAAAATAAAACCTAGCCATCAAAGATATGTCAGTTGTCAATGTTCAGTTAGTGTCAATTCTAGTAACAATTAATTCCTTTCAAGTTTAAGATCTTTCATTCTGTGCTGTCTTTAAACTAACATTCGAATTTCAAATATTTTTTTAGGGGCATAATTATTATTTTCACCGATCAACCTCCTTCGTGCCTTCTCCATCTACACGACACTGGCGAAATACCTTGTGCCCAGTTGGCACAAATTAAAAAAAAAGATCTTTCATTATTACGAAATACATAATAAGCTTGTTGAATTCCATATATGTTAGTGTATACTTGTAGTAGTTTGACGTCTACAGTTCACGTTGTAAGTTCAAGAACCGGCTGAGCAACAATGCATTTTAAATATCAGTAAATGAATTTGTGACTTTTGGGTTTTATTAAAAAGCCTGCCTTATAAAATATAATCTCTTGTCATTAATATTCAATCATGGTTACTCTTCACGATTTTAGATCTTAGAAACGACCAGAAAAGTGTATAAACAATAACTTTGATGAGTCACGGACTCTCAAATGTATTTGAAAGTTAGACTTATTTATTTAAACGAAATCATCTATTATGCGTCTAATTGCCCTAACTAAAGTACTCTTTCCGCCAAATTGTAGTTACGCTATGATGAAACTATACAGTTTTAGTTAAAACTGGTGTTATGTTGCTTGTAATTTTCATTTGTTTATTTATGTTAATTTTATATATTTTATTAGTAGGTAACTGATGTTTTTAAGGGTAGATAATTATTTATTTATTAGTTGCATTTCACACCATACTGAACTAATCAGGATGACAGTTGTACATTGTCAGAAATCTGGAATATTAAATAATAGAGATATGATGTGTGTGAGATGAGAATACTTTAATAATAATTATCACTTTTAAGCGATCTTTTTTTAATATTTCTTATCATTTTTCATCATTTACAGGGCAAGTCCACACTCCACCGAATCCACATTTAATATATTTAATCCAAAAAAGTATATTTATTAATTACTTTTTAGGTTCTTCCCATTCTTACCAATTTATCTTTTGTAAATATCATATTCTTTAATCCCTCTTCAATAAGACTCATATTAAAATGTTTATATATAACATACTATCGGATCCCACAGATCCTGTACTCAAGTCTTACATACAAAAAAAAATCTAATATGGTAAATGATTCTCGACTCCACACCAAAAATTTCATCAAAATTTGTCCAGCCGTTTAGGAGTTTAATTATGAATACTAAGAAAAACATATACCAGCTGCTTATTTGCTGTATAGATAAATAACCTACATACCGACTGCAGTGCCATTTGCATGGCTGAGTTGTTAATTAAATTATCCAAGGCACCACTTAAACGCATACAAAAAAAACATTGAAATCGGTCCAGCTGTTTAAGAGGAGTTCAAATTTAAATACACACGTACAGTAGAATTATATATATAAAGAATTAAAAAAATGATAATACGGTAAACATGTATCATATTTTCATTATAAAGAATTGTCAAATAGTCCCTGTATAAAAGTTTGATATTCCAAGATCTCTCGAAGGGACCATAAAATTAAATGACCTAACAGATAAGTTTCGTCTAAACTCCGAGATTTTGTTGAACTAACATTGTCTTTGTAATTGACCGGGGGATAAACTTATACAATACAGTCTGAGATTAAAAGTTTAATAAGAAAACTGTTGTACGGGAAAGAATTTGTGACATAATCTTGTACATTTTGATGAGAACTTTTGTATGACTGCATCTGTTATATATTAAAGAAGTCATTCTTCGTGTAACATCCGTTAATTTAAAGATAAGATTTCTACCATAGTACAATACAGAAATCGACATCTGAAACATAGATAGGTGTTCCATTGCCTGTAAATCAATTTATCAAACGCCAAATTATCAAATTTTTGTTAGGCTGAATATTTATTATTTAAATCAATACTTATATTCTAATGCTTGATTCGTTTTTTTACTAATAGCAATGTAATATAAAAAATCGGTTGTCTGTAAAGTCAGTTTACTGACGATAGTTGAACGTGCAGTATAGCAGTATTTGAGTTATTTTTGACGTGACGTCTTATAATTCGATGGAGCCGGCTGCACGCACGAAAGATCACGACTCATGCAGCGTTACCTCGCGGTGCGTCGTTACCTCTGATGCGTTCCATTTAAAGCTTGCAGTGCAAACGTATTTATGCGTACAAATGAATGTAACTTGATCAATTCAATTGTGATTTCCATTTACATGTTTCTCTATCCATACATAATATTATATATCAAACAAATAAAATTAAAAATTTTCTTTTGAAAAATGCAACCATTCCATGACGTTGACACGTTCAACTGTCGTCAGACTTTACAGACAACCGTTTTTTTTATACTTCTGAGTGTATCTGTTACACACACAAATTATTCATGTTTATAATGTTTAGACATAGTAAATAACACTTTATTATTATAGTCAATAACAAGTAACCGTTCTGGACATAAAATTTAATATATTGCTGAATACGTAAAGTTTTATACGTTGCGCGGTACTTTCGAATTATATAATTTTGAGTAAAGTGATTGTTGTATTAAAATTTCATATTAATTTGTGTTTTATATGTCTGGGTTGTATAGAAGAAACTGCTTTTACTAAGACCCTTTTCTTCATTTGTTTTTTCTCCTTATCATTGAAGTATGGGTATGTCAAACTTGATAAATGGGGATATCCAAGAGTTACTAGACTATCATCCTTGGGGTCATACTATACCGGAGTTAAAGGTAAAAATCATTGAATTGAAATCATAGAACAATTATTCAAATGTTATATTATGTAACTTATCATTCGGAAATAAAGGTTTTAAGATTATTATATGACTGTGTTACGGCTTACTTATTAGCCAATTATCTTTATTTTATAATATTGAATACCTAAATCCATAAAAGTTTTCTTATTTACGCATAAAATGATAAACTTTCACTCACTGAGTTAAAATACTTACTATTATTTCAATTAATTTGTTCGTATAAAAGTTTGATCGTCAAAAATGCTTCAAACTGCCAGTTCTCAAATCAAAGGCGTAGTTTGGACGACAAGAGCTGGCAATACTCTCAGTTACTTCTTTAATCACCCTGTTTTTTATTTTGTTTTGACGCTTAGGAGTTTTAGCAAAAAGTTTTTACTGTTTAAGTAAACAAGGGTTTACTACAAAGAAAATGGTCGCTATTACTTTAGTGGGAATATTACTTATCCGTTCTCATATTTTGTATTTTCGTTTTATATTTCTCATAAAAAATAAATCAGTGGTTGCAATATCTTTTGCTCTAGGCCTCAGATATCTTTATCTGTTTCATGATCTTTTGTCAATCCAACAGGCAAGTAGGTGTTCAGGACCCCTATGTCTGACACAAGCCGTCGACATTTTGAGTCTTAGCCAAGTTTTCTTACGTTTTCCTTCACACGCACACAGACAGTCCATTGGTACACAGCCGGGGATCGAACCTACGACCTTACGATGAGTCGCACGCTGTATCCACGTGGTCAACTTCTGTTGATTGAATACTCAAGATTTAGTTATATTGATCATACGTGTGAAATTAATAATTATGCAACTAGACATCATGTATTGAGAATCATGTGTACATACATTAAACTATACACATGAATCTCTGAATCTTAGGTAAGAAAATAAAATATCATCTTACAATTAAAATTGTGTATTATATGCCTGGATTGTCCAGAAGAAACTGCTTTTAGTAAGGCCTCCCATTTACATCCCTTTTCTTCTTCTGGGTTTCTCTTTTTTTTATCTTAGGATTGTGTAAAGTGAAATTTATTTGTGTCGAATTCGTTTATGTTAATAATAATAATAAAACCGTTTATTTGCCAAGTGGTACATTAGATCGATCATCATCAAAAATCTGCACAAGCAGCCATATATAAATAGGTATACGAATGTCTTAAATTTTTACAATATCATATAATAAGAACATAAACATAATGTCATAATAATAGGGAAAGTTATTTATAATTGGTGTCAAACTTATGGTCTAAATACTTGCCCATGCTATGGCACCTTGCCTTTAAAAATAACAATGTGTTTATGTTTTTGCATTTGTCTATGTTTTTTTTTTTTTTGCAGCCAATATACGAATGGTGGGACTCAGAACCAAGTTTGACAGTAGATTTGCTTCTCTACGACTGACTAACTAAACTCAGATTCGATATATACGATATTTTTCTTGTACGGGGTACTTATTGACCACCTCGTAAAAGTAGTATAATACACTCAAAAAGTCATATTCAAAAGCGTAATTCTTTATTAAGATATATAAGGGTATGAATATTAAATCACACACAACGGACCTATTGAACGTCTAAGTGCGGAAACAGAGTCCACATACATACATATACATAGTGTAAGCTAGCTGGAAGAACTTTTGTTAAGCATAATTTCGTTTATACAAATATATACTTTTACAGTATAAAGTACTGTTAAAACTATTTTTGAAAAGATTCTTTTTCAATTGAGTTTCTTGTCTATTCTTCTCCGAAACTACTCTTTATAAACTGATAACCAGAATCATATTCTTTTATTATTTTTAACTTGTAATTTGAAACGAATAAATATATTAATATTGATAAATAAATATCAACAATGACAGTGTAGCGACAGCTGCGTTTACTAACTATGTACAATGACGTCATATGCCGAAAGAACGAAGTTATTCCGGCCCCTTAGTCTTACAACTTCTCGACCTTAGTCGCTAGCTATGCTCGCCAAAACAGCCCGGGCTGAGCTGCCAATGCCGTTCAATCCAACAGTGACATTCCATGTCAAAAAAGAGGCCTTCCGGCCAGTCAGTGGTTTGACCTTGGACCCTCCCTTGAGGTTTGATCAACAGCACCATACTTTTACAACAGTGTCGACTTAATGTCAAACACAAAAGCGACAACAAATCTCTCGGCGGTTCTCTTTCCGCAGACTTACAAAAACAAATTACTTCTAGAAGCGTCTCCTTCTGATTATGCTTAACTATTGTGATTGTCAAACTCATACTCAAAGCACCCTTTTTACCGTTGTGGTCACGGTTAAACGAAAGACAATCGCGTGATGTAATCAACTGTTTATCTAACTGTATGTATAACGATACTTCCGTATTGAAACCATATTTGTGGCTCAAGCTGGCGTTATCAAGTACAAAGTCTGTTATCAAACTCTTCTTAATAGAAGATGAATGATTTTTATTAGTATCAATTAGCTCAGCATCTTATTACGCATTTTTATTGCGTTCGGGAAAATTGATGAGAGTAAATTTTTACAATGCCACACGGTCACAAAAAACCAACACCCTGAATTTAGCACATTCAACATTATAAAATTTATATTGAACATAATTGTTAACATGTAACGAAGTGTTAATAAATAAATAAATAAA
This sequence comes from Pieris rapae, assembly GCF_905147795.1. Taxonomy (NCBI): domain Eukaryota; kingdom Metazoa; phylum Arthropoda; class Insecta; order Lepidoptera; family Pieridae; genus Pieris; species Pieris rapae. The sequence continues at coordinate 1,386,087 of NC_059529.1, read as the reverse complement.
TATAGAACTCTGATTTTATCCGGGGTGAATTATAGATTTCGATTTTCCATTTGAATATTCTATTTTTAAATTAATATCTTGTCTACCTATAGTCTGTGTATAGAAATTTAAAACAAGCATGTTTTCCAAGCCTTATTTACATTTCTCATTATATATTTTCACCTATTAGCCAGTTTCTCGGGAGAGGAAATTATTTCTACCGCAACTTTTAAATTATAGCTATTTTAATATTATTTTCACTTTCAAACGCATTTTAATTTTGTCTTTGATTCTCTCAAAATGTATTTAAGAGATGTGCATTCACTGCATCGTCGATAAAAAAAATATAGATATACTTTCCTACTGAAAGACAAAAGCATTTTAACTCTTAAGGAATTTAATTAAAATTCTACAGAACGTGCGAGGTGCTAGTTTTCTTAAAATTATCAAGCATTTCTTTGTACGATGTTTGTTTGTTGTTTGATATTTTTAACAGTGTTCTCTTTGTTAGATTTATTAAGCTAGAGCAGATATTTTTAATAATATGCCAAACTTATCATATTGCGATTATTTTTGTGTTTTTTACATATACCTTAATTGCAGGTTTTATGAATAAAGCTCCAATATTTATGTACCGTTTAAAACTTAACAAATTTGCAGGAAATAATATTTTTTCATTAACACTTGCAGTTTTATAAGTATATATATAATAACCCTAGTTATCTTTTCGTTAAATTCGTCCATGTGGACACTCAATACGATGGTTGGTCGATGGAAGGGTAATTCACAGATCCCTGAGCGTGATGCTGCTGGCAACGTTATCCCGGTTTGGAAGCGGCAGATGATGGCTAGAAGAGCTGCAGAGAAGGCAAGGAGAGATCTGGAGAGAGAGTTGGCGGGAGAAGCGGAGAGAAGAAGGGCTGCAGCTGTGCCTGCTTGGAAAAGGCAACTGCTGGCACGGAGAGAAGAGGCGGAGTGTAGATTGAGGTGAGTTACGAGTTGATTTATTATTACTTAACTTTAAAATTTTCAATTACGGTAACTCTTACGGAAGCTTCCTACGATTCAAATGAGACTAAATTTTTACGATGCGCCCGCACACAGTCACAAAAACTGACACCCTGAAGTTAGCACAGTCAACATTTTAAAATAAAAAATGTCTATTTCTTTAAATAAGTAAAAATATTTTTTGTTATATTTAAATAAACTTTATGTAACTAGAATATGCGTTATAACAATACTTTCAATGTATTAAATACTTATTTAAATTGTTAGTGTCCTTGTTTTTCCAAACGTAGAATTAGGCGAAAGATACAATTAAAAAAAATATATCATGTTTAGACAAAGAAGTATAACTTTTAACTTTAAATATAAAAATAAACACACACATGTTTTTTTTGTTTTTCTGCGCCAACATTCACTTTTCTGTTAGTCACAATTTTATACAAATCTTACGCTACATAAAAACTTCGTCAGTTGTCTGCAGCCTAGTCTAACTTATCTTCATCTATATATGTAATACAAAAACGAAGATATAAAATGTTCTTTAAACAATGCTCTCAACTAAACTTAACAAGCTTGTAAATGCCTTTCTCTGCAATAAAAATTAAAGCGAGCCAAATTAATCTTAACTAATTAGGGTAACGTTTGAGATGTGTTAGACACGCACCATGTCTTATTTAGTGCACAAAATAATCTATGGCTAAGTCTAGAACTCATACGAAAGTCAGTTAAATGATTTATTGTGTTTAACTAACTATGACGGAATTGTTTAACCGTTTTCTAACTGGTTTTGTGTAAAAATTAACTCTTATATTACTCTTACAGTGCATTAAGAATTAATTTTTACACAAAACCATGTTTACCTTGCGAATAAAAATGTAAAGTAACTTTATTAACATATTAAATTGATTCTAAATATACATTTACTCCTTAAGGAGCGGGAGAATAACTGGCAAGAGACTGTTACTCGTTTGTATCTGGTAACAATAGATGTGTTCTTCATTAGGTAAAACAATAATAATAATAATAAAATAATAATAAGCCTATATTTTTCCATTTGTTTTTATTTTTTTTTCCACATCCTCTTTACATAAATTAAATAAAATTAATCTTTATTAAAAAAAAATAACATAATACATAAACATATATCTAATAACTAACCTTAAAATTTAATTATTAAAGGGACTCCTTTTAATAATATTTTTTAATAATTAAATAAAATAGATATGAATACAATTTTAAGTAAGATGCGGCATCTGTCCGGGAAAAGGCCTCCTTCATCTTTTTCCACCCTAATTTATTTTGTGCTGTTAAGCTATAAAACTTTGTGAACCTGTAAAAAGGCAACTAAACTATTTTTGTTCATTGTTTTTGTTTGCTTGATTTCTTGTACGCTGTAGAAAAATCTCCCGAGATTCTATGGCGCTTCTGATGTAGTGCTTATATTACTATAGTTTAATTGGTCGCATGTCGAAAGCTTTTGCGTAAATTGATGTAAAAATGGAAACATTTTCTTTAGGTAAAACATATTCTTGTATAACCTAACCATTGCTAATGTTAAGATGAAGGTTTTAATAACAATAACAATTTAGTTATTTTAGTTAAGGACCAATTTTGTTTTTGAGTCAAATTTTTTAAACTCGATACGAGTGTCTGTTTTAGTAAACCTGTCGACTTAAAGGTTGGAAAATAAAGATTTCATATGAGGCAAAAACGATGCCGTATCTGCGAATGCAAAAAATGAATGTTTATTTCTGTTAATGATACATATCTCTTAATTATTATCATAAAAAGGCTAGCTAAGTCTTATTTTTGAATCTTTGATCTTACGTTTACGTTTACATTTTTTTAATAAGTACTATTTAATATAGAACCGTAATCAAGGCCTGGTTATGTTACTACCAAGTATGTACCGTCATTAAAATATATATTTATTAATATGATGTTTCCAGACAATCCTTATACACTCCAAAAGTGGAAGACAACGGTAATGGAGACTGGCGTCCCTATCCAGCTGGAGGTCGCGCCGTATCAATAGACAACATCACGCTTTGTTATGATGCGCCTGCGCAACCTACCCGCGCGCCATCTGAAATGAAACTTTCAACAGAACACTGCAATGGTAAGGAAAGTTTGTCTAATCCCTACATAAGCTACAAAGTACGTGATATAAAAGTCTTTTCTGAAGGTTTAGGTATATTATTAATAATGTGTATTTAATTGACTGTAATATAACGATGGAGCGATAGTCTTCCACGGAATCTAGAAATTGTTTCACTGTTAGATTTTTATTTGTTGCTTAGTAACATAGGCTATCTTAATTTCTAAATTATTGAATTATATGTTACAATAGTATAATAATAATTAAATTAAAAAACCGTACAGCAGCATATATAGCATAAAAAGACATGGAAATGTCATAATTATAAGAACATAATTGTTGTCAAAAGTTATGGTCTGAATACTCTCCCTTGAAAGGCAACTTGCCTTTACTAGCTTTTACCTAATTACCTTCCCCTTGAAATCATCACACGGCAGTGATCTATTACTATAAAGGTTATCGCTATTAGTATTGTCTAACAACATAGCTTTAAACGTAATTTTTTATAAAAATAAAAAAAAATACCGAGCAAAGTTCATTTAGGTACAGTACCGGTAGTAGTACCTTTACCGTTACCTGGATGTAAATACATAAACATAAACCTTACCTAATAAAAGTATTAATTTTCAGGGCACACAAACGGTAAACCGGAACGCGAAGAAGAGTCAGCGAAAATTATCCCCTGGAGAGCTCAGCTCCGCAAAACGAACAGCAAACTTAATTTACTGGAATAGTTGAGAAATTTATGAAATAATAAAATTGACGATTAATTTATAAAAAGGATTGTACACAAGTAATACTGCGTTGAATAATTTAGTCGTAAGGTATTGAACGAAGATTTTACTCGTAGATTATTTATTAAGTGTGTTAAAAGTGTTTTCGTAAGCCATACGAATATTATCTTTTTGTATTTATCCTATTTTTATACCTTAGCTAATCTAAGGCATAGAAATGTCAAAAATTTCCAAAAGTGGTTTCGGGCACTTATATTATTTCCGATCCAACGATTTTATTTGCCACTATGAGGCACCGAATGTAAGAAATCTTCATAATCATTTTCTGATTAACTTGAGACTACATAATAACTTAACCAACCTTTTTTTTAATTTAAAGGCTAACGAATTTCACGAAGTTATTCTCAGTACGAGACTCTCTAATCTCCAATTAGAGTTAGCAAAAAGAAATGTAAAGATATTTTTATACTTGTGTATTACGAATAATTAATAAGTTCTAACAAGCAAGTGATACCATTGTTGCAATATTAGTATGTAAGCTTTAACAGGCTTTGCAAACAGAAAAAATAATTGTATTTCGCAAATATCTTTTCTGTTGCGTTTTTTATTTTGTTTTTAATAAAATCTGTTGCTTACATTGTTTTTCTTTCGTAATAAACAAATGCGGTTCAATAAAATATTCAAATTGCACTCGCGGAATAAAGTCGCAGTAAACTGGGTGATAAAAATGAAATTATTGCTTTAGGAATACGAAATGCATTTTTCAAACCACTTCCTGAGAGGTAAATCTACCATAATCATTTATATTCTGTGCTTTATACGTTAGTGTGCGATCGTACTTGTTTGAGAAAACTTGAAGCAGAGGTTTAAATCGTATTTATTATTCATTTTTACAAAAGCAATCTTAAAGATGAACGACGGCTTCGTAAATCTATCTATGCGTGTATACCATCGCATGGCGATTAGAAGCTTCCAGCATCAGTGTTCCGGATATTGAGGGAACTACATTAAAATTGTAGACAAGTTATTGCGGTCCTGATCAATCAATCCAATCAAAAATTTATTCATGTCATAATGTACCATATGAACGTCAAAAAAGAAATATACATTGAATGCTCTAAATTTTATATTTATGCCAGTTAAATCAAGGGCGTAGAACGGAAGGGAAGAACTGGCAATAAACTCTCCGCCACTCTTTTTAATGCGCTAACGTTATTGGAAGCTCGCTGGTTCTACGTACTAACTTCTATTTTAGACTTAAATATAAGTAGAAATAGAAGTTCAGTCTTCAAATAATCTAAAAAAAGGCTGTCCTTTAATACATAAAACACAACCTTAACTATATTTTGTAAGAAGCTAGAATACATAGTTTTTATCACGATTTGAATTTTGTATATATAGTCATTGGCAGTTAAATGCGAGAAAGTACAAAATCATCGCATGTCAGACCCGATAACAGTTAATTTTTTATATTGCAGCCGTCATGACTGTAGTATTTACAAACGTTGTTAACGGTATACTAGGAGACGCAATTCCCAAATATCTAAGTCAAGATTTACTATCAGTTATTAATAATCGCTTAAAGCCTACTGCAGCAAATTCCACGCATATTGATATAAGCAATGTTGTTGAAGAAACAGCAGTAGAAAAGGCAATAAATAGCAAAATAGAAGAACTTAAATCGTATTTACAAGATGATGATATAGTAATTGGAACGGATACACTTTTTCCAGATCAAACGAATATTGTAGAGTTAATAAGCAAAGAAAAACATGATTTGAGACAAAAGGAAAATCAATCTAAACATAACGCCAAATACATGAAACTGAGAAAGAAAATAGATAAAGCATTAAAAAACGAATTGATTTCAGATAAAGCTTACGGATTAGTCATAAAAACATTAGATGATCTAATAGCTAAATTAGTTGGAAGTCAGTGTAACTGGAAAAATAAAGGCACACGAATTCGTACCCCAAAAATGTTGAATAACCTATGGAATGAAGAATGGAAGCATTTAAAAAATAACTACCTGCAAAAAATAAAAGTAAACGACAAAGAACAGATACGAGAACTAACGTCATTTTTCGACGGATTGTACACATTTTTTTCCTTCATCATTAAAGATATGGGATTTCTGTCTAACAGGTATAAAATTAAATGTAAATATATGGATAAACCTACATATAGAAAGCATAGAGATTTTGAAAGCGACTCGGATTCTGATATTCACAACAATGGCTGCAAACAATTTGTGATATGTTCTAAGGAACTTAAAAATTTCATGTTAGATTTCTATAATTTTGTTAATGACACAACGGTGAGTGTTATAAGAAATTATGCAGAAATGTACATCAGAGATACCGATAACTTCTCAGAAAAACCAAGAATTGTATCATCCATTAATAACACAAGTATAAAAATGGAGAAAGCAATAGTGGATATATTTATCAAAAACACTAAAGCCTTTAAATTGGATAGCAAACAATCTAAGGACGGTAATATTAAATCCCTATCTAATTATGTTAAAACAACAATTTCAGAGATAAAAAATAATGCAAACAGTTATTTAAGCAATGAATTGAAAGATACTAAAGCCAAGTTATCGTCAGGAATAAAGGATGATCTGAACATAAGCTTAAAAGTAGATTTAGAAAATCTACAAAGAGAAGTACTTGGAAGAATTTGTTTTGTATTCAGATTTTGCAATAGTAAATACAGAGGCAGAAGAAACGGTGACGTTGATAATAGCAACATCAAAATTGAATCTGAAGTTAAAGAATTATTTAATTTCACAAATATTAGACGTCTCTTCGATATTAAAAGTGATAAAAACAGTGTGAGAAGTAAAAATTATACCTATGCTACTATGAATGTTACGAGGACTACACTTAAATTTGTGATGTATAAATAAAATTTTTAATAGAAGAAATCACTTTTATTGTCTTATAATACATACAAAATCACCTTACTCAGCATAACACTTAATAATGTCAGTTATACCATATTTTTGTTACAGGACAATATAAATTTCCTTCAATTTACAGAAAAAAATCACCTAGAAGAATTATTTTACAATCCTGTGTTTGAAAACAAGTTCTTAAACGTAATAAAAGTGTAATATTAATATTTGAAGTAATATATTTCTTTAAACCTATATTTATATTTGAATTTACGTCGATATTCAGTCTTCATTAGAAAAAGTTAGAAAAATCATTCAGAGGTAAGATTCTATGGTTTGATTAATAATTTAAAAAATATAAAAACCCTTTCAGTTAAATGACATACAAGGACTCCATCAAATATAAAATTTTAAAAACATTAAAGAAGTTCCAAATATGCTTAATATGAGTCTGTGTAAACTATTGGAAAATGTTGGACTCTACCGCTTGACCATGCAATAGTCAGACAAGCGCCCTCGGTGAAGTTTTGCTGGAAAGCTATTGTCGATGGAACTTCATTATCAATTCCACTGATATAGCAACTGAAATGAAAACAATGACGATAATTTATAAGTTGGTTTTTGTAATTCTAAAATTGAAAACATATATTTTGTGCATTACAGCTATCACATTTCATTAATTAAATGTTATCATTTCAATAATTAAATCTTATCCTATTGATTTAAAAAAATACTCACCATGGCGAAACATTTAGTTGCATCATCATCTGTGTAGTACAAAACACAGCTATTATGTGGGACTCTTCAAACAGTAGGGCAAGGTATTTCCCTGATGGATCCCAGCACATATCAAGTATGGGACCCCCAATGGTATATCCTGATGCTATTTCCACTTTTGTAACATCTAAGACTGGTTGTGCTTTGCTGTCTTTTGCTCCTAAAATTATTTAAATCCATTTATGTATTTCACATATTAGATACTTGGCAATGACTTCCTATAAAACTTAATTAGTCTGTAATGAAGTACCCTGAATATACTGTATTGCTTATGAAATATGTATGTAAATTGGTTGATTTCATAAACAAGTTTAAATAGAGAAACAAAATAGTCTATACAACATGGAACTTCAATTAATTTCTGTTATCTTTTTATATCTGTGTCAGAATTATCTAAAAAACTAGCCAAACTATCAGAATTTTTCTAATAAACAACTCAAATTATTTGTACTATTGTACAAATAAGTTTTAATTTCAAAATTATGATTCATACAATATATTATACTGTCTATCATTTTTTATTAGAGTTAACAGTATCGTCGATATATTATGCAACATTACCATTTAATAATCCAATATTTCTTAAAGCATACACAAGTGGTTCTCCTTTTGCTGCAAACAGCACTATATCATTAGGGCCCCAACAGGCGGCTACGACGCGACAACCACGCGCACACCAACGCTCAGGCGTCCATGATTTTGTATCCCATACTCTAAAAGTATAATTAAGTAATTAGATGGTTACATCTTATCACATTCAGAGAATACTTCCGCAAATGTAAATGGTATAAGGTAATTAAAGGTAAGGTAATTCATATTACAATTATAATAAAAAAACAGTAGTAAAAAGACCTATAAAATATGGACTTTTATAAAATATATAAACTGATTGAAACTTTTTATAAATAAATTTTTAATGTAAAAAAATTCTAGATTATACCTAAAAATAATAGATGAAGTAGCAGCAAATATTTTATTAGCACTAAGTGACCATCTTGCAAATACTATTCCACCTCCTGCAACCCTCCTTAATGGCACAGCAGTCTCCATGGCAACATCCCATACCAGCATAGAAGTATCGGCACCACAACAACTAATTAAAAGATCTCCGTTTGGTGACCAGCTTACATCAGTAACTGGACTGTGTCCAGACCTTAAAAAAATACATAATTAATACCACTTCTTCTTACTTAATCTTTTTACTAAATTGTAATTTTAAGTTAATAGTTTATTTATATTATAAGTTATTAATTTCTTGTATTATATTTCTCATTAAAAATATACTCTCTCTGTCTCTTACCGTTTTAAAACTACTGCATTACTTGAAGAAGGCTTTGTAAACATAGAATTAGGGTCTACAGTCCACACTATCACACCTTGCTCACAGCCTACAGCTATCTCTGAAGCTGAGTAAGGTCTCCAGCTTAAGGAGGACACATGCCCTTGTGATTTGCACTTCAGTGTTGATACAAATGAAACATCAGAGCTATAGATTCTCACCCCATCATCAGCTGTAGCTATAGCAATTTTTGTTGTATGTGGATGCCAAGCCATACATTTGACAGAAGATGCACCCCAGCTACGAGTTCTAGAGTATTTAGACACAATTTTTGGTCCTATATCTTTTAAATGAGGTTGAAGGAAGTATCTAAATGTTGAAAATGCATTTGCAACTTTTAAAGCATATGTAGCTGCAACAGCTAATATTTTACTTTCAGTATTTATGCTAGGATCTGCAGCTATACTAAGAGCTTCTAAAAAACCTTGATTGTACCAAACACTTGATATTTTCTTAAGAAACTTGTCTTCAACGTTTATGTACATCGATATATTTTCATCGGACAATCTATGATGATGTAGGTCTCTTGTTACATTGATTTTTGGGTGATGGTTTGTCTAGAATAAATAAAGTAATAATAATAACACATAGCAATATTGTCATCAACTCTTAACAAATATAACCTTACCGTATTTGTAAATGCAGATACATTTCCGTGGCGGACGTTTCCACAACAATACACTTCATTTATTTTGCAAAAAGCAGTTTCGTTTGGGCCAGGCAAATCAGGGAATCCTTGGAAAATAGACATTTTGTATAAATCAGACCATTAAACAACGTTTATATGTGTTAACCGGCACAAAAGTTTAAAATTTGAATCTTGTTTTGTAGCTAAAGTCATCTGAGTTGAAATATTGACAATAGACAAACAAGTTTGTGTCAAGTTAAATTGTCAAATAATGGCTTAATACAGATGCGTTCCTGCTAAAAGATCTGTAATCCTTATAATATTTTAGATGAATAAAAATAGTACATTACGGTTGTATACTTATAGTCCTTGTTCTAATTATGTAGCAGTATTAAGAAAAAAAACAATTTTCTGGAATTTTGATGTTTCGATATGCCTATAAAGGTATTTTTTTTCACTTACACTTAGCGAATTAAAACCAAGATGACAAACAGGCGCATTTATAAACTCTGATGCATTTTTATAAAGTTTATTTCACATTCGTATATTCGTACTTTTTTAGATTAAAATGAAGAACACTATACCACCTGGGCCCTTACTAGTAACTCAATAGTGATTTCGACAATTATCTTGATATTAATCTTATATCTTTAAACGAGCAATTCTTGAATATATATATATATATATACTTGGAATCTCGGGATCGGCTCCAACGATTTTCATAAAATTTAGTATACGGGGGGTTTCGGGGGTGATAAATCGATCTAACTGGGTATAAATGATAGAAAATAACAAAAAGGTGGCGTTTGAGTAGTCCCAATTTAAACTGAAAAATGTATCTTCCTGACATCTATCGGCGAATAATAATACTATTTTTTGTTTAAATTGCTTTAACGACACAACAACACTAAAGCAATTCAGCATATATATTCTATACTGTTCATATTTCATCATTTTATTAGTATGTAATTCGTACCTAAATATAATTTCCAAAAAACACAATTTATAAAAAAAAAAGACTAATGAATTATAAAAGAAACAGTCAATCTGAGGCTTTTGCCCAAACTAAAATGCAAAACTATAAATTATATTTTATCAATCAATAAGATACACTCTTATAACAACAGCAACAACAAAATATATCAATTCATCTAGGTAAACAAGTTTACTTATGAAAATCAAAAAAATTAAAATAATTGTGAATTTACATTGACTATTATATACAATATATCGTATCCAGTACACGAAGTTAATCAATTTTCGATACAGTAGTAAGACTTATTAGTATTAGTATATACCTCATTACGAAACTAATTGTATCTTCTATCTATTTATACAATTATTACACTTATCCGTGGGTAATACTGAAAATGTTTAGAAAAATTGATAAAGACAACTTTTTGAATTTCAATTTTAGAACTCTTTGGTAACTTATGTAGTATTTTGCATTCTTTTGTCATTTGTTTTGTGAATTGGTGGTAAATCTAAAACTCTTGTTACACTTAAGAATCAATAGTTTCCGTCAATGATTTATTATGACTTTCGTTGTGGGCGTGTGTCACCCCCAAAAAGGTGACACCCACTGTTCTGAGGCTCATACCTAAAAGGGTTGTACAATATTATCGTTTAAATATTATTCAGAAGGAAAATCTTATACACCATATTTTATAATCGTCGTCCTACGAGGAAGAATTTTAATTTATAATACTTGAAGGCGCCTCAAGTGATCTTCGTAAATCTTATAGCACTCACCGTTACTATCCTGACTAAAGAATTGTTGACCTAAAAAAGCAACATAATTTACCCTCTCGAATATGTACTAGAAAAGCCATTAAAAGAAGAGTGGATGAAGCCAGGGCTATTCTTGCCATTATAAGGTGCTTTGTGGGAATTTACTGCGGCTCACAGTGATTTATGCAAAACGTTGCCTTCAACTGACAACGAAGAAATTGATTTTCCTGGATCATTCGAGGTATCAGGTACTGAAAGTGAGAATTTATTACAGTAGACGCTAATTAAATTTATTTAGTGTTTATAGTAAAAGCAAATTATTACTACTGTAATTTATTGATCATGATTGGTAATAAAACAGGCATTATTATTATTAAGTAAAAGGAAAGAGCCATTTGAATTAGTGAATTAGTTTTAGTACACGTTAATATTAATTGCTAAAAAAGTGTTACAGTATAAAAAAATAGAACACAAGGACAGAGTGTCTTCGATTTATAAGACTGTTATTAAATACTTTTTAACACCGCTATTAAACTGATATAAAATTTCAATTTCCTTGTCAGATAAAATACAGTTAATATTCTAGAGAACATTAAGTAAAATTTTCATTTGAAAACTTAATAACGAACGACTTTAAGAGGACCGTGAAATATCGTACTCAATGAATCAATTTTAAGATTACAGATTGCAGGATTTTTAATTAAAAAGTTCAAATTAAATTGACATGTAATGTTCTCTTCAACGAGATGAGTCAAGAATGTAAGGTAAAGTAAATGTTTATTGGTATCTATCTAAATGAACATAGCACTCGTATAGTAAAAGAAATCGTGAGGATACCTGTGCGGCGTGTGTCGGGCACACAGGCCTATTTATATATAACTAGCAACCTGCTCCGGCTTCGCACGGGTGCAATGCTGATACTTAATACACTACAGAAAATCTGTGAACGTGGTATATAAAAATGTGGGTTATCCATAAGAGATAGACATATACCATCATGGACTTTTCTGTAGACCTTTTCAATGTGTATAATACTTAGTGCATTATTTTGATAAAACTCGTAGGGTTTTTACAGCTTACATTGCAGCCTGCGTTTGCAATGTAAGCGGAAAAAATGTAATTATTTACGACATCACATTAGAAACTTCAAAAATAACAGTACTTTTCCACTATTTAATGGATGTTATTATACATATAACCCTTCCTCTGAATCATTCTATCTATTAAAAAAACCGCATCGAAATCCGTTGCGTAGTTTCAAAGATTTAAGCATACAAAGGGACATAGGGACAGAGAAAGCGACTTTGTTTTATAGTATAGTATAGTATAGTATAGTGATGTAGCCCCCAAAAATCTGAGAGCAAGGTCTAGAGTTGTACCGTCTCAGGAAATGATAAGAACACTAGACTCGACGAGGTAGACCTCATTCCCCATTTAGGAACTTTTGATTTTCTGCTAACGAAGACAATTTTTACATTTTCCCCTGTTTTCAGAATGTGCAAACTATTTAGTATCATAGCATTGCAGACAATCCTGTCGACGATCCCCGCGGGAGCTACTGTGTCTGGTCCAGGGAGAAATGTTCCAATGGATTGGCTGCGGGTACTTTGAATATTGTCTGTTTATACTAAACAGAGGGTAGCTTTAGTATTGTACTGGGCTTAAGTGTATTTGTACCTTATGATTTGAAAATTATGCATACTGTTGCCTGCTGGCTATTTAAGTTTAGGATATAAAGTATGTATTTATTCCAATGACGTACGAAGGCTGTACGGAATACTTTCAAGGATATTTAGAGTTTAAAGAAAAATCATCAAATTGAAGAAATTTATTGCATTTTACTATACGCGAGTGTAGTATAGACACTCACAGAAGTGCAGAAGCGAGTAAAATTGTTAATGTTTTGAGTTTTCTAAAATGAATTTTAGAAAACTCAAAACATTAACAATTTTTATACAAACATTAACAATATTTAAGTACTTACACTGTTTTGTTTATAGAACTTTGTTAAGTAGATTAAGTATCAACATATAGGAAATAGCGTTCATCCCTAACACGGGTTCTAGAACTTAATTAAAAGGGATGGACTAAAATGTAGACTTTTTACTTAACAAAGGAAATTTTTGTTATTTTTGTTTACTTATTTCTTCCAGATGACCGATTTGTACTTTAGAAGAATGGTCAACCGTCCCCATGTGGAAGCTGGTCCAGGTTTCTTCAAGTCAGATCCTGTGGAGTATTCACCACAGCAGCTCGCAAAGGATTACGAGAAGCTATTTGCACTTAAGAAGAAAATGGAAGAAGAGAATAAACCTTTAAATCCCTGATTCTTTTATTTGTAATTAAAAATATATAACTAAGTCTTCAACGTCGTGCCTTGAAAAGCCCTAACCGATATGTCGACTTCCTGCCTCCACAACACTTAGCACTCAGTCTGCTCGTCTTGGTACATGAGGGATGTTATCTTAGTTATTTCGATGACGTATTTGCGTGTCGCTCCCACAAAAATGTGCGTGCTCCTATTTCAACATGCCTACTGCTGATAGAGGTCAAATCTTTATATTTTTCTTTATTTTTTTAATATTTTTTTATTATTCTTATAGTTATATATAATAACTTAAAGATGTCATGTGGAACATGGTGTTATGGTTGCAGCTCCTTACAAATATTTTGTAAAACAAGAAACTTTGCTATTAAAAACAGTGGCGGAGAGTTTATTGCCAGTTCTTCTCGTCCGTTCTACGCCCTTGATTTGAGTGCTGGCAGTCATAGGTGTACATTGTGTTACCTAAATGAATGATTTTAAATTTTGAATATGTTATTATTAATAGTAAAAAAATAATACATACGTTTTTTATTTCGTTTTTTTTTTGTTAATTTCTTATGAAGCGAGCAGTGTTGGCCTAGTGGCTTCAGCATGCGACTCTTATACCAGAGGTCGTAGGTTCGATCCCCGGCTGTGCACCAATGGACTTTCTATGTGCGCATTTAACATTTGCTCGAACGGTGAAGGAACACATCGTGAGGAAACCGACATGTCTTAGACCCAAAATGTCGACTACCTGTGTCAGGCACTGGAGGCTGATCACCTACTTGCCTATTAGATTTAAAAATGATCATGAAACAGATTCAGAAATCTGAGGCCAAGACCTAATGAGGTTGTGACGCCACTGATTATTTTTTTATTTCTTCTGAAGCAAGCAACTAGTAATGTTTTAACAGAACTCCGACAAAGGTGTCTAATTTAAACGCTCTTGATACCACATAATAGCTGGATGATGTTATTATTTCATTATAAATATCTTTGTATGAGGAATGTTATAAGTGAAAAATTTAAAGCTTCCTGCTGATCCAAATATAGTCAAGAGAATGGGTCCGGAGCCAGCATATTTCCGTTGGTATTGGGATCCCTGAAATTTCGATATAAACCGAATATTTTAATATTCTGCATTCTGCGGACTACGTGCAATGAGGGCTAAAGTTGCGTTGATTAGATATAATATGTCTTTTATATACAGTGTTCATATTTCATTTGAACATTGACCAACTGCTGACACAGCTCACGTGGTTGTTCTATACTTTAATAGCTTAAGATGTGTGATACACCAACAAATCAAATCAAATCAAAAGTCATTAATTCATATAGGTAACATAATGTACACTTATGTCATAATATACTTTAAATGATTCTAATTTTACATTAACTGCCAGTTCTCAAATCAAGGGCGTAGAACGGAAGAGAAGAACTGGCAATAAACTCCGCCACTCTTTTTAATCGTCAAGTTATTTTTACACAATGTTTGTAAGGAGCTATAACCATTACACCATGTTCCAAATGACATCTTGAGTAAAGAATAATAAAATAAATTAAAGGCAAAGATTTGTCCTCTATCAGCAGGAGGCATGGTGAAATAGCAGCACGCACTTACATACTCGTGAGAACAACACACAAATACGTAATATAAACAACTAATATGACCGTATACACGAATTCAAGTACGACCAGTCACAAGAATAATATGATGTATGTTAGGACTCTTAGTACAGACATCCTGTCCTTGTTAATATATTCACTATTTATGTGTATATATTATGCAGGGCTTAGAGATTCGTAGTGTTGTTAGATTGTTTCATCTCAACCTATATATTATGGTATCTAGTGCAGATTGCTCATATATACACCACACATACTATACACATCCTCTTGACATTTAATACATATAAATTTAAACACATATTTCACAGTCCACTGGCTGGTAAGCTGTACACAGAATATATATTTAGTAGTATTTAGTTTTAAGTATAACATATCACTTCGTGCATGTCTATCCTATGTTCGTATGTCAAGAACGTACCAATTCTTAAATGCCGGCAACGCACTTGCGAGCCCTCTAGCATTGAGTGTATCCGTTACGGTTTAACTTAACATCAGATGATCCTTTTACCCGTTCCTGTTCTATAAAACAAAAATTAAAAGCTAAGGATTTTCCATACAAATTTCGGTATGTTAAAAAGGTGTTGGATTTTACACAAACAAACACATACACACAGACTTAGTCGTTTGTCAAGTTATAAACCAGCAAACAAAACGCTTTAAATTTGACGTCTGTCACTTTCTCTGAAATTGTGTTTACCATATGAAAAGAGACAGGTGAGTACATAAGCTGAAACAGTGGAATTTGACTGATTTAGGCTTAATCTTTTAGTATTAAAAATATATAATAATACCATTGAAGCGTAATTTAAAATGATATATCCAAACACAATTTATATAACATAAAAAATTCAAACGGAAAAATGAAATGAATCAAGGTTTTCCAAAAACAAATGTACGAGTCAATTGCTGAAAATTTAATTTGGAATTCCTAACCAAAGAGGTTAGAGGAGATATTTGATGCCAAAGTGGCCAGTACGATAAAACGTCAACATTATATGTAAGAACCTAATATATGCATTATACCGTAAGAGCAATAAATTTTTAGGACAATTTTTTTATTCTTCTGTATTCGTTTTCCCGCAACGATTATTATTTATAAAATACCTTGAGCACATTAAATAACCGACGTCAACAAAGTCAAGTGATGTTAATAAACTTTTTCTCATGTGCGACTTTATATGCAAACTAATGAATACATTTTTATAGCACTTTGCACATGTTACATCCTTTTTCATGTTTCGCATTTGTGCAACAAAGATTATAAAATATTAATGTGTAATTGTTGCTTCAAAATGGACAGTTAGTTCACCATATTTTTTTTGTATAACAGTGGGCTAACAGACTGAAGGCTCACTTGATGTTAGGTGATACCGCCATGGACAGTCATTGCCAAAGGGCTCTAGAGTAGGTTGTTGGCCTTTTAAAAATTGGTACGCACTTTTCTTACGGTTCGGCAATACTTCAACAGGCACATAGCTTTTCCGCGGCAGAAACTGCCTTAAAAAACGTTGTGGACATAAGAAAGCAAATGGAGAAAGAAAGCCATGGAAAGAGATATTTGGAAAAAGCTTTCATCCGAGGGTTCTGATCAACGGTGAAAGAAGTTAGGATATCGAGTAATAAGATATGGTTACGTTTACGTAAATGTTTTCAAAGCTACTCTTTTTAAATCAAAATGCCAACGGCTTGATTGAATATCTGAGACTCAATTAACTCTCTGATTTAACTACTTTACTGCGACATATATACCAATTTTAGGCTGTACATTAAAAATGTGTAAAGATTGAAAATAAATGTGCTATATTCCAATAATTTATTACATATTATGTTTTTAAATGCTAACGTAACTGTACATAGTTATATAATATAGATTTCTAATAAATTATTTTGCCTCGTATAATGAATGTAGCGTGAATCTACACTGAAGATTTTATACTGAGATTCTTGGCTACACAACTTTTAATAAGTTTTATATTAATGAAGTTGTGGTTTATGACATTTTCCTTTGAATAATTGTAATGTAGACAGAGGGTAAAATTTGCTGAGTTTCTTGCCCGTTCGTCTCAGAACAAGGCCTGGTAGTTTTGTGAAGGGATGGCGTAGTACTGCTCTTTCGCGAATTTTGTAAACGTTTTTGACATTCATAAGCATGCCCTACGACGCATCTAAACTGAATAAACGAATTTTGATTTTTGACTCATATATCACTGATAATTCAAGGAAACAGACGCCACTCTGGCTGGGAAAATGTAACTGCATTTTTTTATCAGACATTAATTGCAGCTTATACTTATTGGTGTATCTGTTAATCTATATCCCACACGAAGACCGCATCTGTTGACCAGCTGATAGAAACAGCTAAATAGTCCTCTCAGTCATCTAACCCGGGACACCGAGTCTGTACTTCCAATCGTTCGGATCTAAATTTAAACGACCTCGCGATGCGCCCGCGCAGTACCAAACGCCGCGCAAAACGCAAACGTAGCACATATTATAATTTTCGAATCGAATTAACGAAAAGGACCACCTAAATAAGTATGGTGAGTTGCCAAAAATAATTGATTGGCAGTGTATTGTAAAGTATTAATAATTGTGTTTCCAGTTGTGATGTGAAGCAACCATGAAGTTTTCTATTGACGTACTTGGAGTGTTTTTGAAAATTGTTATTAGGGTAAGTCGACTTGGTGACGTCACTATTATGCTTTATGTGGCGTTATGTAAGTGTTAGGTAATGGTAATCTAAGCCGCGCAGCAGATTTTAATAAATTGAAAGGCGCTGCTAATACTGTGTTGTCTTAATTAGATTTTTAAACGTTTATTTATTTAGTCGGATATTCTATTGCTTTCACAGTCGCTTCTTGCTTTTTGTAACTTAAAAACAATTCTCTATACTCTATACTTTTGTGACATCTATGGTTTATTAAACATGGGGCAAACGTGCCAGAGGCTCACTTATGACACAATCGCCCATTGACACTCGCGTTGCCTTCCTTTTAAGAATTAGCACACTCTTTTCTTTGCTTGAATGATCATAAGTCGATTTAGTTCGGATTTCCTGAAGTATTCACTTCATTGGGCAGCTGGTTCCACACATTGGTGTGTTCTCAGTGTGGTGTGTGGTGCTTTATATCTATCTATCTATCATTCTTGCAGTGTGGAGCCTATTTGTTAAAATCGAGACAAAAAGATCTTGTTGTAAAAAAACAATTATCCTGAAATAAAACTAAATTCAGTTCTACGGCTTGTATGAGTGACGCACACTTCTTTTCTTTTCGCACTTTTGTAAGGCCAGCAACGTACTCACGAGCTATCTGGCAATGTCAGTGTTCATAGGCGGCGGTATTACTTAACATCAGATAAGCCTCCTGCCCGTTTGCCTGTTATTTAAAAAGCACTTTGTCACATACTTCGTCATTTGTCAAACAAAAATAGTCCAGTTCTTCACTTCCTGGCAACATTGTCAGGATTTAAAGGTTGATATTGAGACTAGCTAGTTTGGTTTGGCTATAAGTGTTGCGTAATGCGTTTTAATTAATCCAATTATTACATTCATTTATTACGGCTTAATTAAATCGCTTATTACCCATATATATGTTATTACACAATGAATATGTTTTATATTCTTATTATATTTATTTCTCTAAAGCTCTCTAAAGCAGAGAGAGAAAATTATTATACCCATGTAACAAAGATAATTTTTGATATTATAAAAGGGAATTGTTCACTTTAGAAAGAAGGTTTGTGGTAGAAGTTACTAATTGTTAATGAAACACAGTGAATAAATTTTCAAAACTGAAATTCAAATTACAAATAATTTTAATAAATTTAATTCGAAAAGCACGCTCTAGCAATCAAATTGCGCCCCTGTCCTCACGTTGGGAATAGTGATTCCATCAGATCAGTGGATCTAAAGTTTCTATAATTGTTTTATATTGTAATGCTAGTTTAATAATAAACAATAAATACAATACTTGCCTTTTGCTTCGAAAGGAAACTGTGTTAAATTCCTATGAAGATATTATAGTAATCCAATAAAGGATTTGTGGTCACTTTGTAAGTGATATTTTGTTTCAGCCTGGAATTAACACTAAGTTATTAACATGTGTGGGTTTTATATTAGTTTATTATTTGTAATTATAAATGTAACTTGACACCAAAGCGCTGATAAATTTGACGATCATTGTTAATATTTCAACTATTGATAGTTAGAATGAAATATTTAATACCCTTTGTACGGTTCATTTGTCATCGGGGTGCTTTAAATAATAGATGATTTTATTCTTACTATATTTACCAATCGTGTACAACAATAAGCGAAATAAAGATATATTAGTTCCTATGTAACAGTGCCTATACCCTCAAAATGTAACTCCGACGATTTAGTCAATTTTCATAAAACAAATAAATTCAATGTAACTCAGGGCGTAACTCGCTTGATTAAGGTGATTGCTATGAAACGAATGAAAGCAATGTAACGTTGAAGAAAAAGCCTACGTCTGGGTATACTGTCGGGGTGCAACTTCGACGATTTAGGCAATCGCCACGCTTATAAAACTAAGAAAGCCTGAGTTAGCAAAATGTACTGCCGTGACTCGTACACTCTTTTCATATTTTATAATAATTTTTAAACAATCTAATAACTACAGCGCATTCCGTTGAATTGAGCTAAACTATATATTTAATTGTTTTAGTAACATATGCATAGGTTAAGTGTTATCTAATTAACCTAATTTTGATCTTATAAAAGCAAGTAGTATCATTTTGAACCCAGTAACGAATGTAATATATGTGAGGTTAGTTTATTAAATCGGTAAGTTTTTCAATTATTGTGACACTTCAAAAATTTCACACGTGTTTTTTAAGTCTCTCAAATTTCTATGGATTTTTTAAAGGTACCAATTATTTGGTATCTTGGAAGAATTATGCAAATATGTTCAAAAATAAATGGTAAATACCTAACGCGTTTAACAACT
Organism: Pieris rapae; assembly: GCF_905147795.1. Lineage (NCBI taxonomy): Eukaryota > Metazoa > Arthropoda > Insecta > Lepidoptera > Pieridae > Pieris > Pieris rapae. The sequence goes on along the minus strand of NC_059529.1, from coordinate 1,365,987 downwards.
AGTGCTACGCGTGCAACTATGAGATATAGTAACTGAAAAAACTGTGTCAAAACCGGCATGTCTAAGACCCAAAAATCAACGGCGTTATTTTTTAGTCAGAAGGCTCTCATCATCTACTGATATAATATACGAATATTAGACCTACTCTCGTATCTAATACATTTTTAATGCAAAATCAGACTTACTACTGTCACTTTTCCGTATCACACCCCAAAAACGTCACTTTATTTATTAGGTTTTTTTAATACACGACTTTAGAAATTCGGTCAAACTTAATTATAATTTATCATTATACGAATATTGTGTATTAAATTTTCCAAAACTTATCATTTCCAACACACACATATACAGTATTTACAATATTCTTAACCTAAATAGTAATAATAATAAAATGTTATAAATAGAAAAAAAAATCAGAAGTGGTGCCTTGGCAGTGTAACTTTAATGCCGGTATTATCTTGCTGTATTGCGATACTTATTCGTTGAGCGAGGAAAACGCCTGCTAGCAGGCGCAATATTCAATCTTTAATTAACTGTGCATTTGAACCCCACGGCCCTACTCCAAATTCAATTCAATTCAAAGTCTTTTAATAACTTAATGTACACTTATGAACGTCATAAGAAATATATATTAAATGCTTCTACTTTTACATTTACTGCCAATTCTCAAATCAAGTTTCTAAGGAGCTGCAACCATTACACCATGTTCCATATGACCAAAGAAAACAAAATCAAAATTGTAGTAAAGAGTCTTATATTTGACTCTTGTTGTGTAATTGTATTTCACATACTAAATCATTAGTACGTCATAAATAATTTAGTTTGAGAAACACGTGCGTCAATGCACAGAAATACCACACACATGACCTTACGCAATACTAATCAGTCATTGTTGATGCTCAAATTTATGTACGGTTCGTTTTATTTAGCAATATGTTGCGACCTTTAGGATGTCATGCATTATTTTTTAAACGCAACGCCCCTATTAACATGAGTGTCCATGAGCTGCATATATATACACAATATGTCTAAAGAAATCGTAAAAGTTCAATGCAAATGACTGGAGTAAATGTTTTTAAAAACATCAAAAAAGTCAGTTAGAGTTTGTTTATAAACTGTGAACGAGCGTCTAAGAAATAATTCACACAATGCTTGTTGTAACATTGATGCGACCTACGTGCAGTTTTGTGCAAATTATTGTACATATACAATTACTAACAAGTAATTTATATTTTTATTATATATAGCTTATTTTCAAGTAGTCTCATAGTGTACATGATTTCCCTTTAAGTAGAAGAATGTATTTATTTATTTATTGAGTCTACAACATCATACATATTACTAAATCTACTGATAATATTATAAAATCTTATATCTAATATGTATGACAATACATGTAAACATAAGTTATGCTAAAAAAAATACAATTAAAAACGTAAACAAGATAAGATAATTACACAATAAAATAAAATAAAATTACTAAGAATGTTGGAACTTAAAATAGAGAAAAAGAAAAATCATCAGCAAAACACCGAAAAAATGTAAATTTTTTTGAGAAATAAAATATCTTTGCACCGAACATTTTATGTGTGTTTTAATAAATGCTAGAACTGAAATAAGAAGCGTTTATGGTGAAATTTTTCATGCCTAGTATATGCAATAAATATCTGCATAAATTACTTACATACATACAAAAATGCACGTCGAATTGTAAATATCCTACGGTTTATAAGGCGGTTCGAGTGCATGCGTTAAAAGTACACATGTCAGAAGTGAAACTTCTTTGTAAATTTATTATTACTAAGGTAAAAGCCCCAACGATCGTGTACCAGTATAGGGTCACTCCATGTGTATCTTTATGTTTGTTTGCACTCATAAAGTTGTTTTTTTACACTGTTTACACACTAGTTATGTGCCAGCCCTGCACCTATCGATATACGATTTCTGCTGACGAAGGAAGCCACCGGCGTCGCTTCGATATCGTACTTAGTTTTAAGAATTGCATTCTTGTAAGCATCGCGCTTCAGAGCACTATGTTAATTTGTATTTTTTTAATAAATTAGTTTGTATTAAATTGTTTTTTTTTGGAGTGCACCGGCGGGTAATATAATTAATTATTAAACACTTTATACGTGCTAATGATAATATAAATAAAAAAAACCGCGTTTACGACGTTATGCGACAGAATTGCCATGTAAAGTTCTAATATGTAACTACTAAACGAATACATAACCAATAGCGTGTACTTTTTCTCGATCTCCCTTTCTCACTCCCTCTCAATCAGTCTCAATCGCTCTATGTCTTTTCCTCGATAAAAACGCTGCACATATTTGTGACGTTTCGTAAAAATTTTACCCTCATTCGCCTAAAGAAGTTTCACTTCAACAAAATGACTGATGTTAAGTAATACCCACTTCCATGGATATGACACTGCCTATTGTATTAAACAATTAATTGTCTAATTGCTTCAATTTTAGTATTTGTGAATAGAAATTCAAGAAATGTTTTCCCATATTTGTTACGTTTAATTTAATTCAAACAAACTCGTTAATTAAACATTCCCGACTGCTAACCTGTCAAAAGCATTACTGCACTGCATAATTAATTTATTTAAACTATGAGCTCCTTAGAATCAGTAGTGCTACAATTTGTTAAGTATTATATTCGAAATGATATTAAACCCGGGTCTGAGGGGTAGGGGGGGATAGGGTCAAGTAAGACTAAGACATTGCAAATTTAAATGAAATCGCTACAAAATAATTTCAGTTGTAACTAAAATACTCTTTGGTCTCTTTTAATAAAGTGATAATTCAATCTCACAGAAAGACACGAAAGAGTAGCTAAAAAAGCGGATTGAGAGTGATGTAGTTTTTATAAAGTTGGGACTAATAAAATATATAATGATTTGAACAATAATTTTAAACCCCGTACAAAAGTGGACATTTCAGAGTTGTCGTATTTTTGGCTTTTTTTCAAAATACGCTCTTTGTTTAATTAAAACAACAAAATGGATAAAAAAAACTGTAGCGAAAAAATGAAAAGTTAGACAAAATCTTGATCAAATTTAGATAAATTCCTCGGTCCATAGGATTTATTTTAAAAAATAGCCGAAAATAAATATGCATAAAACACGAATCTACAGAAAGAAAATTTTCTTTTAGTGTCTTCTATGATCTATCGTACAAGATGCCTGATGATGATATGTGTGTACATTACCTTCATAAATTTTTAGGTTTACAACGATCTTAAAACGACTTGTAAAATGTGAATACCATCTAAGAATTTTATTTACTCCATAAAAATGAAATAGGTCCATAGCTACCACGACATTGCTGTTTTGTTACGCTTTTGTGCGAAAATATGTACAGGAAATATCGTCGGCAAAATACGCCAAGCTGCGCTTGCGTCATTTACCTTTAAGGTGTAACTTCTCATCTCATCTGTTCTCAGTCGATAAGTCGCCGCGACCGAAATTGGTTATATTAATTTTGGTTTTTCTTGAAATATTAAGAATTCATTGTCGTTTGTTTAATGTTAAATTTCAGTTTTCTTTCATTTTTGTCTATTAATTGACTTATCTACCTGTGTTTTCTGCTTCACGAATATTGTTTATCTATGTAATCTGTTATGGCGTATATTTTCCAAGTGTTTCGTTTTATATGTATGTTATCGAAGATTACAAATAAATACATAATTATAATATATTTATTTAAAGGATAAGGATTGTTCAGTTTTAAAAAACACATTACAGTAAAAATATATATACATATTTATTTATAATATTTTATATTTAATATTGAATAAATCCAGGCGCAATTATTTATTTTAGTAGCCGGTATTTAAGATATACTTGTAAAACAGTGTTGTTTATTCGCAAAGTTCGAATAACAAAAATACGATAGAAGTTTTAAAAGTAGCACAGTTTATTTCAAACGTTGGCGAGGAGCCACTGAACAAGAGAAGAAAACACGTAACATATAAACATATAAGGGTCATTCTTGCTTTTAATAAAACCTGGGAGATAGACTATTTATTTTATTGATCTATAATAATAATTTTATAGTCTATAATTATTTTTATTTATTATTATTGCTATTTTTTCTTTGATTTTGTTTTATTATATTCAATTAGTTATAGTAACGCTTGTTTTAAGTTTTTAGTTTTTTTGTTTCTTTTGTTAATTGTTTTTTATTTTTTGTACTCTACCCTCTATTAGTGTTTCTTTATCGTTGTCTTATTAGGGTTGCCTGGAAGAAATCGCTTGTAAGCGATAAGGCCGCCTTTTGCCTTACATCTTTTGTAACTGTTTTTTTTTATTTTTGTTATGTGTGTTTTTGTATAAGGCAATAAAGGATAAATAAATAAATAATAATATAAATATCAAATAATATCAGACTTTCATAGAACGGATGATTAAAAAACCGCTTACCCTTATAATTTCGAATTATTATATAAGCTACTATAAATTTTAAAAGTTTTGGGTATATATAAAACTTTTTATATATAAAAAGCCAGAAGGCCTCATTTGATGTTAAGTGATACCGCCGCCCATGGACACTCTTAAAGCTAGAGGTGCGGGGGTGTTGTCGGCCTTAAGACTATTATTAAGTAGAATTGAAATTCCAATTTTAATGTTATAAAGTGAATAGCTCAATAATTTGATTTTTGTATACTTTTTTGTGTATACTTTGTTATCACAGCAATGTGGTCAAGTCGTCAAAAAATGTATATAAAAATGTATACTGTCAAAGTTTCTTGCTAGTGTAGTGATAATTTATTCAGACACTCTGTGTAGTTCCAAGTAAATACTAGCTTTGCCACAGTTAGTGGAGCTGTCTTCTTATTAACATTTACTATTCAAATAGGTGTTAACATTGTCTTTAACATCTTGGAAATACTGCAAGGGGAATTTTTAACACTATCTTTTAATGGAGATAAAAAGAAAATTTTTGAATATCATAAACATCGTCAGTGACCTTTGAGACTTTCAACGATGAATATATTAATAGACGTTGAAAGACACATTATATATATATATAAAGACAATAAGGCAATTGAAATGGCGCTGGACCGGGCCCATGATGAGAGATAGCAGGTTGAAATGGACAAATAATATTACAGAATGATGGATTGATGGGAAAAGGAAAAAGGAAAAGAGGAAGACAGAGCAATAGATAACTTGAAGAAGATAAGCTAACATTAAACAATAATGACAGCTGAAAGAGAACTATGTGGCGCAGGACACGCTGATCAAAAAAAACAAAAATTATATAATACTTGTTATCAACTTGATAATAAAATGTACTAGTGTTTGGTACCTCCTATGCAATTACTGATAAATTACCACCTGCAGTAGAAAATTATAAAGATTTAATAGGACAATATTCCGGCAATAAATATCTAAGTTAATATAATTCTATAATATATGTATACGATAAGATTTATAAAAATAACAATGGCAGACCTTTTATCTAAACGGTAAGTATGATGAGTATATGAGAGCACGCCGGTTTTCTTACGATGTTTTTCCTTCACGGTACGAGCGAGTATTAAATGCGCACATGAACAGAAAGGTGGTGCAAAGTCGGGAATCAAACCACGAACTGGGTTGAGATGACCTATTGTATTAATCATACCAATAATAGGGAAATTTCATTTTGTAATTCGTTAGAAAACTTTGCAGCCTTAAAATTACTTAACGATAGCCAAACAACGTATTATTCAAACATTTGTCAACACGTGAGCGCAAACATTTGCTACAGAATTCAGAAATCAAACTGATTTCAGTAGGACGCCCAGTTGAATACCGTTTCAGATAACATATGAGACACAGATGGTTTACCGACCAGATTTCTACGGAATATACGAATATATACAGGGATTTACTAGTTTAAGCTATTCGAAATGTCTTTGTATGTATACTCCGCTCGGTACAGTGAAATGTTTACATTCTTTCTGCTTCTATTTTTAATTCCGCAATTTTTATGAAAACCCTTAGCTACCTTTATCCTGGTACGTGCCCGTGCAGTTTTCATATAAAATATATGTACTTAGGTAATACTGAAAATGTTTAGAAAATGAAAAACGGGTTGTGTATGTGTGTAATGTAGAAAGTTACCAAACCTTTTGTTTTTCGAAGTAATCTTCCGTTCCTCTCTCCACATCGTCGCATGCGATGCAACCACTGAGAAAAGCAGTAGGCCCACCTTTCCTTAGGGGTCTCTTCTTTGGTATTTTGGTACGCTTTCACCGCATCTTCAGGGTTCGTAAAGCAATACTCTTAATTTTTTCGAGAACCCTTGGGGATAAATGAAAAGACAAACAAAGCATTTGAGTCACCACCGTTGAACTAATATAACATTTAGCGACATCAGTCCATGCAAAGATGTTTCTGGTCGTCAGTTGAAATATAAATAAAATAAAAATGGCCTATATTCAAATACTATAATAAGGATTACATTATTTTCCAATCTTTTCTCTCTTTCTCTTCAAAGTCATATTCTCAGGTTTTTTTAGTGCAGTTCTTTGTAGTTTATTAACAATAAATAAAAAATATAATTGTAGTTAATTCTAATATAATCTAATAACCTTAAAATGTAACCTTATTGATATTTCATTAATTATATGTGCCAATTTCACGAAAGAAAATATTAGTTAAATAATATAGCGTTGACGTTGTTATAAAATTCTGTACATTTTCTACATATAGGTCATCTGTGCCTGACGAAGGCCGTTTTATTGGTCTTGAACGTATTGGCTTCATGTTTTTCTTATAAGCATGTATTATTATTGGAGCTTAGCCGAGCTGCTAACTTTTTCATATTGCTATATAATAAAATTAAAACTATGTGCCGTTGCACTTGAATTCGTGTATGCGGTGATATTAGTTGTTTCTACTACGTATTTGCGTGTTTTTCCCACGAGAATGTGAAAGTACATGCTCCTATTTCACCATGCCTCCTGCTGATAGGGGACAAATCTTTGTTTTTAATTTATTTTATTATTTATTACTCAAGATGTCATATGGAACATGGTGTAATGGTTGCAGTTCCTTACAAACGTTGTGTAAAACAAAAAATTTGGCGATTAAAAACAGTGGCGGAGAGAACTGGCAGTAAATGTAAAATTATAATCATTCAATGTTACATATTTATTATTTTAACGTTCCTAAGTGTCCATTGCATCTACATGAACCAAATAACTTTTTGTTAACTTTGAATAAAATATACTTCACTGTGAACAAAATATACTCTACCAAAAAGAAACCCTGTATTACAAGTTTAGGCGCATGTAATAGGGATTCTGAAAATTACACAAGGGCTATGGCCATGACCCTTATTTCTTTGTAAGATGAACATGACCATCCTGTATAAATTAACTAATGTTTCGTTAAATATCTATTCCCTCCTTGCATTTGATACATTTATCGTTTTGAAATAACAAGCGTTTGATAAAGCTATACCTACGATATAAAAACATGAAATTACACAAATACATTAGATAAAATAAATATACATAATATTTATATAAAATACAAATACTTCATTACATTATATCTGAGATAAATTTGTACACAATTTCTTATATTTCGATATAAGAAATTGTGTATATTGTATGTATTGTAACTATAGAAGACTTTGCTACATTCGTGTAGCAAAGTCTTCTATAGTTACAGGTAGGTACACTTAATATTAGAAGAATTTTCTATGACGATTTATGAGTGTGGTAAATAAGTTTTTCCCACACTCATAAAACGTATCGTTACATCGTAAATCGAATTTTTATTTTGGCTTCAAGTGTTCGAAGATTGCTAATGTAATGTAAGATGTAAGTTAACTAATGTTAGGTCACATAACTGTCTTCATAATTTGATTATAACTTATAGAATGCACGACGTATTAGTATTGTATATCTGTGTATTAGTATGTCTTTGGACGTCTCCGTGAATAGCTATAGTGAAGCATATTTTGATGGTAAAACCTTAGTGTGGGTCCGGTGTTTTTGTGACAAACATACATACATAAATATATAGCTCTCTCGTGGCGTAACTAATTGTTGTCAAAATTTAATGCACATATGTGTAGTGTGTAGTGTTTTGTTTCATGATAATATCCAGATCTGATACAAACTGGGAAGATGCTTGAATGAAATATGGATTTTTAACATCTGTTAATTATTACCTGGTAAAGTAGGTTTGTATTTGATTATTGGATTTGGGTAATGTTTCAGTATGTTTATCAAATTTTCTGCTTTTCCACACAGTTCTCGAATAGTAAAAGTTATAGGGAGAGATGGGCTATTTATAAAAATCGAGTATTTTCTAACTTTCCACAACTGCGCTTTTTTCACGGCAGTTTTTGCCGCATACCATCACTTTGTGGAATCAGCTGCCCACTGAAGTATTACAGAACCAATTCGATTTAGGGTGCTTCAATAAAAGAGCGTACCAATTCTCAATGGCAACGCACTCGCGAGCCATCTGGCATTAAGAGTGTCCATGGGCGGTGTCACTTAACATCAGGTGAGCCTCCTGCCCGTTTGCCTCTGTTTATAGAAGAAAACATTTGGAGAACAGTATAAGTTTCATCAACTGAATCCATAGTTTTGTCGAAATGGAATCAAAATCTTCACATATATTTTATTATGAGTTAGACTGAAGTTGGTTACAATTTGTAATTACTTTTTTGTTTAGTAAATTATACTTCGTTTGGTGTATCGTATACAAATGACGTATATGTGTAATTTTCAATAAAAACGTTACGTTATTTAACTAATTGAGGTTTTGGTGCTACGCCGTAGCACGAATGAAAGGTTGATCGGATATCTTGCATCTTTTTTAAAATTACATAAATACATATATTCTTAATTGAACTTGCTCAAATAATACTTAATAATTTCTATTATACAACACACTTTTACATTTAATATACCGCGGCCTTTGCAGTCCACATAACAAGTTGGCTATTTGTTTATTCATTAAAAAAAATAACAGATAAAAAAATATAAAACTGTCCACTAAGAATTAAAATACCAGTAAGAAACAAAATAATGAAATCAAATTGAAATGATTACAATTCTCACGTATTAAGCCGAATTAGAAAATTCGGTCGAATTGAGTTAGCCAAGTGCTCTCGGGACAATGCCAACATTTGAAAGCTTTAAGTAGTCTTGAATAATTTGTAACGAAGTAGCTTTCACTTCAGTTTGAGTTCTGACATCGTAAAATTAGGCCCAGGGGTGACTTTTTAAGTGTTTTTGTTAATAAAGTCTTTTAAGCGTTTAAAATGAAATACAGTTTCTGTAGAACTCAGTGTAGATTACATAATATAGCAGACTAAAAATAATTATATCATCGTATAGAGTCGCTTAGAGACGTTGAACAACATATAATAATTGGGCAACATATAAACAAACAAACAAACAAGAAACATTTATTCATATAGGTAACATAATGTACACTTATGAACGTCAAAGAAAAAATATTTCTATATATCTTTATAATATTCCCCACCCGACACCCGGGTGGAAGTTACTTTCGATTAATTAAAAAATTAGTGAAGGAATTGTAATATTTTTTTATTATTAACAATTATAATGTAATATAAACTTAAACAGTAAGCTCAATTATAGTAATAAGAGTGCCTAAAATTATTATTTTGTATTAATTTAATGTGTTTCAGAACTGGCAAGATATTTTACGCCACTTTATTCAATCGCCAATTTTTTTAATACAAATTGTTTGAACTGGAGCAAATTATGGATCAATTGTTGACCATATTGTGTTTCATTGTCAATTAAACGTCTGTGTTTAAAAAATATTAACAGTGAATAAGGTTCGGTAGCCATTGTGTTCAGATCAGTTAAATTAGTATTGAAGTTCAAAACCTATTGAACTAGCCGTCACCACATCCGATTCTCGAATTTCTTCTTACAAATAAATATTCCCTGCAAGATTTTGGCAGTACAACTAAAACAGTTCTGTATAACGTTCTAGTGCACAGTCATATTGAATACGGAAGCATTATATGGAATTCCTTATATACGATCCATTCGTCTATTGAAAGTATTCAAATATCACTTTCTCGGGGTACCATCAGCGACTTAGAATAGTTTAAAATGGTGTCACTGTACAATCTGATTACTGATGTTATGTTCTTATAAAAAATCAGTAGTGCTGCTCCCTTTTTAGGTCTAGGCCTCAGATTTCTGTCAGGCTCAGGAGGTTTATGACCTACTTGCACGCCGTCTCAAGCAAGCCGACTTCCTCACGACATTCTTTTTGTTCTCGCCGGTCGAGTGAATTTTAAATGCGCACATAGATATTAAGTCCATTGATGCACAGCCAGGGATCGAACCTACGACCTCAGGGATGAGAGTCGCACGACTGACTGACAGCACTCCTATGACGTGGTGTACTTTATTAAATAAATGATTTATTTTCAGGTAAATAGAGACACATTCGCGCCTCTAGTGGTATCAACACTCTTTATCCTACTGACATCGATACTAGCGCATTGCGCTCGGCGTCTGGTGCAGAATATAGTGAAAGATCCTTTCATCAGATTACTATTTGAGGAGGCAATAGCAGCAGCTGAACTGTGTGGCTGTTGCTTTGAGTTAATAGTCGGTAAGTACCTTACGTAGTCGCACGGAAAATACTAGATCTCTTCTTTTCAATTTCGTACTATTTATATTTGATTTATGTAGCAGTAAAGAAGTTAAATCAGAGAGTTCACTGAATTTCTAGACAGTTAATTGAAGATATAAGATCCATCGATATTCAATTAAGTCGCTAATGTTCCATTAGACAAATGAGTAAAGGAAACGTTTGACGAGTTTTCTAAACGTTCCTAGGCAACAAGACTAACCTAACCTAACCATTTACACAAAAAAACCACTGTGCCAGAAGAAAAACCCTAAAAGTAATCAGCCGTTGTCGTGACCGCCATCTTGTTTTACATTATTAATCAACACACTGGCTTTCGGTCAGACAGATACTTAAACGTTTTCGACTCTGCTTTATTTAAATCAAAGTGCTAGCGACTTGATTCAATAACGATCTTTAATTAACTGTTCAATTAACTCTCTGATTTAACTACTTTACTGCGACATAATACAAACTTGGCGAGGTCTTCTAAGTTTGCCTTTGCAAATAAAAATAACTAATGCCGAGAATATTTTTTTACAACGTATCTAAGTTTTTCACTAATTCTTGTATAAAATGCATTTTGACAGGCTAAAGGCTAGTCTTCAAATAATATTATTTGAAATATATTGGTGGTCATTAGCGTTCTGTTCTTGGCACACCTCAATTTTTGGGTTTCAGACATATCGGTATCCTGACCATATTTTCTGACAACGTAGAAGTATTGCTGTTATTTGAGCACTGACTAGTCAAATGGAAGTTATTCGACTGTTATTACAAATTTCTATGAAACTACACGTGTTTAATCTAAATGCGATTAAGTCGCTCTTTCCATTATGCACAATAACGCGCCCCAATAATCCCTATATAGCGTGCACTTTGCGAATTTTACATTATGTGGGATTAATTAAAACGTGCTTCATTATAACGCTAATATTTCGTTGTAATGACATAGGGATTTCTACTACCGTTACTGGTTCTTCTTGTACATTTCTTTTTAAATTTTGAATTAAATACTAAATTAACTTAAACTCATGGCATGTCAGTACATACTACATTTACGGGTTTTTTTTTAAACATAAATCTCATATTCATTATTTTTTAGCAATTGTAATATCCGATAAAGAAATCTCATTAATTAATAAATAAATAAAAAAGCCTTTTAATTCTTACAGCTTATAAAACATGAAGTTGGATTAAGTTAGTTAACTTACATATTATAATTGTCAGTTTTGTTAGTAATTAAATTTGTATCCCATATATTTTTTTTATTCTACTCTACTCCTCTGCCATCCTGTCTAGTGACTTCATCTATCTTACCTTAGGTATCCTATATTTAATTGTGTTATCCTTAACCCTACTTTAAATCTATTATTCTTCACTCTGAAAGAACTCCTCAGTAGGTGAAGGCCTCCTCCAAAGATAGCCACTAGCCAGTCCTCGCTCGATTGGGCTATTTGAATCCAGTTGGAACCAGCTGTTTTTTTGATATCGTCTTCCCTTTAATTGCAATATCGTTAATGATTTTCAGTTGCTGACAACTTTGGTGTTGCCACATACGCGGTATACCTTTTCGCACTAACTATCTGGTGGTCATTGAGCTGGGGAGACGCAACAGCTTGCCCCTATACACACATTGAAGATGTCATTGAAGGTATTTTCGTCATAGTTATACTATACTAGTTATTCAACAAAAATCACACGATCTATTTATTAACGATTATTATTATATTGTATTTTTTTATTTACAGTACTTTTTCACAAATATCTTTCAAGATTTTATTACTTATACTGTCAATTGTTACTATAAATATTTTTCTACTGTTATCATTATTTTTTTTTCCTTCTGAGGCGCAGATTAACTCTGACAGAATGACAGCCAGCTAAAACCTTCTTTTTTTTAATTATTGTATTGTGTATTTCTGTGTGTATTTCGTTAGTAATAAATGTTATGTCTACATCAATTTTATGATAATTAATTAGTACCCAAAACTATTATGCATTTGACAACAGAATCCACCAAATGGTTGAAATTAGTAAAAATCTTATCACAAAACATTTTAGATGTTTTGACAAAATTTTGTCATATTTTATGTATTTAACTTTTTGAAAAATTTTATTAATTTGATCCTGGATTTCAGTATTGTGTTAAATTTGATTTTTCTTTGGTTTTTTCAATTGATTTGTTCAAACGACTCCTTGGTTGTCTATTGTTATACCACTAAATACAAATCGAAGAATCTTTAATGTTACCTGTATTAGTTTATTTATAATCTGTCTGGTATCTGGTACTATAATAAAAAAGTTTATTTCTTTACATATTCCATTCACTGAGGAAGGCTTTATAATAACATGGTAATAATAGGAGCGGAACATAAATAAAAGGAAAAATATTTCTTTGAGAGCTTTCGTTGCGTGCGTTGCCTAAAAGTTATGCACAAACCGTGTATTATGAAAATGATCCTCAAATTTTCTACTGTCCTGAAAAGCTTATATGTTTTGTAAAAATAGTAATTAATAATTTCTTTTAAAACAAAACGGGAATTAGATGTTAATAAAATAACTTGATCTCAAGCACACATACATAACTAAAAATATATATTCAATTACAGAAATACGAAATATAGTTTTTTTCTAACGTTAATTGAGTTACCTAAATGAAGTGATTTTTTTTAATGGCTTTTATTTGTGCCAACTGGGCACAGGGTAATTCGCCAGTGTCGTGTAGATGGAGAAGGCACGAAGGAGATTGATTAGTGAAAATAATAATTATGCACCTAAAAAAATAGTTGAAATTCCATTGTTAGTTTTAAAACAGCACAGACAACACAATTATGAGTAATAACATGATTAAATACTACTTCCTATTTATGAATAATTTATATATTACACATTAATTTTATTACTTACTGTATATTTACATACAAATCTGCTATATGGACTAAACACAAACATTATCAAGAAAAAAATATTATTAATTTTAGCGCTGATATAAATGTATCGGATTTTGACATACAGAAGTAGTTTTTTCTTTTTTTATAGCAATAATTTTAGCTTTATGCCAAGTAAAAGATTCAAGTAAAAGCAGGCATAATAGTTAGCTGTCTCCTTTCTGAATCTGACTCTTCTCAATCTCAATCCATCTGCCAAATTGTCAGAGCAAACAATTAAACAGAGATAGACAATCATACTTTTGAAACAGCGCAGTTACTCTGATGGTCAGTGACATACAAATTAAATACTATATATTTCAGGTCGAGGGGATGTTCGCAAAGCCCTACTTAAGACTTGGGCGGAGTTGGGCGGCGGCATGCTCGTGTTCAAGTACGTGCAAATGTATTGGGCGCTAGAGATCTCTGACACACACAAGGATAAGGCTGTGGAGGACTGTTCGGCTGATCTACAGGTAGATAAATGTGTTCTCTTCTTTTTCTATTTTTTTTCAACCTGTTCTGTTTTTAAACAAAAGTCTTATTGTACAGCCATATTTTAATTATAAAATTGTATGTAGATATTATTATGCACACACATACAGGGTGTCCCAAAAGTCGACGTCAAGACGAAACTTTCTCATAGGTAATGCCACACCAGTTATCAGAAAAATTAAAAAAAAAATAAGTCATGTATTTTTGAAGTTATGGATATTTTTTGTTATTCCAGAAAATGCAACTTGGCACTGGTGTGGCATTACCTATGAGAAAATTTCGTCTTGACGTCGACTTTTGGGACACCCTGTATATTAGACATTCTTTTTATTTAGCATAATAAGCCTTTTTCTTTCTGTTGTAATTGTTTATAAAGGCAGACTCTTGGATGTCGTTGTTAAGAATGTGTGTGTAATGACAGAATGCAGAAAAATTCGCAAAGTGAGGTGAACTTGTAAATGACGTCGTTTGATAAACTTTACCGTTGAAAAAGCGGATCTCATTTTGTAAGTTGGTTGAGTTGAATCATATAAAATAAATTTAAAGATGTACGATTGCTATACAGATATAGTTGTTAAAAAAACTTTCTTTTAAATTCGATAATATATTAATTCTTTATTTTTAAGTTATTTAATATAAAAAGTTAAATTTTCTGTTGTCGACTAATTGTTTGGCCGGGTACATCGGTAATAAATAATTCATTAATTGCCAAAATTCACTTTGTGTCAAATGCACGATTTATTTACAAATGTTTCATGTTATGTTACAAATGGTATATATATATATATATATATATATATATGTATTACCATTAATTATAATAAACACACACGACATGTGTCTTAATGATGATGATGGGCGGAGGAGGGTCTTTCTCAACTGGTGAGGGCATCCTAGGGGCATCCATTTATGGGGGGAAATCAAATTAGTCCAGGGGTATGTCGTTAAGACCATCTGGTAACACTCTTTCGAACGTCAGTTACGAACCGTCATCGGTTCATTAGTGTGCGTGTGTATCAATAACACTCAGCATTGACGGAAGTTTGCACACATATACTATAAACGGTTTGGAGGAATAGTGGGGCGCGTCTTCTTCTATTACACTATCTATAGCACCCATATAACGGGTAGTCCTTTCTTTATATTTAATAATATTAACGTCTCTTGTTAAAATTTGCCATGAAATTATATTGTATGTAGACAAATTCGATAAAACCTGTTTTCTTTTGAATATTTCAACACACAGGCACCTTAATCCAAGTTAAGAGTGTACAAGGCTCTTAATCTTATATAAAGGTGCCAAAGTAACTCCTTTCCAGACAAGGCTGCGTTTTTCTAGACGACAGTACTAGAGTCCGTTAGGAGACAATCAAGTACAAGAACAGAATTATTATATTAGAAAAAAATAGCAGTCATGAAGCGTAGTATTTATTTTGGCCTTAGATTTCGCGCGATTTAATAAAATAATTATGACCACTGATGGAACAATGGAGAAAAATATAGTATGTGACAAGAATTAATTTTTAAAATTCATAGTAGGGCAGTGGAAAGTTTAAATACGGAATTAAAAATTCGCTTATTTTCGATATAGTTCCTAGGTCTATTTTCCCTAACCATTCGAGCAGTGTTAATATATAAAAACCGCAATGCGTTCACACCCCACAGATATGAAGACAATAAATAAAATCACAAAATCGATTTCCAAGTCACAACCCGAACTATTATCGTCACTTTGGCTTCCATTCAATTGCGATTTGACTTGCAATTGCGAGTGAATGAAATACGATATTTTATCATAAATATAATTTAAACTTGTCGAAAAAATTTTTGCGGAGGAGCGTTTTAGACGATCATGGTTACCCATACAAGCCCTGGCGGGTCGCTAGTTATACATAAAAAAGACGCCTAAAAGACAAATCTAATCAAATCAAATTATTTATTCTAATTCTTGTTAATGTTAATATCCTATAACCCCTAAGTGGGGCAGAGGGCGTCCACAGTGAGTCTCCATCGTCGAATTTATTTATTATTTATTCCAATTAGACCACCTAAAATGGCACTTTGGAACACAAATAAAATATAAAGATGGTTCTAGTTGCCCCTTCCAAAAGGTTGTTTCATAAGGAAAAGAATGTCTTGCCCATTCTCCACCTCCACACTTACTCTTCTAAAATAGAATTTAGAATATTGTATACTTTAGTTAGAAATGATATGTGAAGATAATGTACTCCTGGAATAAAACTACTATACAGGTCTAATATTGTATTGTTAGTATACATGTTCCTCACATATTTACAAGTATCGACCCGTAGAATGTTATACTTTCAATTAAAAAAAATCGGTTGTCTGTAAAGTCGGTTTACTGACGATAGTTAAACGATTATAAGAGAATACTGATGGAATGGTTGCATTTTTTTGTTTGATATTTTGTATGGATATAGAATAGGTGGTAAATGGAAATCAGAATTGGGTTAATCAAGTTACATTTATTTGTACGCATAATTACAATTGAGTCAATTTTTTAACGAACGAACACTGCCGAACGCGCCGGCCGATTGTGCTTCTTTGTCGCTCGTTGCGCGCTCTCGCTTGCACTTACAGTTTTAAATGAAACGCCTTAGACCGAGGTAACGCCATAAGCGTCATGATTTTTCGTGTTTGCAGCCGGCTCCATCGAATTATAGGACGGTGTCACATAAAAAAATTATTTCATTTAGTTTTAGTATATCTACCCTGTGACATTTAACCCAATGAATTATGTTTAAACTGTGGTAATCCGAATGATGGTTGAGCTATTTTAGAATTATTTCTACGTATAGAATACCCCATATGTGGCCATTTTCTTGCACGGAGTTTTCAAATTACAATACGGCATGAAATCTGTCAGCCGAAAGTAATATCGAATTGGAAATTCATCCGAGTTTTATACTTCGTTTAAAATAGATTTAATGTATATATTGTATCTAAATTATTGGTTATTTATTTGAACAGAAATAAATTTTGATTAAAATAATTCTGCTGTAAATATTAATATTGTAATGAAAAGGGTATAATCGCTCCGATAATTTTAGACGAATGTTTCATATTATGTGGGCGAATGTTGTGGTTTTTCATATTTTCATTAACTATAATGGATATATATTTTATACACAATACAATTTTATAAGCATTAAATTGGCAGTTGCAGTAAAAATTTCGTATTGATAAATATTAATTTTTGTTAATATATTTAAGTTAATATTTGGACAAAATTATCATATCTTTATATATAAAAATATGTATAATTCTATTGTACATGAGTATGCCACTGAACTCAAAAAAACTTAAACTAGCTGGCTGGAAGATTTGAAAGATTTTGTTTGTATTAGATTGGCCACATTTGATGGTTAGGTCCACAAATCAGTTTGGCAGATGGCGCTACAGTCGGTATCTAGGTAATTTATCTATACAGCAAATAAACAGCTGGTAAAAATATAAATTTTCTATCGATGTCGTGTATTAATAAATTCCTAAACGGCTGAATAGATTTTGATTAAATTATTGTGTGTTCAAGTGGAATCGAGTTTACATTATTAGATTATTTATATGTAAAACGTACAGATAACGTCAGTCGAATCCGCTAATTATATATATTATATATATATATAATAAACGAGAAAATCTTTAAAAAATGTGTGTGTGTATTTAACTTCAACTAAACATATTTCTAACATACTTTGAGTTAAAAGCCTCGAGTCTCTTAAGGAAGGATAGCCAAATTTCTTCTGCTTTTTGCCCAATTTGAGCTCCGGATCTCACTCTGAGGGTTGACTGATTACGATGGTGAAGCCTCTGTCATATGTATTTCACCAGTGGGCGATGGTGTCACATCCCGGCAATACATAACGATACAAAATTTTCAATATTTATTCTCTATATATTTATTTTTCAGGTGCCCGTGTTATATGGCGCCTTGGTGGAGGGCATAGCGACATGCTTATGCAGACTGGCATCAAGGGCCTTGGGTGATCTAAATCCTAGATTTGCCACCGCTATCGACGCCTTTATTGGTACCTCTCTGGTAGTAGCCGGTAAGCATTTTGCAAAATCGAAAGTTTGATTTTTTGTGTTTCAATGCATGTTGAGTTTCGTGGCACCTTCTTTTGTTTTTTTTTTGCATTCTTTATAAAGGACCAATGTATATTAAGAAGGAAATTAAGTATTTATTCACGTGTTATTTATTTATATAACACAGTGAAGAACAAACTTTGATAAACAAGCATTTTTCATTCAATTAATTTAATTTCTAAAAAATATTTTAGTAAACTATTTTTTTTTAAAGTGTGTGTAACCACAGTGCCGGATTAGCTACGTAAGTAATGTACGTAATGTACCTATAATAAAAAAAAATATTAATACACATAGCAACGTAGGTACTATTTCTTACCTCACTTAAAACTCCACTTAAAATAGTATCTAATTCGTCACGTTAAATCGTAAAGTATACATATATAGTATATTTTACAAACTTTTTACCATAATGTACTAAAGTTTAATTATAATCGATATATTTAGACTAGCATCAAAACACCACGTCTACCTTTCAAGCAGCCAGATTTTAATTTTATTATGAGAATGTCTTAATCATCTCATTTTGTGGAAGATTTACTTAAATAAGTGTAATTGAAAGAGTTACTATTTCTATTCCCGATATTAAATCCAATAATATTTATTTGTTTTATTAAATACCCTAAACTTGAGAAGAGGCCCTGAAAGAATTTGCTACAGGCCCCCGCTTAATCCGGCACTGTATAACCCGCTTCGCAATAAAATGAAAGATATGATAGCCTGACGTTTTTCGCTTAGCAAAGCTTAGCTTGTGTGTTTCAGGGTCTCTGTATAGAAACACGATTTTGACCTACAACTATGAAGATAATCCGAATGCTGACTTCTACTTGTCAATTTCATGCAAAGTACATTTAGGAAGAGGTACATTTAACTGTGTTAATCTGTGTATTAATAATAAAAAGAGTGTGTATACTTATGTACACGCGTTAGAAGTTATACTTCTTTGGCGTATGGAAAAAAAATATAACTAAAATGCAGTAGTGATTAACGATAAATATTAAAATTAATCAAACAGATTTTATTTAAATAAATAAATTATTAGTAAATACTATCACTAAACTATATCTATTATGAAATTGATTTAAAAACACCAAAATAATATTAATTTATTGGCATTGTTTAATTGTACTGTTACCAAACACGTGTTCAAAATATAAAAATTCTAGAATATACAACTTGAACATAGTTATCGATTTCCATGCCACCTAGACCAAACTTTACGATGTCGAATTTAGGTGTTGTTGTGCGCGCGCTTCGTAAAAATTCACTCTCATCATTTTTCTCCATCGCGCCAAAAAAAGTATAACTTCAAAAACTCACTCCGCTTGCCTCTCTGACCCAAAAAAGCAAGAAGCTCCCATCAGTCCCTGGCATGTCTCGCAAAAGTAATTAAAAACCGATTTCAAATACTTGTCAATTGGAAAGGAATATACGTGTGTATGACAAATTATAGAACCTTTGATAACCACTTGGAGCGTTTCCTACGTTGGTAGTACATATAGACTATATAAATTCGCGTACTAACAAGAATTTTACGCGAAATATAAGCTTGAAAGCCTATATATCACATTGTTTTGATCATGCGCCTAAAGAACTTTTAATAATCGTCTGCATTGTATACAAATGTGGAACAGGTAAACTTTATTATATAAAAATTATAGAACAGTATTATTCGATCAATTAGATTAAAAATATATTTTGCATATACACCCTGAATAATTCGTACTTCGTAATTTCATTAAACACTGAATTTCTAAAGGCCCCTATGGTAATAACTCACAAATTTGTTTTATGTTGCGATACATTTTCGCGGAAAACTCGAGTTATTTAATTTGAATACTGTATAAGCTTGATCTGTATTAGATTTGTACTTTTTACAAATCTAATACAGCTAAGCTAATTTAGCTTATACATAATAATAATTTTAAGATATTAAAAGAGCTTTTCTCTTTTAATATCATTACATGACATACGTAAATGAGTAGTTATAGCTATTTTTGACAGTTGGTGATCCAACTGAAAGCTGGAGGGGTTGAAGTCAGATTTCTGTCTATTATTTATTTTATTCGAGATCCTACAGCTAACAAAAAAATAAAAACAAACTAAAAATATAGGCAATACATAATATTTATTTATAAGTTCTAACATTTATAAAAGAGAACATGGGCTGTGATGCCACATAAATAAATAAATGGATGGGTATAAAAGTGAGGGTATGTACGTGATTTTGCGCTCTGGATATTCTTAATACACATTTTAACCATATTCCGAGAGCAAACAAGGCTTGCATTGTTACAGACTTAAGAAAAAGTACCAAGTAAAAACGGAGAAAATATAAGTTTTTTTTTTAATTTGGACCACAAAATTAGGTCAAACACATGTCAACATTAACATACATACGAAAATATAAAACGCGGTGTCGTCCTTAAAACATGTGGACACGACCAGATATAGTCATATTTAATAAATATTTTCTTTCAGCTTTCGACTATTCGGGTGGCTACTTCAATCCTGTATTAGCAACGTCACTGAAAGCCGGTTGCCATGGACACTCGCTGTCAGAATTCGCCACCGTCTATTGGGCCGGCGCGTGCGCTGGTTCTATTGTCTCTGTTTACCTGTACAAACTTCCAATAATCCAGGAGTATATTCGAGGACCTGCCGAGGTAAATGGAGACAGCATTTGGGCTGGAAAAGAAGATTAAAAGTTTTAAAATGTCGATTTTAATTGTTATAATCAATTTCGTCCCATCCCAAATCCCACACTAGGGCAGTTTTTTTTAATTTTGTAATATTATTCAGATGTTAATACTAAATGACTCCTTTATTAAGAGATTTTTTATTATTAATACTTTATTAATTATTATAAAGAGACTCTTGGTCTTCGAAACGGAAAATAAATATGGTTTAAATGGCCTTTGGTCAAACGATACTATTCATGTTTCTCTTTAGCTTCTTCCAGCTTCATTTACCAACTTGAAATTGGACGAATAAAAGTTGTCTGTGACTCCTACCATACTAAAAACTCTTATGACTACTAATGAAGGGGCAGAGTATACATGTTAATTTTATACTAATAAGGTTGTATTATTTGTATAATTACCGGTCATTGGTACAATTTCTTCTAGTCAGTCCATCGGATAGTTGTTCTATTTAATGATGGCTCTTATAATTTATTACTATATTAATTTATTTACACATTACAGTTTAAATTTTAATAAATTATAATAAGTGCTACGAATTTTGTAAATAAATTGTTAATACAATTTGAGTTATATTTATTTCCATTCCATGTCTAGGTATGATATATTTCTATTAAGAAAGTGAATTTGGTTAAGATTTAAAAAATCTGACAGAACATTTGGTCAGACTCAATTATCTTTCGAAACCAATGATAGTTTCTTTTACATCTCTAATCAATAATGATTATCTCTTGTCTTCATTTAAAATTAAATTAGTATATGCTTAAGCTGTTGTAATTACCAACACGTATGTTTTATGTTGAAACAAATTCAGGTCTTGAGTCTTTATCCTTTTTTACCTATCTCTTAAGTAATCCTGAACTTCTATTGTTCTTTACAAATAAACGTGAAATTAATTAACTTAATTAGATTTATTTTGATATTAAATCAGTACGAATTTTACTAGGCACGGTATTTTGGTGATTTACTATTTAATTAAATTAAGTTAGTTATATCTTCAAAACAAATTCGTAGGAACGAAAATTTGTAAGGACATAAATTTTATATAGAAAATGCATGAATTGCTTACCTCACGGAAAAATTATATTTGGGCTATGAAAGGAAATGAGTTCGCGATAAGGCATTCGATTTCGTCTGTTTACATTTCAGTTTACGAATGTACGGTCGAAGAATTTTCATTTCTATTTTTTACATGAAATTGATGTTTCTTTGTAAGTGATATTGATGTAGATTTTTATTGAAATCGTTTTTAATGTTTTAAATATACATTGTTTTTACTACTTGCATCTTCTAAAACTGCTCAACCGACTTCAAGAAAACCTTGATGTTGTCTGTTTGTACCTCGACTGCTCACCGATGAAGTGAGGATTAATAAGATAACCTCACCAAATTCTCGCCACCCAAAAAGTGAGAAAATGGCGAAGCAGGAGTTCAAAGGAACTCTATCTCTCACACACACTAACAATAGGCGTGTAGAGGCGGAAGAAACTGTCGGGAAGGGCAATTGTTGGCGGCGCCTTGGGGTTTTGGGTATGCACAATAGCTAGTCATCTTGCACGCAGAGTCTTGCGGAAGGTATGCGTAAAGCATTTCCAAGTAAGAAAAAAGATAAGGAAAGGTCATGAGTGAATCAGATGCAATTTAACCCCAGCCCCCCTAGACAAGTGGCATTCGTTATCAAACGTTTCGCAATCGAATAATACGCACGATCTGTCGTGAACGCAAATCGATGCCTAGCCAAACGGACCTAAGTTCGGTTAACGTTGCATCGTTTTCCATTTGCGTTAGATATGCGATAGATATGTGAAAAAACCACAATATTCGCGCGCTGTCAGTTCATTTTGATAAGCTGTTGACAAGCACAATCTTGGTGTTGCTATTATCATGACAATTGCTACATATATTATAATTTTTAACTAATGACTAATGTGTAGTTTCTGTTGTTATTACCAGACTACGGCAAAGCCAAACGGAAGAGTAATGATTTTAGCCGTCTATGTTTCTATATTTGTTATTTAAATTGTATTTGTTGTATTTATTTTAACAAACGAAATAAGTTTTTTTAAATCGGGTGATTTTACAGTAATTGTTATGGCAACCCATCAGACTTTGGCGCTGAGAAGGTTAAAATACATATGAATGGTTTGATTTTGAAAAAGAACCGATTTTAGTTATTATTTAGTCTTATGTACAAATTCTTTAAAATAATATAGAGATGATTTGGTTTTGGAAAAACATTTTTATTTATTTATTATTTACTCTTGAATATACCTACCACGAAGGTACCTATAAATTCTTAAAAATAAATATAAAGAGATGGTTTGGTTTACCAATAATATATTTACAGCTGACTAAACAACCGCCATTTTTGTGGTTATCTACAGGGTCCTAGCGGACGATTTGTCATCGCTTAATCGATACGATTGATGCTTACATTACCTGTCAAAATGTGCCATTTGGCTACGAATTGTATGGCGTAGCGAACGACGCGTTTCGTTTATCCAATGCGATAATCGAATCATGACAGAACTATGCCACTTGGCTGCGAAATAAAACGATCGCTGTATTTGCGATAAGGTAGATGACGTGACAAATGTCATTCCCATACATTTTAATTCTATTCTACTTTCGTTTACGATATTAGATGTCCATTTGTCTAGGCCTGCAGGTCTTGATTAGGGATTACGGCATATAAAGATATACGGATTGCCAACAAATATTAATAATACGCATAATTATTTTTACAAGTTAAGGCATTTTGCAGCAAAAAAGTGCGTGCGTTCGAAGTACACATGTCAGAAGTGAAACTTCTTTGTAAATAAATTATTTCTAAGATAAAAGCCCTAATAGATCATCATGTACCACACTATATGACCACTCCATGTATTTGTACACTGTATACGTGCTAATGATAATATAAATAAAATAAAAATCTGCGTTTACTGCACAAGACGTTATGCGACTGATTTCCATCTAAAGTTATAAACTACTAAACGAATACATCAAACAATAGCGTGTATTTTATGTCACTCTCTCTCAATCGGTCTCAATCGCTCTCTCCCTTTTCTTCGACATAAACGCTGCATACCATCGTGACATTTCTTAAATTTTAACCCTCATGCGCCTAAAGAAGTTTAATTTCATTAAATAAAATATTAATTTAAATTTACTAATATTCTTTCCAGACACAACTGATGTCATACAATGCGCAGTTCCTATCGACATTGACACAGAGAAACCCGGGCAAACAGTGCGTCCAATATTTATGTTTATCCCGGATAAGAAACCGTTATTATCCAGGAAATACCATGTCAACGAACCAAGATATGAGAAAGAGCATATAAATTATTATCAAAAAGCTGTAGACAGTCATCAGATTTATGATTTAGATGTTCCGTTTATGAGAGCACAATCAAGGCATCGCCCGTCCAGTGTGGGGCATGGGGCAGATATATTTTTCGGTCAAGCTTGGGTTGCTAAGAAAATGTTTGGTCATTTAATGAATGATGATGTTATGGAAGCACTTAAAAGGTGGCAATATAATAATCGGGGAAGACCAAGGTTTTGATGAA
This sequence comes from Pieris rapae, assembly GCF_905147795.1. Classification (NCBI taxonomy): domain Eukaryota; kingdom Metazoa; phylum Arthropoda; class Insecta; order Lepidoptera; family Pieridae; genus Pieris; species Pieris rapae. The sequence continues at coordinate 1,341,536 of NC_059529.1, read as the reverse complement.
GAATAAATGGAAATATAAATTTATTGACAACTCGCATACAACAATAGAATATAAGTAAATTAATAAAATTAAATAATGTACTAAGTATTGTACACATTGAAAAGGTCTACAGAAAAGTCCGTGATGGTATATGTCGCGTATATTATCGGAGCTTTCCAGCGACGGAAATAACAATACATAATAAAAACCTGCTTTTCATCAGCATTACACCCGTGCGAAGCTGGGGCGGGTTACTAGTCTTTTTAATAATTTTGCTAGAGAAATACTGAAACTTTATTTAAAAAGTATGTCGAAATGAATAACTAGAAGCCGCCAAGCGTGAAGTAAGAGAGCTTGTTAAGTATTAAAACTATTCGTTAAATAGGCCGTTGACACAAGAACGACTTGGACATCCAGATGGGGCATTATTTAAAAATAGTAGTTTATTTATATGTCTTACCGAATTTTTTTTTCACAAAAAAATAAAAAATCATTTAATCATATACCTTCTCGAAGGTAAGACAATATGACACTCTTTTTAATCACCAAGTTTTTTTCCCATTGAAGACAAAACAAGACGCTACAACCTTTCAACATCAGAAAGAAAAAAAATGAGAAAAAAAATGAGAGTAAATGTTTACGATGAACGCGCACACCGTCACAAAAAACCATCGCTCTGAAGTTATAGCTAGCTTTATTCTATATTTTAGTTTTTTCATTAGGTTATCCATTCGGCGCGTTACGGAAAATTATGAGAATATTTTTTTCTATTCTTAGTGTCGTTTTTTCTACAAACGTAAAATAAGGCGAAAGATAAAAATTTACGCAAAAGAAATATTACTTCCAACGCGTCTACGTAGGTCTACGTTGCGCTACCGCGACTAATAAATAGTCTACCCAATCACATAATAGATAGCCTAACACTAACCAACATAAATACTAAATTAAAAAACTACTTTAACATGCATTTATGGCGCTCTTAAACTGATATGGTTACATTAATACAAACCACAGCGGTTTTCTAATGTAACATATTGTAATATACTATATTATTTTGTAAAATAAAGAGAGAAAAAATACACACTCGAGTTTTATTACCACAAGATTTAGGTCTATTTTGACAAGCTTTGAAAACATTGATACCCTTTGCAACTTCATACTTATGCGAAAAAGGTTTCTCGTCTATATTGGCTTTGAAAACTTAATACATAAAATCTGTTATCTTTCGAAATTTACTTATGAGTGTTTGCAAAGATGGTATACTTGTAGAAAACCTTTTGTATTTGAACCTGTAGGCATCCCTACTCATCAGCAAAGAATATCCTTCCGGAAAAGAAGTTCCTTACAGAAAAATGAAATACAAAACAACCAAAAATGGGGTAAACCCAGTTTTAATTTGTGTTCCCGGTGAACATTGTGGGCCCAAGTTTTCAAAAGCAAAAATATTTCAAATCGATCAAATCGCGAGTGTATAGGCCCTTTAACTCAAGTGATTCTGACGAAGCTGAAACTTTCATCAAAGTTTGTGAAGAGTTTTGAAACCTTGAGTACTTAAATGTTTAAAAGTATGTAATGTACTATATAATGAATTCAATATACTTCAGACCTGCTCCAAAGACATAAGTAGGACACTACAATGTCATACTTAAATGCAGGTTTGTGTTTGTAATGTTGGCGTGTTTGTTATGTGTGCGACTCTAATTCCTTCAATCTTAGGTTTGCTTTTGCGTATACATTCGCTTGTACGGTGTAGGAAAACAGCTTTAGAAAACTGATATAGACCCAAAAAATGTCGGCGGCGTATGTCAGGTATAAAAAGCTGATGGCCTTCTTGTCTATTATATGAAATGAAACATACACTGAAATATGGCCCGAACTAAAAGTTTGTGATGTAACCAGAGTTTTTGATGTGAGTGTAACTACCACTGATAAGAAAAGTAAATGCCTTATGAAACGGCCGATAGAAGGTTTCTATTGTCTTATAAATGATATAATATATGGAAATAATTGACTGTCTTTCCAGATATTTTATATATTTATACGTGAGTAAAAACACATAGGATTTTATTCGATCACGTTTATTCGTAAGTTACACTTTACATGAGTGACCTAATCCATGCAGCGTAGTACGAAACTCTAGCGAACGCTGACGGCAGACCAAGCTCACAATTGCCTGCCCCAAAAGATACAACTCCAATCTGAAAAAGGTAGAAGTAAATACACGGTAGAAAAAACCACATCTGGAATCCGAAGAATTTCTAATAAACCTATTACGATATCTCTCTAATAATATTCTGCCTACAGGCTTTTAGTGTAACTGGTGATCTGAATAAAGAGCTTTTCTTTCGGTTTTTTTTATAGGAGCCAAACGAGGAGACGGCTCCGTGTTAAGATCACAAAACACAATAGTCTCCATGGTTAATATACCTTTAAAAACCCTAAGCAGTTTCACAAATCAACGTGTATTTATTTTTTTATACAACTTCTCTGTCTGTGAAGTGATTGTGTCTGATCATCGAGCGAAATGTCAAAACATTGACATTTTGATTTTTTGCGACTTCTAAAAACGAGTTTAATGGATATGCCTTTAATCTAATTAAGACTTATTATTCGAAACAAGATTAATTATTATAACATACTTTAAGTGAATTTTTGTACATTTACAAATCTTACCAAGAATCCAGTACGGCCGCTTCCAAGGGACAGGGGGCCTCCAGAATCGCTACTGCAGACATTATCTTTGTTATCACCACTTCTCGTACAAATGTTAGATTCCAATATCTGAGGTCTTAAACCCTCTTGGCACTCCTCGTTAGATATGACTTGCGTTTGCATATGCTTAAGGGATTGATCAGGCAATAACGTTTGGCCTGTAATGCAATAAATTAGCTGGGTGTTTTTATAGAATAGGGGGGCAATCGAGCTTACGGGACGCCTATAAAAGCCAGACATTGCAGCCCATGGACTCTCGTTCTTAGTGGATGCGGTGTCAGCCTTTTGAGGATGGAGTACAAGAGTTGAAGGTCGTAAATCTCAGGGAAGACCACCACCGAGTTTATTCCAACATTCGCTAGTTAGCAAAGGAAAGTGCGGACTCCTACGGTGTTGAAACGAGACAGTAGGGTTCATCCCAAACAATTCTTCAGAACATTCACCATAGTATAATTTGTAGAAAACGCAATGAGATATCGTCTCTGTGTAGGGATAGAGAATGACGGCTTCATCAGTAGTACCTACGTTGGAGATTGACAACCATTGCCTGGTAGCGTCCTACTATTTCTAGACATATGTTACGTCGGGCTAACCTATTTATTATATTGTGATTATTACTCGGCCAAACGTTGCTGTGGCTAAGGTTTTTGTTATATTACATATTAGTAAACTATTCAAGGGAAAGGGTATGTAAATTTAATTTAAAATCGGTTAAGTAGTTTAGGAGTCCATCGCGGACAAACATCGTGACAGGAGGTTTATATATATTAAGATTTGTAGTTACGTCAGATATATTTAATATTAAACGTGGAAAAATAGTATTAAGTACTTCAAAACTTTAGTGCACCGGTTATGAAAAAATATAGTCCACATTCTTTCTGATTCTCTTTCATCTTTAACCACAAACGATAAAAAACTCACGATAAAAGTACATTCACTAAAAATCTCCAACGACATCTTGTTAATCTATCTATGCTAATATAGAAAATATTCTTACTGAGCGAAATTGGTTTAATATAATATCATTACTTTTCAAAAGAAAGAGGCTGACTGCCCTGTCTTTTCTTTATAACGAAATATCCTTTTTTACTATGTATTAAAAATTATTTTCTTTCTTTCAAATACCTACAATGAAGCAAACATGCAAAAGACCGATCACCTAACCGCCGATAAAGGAGGTCAACAGACATCTCAGACAAAGACAAACGTACTGGTTTTTATGAACTTACTGGCGCCTGTTAATCCGTATCCAGGGATTGAAGCCCAGACACCAGATAGATCACTGCTTCCCGTGTAAAGGTTAATGGGCTGGATGATATCTGAAACATCAATAAGTTTTGTTAAAATAAACAGATTCCGCCCGCGTTCAACAGTTGAGAGACGAGAGAAAGATTAGTTTTATAATATTTTAGATGAAATTCGGCCATCGCTGTAAATAAATGTATATACAACATTCTGTTACGTGTTACGAATCAATATAATTCTAATTAAATAATTTTAAGTAAAGTTTTATGTAGGTAAATTTAACTGTACAATACTATGAATAAAGTAATTCTAAGTTCTAATGTAATTGATGTGTACGTGTAAGTGTGTTAAATTTGTGATGTCATATTTTATCTTGTATTTTTTAGGCATACACATTTGTTTGTTTTAGAATATATATAGAATGTATATATTAATTAATAAATATAAAGATAAGTAATATTCATTTAATAATATTAATTAAATTATTATAATTTTCTTTTTATTTATTTGTACTTACTATGTTGGTGAAGAGAATTGTAAATACTGTATATTTAATTGTCATGATTACTAATAAATTACAGAATAATATACTAATATAATAATATTACATTTTAATGTTACGTTTGTACAAACAATAGCTAGTATATGAGTTGCGCGACAAATGTGTATAAAAAATTTTTCAACTTAATTTTTATGATATTGAAAGCAGTTAGAATTCATGGCGTGTGTTCGATGTTACGATTGATAAGTCGATATTAATTAACTTCAACTAATTAATTTAGATTTTAAATCTAAACTAATGTGACTATAGCGATTACGACTTCGAAATGTTGTTTTTATCGCAATCTTCAGAATATCAGAGCAACGGATTTAAACCATCGAGACGCTACTAAAACCTTGGGAGCATGTCACTAGAAATGCACTTCTAAATGTTCTAAGTTTCACGTACCTCACATCAACACGAACTATGATAAAAAAACAATAAAAAAAAATCGTAAAGCCTGTTTATGGTGGTGGTGGTATTTAACTTGTCTAAGCTGTCGCAAAATATGTTTCAAAAACTGTTGTTTACAATATCTATAACGATAAATCCTCAGCAAGATAAGCACAGTCCACACACCCTCACGAACATACCCATTCTGACACAAGAAATATATTATGTAACAATTACGTTATGTTACCTGTAGAATGAGGAAATCTACAATATACGCACGCCCCATACATACATATATATATATATATAAAGATGTCATGTGGAACATGGTGTTATGGTTCAGCTGCTTATAAACGTTGGGTAAAACAAAAAAAAAACGACTGTGATTAAAGAGAGTGGCGGAGAGTTTATTTCCAGTTCTTCTGCGTTCTGCGCCCTAATTTGAGAAATGGCAGTAAATATAAAATTATAAGCATTTAATGTTCTTTTTGACGTTCAGAAGTATACATTGTGTTACCTTATATGAATAAATATTTTTTTACTTTGACTTTGATCTAACGCGTCGTATAATGTCCGAGTTGGACTTTCTCCTGAATTCTTCTATAATAACTGACTTTGACATAAATGTAGAAATAACAGTTTTGACACAACGCATCAACTTACCGGTAAACGTAACAGGAGGTATGAACATAACTGCGATGTCATTCGCGAGGCTCTTGTAAATATCCCATTCGGGATGATTAACGGCCTCTATTGCTCTAACACGTACACCACCGTAGTATATCGTTCGAGATCCGAGGACAACTGTGATGTTTCGAGCATCGGTGACCATGCAATGAGCAGCGGTCAATACGCGGGTGCTACTGATCAGGGCCGCCCCACACACTGAGTCGAAATTAAAACCCAGAGGTATTACGAGTCCGGCCTGAAATAAATTAGATGACGATGTAGATAATATCAATTTTGTAATTAGATTTTTTTTTTTGGAATGGGTAAAAAATATTTAACTGGTCCTGACACGAGTTTGACGTGACCTTTTTTTATATAGAACAGGGGGCAAACGGGCAGGAGGCTCACCTGATGTTAAGTGATACCGCCGCCCATGGACACCCTCAATGCCAGAGGGCTCGCGAGTGCGTTGCCGTTATTTTAAGAATTGGTACGCCTCTTTTCTTGAAGGACCCTAAGTTGAATTGGTTCGGAAATACTTCATCAAGCAGCTGGTTCCAAATAGTGGTGGTGCGTGGCAAAACTAACTTGGAAAACGCTCAGTTGTGCAATGACGGACGTCGAGGTGATACGGATATTGTTATGAATTTTGCCTTGACATCCGATATTGGAACTGAACTGCAGGTATTATATTTATAGGTATTAAAGATGACAGTACCATATGAGGATAAGCTCCCAACGGTGCTTCATGTCCACCAAAAATCCTTGATCCATCAAAGTCTCCCGCCAGCTCAATTTGCTTCAGGCGAAGTGCCAAGGGAATCCCGATTTTTTCATGATAATCACTAATTTCCGCTAATGCACACGCTAAAACACTTAACAGAATTAATAACTTCATAATTACGATGTTAATGGTAGAATAATGATATCTTTTAATCGATTAATTTTTATAAGTATTGGTATCTTATCAGTTAAATGCGTGTTGACAAAAATCTGATTGTTGTCCGTATCAATTAATTGTTGTTCATATGATTAATATTAATTTTCTTGCTTTTTTATTCTTTTTTGTAGACGGGCCTCACCTGATGTTAAGTTCCGCCCACGTACACTCACATTAGGTCACAAGTGCGTTGCCGGCCTTTCAAGAATTGGTACGCTCATTCATAGAAGGACCCTAAGTCGAATTGGTTCAGAAATACTTCACTACTTTTTTAAATCATGCTCAAGTGAAATATGACAAAGTACTGAACGCAATTGTGGTAAATAAGATTAAATGCGTACCAAGGACGGTTTCCTTCTTAGGCTTTCTGTGTTACGCTTAGCTCTCTTCTAGCACGGGTTAACTGAAAGAGACATAGCTGTTAGAATTATCAACGTATTCTATATTGGCTGTTATTTGAGAAGTAAATAAATAATTTTTGATCATAGTATAAAAATTCTTTATTTAGGCTGTATTTTTGATTACGGTGAATGAAGTACACGCGTTTTTCTACTCTGACTTTTTGTGCCAAAAGCCTAATGTTCTCTGGAAAATGTTTCTAACTGATTTAGAGAAATATTTTTATAACGAAATTAAAGTATGACATCATTGTACTGATTGTAGGCGTCCCTAGGTAACTGTCGTCGCCCGGTCGATTTAGAGCCCCGGTTGTCAATGTACTTTCATTCTGTGTGCGCATTTGACACTCGCTCGTGCAAGTGTAGGAAACCGCGAAGATACCAGACTGCCTTAGACCTAAACAGCCAATGGCGTGAATCAAGAACAGAAGCTTGATCACATATTTGACTATAAGAAAAATATACATTTGGAAAATATTAATGTATGGGCTAAATTAATAATTTATAAATTCATATTTTTCTGTATATATTCTACATTTGGAAAATATAATGTTTAAAGAAAACAAATAATACATTATAAATAGAGATAATACAACATTTTCTACAGCTGTGATACTTTTTTACATTTAACACCTTTGTCTTCAGTCACCGTGACCACTCACGCTGTAAAGCACGCGAAACGTCGGTTAAATGTAAATTATGTTTAAATAATTATAAGTTTACAATAATACATAACTTTAATCCCTTAAAAAAGTGTTTTCTTCAAATGTGTAAAAGTTATGTTAATAAAAGACAATACTAAATATAATGTTTATTGTAAATACAATTGTTAAAATAGACATGATAATATCATCTAATAAAAATAAATATACTGTTTTGTAAATGAATATATTGTTTTTAACTTTTCGATTATTAAACAGTTAATTTATTTAAAAGGTTATTGAATTTTGTTGTGAAATAACTATTGCAATGGAATATTTAATTATATGGCCGAATGTTGTGGTTTTTCATATTTTCATCAATTAAAATATAAACATTATTTTATAAATAATACAACTGGTATAAATGAATTAATTTTATTTAACAGAGTTAATAATTTTTCAAGCAATTTTATAATATTACTCAATGTAATTAAAAAATAAATTACTGTGCCCAGCGAAAATGTTGGAATCAGCGATTTTTCGCTTTCGCAATTTTATATCAAATCAAATCTAATTTTGTTAACAATTTTTTTGTCACGTTTATCTGTAAAGTATAAAGTTAAGTATTATTTATTATATATATATAGGAAAAATTAGGATTACACTTTTTCTTAAGCTGCAAAATTCCTAGTTAAACATTAACTTGTTGGTAGTTCATGCATCAGTTTCATAGAAATGTCTTTTTATCCTATGTAATCCTATTTAGGGTCTGTTTCACAATGTCCGGATAAGTTCCAAATAAGCTATTTATTACTTATTGGTAGGATAAACAGTATTTTTGCGTTTCACGACTGTCAGATAGCGCAATTCGTCATGAAACGAGAAGTATCTTATTTGGAACTTTTATCTTTCGTATAATAATTTATGTGTTTGTGAAACAGGCCCATAGTATGATTATATTTATGTTAAGAACGTTCACTAAAATGCATGCATAATATGTCTGAAAACTTATAAACGTATGTAACTTATATATGTACATCGAAATTGATTAAGTAGTTGTAGAAATATGAATATTAACAAATTTCTGTAGTAATGTATTAGAAATGTAATGTATTAGAAGTCGATTTAATATTGTTGAAATTATGTTTTTCAAGCTAAAGCATACACTATTTCTAATTGAAAACAAAAGACGATCATTATTTTTAAAACATTGTTTTTCCTAGATATCAACATCAAAAAAGGTTCTAACTCGAAGTGAAATACATTTACTACACAAGTGCCAAAAGGTAAAAGTTTTAATTAACCGAATACTTGTGAACAAACTTTGAGTTTTAATTTCACGTTCCACGTTCTATCGCGTACAAATAGTCAGAGAAAAAAGCGTTCCTCGTAATTTTCTTTGTTTCATTGAATAAAAGTTAACTTTTGAAGCATGAATGATATCGACTTTCATCATTAAGACGTTGATGTCGTCTTAATGACGTTGTGGTTTATCACATTTCCTTTGAATTATTGTAAGGTAGAGGGAGCGTAAAACTTGCTGATTTTCTTGCCCGTTCTTCTCAGAACAAGGCCTCCTGGTAGTTTTGCGAACGGATGGCGTAGTTTTGCTCTTTCGCGAATTTTGTAAACGTTTTTGACATTCATAATATTGTAATAAAACGTCTCTCTTTAGAACATCTATTTAATATAAGTGTTGGTATAATACTGATCTATTTAACAACATCAATACATTTATATTAATCATGTAGGCAGAGTACACAAGGGGGGTGCCTTATTAAACTTAAATAAACGAATAGTAGCAAAAAATTACTAGTAGCACTCAGAGTAGTCTCCGAGTGCTACTATGATAAAAAAGCTTTTGCATGCATTTTTTATGAACTTATTAAATTATATATATACATATTTTTTATATTAATTCAATCTACCGGACTCAGCTAACACGCATATATTATAGTCTGTCTCACTCTATCGCGTACCGGCTCCACCAGCCGCGCTTACGCTACGTCATCGATCTCGTCAGAGAGATTTGAATACGCAGTACACGTTCTGACCTACTCTAACGCGTATTGGTCGTACCTATATTACGTCATCGTGTGTTAGGTTTATTTTCGTTACGATTTTTCTTGATTCGGTCGCCGCGCTCAAATCCTGTGATAATATCTATGCAAAGGCTTTTATGTATTTACATTTCTTTTATATTCTAGTATTTCTAGTATTTATATTCTATTAGAAATATTCTGCCTTGATATTGTAACATTTGCTATGTTACAATATCAAGGCAGAATAATTTCTATGGCAATACAACTCAGGAATGTAATTTAAGATGTGAACACACAATAAAAATAAAAATTATTCATGCACCCAAAAGTTTAGATATGTTATTTAAATTAAAAAGTTTTATATTTAAAAACCACAATCTCTACAATAAAAGCGACACAAGACAAAATACATCCAAAAATCCAAATGTAAAAAGCGCCAGCTGACTGCGCCAACGTTATCTTGCATCCTGACTGACAGCTGTAACTATTAGACATTACATTTTTTGCAGCAGATTTGCCTTTCGCCGCCAGTAAAATACCAACCGCCTCTTCGTATGATTTCTTACAAATACCGGCTTCGAACAGATGCAACAACACTTTCTTCAGCGCACGACCGAAGACAGTATTCTTTCTAATAATCATTTCGTGGTAAACAAATATGATATCTTCCTTCAACTGTAATACTCTTGCTTCGTCGTTTACTGCAGTTTTAAATTGATAGCCTGGCATGTGTCCGTCTATAAGAACAGTCGCACCTTTCTTTTCTATAATAACTTGTTGACAATGGATGAAGCTATCGCAATCACCAGAAGTATTAGCGAATCTTTCGTACTTTTGATCTTTTATAAAATATTTGGATGTCGGTTTCAAGTATGGTTTGATACCGGATTCCATAAGTTCGTTGATTGTTCTGTAAAGACGCGGCGGAGATTGTATGGTTAAGTATGAATATAGCTGCACACTTATATACGCCGATAAATGTAAGCATAGTATTAAATACATGCAATTTACAATTTTTTGTTTTATAGTTCTGGCGTCGTGTAAGGATGACGCCCCAACTAAAGCACCCCAACTATACAGCAACGTTTGCTTCAGTGAAAACATGTCTTTGTCAATTTTACAGATCATCTTCCACATCAATACGTGTATAACGTAGAATATCAAAAAGAAATAAAGTCCATCCACTTTTGTTACGAACGACTGCCAAGATCTTGTTTCTCTTTCAACGCTGTAAGCCCATACCACTGACTGCCTTGTATATACACCTGAATAGTCCACAATGTCTCCATAAATTCTGTATAATCCTCCAGCGCAAATGTCTAAACTGCCATTAAGAAGTAAACTCAAAAACGTTTGGTCCACATATGGATTTTCTTGGTCTCTATAAATAAAGAAGAAGTTTATAGTAGAATTTAAATAATCGGACAATATTTTTAAAATCACAACGTCAGATCCTCTGATTTCTGCTTCAGAAATACTGTTTAAGTTTTCATATTTACGAGTTTTGTTACTCAATTGCATATAGGGATATAACTCTCCAATCCCAGTATTTAAGGAACATTTCTTCAAATTCATGACCGATCTATCAGCAAATACCTTATTTCTCCTTCTCAGCGATCCATTAATGCACACATTGACCTCTTCAAGTCTTACTACATCAATAATATCACAAGTAGATTCATCGATGTCGAATATTGCAGAATTTAAAGTAAAATCATCTGAAGAATTCGATTTCTCAGCTATTACAACATTATGAGAAATCATTTCTTGAATCGTATCGAAGTGATGACAATTAATTTGATCTTGAAAAATTATTAAATACTTAATTTCTTTGCTTTTTAAATGCAATTTTTTTAGCTCTAAACAATCGTTTACTATTAATAATAATAGTACATCACCATTTTCTACAGTATTATTATACCAAATGTCTTCGCTAATTATTGTACTAGGTATTCCACTAAGATGTATTTCTGTTACTAAAGTTATGAACAAATCATTATTAGATTTGGTTTTTAAATCGTTTATTAAAATCGTAGGTTTATAATTTAAATCTCTAATAGCTATTTCCACAACACATTTTGATAAGAGCACATTGATGTCACTTTCACTGTCTTGTGAATTTATGCCTAAGTTATGATAAGAAAGTAAGAGGTAAATAACTAAAGATACCGTCTTCATGATGGAATATCAAAAACTAAGTAAATTTATTCAGGATTACCATGATAGAACTAACAACCAAATAGACTGTATGATCATAGACATATTTGAAACATTTCACCAAGAATTATTCAGAACATATTTTTTTATTATTATTTTTATTGTTTTTATATAATAGAGGTGCAAACCAGCCTGCGGAACGGCTAAAAAGGGCAGTCATCGCAGCCCACAGACACCCATTTTTAGTAAGTGCGTTGCCGGCCTTTGAGGGAGGAATACGCTCGAATTTATGTTTATTTGAAATGTTTCCCAGTTATATTTAAGTCTTGACGTTAATAAGGCTTTAACGGTTAAATGACCATTCGACTTTTTGGTGCTGGAATCCGGGGTATTATTATCCAATTAATAATTTGCATATTTGCTGAAACATTGTGATGACATCGTATATCGATGTCTTTTTAAACCTAAAAATACCTTGTACAAATATTAATCAATTGCAAATTAGTTATAATTAACTTAAAAAAAAATTAACGCATAATTAAAATAATCGTTTTATATCTAAAATACACTATCTTTTTTGAAAACTATTTACTTCACGATATTCAAAACTGGATGCTCCGTTGGCTGTGACAGAGTAACGAGGAAACAGAATACAAAGTCGTATCTAAAACATCTTAGCTCTGTATCGAAGTACAAATATATGTATAATACAAAATCTGCCTAAAAGGTATATTCAATATAATTATACGCATTGCGTTAAATGGAAGTGTCTTGTACAATGAAATGGACTGATTTTATTTTATACGGAAAAAATATTTTCACTTAATATTTCATTTATCTATAATTAATTGGAGATTTGAACAAAACTATTATTAATTAAGGCGAATAATATGTTCCGTTCTTATATATTCACTTACTTATGTACGTATATATTGTACCTAGTCTATGCATCTGAACAGATACAAATAGTTGAAGGGTCAACTGTAAAAATAATGTATAACAGTTAAATTAAATTCATTCGGTGTCGAGACCCTTGGTCCGTGGGGTCCTAGCGCGTTAAGGCTTTTTAGGGAATTATCAAAAATGTTAGTCGACATCACAGGAAAACGAAGAGCTGGCAGCTACTCGCACAAAGAATTAGTCTAGCTATTATTCAAAGGGGGAACGCTGCTAGTATCTTCGGAACCTTGCCTAAAGGGACTCCTTTTAATAACATTTTTTAATAATTAAATTTTAAGGTTAGTTATTAGATATATTTTTATGTACTATACAATGCAAATGCGCAGATAGAAAGAAACTCCATTGGTGCACAGCCGGGGATCGAACCTACGACCTCAGGTATGAGAGTCGCACAGTATTATAAATTCAATTCTTATTTTTGAGGGTACAACTCAGGCTGTAGGTCTCAGTAAAGTTCTCTCTACTGATACACACAAAACTCACATTTCCTCAGTTATTACTTAAAATTAAAAGTTCCATATTAAGCCGAATATTTGGTTCGCTTTGTTTAATTAAAATCACTGTTTGGCAGCCGGCACAAAGGTTGATTGGAAAACTGCAATCTCGTATCATTTTGCACATTAAACTGAACGGGGCTACGGATTTTGCATATTTTATACTTTTTCAATACATTCCGGTCGATCCTATTTGGATTGTGGATCGTGATTTTAACAAAAACATGAACCGGTATTCCTCTAGGAAAATACCACTATGGTGCCCACTGCAGAAATTTCCAAACCAATTCTTAAAAGGCCATTAAGAATGTCCATGGGCGACAGAATCACTTAAAATCAGATGCTTCCTTTGCCTCCTGTAATATAAAAAATAGCATTATTAGCCCGGTGGCTTCAGTGGTTCATTGCTATCATAGGTTCGATTCCCTGCTGTACCAATGGACTTTCTATGTGCGCGTTTAGCATTCGCTCGGATGGTGAAGGAAAACATCCCGAGTAATCTGGCTTTAGGCCGAAAAAGTCGACGGCGTGTTTCAAGGAAGCCGAAGGAATATAAAGATACAGTAATATGAGGCCAAAACCTAAAAAGGTGGTTGCGCAACTGGTTTATTTATTTTATTCATTGATAAAAGTACAAGAAGTCGGTGGTTTTCGCCCGTCAATTTTTATATTGCGACCATTGTTTTTGTGCATAAAATTATTATTAAATAAAGTTTAAATGTAAGATATTTACCAAAATTATATATATTATCTCGGGGTATTATAAAATACCCCGAATTGATAATTGATTAATCAATTGATTGTAACGTTCAGACAACCACAGCACAAAGATAATATTAAATGATGGACGAGCATTACTTATTACTCTATCTGGTGGGATTTTCCCAAATGAATTTTAATTTTGCATGTTTCATCCTTTTCTATTCTCTCGAGTGGAGGATCAGTGTCAAGAATATCTGGGAATACCAAGGTGCGGTCATTTGTCGGCCAGATTTTGCTGTTAAGAAGCCGAAGAGGACTTGCGCAAACTTCAACTCGAAGCAGCGCAATCAAGGTGGCGTTCTCTTTTTTTATTTTAGAATGGGGGCAAACAAACAGGACGCCTAAAAGGGCAGGCATCGTGGCATGGACCCCGGTTGTCGGAGGGAGGAGTAGACTCTCTTTCTTAGGGAAGACCCCGACCGGGATTCGATTCCACAGTTCACTAGTTCGCAGACGAAAGTATCTTGTCAAGGGGACCGTAGTAGAACTCCAGTCATCAAGGTCTCCTCCTTGGGTCGCTGTAGTACAAAGTAATTAAATGTTATCGCCACTCTTTCATCTCGCACAATTGCTGTTGATTGCCGCAATTAGAGGCCATTAAATTGTTCGCGTCATATTCTCGGAAGTTAACTGTCATGAAAATCTATAATAGCGGTGATAGTACTTCTGAGAATTCTGGGCTAGTTCAAAATGTTTTGCAAGTAAAACGCACTTGAAGTTGAAGTTGGAACTGATGAATGTACGTGTTACTCCAATCTAAAAGGCTTACCACTGACTGGCTTGGCTTAAGTTGCAATGCTGCATATATCCTTATCAGAATAACTGAGGTCGTAGGTTTGATCCCCGGCTGTGCACCGATGGAATTTCAATCATTTTTGCATTTAGCATTCGCTCGAACGGTCAAGGAAAGATCCAACGAAGGACCCAAAAAGTCGACGGCGTGTGTCAGGCACAGGTGATCGCCTACTTGCCCATTAGATTGAAAAATTATCATGAAACAAACCTAAAACAAATGGAAGTTAAGATATGGAATAACAAGAAAAAAATTGATGCATTTGACAAATATAAACGGTCTGGCAGAATGACCAGCGCTGTGGAACACTCTGCTCCTCAGCATAATGCTGAGCCAGGGCCATTTACAGCCACAGCACACATTGAATGCTTAAGACGAACCGAATGGGAAAAAGGAAAATATAATATACCTCTAATTATGTCTTTTATTTAATTTTTTCTCTTTGATTATTTTTATTTTGTGTGCTTATATGTGTATGTCTTTGTTTATAGTAAATGATATGTCTATGTCTAAACTCTATTTTTATAATTTGTAAAGATTGGAGATTGACTAGGTTTATATTAAGTACAGTAAATTCACGGAAATCTAGGATCCGGTACGTAATAAACAAATAAACTTTAGTTCATATTTAAACGAGTTTGTTTGTGTATGTTGGAGTTCAGTCGGAATACTCAATATGTGTAATTAAGATGTCTATTGACAAGTTGAGGCAGGGCCGGATTTAAGGGGGCAACCGGGGCTAAAGCCCCCGAGTGAACAGAGGGGCTTGGTGACGGAAAGAAATGTAAATTCCGACTAACAACAACTTTTCTTTTGATTTTTTTTCGCTGTTTGATCTTAACCATTGTACAAATATGATTATATTGTTTTTAAATATTAACAGAAATGATTTATCTGTATTTATAGTTTTATTTGATCGTTAAATATCAAAAATAAACTATGACTATTTGGTTTCACAATAAATTATTAATTGAAAAACTCGTCTCATAAGATTGTTAATTTCATTTGGAAAATAATTCGTGGTAGGCTGCTCCATTCATTTGCTGCCCCGAGGTCTCTAAATCCCGCCCAAGTTGAGGCATCCAACGATCATAGTTTGCTATCCACGTATCGGGTACTTCAAAGCGCATTTTGAAGAACAAATAATTGCTTTGACAAATGCTGACATCTGTGGATGATATTTGGCAATTTAAGTTCGGCGTGTCGCCGCCGGAGGCGCTGTAATGTTTTTTATATAGTTTTATTAAAAAGAAAAAAAGTGTCGTTGAATATTTTATCACACGGCAAAATAGGGCTAACAGCAGAGCCGTAATATTCTTCTTGAATCAGTGCCATCTTCAACCCTATATAACTTCGTTGTGGATGTGTTTTAGTTACAAAGCAAATGCAACACTATACAAATGTGTCTCATAAGTAATACATGTTTTATTTAATTAGACTGCTTAGTACGATTGTCAAGTTCATAGTCATGTGTATGGAAATGATACACTATAAGATGTTGTCATACTAGCTAATTACGTAATAATAACTTAAGACTGACTGACAGAAATTAACTGATTTGGTACAGATACCGGCAAGTTTTTACGGAAGAGCGATCCGAAACTTACGCCCGAACCCAATAATTAATCCACAGCTTCAGATCGAAAACAATCTGAGATCAGACCGTTACAGTCGATCGAACTCCTATCTTCATCCCAATAACCAAACCCTACGAAGACAATCCATTTTTGGCGACGGATAGAATGCAATCTCTTCGCTCTTTACACTCATATGGGATTAAAATGACTGAGATAGGTTATTGGGTTTGAGCGTTAGTGAAAAGTACAAAATATATTAACATTTTTCAATTTTAGTAATAAGGTTGTAAGAGAAAGATCATCAAAAGTAGCGAAGTTCTAGTAAGGTCCTCCTTGGTCCACCAAGCAACAGGTTAAATAAAAAATGTATTTAAATGTAGTAAGGAATTTCGAAAGAAAATAAAGGAATAAATAATACCTTTATCTATACCTATTCATTGCAGTTTCCCACAGATTGCAATGAGTACCTAATGACAGATGAGATATTGTTACCATCTGTAATTTCAGTGTGCCTATATCACGCCTATGGACCTGATACGTAATACAATATGTAATTAATGCATATCATTCGGTTTTAATAGAGCCTTATGTGATTATAAATATAATAAACTAGAAATTAAATTTAATGCTTCTCTTCGTGGAAATGGCAAAAACATTTACATGATTTAACTAAAGTTTATATAAATAAATATTTAAAATATCAAAAATTTATGGCAAATAAGGTTTATCACTGATATTCGTATTAGATTTTTTAAATCTTTATGCCCTTTACACGAAACAGGAATTTCAAATAAAAAGGCGAGCAACAGAAGGCCATATTGGTAAGCGTTGGCGCCAAAGTTTCAACTGCCAAAAGAATACAGATAAAAAATGAATGGGTCATTCTCCGTAGGAGATTCAATAAATTCATTGTGAAGTACAATCGCTTTTCCAAAGGAATGCGACTGTGTACCTGCTATTCATTTAGAAACCTGTCAAAGAATGATAACTAAGTTTGGAAGTGTTTAATGGCGACATTCACTTGTTTCATTTCTTTGAACACGACTTATTATATATATCCAGTTACATAGCAAGCATAATTTTTAAATCTGCTTTTGTATCACTCTCGTGGCACTTTGTAATTTAAAAAGTATATCAAAATAAAGAAATAAATATCTGATCAATGCAACACAAAAAATATAATGCAATACATTATTATGATAGCTAAACATAATGTTACTAAGCCTATTATATATTTATTTAAGTAACACACAGGTTATTTTAAAAATATATTCAAGTTTTTTTTTTAATAAAACTCGTTTAAAATATCTACAATGTATTAGGCATAACACGATCAAAAGGGATTAAAACAAATATATAATGTAAATTAACACATAAAGTCATGGCCTATTAAATATAGTCACTCTAACAGGATCCTGGGGCTTGGGACAAAATAACTTTTCGATAGGCGCGATCCTTGACAAGTCAGTAATGCCCACATGAACATAGATTAAAAATCACTAATTTTTGTTGGAGTAATATAGTTGTTTTATATTTTATTTACAGTAAAACAACATAAAATTAGCCCGAAAATGAACACGTGGCGAAGCTAGAGCCAATTTCGTTGTCATACTGTATTTATTTATATTTTTATACATTCTAATACAATGTGTATTCCCAAAAAATACAAGAAAATATGACATCACAAATTTAACACACACACATAACACACACATAACATTGCCATTTGTAGATAACTGTTTGACAGAATGTTTGTTGTTTAGTTTGATAAACGTTTGAAGTCCAAATCATTATAGCCCAGTCATATTAGGTAAGAAAAGGGGTCAACCTCGGAATGAAAGATAATAAGCTGCAAATTGGTATGAACCTTTGTTTTGTCATTCTAAATGTTGTCTCAAAAGTCACAATCGTTATCGTGTCCGCGTCTTAAGATATTCAAGGTCAAAGGTCACAAAAATCGGTTTTTCGCGAATATCTGGCTTCCTATCGGTTGAATGAGATTTGCATTTATTATAAAAGTTGTAGGCTATAAAATTCCCTACAACTTTTGTTTAAACTTTTTTTTCATACGACCAACCGTTTTGAAGGTAGAGCGCGAAGTGCACATCGTACAGTCATATACGGCCTAATGCAAGGTTAAGCGTGAGTTATGGTTATCAGTACGTTATAAAGTCAATTATTTACTTGGAAATTATAATTATTAAACAATGCCTATTATTTATGTACTAACTATTAATTATTTATATTTAATTAAAGTAAGTAACTTGATTATTTATATATAATTATTCATATTTAACTATTTAAGTATAAAATATTATTAATTCTGCCCAAAACAAACATTATTAGAAAATGGAGTGCGCATCTTGTTGGCATTATATAATGCTCCAAAATCTGAGGACAACATTGATCATTTCCGCTACACGCAATTCATCAAATTTACAAAACTAAATAAACCTGTACAACTGTCAACACTTCCACCAACAAGTGTAGCAGCTCATCAACACATAAAACGTGTCTACTACCAGATTTAAACGTGGTTAGGGAAGGACTTAGAACCTCAAGAATGGGGCTGGATGCTTGAAAATGAAATCCTGGAGCCCATACGAACGTTATTACCTCCAGCACCAGCCGAACTACTAAACGTAATATTTTGCAATTGCAAAAATGGTTGTGGTTCCCCCGCTGTAGATGCAGAAAAACAGCGCTACAATGTTCTTTAGCTTGCGGCCAGTGCAACGGACGAGCTTGCCTCAACGCTTCACTGTATCCAAGTAATCCCGATGAAGAAAATACATATGATCCCGATATTCTGGAAGGTTTGGAGATGAACATGACAGATAATGAGGATAATGACAATGAATCGAACATTT
Organism: Pieris rapae; assembly: GCF_905147795.1. Taxonomy (NCBI): domain Eukaryota; kingdom Metazoa; phylum Arthropoda; class Insecta; order Lepidoptera; family Pieridae; genus Pieris; species Pieris rapae. Next base: position 1,322,363 of record NC_059529.1, on the reverse strand, counting down.
TTGAGCGACAAGAAGAAGAAGAAGACGATGAAGAAGAAGATAATTAGCTTCCATTTCCAATTTCATTACAATTAAAATCAACAAAGATACTTTTGATATTTGAACTCACATTTTGATAAATGTATATTATGCCGTATTTAATAATAAATAAAAATATGTGTAAAATATATACTCTTACTATCATTTTAACTTAAAATAAAACTAAAATATATAATCCAGAATAAATAATATTTTATACTTAAATAGTTAAATATGAATAATTATATATAAATAATCAAGTTACTTACTTTAATTAAATATAAATAATTAATAGTTAGTACATAAATAATAGGCATTGTTTAATAATTATAATTTCCAAGTAAATAATTGACTTTATAACGTACTGATAACCATAACTCACGCTTAACCTTGCATTAGGCCGTATATGACTGTACGATGTGCACTTCGCGCTCTACCTTCAAAACGGTTGGTCGTATGAAAAAAAAGTTTAAACAAAAGTTGTAGGGAATTTTATAGCCTACAACTTTTATAATAAATGCAAATCTCATTCAACCGATAGGAAGCCAGATATTCGCGAAAAACCGATTTTTGTGACCTTTGACCTTGAATATCTTGAGACGCGGACACGATAACGATGGTGACTTTTGAGACAACATTTAGAATGACAAAACAAAGGTTCATACCAATTTGCAGCTTATTATCTTTCATTCCGAGGTGAAAGCCCTAATATGACTGGGCTATTAATAGAATTGTGTGTTCACACAAAGTAATAATCAAGTAGGTATTATAAATGTCCTCGTCAGCACATTCGTAACTATACTCACGGTCGTATTACTAGCAGTAAGCGACCACGAATGTCTTTTGTTATTAATTAATCACTACATATTATAAAACTACTAGCGACTACCTAGATCATAAGTTTGAAATTAACGCGGGGAACATCACTTCAGATGTTATTAAATACAAGAATAAGAAGCCTAACGTTTAAATCGTTGTATTTTTTAGATAAGAATTTTTACAAATATTGGTGTCTAACTAACTCTGCGCTGTCATTTTTCTAAATGTAAGATTTAATAACTAGTCTTGTTATTCAATAGATCAAATAAATAAATAAATAAAATATAAGATGACATTTGCATGCCTATTCATATGTGGCGGATTTTTGTTTTTTATGTAACTAATTGTAAGACTATTCTAGCAAATAAACGATTTCTAATTTCTAAAGTCGCTTTCTTTGTCCCTATGTCCCTTTGTATGCTTAAATCTTTGAAAATACGCAACGGATTTTTTTTAAATAGATAATAATAAATAATAAAAGAATAGAGTGATTCAAGAGGAAGGTTTTTATGTATAATAACATCCATTAAATAGTGGAAAAGTACTGTTATTTTTGAGGTTTCTAATGTGATGTCGTAAATAATTACATTTCTTCCGCTTACATTGCAAACGCAGGCTGAACCCTACGAGTTTTATCAAAATAATGTACTAAGTATTGTACACATTGAAAAGGTCTACAGAAAAGTCTAACTTAATTGTAAATTTAAATTTACTACCAGTTCGCAAGTCAAGGGCGTAAAGCGGGCAAGAAGAACTGGCAAGAAACTTTCCGGCACTCTTTTTAATCGCTAAGATTCGAGTATTTTTTAAATTTATTCTAAAGCTCTTGGGGGCTTGTTATAAATACAACTTGATTCTGTTGTAAGAGACAAGCAAGATTTAAGTCTTAATTAACCTTCACGTTTTAAATAAGCCAAGGAAAACACAATTAAATATTTATTTTATTGCATATGACTCATAATACACTGTCAACTAGACTGACGCAATACATAATATACTGAAAATTTAAATGAAATTCACCATAAATTATTTACCTAATTCGCCCTTCGGATGTCCATTTCTATGAATTTCAACCTGCATTCCTGAAAATGCTTTTGTTCTCGTGTCGTGAATATAAAATTTTCACAATTCAATCATATTAATGTAGAAACTATATCTATCTCTTTCCTACGTAGGAACATTTTCCTGCTATCTCGCTCTGCAGAGTCCTAGACGCTAGCTGATAGCCTGATATCGACGCAGTCTTATCACTGCAGGGCTTGAGTTGAATTATTCACTTTAATAGTATGCATTACAGTTTAATTTTGATTGACGGAATGCGTCAGAGGTTGTTGCCATAGCTGAATGGCCGTATCGTAGTATCCAGATCTCGCATTCACTAGTAGTCCGGACTGAACGCCGAACCGCAGCCGCCCTTAGTACTCCGCGGCCAGTGTGACCATTTATAAAATTTCTCTGCTCTTTTGGCGGATTTAGTTTATTAGTTTTCAATTTCACAGTTTGTACAGGTCGATATTTTTTATATACACCACGGTATATCTTAAAGTTAAATTGACGAAATGTATTATTTGAGTTTAAATTATATTGCTTATAATAATTGTATATAAATACTGTATATTCTTAACCTGCATAATAATATATAAGTGAAACTAGATTTTCTATGTTCCAGGTGCCGGCTTTAATTCGAACCAAAACTAGTTTTACTACATAAAATTTGGTCTATTTAATTTTTACGCTAACCATACTTCCATAACGGAAACGATTGCATAGTTATTATATTCGTAACTTAGTTTCCCCGATTAGTACTACCGTAAAGCACTAGTCTTTTGAATATGATACGACAAGATAGACTGCTTATTGACGTATATAAAAAATATTTAGTTATAATAATTGCTATCTAATATTATTTGAGTTTCAATTTGCTGTCTGAAGTCGACTTCATAATGTAATAAAGTAATCGTAATATTGTTGCATGAGATTTGGCGGAATTTGTTTTACCAAACTGTCACCCTGGCCGGTAGACTCGCCGGTTGGTCGTCAGCTCGCGGGTCGCGGCTCGCTTAGTTTTGCTCCGACAACCGAAGTAAGAAGTTGTGTTCTTCTCTGCGCGATCATTGTGACCGCGTGTTAATTCTCGAACCATATACATTACTTTCGCGTTGTAAGTTTTGAGTTATGTGTGTGTTTTAGTGTTTGTGTGTACGGATAACATTTCTCGCAGGTATGTCAACCAGTTATTAATTATAGTCGGATGCTGTGTGATTTCCTTTTGGTATGCAACACGGACCAGTTTTTCGTCCGGTCCAGCGTGGGAAGGTATTTGAGATTTATAAATTCTTATTTGTATTGTTGAGTTGTTTAGGATGCTGTTTTGCAACAAGCTTTCTATTGAAGAAACAATAGACGGTTGTTACAAAGGAAGTGATTGGTGTCTTACGGTGTTAAAATTGCGTGATTTCGTTACGGAAATTGTTTATTTCCTTTGTCTAATTTAATTGTGTAGTGAAGATACACTACACAAGATAAATCCATTATAGTTCTTCCAAAGTGATAAACATTTTCTTGATGTTTGATATGATATGCTTTAAAAGTCGTTATATTAAATTTAAATTCAATTATGGTCGTTCTAAGTATATTCGTAAAAATAGATTTTAAAGATAAGCGAATACATGAAGATGTAAATATATCAGAGGAAACATACAACATATATATTGTCACCTCTTACTACCTATTAGGTTCAGAAACTGTTTTAGGTAAGAAAAGATTAATGCAGTTTCTACTGAATTATTATTATCTACCTACATATATTAATTAAGAGGGATTTTTTTAAATATTTTCGAATGTTTGTAAGGAATAAACAAACTGGACTGATTTGAAAAATAATCATCTCATTAATTAAGTACAACATTATCACTGAATAACATACTATATTTATCTTCGAAAAATTGCAAATTACATGGCGTACAAAGCCGAGGATTATAGAAAATAGTATATATGTATTAGAGCTTTAGGTCTGTGATTTCTTGTTTATAATCGTTATTAATTAGTTATAATTGTTTTATGACAGTATTAATTGTTTTTAGATACACATGTTGAGGGTAGTTGATATGTATATTAGACACGTACGGTGATTGCCTTGATTAATTTATTTATTAGTACTAAAACAAAGCGTATGCATAAAATCATACAAGAAAATATGACATCATAAATTTTATACACATACATAACAGTTATAATAGATCATAAGCAAGCTAGCGAGAGAAAAAAAAAACCTAAAACTAAATAGATAATTAAAATCTCATTTATAAACGAAGTTACGGTAACTTCGTTTACATTGTTGAAAATCTATCAATATTTTCATCAATGTAAGTAATTAAGTTGTAAGAGCCTATTCACTGGACCAACTGAACTGGATGATGTTCTTACGAATAATGGGATTTGTGTAATTAATTTTTATAGTGTAGATGTGTGTGGGGGTAAGTTTAGATCCATTAGTAACTTGTTTGTATTAGCTTCTAGAAAGACTGTCATACCATACAGGCTGATGAGAAATAAAAAGGTTTGATAGGATTGTTTTAAAACTTTATTTTAGTTTAGACTGATTACTGGAAGTTGAACAACTCTTGAAGCGCGCCATCGCCTTAAGAAACCTCCTGGTGTCCTTTATATCATTGGAGGCCAGATATATGTCTTTGTCTAGTATATGTATTAGTAAGGGTATGGTATGTATTGTTATCAGTAAATAGGTATAAGGGTTGATATAATGCGAGCTCCGTCAAGCTGGAACCCGCTTTAGAAAGAACTTGATTTTTCTAAATTTACTTTTATCTACAAACGATGCTAGTAAATGTAGTAAACTTTATTTTTTTGTAGTATCATTAATTGCGCCGAAAAAATAATTCATACCGCGCAAAGCAGGAAATATTACAAATAATTCGATAAAAAACTTTGAAACGGGTGCTAAATTGTTTGTAGTTTATTGTAGTGACAAAAAAAAATTTTTTTTACCCCACTTTATTAAAAACTACAGAATAGATGCTAAAATAACGGAACTATGCAAAAGAAAGACACCGACTCAAAAACTACAAACGATGCTCATAAATGTAGTATACTTTATTTTTTTGTAGTATCATTAATTGCGCCGAAAAAATAATTAATACCGCGCAAAGCAGGAAATATTACAAATAATTCGATAAAAAACTTTGAAACGGGTGCTAAATTGTTTGTAGTTTATTGTAGTGACAAAAAAATTTTTTTTTACCCCACTTTATTAAAAACTACGGAATAGATGCTAAAATAACGGAACTATGCAAAAAAAGAGACACCGACTCAAAAACAACAAACGATGCTAGTAAATGTAGTAAACTTTATTTTTTTGTAGTATCATTAATTGCGCCGAAAAAATAATTCATACCGCGCAAAGCAGGAAATATTACAAATAATTCGATAAAAAACTTTGAAACGGGTGCTAAATTGTTTGTAGTTTATTGTAGTGACAAAAAAAATTTTTTTTTTACCCCACTTTATTAAAAAAGTATAGAATAGATGCTAAAATAACGGAACTATGCAAGAAAAAGACACCGACTCAAAAACTACAAACGATGCTCATAAATGTAGTATACTTTATTTTTTTGTAGTATCATTAATTGCGCCGAAAAAATAATTAATACCGCGCAAAGCAGGAAATATTACAAATAATTCGATAAAAAACTTTGAAACGGGTGGTAAATTGTTTGTAGTTTATTGTAGTGACAAAAAAAATTTTTTTTTACCCCACTTTATTAAAAACTACGGAATAGATGCTAAAATAACGGAACTATGCAAAAAAAGAGACACCGACTCAAAAACTACAAACGATGCTCATAAATGTAGTATACTTTATTTTTTTGTAGTATCATTAATTGCGCCGAAAAATAATTAATACCGCGCAAAACAGGAAATATTACAAATAATTCGATAAAAATCTTTGAAACGGGTGCTTAATTGTTTGTAGTTTATTGTAGTGACAAAAAAATTTTTTTTTTACCCCACTTTATTAAAAACTACGGAATAGATGATAAAATAACGGAACTATTCAAAAAAAAGACACCGACTCAAAAACTACAAACGATGCTCATAACTGTAGTATACTTTATTTTTTTGTAGTATCATTAATTGCGCCGAAAAAATAATTCATACCGCGCAAAGCAGGAAATATTACAAATAATTCGATAAAAAACTTTGAAACGGGTGCTAAATTGTTTGTAGTTTATTGTAGTAACAAAAAATTTTTACTTTGTTTTATATTATTTTAAAGGATCGCAAGAATTCTACAACAGAGAGATTTTAAATCATTAAATAACACTTATTCCGAAACTACAAACGATACAGATGATTGTAGCTGAAATCAGTTGTTTGTAGTGACTGTCGAGCTCTTATTAGTGACGAGAGGCGAACAGAATCAAGTGTTCAATAAGTCAATACACCTAGGACAATAATGAGCCTTAGATTCCATATCATCTGTAATTTAAAATAAAAAAAATAATATTGCAATCATAATGATACGGTTCACAATCTATCGATAGTTTACAATCTTACTGGATAGATTGTAATATAACGATGTTTACAATCTTACGGTGACATATATATATATATATACTAGCGGATCCGACAGACGTTGTCTTGTCTACACGTCTTTAATTTCAAAATTTCAATTTTTAATAAGCCATTTTGATGAAAATTATTATTCAAATGTTATGACAATATCTAACGATCCAGCACATGGTCACACACGATATAACACAATGATAACAAAACTTTTTTTAAATTTCGGGACAGACTATAATTAAAATTCGAATATTATTTAAAATTTGACACTGCGATGGTAGCGCCGTCTGTCGGATCCAATGTAAGACATTCCAAAATCAACAACAACTAATAAATTGAAAATTAATTAAAAAAACATTGTCCAGCGGACAAAACTGTGAATCTAAACCATTCCCAGATCCCCTTGAACACACACAAAAAATTTCGTCTAAATCGGTCCAGTCGTTTAGGAGGAGTTCAGTCACATACACACGCACACAAGAAATATATATATTAAGATGTGAATATTTTTTTTATTTTAAATTACAAATGATATAGAATCTAAGGCTCATTATTGTCCTAGGTGTATTGACTTATTGAACATTTGATTCTGTTCGCCTCTCGTCACTAATAAGAGCTCGACAGTCACTACAAACAACTGATTTCAGCTACAATCATCTATATCGTTTGTAGTTTCGGAATAAGTGTTATTTAATGATTTAAAATCTCTCTGTTGTAGAATTCTTGCGAACCTTTAAAATAATATAAAACAAAGTAAAATTTTTTTGTTACTACAATAAACTACAAACAATTTAGCACCCGTTTCAAAGTTTTTTATCGAATTATTTGTAATATTTCCTGCTTTGCGCGGTATGAATTATTTTTTCGGCGCAATTAATGATACTACAAAAAAATAAAGTTTACTACATTTACTAGCATCGTTTGTAGTTTTTGAGTCGGTGTCTTTTTTTTGCATAGTTCCGTTATTTTGGCATCTATTCCGTAGTTTTTAATAAAGTGGGGTAAAAAAATTTTTTTTTGTCACTACAATAAACTACAAACAATTTAGCACCCGTTTCAAAGTTTTTTATCGAATTATTTGTAATATTTCCTGCTTTGCGCGGTATGAATTATTTTTTCGGCGCAATTAATGATACTACAAAAAAATAAAGTTTACTACATTTACTAGCATCGTTTGTAGATAAAAGTAAATTTAGAAAAATCAAGTTTTTTCTAAAGCGGGTTCCAGCTTGACGGAGCTTATAATGCGTCCCTGGTTAGTAACTAACGCGAGAGAAACCTAAAGTACCGTCTTCAAACTTCGGCAGTGCGCCAAAAATTCTACACCAATTGGTACTTGCTAGTAAACACTATATTTATTGAAGTACAACACATCGTATATAATGCTATCTAAAGTATATGTTACAAGCTATAATTTCTAAATAATGATAATTATAGTAAACATAAATATTAGAAATAAAAAAACCAGTCATCTATTTCCGAATATATCCAGCTCCGGATATATTCTTTATTCCATTATATACAGGAAGAACTCGAATGAGTATATATACGTATATATATAATATTTTCGAAACATAACTATATTCTAAAACAAATGACAATTTACAAAACGGACTTTTTAACTAAAGAAATAAATGTATTCAAATTAGTTTTTACTTATGACACTCTATTTCATCAGTTCAGTGTCATCTGTTGTTTATGCTCATCTGCTTGTCTATTGAGAATTAGTGAAACGTACATAGACTAGAATTACAACCAATATCAGTTACTCAATACGCTCCCCTTACAAAGCATTCAATTAAAGTCGAGTGGGAGTCGAACTTAATAGAATCTCATTTGGGATAATTCACTTAGGATCTATACACGATTAAGAGCTGTGTCATAGTTAAAATTATACATCTATGTTTAACTCAAGGGCGTGTCCAGTTAGAGGGATTGTGCTAAGGATTGATTATGGAAGATATCTATCAATGGCGAAAATATTTATTCATAGGTAAACATTTTATGAACGTCAAGAGAAAAAAAATATAAATTATTAAATTAACATTTACTTACTAGTCAAGGTCGTAGAACGCGCAAGGAACTCCGCCATAACACGGTATTGTCGTCGTAAGTCGATTTTGGAGTAAATAAATAAATGTATTTTTTTATTTCTCTGTATGTGGAAATGGAATGAGAATGAACCCGCGAAATTGGCAGTTGTGTGGGCCCTATAGAATCTCTGTTATTATTATTAATAATAAATCGTTTATTTGCAAAGAGATCTTTTCTGCATGCCATATAAAAATATGAGGTATGCAAATGTCATATTAACTTTCATGTACTTAATATAATAGGAACATTAACATAATGTCATAGAAATAAGAACAGTTAAATTATATTTGTTGTCAAAGCACTTTTAAAATATAAAATCAAAAATATCTTTATTCATATAGGTAAACAAGTACACATATGAACGTCATAAAAATTAAATTAATTCTAAGTTTACATTTCCCTACGCCCTACGCCCTTGACTTGCGAACTAGAAACTTTCCGCCACTCTTTTCAATCGCCAAGTTTTTAATACAAATTGTTTGAACTGGAGCAAATCAATTCCGAGGATTAGATCATTTAAATATACGTCAGATTTATAAAATCTTTATTGATAATAGCTATATAGGCCTATCTAGTGTATGTTCACAGACTGCTGATTTTGTGTGTCGTCTATGTCTTATGTCCGCAATGTGTTCTTTGAGTCTACTGGACATATTGCGTTTAGTTGTAAGTCAGTTTCCCTTGTAAGACAGGCCACAGTCGCAATCCAGTTTGTATATACCTGCATCTTGCACTTGGTGACTGTTAGGATAAAGATCATCAGACCCGAGACCGATCTCCTAGAGGCTTATCCTATTTTTATTTAAACAATGAGAAATAATGTGTTCCTAATTATAAGTTCTACTATAGGATGATTACATAAGAAGTTTGATAAGACAATGTGCTGTTTGTTCTGAGTCAGCCGTGTGAATTATCAGATTATGCAATGAAGCTAATAATGAGGAAACTGTGGGTTTCAATGTGGGTAGGTAAAGGTTATTTGATTTATTATGTGCTCGGTTATAGTTATATATCAACAAAAATCAACAAAACAACTGCAACTAGTATAGTACCACTTACAATGTAAAATTTGTAAATCAAGCTGTGTAAAAAGGCTTACTATAAAGTTAGCGATTATCTAGTTGATAAAAGGGCCTGGGACTAGTGCTGGGCTTTTAATTAATTTGCTATATTTGTTTTAAAATAAGTATTATTTGATGATTTGCTTTTTCAAAAGAGTACCGAGAGTTTTTACGCCGGCTTTTTCTCTCGGACTGTGTCTTCTTTGCCGATGAGTAGGTACAGGTTAAAAATTTAATGACGTGGAATAAGTGATACCTTGATGATCATAATATGTTCCAAAATAAATGTTTTTTTTAACAGAAGGTATGTATTTTCATAATTACTATGCTAGTGATTAATAATTTAATAATTAAATTTTAATCACAAGCCGCGTATTCCCAAACCTATTTTGGAAATAAATATCGGTTATTATGTTATATTCTAATCGTGAAATAATTTTTATATCGAATATTTTTTGTTGTTGCTATTTTAATTTTGTCTTAATAATTTATGTATTATGTATTTCTGCACTTCTTGCTGTCCTTATCAAATTTATTTTCCTTTTCTCGAAGAAATCGCTCGAAAGCGATAAGCCGCCAAATCCCTCCTTTTCATTTAATTTTGTCAACAGTTTCTAAACCTAGTTAGTTTCTTAACCAACAAAGTGATAATAATTAACAACTTAATACTTATCTCTCGCTGTTATCAAGATAAACAATTATTATTATAGGTCAATAATTGGTTCCAAAGTGTTATCATTGCCATAACTTAACTACTGATACCCTACTCTCTTATCAATAACAGTACAGTTATCTAATAATAATTGTTTAGACAACTAAAAATTTTCGCAAAGAAATCGCCTTTAAAAAGTATTTTTTTATATTTTTTTACTATTATAAGATGGTGCCACTAATAAAAACATTTCCACCTATGACGTAAAAATCTTATGACAACATATTTATCGATACCTCTCAAATTTTACGTCATTAAAAGGCAGTCATCGCAGCTAATGAATACCCATTCTTAGTGGGTGCGTTGCCGGCCCTTGAGGAAGGAATACACTCTAACTTTGAATAATTGGAGATCGAGTCTACAGTTCGCTAGTTCGCAAAATAAAGTATTTTTTTTTATTTTTAACTGAAATAACCAGGAAGAAGGTTTTGGTTGATAAAGCTCTTTATAGCTTTAATAGAAAGCACAACTTTCATTCTTTCGAGCAAACGATCAAGAATAAATGAGAATCATTTTTCACCTAGCGAAAGAACTATTGTATTTCTCGTAATCGGCTTTTCATAAGCTTTCGGGTACAGTTCGTAAAAAACTTTTTAACTTCCTTATACCTATTTGTTTTACTTATATAAGTATATATATATATATATATATATATATTTGTGTATAATATGATGTGGATAAAAAAATATTATATACAGGATTTAATTATTATTTAGCCTTTATTTATGAAACCCAGTATAAACTAGGAATTAAAAAATATCTGTATATTTTACTAACATGCCTGCCAAACTATATATGACAACTTTACTTAACAGAGCCACTAAACAATAATTGGACTCTACTTGCACTACACACCTGCACTACGCAATGTCAATTACTAAACACTTGCACTCACACTGATCAAAGTGAATACAGGCCTCTATGTAAAGTGGACAAGTTGCTTTTCCACCTCCTCCTTTCAAGACTTATCATCAGTAGAATATGTTAAGCCAATTTTAATTTGCAAAACTCTAACGATCTATAGTTCGTTAGTATTTAAGTCATAACAGTTTTGCTGAATGTACTAGACGGCTACAAAATTAGTTTCAGTAAAAGCAAGCGTGAAAATATATTTTTCAATAAAATGCGTTCGTTGCCCTGTGCGAACAATGGGAATAAAACTGATTGATTTATTTTAGATTCTATAGTCTATAATTGGGAAAATATCAATTTACAATTCAGTGTTCTCTGTATTTAGTATTATTATTTCTATTTATTTATTTTATTTGTTTATACTTCGTTGCAGAAACATATTACAATTAACATAAATGAAAAGGAGGGCAAATGGCCTTATAGCTTTCGGGCGATTTCTTCCAGCCAACCACTACGAAAAAAAGTTTGAGTAGATACACGCGTTAAAAGTTATAACAAGGGATTCTTTTGGGCAACAAGATATTTAAAGAAAATATCTTTCGCCTTCATTTGTAGAAAAAACGACATTAACAATGGAAAAAAAAAACTAAAATGTTAACTATACCAAACTTTAGGATGTCGGTTTATTTGTGACGGTGTGCGCGTAAATATTGACTGTCATCATTTTTCCCTAACCAATCATCATTATTTATAATTAATATGTATGTTGATTAAGAATATTTTTTATACTTAATACCTACTGTATGTATATATATGTGTGTTGGAAATAAATAGATTTTCTCTAAATTAGTTCCTTTAAAATATTTGCGCTCCGGCTTTACCAACATTAAAGTAAAACTATTTTAAAACGTCAAGTACATTCCTAACCTACGCACCTACAAGATGATTTAACATTCATTCGCCCACGAGCTTACACGAGCGCATTCTCATGAAATAAACATGGCGTCTTGTCAGTTGTCAATTGTCAAATGACGGATATCTTGGCGGGAAACTACTGAGACGATTAAAGATGTGATAAATTGCTTTAACTGTTGTCAGATAAACGTTTAAAATACCAAATTATTAAATATTGTTTATAAAAAGATGAGTTACCTCTGTAAGTCAGCTCTTTTTCTCTTTGATTCCAATTGTATTAATAATAATTCATTTATTGGCAAAGATATTTAACATTTTCGTCGCAGTTATAAAGAGCATCTAATTACTCAACAACAATTCCACAAAATCTAGTTTTTGATCCGCCCAAAATTATGTATTTATTTGTCTATTTGTTAACAATTATACTATTATCTTATTTACTACATATTTATTTAATTATAGCATAATTTCGAAGTCTTTTGATTTAAGATTTTTTTAATTTAAAACATAACATACGAAATTTAGATCTTGTCTAGCCTGAATATATTTCCATTCAAAGTCATAACTCCTTTTGAAGATCTAAATAAATTCACCCTCTCGCTAAAAATGTTTTTCGCATCACTTCGTATTATATAACCCCATTACATTAGGTTATTTACATACACTTTCTACGCTTATGTAACATTATTGGGCTCGTTACGAATCGGCATACTAACATAATTTGCCGAATTTTATATGAATTATTTACGCTACGGAATTCAAGTGATATTGTTTATTTGAATTGAGTGTATTAATATGGAAACATTACAATTATGCATGAGGCTCAGAACTGTCGGTCCTGTGTTCGATTTCCGACTGAACTGACTTGGGTTTTCTAACAAAGTCCGCTATGACTGGCAGTGCAGTGTGATGACACCTAAACTAACCATGATATTGTGAGTAACTGGCGCTGCGATTAACAGAGGTATGTCAAATTTGATAACTTTTGACAAACAAAGTGCTTGAATTGAATTTAGTAGTATTACCTACCCTAAAAATTACGATGTATTGGTAAAGCACGTTCATTCTTTAACAAAGCCAAGTGGTAGTATAAATATATTTAATATACATACATATATATAAGGAAATTAAATTTTTAAAGGCACGGTGAGTTTATAGCATGGGTGAATATTTAGACCATAAGTTTGACACCAATCCTAAATAACTTAATTTATTGTTATGACATTATGTTAATGTTCTTATACATACTTTGACATTATAAAAATCAATGTCATATGCTTGCCTATTTATATATGGCTGATTGTGCATATTTTTATAATAATCTATCTAATTGAACCACTATCTTAGCAAATAAACGATTTAATTTATAAAATTTCTTGAACAAAACACGATTTGTTCTTTATATAATACATCGGTGTGTATTATACAATAAATATTCGCGATTTTAACGGATAAAACAGTATTTGTCTGAAGCTGGATGTAGTCAGCAGTGGGCTGATCGGTTTTAGAGAAAGTATTAAGTGCCTATCTCGATCATAATTCGCTGTTATGCTTGCTCGTATTTTTTTTTGTTTAACAAAAATTTCTGGTATTTTATTTTATCTTGTTTATATTTTACTTGTATTTTTTAAAATTTTGGTAACATTTGTGTTTACTAAATTGGCATACATTTTAGATAAAGGAGTCTGTAACATATACAGTAAATTTAGTGCTATACATGATGTGGTAATTTTTAATAAATAAATAATAAGTTTGTAAGACTCAAACCAAACACCATGTTAAACCTCATATCTTTTTTATTTATACGACCTGGATACAAGTCCATTGGCCGAAGTCTTTCATCTCATTTATGTATTTGTTGTACAAAATGCTCAAAATGATCAAACAAAAGAAGCCGCCATATCGCGGTGAATGGCAATAAATAATTATTATCATCCGCTCTCATTCACAATCATAGCGATGGAATAGACAGTAAACTAGTTGTCTATGGTCATATCCGGTTTCTGCCGCTTTTACTTTTAAATACGTATTCTGTTCTGGAATTATAATGTACAATGCCTAATAATTATATATTATTAAATTGTTTAATACTATTCCAATATTAATAATGGCCACTACATGTCAATTGTCTTCCAAACTTTAAGACCCTTAATTGATTCAGTTAAAAGGCTACCATTGGTATTTTAAACCGCCTTCAAAAGGAGATTGTCAAATGTCAAACTGACATTATCATATCACATGATGCTGTCGTAATTGGATAATATTTTTGCATAATCTATGTAAGAAGGACGTGTGCTGAATTTCATGTCTCCAGAACTTTTTCGAAAACTTTTTTAAATATATTTTTTTCCTTTATTTTACAAAATAATATAATATGTCACAATATGTTATATTAGAAAACCGCTGTGGTTTTTAATTTAACATATTATTATTATTTAATTAATAAATATTAATTATTAATTAATGTAACCAAAGCAGTCTTGTTTAGGAGCGCGACAAATGCATATAAAAGTAGTTTTTTAATTTAGTTTATGTACAAAACTGGGTGGACGTTTGGACACAATCCTATTTGATTAAAGTGAGATGTGCCCTATTGAAGGGCTTGTCCAGAATATCTCTGTTCAACAATCATATTACTACATTATTATATATTTTTTAAGGTCAGCTAAAACTGTACAAGTATCATCAACATCGGTTCAGTTTTCCGAGATATGGATTTTCACAAAAATCCTGTCTAGATATATATATATTTTATATGTATAAAAAACTTTTTAAAATCATGTTTTATTTGGTAATATCAATGCATTTTCGTGCTGAACTGGGTCGAACAGTTAAAAACCAAAGTTGATATGACTAGATTGGTACCGGTTTTAAATCGAATGGTCATGGCTATACGAGATACGGCATGCAAAACTGCTTTCTCAGGATATATGGCCCGAGCGATATATGAATACTAATATTAGCTTTGCTCAAGGAAAGATGTATATGTAAACTGACCGTACATATTTTATTTTTATGAAGGAAATAGCATATTTAAATGTCAAATAAACTTACGAATACATAGATAAATAACGTGAAAAGAAGATGATGCCTTAAAATCTTTTCAGTCTGTGGAAAATTTTAAGGCTGCGGCCGCTGTCATCTTTTAGGTAAGTATATCCGATTCCGTCACAGTACATTGAAAATTGAAAGTCCATTGGTGAGAAAAGTAATTGGTCACTGTGCCTGACATATCGTCGACCTTTTCGGGTATATGGCATGCATTCTTCACGATGTTTTCCGTCACGGGCGTGTATTCCGCACAAAGAAAGTATAGGATTCTTAGAATACTCCCACTTCAAAGACTATAGACTCCTTTAAAAAAGCTCTTTATCGAAATTTAAAAACACGTTTTGTCAACATAATTTAATTCAAGTATAGAAATATCATACGAGTGAGTCACACTTCTCGCCAAATGCCATTGCGTACCCAGACGATCGATTTGGTCCGCGCCAAGAATATTAATGCCCAGTTTTTGCTACATGCATTTATGGTCGTACATAATGAAGCGTTTTATCTCATGTTTTGTGCGATTAACGTGTTATTTTTAATGCTAATCAGAGCAGTGTTGGTCTAGTCGTTTTAGCGTGCGACTCAATTCTTGAAGTCGTAGGTTCGATCCCCGGCTGTGTTATAACAAGACTTTCTGTGCTCTTTCGCCTTAGATGCAAAAAGTCAAGCACAAGAGGCTGATCACGAAACATATAAAGAATCTGAGCTCCAGACCTGAAAAAGATTGTAGAGCCACTAATTTTTTTATTATTCCAATTCCAGTAACATTCCTAAATTCTTCTCTAATCGATTTATTAACGCTGTCCTTACTTCTTAAAAAGTCATTTCTTTGTTTTGTTCGAATTTTTGAAATATCTTTCTCGTACTCCTAACAGTGGAAGTAAGAGAATATATTATGGGGCCACTTGATCTTAACCACTGCGGTATTATAGACTATGATTGATATTATGATTAAGATTTTAGTAAATTTAATAGACAACTCGTCTGAAGACAAATAAATACTTAAAGTTAAAACCACTTTAAGTCTGATATAAACAAACACATAGTCTTTATTTTTTAGTTTCACGGTATATTTATTAAAATATTTTTATTTAACTGAATTGCATTTGTCTCTTTCTCTCTAACTGTGTCTACGCTGTGATAGAAATAGAAATGAGCAGTACTGAGTACAGTGTAATTAGACTTAATTAGCTTTTATGAATAATGCGGTAAATATAAAATACTTACTACATACTTTGTTCAGACATGAAAATTAAAAGAAACACTTAATTTAGCAAAAAGTATTTTTAAGGATTTTACTTTTTGTTAAATATATATTTACTAAAAAGCAGTTATTTCGTTAGTAATTCATCCGCCCATTTCTTTCTTGTCTTCGTCTTCTTTCGTTTCTAGGATACATCTCTACAATTTCCTTCGTCTACGGTAGAGGTATATTAGTAGACTAATATTAAATTATCCATGTTAATATGGAACTTCAAAGTAATGACTAATACCATGTAATCCGTCTGATCTGACATTAATACGCATAAATCTTCAATTATCATATGTACTTAGTGACAATGGCAAGCGACTGCGATGTCAGTGTCACTGAGTATATATATATTATATACTTAACATTTTAATTTTTTTTAAAAAAGAATATCATTTCTTCAAATAGATAATAAAACGTCACAATTCTAAATTTAAATTGACAAGATAGACAATAAACACACTGCAGCGCTTTAAATTTTTTGTTAATACCATTTAAAAAAAACCCATATAATATTCATTACAAATAAAAACCACAGATAATAAACAAAACCTATTCCAAAAGCGTAAAAATGTACCTAATCTAATTATTAAGATCACGAAATATCATACGAGATGAACGTGTTTATTTCATTATCTACATAGAACCTTATAAAGCGACACTGCCAGCGCGCCGCGATGCCAGAAAAGGAAGAATTTATAAAGATGGAGTGATGCGACTTTCATTTGTGCGTCGCCCGCGGTGTTTTCCACTTATTATTGATAAATTATGAACGGTCCTAAAATTAACTTTAATGAGAGGACAAGACAAAACAAAAAGTGATGAACAACTGAAAACGAATTATTGTGGTCACCTATACTTTTTTTTTTTTTTTTTTGTTATTCGAGGTGGAAATGCATTTGCGCATCCCCTGCCCTAGGAAGTTACAGGGGTATGTGGGACTCGACCCACACCAAAATCTCTGCTATTCAGAGACTGGGTGAACAATACCCACTAAAAACACCTCGACAAATACCTACAAAGCCGCGTTACAGAGGCTCCGGGGTCGCTATCGCATTCTACCGGGACCTCAACGGCATAATACACTCAAAAAGCTTCGGTGCAATACACTACATAGGAGGTAAGAGATGGGCATATCTTCTCCTATTTCCTCCCCGTCTTCTACCCCTAGGATTCGTCCTAAAGCCCTCCCTTTCTCGTTCTGCTGACTCCTTCTGTAGCATTACATGCTCACAGAAGGATACCACTGCATTCCATACCTCGTCACTGCCGAGCATTTTATTTACAACACAAGGTAAAGCAAGATTATAACCCACCACAGAACAAAGATTATGACGCAACTGAGACCACTGTGGACAATCCTCCAACGTATGCTCTGCAGTGTCATCATTTGCGCCACAGTCCAAGCAGCTAGTTGTTGGTTCCCGCTGCACTATGTCATGCAGGTACCGCCCAAAACATCCATGTCCTGTCATTACCTGCACAAGACGAAAGGTAAGGGTACCACTTTTTCTGTTTGCCCAGTCACTAAGTACTGGACGAATAGCCTCTACCGTTCTATGCCCTGCTATTGGATCAGCTAAGTTTTGGTACCACTTCTGCATTGTAGCTGTTCGCGCCAATCGTCTCAGATCCTCGACTTCCCCAACACCAGTGTAAACACCTTCAGCCCTCAGCTCCACCCGGTAATGGTACACAGCAGTGAGAACCTCAGCCTCTAACTCCCAAGGTGGAGTGCCAGCTAATACACAAGCAGCGGTGAAAGACACTGTTCGGTAACAACGAATAATTCTTCTTGCCATAACTCTTTGCGGTCTCCTAAGAAGGATTTTATTGTTCAAAGTAAGGGAGTCTTGCCACACTGGGGCTCCGTAAAGTGCCATGCTAGAAATGACCCCACAGTACAGCCTCCGACACCGTTCGTCAGGTCCTCCTATATTCGGAAGCAGACGACTCAGTGCCCCTGCTGCACCAACCAGTCTCGAACCAAGGGCCTTAAAATGATCCTCAAACTTCCACCTACCATCAAGAATGAGCCCTAAATTTTTTCATATTACGACCCACCGACACTCTAACTTGATTAACAATAATTGATGCCCTTTTAGGTGGGCCACCTCTTGGCCCGTGAAATAAAAGCGCGTTAGTCTTTTCAAGAGCAACCTTAAGTCCTAGAAGGCCAATCCTATCAACTACTAATGAAGTCCCAACTTCTACTAGACGTACCACTTCCTGGAAGTCTCTGCCTTGCGCTACAATAAGAGTATCGTCTGCATAGCAAATCATTTTTAACTTAGGTAGCAACGTACCCCTAAGCACCCAATCGTATCCCATGTTCCACAGAAGAGGGCCCAATACTGAGCCCTGAGGAACCCCGCATTTCATTGGCCACCGAATCAGCTGTCCTAAATCATTTACATACAGAATCTTACGATCTTCTAAATAACTTCTAACAAGATTCTGAAGATAGAGGGGCACCCTATGGAAACGGAGAGCCTCCATTATGACTGTAAACGGCAAGCTATTAAAAGCATTGGAAATATCCAGAGAAACTGCCAGGGCCTTCCCTCCACTACGAACAGCCTCCATAGTAAAATCTGTTAAAGCGCCAATGGCTTCTATTGTTGACCGTCCAACTCTAAATCCATACTGAGCGTCTGCTAAGTCTGGACCAACTCCAGATATATGTTGACTTAGGCGCAAAACTATTATCCTTTCTAACAGTTTACCCACCTCATTAAGTAAAACTATTGGCCGATATGCTGAAGAAATGTCTTGCGGACGGCCAGGCTTGCGCAATAAACATAGACGGCCCTCCTTCCATAGTTGCGAAAATTGTCCAGTAAGAAAACAAGCATTAAATGCTTCCCGCATTTCATCCTCTAGATATTCAACAGCAATTGCCAATACACGCCCGTGTATACCATCTGGACCTGGGGCTCTCCTACGTTTTTTTATACGATCGACTACATCTGAAAATTCCACATCACTAACCAAGGGAATATCTCCTTCTATTACTGGTCTCATATCAGATGTCATGCGAGGAGGAACTATGTTGGGGTCAGCGGGAAATAGCTCAGATACAATTCTGGCAACAAAGTCTGATCGGAGTGTCTCAGTTAGTGGAGGACCTCCTGTCTGCAATTTATTTCGTACAAGACGGTATGGCCGCCCCCAAGGATCCTGATTGAGACTTTCAAGAAATTCATTATGTGCTCTATCCTTAGCCTGACTAATAGCTAGTTGGAGAGCCTTCTTATGTTCTACAAATTGAGAGTGAAGTCGTTGCTCTTCAGTAGAATCACGCAAATGTCTACGGCGATTGCGGAGATATGCTCTCCTAGCACTGTTGCACACTTGACGTAAGTGGGCAATATTCTCGTTCCACCAATGAACCATTTTACGCGGTGGCTGGCGACTCCATTTTGACATGGCGGCGTTAGAAATCGCTTTTGCCGCATGACGAAGATGACTAGCTGCTTCATTAACATCCGTAGGCCGAATAGCAGGCGAACACCAGGCTTGTACAATTGCCGCCTCTTCTGCTAGATCCTTATTTAGACTGCTCAGAACCCAGCGTGGGAAGACCTGTCTATTTACATCCGATTCATATATCTGGGATTTAAAAATATTGAACCTAATATAGCGATGGTCCGAGAGAGTCTCTATATCTTCCACAACCCTCCAATTTTGCACAGAGGATCCTATACTTGGTGAAGCAAATGTTAAATCGACCAAGGATTGCCCTTGCGACCGCACACAAGTTGGAATGTTCCCTCTATTAAGCAGAAAAAGTCCCAATTCTATATACCATTCTTCTACAGCCTTACCTCTATCATTAGTAAGAGTATCACCCCATGTTTGAGATCGGGCATTAAAATCGCCTAATACTATCACTGGCAATTGTGCTCGTTGAATTGGGAGACATAAGTTGTCAAGAAAAGTAAGAAACTCTGATAGTTCTCTATTAGGAGAGAAATACACTGCAACTATTAAGAGGCTGTTCCACTCAGCCACTACATAACCAATTCCCTGATCTTTTAAAATAAGAGGATATCCACCAGGACGAGCAATTATACTGACGAGGCCAGTCAAATCTTCTAACCAATGAGATAGTGAAGGTACAAAATATGGCTCCGAGACAACAGTAATGTCAATATCCCATTCAGCCCTAGTCTGTAGGAGAAGGTCCTGTGCCCTAGCGCAGTGGTTTATATTCGCCTGAAGAAAGTTTATATTTGCCCTATTAACCATTATTGAGACATAATATCATCCTCCCGAGTGGTCACCTATACTTACTATGTAGGTACTATAACAAAAACTAAAAAAATATGAAAATATTGTTTTAATTACGATTTATTTCTTAGCTGTAGGCCGTCCTGACATAACATTTGCTTCAACCACTTTCATGACTTTCACTTGGCCCTTCTTTAGTATCTGGCTTCGGTCCAGGTACGACAAGGTCTACCCATCCCGATTTCAACAGTTTAAATGTACCTGATTTAGTTAACATTACCCGATTAAAGCATAAAATCCGTCACGAATATAAAAATATCAGGTTTAGATACAGAAACAGACCTATGTCATAGAGTAATACATTTTTGACGTCACGGATGCCAAACTCCGTACCAAAAAATTGGTTTGACAGCTCAAACTAGATTTAAGTGTGATTGATGTTTTAAACACGGGATTAAGACACGTTTCTTAATACCTAAGCGTACAGACGATAAGCAACAATTTGTTCTTAGTAACTGAATAAAAATATATAGGACAGCGGTAAACGCGCTGCCCATATACAGAGAGCGATTGCGTTGCCGGTCTTAGGTATTTAATGGAATAAGGCGCAATGTAAGGGAAATGGACCATGGACACGTAATGCCAGGCTTGTGAGTGTTGCTAGCATTTTAAGAATTCGCATTGTTAATATTATTGACTTTAAAAACGTGCTTAAACGCCAATTAATAAAAAAATTGTAGGAACTAATTAGTTCTAGAAATAAGTGCAGAACAGCTGACGCGTCTGTATAATTAAAATACATAATAGCAAAAAACATTTTGCTGAGAACCCTCAACAAAAGGTGTTCGCATAAGGGTAAATTAATATGTATATTGCGTAATGTTTGAGTGACCGTTATTACAGATGTTCTAACATATAAAAAAATATATGTGATATCAACATAGTGCTGATAAATTTCAGGAAAAAGACTTGGCTCAGTCCGACTTTCGCTCACGCTCTCTTTTATTCTACCAATTATTAAAAGGCCGGCAACGCACTCGCGAGCCCTCTGCCATTGTGAGTATCCATGGGCCGCGGTATCACTTAACATCAGGTGAGCCTCCTGCTCGTTTGCCCCCTGTTCTATAAAAAAATATATAATATTACTCCTAATCCAAGAGTTAAAAATAGACCTGGTAGAATCTGAGAGCTTCCCTGGAGCCTCTCTAACCTCCAAGGCTTTTGTGGTTTTACTTTGTCTCTGAATACCAGATTCTTCAGTTATAAAAAATGAAGGTGACAGAGAGTTTAAAAATATATTTAAACTACCCGAGGTGGTTTAAGTGGCTTCACCGAGTCTCTGAAGTTAAAGGTTGTTGTGCAAATATACTTCCATGTCGGATATAAAAATGGAGTTGAAGTCGATAGAACGTTTAAATTTTTTAAAATCCTGGAATAGAACCATATATTGATAATCAAAGTAGAAATAACCAATGCTCTTTCGTGCTTGAGCGCCATCTAGTGAAGTACTTTTTAAACTACATATATAATTAAAGAAAACACTTATTTACCGGATTAAAGCTATGTATTATTGTAAACTTATAATTATTTAAACATAATTTTAAATTTATCCGACGTTTCGCTTCTTTAAATGCGTAAAACTACTTTAATAAAAGACAATACATATGTACTATTAAGACGTAACAATTCTGATTCTCCAACTCTATTAAAATGTCGAACAAGTTCAACTCTATAACTGAAATATCGTCGCAACAAATTTTGTTTATGAGTAGATACTTTAAATTGAGATTTAGTTATTATGAATAGGGTGTTATTTTAAGAAACTTTTGTTATCTTTTGAACCACTCCGAAATTATTAGCATTTGTGTAATTATAATGACTTGGCATATTTGCCGTGTTCGGCCCGGTTAAGGCAGGATCAGCGTTTAAGTTTATAGTATTATAATAATAATTTATTCATTTAAGCAATTATAACTCCAGGTTATTAATGTGTTAGTTACAATTTTTTACTAAATATTGTATTAGTAGGTTAGCTTGAAAGTATTACATCTATCGAATTGATATATATTAAATTTTTTATTTGGTATTTAAAATTTCCAATAAATATATTCACCATGTTCTTAATCTATATACATAGTACTAATAATTGCTAAACCGATATGCCTTAGATGAACTTAAAATATGTATGGATGTTCGGGAAAGGTTTTAACAGAAACATAAATTATAAGTAAATGGGAAATATAATACTTAAGTCTTTTGCTTTTTAAGATAAAAAATTGTCAAAGTCCGTATATTGCAATGTATATTTAAAAATTATATGTAGGTACATATTCAGTTTTGACACAAATAATCCTGTAAATGAAACTGTAGATATATCGATGTAGAAGCAAGAACACTGTTTACAATTTCACAAACATTAAATGACTTGTGACTATAATAAGCCCAGTTTTTTCATCAGCAAATAGTAATGTTGCCTTATATGTCTTGTCTATAAAAGGACACGAGAATATGTTGTATTTTTACAACTACCACGTTTAAAAGAAAAATATAATTACTCGAATTAGTCTGATGACCGATTTAAACGAAGTGCGTTTCATCCACGATTCACGAATTTCGCGCTAAAAATTGTCATACCGATAAAATAATACCCAACAAAATAGTCGGTAAAACAGTCGCGCGGTCGGCAAAGTTGGCGTACCTACTTTAGTTTCGGAGGCCAAGGCTCACTTTGGTTCGCTTCGATAATCTCAATAATAATAATTATTTATTTATTTGCAAGAATATGGTAAAATCTAAACTTCACATATAAACATAAATATAATGGCGTGCACTTTTTTCTTAAAAGGTAGAATTTTACATAAGTCAGATCATCATCGTCAATTCTTATATTATAGTTTTTATCAATACATCACAGTATTAAAATATATTTTTACGATATCAAATTAATATTACTTAACTATATTCACGCAAATAATCATTAATAGAATAATATTTTTACAACGAGATTTAAAACTGGTATAGGTTTAAATGTTTTTAGTAAATGATTATAAATCTTAATTGCCATATTTTTTTCGTCTTTTCATTTTTAAACACTTCATTCACTCCAGTTTCACTTCAAGACATATTTAATTTTTTTTGATAAATCTTTTAAATCTTGCCATAAATGTGCCTTCTAGCTTCATCAGCCGTCGTTAGACTTCGTCGGGTCTTATCAGCTAAATGCAGTACATCCGGAATTGTTAGACAAACGATTTTATTTACGTCATAGTGTTTAGTTTAAACATTTCCAACGTCCAGAACTTTCTTCGTGTGCCGTTTCAACTGTAATCAAGTTAATGCAGTACAGTCGTGTCACAAAGCTCTTTTGTTGTCTATTTAAAACGTATTTTTGTAGCTTTTGGAAGTGTGTATAGTTGTTTCTGTCTCTTTGGTATTAAAGATAATGGAATGCCTTTTAACATAAATAATGATTATGAATATAATCAAAACCTTGCAACTTCAGTAATAAATTAGAGAAATCAGTGGCGCAACCACTTTTTTAGATCGGGTCCTCAGATGTATGATTCATTATCATTTGTCAATATTGATGAGAGAGTATGTTAAATGTGGACATAGAAAGAAAGTCTATTGGTGCAGAGAATCCAATCTAGAATCAAGTGATGAGTCCCACGCTGAAGCCACTAGTAAAAGGGCAACTCCAATAACGTATTGATTAATTATTAATTCGAAAACTATCGCATATACATCGCATTCGCATGACTTTTTCCTTCTTTATGTTAGAGAAAATAACTTTTTAATTCATTTCTTGTAATTAATTTTAATTCTTTAGTCTTTGGTTACTTTTAGTTTTAAGTTTATTGCATGTACGGCTATATTTTTATTGGTTTAAGAACGACTACAATGCAATGGCAAATTGCTAAATTTTTGTCTGTTTTGAAAAATAAAGTCTTTAAACCTTCTTATTCTTTCTTCACTAATCTTTCTGTTAATTTGATGATATAATATCTAATGTTCAATATTGTGAAGAGACAAATGTAATATCTTTGAAATCTCTAGAAGTTTCTGTAAGTTCGTCAGAATCAAAATCTTAAGTGAATTTCAAACTTTCAACACAAACGTATCAAAAAACACTTTTCATTCCGCAAGTACTAAGCTATTGTGCTCCATTTAATCCCTTTAATGCATCGTAGTACAGTCGCGTACGTAAATGCTGAAACAGTTGCAATTGAGAGGTTTCCAATTTTTCATTTGACTGTAGTTCTGTTATCAATGAAATTGCGATCGTATTTTGTTTACGCTTGAGTAACGACATGGATGATTCAACCTATCTAAGCCTCTGCGTGTTTTACGATCATTTTAGATAACCGAATTGAAAGACAAATTAAAAAATAATAATAACGTTTGGTGGCGGTTTTTGGATGGATGTTAAAATAAATGAAATACTTTGTTTGAAGCTACTATGTCAACTTTCTTTAATCTATTTTCATGGTTTAAAATAAAAGCTTTTAACAAAAAACTTATTTATATTACTTATTTCTCTTAAAACTAAGTGACATCTGTTACCTATAAAAAGTGACATTAACATTATATATATGTAACTTAACTAATAGTGATTACATAACTCGTATTTTAAAATCTTTGTAACTTCCAGTACCGTCAGCGATTCCGGTCCCAATAAGTTGTTCCGCGATGCGACATGCTGGAACTTGCAAAAACGTTAGTATCGGAAACGCTGTGGCTATTAGAATTTACATAGTACGGGAACCGGTCTGTGAACCAATAGATTTGCCTCTATATGGGTGATGCAAAAACTAGCAGTCCTAATAATGGGCACAGCCCTATAAAGAATTACAAGAAAACAGAAAATTGAGGTACCTTATATGGTAGCGCCATTGCATTATTATAAGGATATCGAACTAATTTTTTTTATGGAGCAGGGCAAAGCCTCATCTGATGTTAAGTGATACCAATGCCCTTTGACAAACAATGACAGAGGGATCGCAAGTGCGTTTCCGGCCTTTCAACAAGAACGCTGTTTTTTTGAAGGAACCATACTTGCAGCGTATACGTTGCAGCTCCTTACAAACGTTAAGTTAAATAAAAAAAACTTGGCTATGAAAGAGTGGCGGAGAGTTTATTGCCAGTTCTTCTCTTCCGTTCTACGTCCTTGATTTTAAAACTGCCAGTATATGTTAATTAGGATCATTTTTATATTTCTATTTTTGACGTTCATAAATGTACTGTAATGATTTTTTGATTTGATTTGATTTAAAAGCCAAGATAAGACAGAATGCTGACTCATAATAATCTTATAAATAGGTTACAATGAAATATCTATTACGTACATTTGCTTCCCTTTCTATCCCTAGGGAATATTCTTTATCTCTGTCCAATAAAAAATAAAATCCGTCATTTAACCCGTCCTGTCAGAGCACGAACGTTTTCCGTCCTCGGTTGTTACCAACATAACCTAGATAACATCTAGCGGCTAGAACCAGCCTTTGTTCGTGGCACAGACCGCGAAATTTCCGTTCCATTAAAACAATAAAGCTTTCATATGTTTGACTATTTAAACATTGAAAGTATTACAATGGGATTTTAGTTCAACAAATCTTTACGAACACATTTTAAAGGCTTATATTGCTTTTTCCCGTATATGTTTTAACATTTATAATGTAATGTGTATGATTTGCTATCGCTTATTTTAGTATTTAAACCCAGAATTATATTGACTTACGCCCAAACCCAAAATAACCTATCTCAAGTTTTGACCATCTGAGATAGACATCTTAATCCAAATATTGATAAAAGCAATCTATGGTAGGTCGGATCGGTGTATGTGTATAGACCTTTATATGAAAATTACAGTACAACTGTGCCAATATCCTATCTTAAGATTTTAACTTACACCGGTTTTTAAAATAATTAAAAAGCTATTTGAAATGTTTTAAACATAGACATGTATATTTTAATTTTACGGTTTTATTTACTTTATTTGGTTTATATTGATTATCAGATATGAGTGTAAGCAACAAGGAGATTTCATTCTTTCCGTCGCCAAAATGGACTGTCTTCGTATCGTTAGGTTATTGGGATGCAGATAGTAGATCGATCGACTGTCGCGGTCTGATTTCAGATTGTTCAATGTGAAATTGTGGATTGATTATTGGGTTAGTCCTTCAAGAAAAGAGTGTAATATTTCTTAACAAGGAGACGCGATTGCGAGCCTTCTGACAATATAAGAATCCGTAGGCGGTGGGCTTAACTGTTACATAAAAAAAACAATGAATGTTATTTTAGTGTAAGTCTAAAACAAATTGTATTGAAAGCTCTATACAGAATAGATGTTTGAAAAAGAAACATGGTTGGCTTGGTTCGGTGAACAAGTACTTCCTCACTTATCTTTTTGTTTTGCCAACTCGTTGAACTTAGACTCGATCGAGTACAGCACTTATCTTTAAATTGTGTTCTTCAGAACTATGTATTGATATTCAAGCGAGTATTATTTAATTCTATAAAATTATTTCTTCGAAAAACTGTCGCCGAGCAAAAAGAAAATATCGTTTTTATTCCAAAACAAATATACAGTTTTACGATTATCCTACAGATTAATAATTATAATTATACAGTAGGTTTTGGACAACAAATTTAGTGGGAGAGTTAGAGTAAATATTTGTCTATAAGCAAAAAGATTCAAATATATAGATGCTGTGTGAGGCTAGGCTTTATTATTTATTATTGACTCAAGAACAGAGTGTTTTCCATTAAAAGAGACTAAGTAAGTGATTTTGGACACATTAATAAATAAAAAAGTGTGTGTACTTATGTACACGCGTTAGAAGTTATACATATACTTAGTTATAAATAAAATGTTAGTATAGATCGAAATGTCTTTGTATAGAGACAATTTATTATAAAAAGGGGGGAAATGACATGAAAAATTAGCTCTGTCTATGAGCTTCTACATACCAAATTATACAATAAGGAACTAATAAATATAATGTTGCATAATGTACGTGGGTGGATAATATGATAGCGAAAGTCTTCCACTTTCTCGCGAGGTCAACGATCTGTCATTATATTTCGATTTAGTCCTTTGCCCCCTGTTTATTCTTTAGTAAAGTCTTGCATTATCTGCTGAGTTTATAACTTTTTAATGTTGTGAATTTGTATACACCATGAAAACTTTTCTCTTTATAAAAGTATAGATAGATTATGAAGTTTAGTGACAATTCATGACATAGACATGGCATTTTCTTATATAAATTTGGTGTGAATAATTAAATTTATTGAAAACTGACAACCCTACTGGAAATAGAAAAGTCTTTTGCAATGGGAGTCGATGGCAACTGCGATTAAAAACTCAATAGATGCTTTTAAAGTTAAAAATAGAAGTAGGCTGCATTGAAATGATCATTTGTTATTCTAGTATGAAAGGATTTAAAAAATACTGAAATTTTTTTACTGCAATATAAAACATGTTGTTAATCTATACTAATATTATAAAGAGGAAAGGTTTGATTTTTTGTTTGTTTGTATGAATTGAATAGGCTCCGAAACTACTTGGCAGATTTGAAAAATTCTTTCACTGTTGGAAAGCTACATCATTCCTGAGTGACATAGGCTATATTTCATTTTCAAAAAAAATAGGCATCCTTACTAAAATTACGATAACATTAACATTTGTTTATTATTTGATACAATTCTAACAGATGGCGCTGAGTTAAAGGTAGTTTAGTTTAGGTCCGTGTCGTGGTACCAACGTTTCACATAAGTTCTCCTACGGTTTCCCTTGATTAATTTACTACTATGTAATATAACAAAAACCTTAGCCACAGCAACGCTTGGCCGAGCCTGCTAGTTGTAAATATACATTTACTACCAGATCGTGCGAACTAAGAACTTAGAAATTCCGTGTTTTGTTTTATTGTTAGTGGTTAGGTTAGATTAGTCTTGATGCTAAGAACTTTTAGGAAAGTTGTTAAACATTTCGTTCAGCCACTTATCTGACGAAACTTTAGCGACTTGATTGAATATCGATCTTTATTTAACTGCCTAGAGATTCAATTTACTCTCTGATTTAACTACTTTGCTGCGAGATATACAAGTAAATGTAAACCTTTTTTGAAGTCTAAAAACGCCAGTCCATTAGGAACACGCGCGGTATAATCAGGACGTAGTGTTGACATGCTTTGTGCCAACCGCCCGCCATAATTGTCATAATGACGAAGTCACATCTAGGTCTGACTCGAAAAATAGTGGCTTTTATTCTTTGTGTGTAACAAGGAATACATTTTTTTTTATAGAACAGGGGGCAAACGGGCAAGAGACTCACCTGATGTTAAGTGATACCGCCGCCCATGGACACTCAATGCCAGCGGGCTCGCGAGTGCGTTGCCGGTCTTTTAAGAATTGGTACGCTCTTTTCTTGAAGGACCCTAAGTCGAAATGGTTCGGAAATACTTCAGTCATTTCAAATACTACATTTAAAAGTTATGAGAATGCTAATAGAGAAACTTTCATTTTATCATATTAAGTAAATCTCATGATTTATTTTATCGCAAGCCATTTTGGAAAAAAATGACAGAATTACATTAATGTAATGTTTTACAGAACTAAAACGTTTTTTTCACACTGGAGTCGTAACCATCTGGTCTCTGAATCAAAGCCTCAGTCATTTTCGTAAAACTTATCTTTTAACATCTTAAATGAGTGATAATAATATAGAAGAATGGGTGCACCATTAATTACCTCGTGTGGTCCCATTATTTTGGACAATAGGGATTTAGCAAAATCAGGCATTCAACGCGACTAATTTATTAGCAGTTTAAGTGGGTTAGGATGTCTTAGTAACAACAAAACTTTAATAAAGGCGTTTTAAATGGCGTATATAACTTGGCTATATTTTTATTTTTATTGTTTGTTATATACATGTAAATTGAACTGTACACGGTCACAGGGACCAAACTTTTTAAATTTATTATTATTACTAGTAGATTTAGAAGCTTGTTAATACTGTATATTTGTGTTTCAGATATAAAACGGTTTAATATATGAGCGAGATACTGTTTATCTATTTATATACACAGTGTTTAGCCATTATGAATCCCGTGATAGTAAGTTCAAACTTTACCAATGATTTTTACGTACGTACACGGTTGATATCAGCCTGCACGTCTTGTATGTAATCAGTGGCGCTACAACCTTTTTAGGTCTGAACCTCAGAATTCTGTGTGTTTAATGATCATTTGTCAGCCTAAGGCAGGATTCCTCTAGATGTTTTCCTTCACCGTTCGAGGGAATACTAAATGCACACATAGACAGATAGTTGGTGACAGCCGGCGATCGTATCTATGACCTTAGGGATTAGTGTTCCACGCTAAAGCCACATGGCCAACATTGCTCTTCATCCTTGTTATAAATCAGATTATCTATATGTTTTTTCTTATATGTTACATATATATGAATGTAAAAAGCAAAATATGGCACTATATAAGGAGGGTCTTTTATAATCACAAGAAAAATATCACCTTTATTCGAAAGTCGTAAAGCAATTTATCAGCTCGGAACCAATCCATCACGTGATTATCTTTTGACTGAAGAGGCTACGAAGAAAAGGTGCTAAAGTTTATATAGGATACACTAACTTGCCTGTAGATTAAAGTCCAATATCTTTGTTCGACTAGCTTTAAAAAACACTAGGCTCAAAATTCTCAATTTATTATTTCTCATAGGTGCTCAGTCTGTCAAGTCGAGTTTTTGGTTATATATATATAATCTTCCTCGGTTTCCTCCCTATATGTCCACTAAATACGTATTTACCTATATGAATTGCTTAAGCATTTTTTAAAGCTAATAAATCTGACTTTGCAGTTTAAAAGGTTTTTTTTTATAGAACAAGGGGCAAAAGGTTAGGAGGCTCAACTGATGTTAAGTGGTACCGCCGCTCATGGGCACTCGATGCCAGAGGGCTCGCGAGTGTGTTGCCGGTCTTTTAAGAATTTGTACGCTCTTTTCTTGAAGGACCCTTCGAAATCTCTTCTAAAGTAATCGTCGATTCCTCATCAATAGATCATTACGTGTTCGGTTTTGTAAGCTTTTGTCCAAACTGTGTCAGCTGCACGGCACTTGTCGATAACTTTTTCTAATCTCCAACTCGACCACGTAATACCCTGAAGTTTTGCTATTCGGAAAATAAATGATTACTGTATGAGTTTGACTTGTTTGGGAAAGGAGGTTGTACGATCGATATACTATTATATATTACACTAAAGGCTTTTGCAGCTGAGTTTCATCATCGTGACAGAATAAGAATTACCATCCGAATTACTTCAAAGACCGTCGATCCCACAACTGTGCGTTACTTAAGACGGTTTTTGCCGCCAACACATTAACATACAAAATTATTAAGATAAAAAAAATTGTTCATGTAATATACTTAAATGATAGGTTTTAGGAAGAAAGACTCGGGAAATCGTTAACAAAACAAAGTAAATTGTTCAAAACATAATGAAAATTCAAATTCCAAATAATTTCAATAAATCTGCGAATAACCAAAATTCAATAATTCATACAATCAAATTGCCCCTGTAGGATTGCCACGTTGGGAAATGGTGTAAAATAAGTGGAAATAAATAAGCTGAGTTTCTAGGAGTTAATGGCGTGTAACACGCATCCAAGTGACAGACGTCAAATGTCAACCGATGTCAACAATTATTAATCACTCATGTGAAATTTATGTATACCGGGTTTACTAGTTTATTCTCCTATTAAAAGAAACGCCCTTTGAAGCAAAATCTATGGAAATTTTCATTTAGTTTTAATTTATGAATCTATGTATTTTTGGTTTTTAAAGTCTACTTCTTTTGGCGCGATGGAGAAAAATGATGAGAGTGAATTTTTACGATGCTCGCGCTCACCGACACCTGAATTCGACATCGTAAAGTTAGGTCTAGGTGGCATGGAAATCGATAACTATGTTCAAGTTGTACATTCTTGTATTTTTTGTATTTAGAACACGTGTTTCATAACAGTACAAGAGAGGGAATAAAAAAATATTATTTTGGTGTTTTTAAATCAATTTCATATACGACGGTTACAATATTTACTAATAATTTATTTATTTAAATATATTTTTTCTGATTAATTTTAAGATTTATCGTTAATCTACTACTGCATTTTAGTTATTTGTTTCCACTCGTCAAAGAAGTATAAATAATTTCTAACGCGTGTACATAAGTACACACACTCTTTTTTATGTTTGCCTATTTATGTCTTGTTGTTATCTTGTGTTTTATTTTCTGGTACCAATGTATCAGTGAGCGAGCAAGCTTTTACAAATAATTTTTTTAATTATGACGATCTATTTCTTTATTCGGTTGGCAGATGATGTCTGAACGTCGTTATCAGGAACAATATTGACTATCTGCTTCCACCGGGTTCTAACCAGTGCCTCTCTTATTACATTGATTATGACTATATAAAAAACGAGTATAAAGCACCAAATATAGTAAAATTTTATATGTTGTCCTCAATTTTTAATTTTTAATTTTGGTCCTTAAAGAAAAGTGCGTACCGATTCTTAAAAGGCCGGCAACGAACTCGCGCCTGGCATTGAGTGTCCATGGGCGGCGGTATTACTTAACATCAGGTGAGCCTCCTGCCCGTTTGCCCCCTAATCAATAAGAAAAAACCCCGTCAACGCTCGTGTACTAGTAATTAATTGTTTTTTTATTATGGGTCATAGAACTTAAATATATATTACTTACGAACATATTGTATTTATATTAAAGGACACATTTTATTTCCAAGCATAAAATAATTCAATTGATGCTGGAAATGTATAAATCGTATAAGAAATGTAGGGGAAAATCTTTGTTTTGAACTAGTTCACTTGTATTATGAGAGACATTTCTCATTTTCTTCGCTCAGTGGACGAAATAGCTTGTTATTAATGATGTTTGGGGCTTGGGGCGTTTTATTAATTATCTGTATTTGTTTTTTATCGACGCAGACTTATAGAAAGACTAACGATTTTACAAAAAACTCCCAAGCGAAATTCGAGAATCATGACTAAAAAAATTCAAAGCCCTCGTTAAAATTAATCAATAAAGCTTTTTATAAATGTGACGAAAATACCAAATAAAAATACGTTTATTTTGGATCTAAGATAGACAGGTATCACTTATTCCACGTCATTAAATTTGAACCTGTAGGCATCTATCTAGAATATTTAAGATAAAAACACCAAATCTTTACTTAATACAAAATGAAGTCTCTTCTATCTGTATCGTCACAATACTTACGGATTTTTAAGCGGTTCCCACTGATAGGGTAATTTCTAAGGAAGGTTTAAATGTATCATTAATCACGTAAAATTATTTATATTTATTTTTGAAGAGATACCAAAAATTCTTACGAAATCCTAGCTGGCGAAAGCTAGTCAATACATAAATGGTATTAAGCTTTTTTTTGAGCTTTTGGCGTGAATATGTAGTGGATACGCGTCTCTGGAGTGTACTTCATTAAATAAATATCAGCTCTGGGATTGGGAATGCCAATAAATATAATATTGGATCTGTAGCAGCTGCGACAAATATCAAAGTTTGTTTGTATAATATTTTATACTGAAGTTTTTTATATGGGGATTCGGATCTACGGAACAGCCGTAAATCGCAAACTATGATGGGAGTCTATGGTTGGTTGTTGTCAATGTCAAAGTCAAAATGACTATTCATATACGTTAACCTCTTATAAACGTCAGAAAAGAAGTTAAATTAATTCTAAATTTATATTTACTACCTTACTTCTATAAAAATTGTTTATTAATTTAAAAGCATGCCTGAATTTTTCTTTGACTTTTCGATATAGGCTGAATTGTTAAATTATATACTATTCCTAAAACCGCTCATAATAACTTGGCACAAGGGCTTGATAAATTGCTTCATTACGCAATGATTAATGGTTACGCGTATAGATAGTTACACAACTTAGTGACAAGGTAGAGAGAAATTGTTTTTGGCTATCATTTCAAACCATTTGTGACTGACAAAATATGGTACAGCTAAGTTGAATTAATGATAAATGTTAATACCTAAATTAAACCCGGTTAAATACGTAGAGAAATTCCGAATATAGGTCCCTGTTCCTTTACGATAATAACTACTTAATATTTATTATTTGTTTATAAATAAAAAATAAACAAAAAACACACACATTTCATTTTCTTTTGCGAACTAGCGAACTGTGGAATCGACTCCCGGTGGGAGTCTTCTCTTAGAGATACTACCTCCAACTATTCAAAATTCGAGCGTACTCCTCCCTCAAAGGCCGGCAACGCAACTACTAAAAATAGGTGTCTATGGGTTGCGATGACTGCCCTTTTCGGGTGTCACGCAGACGCGTTTGCTCATAAAAATAATAATTCTTGAAAGGCCGGCAACACACTTGCGGCCAAGTGGAAGCGGAATTACATAACTTCAGCCTACTGCCCGTATGCCTCCTATTACATAAAAAAAATTCAATGGTTTTTACTTTGTCAATATTTTATATAATCTAAATTTGCTTTATAAAAAAATAGTTTCGTTTACGCACAATGGAGTGTCTATCTCTATTATTCACATTTAAAAGCTACAATAGTTACGTAAATTGTTAGGTCGTAAACTCATAAGTGTAATTTTCCAAGCCATAAAAATGTTCAAGGAATTACGGTCTGGCTCAGCCTACCGGACTTAAGCTTTAGCTTAGGGGTATTTGAAACTACCTTCAGTACGCGACATTACTCGCATTTCCGGTTAAACTCTTTGGACATCCGTTAATATTTAGTTATGAGCTTTTGATGGCCTTTTTTTGACCGTTCATCAAGGTGCAAAGCACGGGTTATTTTTTTTTTGTATTTTGAATTGCTAAACTATTTAAAATAAATCAGTGACAGTACAATGGTTTGAGGCCTTATTTTTTATTTATTTATTTATTATTTATTTACACTTCGTTGCTAAAGAAATACAAACAACACAATATATATAAATTACAAGGGATGCAACGGGCGGCCTTATCGCTAACAAGCGATCTCTTCCAGGCAACCCTAGTAAGAAAAGAAATATTTCTGTACTTGCTTCATGATTATTTGTCAATCTAAAAGTCAACCTCATTTGTTTGAAACATTTGACGTTTTCTTTCGCCTAGCATTCGCATAGACAGATATCGAACAAACCGTGATGAGTGTCGTACGCTGCAGACACTAGCGCTTAACCATTTAACATTGCGATAAAAAAGGATTTATTTGAAAAACTTTTGACTGAGTCCATTTAGCTATTATTGAAGCCTATGTTATTTAGCTTGCATGGAACATGTACGCGCTACTGAAAAAGCCTGCAAGGTATATTATTATCGTTGTTAAATTATTTAAATTTATATATATTTGAATAAGTGTATCATATGAGATAAATTTAGTTTAGTACGAGTTTTTTTTAACAGGAATTAAATAGTGGTTCCTGAAAGAGATGGCTCGCAATCGATAAGCCAGTTGCCCTCCTTTTCTAAAATAAAAAATAAAAAACGTTTCGTTTAACTATGTCAACTGTATTATGTTTCTGCAAAGAAGTGTTAGTAAATAGCCTGATGGACAATCATAATAAAAATGGCTCGTCAATTCAATGCCGAATTATTAATGATTATCTTAAAAATAATTTCAAATTCTCAGTATTGGATAACTAATCAAACAAAATTACTGTTAAGTATGTGTGAATGTGATTTTTAACATTTAATATAATTTTGATTGTTTCAGGTAATTTGGATGGGTAGAGGACAATGCGGAAAATTGCATTACAATGGCCATAAATTCTAGACCGGGGTACACTTTGTCCCAGTTTGGCCCTGTGCCCACTGTGCGTCACATCCCGTTGCCCACTTGATCTATGACACCCGCCGTTTATAAAAATATTTAGCTGTAAATACGTAAAAACCTTCCTTTAAGGTTGAAGCCGTTAATTTTATTTGAGACTGACTGTGTTCATATATCCATCCTTTTCTGGCCAATTTCTCGTTCATTGCCTTGTTCATAAGTGAACGAGTGAACGATCGTTATTTCGTTATAGTTATTTGGGTGTTGTTCCCACGAGTATGTAAGTGCGTGCTCCTATTTCACCATGCCTCCTGCTGATAGAGGACAAATCTTTGTTTTTAATTTATTTTCTTATTCTTTATTACTTAAGATGTCATGTGGAACATGGTGTAATGGTTGTAGCTCCTTACAAATGTGTAAAAGAAAAAACTTGGCGATTTAAAAGAGTGGCGGAGAGTTTATTGCCAGTTCTTCTCTTTCGTTCTGCACCTTTGATTTGAGTACTGGCTGTTAATGTAAAATTAGAAGCATTCAATGTATATTTCTTTTTTTGACGTACATAATCGTACCTACGTTAATAATTTTTTTTTTGACTTTGACTTGGCTTTGGTATGTCTCAGTCAGACGTCAGTCTCAGAAGCTAAAAGATAATTGATACATAGATATTTTCATTGAGGGATCGGTTTAGTAGTTAAGATGCATACATAGACATAATATAAAGTTTTAAATAAAAAAAATCAAATATAGCAAAGCCAAAAAAAATATTCCCTTCGAAATACGAGTAGGTACTTAGACCATAAGTTTGACACCTGTTATGAGGCAGTGACAAAAACTTGTTTTTAAACTAATAAAAACTTTATTTAAAATTATTATGCTTACAAAACTAGTGTTCAAATAGGAATATGGAATGGAAGTGTCTTTCAAAGGATCGGGGCTTGATACTTAAAGGTTTTGGTCTTGTCGTTTAGGAGTAGGGATACATTAAGTGGAACAACTAATTAATCTTAATTTATCGTAAACAGATGGTTAAAAGAAATTGTAACTTGACACTTAAAAGGTTTGAGTATTGTCGTTTAAAAATAGGGACACATTACATGGAACAACTAATAAATCTTAACTTATCGTTAACAGATGTTTAAAAGGGTTTGGGTTTTGTCTTTTAAGAATAAGGATAAATTACGTCGAACAAACTAATAAATCTTAAATTATGTCGTAAACAGATGGTTAAAGAAATAGTAAATAGAAATATTAATAATATAGTGCGCCTGTTGGCGTGAACTTTTTGAGGAATTTGGTTGGGTGTTTTCTTCTTCGTCGTTCGAGCTGATAGAAACCGTCGTCGTCGTCGTCGTGTTGAATGCAGATATCGGGATTTCAATTTGTTGCCGTCTTCGGGATTGGTCGAAACAATTATTAAATATTTGAATTCATCCTTGTTTGTGAGAGTTTCTTCTTGAGTAAAACTTGTAAAGAGTATACATAAGAAGGATTGAGCCAAATAATAAACTCGTATATGAAAGTATATGGATGTTCTTGAATTATATATTTATCTTGATTTAGTATTTTAGAGTGATATTTGATCTCGGCTTTAATTGAGAGAGTCTAAAGAAATCGTTGATTTGGATAGGTACGAGTTCTGGATTATATAAATCTGGAGTCCCTTCGATGCAGGTATATTCCACGTCGACAGTAACAATGGGGACTTATGTTCTTCGATTTCGAGTCTTCAGCGATGAGTGTAACCATTGGTGTATAAAATTTGCATGTAGGTTGTAGCAGAATTATTCCGTGTCCAAATATTTCGCCATGTGTGGTTTTTCTGTTGCATTCTATAGCATATGTAATTTTCTTCGAAAGTATGAAAATCCATTCAATTAATAAAATGTGTTGAAGTACGCGGAAAATGTGGATACCGCGCAATTTTGAGGTATGTCTTTAGAATTCATCAACAAGATGGAGACTTCACAGATAGGTCGTGCGTTAGAGTTGTAGACTGTGACCTTACTGCATACATGAAGGCTTGAAGAGTGTTCTTTACACTTGTCCACGGA
This sequence comes from Pieris rapae, assembly GCF_905147795.1. Classification (NCBI taxonomy): domain Eukaryota; kingdom Metazoa; phylum Arthropoda; class Insecta; order Lepidoptera; family Pieridae; genus Pieris; species Pieris rapae. Next base: position 1,284,880 of record NC_059529.1, on the reverse strand, counting down.
GTTCCTCGTCAGGTATCGTTGACTGTTTTTGCTCATGGCAAGATACATGTGCTCAGGTAGGATTGTGGAGTAAAAGGACGATGTATTATAGGAATTGAAATTAAAGTGTATAAGGTAAATATGTTATTTATGGCTAAAGGAAAATTTAATATATATAATTTTGTTCATGTAAATGTATGATGTAATTGTAGCAGAGTTTAGAATTTTATTGATGTTTTGAAAAATCACGGTTACTACTAGGTTACCTGATGTTTTAGGTGACTTGATGCTAATAATTATTTGTAAAGACTTACTAAAAATAAGACGAAGGATGAACTGCTGAATAAAATGCTTTCAACAATATTATCGATATGTTTTCTAGAGGCGTGACGATTTCTAAAATTATTGTAGTGTATTAAAACAGTTGAGATCTGTAATAGATACACTAAAATTAAAGAGTAAAGTATTCTTGGAATTAATATAGGAATTAATTTCCATTAATTTTCGTTCATTATATGTTCATCGTATGAAAATTTTTAAAATAGTATTGTTTTAATTTTTAAATATCATTCGTAGAAATTTGTTGCTTTTCTAAGAGAAATACATTCATAATAGTATTCGGCATCTTTTACGTCTGGTGACACCACCTTAAATATGGAAATAACTACTTTATAAAATCTGATATAGAAATTATTCATAAAAATATTCAAGAATTAGGCTACGACTTCTTAAGAATTAAAATTAAACCTATTTGTCTTATCTCTTTATAATTCTTATATAAATTTTGTATAATACAATGTAAAATATTTTTCCATTATGAGACATATATGATAAAACTAAAATAAGGATTATTCATTAGTGTATAAAACGAATATATATAATTAGGATGAGTATTCTCCTCTCTGTCGTATATAAAAATGAGAAATGCCATAGCAATTTGTAAACTGAAATAGAGTTAATAATTGGTTTGTAAAATATAATAAAAATGAATCTAATAATGGGAATTATTCTAAATGATTCATGATTCGTGCAACGGTCTTAAACGATTTGCATGCACTATTTGGTTTATTCCATTAGTTATCAGGAGTCTTCACTTCACTGTTTTCACAGATAGTAATCTTACAATTATAAATGTTTGCTAAATAAGATGTAATATGTAGTTGTTCATTGCCTTTTAATTTACAAGTTGTGTCATCTTTTAAGTCAGGTACGTACAGTGATTTCAAATCGTTTTTCTGTAAACAGCTAAGAAGTGACTTAAAATAACTTTCAGAATCCCAAGGGTCGAAATATAAGTGTCGAGAATAATTAAAGTAGATGTTTTGTTTTTTGTTCGAAATCAATAAGTTAGTTTCGTAGAGTGATTTAGACCCTTTTAAAAGTGGTTCCACTTGAGAACACATTGAAAGAGCTTCATTGAAAAGGTTGTTTTTATCGGAAATGTCACAAGAAATAGGAATAAATATGTCTTTATGTCGTTTGTCTAACAGCTTACTTTGTGAAATATGTAGATTTGAAGTGTCGAAACTATAATCTGAAGTTTCTGTAAAGTGTTGGTAGGTTAATTGTAAATAGTCGTCGTGAGAATCGATTTCGTTCTTATCAGTACTTTTGTCACAGGTTAAGTCAATAGTATTTGTGTTAAAAACTGGGGGCCTAGAGGTTTGAGTCACAGGTTTATTATTTACGTGGAATGTAGCTTGTAGCAGATTTTCTGGAGGAGGAGCATTTAAAGCGGAAATAGAAAAAGATTGAATATTCTTGTTTTTCGAATTCGCCTTACGTTTATTTTCCATAGAATGGTATTTCGAATTCGATTTAGTAGTTTGAGATACAGCGGGTTTACAAGGTTCAGCGATTTTTTGAGAACCAGTGGATTTATAAGATTCAGCGATATTTTGAGATACAGTGGGGTTAGAAGATGTGATGAGATGTGTAGATTCAGAGGGTTTTGGAGATATATCGTTCTTATTAGATAAAGTAGATTCAGTGAGATTCAAAGATACAGTGGGCTTATAAGAAATAGTAGAATTTGTATTGAGACCTAAGGTTTGGGACTGGCTACCCTGATTGTAGGTCTGTATAAAGCTAGCTTCAAAATCTGTCGGTGTGCAAGCTTCTTTGCATTGCCTCCGATAGGCTGGTTTATTATGCAAGGATGCAGGCACAGTGCTTTGTAACACTCGACTTTGGTTGTCGGTCGCTTGTAAGTTTAAATTTAGGATTGGTGCAGGGATAGCGCGCTGTTTATTTTTTTCGTTGTATGCCCTCTTGCGACATTCGTTTATTGTATGCCCGATATTTTTACAATACGCACATGTAATTGGAGAAAATCTAGGGTTAGGAGGCTTAAATGGAATATTTGGGTCTCGAATAAATTGATAATTATTATGATATGAACTACTCCTTATTGCTGGCGTAGTGGTTGGAACTGGCCTAAATAATGATTGCCTAGCTTTGTTCATAGCCCTAATTTGGTCTTCCTGCATTGCGAAACGACCGGCTTCTCTCAAGGTATTGAAACCTTTTGTTCTGAGCATTATACCCATGTCTGTAGAGAGACCGTTGAGGAATATGCTTAAGGCGGTTTCCTCGGTAGTCGCTACACGTCCGTCTAATGTCGAATCACTAATTTTTGAATGTATTTTCTCTAAGATTTTGCAACGACAAAGATCTACCCTATGATAAAATTGCGTTAAGGACTCATCGGGTCTCTGAAAAATGGATTGCAGTTCTAAATTTAAATGTTGAATTGTCTTAGTATTCGCGAATCTTTCAATAAGAAATCTCTTCAGTTCATCCCACGTTTCGTACGTTTTACACCGAACTTCTGAGGCCGCGACGCCTTTAATATTATTTAGAGCACAAATTAACAAAGTCTCCCTTTCGGACGGAGATGACAATTTAAACACAGTATCACAGGACCGAATGTAACCGTATATTTCGTCATGATTGTTTGTGTCGAATAAAGGAATTAGATTTATAAGTGTCGTTATATTGACTGGTGATGCCTTCATTATGTTTTTGGTATTTACTGACATGATGATGATTAAAAATGTAGAATGCGTGTGTAGTTGTTAGTAGATATGAATAGTGTAAAAAAAATATATATAAAATATAGTAATATAGGATAGGATATATAACACACAAAATATAGAAAAGTAGGAAAAAGAATGAGCCACAAGTAAATTGCCACTTACCACAGTAACACGAACCACAAGAGCATAGTATCGGCGAAAACTATTAAAAGCCTAAGGCTACCGTACTAGGCGATGCTTGTCCTTTGTACGTTTTTTTTCGTCTTGCTACACAAGTAGATCCTACCGACTGCGCCAAATTTGTTATGAGGCAGTGACAAAAACTTGTTTTTAAACTAATAAAAACTTTATTTAAAATTATTATGCTTACAAAACTAGTGTTCAAATAGGAATATGGAATGGAAGTGTCTTTCAAAGGATCGGGGCTTGATACTTAAAGGTTTTGGTCTTGTCGTTTAGGAGTAGGGATACATTAAGTGGAACAACTAATTAATCTTAATTTATCGTAAACAGATGGTTAAAAGAAATTGTAACTTGACACTTAAAAGGTTTGAGTATTGTCGTTTAAAAATAGGGACACATTACATGGAACAACTAATAAATCTTAACTTATCGTTAACAGATGTTTAAAAGGGTTTGGGTTTTGTCTTTTAAGAATAAGGATAAATTACGTCGAACAAACTAATAAATCTTAAATTATGTCGTAAACAGATGGTTAAAGAAATAGTAAATAGAAATATTAATAATATAGTGGGGACCACATAACACACCTAAATAACTTATTATTATGACATTATGTTAATGTTCCTACTATGAAACATTATAGATAGTTCTTATAGTTCTTCTTACCCGCTATACGCCCTTGACTTGCGAACTGGTTGTAAATGTAAATTTATAATTAATTTAATTTTTTTTTGACGTTCATAAGTGTACATGTTTACCTATATGAATAAAGACACTTTTGAGTTTGAGTTAGAAATTAATTTGACATAAGCATGTCTATTGACATATGGCTGTATGTGCGGATTTTTATAATTAATTTTTATAATCTATCTTATTGAACTATCTTAGCACGTAAACGATTTAAAAAAAAATTGAATTGACCTTGAAATAGCTAATACACGCACGCATTTTTAACTTAGTTTAGTTTTTAGGTTTAGTTCTGTTTAGGCGTCTTGTTCCTGCTGTATCAAGAAAGTGAAAATTATAAAAAAAATAACGTATCTTATCTTGGCTTTAACAGCGCAATTCTGGTCAATTAACTTCGATATGGGTTTTAAGTACATGCTTTAGCCAGAATTTAATATATTTATAGTGAGAAAATGCTTCAGGCATTTGGCTTTTCAGTTTCACTGCCTTGAACGGTACTGGTATACTTCCATTTCGCATCAGATAAGGGCAATTGAAAAGAATGACTGAGCGGAATTCCCGGAATTAATAGTATCGATGAGAGTTGGTGCTTTTCTTGCTCAACGAATAAGTATATAAGTATATATATAAGTTTTCTATTTATCAATGGTTTTATTATTATTATTAATATGTAGGTTAACAATATTGTAAATACTCTAAATAAAAAAATATCTATTTAATAACTTAAATTCTAATGAATAAAGGTCCTACTAAAATACTCCAAAGAAGAAGGATGCCCGTGCGCATGTGCTATGGCTAGTTTATATTATATTTCCTGCTCAGACTACCCCACTGGGCGGATGTTAGGCGTAAACATACAGAGTCAAATAAGCAATATGTCCATGCGCGTACGTTTGGATCCTTAAGAATATGTTTTACATTAATTTAATCCCTCATCAATTACATTTAAATTGTAGGTAGTAGGGGCAAAAAAATAAAAAAAAGCATCGTTATCTGCCTATATAATATATATACAACTAATCCGTTGTTTTGCTGGTAATGTTTAGTGTATTTTAATATTTAATTTATGGTAACATATATATTTTTATGATAACATACTCGTTACTTACTGTAGATATAACATTATGTTGGAACCTTAAGTAATATTGCATTTTAAACATCGTATTTTTTTTATTTTAGTTTTTTCCCTTTATAAGATTGCCTGGAAGACATCGCTTCTTAAGGATAAGGCCGGCCGTTACATACCTTATAATTTTTGTGTACATATGTTATTTGTTTATAAATGTAACGAATTGTAAATAAATAAATATTTAGAACAGCGAAACCTTTTCCTAAACCTAGTATCAAATTTGATGCCCAAAAGCCTCTTTTAAACTTTCGAAAATCTAACAAAGCTTAGGATTTTGTGGTATAAGCTCAATGCAGCTTAGCCTGTATAGCCTGTGTCTCGTAACAGCCTTTGAGGGCCATATATATGAAGATTTTATGGGGAAAATTCGTGTCGGCGTTTTTAAATATGCAAATGGTACAGTTGTTATCATAATTTTCAGACAGGACAAATTAATTAAATCCTGGTGTTTTATCTTTGGTGGGATTTCTGTATCTGTTTCTTTCAGCGTGTGTCAGGCACAATGAAGGAGGAAGATCAGGCTGATCGATGAAAATCAGCCTCTGTAGGTGACTTGCGGGTTTTTAGGCGGTTTCTTTACGATTTTCTTCTATCCTTGTCTTTCACAAAGAAAGAAAAGTGAAAGTAAGGAGAGAGAACTTTTTTAAATTATAATCACCTAAAGAGAACTAATCTAATTTATTTTACAAATATTTTTATATCTTCTTTAATCAAATAAATCCCTAATATTTATACTTTACACTACAATAGTCTGCAACACATTGTCTTATATATAAATATTTGTTTTAGTTAATATATATAGTTATATAATATAGTTTTGATGATCAGCGTTTGACACAAAGGCCTGCCTTTGTTATTTTCTACTGAGCTTCTTTTTAAGTTGTGACTCCTCTTCTCTTTATATCTTCTACCAATCTGTTGACATAGACATAACATTTATTCCTACCAAAACACAAACAGATACACACAAACTAACAATAATCCAAGAAAAAAATGAAAAACCTTTTTTAAGAACAAGGTACCTTTTAAGTATGTTATGCGTGTTGTGGCTGTATTTGACCCTGGCTCAGCATTATGCTGAGGAGCAGACTGTCGCACAGTGCTGGTCATTCTGCCAGAGACCACAGGAGCTAGTTTGGGTCTCAGTCGTTAAAAAAGAATAACAATGTAATACTTAGGGCCTGTTTCACAATGTCCGGATAAGTTCCAAATAAGCTATTTGTTACTTATTGGTAGGATAAATAGTATTTTTGCGTTTCACGACTGACAGATAGCGCTATACGTCATGAAATTCGAATTATCTTATTTGGAACTTTTATCTTTCGAATAATTTATGTGTTGCATAGCTATTTGGCACTTTATCCATACATTGTGAAACAGGCCCTTAGTAGAAATGATAATAGTAAAAGACAGCAGTGTAATAATGTATTAAGTTGTCTTTCGCCTTCTCCATCACGTGGTAGTCATTCCGTCACATTAGTTAAAATTATAGTCAAATAGATTTATAGAAAAGTTTATCGACTTTTCAAGGACATTTCCTTTTTTTAAATACTTTAGGAATAAATAGCCAATATAGTTATGTAATGATTCTCTATTTATCTAAGAATAGATCTAATAAAAATTGTCGGTCCAGTAGTTATTTTTCGTGAAACAAAAATCTTTTCTCACATTATTATAGGCAAAGTAAAAAGAAATAAGATAAATGGCCGCAGAAATGATGTCATACTTAAGTGTACGTGTTAACCGGATGGAAATCTCTCTTAAGTACAGGTTCGTGTTCGTGCAAGTGCATGCATATAACACGAAAGGCCGACAACACACTAGCGAGACCGCTGGCTATATGAGTGTCTATGAACAGCGGTATCACTTAGCCCCTACCTGTCTGTGACTGTGCCTGTTAGACCCCTGCTATCTTAAAAAAATTTATGAAATCAAAAATATAAAAAGCCCCATGCCCCATTCGTGATTTAATTCTTAAATTTTAAGACAAGTAATGAACGAATATTTTACGCGAATACTGAATTTTTTATACGATTTTTAATAAATTACTTTATTATAGCAATTTTTTTAGGTAATTGAAGGCATATCTGATATTGTGATACCGCCCCCCATAGACATCATAGAACGGGCATGTATTCAAATAATTAGACATCAGGAAATAGTACGAACAAAACTTCAAAGTAACCTAGCTCCCTTTCAAACGCCCCCATGTTTTTCTTGGAATGAAAATAAATAGTACAACTCGTAAACTTAAAGTTTGAGATTTTATTTTGTTGAGATAACGAGCTGTCTCGTGTATTATCTGAGCCGCAAATTGTACAAAGTTTATTTGAAATATATCCTATTTCTTTTTCATTACATTCGGAAAGTTTTTAATCTTATTTACCTACCACGAATTACGTTCTGTACTTTGAATAACTTAATATTTCACTTGAGAACAATTATGGTGCTCCCACATTGCCGTTAGAAAATCTTTGTAAACATTTTCTAACATTAAAACATTTACTAACAAATGTTGTCAATTTTTACTGTTACATGATATAAGTGCTCCTACACTATTAGAAAATTTAATAATATACCTATATATATAATTAAAAATAATTTAAATCTGGTATTGGCTCGCATCCCAGACTCACCGAACACGTCTTCATCTAACCAATGCGACTTAGGGTCTTTCAAGAGAGTACCATTTCTTTAAAGGCCAGCAACGCACTTCCGAGCCTCCTGGTAATAAAGTGTCCATGGGCGGCTGTATTATTTAACATCCAAAAAGTACAGTATTACAATGACAAATTTGTTTAAAAAATCACTGAATCAAAACCTTTATTAAAACCTATGTATACTTATATACAAACAAATAATACTACAAAAAACTAACAAGCAATTTCAAATGTATTAAAAGTCCAGGTGAACTCCAAATCCAAAGCGGACCCGATTCCGTCCGTCAATCAGTGTACTGGCCAGGAGTCGAACCACCCGCGTCTCCGTATCAACGTCTTGGAAAAACACATCCTTCTCAACGGTAAAACCACTGTACAGTTGGGAGTTTACAAACATCTTCAGTTCCGTACCGTTCTCACAAATCTTATTCAGCGCAACGCTCAGAGTCGTCTGACCTCCATGATTCTTATTAACAATCGTCGCTATTCGGAGTTTCTGCGCAAATTGTTTATAAAAACACGTCTGGAATCCGACCATGCTATAAGTTGAAGATACTGTAAAAGACGGTTTATCGTACCTTAAACTGAACGAGAGCCATGGCTGAGCCAACGAAAGTGGCTTATGACCAAACTCACTGCCAAAACTTAATCCCGGCATTGCTTTATACATGCATTGGATGACATATTTCGACGTATTCACGTCGACATCCTTCATGCCAAACGAAACGGAACCAATGAATCGGTCTGTTTCCTTTTCGAGCACTGCTTCAACGTCTGACGACACCAGGTCACGAATCTTGGTCGTCATTCTTATTTCCAGGTTGTCCTCCAACGTCTCCCGGTATGTGGCGGTCGCTGATCCCGCCAAATCGACCACAAGACCCTCTTCAGAGTTTTTAACTTCCATTTCTTTGTGAATCAATCGGGAGTAGCAGGTGTGCGGAGCCTTTGATTTCCCAAAGGAGTAGTTCTGAACGAGTTTCACTTTGTTCATAACATCCTTGTATATTACGAGCTTGGTACCGGCAAAGCACTGTGGGAAGACGTTCTTGGCCTCACCGTGGACGTCACTCAATCTTGTCATAGTCACCCGTGGCTTTAAAACCAATATGTCTTTTTTCTTTGGTAAATACTTTTGTAAATTGGTTATTAATTTCCTCCAGTCCTCTTTCAGTTGAGTTTCGTGTATATCCATTTTTTAATTGATTTATTTATTTATTTGTAAAATGTACATGGACGTCATTCAGTTTTCTGATTTGACGTTGAATGATTGCCGGCCAGGTTATTTTGAGGTTTTATATTTGGCTGAAATAAAAAAGGAATTACATTACCACTTACCTTAACGCTAAATAAATACATTTTACTGTTAGCACATAATAATAATTTATAAAAAATTTACTTGGTCGTAAAAACCTTTTCTCGAATTCAGCCGGGATTTTGGTCAATTATATAAAATAAAATATAACCGGAACATTCTAAACGATCTTAACGATTTTGACTGTATTAAAAAAACACTAAGTCTTCCCCACTTACGTGTCATAAATAATCATTTTTATTTAAAAAAAAATAAATTAAATAAAAATTATGACCTTGTAAATGTTTATTTGTCAAAAGAGCTGACCTCTGACGATACGTCGACTGAGTCAAAGTGAGGGGAATAAGTTATATATATATATATATTTTCACTGAATTAAAAATGATTAAATAATAATAACAAACACAATAAATGTTGCAATTGAATACTTTAAAATACAACCACGCGTCTCCCAGTGCAAACGCCAAACACAAAATGGCGTTTCTTGACACTTGAACGAATGCCAGTGTCGGGAACGATGATCGGCGAATTGAATACTAGGGTGCGATTCTGTGATGCGTGATATTATTTTGTATTTCACGGGATTCTGTTAAATTATATTAATTTTGAGTTGATATCTCGTTCTAATGTTACTGATAATGTTTTAAATTATTATTAAGTAATTAAAAAGTAAAAACACTCTTCGTTGATATTTAAATTACTTTTAACCAAGTAAATTTCCAGGTCCATTTTTATTGTCTCTATGCTTTAATTGATTTGTTATATGCTTATTTTTGCCTTTGCCTTGCCTTCAATTTGTTTTTATTTGACGTTGCATGGCGATCAAGCAAGCAAGCAATCGTTCAAGAGCTATGGGGCGGCCGTCACCTTTTTTTTAAATTGTCGCAATTGTTCTTGCAACGAAGTATTTCTTTATCAATTAAATAAATAATTTTCATGCTAAATAAAGATAGACCTATATAGCTAACTTTGTATTTAATGATATTTCATTTCCAAAGTCCTCGCACCACACAAGCAGAATATTATATCTTAATTATCGATATTGCGTCTTGTCGCGCACACCAGAATCACACCCCTGGAGAATGCAAATGTTTGTGCCGAGTGTCGGATTGTCAAAACCATTCTTTCATTTCATAGAAAAGTGACATAACCATGAATGTAATAATTCAAAGAAAACTCATATAAAAACAGAAGGCAAACTGGATGAAGGCATAGTCCCTGTGGCACCTTTAAAATGGATTGTCTTCGTAGGGTTTAGTTATTGAGATGCAGATAGACAATCGACTGTCACGGTCTGATCTCAGATTGTTTTCAATCTAAGATTTTAGATTAATTATTAGGTTCGGGCGTTAAAGTATGTAAGCAGATATATAGCTGGTGAAGATAGGGCTGGCTTAAGAAGAAGCTGGGGTAAGAGTCTAAATCTAAATGCGTGCAGGTTAATTTTGCTCTCTTGGGTTTCTCTTGTTAGTTTAGACCCAGCAGGGGCCAGGTCAGTGAAGTATTCAATTTGGACCCAAGAAATATATTGCTTTAAGTTATTTTGACGGCAATTTGGATTAAAACTTTACAAATTAATCGCTTTGTAACAAATTAGAAGGGGTTTCAAGAAATTTTCAAGTGAAACAGTTTATCTGAATGGGCGAGTAATAAATTTTACGTAATGAAACACTCGGACAGACATTAAATTTATATTTATGTAATTAATTAGTTTAAATCAACTTTGTGCTCTGAGACTTCATTTCGTTGGAATCTTAGTGTAACATCTTTGTCCATGCGTCGGGTTGTCTCTCTCCCTAAAATAATATGGCGAGGGGGCCGATGGCTGGCCATGCGTCATGCTCGCGAACGGGTGCTACTTGTGGACTGGTCGTACATGAATTCGTGTATGCGGTGATATTAGTTATTTCTAATTTTGAGGCGACATAAATTGATCCTATGGATTGTTTCTATGTGTTTATCTTAAATATAAAGTCTACGCCAGTAAGCCCACTCCTCTGGCGCAATTGATAAAAAATATCTGTCACGAACTCAATAATTGATCCACAATCTCAGAATGAAAACAATCTGCAAACATTCAAACAAATATAAATGTATGCCTTGGATATTCTTACCTATCATCGCCTCTTAACTTAAATCCCTGAAAATAATATCTAATTAACTTTCTAGCGTTGAGTTTATACAAATGTCTAGTTCAAAAAATCGCGTACCATTGTTCAAACGTGTTGACAACATGGCAGTTTTGATTTTTACCCAGCTTTATAAAACCTGCTAATCAAGTATAGCAACTCTCCTCCCTGAGGTCGTAGGTTCGATCCCCGGCTGTGTACCAATTTTTAGACTATTTGCGCATTAAGGCTGAAAACCGGCTTGTCCTATACCCAAAAAGTCAACGAAATGTGTCAAGCACACGACATGAGACATTTGTATATTTGATTTGACAATTTATCATGAAGCAGAAACAGAAATCTGTGCGAGACATATAGAGGTTAAAAAAAACAGTGTTTTTTTTATATATTTCGATTGAGATCTGAATATAAGAGGCACAGACTTATATGTGGAGATAGTAGCTGTTTAGTTCACAGATATTTTTTTTATAGAACAGGTCTAACGGGCAGACTCGACCATTGAAATTCAATTACAGAGCGCTCGCCTTGACTTTTATGAATTGTTGTATTAATTACTTAAACATTTATTCAATATCTTTCATAATTCCAAATTCAAAATCTCTTTATTCAATAGACAATTATTAACTTAAGTCTGTGTTTTCAGAATCTCGTACTATGCACATCTAAGTTCATGACACGTAAACTGCTCCGAACTTCATATTTGCTAAGATAATATGGGAAGCATACTGTGGTTTTACGTTTCGGGGAGTCGTTACATTTATACGTTATACGAAATAGGAATGATAATATTTGCGTATGCAAATCTCGTACGTAAAACCGCTCGTTTGGTACTTAACCATAACTATTTTAATGGCTAAGACAAGTGTTTTATATTTTTTATAGAACAGGAGGCAAACGGACAGGAGGCTCACCTGATGTTAAGTGATACCGCCGCCCATGGACACGCAATGCCAGAGGGCTCGCAAATATCCAGAGTACAATAAATTATCTACTACGTAGTGAAAGTCTTGAGGGGTGTAGTGTGCAACCCGAGTACTCCAAGAACTGGGTTTCTTAGTACCTATGGCATATGTGCGACGGCGAAGGCCTACGCTATTTGCGATACCAAGGGCAAAAATCAGTCTGTTGCACAGATCCCCGTTATCCAGGACGTTGCGCCTGCTGTCTCCGACACTATCGACATATTTGTATGTTAGCGATATTTTGTATATTATGTGTTAAATTTATATATATATGTTACTTCATTAAATGTCTTTGACATTATAGTATATATAGGCATAGGCTGTAAGGATAACGTGGGTATTTCTGTAATAAATAATGTTTTTTACTGATTTTTGGGAGCGTAGCATGTTTAGTTTTTCATTTAATCCTATTTAAAAATATAATTACTATAATTATTGCAGCTTGTTATAATTTATATAACGGCTTGTTATAATTTGTCGGAGATATCGTTACTTCATGTTGCAATCGTCATTTTTGAGCGTCTTGTCGGTAAAGACACGAATAATCAGTGCACCGATTTCACTTTTACAATACACCCAAGTCGGTTTAAACAATTCACCACAATTCTACTGAATACTGTCTCGCGTTCCCTAAACACTGTCAAAAGCCAAGATCGCCATCTTGGCTTTTGACAGAGACCTCGATCCCACTCGCGATGATTCGTCGTAACAATATTCGTACCTTTATTCGTTAAGTTATGATTCCAAACTATGAAACAATAAAATAAAATAAACCAAATTATGATTCTTAAAAATAAAAGAAGGAATCTATAACCAAAAGAAACAAAGTTCAATTGACTCGATCGTAACGCTTAACATTCGACTTAGGGTCCTTCACGAAAAGAGAGTAATTTATGAATGGCCGGCAACGCACTTGCGGGCCTTTTGGTGAGTGTCCATGGGCGGCGGTATCATTTATGTAACGTTCGCGTTAACATCAGGTGGTCTTTATGCCCGTTTGCCTCCTATTTCATGTATTCAATAACATTTCCTGATAATCCTAGCATTCTCTGACATATGTCATCGTTGTTAAGTATTTAACCATACTATTGCGAACAGAAAACCCGAACGTAATATTTCCATAAAAACCTTTCCTTCTTCAAGTAGCTTTAACTATCTGCTTGCGTTTTATTTTGTAAATATTTTCAATACTTAGTACAACAAGGAGAGTCTTACAACCAGATGTCTGCACAAAATTGCTGCATGCTATGTGAATGTGTTCTTTCTATTAGATGTAGATACTCCCAGTTGCATGTAAGATTTCATAGCCCCTGGCCAGAATAGGGTAATTATAACTTAATCTATGTTAACCATTGAACTCATGAATATCATGTAGGTGCATGGGCCAAACATTTTAGCTTTATCATTAAGCTTTTAATGAAGCTTATACAGACAGAAGACTCATCTGATAACTGTGAGACTGGCGAGTGCCGGCCTTTTAGGAAATGCTCTTTTCAGCTTCACACTTCTGGCTGGCTGTATTTTTTCTTTGATATTAATTCAATCTACCACTCTACCAAACTCAGATTAACAAGCCTATATAGATATGAATACGCAGTATGCGATCTGTCCCACTCTAACGCACATGAGCCACGTGAACGATCACGCTAGACCGATGTGAGAGGCAGTATGTGTCCGGTCCCGCTCTAACGCGTATTGGCTGCACCTATATTACGTCATCGTGTGTTATGTTTATTTTCGTTACGAAATTTTTTGATTTGGTCGCCGCTCTCAAAACGTGCGATAAAATCTATGCAATAGCTTTAAAACTAGTCAAATTTAAGAATGATTTTGTGTCCTCTCACGGGAATACACTTGAGCAAGGGTCGTTTTTAACAATGCCTACCCTTATTAATGTTATAACTTTGCGGGGCTATAAGCTCCCTTTTTTACGGAAGAATCCTTATGGAATATTAAGAACGTGAATTTTCATAATGTTATACCAATAAATTTTCCGGCGTGAAAGTACTTTTGAGATATATAGGAAATTTAATTTGAAGCTTATTCGTTAAAAAAATTCAAAGAGCCAGGCGGCAAAGCGTTGGACGGTCTGCCACTAGATGGACAGATGATCTGATAAGGTTAGAGGGAAGGCAGAGTGCAGTGAACCGGTCGTGCGGAAAATTTACAGGAGAGGCCTATTTCCAGCAGGAACACCTGGCATTACTTGTGACTGACACAAAAAATACCTCGTTCAAAAGCAGATCCAAAAATTTTATGGCTCAGACCATCATTTATTCTTAATAATCTACTTGATTATTATCGCTGTTATCTTTCGCCGCGAGTATATGCAAATTATATTTCTAGCATATTTTCAATTACCTAGGACTACAGAGTCAAATGTATAAAACAAAGATCTATATTAAAATGTAAACGAATTTGTTTGGCTTCAGTAACTGAAGTCAAACTACAAAATATGTACAGACTAGACATTCGCTTTTGTTCTCTCTAACACTATTGCTGTCTCGCTTTTATTATGATTAAAACCCAATCTACTAGCTATCTATTCTACGATATCTACGATAACCATTTACGAGTTAAAGCGGCCACGGTTATATGTCCGGCAGTAAATGATCTGAGAAGTGATACCTAATGCCGTAAATTTGCTTCGCTGGCATAATTTTTATAGTGCTATAGTGAACATTCTTTCGAATTATTACGGACTTCCTTTTAGCTTAAGTAGATATTTCCTTTTTTCTAAATATACCTTACGTATTCAGCACATTAACGAAACAGACAGGGTAATGTTATTATGTAAGACACTTATCCGCAATGTTTATTTTTTTATTTACTTCAAACTTTTTGAGACGGCGGAACACGAATTGGTCACAATTTCCACTGAAGCGTCGACAATCATTACAATACTTTTATTTAGTAAAGAGAAAATAACAACTTAATCAAAAGAAAAAAATAATAGTCCTTCCTTAGTTGTCTGGAATTAAGCCAGGAAAAATACAATAAACTTATAATTTTCGATTAAACTTAATATTTTATTGATTTTGTATGAGTTTTGTAGTCAGGTTAAGTCAGGTCCTAGGAGTAGAAGACGGGGAGTTAATAGGAGAAGATATACACATCTCCTACCTTCTATGTAGTGTATATTGCACCGAATTTTTTTGAGGGTAACATACCATCGCGGTCACGGTAGAATGCGACAGCGACCCCGGAGCCTTCTTAACGCGGTTTTGTAAAAAAAAGTTATGTCTATATATATAAAGAAAGAGGAACTTCTTAAGGTAATACATATATACATAAAAATAAATACTTATATTGAAATTAACGTAGAAGAAATAAGTTATAAACGAACTGAGATGAAATAAGAAAAGCGACATAAGGCTCATACACACAAGCAAGGGAAAAATAGTATTCGCGCGCATAGTTTCTACTGGTTGGCCGAGTAAAATCACCGACATGGTGGAAAAGAGGAGTGGTATTATTTTCGCCACAAATCAAAGTCACCCTACACTAATCCAGAGAAGGTTGTAGAAGAATTAATAAAAGTTTCAAGTGGAAAAGTTTCAATGGATAAAACGTCTGGAAATCGCTTTTACTATAAAAATTTTTCAATAAATCGAGCAATTCTGAATTGATGTCAAAGGTCTTGAGTTTTCTTAGCGGACAACCACATTAAAGTTCAATTATTTATATATTTCGTGTGACATAAGAGCACTTGAAAAGATTAAAAAAAAACTGAATCTATATATCCGTATACGTTACGTTCAGACCTTTAGATCTGGGCATCAGATCTGTTTTTCGCGATTTCGTTTTTTCTAATAGGCAAGTAGGTGATCAGCCTTCTGTGCCTGACACACGTTGTTAACTTTTTGGGCCTACGTACGGCTTTAACACGAATTTTAATACATCGTTCGAGTATAAACTTTTCATATAGTCCATTCGTGTTATGGTTCGAACCTTCAAGAGACTGCACGGAAAAACCACTAAGCCAACACTGCTCCCAACAATTTTTTTTTATATGAAGACAGTTACAATATATAGTCTTACAACAATAGAAAAGAAAAATCACAATTTTTACTCAAACATTATTGTAAAAGCGTGTTTTAAATGGAAACTTCCGCTTGCTAAAGGAGATATAAGAAGAAAAATACAATTTCTTTGGCTAAACGTCTCATATAATAAACTAATGTTAAAATGATATTTTAATTGAATTAGTTTAGAACTTTTTAATTTTTTTTGTTAATTATACATTTGGTTTTGTAATTTTTAAAAGACATCTTCATAAATAAAATAACGAAAGATTAGGAAAAAATATTAAAGACATGTGTTTTTAATAGTCGTGTTGGTTAAACGTAATCATAAAAACTATTAAACATTTATTGGAATCCATAATCACCTATATGACAATTAGTTTCCGAGAAGGAAGATACAAGTGTTTAATAATACCAGTTCCAACAATATGTGACAATAATCAAAACATTTTTTCCTTTTATAAATTACCGTAAATCGGTAATATCGCTGATTTGTTTACTGAACGTATTATTTTCGTGAAATACCGGTTTTACATTTATCAAATCATTGTTTCAGGATAAAATATGTGGTCCGGCAAGAAGACTGAAGGGGGCGCTGGCACACCCACTGAAGAGGAGATAAAAGTGGTCCTAGTGGGTGACACACAGTGCGGAAAGACATCGCTTGTACAGCGGTTCGTGACTGACAATTTCGTTGAGGTTCGTATTTAAAATTGCAATATTCAAGAGATTCGCTGAACACTGACTGAAAATCACTTGAAATACCGAGTGGAATTCACGATAAAGACAGTTTATTAACTGTTATCGCAATATTATAGGTACCTGCGAACTGTGTTTGTCCTCAATGCCTAGCCTACCTTTTAGTACATTCATGGAACATTTATCTAACACAGATAAATGTTCAGACAGTAGCCGATCCGTAGAGTTACTAAATATCCATAAAAATGTATAAGAATGAGCCGAGCCGTTTCGGATGGGAACACTGACACGAGAATTCTATATATTACTTATTTTATATTTTTTTAAAGACTTCCACAAGGACCAAACTTTTAAGATTTGTTTAAATTTTCTAATTAGTACCTGGATGACCGAGCCTTGCTCGGGATTTTTTTATATAAGTTATGTTTTTTGGAAATTATATTTAACTACAATTCTATGTTTAAGTTGATAAAACACGAATAAAATGTCATTTTCTAGAAATGATTCCTAATCCCCGAAACCCCCTGTATAATAAATTTCATAAAAATCGTTGGAGCCGATACCGAGATTCCAATTATATATATATACAAGAATTGCTCGTTTAAAGATATAAGATATATTTTTTATTATTATAGGATGTTGATGAAGAATATTTTAAATACTATATTTAAGTGTTGGAAGTAGACTTTGATAAATAAAATATATAATTTGGCACAACCACCAGAGTCCAGTTCCCGAAATCTGTATCGATCATGTCATTTGTAACATAACAATGAAAAGTTTTCGGCGAGTTTCCGCTTGCTGTCAATGCGTTTATCTGAAAGCCCATATAAACTTGCCAGATGTAATTCGTGTTAATCTATTACTTTTGTCAACTAATTAAGGCAGTTTAACGAAATGACAGAAGACAATCCCAAATGTCATTTGTACATTGTCAAGTATATTTGACAAATTACATGAAATTTTAAAATTGAAATTCGATTGTTTTTGAAAATGTTCGTTAGTTAGTAAAACAAAATGGCGGACTGAGTTCTTTGTCATTGATTAGAATTTTTTGCTTAATAAGACACACGAGACACGAGAATTTGCATGAATAAGTTATTCCTATGTAATATTAATACTAAATATATAAAAATCCGTTTCTGAGAAAATAATAGTGCAATGAATGTGTAGCATAATAAGCTTTCTAAAGCTTTTGTTTTGCTGCGTCAATACAGACTGAAAGGAAAAGCCCCTGCAAGTTTTATCTCCATTGACAAGTCGGTGACCTTTGTAGCCGGAGAAATTTTAATTAGTATGAAAGTAATGTACTTACGAGATTAAAGTTTTTTTCTGTTGAATGATGTTGGGTACATCTTAAAAATGCTTTATTTTATTATTATTAAATTATGCTTTAATAATTGAGGTATATTTATTTCCAACATAATTATACCGTATTTACAATATGCATAACCTACATTCTAATAATAATAATAAAAACAAATTTAAAAAGTTTTGTCCGTGTGTCAGTGTGCCTTAATGGTGGTGAATCCTCGCTGTATTGCGATACTTATTCGTTGAACGAAGAAAGCACCTGAGGTCACCGGTTCAACCTGACGTTAACTTAAATCTTATTTAGCTGTGCATTTGAACCCTACGGTTCAAGAGTCTCTACTCCAAAGTTGGAGGAACGCCTCTTACTCTTCTTTTCATTTAATATGAGAGCTAAATAGCATATACAAAGTTTTTGGATCAACAAAAATAGATGAAATTTGTAGACGTATTTCCGTATTCGGAGAACCTTCTGGGAAGTGTTGCTTGTTAATGATATTTAACAAATATTTACGAATACAGGATGTTATTTTAGGACACTATAAACAGGTCGATGTTTCGTGCAACGTAAGGGATAACTTTTAGGCGTGGGTGTATATTTAATAAAAATATGTTCAGAAAATCTTCGGTTATTATTTACCTGTATTTGGCAATACATTACATGCTTTTTAAAATTAGAAAATATTTATTAGTAATCATAACAATCAAATATACAGGTTTTACAATTTGTTTAACCTACACAGTAATAATAATAAAATGTATTAATAAAGAAATAAAATAAATTGAAAAAGTTTGGTCCCTGTGTCACCTCTAAAATAGATTTTCTTCTTTGTACGAAAAAAGCTGGTAAAGCCAAAAGACGTGTATTAAAAACCGACAACGTGCTCACGAGCCTTTTGCCATATATCTATAAAAATTTATATCAGCGAAGACAAGGTCTTACAAGTAAAAAGAAAATTTAATCAATGCTATTTTAATAGGAAAAATTAGAATTTTTCCGACCCATTTCAGTCATCATTATACCTACTGAGTTACATAGCAGTAAACATAGCTCCCGGTTTTGTAATAACTTAATTTATAGAGGTCGAATAGTAATACATTAATTTTAAATTAATTTATAGGTAATTTCTAATTATATCCTCGAACAGAGTAGACAACATCATAATACTAAACCCCGAGACTTGGACTTTACGTTTTCTACAAAGAATAAGTTTGTTTGAGAAATATTTACTGAGCTTTACAATACTTAAATTAGCTTCTTGTTATTTTTTTTACACTTTTGTTTCGCAAAGAATCTTGTTTTAAATTGCTTTATACTTAACAACAAATATTTGTTTCTTTTCAGTAAATAATTGCATCTATTTCGTGATAATTATTTTTTTACTCAAAACTTTTAAAAAAATGTATCTTTTTTAAGCTATTGCATAGTTTTAATCGGGCTTTGAGCGCGGTGACTGAATCAAGAAATTCCGTAACGAAAATAAACCTAACACACGATATACGCGATAAAGTTAGACAGACTATATAGGCGTGTAAGGCTGAGTCTAATGGTAGATTGAAATAATATAAAAAAAACTGCATAAATAAAAAATTAAATATAATTGCAGAAGTTGATAAAAAATGCTATGCACTAGCTTTACCGAGGCAGTTCCCGAGTACCACATACTTTTTTCATTTACTACTTGTTATTTGACTTAAAGTAAACCTATGTCCGGTTTGAGTCAAAGACGCTTTACATATAAAAACAATAATACGAAATTATGTGCGCAAAAATTGAGGACACAGGCTAGTGTTTTATATGTTATGCGTACACACGAAAGCATTACATCTTTTTGAAATGGAATGTCATTGCTTCAGACTTCTAAAAATTTCAATTTACTCCGACCGCAGATGGCGTTTCAACATTATGAGGCTATAATTTTATTCCTAAATTGGTTCCTACGGGAGTCGGGATTAATTTTAATTAATTTTACTTAGGTTTTCAAGAAAGTTTTCTTATGTTTGTATACGCAATATTCTCCAGAAGTTTAGATAATTCTCTTTAGATAGATAAATTACGCAGTATGTTTACAAAATCTTTGCAAGAGAGAATTTAAACGTAATAAAGAGAATTGACTTAGCAAAATTCGTCATTTTAGATAAAATACTTTAGAAAGTAATTAATGAAAATTATTTGTTTTAATAAAAATATTTTTATCGAAGTAGATCTATTTGTTCGTACGCTGAATGAGTTCACAACAGTTGCTTGCTGTATTATTAGTTATAGGATAATTATTATAATTAATATATATAATTAGTTTTAATAATTAATATATATTAATAGATATATATATATAATTGGAATCTCGAAATCGGCTCCAACGATTTTCATGAAATTTAGTATACATGGGGTTTCGGGGGCGATAAATCGATCTATCTAGAAATGATGATGATTTTCTTTAAATAACCAGTTCATATTTTTTTATTATTCTGCCGGTAAGATCGAAAAATATTACTCATATTTCATCATTTTATTAGTATGTAATTCGTACTTAAATAAAATTTCCAAAAAACACAATTTATAAAATTAAAAAAAAATTCCGACCAATGCTCGGTCATCCAGGTACTCTTTCATTATATACAGATGTCAAACCGAGGGGCTAGTACATAATATTCGTAAATAACCCAACGTTAGCAATACCTCGTACTGTGTTCAAAACGTGATGCGGGGTTTCTGTTCTGGATTATTCGCTGTAAATACGTAACTGTTTATCAGAAAAATGTATTATATAATATTTATTAACAAAATGTAGGTTCTTAAATGTAAAACAAAAATATTAAATACGCGACATAATTTTAATTTTAAATGCTTATCACAGTTTTGCTTTGTAAGATATTAAAACAGTGATAGTGTTTATTATCAGATGACGTTTACAACTATGTAATTACAATTGTAATGTATGTATAATATAATGATTCCAACTCTCTAAAAACTATTTTTTATATATATATTTTTTCCTTATATAAATAGCCTTTATCCACAGGCCTTTGTAGTTTGTTCCCTTTGGAGTAGGGGCAGCAGCTAATTTAAGACTTCAGTTGGCGTCTGGTTGAACCAGTGACGCCAGAGCTGGTGTTTTCCTCGCTTACGCCCGAACCCAATAATTAATCCAGAATCGCAGATAGAAAACAATCTGAGTTTGTGGATTGTCAGACCATGACAGTCGATTGATCTCCTATCTAATCCTATAACCAAAAACTAAGACAATCCATTTTTGGCGATGGATAGAATCCAATCTCTTCGCTCATTACACTCATATTTGATAATCAATATAAACCAAATAAATAAAACCGTAATATTTTATATATAACATGTCTATGTTTAAAACATATCAAATACCTTTTTAATTATTTAAAAAAATGGTGTAATTCAAAATCATAATAGGATATTGGCACAGTTAAACTGTCCATGTACCATGAATAGCTTGTATCGACAGATGGCTATTACAATCCGTCGATTGGTTATTGGCACAATTATATCAATACTTGGACCAAGATTTCTATCTCAGATGGTCAAAAATGGATTGAGATAGGTTATTGGGTTTGGGCGTTAAGGAATAAGTATTGCAATACAGCAAGGAAACACTCCTTACGTTAAAGAAACCAAATATTTTAAATTTGTTTTAATCTTGTATTTATCAATTATTATTATTATTACTATGTGGGTTAATTATATTGTAAATACTATATGTAACTGATTTAATTACAAATAGCCTTCCGCCAAGTCATTGTGTCGGCTTAAATATATTCTAAAATAAAGTCTCTTGACTATTACAACGAAATTTGTCGTAAATTTTTCACCTTATCACTTTGTACCATCCCTAGTGGAAGACAATCCATCAATTGACTGAATTCCGGGCGCCATCATTCACCCAGTCACTGTCGATTGGAAATTTTTCAGCTTTTATTTCTTGACTTTACATAGAAATCTCTCATGTGTTTATAGTATCTAAAATCATTTATATATCCTTCAGGTCGACTCTGCTACTCTCTCTCGGGTGCTTATGATTATTATCGATGTGGTAAATCTACTTTAGAAACCTTTCTAGATAAAATTTTCTTGAAAGATGAATTCTACGGAATTAAAAGTCTAAGTATAAGCAATTGAATTTGTATATAATGTCAAGTGTTATACAGTGAATAGCTTAAAACATAAAAAAAATAGTGTTAGAATTGGATTCGAATATGTCGAAAAGATAAGTGTCATCCAACAAATTGGAGGACAGTTTAGACGTTTTTATAACGCTCTGAACACAAATAAAAATTGGAAAAATGCAGAATTGATAAACCTCTTATGATGTCGTTATTTATAATTGTTTATCTCTAAGTCCGAATAAAGATGAATTAAAGATTGATGCATAAAGATGAATTAGATTTGTCAAGTTATGTCTGTAGTGTGCAATTAATAACGATTTGTCAAGTCCATAATTAGTATATATATATATATATATATTATATTAATATTCTTGGCAATGCACATAACATGTGAACTACCAATTCAACTTCGTAACTAGTCTTTGAAGTCTAACAAATATGTTACGAAGTTGAGAAAACGTGCTTGTTAAATTTACTTTTAGTTATAAAGAAACTGCACGAGTTAATTTTAACATCTGTGATGTAGACGTTATAATTACACAATTTTGACAATTTGCAATTTAGGAGGGTTGTGATAATTGGTCCACAAATGCCTTAAGATTTTTTTTTATGGTTTGAATGTGTGCCAACTGGGCACAAGGTACTTCGCCAGTGTCGTGTAGATGGAGAAGGCCTTAAGATTTATATTACGAGTGTTTTAAGGATGTATACGTAATTATTAGAATTCTTTTCTTTTGGTATTTAAGCTATGTCACGCCGCTTAATAGCGTCTGTTCCCATAGCATTTAAGCATTAGAAGCGGTGATTTTCTATATGAAGTCCGTTTCATAATATTTAAACTCGCGTAATAAACATAACGCGTAACAAAACCCTAATTTATTTTTAGGACAGGCTTAAAGCAGTGAAAAAAATTTTTTTACAGTTAGGATTATTTAATATGGTGGATTAGTTAATATTATTCCGCGCAATTTTCTTATTAAGAAGCTTCTCTTGAAAATAACACAACTAAAAAAAAATTGGGAAATCGGTTCAACTGTTCACGCGTTATGCCCTGACCTAGGAAAAGAGGCCGCTTAAAAGGCCGGCAACGCGCTCGCGAGCCCTCTAGCATCGAGAGTGTCCATGGGCGGCGGTATCACTTAACATCAGGTGGCCTCTTGCTCGTTTGCCCCTGTTCAATAAAAAAAGGGATTAATTTTTATTATCAAACTTTACATACATGTGTGTGTCAATGCGCATTTGTAGAGACATATTTATTTGTCATCAATAGAAACAGTTTACAAAGCGAGCATTCAATTACAACTTGAACTCCTAATGAATTATCGATTCATTAATGAAAAATGGGAGTTGATGAAGGATCACAAAGGGTTTTCAGTAAAGCATCCTACATTGTAATGGATTTACGAATCCGAACACGAAATTAAAAAGTTGTATAGGGTTGCCTAAATCCCCTTGAAATTAAATATATTTACAACTGTTTTAAATGTGAGTGAGACAACTATATTTTGACATGAAATTTCACAGCCCCCATAGTGAATGATGTGACTTAGTACAAACATACATTTGTTTCGACATGTTTCAATACTAAATCAATCTTAACTTCACTGAAACAAAAATCAGAAATTTATAATAAGGGTTTTTTTATGTAATAGGAGGCAAACAGTGAGCCACCTGGGCTCACCTGATACTAAGTGATAGACACTCAAATCGCTAGAAGGCTCGCAAGTGCGTTGCCGGCCTTTTAAAAATTAGTACGCTCTTTTCAAGAACACTAAGGCGAATTGCTTCGGAAATACTTCAGTGCGCAGCTGATTCCACAATGTAGTGGTGCACGGCAAAAGTGTTGTATTATCTTTATTTACCTATAAATAAAAATAAATAAATAAAATAAATAAATCTGTATTTATTTCCCCGGAATTGTTTGTGGGTCTTTATAAGTCTATCTGTGACTGATGCTTGCGTTAATATGTCCTATTTTGTACCAACCCTAAATTATGATTTATCCAACAATAGAAAAAGGTCGGTAAAGTTGTTAATTTAGTTTAAGGCTTGTACCTGTTTGCGGATAAAGTTTTCGAGTATTTTGATTAATTGAAAATACCTATTACATAGTTACAGTCTGTCTAAATATAATAATAAAGTAACTCTAGAAACCCCTAATCATCAAACGCCTCTGAATCTGTTGAATGATAATTTTTCAATGTAATAGGCAAGTAAGTATAGGTATCAGGTACTCCCGTGACGATGTTTTCCTTTACCGTTCAAACGAATGTTAAATGCGCACATAGAAAGAACATCCATTATTGTACAGCCGGGAATCGAACCTATGACTTTAGGGATGAAAGTCGCTCGCTAAAACCACTAGGCCAACACTTCTCAGTCTATTTAAAATATACTACAATTATGGTGAACATTATTTATTTATTTAATTATAAGTAATCATACACCTTATACTTATTAGACAATACAGAAAGCCAAAACAGATTACATACAATATATGTATATGAAACAGAAAACATGCAAGTACATTAACAGACAAAGATTCATTAAAAAAAACTAAAGTAAACTAAAATTTAACATTTGAAACAACAAATAATACTTAGAATTTAAAATTAGTACTTAAACAACATCTTCAAGAGTTGCCGCTTCTTCAATTAGGTACATACTTCTAGACATCTCTTTTTTGAAGTGGATATGATCAATATCTAATAATAATTTGCTATAAATATTTGACTTTAGTTAAGTTACATATAACTTAGCTGAAGTACAGTCAATTTTAGTTAAGTTACATATAAATATTTTAGTTAATTATTAGAAGCGTAAACCAAATGTAAACAACCATCGTAACAAAGCCAATATTGAGGCAAATTAAATTGCATATTAAAATTCTCCTTTCCGATAATGTCAAACACAAGTGTCATTTAGATTTATGACACTATCCCTCTATCTATTATATTGTAATAAGCTCAGTTTATAAACCATGAAACGCAACTTCAAAAAAATAGTTTTATTTATACACCTCCATACTACTACCGCCACCGAACTTAATTTTTAGGTTTTTAAGACTTTATTTCTCAAAAAAGACAAAAATGTCACTTACATGAGTCAACATTACATTGTAGTCGTTCATCAAATAATCACAATAAAGCGATAGCCGTGCGTGCCAGTTCAAATAATTTGTATTAAAAACTTGGCGATTAAAAAGAGTGGCGGAAAGTTTCTTGCCCGCTCTACGCCCTTGACTTGCTTACTGGCAGTAAATGTAAATTAAAAATTTACAATTAATTTAATTGTTTTGACGTTCATAAGTGTACTTATTTACCTATATAAATAAAGATATTTATTGATTGCAATAAACTTAAAACTAAAAGTAACCAAGGTAAAGTAAAAAAAAATCTTAGAATTAAAACAAATTAATAAAGATTAATTATAAATACTTAATTAAATTAAAAGTATTTTTTCTAATATATTCACTTAGCTTCGATTTAAATACAGCTGTGCGCCATAGTTGGTTTTTTTTTTTGCAAAAAAAAGGTACTAATTATTATTAATTAACTTTCTTTTTTACCTTTATTTTAGTCCGGTAGTTTTGGAATTCGTAATAATTGCCATTTTAGCCTTATATATCAAGAATATTTCTTTGTAGTGAAATGTTTTCCTTTATTCAAGTTAACAAGGAAATGAAGACGAAGTTAAGAGAAAATGTTGCAAGAATTTTCTTGTTTTTTAAACATTTTCTTAAGCGCTCTAAGACTGCAATAAATATTGCTCTCAACATATCTGCAGTTTTAATAGTAAACATACTTTATTCCTATGCCTTTAAAGTATTTTATATTACAACTAGTTGACCCGGCGAACTTTGTTCCGCCTTAATGGCAATAAATAAGCAGTTTGGGTTTTTTTATTGGAAAAAATACAAAAAAATTAAATACCTACATTAATCATTCATTATTATTTCTGTATTTTAGTACATAGGTTGCTCTTCACTTAAGTACCTTGTGATACACATTTTTTCATTTTTTGTTTTATTATCAGGCGCAAAAACAAACAACGCTGATGGTCTTCCGACCCGTGAACATGCCACGTATAATTGACCATGGGAAAAACATGAATGTTCTAGATTTAAACCACAAACTTTTAAGGATTGGCCTTGTGATTTGTTGATGGTCATGGCAAATGCAAGACGTATCGGAAATTGAAGTCTTTTAAATTCAAACGGCATATCGGTTGGGATCATCGGGATCCTCGGAATAAGAACTTCCTCACCTTTGAATTTTCCTATCATTATCGTAGCGTAAATTACATTGTTCTTCAATTTTCTAACCACCAAACGCATACCATTATGTAGTTCAGGTCATCTACATCTTTATTCTTTTTCTTCTTTTTTATCAGTAAGCAATGTAACTCTCATGTTTGTTGTCAGCTGCAGTTTCGTCACATAGCGCCATAGATTTGACGATTTGAGGCAAGCGTTTATTTCGTCGACAGCCGTAGATCTTGGAATTACTGGCAGTATTTGGCGGAAATCGCCAGACAGTAAAATCATTGCTCCTCCAAAACATCTCGATTCATTGCGTAAATCTTTTAATGTTCGGTTAAGTGCTTCCAATGCACGTTTATGCGCCATTGTGCATTCGTCCCAGATGATGATTTTCGATGCCGCTAAAACTTTGGCCATTGCTGAGTGTTTTGCAATATTACACGTTGGTTCTCCAATAGTTTGAAGATTTAACGGTAATTTTAATTCTGAATGAGCCGTACGGCATCCTTCTAACAATGTGGCTGCTATTTCAGAAGAAGCAACTGCAACCGCTATGTTGGATCTCGCCCGAACAGTTGCTAAAACTAATGACATGAGGAATGTCTTGCCAGTTCCACCAAGGGCATCTAGGAAATATAAACCACCATTTTCATCATCGTTTGCCTTCATTAAAGTATCATAAACTTCCTTTTGTTGGTATTTCAACAGGGGTACATTCGTTTGAACTACTAAATCTAATTCCTGGTGATCATATTCACGTTCCCGTTCCAATACTCGATTAAATGCGTCATTCGACAACAACAACAAATAGAAACATTCATCATTCTTTGGATGAACTGTATACATACGACAATACCGAGTTTTATAGTTCTCTTCACTGTTTATACGAATGGGCAATAGCACTATCATTATAATTAAATTGTAAATTGTAAAAATAATTAAACGTATTTATTTAATAGAAATATTTTGAATATTGATTTCTTACAAATATCAAATTGTCATATATACGTCATTACATAGCTGTCATTATACGTCAATTACATAGCTATCATTTGCGTTTTATTATTCCAAGTTGTTATACCACTTTTTATAGTGACTGACGTTTCATGTCAAGTCCCACGGGAACGCTGTCGAACGGGATAAAAAGTATCCTATGTCCGTCTCCTGGCTCTAAGCTACCTCCATACCAATTTTCACTCAAATCTGTTCTTTCGTTCTTGAGTTATAAGTGGTGTAACTAACACGACTTTCTTTTATATATATAGATATAAATAACCAGTGTGGCGGATTTAAGTCTGAAGTCTGGACCTCAGAGTTCTGTCTTGTCTTGTCTGCTTCCTGTGCCAGACACACGTCGTCAACTTGGGTTGGCAAGCCGATTTCCTCACGATTTTGTCATCTTTCGCTCGAATGTTAAATGCGCACATGGAAAGGTCCATCAGTGGCACACCAAGGCATCGATCCTACGACCTCAGAAGTCAGCCTCACGCCACTGGGTCAACACTACTAACAAAATTAAAATTTATTTTTTAAAACCAGATTTTTCGTAAGATCTATGTATTTTTAATATTTATACTGACCAAGTGTATCCAGTAAAACGAATTAAATTACCGTGTTATTAAAGCAACAAACTATTTGATTAAACTCTGAGTTGGATATAAATTTGTTATCCAACGTGTACTTAATAAGATGTCAATCAATAACTCATTACGTTAAACAAAGCCTTAGAAAACGGTAGATAATAGAAAAACAATATCTTGTATCTATTGTTTGATCTACATAGAATATTTACGCTGGGACAATACTGCTCATAAATTAACAACGTCAAAGTCATTTAGTTTAATACTGGTAATACTTGTATTGAATTCTTTGGGATTCAAATTTAAAATATTTTATTCATTTAGGTAACTTAGTGAACGCCAAAAAAATACATTAAATGATTCTAATTTTACATTTAGTGCCAGTTCTCAAATCAAGGGCGTAGAACGGAAGAGAAGAACTGGCAATAAACTCTCCGCCACTCTTTGTGTATGATGATGAAATGATGATATGCTGTTTTTACGGGAAGTATTCAGGAAGTTTTGATATATAAGGCTCGACTCGATGCTTAGTGTATATTCTCACACAAAAGCCATTATCGCTAAATAACTAGGAAACTATCTAACTGATATAACGAGTTGAAAAGTTTAATTATGTTGAGCTTTGAACTAGATCTAAGCTTTTAATCCCAGAGTCTGTTACGTATAGTTTAATAATGAACCATTTAACCGAATATTTACCATACCTTTATTTAATTCAAAATATGGTATTTAATTAAGGCTTAAAAAACACTTTTGAATTGTGTAACTTATGCTTGAAAACCAATCTTAACGATAAATTTTTAAAATTGTATCTTTACCAAGGGTGTATCAGATATAACTAGATACTTATGGTAGTGAATTTGATTCCCGGTGGACGAAAATTCCACTTGTCTCTAGAGCTTCAATTGTTTTTAAATGGTAACACAGAATGCGAGGCCTAAATAACGTTTATATGTATGTGATAGGCTCTAGGGAACATAATGGTTTGCTAACGGACACGACTGGGGGGCCTTTAAGAAAATAACCAGTTTAAAAGCTGGCAACACACTCGCGAGCCCTCTGGGCCTTTATAAAATAAAATAAAAAATACGTCACATCCGTTATTTATATATATATATATATATATTTTTTTTTATTATATTTTTCTTCTGTTTCATTTTTATTTTTCTGTATCACCTCGACCTCTTTTGTAAGGCCTTTTTTCCCGCGCCAGCATGTTGAACCAGATCCCTATTGACATATTATCGAGCCAACTCCACTTCTTCTTCAAGAAAAGAGCGCCAATCCTTAAAAACCCGGTGTCACTTAGCATCAATTGAGCATTCCACCATTGTTCTGTAAAAAAACGGAAAAAGTTGCCTTGCTGCTTAGAATCATCAGACATGAAAATCAACCTTGCTCTGAAAACAAAAAAAACTGGTGTCAAACATTATATACAATGTCTGCCACATGGATCGTATAGAACTTCATTAAAATTATTAAAACTAAATGCTTTTTAAATTTCTTGAACTTTTGACGGTAGTAATGTTTATCGCTACCCTCATACGAAAATACATACTGTAAAATTGTTTTGCCAAATAAGCAGATGTTAATTCTTATTTGGCCTCGTTGCCAGATGCTAATTATAGCTTAGAATGCCAATGAATCATACATAATTCGTGATAATTGAGAAACTACTGTAAACAACGATTAAAGAGAAAAAAATGTATTTTTGAAATCTAAGTTCAGATTTGAACGCCTAATTTATAAATTAGAGTAGCTTTCTCCATTAATAATTCAAACTGTGTTTTTAATTGAAAATAATTATATTTGATTTACAAAATAATTCTGCATTAATACATTAACATGCTTAATTAATAACTTACATATGCTATACGCGTGTGGCAACATAAATAAACCTGAACCACGCACAGATTCTAAAATAATCATAGCAAGGATTAAATAGGTCAAAATAATTATCTATTTTATTTTAGATACTTTTACACTTTCTTTAGATATTTCTTCTACATACGAAGGTTTGTGAAGAGAAGGTTCTTGATTGCTGAAGTTCATGCCTGTCTTGCTGCCTCCATAGTACCCTCAGAATGTCTCAGGGAAATAGGGATGTTGATACCCAAAATTGTCTTGGTCAGACCATCGGGTAGGATGGACCACGACTTCTCTTGCCATCCTCGCTATTACCAGTTTATCAATACTACTAGATGCTCTCCCTGCTAAATGGCTAAAGTAGCCTCAATATTATTAGTTATTTAGTTAGCTATTAAAGAGCGTACAAATTCTTAAACGGCCGGCAACGCACTCGCGAGCCCTCTAGCATCGAGTGTCCATCACTTACGGTAAGGTATCGCTTAACATCAGGTGAGCCTCCTGCCCGTTTGCCCCCTGTTCTATAAAAAAAATGTTATTGTTAGTTGGTTGGTAGATATCTTTATTCGTATACAATAAATATCTACTATGCAGAACTGCTAGTCTTCTTGATGCTGTGAAGACAAAGGAATCATTAACGAAATATTAAATACGTTTGCTCTCTCACACACGCACACATACGTATATACACCAATAGTCATATTCTATTGGCTGCCCCCAGCTTTTATTACATACACACAGGGAACATTTTGCTAAGCTACCCGTTCCTACTTGTAAGGTTTTTCTGTGAATTTTCCTCTATATAAACCTCAGAGTTCAAGTCATATGTTATTACATAACAATAAAAAGCGGTTTCGGACCGAAGGACATAACAAACAAAAATAAAAAATCACGTTTGCAAATCAAGAGATAATTGCGTACAAGAATTCTGTAAGAAATTATTGTACGCAATGCTACAGGCAAGAAACTTGCCTCGTATAAATGGCGCTTAATTGGATATATATATATACTAGCAGACTCGGCCAAGCGTTGCTGTGGCTAAGGTTTTTGTTATATTACATAGTAGTAAATTAATCAAGGGAAACCGTAGGAGAACTTATGTGAAACGTTGGTACCACGACACGGACCTAAACTAAACTACCTTTAACTCAGCGCCATCTGTTAGAATTGTATCAAATAATAAACAAATGTTAATGTTATCGTAATTTTAGTAAGGATGCCTATTTTTTTTGAAAATAAAATATAGCCTATGTCACTCAGGAATGATGTAGCTTTCCAAGAGTGAAAGAATTTTTCAAATCTGCCAAGTAGTTTCGGAGCCTATTCAATTCATACAAACAAACAAAAAATCAAACCTTTCCTCTTTATAATATTAGTATAGATATATAACTTCTGAAGTAACCAATCACTTTTAATATATTCCAGTTCAAAGCCTACATGTAGCCGAAATGTTTATATACCTATATTTTCGTAAATCATTTTATAATATTGAGATAGTTTTTATGGTCAAATACAAACTGTTTCGTTCGAACTTCCCAGGAGTCTTAAATTAACAAATTAAGTAATTTTAAACTTCAATTACGCCAATTCAACTTGAACTCTCATATCTTCACACAAGTGTAGACTTAAAGGCCTCCCTACACTGGTGCTCCGGCCCATTTACGTTTGACCTTTAACATCGTTAAACGTCTTCTTATCGAGAGCTCCTCGTAGCCTGGTTTCCCATACACCGCGGTGGTCCAGCCAGCTGACTTGTGATTTTAATTCGGAAGTGATTTTCTACCTGATTACCCTTTAGATATATAATAACTTTATCCTTTTAAGCTAAAAACTAATTGTTTTTTTAGTAAAGAACTTTTGTCTCTTTCTGTTAAATGATGTTACGCTGTGACTAAAAGAGACGGATTTTGGTTAACTATGAAATTCGATTGATTATATTTTATAAAGGGTTAGAATTTGAGGTAGCCAGAGATCGAACCTACGACCTAAGTGATGAGATGATCTCTTTGTTTGGCATCTAAAGAATAATAATATTTATATTTTCCCTTCACAATATTGCGTTTTACGGGTTTACATGCTGCAAGTATTGACCATCTTTGTGAGAGGTTGGTGATAATAGGGCTGTAGCAGAGATGTAGTCACCAGCCTTCCATCGCGGACAGCAATACAAAACTAAACTAAAACATGAGTGGTTGTGTGTATGAATATGTGTATGAGAGTGAATTAATCGTGAAAGAATTTAATTTAAAGTGTAACTCAAATTATAGCAAATTTGCTATTGCATCGTATTCAAGGCTTTTTAGAAATTTTGAAAGAGAATTTTATTTTATTGTAAATACTAATGAAGAAATTAAGTTTATTCTAAAAAATGGCACAAGAACGCAAAAAAAGTTGTCTATAAATCAAATTTATTTACAATGTACACTACGTCGTAGTAAAAATACATATTAAATGCTGCCAGTTCTAAAATCAAGGGCGTGGAACAGCCAATAAACAATCCGACACTCTTATTAATCGCCATGTATTATTACAAAGTAGTGCAAATAAATAAATAAAATGCACAGATAGAACTGATCCAAATATAGATAGATAGTTGATCTTATCTTCACAACTCCTTATAATGGGTACAAACGTGTACTTAAATAAACACCACTCAAAGTTATACAATTTATTGCTCTGAACGTTGAAGAACTTTACTGCTAACTTCAGAATATTCATGGGCAAATTAACGTTTGTGTAAATAGGATACTAAAGAGATATTTTGCGAATGTTATGGAGAATATAATCATTATAAGAGCCCTTTATTCGCTGACCATTTAGCTTATATGCTATTCTTATCAAACGGAGAATATAGACTATGTTAAATTGTTTTTTGTGTTTACGTTTATATGTTCTATACAGTTTCATAAGTTATTTTTATAAGTTTACATAATAAAAATATTGTGCCAATTTTGTTGGAGACATAGAAATTCTGTGGTATTGTAAAGCATGAGTAAATGTATGTGTGTGGATGCGTGAATTTAACGATCGTTTATTTAGCTTACAGCTAAAGGCCGCTTTCTATCCTCAATTTGATATTTCAATCCATTTTTTACAAAATACATTTCAATAAACAATCGTTGGATCAATCTGTTTCTGTTTACTATATTTTCCCAAAAATGGTTTACAGAAACGGACGGATCGACGCTTTCCTAAAAAATATCTTTGACTTCCACAGATCGAATTTTGACATTTAACAATCTAAATCTTCCTACTTTTACCGATTCACAATAGTTGCAGTGCTTCCTTTGTATACATACGTAATACATACCTAGCACAATGTTAAAATCCATTAAATAATGAAAAAAGAGCACAGTTATTGTCATTTATAATATGTATACTACATATTGCGTATTTGGTAATACATTATTAATGCATTTATTTAAGTATGAGAGAAAATATTACATTATAAACACAGAACATGCATGTTCATGAATAAGTTTCCACGATATATATATCGATATACTATACAAAAACAGACCACAAATAATATTTTTTATAACACTTTAACGTTGCTGTAATAATGGCTTGCGACATTTTACTGATGGAGACATAGAGACTAGTAAAAAGGAACAAACTCGCATGTCGTTAAAGCATCCTTAATAACAGATAGAGATCTAGGAGAGGGTTGGAACCAACGTTTTTCTCTCTTCCGGTGTATTTCTCATATAATTAACCCGATCACTCTGGTCGAAGAATATTGTATCTCAGAACCCTCACTTACTTACAAGAATAGAAGCGAAGGGACCTTGGGATTACCATTTATCTTAATGACTCTCGTATGACTTCTGAGTGTCATACGAGAGTCACTCGTATGACATACTCATTTGTGATCCTTTGAATCATATTAATTGCCATCTAAAATTTTATATGTAACGACTAAAAGAATACATCAACCTACAGCGTGTATTTTTTTCTCCCTCCCTTTCTCTCTCTCTCTCAGTCGGTCTCAATCGCTCTCTCTCTCTTTTCTTCGACAAAAACGTTGCACGATCTTCGTGACGTTCCGTTAAAATTTTACCCTTATGCGACTACAGAAGTTTCACTTTATAAATGCTTATTAATTAAAAGCTATGATTATTGTGTCTGTATCTGGCTTATACCCTCGTAACCGCGACGATTTAGTCATCGCCACGCTTATAAAAGCCTGTATCTAAGACATGCAGCGTTGGCTAGAATAGGCTTGTAAAAGATTACAATGAACGTTATGATTTCTTATAGTATGAACTGTTTTTCATAGAATTCCGTTTAAGGGTTTTTGCGTTGGGTGTGGTTTTACAAGTGTGGTCTTTTGTGTTACCAAGAAATGACGAGCAAAAAATGATGTACCTGTTTTCGTTTAACAAGTGGAGCGTGAGAATTTCCTGTCCTTCGAAATGGTTAAGATATTTTCTTAGACATCACAAAAATACACAGACCGTAAAACTTATGTTAGATAAAAATATCTGCAAAACAAAATTTCCTAATTGCCAAATTGTGGAGTTATCAAACATTAAAACATATTTTGTAAACAAAGATATCCGGGAGTTGGATTCGAACCCGTATGGTATGGTAACAGCCACCACCCTCTAAATGAAAGCCATGTATCCAAGCCACTAGACCATACGGGATGTGGGTGCTTATATAAAATAAACGTACGTATTTAAATAATGCACATACATTTTAGATTGCACATATAAAGTATAAGTAAAAATATATTCAAAAGCGAATGAAAACATTTTTACTTTCATATATAAAAAAAAGGGTATAAAAAAAAGGCGCTCGAATTTTTGTTCGAAATTCGAGATTTTACAACCATTTGACATTTTGTTAACGCCATTTGATTGCATCCTGCGAATTGGCTAATTAATTATCGGAAATAAAATGTAGAAAAGCATTGTGGTTACCAATTTTTTTATACAAAACAACGTTACCATGGCAACAATTTACTCTATTTTTCCTCGTTCCGATTGAATGACAGGTTGACTTATGCCTTAATTCTTAATATAAATTAGGCGCCATTTCGAGAATCGTTGTTTTTGTATATAGTCATCGTTTAAACATGCAATTACTTTTGATATAGAAATTTAGTTGTACACGCATCGACTGGTATAATGTTACAAATATTCGTCATTTCTTAACGTTTCCTTTTACGAAGGTGTATTTTATAAAACAAACTTATTTTGATCAATGAAACATATCTGCCCCGGAATTACGGAAGTCATAAAATCGTAGTCCCATCCTCGATACTCAGAATGAAGCCAGTATAAAACTATTTTATGCATCCTTTCAAAAGTAAATTTAAAGTGGAAATACGGCTAAATCGAAACGTCATTACAAAACATTTTGGTAGTATTATATCAGTAGATTACGGTATAAAATACGGTAAATTTAAAATAAAATAAAAAATAAAACACTTAAATCAAAAAATCTAAAATAATTGCATTATGGTCCAAGTTGGGTGGAGCTGAGACTTGTGACCCGAGGAAGCCGCGTAAGAAATGCTTGTAATTTTGACAAATAGACCTAAAAAAACAGCTAAAACGCGAGATTGTGTTTGAGTGTATGTGTTTGTGATGTGAATAAAAATATTGTAACACGAGAAACTGTATATAACTTTATACGTATTTTAAATAGCATTGTGTATAATAATAAAAGAATATTAAAATCAATAATCATATTAAAACTCATTTAATACTTTACTCTTTCTTTGAGTTATATAAAAATGTAATATTATTTTCAAATATTAAAGGAAGTACTTCTGTCTCTTTCAATCACACATTAAAATATTTTGAAAGAGACGGAATTATTAAGAGAGTAATTTATATTTTGTTTTAATTAAAAGTAAAACTATACATTTTGAATATGGAATCACATTTGGGAATTTCATTTGACAACTGTAAAAATTTTAAATTTCGAAACTTCGAATTATCGACAGTATTTACTATGTTTCCAAAAGTAATATATGTTTATCTTATTACAGGCGTACACACCAACCGGCTTTGAAAAATATGGATACACTTGCACAGTAGCTGACTATAGAGTTAATTTCTCTGTATGGGATACGTCAGGTTAGTTCTTTTATCTATTCTTCTAACTGTCACTGTCAGCGTTGGTACCCATATCTCAATGTGAAGTAAGTAAGAAGTACAACATTTTGATTAATGTATCTTTAAACCAATCGTTTACATCGCCGATATCAAGTCACAGACAAACAATATTATACATAGCGTGAACAATCAATAGACCATACAATCGTTAACAATAAAATTAACAGCAGATATTAAACGGAAAATGGCGATAAAACTGTCAAATACATAATGCATTGTTATATCAATGAGGTCAGTGATTTTCAATAATTGCAATATCGACGATTATTCGTGTTAACACTTAATCAAACCACACTACGTGAGTCAATATACCATCAGTGAGTTCATATAAAATGCTCTTTGGGCATCGGCCATGGCGGGCTGTGAGATTAATAATTTATTTATATTAAAGGTACATCTTACAACCACACATATACTTCTTCGGTTCAAAGATCTTATTATGAATGAAAACTTGGACAATATAAAAAGCCAAAAAAGAGTAAATTGTTGAACAAAATAAACGAAACGGAACACATAAATCAATTATTATTAGATAAACAAACTAAACATTACTTACAACTTAATAAGAAAATACTAAATTGTTACTACTGATAAATTTCACTCTCTGAAAGAACACCTCACACCGTCTTTGGTCAGGTGCATCTGTCTATAAAAGATAACACATCTGCAAGACGTTGCAGATGTCCCATAAAAAAGTGCATCATATAAAGAGGCTGATGATGATGATATACCATATTATTTTATTTATATAATAATAATAACACTATTGCACAACAATACAAAGCAGGACAATATTAATGAAAACTAAGAATGCCTCCAACAAGACAGCAGTATCTTTTTACCTATTAAATTTTTGTTTAAATCAAGTACAGTATGTGAGACGACTAAAAATCTTCATACTCTAGATGTAGAAGATTCTAGGCAGCAGATTAGTAGGCTTATTGCAAATACCCGCAGAAAAAAAAACAGTTTAGCTTAAATATAAATCTATTCTGTTGCTAAATTACGTGAGAAATGGGAAGCGCAAAAATATATTGTCAATACAGGGTAGCTAAAGGGTGATATTTTGCTGCATCGAGTTGGACATTGGCCAAAGGTATTATGATACAAATGAAACGGAACGGAATTGAAATCCTTTGTAAAAGGAAAATAACGACAGTTAAATCCGACAAAAATCTCTCTTCTCTCGAATTATTATCGTGAAATCGATTTTATACATATAAGTAAGAAAGTATAAAACCCCTCTTTTTTAATACAGTCAAATCGTTATATTGACCAAAATCAAAGGTCCCGGCTGGTAGAAGTATAAGGTACTTAATAACAACGTCATCTTCTGTTACAACCAAATATGAGTCCCTATTATAATAGATTATTATGTTATAATAGATTTTGACTGTAGTTGCATAAGAGACGCTTAGAAATTACTAAGTAAATTTCAACTTAACTTGCATCGCCGAAATAGCTCAGTTGGGAGAGCGTTAGACTGAAGATCTAAAGGTCCCTGGTTCGATCCCGGGTTTCGGCAGTCGTTTTTATTATATTTTTTTGTTACAGGAACAACGGCATACGACACAGTGAGGCCACTCGCTTATCAAGACGCCAAAATATTTATGTTATGTTTCAACATTGCTGAACCAGAGTCGCTAAATAACGCAGCTGCAAAGGTATTTATATTAAACAAAACTGGAAAAACAAAGAATTTCATTAGATTTGCTAGAACATTCGACAAGTTATTAATTTCTACACATTTATAAAGGTGAATTGTTAACAGCTGTTTGCTAATTCAATTGCATGGATACATTTTGCGTCTATTTGATTAAATACTAAAAAACAGTTATCCTATCGCCGGAGATGAAACCTACAAGTATTTTAATTTCTTATTTCAGTCTTAATTCACCTGGATGCTGTGTTTGTGTCTGTGTTGTAATGTAAGAACATCCTCCTAATTCACCGCGCATTACCGATGGATGGATCGATTTTCTTTCTATTTATTCATTATTTTTTATTTAATTGCAATAATTTACTGTTTTATAATGAGGAGCACTGATGTGATGTTAGTTATTTCGACTACGTATTTATGTGTTGTTCCCACGAGAATGTAAGTGCGTGCTCCTATTTCACCATCCATATGCCTATGCATATTTTATTATTATATATTATTTAAGACGTCATGTGGAACATGATGTAATGGTTGCAGCTCCTTACAAATGTTGTGTAAAACAAAAACTTGGAGATTAAAACCTTGATCCTTGATTTGAGAAGTGGCAGTAAATTAAGAAGCATTCATTTTATATTATTCGCAACTTAGCCATGCTATATCATACAATATCCAATTTCAGTGGTACCGCGAAGTCCGCACACATGGTGGATCAGCTCCGGTGCTACTCTGCGGCTGCAAGGCTGACCTGAGACACGACAAGGAGACCTTGACCATGCTGTCCAAACTTAGAACGCATCCGGTCACTAGCGAAGAGGTATGAATGACATTATTATTCTGCTATATATAATAAGAGATACAATTTTAACTTTAACGCGGGCTCGCCAGTGCGTTGCCAACACAAAGAGAAGTGTGAGATATAACGGACTCCTCGATTGTGAGGAAGTTGCATGGAACTGGTTAGCGATGTACCTTACGTTCTCATATCATTCACACATGTATATTTTAATAAGTGTATAATTATCCTCAACACATGTGATTTTGAAAGCAAAAATAAATATTAATAACAAAACCAATAAACGCGGCATAACTGAAAACTTTTCCGCCGTTACGCATTCAATTCAGAGCACTAACTTAGTTTAAAACTTCCAATCCAATTTCGGGCATAGTACGTCTCACATCCATCGAGTTTATGTGAGAATCCGTCGTAAACAGTAATTCCCAATGTCCATCCAATTATTTCCAGTACACATTTGATACTCGATGTCGTTACAAGGAGTTTATATTGCCGTATTTCGTACGAGGATTGTTAAGGATTTTGCATTGCTGAAATAGAAATAGCTAGGGCAAATAGATTACCTTAAATTAAAACTATAATATAAGAAGAATTTATACGTAACAATGAAACATGAACTTTTGTGGTTAGACGAGCTGACATAATGTATCACACATAGGTATCGTACACTAATATTATTTCTGCGGCAGCTATAGTGGTTTCTTTGTGTAGTACAATTTTTTGTATAGATTTTAAGTCTTATTGGGTACTTCTTTAACGTAAATGAAATTTAGTTAAGTAATTTAACTGTGCATAGTAGAGGATTATAGATAGGTTAGCCGTGGCTTGAAAATGTGACTCTCATCTCAAGACGTACGATAAAGGAAATAATTGGAAAAAATAGAAAATAAGACAAAAGAAGGTCTACGGCGTTTGACAGGGACAGAAGGCTTCCACTTGTCTATTAGAAAAATAACGCATCACGAGATTAGCGCCACTGGTCATTATTTGATCATTTTAACATTGAAGTTTTTTTTACAGAAACAGTATATTTCAATCTGGTTTCTATATAATGACTACATGTTATTTCGTATATTTACAGGCCTTATCAGTCGCTAGACAGCTTGGTGCCACAACGTACGTGGAAACATCAGCGAGGGCTTCCAGTAAAGGCGTGAAAGATGCATTCGAAGTAGCAGCACTAGCGGCTTTAGGAAAACTTAACAAACAACAAATTAAACAACAGGTGACTATTATTATATATATTTTTATTTTCAATTTGAAATAGCCTCAGAACAAATTTGTGAATTTACATAATCCTCTAAACCGCTGAGATTAAAACGGTGTTAGGATTTTAACAATTGGTAAAATATTAAAATGGTATTATTTCAATCAAGTCAGTGCACATGTATGTATATTGCCAGATAATTGTATAGTTTTTTTTCTCGCCAGAAGCAAGTCGGACGCAGCAAAAGCAAACGGGACCTGAAGGCTGAGCTAAAGGGCCGGGCGAAGAGTTGCTGTGTCATGTGATCCGTAGCCGGCCACCCTTCGAGGTGGCCGCACGACTGCTAGGTGACCACCGCCCTTCCATCCTTCAGACGAAACTTGAAATTGAGCAATTTGCCAATTATACACTCAAGAAAAGATTGCGGGCCTAACGTTAAGCCTTGTGGAACTCCTAACGTGATGAGTGCTAAATTTTTATAATGGGAAATAGGCGTTTCTAGATTATTGGAACAGAGTTCGGTTAATTTTTAATAATAAGCGAAGGTGCAATGTCGATAACCCCCAGGGTTAGAGCGTGAGACTGTGATATGCAAATGACATACGGTTCGATAGAGGCAAGATAAATTATACCAAATATGGCCAATTTTAAGTATATAAATTATGGTTTTAAAACATAACAAAAATTGTAATTTGGTTAAAGGACTGATGCATTTGGTATAATTTATGATATAGAAAGGATACGCTCTACACTCCCAAAACTTGATAAAAGCATAAATATAAAGTATACTTAATCTTAAAGAAATTATGTAGAGGAGTACGTGTTTTTCATATACATAAAAATCGATGTTTTTCTATATTAATGCATTTAAGATGTAATAATGGTAAAACCAATGCTCTGTTTTACTTTAGCGAGAGCATATAATTTGTGTGATAAAAATACGTAAGTATTTGAACGAATATGCACAATTTTGGACAATATTTGTTGTATTACGGAGGTCCACTCGATCGTTAGTTCCACGTCCAATTTTGCTACTTTAGAATAGATTTTGTACATTTAGTACATGTGAATTGATGTTGCTTTTAGTATCATCATTTTCATGTGTAATTGTTACATGTTTTAGGTATTGTATTTATTGCCTAGAGGCTCAAGAACAGTGTTGAGGTTAGTAACGTTATCAAAAGCTTTTGTAAGAACTTTCTGTTGTGTAGTAATAATTGTATGATTTGTTCACGCGAGTATAATCATAATTATTTAATCAACTCTAATGAATTGTCACTGTTTCAGTTATAAGATGAATTCACAATTCAAATCTGTCATTGGTATGTCAAACCCAAACACAAACTATTTTAAAACTGTTGATAATTATACTCGTGTTTCAAATTATACTAACACTTTCAATTCGATTCCAGATTTGACAATTTCAGTTTTGCAATATTATGAAAAGTATAAAAATAGTGACGTTGCGAAATTATTCGATACAGAAATTGAATATTTCCGGATCGATTCCTCTGGTTTATAGTAGTATAATTAAAAAACTACTACTTTAATACTAATTAATAAATAGTTATTATGAATAATTATGTATTTATTTAAATAAAAATCAATATTTTACTCTTTAATTGGCACAAAAATATTATGATTACATAAACATAAATCGCGATGGTTTATAATTTTTTTTGTGTACAACACTACACTATTATATGTGGTATCATTATTTGATAAAATGACAGTAGGTAATGTCAAATGTGGAATCGAAATATAAGTCATGGTATAGACGTGTTTCGAATATTGCTACAATCTCACGAAATTAAATCGAATTTAAAATGATTACTTGAACCCTTTCTGACAAACCATTTGTAACAAATAATGTTTAATGTTTTTAGTTTAAAAGTTAAGTCTATAAGCTTTAAATTGATTGTTAGCTTTAATTACAGTACGTTAAATTATATTACATCCTAAAAAACTTATATTTTCCTTAAAAAAATCGTACAAAAGAGTTTATTTACGATAATATATATTGTATGAGACATATCATATATTTAAGATTTTTTGAATTCCCGTATATGATTTTTGTTAAAGTATTGATAAATCCATTCGAACTTTTTTGTAAATTCTGTTTTCTATTTATCAAAACTTGGAACTTAGCACAATGCATGTTTTTGTATTAAGCCGATCATTAATTGATGTTGTTTCTAGACTTTGAAATATAGAGTTCGATGTTTTTGTATATTTGTTTTTTATTTACCTAAACACTTTAAAAAATCTTTACCAACTAGCGGCCTGCCCCAGCTTCGTAATGGTGGACATTTATTTTTTAAACATTTTTTGTAGATATATTCTATTACTTGCGATTAAAGATATAAAGACATTTTTTTTTCAAACCTTGGGTAACGTAATTATAATTTTTTAGTGATCCTTACTTTCTATTGCAAATAAAATAACCTATATTAATCGGTGATAATGTGGCATTCAAAGATGAAAGAATTTATAAAAATCGGAGAAGAATTCGTTACAATCATACTTACATACAAATCTTTCCTCTTTACAATATTAGTACAGATGATAAAAAGTATGTAGAGTTAAAAAAAATGCACTAGCACACTAGAAATCTCTATGAAACTAGTTTGGCTACTAGCGGATATTAATGAAGTGACAGGCAAATTCTCAGACTTTTAGAATATTTATTTATTTATTTATTTATTTATTGGGAAACCAAACAGAGACATCCTTAATAAAAACAAAGTCAAAAATAAAACAAATACAAACACACTGGATGCATCCACATCAGGTTACAATTATATATGATACACAAAATAATACATGACAACAACACACTAATAGTAATATAAAGTTAAGACATTAAGAGTTTCTTTATTTTATTCTTAAACAAAGCAGTAGTGGAGTGCGAAAAAGGGTCAATGTTTTTGATTGAATCTAAGGAAGAACACATCCTGTGAAGAGGCTCGCGGAACCCAATGTTGGTTCTGGGAGTCTGAAAATTAAAAGTTCTATGTAAGCGTAGAGACCTGGCAGGAACATTAAATGGTATGAGTTCAAGAAGATCTGAACAACTTATTTCATTTACGCATATTTTTCTCACTGTGACACAATCTATTAGATTACGCCTAGTACTCAGAGAAGGTAATTTATATCTTTTTAAAAGTTCCTTGTAATTAGCCCTACCACTATTCATCCGATAATTTAAAATGCGTAAAAATTTCTTTTGTACAGCCTCCAGTTATGCGACATATATAGCGTAATGCGGATTCCAGATTGGACAGGCGTACTCCAACTGGGATTGCACGAACGTCTTATAAAGGTGGATATATGTGGTTTTGTCTTTGAAGGGTCTGGTGACTCGTGTTATGAAACCTAACATGCGGTAGGCTTTATTAATAATTAAGCCTATGTGCTTATCTAGGGTTAATTTGGAGTCAAAAAGGACACCAAGATCCCTTACAGACCGCACACGTTCGAGGGCATGGTATCCAAGGGTGAAGTTGGCGGTGATTGTGTTATGTGTTTTTCTTGTAAACACGATATGCTGACACTTACTATATTTCAAGAATAATTTGTTTATTTGGCAGTAGTCATCAAGCCTATCGAGATCCTCTTGGATAAGTTTCACGTCAGAAAGTGTAACTACCTTTCTGTATAACTTTAAATCGTCTGCGTAGAGCAAGTAATTGCAGTGTAAGAAACATTTGGATATGTCATTAATATATAAGGAAAAGAGCAACGGCCCAAGAATGGAGCCCTGGGGGACGCCGGATGTCACTACTATTTGAGAAGAAGTAAACCCATTTATAACCACCGATTGAACACGATTATGCAGGTATGCTGTAAACCATCTTAAAAGATTGCCCTTAATACCATTAAAAGACAGCTTTTGTAAAAGCATCATATGGTCAACTTTATCAAATGCCTTCTGAAAGTCTGTGTAGATTGTGTCTATCTGGTGGTTATTATCTAAACCGTTAAAAATATAATTACTGAAAACAAGGAGGTTTGAGAGAGTAGATTTACCAGCTGCAAATCCGTGCTGTTGGTCTATAATAACATGCCTTAGACTGGAATAAATGCGTTGGTGAACTAATCTTTCCAGAACTTTAGGGATTGCAGAGAGTATTGAAATCGGTCGGTAATTTTCGACATCGCTCCTTTCACCACTCTTAAAGATAGGCGTTATGTAAGATAATTTCCAGCAGTCAGGGAATGTGCCACTGGACATACACTTATTGAAAATAATCTGTAAGGGGGCACATAATGACCGATATGTACGCTTAAGAAAAACTGGTCTAATTTGATCTGGACCAGGACCTTTATTTGGATCAAGCAAAAATAATTCTTTGCTGATTTCATCTTTGTCGAAAAATAAATTATTCAGAAGGATCTGAGAGTTACTGGAAAGGCTCTCATCAACGGTGTACATAGTGCCTCCACCTAAGTCAGTTTGAGATTCAAATACTGACTGAAAATAGTTTGAAAATAGCTCAACTATTTGTTTAGGGTCGTCAGATGAAATACTGCCATATTTTATCAGTTTAGGGTATCCTAAGTTAGTCTGTTTTAGCGTAGACGTGTACTTCCAAAAATATTTGATATTTGTTTTTAACGATAGTTCAATTCCTTGTATGTAACGATTATAGCAGAGTTTCATAAGACCCTTAACGCGCGCCCTTAATAAAGAAAATTCTTGATAGTCGAGCAAGTTTTTGTAGGTCTTCCAACGACACCAAAGTTTCTTCTTACGATTAAGAGCTCTTATCAGCCCTCTGCTAAACCAAACTGGATGCTTACGGGATTTAGGTCTAGAGAATGGCACGCAAGTAGCAATAATTTCATTTATTTTTGAGTAAAAGATGGCAACAGCATCTTTAGAATGGGGCGAGGCTAGTAGTGTCACCCAATCTACCCGATCAATAGCAGTATTTATTAAGTCATAATCTGCATTAAAGAAATTTCTTTGATTGA
The DNA here is from genome assembly GCF_905147795.1 of Pieris rapae. Classification (NCBI taxonomy): domain Eukaryota; kingdom Metazoa; phylum Arthropoda; class Insecta; order Lepidoptera; family Pieridae; genus Pieris; species Pieris rapae. Next base: position 1,240,157 of record NC_059529.1, on the reverse strand, counting down.
AAATAATTGATGTCATGACAGTTGACCCATCAACAGTGCTAAGTATATCTAAAGGCGGATGATGAGGAACAGGATTAAGCAACGGATCATCAGAGCAATCAACACGCCCAGGAAGTGTTGTTAGGACTAGGTCTAAGAGCCGCGCATTGTTATTGTAGACTACATTAATTTGTTTTAAATTCATAAAAGATATAGTATGCAACAATAATTTTGATGACTCAGTATTTGCAGATTGTAGTAGGGTATCTGGAGAGGATGACCAGATGAGATGAGGTAAATTAAAGTCACCTGTAATTATGTAATTAGAAAATCGAGCACTAGCGTGTATGTCATGCAGTTTTTGAAAGAATTTTATGTATGCAGAAGTATGAGTTACGGGGGGAAAGTAACAAGCATTGAGGAGGAGACGAGCGTGAGATGGCAGGTGAATGTATATTTCCTCCAAATCCGGGGCCTCAAACTCAGTCAATCTGATAGATTTAATTCCTCTTTTCACCATGACCAAGACACCGCCGCCACTCTTTTTATGAGAGAGCTGGAGGTTTCTGTCCCGTCGAAATATATCATAACCGCCCGAGTGCAACTCTCCATCAAAGACAGAATCCACTAACCAAGTCTCTACCAAAACAATAATATCAAAGTTGCTAAGAAGAATACTATTTTTGAGTTTATTTATTTTACTCTTTATGCCTCCACAGTTCTGATAGTAAATTGATAAGGCATTAAGAGCCATTACCCATACTCAAAAATATGAAGGAAGAAAATGAAGATTATAAAAAAATCCAGTTTCGCACTCCGCACCGCAATAAAAGAACAAAAAAAGAGGAAGATACCAACTAAACATATAGAACACTCGAACACAATACAAAAAATATACAAAATGTAAATAGGGGAATATAGTCATATTAATTTGGCTAGATCATCACTGGATCGCACTTGGATGGCTTTAGCTTCATCAGTTTTTCTAACAAAAATACAACAGTTTTTTATCCAAACATACTTATACCCTCTTTCCCTTGCAAGTTGCCTGACCTTACTGAAGAGTATTTTGTTTTTCAAGGTAAGGTGTTCATTGACGTAGAATCGATTGTTGCCAGAGGCAGCCACAGATCCAACCAGCAATTTATCAACTGTTAGAGAGCCACGCACACGTGCAGCAGCGATAAAATCATCACGTTTTCTGCGAGTTGTCAACTGCAGTATAATATTTCTCGGGCGACCCGTAGGTACTCCTGGCTTAACGCGGTGAACAGTTTTTATGTCTGAGTCTTTTAATTCGACGTTTAAAATGTTGCTTAGTGTAAAAGAGAGTTGCATAAGGTTTTCACCTTTAATTTCGGGCACATTTTGAATCTCGACATTGCAGTTTCTAGAGGCTTGATCGAAGTTGTCGAGCCTGTTACTCAAGGTTTCAAGCTCGTGACGTAGTGACGCATTTTCTTCTATGAGGTTGGACGGCAGGGAAGAGGAGTTTGTCGCTGCCGCTGATTCCACTTGAGCAACTCTTTCTTCGCATGTGTTTATGCGATTTTCTAAGGCAATTATATCATTCCGAAATGTTCGCGAAACCTCTAAGATTGCCGAGTTGAGATCATCGCGCCACTGTTGACTTAAGTTCGCAAACTTTGAGTCCATATATTTAGTTAACACCTCCGTGTCCACGTTCAAGGGCGAAGCCGAGCTAAGGGTAGGTGAGTTGGTCGTCGAGAGCGTTGTTTTCTTCTTAGACTTACATGCAGAACACTTCCATTTTATTCTGTTCATAGGTAAAATCTTTTTAAAGTCTGATTCCGACAGTTCCGCACAATAGAAATGTAACCATGCTAGGCAGGAGGTACATTTGATACTCTCTGCATCAGGCGCAATTTTTAAACACTTACGGCAATCCATTATTATTCTTTCTGCTCAAAACCCTATGTAGGAATAATCGAAAGAGTATGTTATAATAATTAGGTCCAAAATCCTTGTATCCAGCCGACAGGTCCACTAAGATGGCAATAATGCCGGTGTCAGATGTCAAACGCCAATAATAAAATTAACCAATGGCGTTGACTGACGTGTTTGGATGTATGTATTTATTGTGGACAAAACAATATGAGGGTATTTAAAAAATTATTTATGTGATGTATCGCAAAGGTTTTTCTTGTTAATTCAGCAGTTCCGGATGTGTCAGAAGAATCTTCAATATATATGGTTTACAGTACCTTTATAAAGTAACGGATGCACTTTTTGTTGAGACTCACTCGGTATTTACTAGATAATGTAATAAATATGCACACACAATGATACTGCTGTCATGTCACGATATAATTATCGTAATAAATGTCTATAATCCGAAAAATAATTCGAACAAAAAGATAATAAAAAAGCACCAAGTGTTTCTTATTAATTGAATTGATTTATTTTATTATAAGTAATCTAAAAGCTTATACATACAAAATACTAAGACAATACAGAAAGCCAAAACAGATTACATAGATAAACAATTTATGTATAAAAAACAGAAAACAAGACAAAGATACTTTAAAAAAAACAAAAGAATAAAATGAAAAAAACTGAAATTTGACATCTAAAAGCAACAAATAATACTAAGAATTTAAAACTACTTCTTAACAAAATTAAAGTCTTCCCGCTTCTCCAAGTACTTCTTGATCTCTCTCTTTGAGGTGGAAAAGATCAATGTCCTGACAATGGTTGTCATAGTTCGATAAAACCGGAAACATTGGCGAATTATGCAGGTACTTCGACTTTGTACGAGGAGAAAGTACTTAAAGACACACCTAGGGTTTTTAATTAGTAACAAGACGATACAATGAAAAAATACTTAGTCATTTACGGAAAAATCATTTATTTATTTATTAACACTTCGTTGCATTACATAAAAGGAAAATATTAAACATAATTTAATGACAAGCAACTGGCGGCCTTATCGCTTTAGAGCGATTTCTTCCAGACAACCACCGAATTTAATGAACGAACATAGTTTGTTTCTAATAGAAACGAATATTGACGAACCACATCTTGAACTACCAAATGCGACAACGAATTTACTCACATGCCTTCAGTGTGAAATTGGCAGCCACTAAAGGTCTTGCGCCCCCACAATTAATTTAAACCGTCTTACAGAGACGCGCTTTTCAATAAGTTACATAAGTATACAGTTTGTAATAAGAATATAATAATGTTATAACAAGCTGTATACTTATGTATACAGCTGTTATATACTGTTAAGATTTATTTAATATATTTGTGTTAAAATTAATTTGATATATTTGTTTTAAATATTGTTTGATGATTTGCTTTTTTAAAAGAGTACCGAGAGTTTTTTACGCCGGCTTTTTCTCTCGGCCTACACCCTCTGTCTTTGCCGATGAGTAGGGATGCCTACAAGTTCGAATTGATTGACGTGGAATAAGTGATACCTAGATGATCTTATGTTCCAAAATAAACGTATTTTATTTTTTATTTTATTTTAAGTAATAATGTCGAAAGCCCGTTTACTTTTTTATAATCTATCACAACGTATACGAAACGTTTTATCAAAATTCATTCCAAATTCAAAATTATTGTTCGTTTTTTAAATCCTGGAAATTTCATTTAATGTTTTTTTGTGTCGTGATATTATAAAAATTATTAAGAAAGAAAGAAAAAAATCGTTTATCATACACAATAACAGTTCATTCTAGTATTTTCTTTTCTTTTGTATTGTATCGGATATTCATGAATCCGTATGATTAGCTTTTAATTTTTTTTTATTACTTTTGATTGAGTTTGGCGATTAAAACGAGTGGCGGAGAGTTTATAGCCAGTTCTTATCTTCCGTTCTACGCCCTTGATTTGAGAACTGGCAGTAAATGTAAAATTAGAAGCATTTAAATACATTACATTTCTTTTTTGACGTTCATAAGTGTACATTATGTTACAAAAATTAATAAATGATTTTGAATTTGAATTTATGATGTGGTGTGGTCGGTGTTTGTTTCATCAAAGTCTGCATATTATTACTATGTAAAATATATATTTAACCAATTTTCTTAGTAAATAAAATAAATCAGTGAGGGCTTCAACATCTTTAAGTCTAAGCCTCAGATTTCTTTACCTGTTTAATGATGGAGGATCTCAGGGATCAGTCGCACGCTAGAGACACTTCTCTTTCGTAGTAAAGCGTGTTAATAAGTTTGAGGCGTTTTTAAAAATCTAATAAAATTGTGGTCCAATTTCGAGGGTAGTTCATAGTTATGATTCTACGCCATAAAAATAATGTTATTGGAAAATGGAAAAACAGAGGCACTTAGCTCTCCCTAAACAATAACTTACCTCATATAATTTTACGAGTTCAATAAAGGAAAACAACGGAATATTAGCTTCAATAACTGAGCAATTTGTCGTAATACCTGAATATTATATACCATTTATACTAACGTTAAATTTTTATATAATGTAGGTTCTTTCTAACTTTTCGCACAGATTTATAAATCTTAACAAAACGTATTGAAATTTTTATCTAGATTTTAAGAGTTTTTTTGTTTTTTGAGCAATGTTGGCCTAGTGGCTTCAGCGTGAGACTCTCATACCGTAGGTTCGAACCCCGGCTGTGCATCAATCTTTCTTTCTATGTGCGCATTTAACATTTGCTCGAATGGTGAAGGAAAACATCGTGAGGAAACCGTCTTAGATCCAAAAAGTCGACGACGTGTGTCAGGCACTGGAGGCTCCACAGGAAACAAAATTGAAGTTAACAAAAGTTGGAAAAAAGACTTTTACATTTACATTAATAAAAACCACAGCGGTTTTTTAATGTAAATTTAAAAAAATTAGCTTGTATTATTTTCCGCCTGATCAGTAGCCGCACCCATTTTTTTTGCTTGTCCAATATACTTTCAAATAATAATTTATTTGACAGAATATTGTATGAAAATGTTATGGTACAATCTAAAGATCGCATATTTTGCCACACATAATGGGGCGTTCATTTGTCTTAAAATTAATTATACATTACATACATTATGAGTCATATCGTTATAGTCAATTCTTATATGATGTGTATTAAGAAAATATTACATTATTAAAATATATTATAACGTTATCAAATTAATATTAATTATAATCTTACACGCAATTTATGACTAATACAATAATACATTATTTACCTAATAAGGGTTTATAAAGAGGTCACTTAATACCTGATCTTACATTCAAACCAGTTCCGAAATAGAATAAATTAAATAAAAACATTGCTTGTCACAATTCATTTAGTTCAAACAATTGAATATATTTTGTTTCGCGTATTTAATTTCTGCGGTCTGCGGTCGTCATGTGTGACGATTTCAAACTGCTCTGTCATTGATGTTCTCCTGGTATTTATCCTTGTTTATTATGTGAAATCCTTTTTATTTTTCATTTGTTGACAGGTGACATTTCCAAATAGCATTCTCCATACCGGACCATTTGGAAATTCAGGCATATTCTGTCCGACAGACAGCGGACAAAACAATGTATTGCTTTTATTAATCTGTAGGGAATGTAAAAGATTTAACGTCTCGTTTTTGTATGGAAATTAAAAAAAATTCAAGTAGTAGTTAAATAACATACTTTAAAAGCAACTGATCAGTGTCTTCCAACGTGGGCCTGACGACCCACACGGCAAATGATATCGGCTGGGTATAACAACGTGGAGACTTGAAACGAAGCTAACCAAATTGGAACCTTATACAAATCCCTGTGATGCAAGGATCTCACTAAATTAATATAGAATGATCTTTATTAAAAATATTTAATTGAATATCATTTATATGTTTGAAAATGTACTGTGTGTTCGTTAACAATTTCTTAGTGATTTCTAAAACCTATCATTTGAGTTTCTTAAGTAAATATTTTTTTTTTAATAAAAAAAATGTGTTTCATTTCATCTAAGTATTTTAGAGCTAAGATGGGAAATGGCACAAAAAAGGTTCTAAACACTACGATATTTTATTTCATTAATACTGTATACGTAAATCCACGAAAAGCTGATACAAAATTCCGCGCCTACAGAACAATTCGTAAACATAAATCTCTCGAAAAACAATTGTAAGAGAAAAAGGCGTTTCAAGCATTTCCTGATATTGGCAGAATGCACATAAGTCAATGAAAAAGGAAACTATTTTATCGGGAAATGACGCCATTTTCTTGACATAAACATTGCGACTTGATTTTTGTTGTATAGTGGTTGAATTCACGTTGACCATGCGGCAAGGCATATGCGGTCCTTTTGCCCTTAACCCAAAAGTCACATTCCTTGAGTTACAGCCGACATATGTACATATAATTCTGGAAGTCACGCGATTGTTTTGCGCGCACTACTAGTTCGTAGGGGCAGTACGTGGTATGTAAGCAAGTTAATCAATTGAGACCGATGGAGTGATCTAAATTTTGAAGCTACCCATATGATGGTGCAGTATCTTTTCTTTTAATGATAATAAGTCGTTATTCGCATAGAAACTGGTTACATTTAGATCGATTATTTATAAAAATCCGCACAATCAGCCATATAAAAATGTATGCAAATGTTGTATTAACCACAATCATAAGAACAGTTAAGTTATAATTATTGTTCTCAAAGCATGTCTAAAGACTCTCCCATTAAAGGCACCTTGACTTTTAAAATTTAATCACCTACCCCTTGAAAGCATTATACGGTAGTGATGTAAACTTCTAGGAAGGTGATTGAATAGTTTGATAGCCATGGCGTACGTTTTTAAATACATGGTGCACACACGCAGGCACCGACATTTTGGATCACTGGGTAACTTTCTCTAATGTTCAGACTTTACAGTCATAAATGCTTCAAGGATATATAAACTTGGTACTGTCAAACTACCGAGTTCATATCTTGTAACCCACAAGAGGTTGTAGGTTAGACACGGAATCTTAGTAAAAGACCTGTAGATCCCCGAAGGATCACCAACTGGGAAGATGTAATGACGAGAGCCAAAAGGCTTTAATGGAGATGGACAGGACACCTGCTCAGAGGTCAGAGAGCAAAATGGTCGAAAAAAGTAACTCAATGGACACAAGGAGAGGAAGACCATGTGCGTGGTGGGCTGATGACTTTATAAAAGCTACCGGTCCTCTGTGGCGAAGACTTGGATAGGAAGCACTGGAAACACCTGGAGGAGGCCTTTGTGCCATAAAGGCAAGCTGTACAATAGGGCAGCTATGCAACAAAACCTTAAAGAACTTTCTTAAAAACATATATATTTTTGTAAACTTTCTCTTGTATTAGTTGTAATAAATGCTTTGAAATTGAAAGGTACAAGAGATCGAACGCCCAAAACATTTTTTCTAAGTAATAAAAACTTTATTCACATCTACCGAATTTATAAATTTTTTATATAAATGTGTGAATATGATATTTAATTGAACATGATACGAGCCAAGTATATGATTAGCAAAGAGCAGTTGGCAAGACCCGTATGCTCGTTCAAACTTGAGAGCTAGTTACGAATAAATATTTCTAAAATGTGCCAAATTGCTTCAATTATATAAATGTTAATAGCAATATGTTATGTATGTATAGCTTCAGATTACAACATAAATTACTAGCAAATAGATATATTTAATGTGACTAAAATGCTGTCAAAAACTCTGGTATCTTTTATTAATAATATCTATGTTATTCTTCCTTTATATTAAATATTTATTACAATAATCAATTAATCTAAGAACTTATAATTTAGAATTTAGTATGAATTTGTGCTTTGTTATATTTTGTGTATAAATAGCACAGTTTCACCGTGCTTTATGTTTATGTTTGTGTGTGTGTACAAAAATAAATAAAATATGAATACATCAATTGTAAGATGTATTGATTGTATTGTATTTTTTACTTTGAGATTTGACGTAATGTATGGCACATTGGACAATAAGGACATGTAATATCGCCACTTCTGCTGTATTGTTGCATGGACAGGCAGCATTTTGATTAAGTCTGAATCTGTGATGACAATGCACCGTCATCTATTAACATCTGATCCGTCCCGTTGGTCGTTTTTAATTATTTATTAACTAGACCAAACATGGAAGGAATAACTTAATTATAACAGCTGTTTCGACGTTGCAATATCTGTTATATAAAAAATTTCTTTATTTGACTCAAAACAAACATTACATTCTGTATACAATATTCACTATGGTTAATCTTAAACATAATATACATCTATGAGCACTTAAGCGTTAAAACTAGTTTTATATGTGTCTACTTGTCTACTTTGTGTTGTGTTTGTCTCTTACAACACACTAATGTCAGACTCTTCGAAATTCGTATTTAAAGTATAAAAGAAAGCTATCTTTAGTTCTTAACGAAACATCTAAATTAAATACAAATTATCATACTTTTAAAACATCCTCCAAAAGCTATTTCACTCAGGCATTAAGATTACAGCAGCTCTCTGAAGTCTCATTATTTTTTGTGGATTTCCCATTCACACTAATGAGATTACACGGCGCCGGCCTTTGAAAGCTCTGCAGGGTTATTACGAAGAACGAACTAATCGTAAAATTTACGACTAGTTAGACTAACCAAAAAAATAGTACTAGGAAAATAGTTTTGCACTTATTTAAACATATTTTTACCACAGCTATAGACTATAGACCCTTTAGTATTGGGTCTATAGTCTATACCTGAGCGGGTATCAAGTAGAATCTATGATATATGTACAGAATGCTTATGTGTATAAAATTCAACACAGATATTTCATTTAGCCGAGGAGTATATATATATATATAGAGGAACTAGGGAGGTGAGCTCCTAGCGGAAGGAAGACCGCAGTAGCAGACAGCAGACTTCCCAACGGGCTGTCTTGCCTAGCGTTGCTGGGCCCCTCATGGGGATTTTCCCGCACAAGGGCGTCGTATGCCCTTGGGTCGGACCTCGTTTTGGGCCGTCGCGGTATGGTCAAACGCTGAATGGCGGAATAGAAGCTCACTGGAGCGAAGAACGAAGTGAAGGACGCCTTCCCTGGTGAAGGAGGATTTTTGCCCTAATCTGGTTGTGATTTTGCTTTGCCACGCAGCTTTGGTCTATCATACGATACTGTGATTGGATCATCTAGTGCGTTAAGTTTGTGGCTGCCCCCAGTGGCTAAGGTCGAGTTGTATACATTGCAGCCGCAATAACTTCGTTAGGTATTTCAGGTCAGGTCTTCGTGGTAATTGCTAGATACAGATTATATATATATATTTAAAAATACACTAAAAAAAATACTTTTTTAACGGATTAAAATTATGTATTATTGTAAACTTATAATTATTTATATAAGTTTACAGCTTTATATTATATAAATGACAATACTACACTAAAACTGCAAGAATTCGGTTGAAGTCAAGTAAGCTGCAAATTGTGCGACTTAAAATTTCATTTGGAATAACCCTAGAGAACTGGGTTTCTATAATTAACGATTCTCATTCAGAAAGGTATTTTACACCTAAAAGATCTCGTTAATGGCGGTTTAAGCTTGAGTATTAGCAATTCAATATTTAAAATGCAAATACTTTGGACATTCTGTTAGATGTACTTTTTAATCATCACGTGTGATTAGACAAGTAATACTAAATTTGGGGCCTTCAAGAAAAGAGCGTACCAATTCTTAAAAGGCCGGCAACGCGCGAGCCCTCTGGTATTGAGAGTGTCCATGGGCGGCGGTATCACTTAACATCAGGTAAGACTCCTGCCCGTCTCCCCTGTTCTGTGTTTGTGTGTATTATGTGTTTTTTGTTCTGCTAAGTACATAGCGGCTAATTATGCCAACTTGTGGGTATTCCCCTTAAATTTAGGGGGAACCAAGATGTCTTGAGGGGTTTTAATGGAGGTACATGTATTTGATTAATTTTAATTTGTTTTTCTTGACATTCATAAGTGTACATGTTTACCTATATGAATAAAGATATTTTGATTTGATTTGACATTTATTTATTATTTCATAGAAACGCACAATTAAAAAAGCGGGAAGCCAGCTTTTTTCAATTTTTTTCTTATTTAAAAAGTAGATAAAGCAAAACGAGTGTCAAATGTGCACATAGGAGTTAGATTAGTAATTGATAGGTAATTGATATTGAGCCGGGCTTCGAACCCTCATAGTGTGTTCAATCTAATAAATTTTTAAGTTTAGTCCTTACAAATACCATTAACTTGTAAGATCCTATCGTATATTTCATTCCCAACGGTTCCATTTACTAAACCAAGTCTTAGGCAGTCTCAAGTAAATCATGGTTTAGGCTGAAACACACCCCAGGGATAGAAACAAATTGAATTATTGGGTTCCTTTATTAAGATATTCAAATTAATAACTTGCTTATGTATTGTTAAATAAATGTGCGCACCAATTCTTAAAATACCAAGAGTTTTTACCAGTTTTATCCTCTGCCCGCTTTCCCTGTAAATAATAATAAATAGGCGAGCCTTATTCTTGTTTGACATAAATTAAATATATTTTTTAGTTAATTATGCTCTTGCAATTTACAGTAGGTATATCTTACTAGAGTTGCCTTTAAAAATCGCTTGTTAGCGATAAGCCCGCCCGATATATGTATAAGGATTTAATTATAATTAAGCGTTTATTGCTGACTCCCAGTGTAATATATATAAACATTTTTATTAGATACATAACCTAACTGAATCTTGAACACATAGGCCTCTTCCAGCTTCTATTATATTGTAATGTGTCTTTTGGTTTAAGTTTTGCCTTCTATTATCTTTACATTATCGGAACATCTTTACCTCTGTCTTCCTCTTTTCCTATTTCCATCACGTGGAAACTCTGTAAAAAAATGTCCGTTTCAACCTTTCACAAGAGATATAACTTTATAGCAATCTGTATTGTAAATGTTAAAGGTAAAAATAAAAAACGTTTATGTAACAAAATTTATTGAAGTGATGGTATGGACCGCCGACATTCTTCGAACCTCTTCAGCCAGCGTCGGCCATTGGCTGATCTGTTCAAAGAAGGTCGGCAGTTGTAGCCGCCATTCCCATTTATCATCATGTAGTCGTAGCAGTTGGTGACCCCGTCGCCATTGCAGTCCTGTTTAAAACATTAAAAATATATCAAGAAAACACTTTTTACCGGATTGAAGCTATGTATTATTGTAAGCTTAAAATTATTTAACATAATTTTAAATTTATCCGACGTTTCGCGTGCTTTACAGCGTGCGTGGTCACGGTGACTGAAGACAAAAAGTGTTACATGTCAAAAATTATCACAGCTGTAGAAAATGTTGTATTATCTGTATTTATTTCCCCGGAGTTAGTATCGACTAAAAGATGAAGGGTTTCTGCAGAAATGCTCACGGTGTCGTCCATAAAACATATAACTCATCGAAAATCTTTAATAAACAGTGAAAATTTTTAGCAAGAAGCTATTGCTTCCAAATAGAGCAATATGGAAGTATTTTTTTATTAGCCGAGGAGAAATGGTTTATTATAGTATTGGGGGGGCAATCCTCCATGGACACCCATTTCAGTTGGTGCGTTGCCAGCCTTTGATGAGAATTGGAGATCGTAACCCAGGGATGATCTCCACCGGAAATTGATTCCACAGTTCGCTAGTTCCCAAAAGAAAGTATATTGTGGAGCCTTCCACCAAATAACAAGTAAATGAGGGAATAAAACTTGATAGTTCACTCACTTGGCCAAATTTTGATAGATATCCTTCGATGATGCGTTTTGCACAGCTGAATTCGCGGGCGCAATCTTCCCATGCTGTAATAATTAATGCATGTTAATTGAAAATTGATAGATACAAAATTTAAAAAAAAAATTCGATTCCTTCGGCAGTGCGATTTTAATGCCGGCGTTTCATCGCTGTTTGCGATATTTATTCGTTGATCGAGAAAAGCATCATCTCTGGGTTAACCGGTACTATCTACCAGGCGCGAGCTTTAAAGTTTAAATGTACACTGCTGTGGACCAAACTTTTTAAATTTATTTCAATTGTTAATTTATTGTTTCTTAGTATTACTAATAATAATAATAATATTAATATTATTAATATTACTATGTAGGTATATTGTAAATACTGTATGTTTGTGGGTTGAGAATAAATATATTTCATAATTAATAATAAGTCTAAGATTGAATTTAGTCAACATGACTCAACAGTTCTTGAATATATTTTTATTTATTGTTTTTAAGTGTTTATGTATAAACGCCACTAAAAAATTACCCATGCCGAATGTGAAAGAATAAATGCAACATGTTGAAATAAATGAAATATTAATCTGTGGAGTGGCTGATTTAAATATCCATATAGTATTTCATAAATATGAATTCTCTTATATGTTAAAAAGAGGACAATCAGAGACATAAAAATATGTTATAGAAAAGATATACACTTGTGAATGACATGAGAACGTTAGCCACATCGCTAACCAGATCCATGCAACTTTCTCACAATCGCTAAGCCCGCTATATCTCACACAACTCACAACAGACTTTGTATGGACCAAGGTTGCATGGTTCCGAGCATCCTCGAATATACATGTAAATACATATAGAATATTTAGATATAATTCAAAACAAATAACATAATACATAAAAATATATCTAATAACTAACCTTAAAATTTAATTATTAAAAAATATTATTAAAAGGAGTCCCTTTAGGCAAGGTTCCGAAGATACTAGCAGCGTTCCCCCTTTGAATAGCTAGACTAATTCTTTGTGCGAGGTAGCTGCCAGCTCTTCGTTCTCCTGTGATGTCGACTAACCTTTTTGATAATTCCCTAAAAAGCCTTAACGCGCTAGGACCCCACGGACCAAGGGTCTCGACACCGAATGGGACAAAATCATATTCAGAGCCTAGACCCCTGTATTTGCAGACTTTAGCTTTTTCAGCCGCATCACAAGCCGCACGTATATATATTCTATATATCATATAGAATTAAAATAATTTAGGAGCATCTTAGGTCGTTAACAAACGCAAGACATAATAGACAATCGGAATTTTTCATGTTAGGGTATCAAAGGATCTAATTGCGGTTGTAATGTTTGCCAAGATTATATTAGAATTGGCCGAATACGCAGCATCACTGTAATTACTACAGACATGGAATAGCTACATATTTCGGAATGTCAATATTAAAATGATTGATGATTTAATCTACGCTCCCTCGTAATTAAAGTTAATAATTAATAAATTTTGACAATTTACACGAAAATAATAAACAAAAATCTTGATTCAATTTGACAGTTCGTCACTGTTGTATAATAGTACAACATGACATGACGGTTGTGCATGTAGATTGTAGAGAGTCAAAAACTAATTTTGTATTAAAATGACAGTTCATGTATGCAAATATTCATATAAATTTAGTTTTTCATTTTCTAAGTCCTCATAACAGAGCTGTATCGGAATTTATTTCAATATCAAATTAAATAATAAATGTGTAGTAAATTTAATCTATAAATATTAGCGGAAACAAAAACTAAATTGAATAGCAATTGAATAAATTATTGACAGGTATAGACTTTGAAAACGTGAGCTGTCACAGACAAAAGAGTAACATGCCATAGATTATATTTTGCGCCTTTAGCAAATTATTTAAAAATATAGGTTTCAATATGTTTACAATATGTATTGACGACTAATTTTGATTCATAATTAAAATCTATTAATCTAAGATTTACGTGTTGTGTTTTAGCGTTTACGGCGTAAGATAATTAATGTTTATATTTTTATAAAAATTTAATAGTTACAATGGTTCCTATCAGCGTCGTCTTCTGGTAGGGTAACTCTTCCAGCATCGACCCAGTACACTCTTGATATATTGAAGGGACCACAGTAGCCCGCCGTACACTCATGTGATGTGTCACATTTCGTTGACACATAACAGAGACAGTTGAAGCATTCACTTGAGAGGTTCGGGATGAAAACACCTGAAAATTTTATTTTTAAATATTTTATATAAACGCCTTTCTCATTTTAACTGTAATACTGCTTAAAAGTCGTTTACAACATAACAGGAATGAAAAAGTATTTTTATAACAAAAAATAATGTTTCTCGCAAGTTTAATACGAAGACAATCCATTTTTGGCGAAAATTTGTCGTTCCTTTTACCGAGTTTTGTTGTTTGTGCATTGTTTTTTTTGCACAATTTGTTTGAATATTGTTTCGCCCGTCAATTTTCAACAAAGGTTAGTATCAAAAGTAGCTTGAATCGACTGATGGATATTACAATCCGTCGATTGGCTATTGGCACACCGTAACCGTTTGGGCGTAAATTCTTATGTGCATCCTTAAGGGCATTTCACCTGAAGATTCTTTTGAGTTCTCGATATTAACTAAGAAATCCTAAGCTATTTACAATAATCTGAATAATATAATAGATAGAATTGATTTATAAGCTATTTCAAAGTATTATGGATAATTTATGTGCGCACATGGTTGCGTTAATTGCATTCAGAATAAAATTATGATTCAATTAAAATACCATCATATAACTTATACAGTTTGCACTTCTTGCGCTCATCTTTTCTAGTTTTATATCCTCACAGTGGTTCACAAGAGATCGCATCAAACCTTAAACCGGTAAAAGAAACAAGTTGCTCTCCATTTTCTTTAATTATTTTATTTGCACTATATTTCTGTATACGCAACGAAATGTAAATAAATAAATTTTATTAAGAAATGCTTCAACATTTACACTTTAATTGGGCCCTTACTCTAATGATACAAACCGTTCAAAAAAAAGAGTTTTTATTCCGCGATCTCAAGGTGACACCAGTGCTACGGATATTAATAAAACTAAATCGGAATCGCTAATGCAAGTAACAGAGTTCTTAAATCAGGGACATAAAACGGAAGAGAAGAACTTGTATTAAACTCTCCCTTACTCTCTAATGTATACGTATATACGTAAGATGGTAAGAACATATATATGTTCTATAACATTCACTTCTAATGGGAAGTGAGTGACTTCCCATTAGAAGTATATGTATATGTACACGTACATGACAGCACCACAGAAAAAATTCGCTCATAGCCTTAGAGCTGATTGCAAATTATGGCAGAAAAAAAATCCGCAAAATGTTATCCCATTATTAATACAAACTTTTCCTCTTAATAACTATGTGATAAGTTTTCCTTATATTTATCTAATTATGGAATTACTCATGCTTAATACAAAAACCAAAAGGTCAGCTTACCAATTGAACTGGTCCAAAATGAAAAAACGAAGCCAATGCTAACGATTGAAATGACTTTTCTGAACATTATTTGACTTAATATTCGTTATGGAAGCTTTGCCGCCTGCAAAAGATAAAAATAATAATATAAACTTTATTAGTCACAGAAATAAGCTGTGACAAAATTCATCTATCACTAGGTAGCTGCGTTGTAGGTAACTAGATCTCTTGTATCAAATTCGCACTGTTACGACTGTTTTAATATTTTCTCATTTTGACTTCCATGAGTGAGAAACTATAACTCTAATTTTTTAAAGATAAAAAAGTGCGTGCGTACAAAGTACTCATGTCAGAAGTGAAACTTTTTTGTGAATTAATTATTACTAAAAAATACATTTTTTAATACTCATATACACTGTATTAGTAATACTCGTTTATCTCCCCAGAAATAGATGGCAACATCCATAAAGATTGATTTAGTTTAGCTTGTAATTCTAACAAATAATAATAAAAGTTCAATGGACAGCTTAAAAACGAATAAAGAATGATAATAATATATCCGTGTTTCACCAACGTAATAATATTTAGGCGAAAAGAGAGGTATTCCGATCTAAATATAAGTCAAAATATGTAAAAAGCACGCGAAACGTCGAATAAATTTAAAATTATGTTTAAATAAGTTTACAATAATACATAACGTCAATCCGTTAAAAAGTGTTTTCTTTAAATGTAAATAGGCATTTCTATACAGAACACATACTTGCTTTTTGCCTTACATTTATCATCAGCCCATCTTCGGACAAAGTTTTTTTTTTATTAATATGGTAATAGTTATAACTTTATGCCAGTTTCAAGTAAAAGCTAGGGAAACTAAACGCGAGAAAAAATAAATAAACAATTCAAAAAAACAAAGCGATAAGCTAGTAAAAAAACATAATATTACGGACAAAGTTTATTCGTAACGTATTCTGACATTCTGACGTTATTCTGACATTCGCTTGAATGATTCTGACATTGACATTTGATCCTAAAAATTAGATATAATTCATATCATGTTACGTCAAACTATTGACACTTTATGGACGTAAGCGTCTACAAAATAAACGTTTTATACAATCAAAAAAATTATATAGTACTAGCAAAACAATGCTTCCGAATAGCCTAGTATTCATATTTTAGAGGCCATTATCTACTTAAACGTCATAATTATATGTTCTTTGACAATGACAGGTTTGACAGTTAGTAAAGCACTTTCTATAGTGATGATGAGTCAACCAAGAACACAATATGCAGTTGGCCTTGCGTTTATTCTATAAAAAACGCTTGTAATCGATATTAACCATATTATATGTACTAGGAAGCAACTACTTCAATTACGTAGTAATTAATGACACAATTACAGAACGGATTGGTTCGAGATAGGACGGAGAAAATTAGACCGTTCCTGTAACTCGGTTGTACTCCACATATGTTCCATTTTGTAGTTCAATAGCTACACTTTGTATCACTTAAAACAATTAAAATGTATATATGTATACAACATTCATTAAATTAATATGATTTTATTGACTAAATACATAATGTCTCGTATGTATTTGCATGCAGTAAATATAATTATTTTAATTTTATGCAAACATAATGAAACATTCACCGCTAATCGAAGCCAATATTTTTTTGCGTATACTAATTTATAATCGAACTACAGCCAGATATTAATTAACAATAATTTCTGTTAATTTTCAAAATATATCAGACCAAAAAATTTAAATAAAGTCTAGCATTTACGTAGTAAAACCTTTAATATAAACAGTTCCCAACATTACGTTTTAATCAATTCAATTCTAATTAATTGTAATTGTGATACTTGTAAATACATACAAACTTGAACTTACCTTGGAGTTTCGCACAAAAAACAATAAATTTATGTAAGGCAGCGAAGCGACGTCGGCCAATGTATGCAACGAAATAAGGACTAAATTATAAATATTGTTATTGTATCTGGTTTGAAACTTGATTCAATGGTACATCGCCACTGCAGTAAAAAAAGAACTTATGTATATTGCAGGTATAACTGGTTTAATATACAATAAAAATATGTCGCTTGTATCAGTAATTTACTAGGTGTCCTTTGGCATTGATATTTTGATAATAAACATAAGTATGTAGCATCCAAAAGGGGAACAGTTTTTCTCTATTATATCACGGATCGGAGATCTTTAACTGGTGTTACGTTTTTGTAGAAATTGATAAATAATCAAATACAAAGCAGTGACCTCCTTCAGGATATTAAAATTGTCAGCAAGAATTTGAAGTTTGTGAAGAACTTATACGGTAGTGGGTGATTGGTTTTAAAGAAATCATTGCTAAGTTCCTCTGTTTTGTTGGTACTTTCTTTTCTCTCTGTCTGGTATATGTTGTATATATTTTAAAAAAAATTTTTATAACATATACCGTAGATTCAGCACTATGTATGATGTGGAAAGCTTTAATAAAATGATAAATAAAAATATTCATATCACTATTTTTATACATTTAAGAATTATGTGGGAAGAAAAAAGTTCTTTAACGATCGGGACGACACAAGTTTATGCAGACTGTAAACGGAAAGTACAGCACAGTAGCACATATCTCGGATATGATTTGCGTCATCTTCGATACGACTTGTTCCAGTTTTTAATGATGGGCAAAATTCTAGGTAAGAGAGAGGCTGGTAGGAGAAAGAAGTGGCTGCAGAACGTAAGGGAGTGGACCGGCATTACATCCACCAGGTGCTTATTATTCTAGTGCAAATTACCCGGAAACTTAAGTTGGTAGTTAGTATGTGGCGTCTGGGCCACTTTATAAATAAAGGTTGGCTGTTTAGGAAGAAGAGAATGTGTGAAAGAAACTATCGTTAAGAAAGCAATCTTAGACGCCAAAAGTCGGTAATATTAATTAAGTCTAATACTTAAACTGTTCATTTACTCGTAAATGTAGTCATTGTTTCTGCATTATGACAACCCTCACAAAATGAAACATAATTTACATAGCTTAGGTACTTGTGTTTAGTACGAATAAGATATTTTTTAAGGGGTGGGGGGGGGGCAAATAAGCCTACGAGAGGAGCAGTCATAGCAGCCTTTGAGGGAGGACTGTAGAGTATACTTCTTTAAACAATTGGAGATCAGGCAAGATCCCCCCACTGGGAGTCGATTCCTCAGTTTGCCAATTCTCAAAATCAAAAGTGAAAGTCAAAAATTATTTATTAATATAGGTAACACAATATACACTTATGAATGTTAAAAAAAGAAACGTACATTAAATGCTACTAATACAAATTTTACACTTACTGCCAGTTCTCAAATCAAGGCCGTAGAATGGGAGAGAAGAACTGGCAATAAACTTTCTACCACTTTTTTAATCATCATTTTCTTTTGTTTAACACAACGTTTGTAAAGAGATGCTGTCTTTAGAAGCGGACCGTGGAAGACTTCTCATGAATTCTCCTCGTAATGGTGATGAAACGAAGCAGGTAAGATAAAACAACTCTTCCTAACTCTTTCCGTAGTACGCTTTGTACAATACACATAAAGACGCAATTCAACATTTAAGAACGTATATTTTGACCTAACAATTATAATAACAAATCGTTTATTTGCAAAGAAAGTGGTACATTCAGATTGATTTAGTATAAATAACCCACAAGCTACATTAAACTAGGCATGCAAATGACATATTAATTATCATAATGTCATAATGTACCTACAGTAAAGATATTTGGGATATTTTAATTATGTCAAAACTTATGGTCTAAATATTCTCGCATTAAAGGCACCCTGACTTTAAAAATTTAATGAGAGCATTACACGGCAGTCATGTAAACTTCTAGGAAGGTGATTAAATAGTTAGATAGCCACGGCGTAACAGGTTTTGAAGTCAAACTTCTTAAGGCGCATGAGGGTAAAATTTTTACAAATGTAACTTCACGCAAGTATGCAACGGAAGTGTCGAAAAAGAGAGAGAGAGCGATCGAGACCGATTGAGAGAGAGTAAGACAGGACGAACGTAGCATGAAGCAACTAGCGATGGAGTGAGAGTAGGGAGCAAGTGAGAAAGATCGAGAGAAAAAGTGAGATAGAGCGATTGTCGTATCACGCACAGTGCCATGAAGCGAAAGGTGGGAGAGAGCTATAGTGAGAAAGATTGAACGAGAGAGAGAATAAGGGATATTGAGAAATAATACATGCTATATTAGTTTGTGTATTCGTTTACTATTTAATTTCATTTAGCACTTATACGTACAGTGAATAGAGATATACAAATACAAACATGGAGTATTAGGGCTTTTACCTTTTTTTATTTATTTATTGATAAAAAAGCTTGCCAACGGCTTACCTTAGTAATTATTAATTCACAAAGAAGTTTCACTTCTGACATGTGTACTTTGTACGCACGCATTTTTTTTTTAATACACCATGGTACAATACCCACAGCCGTGTTGGATCGGTAGATAGGCGAGTTGCGTTAAGTTTTGTATATGGTGCGAAAAGCACCAAGTACATACATTATAACGTAGATTATGCATTCGGCGCGCTTACAATAACTCTTGTTATTTCCCCCAAGGCTCGCTTCCCGCTCAAATTCACTCTGCGTTCCAGAATACCGAATGAAACTTCACAAAGGGGTTCATACAAAGAGATTTAAATATAATATAGATTACATCAGTACTCTGAAACTGTAGTCAAAAATTTTCAAACTATTCCAGTGTGAAAAAGGACGCTGAACGAAAATATATTGTAATAAAATTTTTGGATTTTCTTTAAAGTTGTTGACCCGGTAGAAGTTTTTCCTTATATTAGAAAAACAAGCTGACCCGGCGAACTTTGTTCCGCCTTAATGGTATTAAATAAGCAGGTTTTTTTTATTGGAAAAAATACAAAAAAATTAAATACCTACATTAATCATTCATTATTATTTCTGTATTTTAGTACATAGGTTGCATATTTGCTCTCGTGATTGAGAAGCACGAAGTCGAGCCATACTATCGCGGCGCTGTTCACGTGCAATTTGTTGTTCTTCTTCAGTCCTTTCATTTGCAGTATTTCGAATTCTTCTTGCATTACGGCTTTGTCGGGAAAGATTCGATCGTCTTTGAAAACTCAAATTTTCAACCATACCGAGTTTTATAGTTCACTGTTTATACGAATGGGCAATGGCACTATCATTACATTATAATTGTTAATTATTTATTTAATAGAAATAGTTTGAATATTGATTTCTTACAAATATCAAATTGTCATTACATAGCTGTCATTATACGTCAATAGCTATCATTTGCGTTTTCTTATTCCAAGTTTGATTCCTTTTTGTTATACCACGTTTTATAGTGACTGACGTTTCATGTCAAGTCACACGGGAACGCTTTCGAACGGGATAAAAAGTATCCTATGTCCGTCTCCTGGCTCTAAGCTACCTCCATACCAATTTTCAGCCAAATCTGTTCTGCCGTTCTTGAGTTATAAGTGGTGTAACTAACACGACTTTCTTTTATATATATAGATGGTCAATTTCCATTTTAGTAGTTTTCGGGTTAGTGACAGTGTAATAACGGTAATATATATTTTTTAATCATAAAATCAATTTGGGGTACGCCAATGAGAAGCTTACAAATTCTATATGAATTTTATATTTTTACAAGGCAAAGAAAACGTGTTATAAAATAAATAAAGAATGGCCTAATAAATAGTTCATTCTGGTATATCATTAAATATGTACTAACACCTTTTCTTAGAATACTATTTATATATATATATATACAGTATTCACAATTTTCTGAAACTGCATAGTAAACGAATAATAGCGATAAGAAAATTAAATTTGCATAGTATTTAAAAAAAAATACTGATATAAAAAAACATACGATTTAAACCACAAATATTCCTCTGGATGTCTTTATTTTTCTCGGGTGAAGTGTCCCTTTTACTTGCACTGGCAATAAGTTAAAACTATTAATTGCCATATAAAAAAATAAAATAACTTAATATAATAAACCATTTTTCAACTATTTTCTCCATTTTATTTCTGACATAGATCAACAGGACGATTACTAAAAATGTAACCTATTTTAAAGTTCCCAAATATACATTATTATGTATATCAGGTAAAACCGAAGACGGAAGTTATCACTTCCACGTGAACATTTCTTCCTAACCTTCAAAAGATCCTACGGGACATTGAACTGGACCATGTATGTACTAAGAATTCCAACATTGCTGCATCTTAACTGAAAACGAATGAATAATCCAAACAGGACTTGATGAAAATTCATGAGGCGTCAAACTCGTTAAAATTATTCCGGGCTAGAAGTAGGCAAGTTCGTTATTTTTAATTGTTTTGACCAATTTAACTTTCTCCATTTGAGCCCTCGATCCATGTATTATACTAGGTACAGCGTATTTATCTGTTTGGTTATTTAATAATTAATCGAAATTTCGCTTGCCCAAGAGAACAATGTTTTGAAACACTATTACGACTGTGTTTTCTCATTATGGAATTCGGAATTTTTTTTGTCAAGAAAAGTTATAAAACATTTTACTTAAAAAACACGAGGAATGAGGATGTCTTTATAATTAAAATTATTTTCTGGAGAATGTTAGTAATACTCTTTTACTTAATTAAACTTACCTGAAATAGATAGCAGCAACCATAATCACAGTTTTAGTTTAGATTGTAATTCTACCACATAATCATAAAATTTATGTGACAGATTAAAAACGGATCAAGAGCGGTAATATACCTATGTTTCATTATATTTCGATCGAATACTATGGTAAAAATTATTATACTAAAATCACCGTCGTAATGTCCAGTTACTGTGTCTTCTGTAATTATATTTTAAAATAGTGTAAAAGTCGTAAAACGCTCTTTACTCTAATTAGGTAAAATACAGTAATATACATTCGTTACTCTTTAACTATTTATATTAAAACATAACAATGTTTAAATCGTTAAATAAAAAAAATAGTATATACATATATTTGTATATGTAATGTACATAGTATCCCAGTAATACTTACTAGTAATAGCATATTTACCGTTTACGAGTTTGTTCCCCGGGGCAAGCGATTTGTAAGCCGTTTTATTCCTGTCTTATTTCAAAGAGTCAAACTTTACTATATTTTATTGCTATAAATCATAATGTGTCCGCGACTGCGAAGACAGTATATATCTGTAACTTATGCATCTAAATGCCTATACTAAAATGTAGGAAGTTTTGAAATCATCGCCAAGATTACTATTTATTTAAATGCTATGGTGCAAAGGTACGCCAAACTAATGATGGACTTGACTAATCATTACACATTTCACACTACAGAAATATAACTTGAGAAATCTCCACGTTATAGGGGCATATACCGCGTTATACAGGACCAATATGATAATACATAACATAAAACTTATACTTTAAGCATAATGCCGTCAGAAAACTGACTTTTAAAGACACACTGCATTAAATATATTTGCATTATTATTAAAAAGCACTTCCAGGACTTTAAAAACCTCCTTTGTGGCGAAAAGACGGGAAAACTGTACGCTAAGTTAAAGAAAGCTTTGTTGCATGAAATAGGATTCTATTATGCACAGACTATAAAGCTAATGATATTGCCCGCCATTTCACGTACGTGCTGTCATTTGTCAATTGTCATTGCCATATTAAAATATTACGAGACTCGGGAGCGGGAGTGTTCCCGGAGTGACGTTTTATTTCATGGTGCAATTCATATGACTTGGTTATCGTAAAGTTAATTTATCATTTATGAATAATATCACACATTAAATTAGTGTTTTGTTGCTATGTTATTGCAATTTTTATAATGTCTTGAAGAAATGTCTGAATTAACTATTTAATAAGATTTGATAAATACACTTATTTAGACTATAAAGTTTATCAGTATTCAATTTATTTTTGAGTCAAAAACAATGTCATATAGACAAAAATATTTTGAAAAAATATTTCCTTAAAGTCATCCAAAAACTTAATGCACTGCCCGGGAATCGAACCCGGGTCGCAAGAATGGGAATCTTGCATGATACCACTACACCAGCAGTGCGCGATATTGCAGATTGAAAATATGTAATATACTGATATTAATAATATACGAATACTTAGTTCTTAAAGATATTTATTCAAGAAATTAAAACATTTTTCCCTCAAATAGGTATAGATACGCTCAGGTAGGTAGTACAAAAAATAATCGAAAAATTAAAAAAAATCTTATCAGCTAACGGGACCAAAGTTATCAATTAACTGGTTATAAACTTTATTAAATGCATTATCAAAATATTGTACTAATACCTACATATACATACCTAATATATCAATATTTGTGTACATCTTACATCTTTACGCCCACGAAAAAATTCTAGATCAAGCAATTTTCTTAATTCCTGTAATTAACACCCATCTGGATTGCATCTCTGAAAACTGCATTCTTTAATACAGTATCTATTACCTAGTGCCTGAAACTCAACATCGTGCTTAACTGAGCCGCCGACAGATGGAGTAAACAATGTAATACAATATGTCAGAAAATAACAAAACGTAGTAATTATATATGTATAAACAAAATAAAAGTAAATACATTAGTTGAAATTCAAGCAATATTTATGTAATTATTACACTTAAGTTGTCCTTCGATATTCGTAGTAATTCGAATAATTTATTCATTTAAATTTAGTTCATTTTCCTGTCACTAGGGGCGCTTTTGTAGTTCCGCATGCGTAGTTGTTTTCCTGTTTTTTTTTCAATGCCCGTGAATTTCATGAATGGCGCTCGTTCACAGTCGATAGAACAATAATAAAATGTATATTATTTAAATGTCAGAAAATGTCAGAACAAATAGCTCATATTATCAAGAAAAAACCGATTAGATAGTGTTGTGAACAGAAGACGTTGGGTTTCCCGCTAAAATTTGACAATAAATAATTGTAAGTAATCTTTCCTTTTGCTTAATCTATTATAGGAATGAAAATTAAGAAGGTAAATTATATGTTTAAAATATTAATCAGATAATTATATTTAAAGTAAATGTAGATTAAATATTTTCTAGCGGCACTTTTTCCTTGAAAACAAAACTGCGGTAATTTTATTGATTTGACACTTCGCTCAATTCAATGTTGTGAATCGTCACTATGCGAACTTTTTTGTATTCCTTTAAATACGCTAATTATTTTTATTAATTCATTTATTCCCAGATTATAGATGAATTTTGTAACTGATTGTATTAGTACTTTTAATCATTCAACACAATATGTCAATATTTTCTATCATATTATCTCTTTAGTTAAACATATTTTTGTAGTATATAATATAAAGCTATTACAGTTATTCTGTATATAATAATATAAATATATTCAACCTGAGTCTTAGGTTTAAGATACGAATACTGTTTACATGCTGTACATTTTGGTATTTCATTTATAAGCAATGTAGGACCAGAGATTATTCAATTATTTGTGGGGTTTAAAAAACAATAAACAAATGAATATTACAGATTAAATTAAAAACGAAAATTTTAAACAGACAAAATTTATGGTCACTTGTCAAAAGAAATTAGTCAAATTTTAAATTATACTTTTATCTTTAGGTTACCTCATTGAGAAATTAGCTACTAATCTTTTAATAAACAATTGGCGCCAGAAATAAAAGCATGTCATATTGCAATTTGTAAAAGATCGATACTGATAAATCATGAGCTTAGGAAGGATAATTTTATTGCTTTAAACAGTCGAGACTCGAGAATTGTCTAGGTTTTTAGGTCAAGTGTTCTGTCTGCCAAACAAATTTTATATGAAGACAAGCGTAATGTGGCGTAAGATGTTAAACATACATTATATTAAAATAAAATGTTTTGTCTGTTTTCCTTAAATTTATAGCAGTGCTTACGTTTAAATTGAACTTTTAGTAAGTGTTATATATACTGTGGCCATATGGTAAGAAACAAGAAGGGAAAATGGACAAAAGATGTTACTGACTGGTATCCTCGGGATGGGAAAAGAAAGAAAGGAAGGCAAAAAACAAGATGGGAGGATGATATTAGGAAGATAGCTGGAACAACATGGCAAAGAAAAGCCGCAGATAGACATGGATGGGAAAGCCTAGGGGAGGCCTATGCCAAAAGGCAAACTGATACCGAAAATTGAAATAAATCTAATGTATATTTGTATCAGGTTAATCAGTAATAAAGGCTATTTTTATTTTATTTATTTTATATATAATGTAAATTAATATTCTTTATAACAAGTCTAAAGGCAGGTGTCGAGATATAGCACTAAATATGATTTAAAATGTCAAAAACGTCATAAATTTTGTCACACTAGAGTTATAGTTCGCGCTAATACTCATTTTCGGTTCACATTCTGTATACGATCACGTGTAATAAAATGTTAATAAAACCTTTTATGTAATTTTAGATGCTAGGTAGCCAAAAGTAGTGTAGGTGACCAAATTAGCTGTTTACGTTATGTCGTTTGATACGCGAATAAATTGTTCTGAAAAGAACAGTTGTACGTTTGCGTAAGATACAAGTGTGTTCTGAAAAGAACAGTTTTATCAGTGTTGTCGCATAGGCTGTAGGCATATCGAAGTGAGCTCAAGAGAGCACATCCGAACGCTTCAGCCGCTGCGCGCAGAAAAGGGTCAAATTTTTGCCGCGCCTCGCTTTTGTTGAAACACGAGTCAGGTAGCGAAAGATCCCTTTCGACCACACCCTGCGCGTATTGGCTGAACGTTTTAAGTTAACATGTCATTACTACTTTTAAGGATAGTTTAAGTTTTTTATACAAATGTATCTATTTTTGTAAAATATTATTCATTCCATATTCAAGATTCAATATACACGCTTATATACTCAGTTCCATTTTCAACCTCTTCTCGGCAAGTTATTAGGGAGTTTTATTTTATCTACAACCAACCAGCTCCTAAAGTGAAATTATTCCTAAAGTGGAAATACTTCCGAAAGTGGTGGTGAGCTCAAGAGAGCACATCCGAACGCTTCAGCCGCTGCGCGCAGAAAAGGGTCAAATTTTTGCCGCGCCTCGCTACCTGACTCGTGTTTCAACAAAAGCGAGGCGCGGCAAAAATTTGACCCTTTTCTGCGCGCAGCGGCTGAAGCGTTCGGATGTGCTCTCTTGAGCTCACTTCGATATGCCTACAGCCTATGCGACAACACTGATAAAACTGTTCTTTTCAGAACACACTTGTATCTTACGCAAACGTACAACTGTTCTTTTCAGAACAATTTATTCGCGTATCAAACGACATAACGTAAACAGCTAATTTGGTCACCTACAGGAGCCTATCTAGATGTTTTTTCGTATTTTGTGAAAGCCTTTTATTACAAATGTTAATATAGTTTTTGAAGTGAAACTTCTTTATCGGCGCGGGCGTTGGAAAAAAAAACTGTCACATTTTTCCGTAACGCGCCATCTTTTTCTTGTCATTACGGATGCTTCATGCAAACATTCGAGAGATTCGAAGCCATTAATAACAAAAATATACAATAACGATTACAATGATACTAATAATTACATTACATTTAATGAAATTATAATTCTAATTCTGTAAAAATTAGTTAACTAATTAACAAAAATTTATAATATATTTCAGAAAATAAGGTAATTTAAAGAAGTTTCACTTCTTACGTGTGTACACTAGTACACGCACACATTTTTTATTGTAAAAGGTCTGACTGAGTCAAAGCAGAAAAAGACTTAACTGATGTATAATATTTACTAACAAGCAGTAGGTACAGGTAAATGTAATCATCAATGTAGACTGTATAACAATTGATTGATTTATTACATATTATTGTATATTATATGCATTTGCATGACAAGAAACTGCCGCATACGTAACTACTAATTGTAGGTACATTTAGTTATCCGTACTTTGTATCACTGTAATTAACAATTATTGTATCGAGATATATAAATATATTTTTTAATATAATGGCAGTCGAGATATTTTAAAGTTATGTTAAATGGCTTCACATTTTTTTAAAAGTAAAAGACATTTCTAGACTATGGTCCCTCAATATTGTCCAAAAACCTAATTATTTAATGTATTTGGCGCATTCTAAAAAAACCTTCTTTCACTCTAGTTCAAATCGTGTTCCACATATCACTTTATAGGGTGCGGAATGTAAACCAAAAGCTTAATAACTTTTTTTATTATGTTGATGGTACTTTTTTGTACAGTTCCACGACCTTCTTACTTTACGTGATTCAATTAAATAGCTAAAAAATAGCGCGTTACTATCAGTTCTCATTCCACAGACTGCATAGAACGTTAACACACTCACTATCCATCCGTTTCTAAAACGCCAACAAATAAATGTTGTTTTTTGTGACATAAGCAAAAATTTACAGCACAATGTCAAGTAGCCCTTTTCCATATACCTGTGAACTATGCGGGGCAGAGGGCCTGACAGATGAGGGGATGCGTTCACATACATTGGAGGCCCACGTGGCAGGAAGACCAGATTGCCCCTTCTGTGACTGCACGGTACCACAGCCACAACTAGTAGGCCATGTGCAAAGAGTCCATCTACACTATCTCACGCCAGAAAGAGAGCTAATGGCGTTCATAGATGATCAAAGTCCAGGGTTAGTAAAATGAATAAATGTGATTTTCTTCGGATTCATTCTTTCAAATCGACAGTTTTGTTAAAATATTAGTACCTACACCACAAATTAATTAATACTTTTTAAATTAAAAACATGTAAATGAATTTTGTTTTAGCTGAATGTTTTGCGTCGATCTCAATCGTAATGCGTTTTGTGGGTTTTTTCGCCACGTGACATTTGAAGAAATGTCGAATTATTTTTATAATAAAAGTATAATTTCAGTTACGACGAAGACTCAAAAATGACAACTACAGATAGCTGCAGTTACAACACTCCGGGTTCAATTAACGGATGGCATAGCCCTGTTGAGGTCTCCACGTCTTTTCACAATGGCGCAATATCCAAGAATAATAGTTACTATCACAACGGATATCAGGAAAAGGAGAACTGTAATCATAGAAGCGAAAAAGACGAAGATAGATTCTCAAGGTCGCCTAAAAATCTTAATCTAGCTAATGGTGTGAAAAATAACAATATAAGTAATGGAGTTATTAAAAAGAAAAATAAAGAAACTGCAAACGAAAAGGAATTGATGAATGGCCTTGATAAGAAAAGTGGGTATAGAAAATAGGGGAATAATCGAATAATTGTTATCATAAATCAATACGACAGATAATACTAATTTTATATTTAAACTTTTTCCGCAGGTGTTAATTCAAGCCCAACGCACAATAACGTAAATAACTATGATGGTTCACCAAAAAATAACAAGTTAGCTATGGCAAGTGCTGGACAGGGTTCACCCTTGAGATCACAGTTAGCTTTAAAACTAAAGTCGAATACACCAAAAAAATTGGCACCGACTCCAAGTCCAACTGTCCAAGTAAGTGCAAAAATTATATTATTTTTGGCCTGTGTTTAAAACACACAGATAAACTTTAGTAAATCGACTGTATATAACTGTCAAAAATCTGAAATAGTTGGCGGGAATTGAAATTTGAAAGTGTACACTTGTCATAATTTTTTAAATTTACTAGTTTTTACTACTTTAAATTCTAATGTTATATTAAATATACTTATTCATTGAGCTTAACATTCGTTACATTATATCGAATAATATATTTACTTACAGTGTCTTCTTTGTGATTTTACGTCATCATGTCCGAGGAAATTGGAAGAACATATAAATCGTGCACACTTCGATTTAACGTCTCCTTCTGTTATGGGAAATGAAAATTCTTATGATAATTTAGATAATGCCACATTAAGTCTAACGAACCCTACATTAGGTCTCGCAAATCCTACAATAAACTTAGATAATCCTACGTTGGCGTTGAGTGCCATGGCGTTGTCACCTGGACCACATAGCTCGTCATTCCAGTGTCCAATTTGTGAGAAAGAATTCGCGAATGGATCTGACGTGGAACTTCATGTGAATGTGGAACATCGGGACATCTTGAGTCCCCAAAAACCAGTTAGTATTTTATTTACAAATCAATTTCTGTTAAAGAATAGTTGTTGGTAGCAATATTATAAATTTTTAATAAATATCCCAGCTATTGGGGTACCTATCATTGTTTTTAATTTTAGTTAATTCACTTATATTTGATATTTCAGTCTTAATAATCATAATATGTTGGGAAAGTGTAATTTTAAAATTTCAGGAGCAAGTAGACAATGCATCTTGCGATGATGTGATTATGATGGAAGAGAGTCCTGTCAGCAATTGTCCAATATGTTGTCAGCCATTACCAATCTCGCAGCATGAATTGGTAATTTTATCTAATAAGAAATAATTAGCCAACTAAAACTAGAGTGAAATACTAGGCAGTGGAAAATATCTTTCTTAATCTTAATTAATTTTGGGTATGCATATCTCACAAATACATGTATATTGACTTGAGTAATTAAAACTTTACTGTAACCTGTACCAAACAAGTAATATATACAAGGTTTTTGATTTGTAGACTTAACTGCTGCTATACATATAAAGTTTATAAATTAAATATTTTGCTCTAGATTCAGCACATAGAGGAACATTTTGAAAGAGGCGAAGATATGGGTGCTTCATCATTGTCAGAAGCTGAAAGAGAAGCTCAGAAGACACGGGAAGAACAAGAGTTTCAGTTACTTAGGGTCTGTATATGATTTTATAATTATTATTGTTTTGATAAAAATAAGAAGATTTTTAGTGGTAGGCTTGCAATGTGTTTATATTTAAGTAAAACCTAACAAAACCACATTATTATCAGACTCAGATATGGAATAACACCTGGTACTACCAAAAGCACTCATTGTAGATTTGATTTTATCTAAGTATGTGATACTTGACACTATAATTTCAGTAGTTGACTTTAATTAAAACACATATAACAATATAAATTCCTTGAAAAAAAAAAACACAAACTTACCTATAACTTATGCCTGATTTTGCTTTAATTCAATCAGGGCAAGTATTATAAAGCCCATAAAAAATTGAATTACACAACAAATTAATTTGTTAAATTTTACTGTGTAAGTATTTAATAAAAGAAGAAATAAAAGTGTTACCTACATAATTAATCAGCTAAGATGTAAAAATATAATAAGCCTAGTATGGAATTATTTGATTATTCCAAATAATAAATTAACTGTAGGCTCAATATGGTATGGAAGAAGATGAAGAAGGCTACAGTAGTCGAGCAGCTAGCAGTCTCAAGCGAGCGGTGTACAGTGGAGCCCTATCAGTAGCTGGCTATTATGAACGCAGTGTAGGTCTTCGTCGGGCCTCTGCTTCTGGCTTGGACACAGGGTGTTCTAAAACTAGTGGTAAGTTAATTTGGCAAAATATTTATTTTGTTAGAGGGCCATCCTTCTGTAAATTCTGTGCTTTTTAAATGTTTATTACTTTACAAAAATTGTGTCCAGAGATATGTTAATTGGTTTTAACAACAGTATAAAAAGTAGATGATTTCTTTTATTATTCAAAACTAGCTTTGACGGTTTCATCTGTGGTGATTCAGCCATTGCACATTATAATATTTTCGATGAAAAATAATTTTGCCATATTTTTGTTATAATTAACTTGATGATAGTTCTGTACGCATTATTATTCTTTTGTCTCTTTCTGTTATATTGTTATTAACCTATAATAAAAAGAGACAGATGCATACTATACAAACATAGTATAGATATATTTTTTATGATAAAGAGATGGAGTTTATCCGAACTTTTGTGTGTATTTTGGAATTAATACAAATAACATATAGATTACACTAATTATATGTTCTAGGAATATTGGAAAGGATAGTGCAACTAAATGCTCAGAACCCGAGTATTGTGAAGACCTATCTGTGCAGTGCGGTGGACCACTATGCCAGTACTTATGGGGATAGGGGCTGGGGGTGTGGTTATAGGTGAGTTAATTTTTAAAATTTTTAATTTTTAAAAGATTTTGTTGCTTATTTCTGTTTGAATTAAATTTATATAACTACATCTGACTGGTGTCTAGTGCATAGCCGGCCTATGGTCGAAGAGTACATATACACAATTGAAAGGTTCACAGTGGTTTAGATTGTGCTATACATAAAACATATAAACATAGTAATTATAAGGATTATTATTTTTTAAATACAGAAAAAAATGGCGACCTTCTAGGGGCCAGGGGGCCGTTGCAACTCAAGCCCCAAGAGGGATCTTAGTTAGATTGTATTTATATTTTATAAAATTTGGACTTATTTAACAGGAACATGCAAATGGTACTCTCGTCTCTCCTCCGTCACCCCCCATTTGCGGCTTTGCTCAGCGGGGTCACTGAACGTGAGTGCGACTGCGTACCTTCAATACCCACTTTACAACGACTCGTCGAGAGGGCTTGGAGTCTCGGCTTCGATACCCAGGTTAGATATATAATCATTTTAATAAATAATCATATGATATTGCTCTTATTTAAACCGGATACGTCTGCATGGTCATGCATGGTCATATATAGTTTTGCATGGTCGGTCAACTGAATGCTTCTAGTTCATTCCAGGTGTTGCATAGGACTTATGATCTTTATTTTTTATATCTTTCATCTAACAGTAGTTGACCATGCTGTCACTAACAACTAACGATATGGTTATTTATTTCATAACGAAGTGCTTGATCGCAATTGAATTGCAAATTTGTGACGTCATTACATTAAAAGCCTTCAACAGGGTTCCGAACAGTTGGGTTCGAAGCTGCACAACACGAGGAAATGGATTGGGGCTTGCGAAGTGGTCACTGTACTCTCCTCACTCAGGATAAAGTAAGTCTTACTTCACTGTACTCAGAAATTCTCCCCTAAGTCCTAATTGTGCAGACACAAAAGCATGAACATCTACTTGGGGAGCGTAACATAAGTATTACATAACAAATTTTGGGGGTGTTTGGGGTCAAACTGTAAACATAGCTAGTAAAAGAAAATCAGTCAAAAAACGGGGGAAAAGATAAGTGATGTTGGCAATCGCTTTGGATTTTTCTTCTCTCCATTTAACGACACCTCTCTATAACGTTATAAAATGCAGTCCCTTCAGTGTCGTTATATAGAACTTACACTGTATATATATATATTTATTTATCAATTCAAAGACAACAGATGGCTGATCACCGACTTGTCTATGAAAGACACTTTACCAGATGAGCCCTCCACCTCTGTTCTATAAAAGAAAACAAAGAAAATGTTTTCCAGGTGTTCACTAATAGACTTCCATAAGCCGACATCAGCTGACGGAAGCCACCCAGCCCTTTTCGAGTGGGTCCACAAGTACTTCCATGATGAACCCCAAGCATTTAAACCGCCTTTGTACTTACAGCATCAAGGTATTTTGATACTTAAGTATTGCACTTCTTGCCTACCTTATGTAATTTAATCCATGTTTTTTTTCTTTTACTCACAGTGGTTATCTGGAAGAAATCGCTCGAAATCGCTAAAATCAAACGCAAATCGCTTTTCATTAATTCTTACTTATTAGAGTCAGATAATTTCGTAAACTAAAGTATAAAAAGATTTATTATTAAAAAAAACATATATAATAAAATTAAATATATTTTTCTATAATAATTCTAGGTCATTCGCGAACCATAATTGGCTATGAGAAACACAAGGACGGCAAGGCGACATTACTAGTGTTAGACCCATCGCATTCGCCAGCACAGGTAATTTAAAAAAAATATTTACAAAAAAAATAGATATATTTGTAATTAAAATAGATAAATAAATTCAATAAAAATTTGATGAAACAAAAATAAATTAAATAAAAAATATTTATTATATATGTAAAAACACAACAATAATTAAAACTTCAAAACAAAAAAGCACAGGTAATTAAAAAAAATAGTAACAAAAATTTAGATACATATTTGTAATTAAAATAGATAAATAAATTCAATTAAAATTTGATGAAACAAAAATAAATTCAATAAAAAATATTTGTTAGAAATATTAAAAAAAAAACAAAAAAAAATTAGAAGAAAAAAAAAGAATATTTTTCTTTATAGGTAATATTAGTGTAAGCGGTTTAACCGTAATTTTAACTGCAGTTTTAACTCCACTCCATTACAGGTGCGTCAAGTAGTGTGTGGAAGTGTGAGCGCGTGCGCCGGTGCATTGAGATTATTAAGGCGCGGCTCCAGTGCACTTAGAGCTAGACAGTACCAGCTTTTGTGTGTCACCGGTCTTATTTCTAATGACCGGGAGTATGAGGTAAGGTAAAAAAAAACTGACTTTATCACCTATTTTTATGTCAGGCAAATGTGGTATCAATTTTTTTTTTACTAATACATTGTAAGCTGTCAATTTGACGTTTCTCTATGATTGCTGAAAAGTACGTAAATGTAAATTTGCGTTTGGTATATAACAAAATAGCGAATTAAATATATAAATATATAAGAGCGTACAAAATTTTTAAAAGGCCGGCAACGCACTCTCGAGCCCTCTAGCATCGAGAGTGTCCGTGGGCGGCGGTATCACTTAACATCAGGTGATCCTCCTGCCCGTTTGCCCCCTGTTCTATAAAATAATAATAATAGCGGACCTAACAGACAGAATATTTCAGAAATTAATCATCAGAATCAGTCCAGCCGTTTAGTGACACACACCGAATATTTATATAAATATATTAGATATAGATACCAGCCGTTTCAGCCTGAGGTCGTAGGTTCGATCCCGGCTGTGCACCAATGGACTTTCTATATGCCCATTTTACATTTGCTCGAACGGTGAAGGAAAACATCGTGAAGAGACCGGCTTGTCTGTGTGTGTCAGGCACTGGAGACTGACAAATGATCATACAACAGAAATATGTTGTAAGGTTCATATGAATAATCATTGAATTCAAATTCAAAATTTATTTATTCATATAGATAACATAATGTACACTTATGAACGTCAAAAAAAAAGAAATATTAAATGAATCTAATTTTTCATTTACTGTCAGTTCTCAAATCAAGGGCGTAGAACGGAAGAGAAGAACTGGCAATAAACTCTCCGCCACACTTTTTAATCTTTTTCATTTTTTATCTCTTTTTAATTTTTTTGATTAACTAACTACTGTTTATAAGGCTTATATATTTCCAGGCAAGTAAAGTACTTCAGTCGGTTCGTATACCGTAATTTACGGATTCTCCCGCCCGATGTCTACAGGTTCAATAAAGTTAGATTATTAATATTTATTCATTAAATCACTTTAAATAATGTCGAATTGTAATAAGTTCATTATGGTTTGTTGGAGCTTCAGTTATACAGGGTGTGATCAAAGTGAATATAGTGTGTGATTTGATACACAGGGTGTTTGTTAACTTTTTAAACTTTTTCTTCTATATCTTTTTTGTGTATGAAAATTATGAGTTCAAAATGTCAAAAATATATTGTTAATTATTTTTTAAATTTGTTATTTCTGTGTATGAAAATGTCAAAAATATTTTGTTAATTATTTTTAAATTATTTCTTTTGTGTATGAAAATGACGTTTTTGTGTACATGTTAAATACGTTTCTGAAATTTCAAAATGATTTTTTATTATTATTATGTAAAAAAACATCTTACTTGCAATATATATGGTTTTGCTTGAAAATATTATTTATCTATATTTCATTGAGAATACCCGTAAAGTAGACGAATTAACAGAATCATATAATTGAGGTCACACCCTGTATTAAGTATTTATAATTTAGTAATATTTTCTACCTCATATCCTTTGTCAATTATTTTAAGTCAATTCCATAGATATCAGAAATACCATATAAATTGTTGCCATAATTTACGATACCTATAAGATTTTTTGACAATAGAAGCTGATACCAGAATGTCAAAAAATAAGCGGCAAATGTCAGTAAAGTTTATGTCAAAAATATTTTTTACGAAAAAATCGTTTTGACAGAATATAATCGAAAATGTCAGTATCATAAAACCTTCGTACAATATTATAATTTAATATTAAAAACGTTTTCAATATAATATAGTGAGTAATACAATAAATGCTTGTCATTGCCTTGAATAGTATAGGTTTAGGTACTAAAGCACTGAGCTTTTTTTGATTATTTGCACTTAGTTCCTAAAGGAATTGGCGGCTTGGAATTTACCCGAGAGAGTAAAACGAATATAATTATTAAAATTAAAAATATAATTCTTCCCCGATAAGAAATCACTAGAAACGAACATATTATACATTATCAAAATATATAATAATAAAATCGTCGAGCCCATTTTTGAAACCAGGCGCCGTGAAACAGGTAATTTTTTTATATATTTTGTTTTCAAGTTATAACAAAAGTTATAGAAAAAATCTCGGTGTAAAATGGAAGGTTGAAGATGGATCAAATGAAATGGTGCCTATTTAAATATATTTAATATTAAAGAATTCGTGACAATTTTTTTATTTCCATACTAACTTCAATCGACGAATGCACTTCACAGAAATATACAAAAAAAAATTATAGAAAAATTGTCATGAATTTGAATCACGCGCACCTTATTTTAATCTAGTCCTTACGCATACAATGCACTTATTACCTCGTTTTTTGCAATTTCGAATAAATAAATGAAATCCGAGCATTTCTCGCTTAGATTCCTGTTATACAGGTTTGGTGATACTTTTCGCTTAATTAATACTGGGTATAGAGATAAAGGCCACGTTTAATTCAGGGTATTTCATATCCAGACTTGCTCGTAGAAATTTCTTTATACCTGAAATAAGTTGTCCATACTGTGAAGGGAACGTTATGAATCATCTTATAGATGGAATCTGTTGCATATATAATTGGGCTCAATCTGCTAAATACAGGAGAACAGGAAAAAGTGGACTGAATTGGATTGTTCTGGAAAGGTTTATTTTTCCTTGAACTCGGAAATCTGTAAAAAGGCGTCATTCTACTAGCTCTCTTTTCCTTTTCAACATATACATATATACATATCGTTAAGTTTAAACCAAAAAATATTTTTGTGGCTTCATTTTCTTTTTGGTCTTTATACCCAGTATACTTATAAATTTACTTTTTGAAGTGAAAACTGCTCCTTTAGGTAAGATTAGTTCAATTTAAAAACTTATTGAAGTAACATTGTTAACGTGCTATCAGGAAAAGCTTAAATTATTACATTTTACAGTTTTTTTTTGGGTTGGTTTCGTTTTCTAAGACAAATTGTTTATCCATTGTTCGATGTTTGACTTTAAAATGTTTTGGAGAAGGCATTTATTTAGTGGATTAATTTTTTTTAATAATTAAAATAAATCGCTGATAGTTAATGTAAAACAGTTTTATTTGGAATTATATGAACCCAGCGTTTGCTTTAAAAGCGATATATGTTTAAATCAGCTAAACTATGTAATAATTGTTGTGTAATTATAGCGTTGACCAAATTGTTTTAGTAAATTGTTAATTGTTTGTAGTCTATTGGCGTAAGGCACAGACAGACACGATGTATATGGTGTGAAAATAAATGCTCATGCTTAAGTGTCTCTTAAATTTCAAACCGTTCTCAAACCAATCAAATTCTGATTTATTCTTTTTTATTTACGTAAATTAAAACTGTGTTTAATTAAAAGTAATTGTTGGTGTTATCATGAATGGTTAAATTACAAAAAACAGGTTTCAGAAGAAAATCTCATCTGATTTTGACATTGAGTTAAAATTAACAGAAGCTATTTTTATATATTATCTATCCAGTTACGCCACATACTTTTTTCGGTAAAGGCGTCGCTGTCATGGATAAGTATTGCCAGTAAATAAAAATTATATTTTAAAATGTTTTAATAAAACAATATTTACTAGATACTCATCGAGAAAATACAGTTCTAGGCTTAAATAAATGTTTACTGTATACACACAAACTTAGGCACAACTAATATTATGTTAGGTTTTGTTACCTGCACTATTAATATAATATCTTTTAGAATCCTGGCCAGAAAGGTTCGATAATTAAAACTTTAATAATAAATACATTTTAGTTCGATTTTTATTAGATATTGTTTACTGAAAGCACCAAGAAATTACTGAAAAAAAACAGAAATATTTCAAAATTTCGACGGTAGTTCCAATTTCAGTCGCCGACCAAGAAAAGTATGTGGCACTGTAGAACACATGAATTACAAATTATGGCATTATTTTAAACTTAAATTTATCTCATTTTTGGCGTTTGCGCTATACATACTTTTACATTTCCTAGACAAGATAAGATTCTCAGTTTCCTAAAATGTAGTTAAAGTGAAGAACCCGTATTAACTGCAATTATTAATCGAAATATATTTTTTCATTTAACAGTATAAGCGAATTGGTGCTTTTAAGCAGAAATGTAAAAATAATTAAGTTTTGATCACATTTAGACTATGCTTAGCGATGTCAATAATATATATTGCACTCATGTGATATTTATGGATTCGCCATTTTGAATTGCATTTTGATATAAGGGAAACATTATAATTAAAAATACGCTCATAGAAATATGGTTATCTGTCTTCATTAACCTATATCAAAATGTATTTTAAAACTGTAAGGCTTAATTCACAGAAATAATATTAGTACTACTGTGATAGTTCAAGCGATGAGATACAAATCTGTAAGATGTTGCAGCTTTTGAAGTGATCGAGATGTGTTAAGTCACTTGCCTTGTGTAGGGAACGGTAGCTTCGTAGGAACAGCTAGGCTGTGCTAAACTGTTTCTTCAATAAAGTATCATAAGTTATGTTTCGTTTTATTTCCTCCTTTTATTTACAATCCAATTTTTGATGTGTTCGTACTGTGTTTGTTAACACACTAATTGAATACAAATAGACAAATGACATGACAAACTTAAATGTATATAATTTGTATACATAATTACTTTTACTTGTAAATAAGTGTTTTCAATATCAAAAAATTGTATTTACAAAGAATTATATTGTTTACGCATCATCAACGATTATGATGCTAATAAGGCTTCTATATTTTGACTAATCGACGTTTAGCCACTGGCAACATCGAAGACGTGCATCATTTTGTGTATACTAGGTTGTAAGCCCTGACTTACTCTTTCGGTTTTCGGGTCGATCGACAGCCGATGCCGGTGTTGAGTTACATAGTTGTTTCCTGCGACTTATCCAAAGCGTTTGATTGTGTCCAACACGAAGCTAATCGGAAAGCTCCCACAGTATGGCATCAAGAATACCGCACTGAATCTTCTGACTTCCCACTTACACGGTAGAACTCAGAAGGTTGAAGTGAATGGTAATAGGTCCTTTGGGTCGGCAGTAGATATGGGAGTACCACAGGGTTCTTAGACCTTTTTTCTTTCTTGTTTTTATAAATGATCTTTATAGTAGAGAAAAAACATCACAGTTTTGATTCCTGATAATACGTCCTTGATTTTTAAATCAAACTACAGACAACAAATTTTGACGGTGTGAACAATGCTCTCCCTTCGATTGTCCATTGGTTAAGTATGAATAACCTTCTATTTAATTTATGGATACTAGGCCAATTATAAATGATGGAAGGAACTGAATCTGGATGATAGAACTGTGGTCCTCTCATATTGACGGATTGGCGAAGAGACTTAGTTCTGCAGCTTTCGCGGTTACAAAAATTTGATCACTAACTGATATCTAAACTTGTTTATATGTTCGGCATTTGGACAGGACGAAGGAGCAACGGCACAGTGGGCTAATCTCCTGCTTGCCTGAAAAACAACGATTAGGGCACAGTGGGCTAATCTCCTGCTTGCCTGAAAAACAACGATTAGGGCACAGTGGGCTAATCTCCTGCTTGCCTGAAAAACAACGATTAGGGCACAGTGGGCTAATCTCCTGCTTGCCTGAAAAACAACGATTCAAGAAACTGAAACAGCGAGAAGAAACCGGACCGATCTTTTACCGACGACCTTTGGCATAAAATCACGGACACGAATTGCTTTTTGGAATGTAAAAACGCTTAGCACCGACGCTCGACTAGCACAAGCAGAGACAGAAATGATTAGATACAATCTGCAAATACTTGGTTTAAGCGAAGTGCGCAGAAATGGTTTTGGTGAATTGAGAACGTCCAAAGGCCTAACTCTCCTATACTCCGGGAAGGAAAATGAGGATGATGACCTTGAATATGGCGTCGCTTTTCTCCTCTCTAACTCCGCAAAGAGGAGTCTTTTGGACTGGAAACCGATCTCAGACCGAATCATTTGGGCCCGTTTCAACTCAAGAGCCCGTAAGATCTCCATTGTACAGTGTTACGCTCCCACCAACACGTCTGCGGAGGACACCAAGGATGATTTTTACAACACTCTAAATGCCACACTTAAATGTATTAAGAAGCAAGACATTGTGATCGTCATGGGGGACCTTAACGCAAAGGTTGGAAGCGAAAACAGCAACTGTGAGCGTAGCATGGGCAAACACGGACTTGGAGCACGAAACGAGAATGGTGAACGGTTTATAGAGTTCTGCCAACAACATGACCTGACCATCGGTGGGACACTTTTCATTCATCGAGATGTACATAAATACACATGGAACTCCCCGGATGGCACCACGAAAAACCAAATTGACCACCTTGCTATCAGTTCGACCTGGCGCTCGTCGCTCCTTGATGTTCGCAACCGAAGAGGCGCTGATATTGACAGCGACCACCATCTCGTTGTTGCCGAAATGCGACTTAAGGTTTCGATTGCGCGACCAGCTGGTGATCTTGGTAGGGCTGGAAGAAGGTTTGACGTCACTAAACTGCGAGATCCTGAAACTATGAACAAGTTCAGGCTTGAGCTCCGTAACCGCTTCGCCGGACTTCACAGTGACGATGACTCAATAGACGAAGAGTGGAAACGCATCAAAGTGGCCTACACAGAGACCAGCTCTTTCGTATTAGGTCACACTAAACACTCGCGCGAGGAATGGATTTCACAAGCCACTTGGCAGCTGATAAACGACCGTAGGGAACTCCACCTAAGACTGCTAGGAACCAACGACGAGCTACTACAAGCCGACCTCAGGCAGCAGTATCGACAGATTCGTAAGAAAATCTATCGCAGCTCGCGAAATGACAGAAGGTTGTGGGTTGACGGTATTGCTGACCAAGCGCAAATTGCAGCTAACACCGGCAACATGAGAGACCTATATAAGGCAACTAAAATTTTGGCAGGAAAGAGAAGTCAGCGTAAGAAGCCTCTAAAATCAAAAGGCGGTCAGCTCATTGTAACATCAGAAGGGCAACTGCGACGCTGGCGTGAGCACTTTCAGGAAACGTTTCGTCCCACAGAATTGCCCACTCCTGGTGTCCCGCAAGACACATCTCCACCACCCAGGCTACTTCACATCGATATCGAAACACCCACACGTGATGAAGTAGCGAGAGCGGTCATGGGGCTTAAGACTGGTAAAGCACCAGGTCTTGACTTGATAGCGGCAGAAATGCTAAAAGCGGACTTGGCTACCACCGTCGACGCGCTGACACCTTTGATTGGCAAAATCTGGACAAGCGAGAAGCTTCCGGAAGAATGGAATAGGGGCCTACTTATAACTGTGCCCAAAAAAGGTGATCTTAGCCACTGTAGCAATTGGAGAGGTATCA
Organism: Pieris rapae; assembly: GCF_905147795.1. Taxonomy (NCBI): domain Eukaryota; kingdom Metazoa; phylum Arthropoda; class Insecta; order Lepidoptera; family Pieridae; genus Pieris; species Pieris rapae. The sequence goes on along the minus strand of NC_059529.1, from coordinate 1,199,360 downwards.
CTTTGCTCTCAGTCCCTTCCAAGGTTTTTTGCAGAATTATCTTGGACAGGCTGTCTGGAGCCGTCGAGCCCCTCCTCCGCATTGAACAAGCTGGCTTCCGGCCTAATCGCTCATGTACTGACCAAATTAATACTCTTCGTATCATCCTCGAACAGGCATCAGAATGGCAGAGGGGGATTTATCTTACCTTTGTTGACTTTGAAAAAGCTTTCGATACGCTGAGTTGGAACAGCATATGGTCGCGACTCTCTGTCATTGGTGTCCCGCCAAAGATAATCAACTTAGTAAAGGCCAGCTATCAGAACTATTCTTGTAGAGTGACTCACAATGGCCTCGTCTCAGACGATATTCAAGTACACGCGGGCGTCCGACAAGGCTGCTTACTCTCGCCACTACTTTTCCTGGTTGTTCTCGACGGGATTATGCATCGCACACATCAGAGCAAGCGCCGCGGCATAGAGTGGGGATTAACCAACATATTGGAAGATCTGGATTATGCCGATGACCTATGTCTGCTAAGTCACACGCACCGTGACATGCAATCCAAGTTAGACGACCTGGAACGCGAGGCGGGACTGGCGGGACTCAAAATCAACACCCGGAAAACTAAAGAAATGCGTGTTGGAGTTGATAACCGCACCCCATTGCGGATGGGAGGGGAGAGCGTGGAGATTGTTAAAAACTTTGTTTACCTCGGAAGCGTCGTGTCTGAAAATGGAGGTACAGAGGAGGATATCGCCTCACGCATTGCCAAGGCCCGAGCAACCTTTGCACAACTTCGGCCTGTATGGCAGTCACGGATGCTGACGCGTCGAATCAAGTTTAAAATATTCGGATCCAACGTCAAGTCTGTGCTGCTTTATGGATGTGAAACGTGGAAGGTCACCAGGGACATCTCGCACCGACTCCAAATCTTCGTCAACCGCTGTCTTCGCCATATTCTGGGTATCTACTGGCCTGAAAAAATCTCCAACGAGCAACTTTGGGAACGCTGCCGAGAAACCCCGATCAGTCAGCAGATCAAGAGGCGCAAGTGGAATTGGATAGGCCATACACTTCGAAGGGATCCCAGTCATATTCCCAAACAGGCGCTTGATTGGAACCCGCAAGGAAAGCGAAGGCGTGGCCGTCCCAAACAAACCTGGCGCCGTACAGTAGCGGACGAGGTAAAGAGAGCTGGTAGGACTTGGAGCGAGGTGAAGCACGAGGCGCAAGACCGAACGGGATGGAGGCTCGCTGTGGACGCCCTCTGCCCCACCTAGGGGTTATAGGACATAAAGAAGAAAAAGAAGAAGGAGCAAGAAGTGATCCCACCCTGCATCAGATTTGACTATGCATAGTCAAAAAATTATTAATAATAACAACATTTCATTTTGTGAAAACTTTATTGAAAAAAAATTACAAATATGTCATTGAGACTACAAGAGAATACGCATTAAAATGCTTACAAATTTAGCTGAAGGTAAAGACATCGAAAAATTACAAAACTTAATCTAGCCATTTAATATTATTTTACATACAATCGAAAGTTTTTCGATCTTTATTGTATAGATGTGTGGCGAATAAAGAGCTTTCAAAACTACAAATTATACATGTTTAATTAATTAATGATATTTTACCTACTTATAAAATACATACATTAATGCAAAATGAATTAAATATAAATTATAATTGTTTGCAATTGATTGTTAGCAAAAACATACGAAAATACTGATCGAAATTTAGGAACTTTAGCCATTAAATTCGAGGGAATATCATAGACTAAGCAAAACGCCATAGACAAACCTCTTTATCACAGTTGTTGAAATGCAAACGCAATGCATTCTTCATTGTAATAAAGTTAAGTGCGAAAAATGGCTTCCTCTTAATATCTATGTCTTACGTTAGACGAGACTTGTCTATGGTTTGGAGTCGATGTGGTCGGAATACAGATTATGTAAAATGATATAATTTTCAAATACCGCTATAAAAGATACAATGCGTAGAATGGACAAGATTTGAACGAACTATTTTTTTAATACATAAATAACACAAATGTTTCAAACGCAAATCGACTCCATTGATAAGATGAATGGCTGTAGAATTCCTAAATACTTGAAATAGAAAAAATAAATAATTGATACTTATGAATACTTATGGAGTAAGTGACCCGCTGGTCCCGGAAATTGCGCCCAAGCTTATCTGTCAAATTGTGACGTGTGACATGTTTGACAGAGCTCAAGACAGTGACTGACTTAATAATTAATAAAATTTATTCAGAATTATCAAATTTTTAATTATACACTATACAAAAAACTAAATGCCATGCATCTAGACGTAATCTAGAGATGTAATTCAAAGTCTATTTAGCGCTATGATTCCCATATGTCAAAAACGTATTAGATTTGACAAACGAAAGTATACTAAGCGTTAAGAATTCTGAATTTTAAACTGATTTTTGTGAAAGTATTTTTCAATAAATCCTTTGAATTAATATTGAAATAATTTTCAAGTAAGGGCCACTTACTCCAACTTAAACTACTTGCCATTGAGTCGGGTTTCTCCAATCACGAGACAATCGAGTCCGTAACGCGCCGGGACGTTGATCGATATTGCCTAATTTAAGTGAAACTTCTTATTACTATACAAAATGTTTTAGTAAATCCTCGTTTTTTTTTTAAATGGAGGGTAGGTGAGCTAACATGTAGAAGCTATTGGCGCGTTCTCACTTTATCTTTGACCGCCGAGCTGTGCGGACGTTGGTTTTGATTTAACGAAATAATATTTTTCAATATTTCTTTTTAGTAAATATTTTTTTAATATTTGCTTAGATTCGAAATAAGTTATTTTGAGAAATTATAAAAAATATTTGTCTGTAATTTAAGAAGTCTCACTTATGTGCGCGGCAGACGCAAACAAGGAATCATTTTTACGAATGTAAAATCAATTTCTTGTACTTAAAATTAAAATCAACCATTTCGATAATTCAGTCGGAATTTTCAATACCAGACCTATGTAGCAAATATTAATTGATTATCACTAAATTTTGATATTTATGGCGTTGACACGTTTTTAATAACTTTACAAAATATTTAAACGGAAATATTTAATTATAAAATCGATGTATTAACAATTTTTTTCTTGAAAAAAATAGTTAAACTAAAAAAATGCCTCTCTGTAAAGTCGGTTTACGGACGCTAGTTTATCGTGACAAATATTGATAAAATACAACTATTGCCATAAAATTTAAAAAAAACATTGATCGCAAAAGTCTCCGAGTGGAAGAGAGATAGATGCGGCGCAAGCGTACAATGAGCGTAACGGGACAATGAGTTACGCTTTTTCGTGCGTGCATCGATTAATAAGACGTCACGTAAAAAAAACAACATAGGTCTGTAAATCTACACTTAAAAGCTGCTAAACTGTACAGTGCCTTAAGGAAATAACCGAAGTATACCAATATGGTAAGTAGGAGACGTTACGATTAAAAAACATACAGGTATATGTATATGTAATTAGGAATGTCTATTATTTTGGATTTTATAAACTGCGTTCTGTCAATTGTCAATGAGAAAGTTTGACAGTCATTGCGTATCTGTTTACAACTGAGATTTGTAATCTGTTTAATTTGTATTGATCGCCGTCAAATGTCAAGTTTGACATATGACGCAGGATTTGGTTAGTGCTTTATATTAGGCTTGAACCAATTTGAATGAATTTGGATAATGTAGTAATTGTGTAAAACCTGTATGCCAGCAGTCGTAACATATTGGAACTAGATTAAACATGAAATTTGATAAATAAATAATTTCACTAAAGTTTTGTCTTGTTTGTACATAACAGATATTCGAGTTATTCTACGAAAATGACGCTCAACTTGATGGTAATTTGTTTAATCTGTGGTTAGTTTAATATTACATATTAAACTGTTTTAAATGCACTATAATAGATTTTGATGGATTCAAGTTAAGCAACCATTTTAATTAATTAAAAATCAAAGATATAGCATAATTTAATTTTTTTCTATATGGACTCTTTTTTAATTTGTTTAATCAGCCATTTTGTAACACCTAAATTCAAATTTGGAATCTGCATCTATTATAAATTAAATACTGCTATAATCTTTGAAGCATAGATTTCATAGACTATATTCATTAGCTAGGAGCCACAGACTATAAGCTGACAATAGTGTTATACAATTATAGTCTATGATTTCTATTGTCTATGGATTATTTAGGCTTTCTGCTCATTGAGCGGTTGTTCCTCACGCTTATCGTTGTCGCTCGGTGGCGAGTTCCACGGTTGAAGTTCGCCTGACCCAAGGAAAGTAAACACTAAGGCGCCGAAAATATACGTCCCAGATAATATGAAGAATACTATTTGCCATTGGGAGTATGTGTTCTGAAAAAAAAAATATTTTGTATTTTTCTTTTAATTATTTTAATTATTACTATGTAGGTTAAGAAAATTGTTAATACTGTATTTCGATTGATATGTTTAGGTTTTATTAATTATTAACAATTATAATTTTAGAAAATATTGTTTGTAACATATATTTTATATACAATGTGGTGAATCTTACAACATTACTTTAATTTTTCCATTTTGGTTGTCTTATCAGTAAAATACAGACAAACATAATACAACTTACTTCGTGTTTAGTAAGTTCTCCAACCATGAAAGTAGAAAGCCAGCCGCCAATGGAAGACAGCGTGTTGGCAATACCAAATATGGTGCCTGGAAAATGATGAAGAATTTAAAATTTCTTATAAAAACATTAAATGACTCTCATCTCTGAGGTCGTAGGTTCGATCCTCGCACACCAATGAACTTTCTATGTCCACACTGGTAAAGTGCAAGTGAGGTGAAGAAACCGGCTTGCCTGTGTGTGTGTCAGGCACTGGAGGCTGATTACCTTCTAATTTTATTGCCTATTTGATCATGAAACAAAACAGAAAGTTGAGGCCAGGACCTAAAAATGTTGGAGCAGTGGGTCTAATTTCAATTCATTAAGTAAATATATTTATTGCTGTCATTATTTGGAAACTTTGTAAAACACCATCAAAGTTGTGTTTTCCGACGCAGACACAGTTTGAATAGTTTCTAATTATGTTTAAATTAACAGTCAACAGGCTAGGCAAGTAATGAAACGTCATCGATCCAAGTCATTTGCCTAGCTGTTTGATCAACTGGCTAAACTTTCAGGCCGTCAGTTAAACCGCTAGGCTGTTAATTGAATTAAGCTAGTTGGCTGCGACATATACTACGAATGTTAAGACACTTACCACTGAAGTTAGGTGCAATATCCAGCCCGTTGCCAAGGTAACCAGCAGTGACGGCTCCGTTGATTGTCAACGCCAGTGTGAAGATAGCAATGGACCAGATGCGATCGTGACCGAAGAACGCTTGCGCGATCATAAGTATACCTGAAATGCACGTCTTCATCAGGAATTTCTCTTGTGATTCATTTGAATTGTTTTTTTTTATTTAGAGGCAAACGAGGTTACGCGCAAAAAGGGCAGCCATCACAGCCCATCTTTAGTGGGTACGTTGTCGGTCTTTGAGGGATGAGTACACTTTAACTATGAATGCCTACCGCGGGTCGATTCCGCAGTTCGCAAAAGAAAGCATCTACATCCATACATACACTACATCCATGACGTCACATCGCAATTCAAGTGGAAAATCTTTTGTTAAATTTCCTCCTCTACCTTCTATAGGCATCATTTCAGTTTGTCATATATTTCATTTTACATTACACTGTATGTAAACTGCATATCTGAAATCGTAGGTTTGTTCCCCGGCTGTGCACCAATGGACTTTCTTCATTAATTTAATATTCGCTCGAACGGTGAAGAACAGTCGACGGCGTGTGTCAAGCTCAGGAGGCTGATCACCTATTTGCCTAGATTGACAAATTATTATGAAACAGATTCAGAAATCTGAGGCCCAGACCTAAAAAAGTTTTAGTGCCACTGATTTATTATTAACACATTTAACTAAGCTGTGGTCTATGAAATTTATTGTGTGTGTGTTAGCCACAAAAAAATGGTTCAATTTCTACCAGTTCCGAAGTTCCATATGATTAATACATAAGCCTTAACTAAATTACCTGGTAAGCCAACAGCCAATGCGGTGAAGAGTTTCCTGGCTGTTGTGGTAGACAGACTGCCAGTGCGTCGTAGTGAATCAGCCAGCACTGATGATGCTAAGGCGCACAGGTATTTACCCAGATACGGCAAAGAAGACAGGAGGCCATTCTGAAAAGATTAAATGAAATATTTTTACAAAACTATCACTTTCTTTAACCACTTTTATACAATTTTTTTTACTATAGACGAATAACTTTTTATACAATTCGACGACAGTATTCTTCTGGAACGGTAGTCAATACTATCTAAATATATAAAACAAAGTAGAGTTAGTTACAATATTTGTAACTGAAGATTGGCTGGACCTATGTTAATTATCTTTTTCTCCGCTCCGAATACCAGAATAAGTAATCAAATATCGTATAAATTATCGAATACCAATAAATAAATGTGTATATTAGTTTTACGAATGCATGTGGTGCCATCTGTTAACAAAACTTCGCATCATTTTTTATATACCTTTACGGCTTTTTTTCGAGGACATAGCCTCGATCTTTGCATATCCCTCTCGCCTCTTGACATCCATGCATGTTCGGTTTAAACATGCATTAAAAAACTTATAAAGTTACTTATATATTCGGTATTTTAAAGAAAGCATCGTTAAGTATCTACCTCGAACCTAATTTGCTTTGTTGGTATGTTTTTTGGTAAAAAAACATTTCTGTATATACCTAACTGTATTTTTATAACAGGTATGTTTTCGTAAATTGTCATATATTGGATACTGATTGTAACATATACCGTATATTTAGTACTATTTAGTAATATTACTATGTATGTATACTATGTATGATGTGTTAAGCTTTAATAAATAAATAAAGGTTTTCTTCATTCAGTCAATTTTGAATCGTAGCATCACTTGCAAGGTCTTTATGTGAGAATATTATATCTTACAACTTGATTAATGTAGATTTTTTGAACGCTGAGCCAAGATTATTGTATTCGGGCTCAAAGGCACTAACCTAGGGGTTAAGGGGGACCAAGACTGACAATTTTTATTTAATTAACTATAAAATGCCTGGAAGATATCGCTTGAGAACGATATGGGTTAACTACGCTACCAAGTGTTCTCATTGTATTGGATTGAAATAAAAAAATGCTAAAACAATCCAAAATTTAAAACAGTTATAAATTGGTTAAACATCACAGTGGATAATTCCTATATAATCCAATAAAGTCTATGTACAAATTAGCTTAAAGGAAAATGTTTTAAAAGTTTAAATTTAACTCAGTTATCATAGTAGACTATAAATAGCCTAGGCTGGAATCCCGCCCGGCGCCGTATTATGGGGCTAGTTTTTTTATTGGAATTACTCTGTTCGTTAACCTTGTCGTAAACTATTAAGCTTAAATAATGACTGTCAGCACGTTACCACGCAACTTCATTAGCAATAAAGTAACCATTCCTTGCGTGACAATGGAAAAACTACAACGAAATTGGGTGATGAAGGAAGCTTACTCGAGCCGGGAGGTTGGTGACCAGAGACAAAAGATTCTGTAGCTGAAAGCCTGAATTGGCGATATGCAGCATGTATCAAGATGATTTTTTATTATTTTTTAATATGCCAGACAGTAGTCACAGTAACAACGGTTATGTTCTGTGTATAAGTTGTCTTTTCAGTAATAACAAAAAGGTTTTGGTGATGGCGGTATCTAAGTAGCTAAGGTAGCTCGATAGCTAAGCCTAGAACCCTATTAACCAAATATAACAGACAGACATAACATTTATATTATTTATATGTTAGAATTTAGAATTCGTGCTTTGTTATATTTATTGTATAAAGAGGTAAAACTGGGATTTATGTTTGCATGTGTATTCCGTTTTTGTCTCTTGTGTATAATATAATTGTCTCAATATTGTTTAATGAGTAGCTGTAGGGATACTTTAATATTATAACAACAAAACACAGACACACACATATAACCACACAAAATAACAATAATAAAAAAAAAAATGATATCAAAAAGATATAAAAAATAATAATAATACAATTTCTTCTCTCATTCTATCTCATTCTATCATCATCTATTCGGCTCGTTTTAAATGTGTAATGCGTGTGTGCTGTGGCTGTAAATGGCCCTGACTCAGCATTATGCTGAGGAGCAGAGTGTTCCACAGCGCTGGTCATTCTGCCAGAGAACACAGCAGCTAATATCAACCAACTTCAACTAACTGTAGCTATAAATGAAATATCCAAAGGCAACATTTTATATGTTTTGAATGTATTTTTGAATTTAAAATTACCTCAAACCGAGTGCACAACAAAATCTTTATCGGGTTTTTATCGATATTTATGCGTATGAAGTTGATGAAGGTACTATTATGTTCCAACACATTCAATAGGTGGCGTCTTTTTTCTTTCCATTCGGGTGCTTTGTAAAAACACTTCTGACTAAATCATATAACAGTGACATATTATGCTATTATTTCAAACGCTAATACGTAAATGTTGAAAAAAATATTAAGACCTTGAAAACCAATTTAAACAGTTACCAAGTGTTAGTATAGGATAATACACGTAATTCACACGTCGTTTTTAAGTCGCTTGTATTTGGCGATTAATATTTGCATTTAAAATAACGAGAAAATCTAGTTATAAATGTGTTACTGAGAAAATGTTATATTTTGTTTTCAAAGATAGCTAGGGTTATTCAGAAAGAAAGAATCCTACGTCAAATGATTTTGACTTCTCATCGTCACAATGTCACCCTGAACATCCTGTCACACCGCTATAAAATAGAATTTAATTCTTTTTTGATTTATTGTTTTTTTTTAAATTCCGCTTCAATTTCAAATACAATAAAATAGATCTAACAACGCTCTTCCTAACTTTGCATGGCTGACAAAGCGTGCAGGCCAAGAAATGGAAAAAAAAGAATTGTTTTAATTTGTATTGTATTCCTTTTTTTTAATTCTTATAAATGCTTTACTTTACCAAGCAGTGTTGGTCTAGTGGCTACAGCGTGTGACTCTCATAGGTTCGATCCTCGGCTGTGCTCCAATGGATTTTATAGGTGCGTATTTAACATTACACACAGAAAACATCGTGAGTAAACCGACTTGTTTGAGTTTTAATAAACGACATACCTACATGAACTTAGGTTTATATTACGGAAAAGCGAATCTCTTTGGGCTGGCATAGAAATATATCCCATATGTTATATGTATGAAGTTACTAAAAAATAATTTACGAAACGAAATTCGCGGGGCCAGCTACTATACACATATACTACTACTATTTCTGTATAGTATTTTTATGTTTAAATTATCTCTGAAAAGCTGCAAAGAAATGGTTTTAATAATACCATCCATATAATTCTTTGTTTTGTGACATTATGAAATACTGTTTATTATTATTACACTTTAATAAAACTGACTCTGATACGTCTTAAGAGATCGAATGAGAACAGCATTACTCAATATGTAATAATCTAACAATGAGGACGCTTGCATTAGGCCTTAATGCAAATGCAATTGCGAAACACATCCTGTCATTTGTCACCATTTCCTGTTGACTGGTTTCAGTAGATTCAATTGAGTGTATTCTTAAACGAGATGTATTTGTTTTCCTAGAATAACGTTCAAGAGAGAGTGACTAAATGAGTTATAATCTAGTCTATGCAATAATTATGGCCACATAGTAATATTGAGTGGCGGAGAGTTTATTGCCAGTTCTTCTCTTCCGTTCTACGCCCTTGATTTGAGAACTGGCAGTTAATGTAAAATTAGAAGCATTTAATGTACATTTCTTTTTTTGACGTTCGTAAATGTACCTACATGAATAAATAAATTTTTATAGTGTATTCACTAGAATTTAAAGCTATTGATTAAACTAAGGAAATGTTTAGTATTAGCCGCATAATTTAAGGCTAGAATCAAGATTAAATTCTTTAAAGTTTTTACAGTATTTACTTCTTAACTTACATAGAAAAAAGAAACAAATTTAAAATCTTTGGTTCCCTGTGGCAGTGTATATTTAAGGCCCTATCTCGAAAAAAATCGAAATGTGGAAAGTGGGAAGATTCTTACATTTGAACCCTTTATTACTTCCCTATAATTTATTTATGATCCAAAAATATAACTAGTAATACGCAAGGCATTTTTATTTAATAACTGAAAAAGCGTTTAAATCAGCTTGCAATTCCGTAAATAGCACAATGTGACAAATAGATTGTTGACCAAGGCGCGTTTCAAACTAATAAAACCATTAAAGGTTTGCTGTTTGCACAAACGTAGGGTATCCATCTTAGTTAGAGAAACGGGATATGCGCAAGCGCATATTGCGTTACTTACATTTTTTTCTTTGATTTATTTGTATCACTTAGGAAATTAAACATAAGAAAGTCTCGCTGACACAATGTATGAAAATAATCACTTTTTAAATATTTGAGAGCTTTAATTTTGTATTGATGTAATAATTGTTTTTAATTTTCTGTTATAGTTGAATCTGCAATTTTTTTAATGCATAACACAAAAATATACCATATTCATAACCTACATAACATCTAACATATATAATAAAATGCATAGATAGAAAATTAAAACAATTTTATGAAGTTTGGTCCATGTAGCAATGTGCCTTTAATGCTGGCGTTTCCTCGCTGTATTGCGATAATTATTCGTCGAGCGCAAAATCACCAGCTGACTGGTACCAGGCCCAGTCCATTGATTTTTATTTTAGATTATATTTCGTAACTATCCAAACATGGTATGGACGAAAACTTATTAAAGAAAATTAATCAGAAGTGTATTTAAAGAAAACACTTTTTTACCGGATTGAAGCTATGTAAACTTATAATTATTTAACATAATTTTAAATTTATCCGACGTTTTGCGTGCTTTATAGCGTGCGTGGTCACGGTGACCAAAGACAAAAGGCGTTGAATGTCAAAAAAGTATAACAGCTGTAAAGTGTATTATCTGTATTTATTTACCGGGGTTGGTATCGACTAAAAAATGAAAGGTTTCTGCAGAAATTGCTCACGGTGTCCTCCATTTGGAGCGGATTGCATTTGTTATAGTGTATTTATTTAAGTTTGATACCATTTTACATTTTTGATATGTCTAATGGTAAGTTATTTTAAACCTTGGATAAATTGGGTACCTGTCTGACATTTTTGGCATTGTGAAGTTTTTTTATATACCCAAATAATACTCAGTTTTGTTTTATATTGATAGCGTTTTGGTCTAAGCTCACCGATATCCAGATTAAGCATTTTGATGAACGGGCTAGGTCTGGATATCCATAACTGCTCATCTCACATAATAAAATCGATTTTTGTTTAGTTTTTTGTATTTTCTTTCTTTTTATTAGTAATTTTTTGTTTAATATTTGTATGATTATTGATTTTGTATTACTCTTCGTTTATGTCATGTTTGCCTATAAGTGCTTGTCATATTAAAAATTGTATTTTGTGATTTTTTTACCGATGAACAGTATGTCAAGCTTTGGCAAGCTTTTATCAAAAAAAAATATTTTAAAAAATATAGTGAAATCACACCTGGTTCAGTTGTTTATGTATATTCATCACAAACATGTCTTCTTTATAACACTAGTGATAAATATTTAATTTTATAACTACACATGGTAGTGTTAAAGCGATAAAATAGACTATTAAGTATGAATATAGTATTTTTTTCTATTCTAAGTTAAAACTTGCATTGCGTATTACTTTCAGACAAACATAAAAAATAATTTATATCAAAACATAATGTAGATAACTTATGAGGATTATCTAATAAAAATACTCATTTAATCATCAATGTTAATAGATCTGCTTATTTTACGACCTATCTAAAATAACGGAAACCGTGTAGAAACCTGCCTTCAACTAATACCTGAGGCTGACCACTTCTTGGCTGATGCAATAGGACTGGATGCTTACATGAGATTTGTTTACTCTTACAATTTCAAGAATTGCCAAAGAAAATTCAATTTAAGCGTCTAAGACGCAGAGTTGGAACTATAAAATATTTAAAACCACGACATGTAAAATATACAATATTATTTTAATTACAAAACCGTATTATGAAATTTGTTTGTTTAATGATCTAAGGTTAATGAAAGCTTACCAAAATGTTGTCATAAGACCTTTCTTATGACAACATTTTGGTAAGCTTTTATTTACCTCTACCTACCTAGCTACCTTTAGCAAGACAGAAAGTCACTAAATGTTTGAAAGTAAAAGATAAAATTTACCAAGAAAAAGGTTTAAACCAATTTTTAGGTCTCTCCTGTCAAATAGTTTGTCTGTGACGTAAAGAGATTGATGAGCATCATTCTTTGATATATTTAAACTGAAAATACAAAAAACAAATTTAATTTAAATTCCACATACAAAAATTATAATAATACAAAAACTGAAACGAATCATTATAAAAGAGAAAAAAAACGTTTGCATATCTTATCATAATACATATTACATGTATCTTAAATAGTTAGAATGCAATGTATGTATGGTGAAAACATATTCCTATCTTTATCCGAGGATTCTTTATTCAGATGTGAGGACGTCATTTCTATATAAAAAATAATTGCCATTATGTTACATACGATTACAACTTCAATTATATTATCACTACAGTAATCTTATCAGATACCAGGTAATTCACAGTAATAACTATGAAAACGCCACTGATGATTAAATCTGAAGAGGCAAAGATAATTATATATCCTGTTATTTATAGGTGACCTAATCAAAGCCATCGCCTTCATTTTTATTTAATTTGTAAAGCAGAGGTTTATTTAATTAAATATCTTTGCTTTAAAACCCGTCCTTGGGGCAGTTCAATCTATCCCATCTTACTCTTATCAGCAAAAGTAAACAAAGCTCTCAAAAATGCATAAACATATTTATTTGTAGGAATCCTTGAACATGCATTTTGTTATCAAGAATAGACAATGTGTGGTTAATATGCGTTAAAAAGTAAATAATTATGTTGACATAAACACTAAATAAGAAAGTTAAAATAAAAAAAAATTACACAGCCAATTCCTCCAAATATTGCTTTTGTAATACTTGAATAATAAATTCATAGTTTGTTCTCAATTAAATATTGATAAAATAGTTTAATAGATATTTAAAAAAACAGACTAGGTTTTTTTTTAAATGATTTGGAAATATTAGCTAAACTCAATATCATGGTTACCCTACGAAATTCTCGATTTACGCGACATTAAAAATATCTTATCGAATCGAGTTAAGGATGAAAATAGAGTCGGAAGTACTATATTATCTTGATAACGTACGGATGGACATTGAACTTACATGGAATGAGCTTTAAGGGTTTTTATCGACTTGCGCTTATTTAGTTGTTCTATATTTTTATTCAAACTGTCTTAGATTAGAGAACTATTTGACATGTTTTACACATAGACATGTATATTTTAATATTATTTGTACTGTTTTATTTACTTTATTTGGTTTATATTGATTATCAAATATGATATGTATATATGTACCTGCACTCGGTAAAATGGAACGACAAAAAGCGAAGAGATTGCATTCTATCCGTCTCCAAAAATGGTTGTATTCGTAGGGTTTAGTTATTGGGATGCAGATAGATCTCCTATCGACTGTCATGGTCTGATTTAAGGTTGAAAACAATCTGAGATTGTGGATTAATTATTAGCTTCGGCCGTTAGCCGTCAGCATCCTTTGCTTTCCCTTAAATACAATAAAAATAGTTGTTACTTAGTTTGTCTTTGGTAGAAATAATGACGGTTTTTCCTAACACGTGTGCATCCATTAAATTAACTTTTGATTATCTCGAAAGCGTATTATAATACTAATTAACTACGTTGTTTACTTCAAAGTATGCAATTTTCCTTAACATTGCATATAGTTATTGTTATGTAATTGTTTGTTAGATAATCATATTTCATCTGTTAAACAAAAACAAAGGTTGCTAATGCTAGCTGTAACATGCTTTTCCAGGAGTAACGCATACTACCAAGGCACAATCCAGGTGATTAAATCTCACCTGCACATGGCGCTGTATTTAAAATCATCCCAGTTTTGAAAATAATTCATACAGGAAGCGATCAACTCTATGCGAGTGAAGCTATGACATTCATTAGAGTTCGGTTCGCCGTTTTCAATTTCGATATATGTTTTTGATTAGCCAAAGCGATGGCAAAGTCTGGCTTCTACTTAGAACTTTAATAGTTATCCCATAAAGCTAGTCAGTCTAAGCGAACAAAATCTATATTTCCAAAGTCATCGACTTACACACATTAAAATATTAATTTAATGCTAATTTAATGTAATGCCTACATCGCAGTAAATTATTTAAAACAGAGAGTTAATTGAATCTCTAGAAAGTTAATTAAAGATCCATTTTCAATCAAGTCGCTAGCATTTTGATTGAAATAAAGCAGCGTCGAAAACGTTTAACTATGTGTCTGACCGAAAGCCAGCGTGTTGATTAATAATGGAAAACAAGATGGCGGTCACGACAACAGCTGATTACTTTTAAAAATAAAAATCATTTAATTTAGACTAATAAGTCTATATGACTAATAATATAAAATTCCTTACACTAAACAGGAAAATCAAAGTCCATACTTGACCGGCCCACAGATTGAACATACAAATAAACTGTCAAACAAATGTTACTCACTTGCTTAATACTATAGTTGAGTATGCTCTCAATGTAAGTAGGCAGTTGATTGACGACGGTGAAGTAGCCGAAGACAGAGGCTCCGTGGGTTAACACGATGGCCCAGACGGGTGCTGACGTCAGCAAACTGCGCCATGGTACTGGGTTGTGCTGAAAAGTTTATATATTATAATTAACATCAGCCTCTATTACATAATACACAGATATTCATAATTTGTTGTAAAAAGAATTGCAATATTCATAATTTGTTGCAAAAAGAATTGAAATATTTCAAATTTGTTTATTTTAAATTTGTGTGTTTGTGTGTGTGTGTTTTATTTTAAATTTGTTGTAAAAAGATTTGATGTTTTTTTTTAAGTTAAAATCTTGAATTAATAATGTTACTATTGTACATAAGGTAGTGTTTCAATTGTTACTATTAAGATCTTGTGAAAAAAAGTCACTATTAAGCGCAGTCAATAAACAGAAAACAAATACTGTAATACCTTTAGAATTTTAGTTTGATTGTGGTTCTAGAATACCTTAGAAATGAAGCGACCTTCTATACTAGTAGTATATACGAATTAGGTATAAAACTTTTTAAATGATTCTTTATATCATTTAAAAAGACATTAAATCCATCAAATATATATATATATATCAGTAAATTAATAGCATGTATTTAATAAAATCTTTATTCTGAATATCTTTCAGGCCTCTAGTTAGACGCTGTTTCGTCAAAAGGATAGGCTAGTTGAAATAAATCACAAAAATCAAATCCCTTAACGATAATATTTTTGAATTATATAAATATATAGATAATATATATATAAATATAAATGTATAGAATCACAGAAAACTGTAAAAAAACTATTGATCTTTTATATTTGTTCAACTGTTTGAAATACCTTGAATTCTTTGTTGCCATATGTAAATTTTTCACCTTGAAATGATTGCCAAATTTGATATATAGAAGACACAACATCCGACGAATTATGCATAAGCCATGATAAATATGTTGGAACTGAATTTTTTTTTTCATTTTTTAGCGTGACTTCACTATTTCTTACTGCTAAATATTTTATTAATTATTACAATAGCTTGAAAAATTGTGAAGTTTTTTTTTAATAAATCGACTTAGAGTCGACGATATGTAAATATGACGATCCATAAAAAAATATCAATACACGTACCATAGATTATTGTATAATTGAATGTTCTGTGACTGACTTTAATAATTTATAACAAAAGATAATTTATAGTTAATTTGTTTCTGTAAGAACGTCGTAAGAACCGATAGCCGTTAGCAGCCGATGACGTTGTTATCAAGTACCTAATACTTTTACCCGCCGGGACCTTTGATTTTAGTTAATATAAACGGTATGTCATCGTAAACGGTTTTGACTGTTTAATACATAGTATTAAATTATATTAATATTCATTATCTAAAATATATTATGACATGATATGCGGCTGTTTGGCGATACGATTTCTTCAATACAAAAACGGTTGTATGAAACTGGTTAGTTCTGCGGCTTCATAAGTATAGTATTTCTATAACATATGTATTACCATAACTATCTGACTGTTCTCCTTGAAAGTTGGAGAAAAAATAGCAATAACAAAACAAAAATACCAGTAAGTTGTTATATATAATATAAGTTGGCGCCTTTAAGAAATGTGGCGTGCTTTGTCTGACAATAAATTATTGATTTGTGTGTTATTGTTTAATTATTCTGTTAATCATACTTTGTTGTTGTTTATTTGTATTGTGTCGTATATAGTGTACACATTGTATATGTATCTGTGTTATATAAAATTGAAGCAGAAAATTCAGCTGAGATGATAATCTTTGTTTGAGGTAATTAAAATAGTAATAAAACCTTATTTTCATAATAAAAACAAATTAGTCTTTGAAAGTTGAAAGTATTCCTTCGTCTCTTTCTGTCCAGTTGTATTTACACAGTGATAAAAAGAGAGTAAGAAATCCAAATAAGAAATGAATAAAATGAATTTAATATTTTGATACTTACGCCTTTGTTGGTGTCCTGTGGCAGTGCCTTCATGAGATGGTTCCTCTCTGCATCAGATATGCGTGGATGCTGGGCAGGTGAATCGTATACAACCGCGAACCATGCGACAGACCACATAATACCGATAATACCTGGAATATATTAGTTTTATACTTTTCTTCTTATTTCCCTCTTTAAGGCTCTATATTATGTTTTGGTAAAGTTTTTTAAATAGGTAAGTAGGTGATCAGCTGTGATAACGATATTAAGGTGTAGCCAACGGCGATTCGAACGCACAACCTTAAGATCACTCTTTCAACATAACTTTAACATAGATTATAAACTCACGCCCTCAAATTATGCCTCGTGTCTATTAAATGTTTTGTCCTTGTTACTCTCATGTTCATCTTAAGTCCCCACACAAATAATTAAGAAATAGAAATTTAAAACACATTTAAAAGCATTGGTTCTTATAAGAGTATGCCTATAATGCTGGCAGTTCCTCGCTGTATTGCGATACCTGACCAGCTCTGAAGTCACCGGTACTATCTACCAGGCGCCATCTTAAATCTTTAACCTCAGCCCACTAATTTACATAATTAGGTACGTACCAGTAAAGTAAAAGGCTGATTCCCATCCGAAGTGCGCGATGAGAAAGCCGCAGATGGGCATCGTAACCGCTGCTCCTAGGGACGACGCTGTTGATAAAACATAAATGAAAATTATATCAAAATCAGAATTACTAGAAATAATATTATGCAACTCATGCAATTACTGTTTTATAAATATTTATTAGTAGAACTATTTAATATATTAAATTACGATTTATAAATGACGTAACGTAATGTATAAATTAACATCGAACGCGCGAAACAAAGGCACAGATAACAGCAATTTGTCACAAATTTCGCGCCTTTTGGCGAAAAACAAAGAAACGCCATGGTGACACAATATTTTTGAAATTGGAATGTATAATTTTAAGCATCATTCTGAATAACTTAATGACAATGTTATTAATATTATAATAATTATTAGCATCGTTGTTGAAAGAAAACAGTGATTGAGACCATTCTTGTGTTCACACATAAAAATAAATCAGTGGCGCCACATTTTTAGGTCTTGGCCTAAGATGTAATTTGTCAATCGTTTTCCTTCACTCTTCGAACGATTGGTAAATGCGCACATAGACAGAAAGTCCATTACTGCATAGCGGGGATCGAACCTACGACCTCAGGTATGAGAGTCGCACGCTGAAGCCACTAGGCCAACACTGCACTGCACCTTTTATGTAACAGATAATTGTTTCAATAAATAAATCTTTATCAGCCATTGTCTATTCTTGTGAGTCATAATATATTTTTAGTTCCTATAAAAATCAACTGGTAAACGACATCTCCTTGATGTGCGAATCACCCTTGCCCTTGGCTGCTGAACTGGGTCTAGGCAGTGACGAGGAAGGAAGGAACATTTTGACCTTAAAATTTTGCCAATGTCAACACGAGGAAATGTTACTACATATTAATTATGAAAATTTTAACTTTTATTTTTGAACATATTTTCAGTTCTCACAAACATTTGAGCCCCTTCAAATCAAATATGAAGAACTTAGGATCTATTATCTATGGTAGACCATAGACAAAAAATCAAAAAAAGAATTGTAACGAGAATTTTTAATAATATTCCTGCCTAGCAGACTCATAATCATAGTTTGTTTCACGTTCCTCACATCAACAATGCCAAAAACTCAAATTTCGCGCAGCCCGGACATAGAACAACCACTATTTAAGCTTTGACTGGTTTCCTTCATTCACCACAATGTACACTTATATAGAAATTTAAAGGTTTCTATTTTACATTTACTGCCAGTTCTGAAACAGGGTGTAGAACGAACGAAAAGAACTGGAAAAATACTCTTCGCCACTCCTTTTAATCGCTAAAGTTTTTTGTTTTACAAAATTCTTGTAAGGAGCTGCAACAATTACACCATGTTCCACATGACATCTTTAAGTAAATCATATATTCCATCTGCAGCTTTTAGTTTAAGCCATCTGTAGGGTTACGAAATAAAAGAGTATATATTTATTTATATTTATAATTCTACTGAACGTGTGTCACTGAACTCTTAAAGCGATTTGATTTTTTTTTGTGTATGGGTGGCGCCCTGGAAGGTTTAGATTCACAAATCAGCCCGGCAACAGGCTGCATTTGGTACCTAGATTATTTATTATTTAATACAGCAAATAAACAGCTGGTATATCGTGCAACAAAGACCACAATTTGAAACAAAAACTCTAAAAGTAATCAGCTGTTGTCGTGACCGCCATCTTGTTTTACATTATTAATCAACGCGCTGGCTTTCAGTCAGACGGATAGTTAAACGTTTTAAACGCTGCTATATTTAAATCAGAATGCTACTGACTTGATTGAATATCGATCTTTAATTAACTGTCTAGAGATTCAATTAACTCTCTGATTTAACTACTTTATATCTATAAATCTTATGTGGATGTGTTATTAATTAAACTGCTAAATGGACAGATTTTGATGAATTTTTTTGTGTTCATGTAGAGTCGAGAATGCAAGACGTATATAGGACAACGTCTGTCGGATTCGCTAGTGTTATATAAACCTTATATTATATTGTACTTGCTCAATCACCCTTGACCAAAGTATTTTGTTACATGACGTATAAAGTAAGAGGTACATAGGTTTAAAAGTAATAAATTCCAATAAGAGCTATTTTCTCATTGATATGAATAGGATGAAAATATCACATTATTAGTTTGTTTTAGTACCAGAATAAACATACTGTTTATCTGTATATTTTATTTTAATAGATTCCTTTGTGGGTTTTAACACAGTTGTACATATTAAAAAACACTTTAGAAATTTTATATGATATCACTGTAAAATCGGAGATTTTTAGCCGGTCAATAAATCGGATCTCAATAAATATGACCAGCCCACTTCTCTCAAAATCTATAATAATATCTCAAAATTTTATAGCTCAATTCTTTCATTCTTCAATGTTTACATATGTATTTTTATTATCTAAGTTTTACAAATGTTTAAAGCTTTAAGTATATATGACTAGGGGCCCGTCCCGGATGCACGAGTGGATTTTTTTTATTATTTTAAACATATTTGTAGATATGTTTTATATAGTGGAACATTTTTATATTCTATCATCAGAGCTTTTCGCAACGCATGCGATATTAAACATATTTTCACTAACATTTTTGTAGTTAGGGATCCTAATTTTTTTCTTGCAATTAATATAGTTTATTTTAACCAGTGATTAGCATTCAAAAGGTGAAATAATTTTTAAAATCAGCCTAGTACTTTTTGAGCTAATTCATAACAAATATTTTTTCCTCTTATCTTCAAATCTTTCCTCTTTATATATACACATACATATATACATTTAATTTTCCTAATAATTAGGTCTAATGATTTATCTAATGATTTATGAATTTACGTGAACTTTTGCTCCTATTTAGCGATGATATCAATCAATGAACAGTAGGATTCCGTCGGCTGTTTAGGTCAGAGGGTGACCAATATTTAATAATTTTCTGGTACTCTTCCATTAGCACAATCGCCTTCTTGTCTCAGACATGACCAATATTGCTTTTAACTTTTGACACAATCTCTATTGATCTTTCATAAGTTTCAACGCAAAATATAGCAATTTATCGCAATGATTGTGTGGATTTCCGTCGTTACTTAATATGATGGTCCTAGGTTCAGGTATAGATTGCAGACGCCAAAATGTGTCTGGTATAAAGAATTCTACTTGCTTTGCTTGCTTGCTTTCTGGAATTCTTAAGGCCTGACACTGCCTAACATTACGAGAAGACTGCTAAAACCAATTTTCACGGTATTCTGATCAGAAGCCCCTAAATGTATATAGCTATGGAACCATGCTGTAGAAAATGGCAAGAAGTTACCTAATAAAATGGTACCTACATACTTTACTCAAATGTAAACTGTATAAAAAATATTATACATTTTCTTTAAAAAATGCGAAGAAACTTTTTCCCCAGCCTATTAAAATCGTGCTTTTATAAAAATTAAATGGATTAAATAAATCAGTGGCGCTACCACCTTATTAGGTCTCGGCCTCAGATTTCTATATCCATTTCATGATATTAAAGTTGAAAAGGCAAGTAGGTGATCTGCCTCATGTGCCTGACACACGCCGTCGACTGTTAGACTGTCGACTGCGCTAATAGAAAGAAAGTCCACTGATGTACAGCCAGGGATCGAACCAACGACTTCAGGATGAGAGTAAAACGCTGAAGCCACTACTATTTTATAATGTCCCAGTAATTTAATGAAGCATGGCTTCCCTACAACAACTGCCCCCCTCTTGACCCCTAATGTTACTGTACTGATTTGCGCATGACTGTTTACAACATATCGTCATAAATATTATTGTAATATTACGTCAATATTTGTTACTCTCTGATAAAATGTATTACGTATCTCAAACGTGAAATCTGTGTAAAATACAAACCAAAAAACGAAACAAAGTAATGAGTCTGTCTCATTCTCGACTTATTCTGCAGTTCTGTCTCTCTCGGACTACTAGCATTATACTGCAATACTTTTCATTACTTTTTCATTTTAATTCAATACTTAACACTCGAGTTAATATCTGGAAAATGTATTTTAAGTTTTTTTTTATCTTTAAATAACATAATATTAAAATTACAGACATTATAAAATACTTTGAATTTTTTATAAAAAAAATCGCGTATTGCACATTGTCCAAAATGTCTGGCAATAGAAAAGTATGTCAGGTACACTTATTTTGTTTAAATAAATTAAAAATTATTACAAAAAATTATACACCTAATAAAAAAATCGCTTTTTAAAATGTAATTAAAATCCAGGATTATTACTAAGATAGGATGCTCACTAATAAACGCAACTGCTACCGCCAGCCAGATAGCCCAGACTAACCGAAAGTGCAAGAAGGTACGACATATCACAAAATCAGCTGCCCTGAAATTCCTTCTCGAAACCGTTGCTAGCTCTCTATAACTAACTAACTATACACAAACTTCACCAGAACTTTACATACAGGAAACATTTTATATGACAAACGGATATTCGGATAGAAACTAGTGCCTTTCCCTGCCATTCCAAGAAGCTCGCGGGTGTAGTCGACCTATAGGACAATAAGTTCTTTGCGATAGTTCATAATTTCCGCCTCACATAAGCTTTATGTAAAAAAACGTATATACTTATGTCTATGTGACTTAGTATTATAGTATTTAATGCAAGAATTAATGATAAAGTAAATATCCTTTAGGACGATGTGTTCTTTGTGTTGGTTCATAAGTCCCTAGTAACATTACTAATAGTTTTATTTAAAAATATAATAAAATAAAATATATATATCACCGTATTATACTCAGTATTACAGTAATGCAAGAATTAATGATCAAGTAAATTTTTATAATATTTTTTATTCGTATAAATGGTAAAATTTTTCACTATTAAACGTATGTTTTTTATGTAAAATCTTTATAACTAGTAGGTATAATCAATGTGGTTGTCATAGTAACCATTTTAACTCCAGGCTTTAAAAGACTAAAATTAATTAAACTGTTAATTTATTACTAACCAGTGGCGCTACAGCTTTTTAGGTCCGGGCCTCAAGTCTATATCGTGATCATTTTTAATAAGCAAGGTGATCGAGCTTCTGTATCTGCCACCCGTCGACGTTTTGAAGGCATGCCGGTTTCCTGCCGATGTTTTCCTTCACCGTTTGAGCAACTGTTAAATACGCACATAGATTCACAGCTTTTGTTTGTCCTCATGGATAAGAGTCACACACTGAAGCCACCATCTAGGCCAATACTGATCGTGTTTATAAATTTTTACAGCAGCCTTATAATATTTGAAAATTTATTGACCAAAAAATTATTAATGCTTATAATTTATTTGTCAAAGTTCATCACATCATATATAATGCTACATCTACAGTATATGTGATAAGATTTCTTTATAAAATACATGGCAATTTAGTTCATCATGTATATTTAAGTCAAGTCATTTAAGTCATCAGCCACTCTATCAATACATAGGCCGAAGGCAGACTCCTTCCCAAAATTTTAAGGTTCCTTCACCAACAGACCAGCAATTGTTGGGACTGGTGTATGGGAGACCAATACTCTTTTTGGGTCGCAGATCGTGTGTGTGTGTGTGTAAGTTACATTCGTTCTATTATTAACCTCATTCAGATTTGAGTCGTAATTTTATTCTTATCGTCTGCCAAATGCACATGTGATATCTTTAAAGTATTTATAACTGAATTAAATATCTCCGTGCTGGCTTATATATAAGGGCAGGAGGCTCATCTGATGTTAAGTGATAGCCGCCCATAGACACGCACATTGCCAGAGATTAACATTGCCTTTTAAGAATTGGTACTTTCCTTGACCCTAAGTCGAATTGGTTCGGAGATATTTCAGTGGGAGTGTTACACATTGTGCTATGCTGTTAGCAAATCTAAATTGGTAATCTAACCAATCTCGGTTGAGTCCTAATAGTTGGAGGGAAATCACCTTCGCGACTGAGTGCAATAATACTATTAAGAAGAGAAAAGAAAGAATCACGTTGATATTTTTTACAATAGTATTTATGAATTTAAAAAGTTTATTCGCGGTTGCGACTTGCAACCTGAAGAACTTAAGTTCTCATTGAGTTTAATTTATGTATATTGTATACTGATTTGCTTTTTAAAGGAGTACCGAGTTTTTTACGCCGGCTTTTTCCCTCGGCCTACACCCTCTGCCTTCTTTGACGATGAGTAGGGATGCCTACAGGTTCAAATTTAATTTAATACATTTCTTAAATTTAATAAAAGAGCCTCTGGGATTTTATTAAAGAACAGTATCCCTTTTCCCAAAAAAATAATGACTAACTTTAGATACTCCAGTACGGAGGAATTGTTTGTGTGTATGTTCTATTCTAATAAACTTATCACTATTTTTGTATAAATACATAATTTTTTCATAAATATATTGCGAGGGAATATTAATTTCCTTTAATTTATCTCTCAGAGATTTTTGAATAATAAAAATAGAATAAATTAAATGAAATTAGGGGATTCCCTACATTTTAAAAACGCACGTAGATGATCAGCCTAATATACCTGACATGCGCCATCTTTTGGGTGTTAAGCAAGACTGTTTCCTCACGATGTTTTTCCTTCACAGTTCACCGTTCGAGCGAATGTTAAATTCGCACATAGATAGAAAGCCGCGGACTGAAACTACTTCATGAGATTCGCACGCTGGAGCTAACTGGCCAACAATACGCCGTGTTTCTCTTTTAAGTACCTATAAGACCCCCCTAATATTAGTATAAGGGTTTTTAAATATTTGCAAGATAGGGGGGTCGAGTCAAATTTCATGTAATCTTACTTTAGAGAGAGTTGGGGGTCTCGGCAAATATAACGCAATTTTTTTTTGATGAAAAAAAAATAGGAAAACGGTTGACCCTAAAGGCCAACATAACAAATGTTAGGTTATAACCTATTGATTGCTCTATTGTTATTGAAAATATTTAAAAAAATAGTAAACAAACATCGAACACTTGAAGCCTTAGCTTAGTTTTTACTACACTCATAAATTGTAATTTAACATTCTCGTTTCTGATAACTCTACAATAACTCAACTATGTTTTTTGTTATCGTCGCAAACCCACTAATCCTAATTTTATGTTAGTTGAGCTCATGTTTTAAACCATTAAAGTCAATTGACACCAAGTCCAAACAAAGATTTTATTAAATCACAATACATCTCAACGTATCCATACCGCCGCCGAACATAACTCCCGCTTCGTTTTAAAAAAACGTCTTTGTGTGGCTAAACGGTTTTGTATAATTATTACCATTATTATTCATTTTGACATAATACACAAGCACAAAAATATAAAATAAACTTCGATATCGGATTAGGTTCGCCTTGTTCCAGAGTGACCTAAAATACCGTTGCATTAACATGCGCGCGCATAGCAACCGTTGCGCAAGGTTAACTCGCGCGGTCAGATGACCGACCAATCACAACAGCATACACTGCTGACGTCAGATACCACGCCTGCGCGCGCCTCCGACGCCATTTTATTTAGATAATGTTGAATAACAATGACGCAGTTCCAGATTGATATTCGCGGGTTCAAAGCGTAACTCTTCCGTAATTGTCGATCATATTTGGTGACAAGGACGCCTTTATTGTTTTTAAGTAGCGAAATTGTCGGAATTAAATTACTGTTAGTATACTGCGGTGGAGTAATAAATATGAATGAGACGTCTACAATTACTACTACGTTCTAGAACCATTTCTTTGCAAATTGGTATACCTTAATAATATAATAAAATTAAAAAAATAGACTGTAGGGATCGAGAAGGCTTTCGACACGGGCCGAATATTAGTGTAATGTAAATTAGATGTGGATAAATTAATATTATTATATTATGTACTTGAATGGGTTAGCATTGGTAAAGCATATTGATTTTGATTTAATCGGGTTATCATACAAATAATTTTGGCTCTATTCAGTCCCTGTCATTTCTTTCTCTGAATTTTTTTCTGATGCTGCAAGAATGCTGAGATAGGGACTTTATTAGTTATTACAGTTCTAGAGATATGACTTACCCATCATGTTTGACATGAACTTCGATCTGTCCATTGGAGGAATCCATTTGGAGGCCATGGGAAGAATGGCCGGCCATGTTGCTCCCAAGAGGAAGCCGAGAACTACTCGTAACGCCACTATCCAGCCGAAGCCAAGAGCGGCAGCACCAGGGGAGAGAAGGGTGAGGATGCTGGCAAGAAGAGTGCTGTAGCCGAAGACTCGCCTATAAAACAAGTTGATAAGGATTCAGTTGTGTTTAAGTTTATTTGACGTGTTGTAACATCTCAATAGGGCAGTTTTACATAGAGATAATTGAAGACTGAGTATGCAATTAATGAATATGACCGTGTAATTATACCATTATCTCAATAATAACTGAAGAAAGTCATGTTTAGTTAATTGGTGATATCATGCTACGCCCACATTGTTTGCGAAAACAAACACGCATATTTGCAGCATGATTGCGCATACGCAGGCGTATTCAGCCCGCATTGGCTTCTAGAATGTTCCTTGAAGTATTTAATAGTAAGTTATGATCTATTTATCAAGACACAAAAAACATTTGTATAAATATTTTAACCGACTTAAAAAGTAAGTAAACAATTGTACTACAGTAAGATATATCGGCTTCCAAGCGTTGCGTAGTATACTTCTTGACCACAAATTTATGGGAAACAGTCAAATTGAGATGAAAATCGCTTAAGTAGTTTAGGGAGGAGTAGGCACGTAAAATATTCATAAATAATTCATATTCATTGATAATTAGCTAAGGGATGATACTAAACTATATTTAATACTTTAATTATAAAATAATATCCGAGTCTTACTGGACACTATACTTAATATATTTAATAATTTAACTAAATATTTATAACGACAATTAATTTAGAGAAATGCTAAGCAAGGCAAGGCTTCATTTAATTAAATACTTTTCATAATTTTAACTTTATATTAAGATATCTTTCATATTCATTTAAATCTATATTTGCGGTGAAAAATTACAAAATTATTGTATGTTGAAAATAAAAATTTCGCTAACAATTTAACAGTCTAATTAATGTTAAGAATTACTGGACTAATTCCTCTTGTTATCCTCTTTCACCATCAGCCATTGGCCATTAAGGCTTTTATTCACTAATAACTAATAGTTTTTACCTACAGTTAATAAACGTTTAAAACAGCCAAATCTAAACAGACATACAAATCGTTGAATGGTCGAAAAACCTTACGTTTTTGAAGACATTGTTTTATAAATGTTATTTATTTATTTATTCGGAAACCAAACAGAAACATCCTTATAATAAAAACAAAGTCAAAAATAAAACACAAAACAAACACACTAGATGCATCCACAATAGGTTACACTTATACAATAAGCATACACGTGTATAATAATAGTAATTAAATCTTAATAGTAATCAGCTATTTTTAGCGGTATTAATTAGTATGAACCTATATTAATCAATTTTTATTAGTCCAATTAAATGGATTCATAACAAAATTATTAACTGGCTGCCTCCGAGAACTTCGAGTAGCTACATACTAGCATATGAAACATGACATTTTGCTATGATAATATTTAATAAACTCTTCTCTTATCTCTTATCATATAAACTGGTTTTATGGTTTATCTGTGCAAGTTATCAAATGTTTTAATCCATAAGGATAAATAAATAAAAAGCCTTTATATTTCTTTCTAAAGAACTTTCCTCAACTTTTCAATTCTATATAATATATGTTAAAAAATATATTACACTTTTTTATATCTACATATTTCCTAATTATTTAGCAAGAACCCTTTCGCAGGTGAAGACCAGCTTAAAGGATCTCCAACGATCTAGATCTTGATAGGGCACAAAAATATGGAGTTCTGTTGAAGAAGTTAAACCTTAATTCAAATTCAATTTAAAAATCTAATTCAAAATCATTTATTTCAAGACAATGTACCTACACTTATGAACGTCAATAAAGAAATTTTAATTTTACATTTATCAAATCAAGGGCGTAGGACGGAAGATAAGAACTGGCAATGAACTCCCCGCCAGTTTTTTTAATCGCCATGTTCTAGCCTCGCCTAACTATATACTTGGGGTATTACCATTATAGGATCGCCAATAACACGGCTGGCGATACTATAGGGGCAGAAAGCAGCATTTAGCTCCATCCCATCTCGCCTTCCACACCTAGGGCTAATAGAGCAGTGCCTGCATTATCACGATTCCAAACATCGAGTTTATCTTAGCAGCGGAATAGAATTGACCAAAAATTCCATAATAAACATATTTTATTTTAGATAGTAGGCATACTATGTTGGACTGAAGTCTCGTTTCATTCAAATAATACATTTGAACTTGGTACGACCCAGATAACGGCTTACTCATAAACCGGTTCCATTAAAATTCATGAATTAGGTATGTCCTCATTGATTGTGTTATCAGGAACTCTACTGGTTTGAAATCCTACTAACTGCTAACAAATAGGCGTTATTTTGGGGCGTCATTTTACAACGGATATCTCTGTGGAAGCTATTCTAGTTAGAATAGTAGAAGTAGAAGAGTTCCTCCAATTTTTTTTCTGACTGAAGGTAAACGAGCAGATAGTTCTAGCCCCTGGCGTCGCAGGTGTGTTGCTGACCTTCTGTCTAGCCAATAACTGCTCCGAAGGCCCCAATGACTATCGTCACGAATATGTGTATATCGCGGTGTTTTAGCCGAAAATGATCTCTTGTAATCAAATGCATAATTAAATGTATGTAGTTTTTTAATAAGAATTATATTATTTTTTGAAACATTAAGAATTTAATGAACAAATTTTATTGCCAAAAGGTACGCTTTATCAGAACTGTTGAAGTCAACTTCGTCATACACATTTTCGTTATGCTTGTATAATGAATACTTGAAGTATGTAACCGACCATTACATGGCTAATTTTAGTTGGATGGATCTAATTAAAAAAATATCCAGTTCGAAGCTGGTTATTTATTTTAAGTGACGAGAAATTTCGATAAGTAAAAACCTCGACCCGATGGTCATATTATCCTTAACCGTGACTGCCAATATTCTCGCCATATACAGATATTCATTTAGCAGTTTCCGGTCGCATAGTTCACACCGGAAATTGTGTATTGAATCGAATATCATGTCGTGATTTGTTAACAATTTATTGTTTTTGGTTTAAATTGTATACCTTTGTACGACTGAGAATAATCTACAAAATTTAGTAAAATACTTATATTGATTATTATTTATAAAACTTATTTAATGATGTTTATATGCTCTTATATATAGGTACTGTGGGGCTGGGTATACACTCAAAGCCTTCTGTTATTCAGAGCAAGATCCCACCTACTGAAAACACCTCAGCCCGTCATACGTTCATACGCCCTTAAGACAGGCCACAGGATTCGCCAGGCATTCTAACCAAGGGGCAACTGTATATGCACTAGCCAATGCGATACTTGTATAACAATATAAGCGTAACATAGTATAAAGAACATATAAAAATGTCGATCCTTGGGAGACTTTTAAGCACTCGCCTTTGTAAAGGGGGCCTAGTGCTAGAATTTCATTCGATGCCTGCAAATAACCTTCGTTCCCGCCGTCTCAAAAGCGTAATTTGTACAATTAAACTGAGTTCTTGCTGAATACTAGGATTACTCAGAATTTCCTTAAAAACTTAGACCACTTTCATTTCCGATCAAAAACGGTCTTCGACGGTATTGAAACTAGACATTATTTACAAGCATGCTACGTCATAGTCGATTCAACTAATCCCGACCATTTTGTGTCACGTGACTTATAAAACTCAACGTTTAAAATTATCGATTTTTGTGATAAATTATTGGTTGATTATTTATTGTTAGAGTTTTTTAATTCTATTACACTTTTTCAAGCTACTTTAAATATACTATTTAAAGAATACAATCACAGAGCATAAATATAAATTCCAGCTGTCATGTATATGAAGGTTTGTGTCACTTCAGAAACAATACTAATTCTTTTACACAAAAAACAAAAATAATAATTGATTTTCTTCGTCATTTACGAAGACTCAGCAACAAGAACTTAGAGAAATTAATAACAATCTCAAGGAAATGCAATTAACTAACAGTAACATAGAAACATCAATCACGCGTTTGTTTGCTCAACAAGAAGAGTTTCAGAAGAAGATAGAATCACTAGAGGTACAGACTAAGAAAGATAGGGAGTATATTAATATCCTAGAAGATAAAATAGAGGATCTGCAAAGGACAACTCGGAAGACATGTATTGAAATTAAAAATGTGCCAAAGAACGGATACGAAAATAGAGACGACTTAATTAATATGGTATTGTGTCTCTCAAAATCTGTAAATTTTAATATGAGCCAGCAAGACATAAAAGATATTTACAGAATCCAGAGTAGAAAGTCTGGGGTAAATAACACCCCCATAATTGTCGAACTAGCCTCATCGATTCTTAAAATGGATTTACTTCTGAAAGTCAAGAGCTACAATATTAAAAATAAATCAAAGATACAGGCTAAACATCTCGGATTTACCAAAAATGAAGAAACCCCTGTCTTTATATCGGAACAGTTAACATCAAAAGGAGCCCGACTATTTTTCCTGGCCCGAGACCTTACAAAATCAAAAGAGTACAAATTCTGCTGGACTAAACATGGCCGAGTCTTCGTCAAGAAAGATGAAAATTCTCGGGTTATCCTCATTAACAGCGAAGCCCAGGTACACCTTTTGCTACAGGAAACGTGACTATTCTGTGAAACTTCTTTTTATTTCTTACTATTCTTATCGCTTATTTTTTGTGCATGTATTAGTATTAAGAAAATAATTATTAGTCTATTCATACTTAAAGTTTTAGCATTTATAATTAACCTACATTGTTTTGATAAACCAAGTAACAGTAGTTCAAAAAGTTGTAATCTACGGTATCTAAAAGTATTATTCAATGTAAAATCCCTTTTTTACGGACATACATACACACTTAAACACACATACACAAAATCATACACACTCTTACACAATAAGTTTAACTGTCTCAATAGCACTATATGTACTCTCAAAACATCGTTATCCTGCAACGGTACTTACATGCAATTATTCAATAGAGTAAAGGGCAAGCTACGCCATTCTGCACGCGTAACTGAATATGGATAATCATTTAAACACCTTATGGGAACTAGATAATACAGAAATTAGTAACTCAAAAATAATTGACATCGAAGAATTTAGTAACTACGTTGAGCAAAATAATTTCACTGTCTTGACACAAAATATTAGAAGTATTTACAGTAATTTTGACGACCTTCAGGTAAATTTACAGCAAATGAATCATGATGTGGATGTCATGATCCTTACAGAGTGCAGACTAAATAATAGTAAACGCTTACCACTCCTCCGTAATTACTCTTCATATCATACTACAAATCAGCTCAATCAAAATGATGGCGTTGTAGCATACATAAAAAACAACCATCTCTGTCGGGTAACAGAAGTTTCACTCTCGCACGCCTCGGCTATACAGCTAATTATCGCCGAATACGTTATTATAGGTATATATCGTTCCCCATCACACGCCTGTGCAGATAATTTCATAACTTCCCTAAATAGTTATCTCGATACTATTACTACACCTAAAAATATTATAATAACTGGGGATATAAACATCAACCTAATAGGTAGAGAGTCTGAATCCTTACAACAGCGTCACAATAGATTAAATTATTTAAACATGCTGGCAGGACATGGGCTGCTTCCCGGGCACTGTCTACCTACTAGAGAGTCGAACTGCCTCGACCATGTTTTTCTGAAATTCGATAAACTTAAGAGCTCTGCTTTTGTGGCTGTCTTGACTACAACTATCACGGACCATGCCATGGTAGTATTAAACCTAGCACAAAAAACTGTAACTAGAAACTGCCATAGGTATTCAACTTCCATTGACTTTGAAAACGCGTGTAAAGACTTATTTAACTCAGACATGTCATTTTTCAATATTTACAATGATCCGGAGACCTTGGCTAATAAATTTATCCATGAAATAAAAACCATATTACTTTGTAACACTAAAACTAAGACAATCTCTAATAGCAAGCGAATTCTTAAACCTTGGATATCACTAGGAGCCCTACGCTGTATTAAACTTCGCAATAAAATGCAACTTAAACTAAAGAAAAATCCTTTTAACGTAATCTTAAAAATAACATTTAGACGCTTTCGTAACTTCTGTTCAAACTTAATTAAAAAACTTAAACGACAATTTCATAAAACTCAAATAGCTAACTCAGTTAAAAATCCTAAACAGCTTTGGATAAAAATTAATGAAGTAACTCAATTTAAAACCCCCAAATCCTCAAATACATGTCTACTGAATATTACTCCGAATCCGCTTGACTCACTAAACCGTATCAACCAATTCTTTGTTAAAATAGGGTCAACTTTAGCTGAGGACATTTTACTTAACTTCGGTAACCCAACAACTACAGACATTTGTTCTCGGGTGTCTTCGTTTGTTCTTCTTGAGACTAGTCCTCGTGAGGTGGATGCTATACTCATGGGTCTCGATTCTGGGAGCGCACCTGGTTGGGATGGTATACCCACAAAGTTTTTGAAAATGTCCAGAGACTTTATTGTCCCGCTCATTAGCCAGCTGGCTAATTCCTGCTTCAAAACAGGAATATTTCCAGCCGTATTTAAGAGATCGTTGATTACGCCTGTGCATAAGAGTGGGGACCTGAACGACGTCAATAACTACCGTCCTATATCCGTACTGCCATGTATCTCTAAAATATTAGAAAAGTTACTGAACAATAGACTGGTCAATTACTTAAATAAATTCAAAATTTTATCCAACACACAATACGGATTTAGGAAGGGCCTGTCTACACAAGATGCCGTGACTGCACTTACTAATGACATAATTGATAATGTAGACAGAGGTATTAAATGCGTAACAATATTCTTGGACCTTAAAAAGGCATTTGATACCGTTTCCGTTCCCATTCTTCTGCGCAGGCTGGAAGCCATAGGAATTCGTGATACAGCTCTCTCCCTTTTTAGAAGTTATCTACAAGGTCGAAAACAACAAGTTAAAATTAATAATTTGATAAGTGAAGAAGAAACCGTGGAATATGGCGTCCCGCAGGGAAGCGTGCTTGGCCCGACATTGTTCCTGATATATATAAATGACCTTTGTAATATTCGGAGCAATGGCGGACGGATCTACTCATACGCGGATGATACCGCGATTGTGTACACGGGAGCGACTTGGATGGCTGTGAAATCCGCAGCTGAACTAGGTCTGGCTGAAGTAGCTGGCTGGCTTAATACCAACTTACTTTCACTTAATGTTAATAAAACAAATTTTATATGTTTTACTGCGAATCAAAGATCTCAGCCGGGTTACGACTTTGGAGTTAGGATTCATAGGTGTGGTGATCCGATTGCCCAGAATTGTAGCTGTCAGACCATAGAACGTGTCAACTCTACCAAATATCTTGGAGTTACAGTGGACCAAAGGTTATCATGGCACTTACACATCGAAACAATTATGGCCCGGGTTAGAAAACTTATTTGGATATTTAAAAACTTACGCTACGTCATGCCCGCGTCATTGCTTAATAAAGTTTATCTAGCCCTGGCTCAATCTATTATAATATACTGCATTCCCGTATGGGGAGGAGCAACTAAAACTAAGTTTTTAGATTTAGAGAGATCTCAAAGGGCCCTTATTAAAGTAATGAACTACAAACCATATAGATACTCTACCGATGACCTTTACAGAAATAGTGGCTTATTGAGCGTTAGAAAATTATACATTTTGCATATCACCCTACGTATGCACAAAACACTACCATTTAGTCCAGGTAAACTAAAGAAGAGACGTAAAGATATTGTAGCATACGCCCCACGCGTGCACACAGTTTTTGCTCAACGTCAATATACTACACAGGCTGCCTACATCTATAATAAACTGAATCAGAAATTAAATATATATCCGATGTTATTATATAATTGTAAGAATACCGTAACTGGGTGGTTGAAAACTATCACATATGAAGAAACAGAATTAATTTTGACGAGAATCAGATAAACACACACACACACACACACACACACACGCACGCACACACACACACACACGCACGCACGCACACACAAACACACAAACACAAACACACACACACACACACACACACACACACACACACAAACACACATGCACGCACTCACACGCACGCACGCAAAGACCGTGCGTTATTATTTGTTTAATTTAGTTAGTTTTTAATTCAAAAATAAATAAATAGAAAAATAATATATTTTGTAACTAAGTTTGTCAAGTCATATTTCAGTTGTTTTGGTCCAAACATTGTAATCTATAATTTAAGGGAAGTTGCGAGGTTGCTCCATCACAAGTATTATTTAACTTACTGGGGCTACCTCAATTTTACATGTATGTTAATGTTTGTGATTCAATAAAATACTTTTTACTTTTAAAATACTTTTTACTTTTTTTTTCTGTATTTTTACATACCTTGCTCCTATAACCTCTGCAAGTCGACCTCCTGGAACCTCTGTGAGAACATAGCCCCAGAAGAAGCAACCAAGCAGATGGTTCTTCTGCTTTGTATCCCAATGATAGCGGGTCTGTGTTATATGCTCTGGGTGCTGAAAAAATAGGAACATGTATGTATGTGTTCTCATTTATGAAATAGAAATCATTCCCTATATTAATATAAGTATCATCTCGCAATGACAAGCTTTTTTATATATTTTATATAAAAAAGCTTGTCATTTTTCTGTTACTTTTTTTAGTACAGTTTTAGATGTTCAGTTGACCACCGATAACCGCCGCAGCGAAGGGCGTAATACAAAATCTAATAAAGTTATTAAAACAGGTGTGAAGGTACGCAAAACTAATTATGGACTTAAATCATTATAAATTTCATACTACAGAAATTTAACTTGAGAATACTGTAATAAATTCATGTTTGATAGGTATTTTATAGGTATGTTATTTTTTAGGTATACCCCATAAAACATTATTCCTTGAAGAGGATCATGCTTTTATACAATCAGAAATTTAATAAAATTGTTTATAATTAAATGTTTATTTATGCTGTGGTACATAGTTGTTAAATAATAAGAGATCGGATGTCTAAGGCGTGAGAGACGTTGCAAAAATGGATCTAAACAATACATGTTTCATGTGACTAGTCTCTAGATATATGGTTTGTTTATGTGCAAATAAATTTAAAGACCTCTCTTTTTCTATATATTAATTTCTAGTAGCAGTAGTGGATTCAGCGACTATCATCTCCTAGTTTGTTACTTTGCTATTACATTGACAAACAATCATTAAGCAGATGCAGAAATCTGGGGCACATAACCCAGAACCTATGTATGTATGTATGTATGTATGTGGGGACTTAGTTTCCGCACTTAGACTCTTAATAGGTCCGTTGTGCGTGAAGTCCTGCCTAACTAAGCCAGCCTAACTCCTTCCAAAAGCATAGAAGCTTCCTAACCCAGAACCAAAAAAGTTGTAGTATCCCTGAGATAGTAGGTTCGATCCCCGACTATGCACCAAAAGACTTTCTGTCTAGGTGCGCATTAAACATTCGCTCGAACAGTGTAGGAAAACACAGGACGCTGATCACCTACTTGCCCATTACATTGACAGATGATCGTGAAACCAATACATTCGAGGCCCAGGCCAAAACCGCCACTGTTTATTTTAAATAATAATAAAATACTTCATTTCGTCATACACATTTGGTATTTTTTGTTACGACCACTGAGAAGTGGCATATTGTATGATGAAAATGTTTTGTAGTTTAAATATCAGGTAAACGAACCGCAAAAAGGCAAATTAGCCACGGTAGTTTGCGTCAACGCCTTTTCTTGGAATATTGTTTTGCGAGGCGATGCTTAACGAAACGAGAGAATTCTAAGAATAAAAATCTTGTTATACGAATTAAACTTCGATCTATTTGGTAGGATTTGGATCCAGTATGTTGTATTTTTAATGAACAGTGGGCAAACGGAGGCTCATCTGATATTAAGTGATACCGTTGCCCATGGACACGCTTAATGTCAAAGGACGCGCGAGTACCGAATCATTCAAATTTGTACTCTTGTTTCTACGTAGATAACAGTCAGATGAAATGAAATGAAATACGTTTATTTGGAACATAAGATCATCATGGTATCACTTATTCCTCGTCATTATATTCGAATTTGTTGGCAACCCTAACTCATCGGCAAAGAAGACAGAGGGTGTTGGCTGAAAGAAAAAGCCGGCGTAAAAAACTCTCGGTACTCTTTAAAAAAATGTCTCATTATAAGACGTAAGATAAATGCGACCTGATGCACAAAACACCAGCTAAAAAGAGCCAGTGCAGAAGAGTGGGAACCATAGACTTAGTATATACGCCACCATACTAAGTCTATGGTGGGAACGTATTCCACAAAACGTTTTTAAAATCGGTGGTAGGCATGCCGAGGGGGCTTGAAGCTGTGTTTTTGGCAGCTGTTTTTACATGTGTTATTTAGGTAAGGTTCTTTTTCTTTATTGCTGACCGCCTTTTATTGTTGGGTCGTAAAGATTAAAACAAAATTTAATAAATAATTGCCAGAATACTCTTCATGCAAATTAAGTTTCACGAATTTAAGTATACAGACAAATAAATTCAATTTCAATTAAATCAATAATAAGATCGGAAATTTCCGTAGAAGCCCAGTTTTTTTTAAATTTTTTATTAAGATTTAATGCGATTTTAATTATTTTATTATAAATTCTGGGTACAATAGAATTTTGGAATGGATCTCTTAATGAACCCCGTAGCCAGTACATCAAGAGACGCAATTGGAAATGCATGGGCAATACATTACGCCACTAGACCGCGCGGCAGGTCACCTGCACGTTGGACTGATCAGATTAAGTCTGCCGTAGGAGAATCACTGAATCAGTGCAGCAGGATGACCTCCAATAGGCAACGATGGCGGAACGTCGAAAAGCGCATCACATCTGCGCCTTCTATTACCACATAGCGATCAAGACCACTCTGTCAAGAGTATGCCGAATAAGAAGAAGAAAAGGCAATACATTCCAAAGAGATTGCGGGTTCCAATACAGCAGGCGGAAAGCGAAAGCGGGCCGTCTCAAGCAGGTGCCAAGAGGTAAAGAAAGCTGGAACAGCTTGGAGACTCATTGTGGACGCCCTCTAAGTAGGCTAAGTACTAAAAACAGTATAGAAGCTTGATGACAAATGCAAAATCTCTGAACCTACCTAAGCGTGCTTAACGAGACGCTTATTTCACTTTCTTATCTCTGGTTTAAAAGCGGTACCTACCTCTGTAACGTTAAGTGATTCGGTGAGATTGGCCACCACCTGTGTATTCTTCTCGTCGTATATCATCTGCACTATGGCAATTGTGAGGTTCACGCGCAGTGCGTAGTTCAACATGAACCCGAGAAGCACCATTATGTTCAAAACTTGGACGCATGTCAGGCAATCTGAAAGAAGAAATATAATTATACAAATGAAGATTTTTTGAAAATGTCAGCAAATATAATAGTCGTTCTGGACCAAAAGGAAGAAGAGGGCACCCCAAGAAAAGAGCTATGGTAATAGATAATAGACCCTAAAGAGCACATCTAGGAAATAACACTGATATTTAGAAACTAAACAACTAACTCCCGTATGAAACAGTTTTTTAATATATTTTGATTAACTTGACATGACCTATATATAACCTGTTAATGCGTCATATAATCAAACATAATTATAATATTACAACATCTCCAAGGTCGTTTTACGCAAAATCATTTTTCTCGCGCATAACGGCGATTTGCGAAACGTGTTCTTTAAATTTACGATTTGTTGTAAACAAAATAAAATGATTTTACGATACTTATTTTGTTATTAGAAGTTAACTGCTGTTTTTACTATATATTTACTTGCATATAAAAACTATGGTGGTACAATCTTAACTTCGCATATAAACATAATGGCGTGCAAATTTGTCTTAGATAATAAAAAGGTACATTTTTATACAGATATATAATACACACACATACGCTCAACAGAACAATAACAAAAAAGGACACATCAAACACAAAAAATGCACATGAATCAGAATAATTTCAGATAAGTTAGTACGAAAGTTAAGCATGCGATGTGGACAGGTAACGCTAAATAGTTATTATTATATAATCATACTTAATTATTATATTAATTTATGAATAATATAAATGTCGGTGAGGTATTCTGTGATAACCTAAATTTTGGTATGTATTCAATTACAGCAAAAACCTTTAACCCTTCAAACAGCCTTTTATATGGCAAAACAAAGTTTGACAGATCAGATATAATTTTTGGGTATGTAATGTCGAATCACGGATCCACCTTGAAACAGCTCCAATTTTTATGCTTTTTATTCTCAGTGTCTTTCATTTTACAAATTGTCAAAATCCCAGAGGCTCTTTTATCTCTGCCTTTTATTAAATTTAAGAAATGTATTATATGTATAGCTGTGTAAAAAGGCTTACTATAAAGTTAGTGATTATCTAGTTGATAAAAGGGCCTCGGACTAGTGCTAGGTAGACTACTTCTAATTAATTTGCTATATTTGTTTTAAATATTGTAGAATTGTTTGTGATTTGCTTTTTTTAAAAAAAAGAGTACCGAGAGTTTTTTACGCCGGCTTTTTCTCTCGGCCAACATCCTCTGTCTTCTTTGCCGATGAATAGGGATGCCAACCGGCTCGAATTTAATGACGTGGAATAAGTGATGCCATGATGAGGCCAAGACCTGAAGAGGTTGTAGCGCCACATTAATATTTTTTTTTATAAATTAATTAATTAATTAATTATGGTATGGTCAATCGTTGCCGAGTGATGGAAATATGTAGAAAGGCAAATATATAATCTTACTTAGATTGTGACTTGGAGATGATAAACCTGACTCATTGCAGAAGAATTTACGATTGGATTCACTCCTGTCTTATCTATTTTAGTTCGTATTGGTCAAGGACAAAACTATCGTGAGAAATTTCTCCTGCCTGGCAACACCACTTCGCTAGATTTATGATGAATAAACGTTGCAATAGTTTCATTGATATTTTTTATTTCATAGACAATTAAGTAATCTGATACGTGTCGTAATTTGGGTCTAAGGCATGCCGGTGTCCTCGTAGCGCACATAGAAAGTACATTGATGCACATGGGTATCGAACCTACGACTTCAGAATCGCAACGCTAATTAATTCTCGAATTAAAATATTAAAGAACGTTGTTAAACTTCCTTATCAATCTGATGCGCAAATTCGTATACATACATTATAGTTTTTTTTATATATTTGGTAATATTAATGGTTTCATTATCTTTATGGAATATAAACTTACAGCTGTTATAAACTCAACTTTTTAAAACTATTTTTAATAAAGTATTGAATACCAAAACCAATAAAAAAATAATAATAATGTTATGTCCGAAAAAAGGCTATTATATATTGAATACCAAAAACTGAGATTTTTTTACAAACAAGACAGGAGACTTCATCTGATGTTCAGCGATACCGCCGCCCATGGACACTATTAATGCAAGAGGGCTCTCGACCGCATTGGCAGACTAAAAAAGACTGAGTCTTTGTATATAAGATAATGAAACGATGAACATATAGTAGTGATTTCTGTCATCTACGCGCAATCTGTCTACATAAAAAGTAGATATAAATTATTTTTGTATTCCTGGCTTGATTAGCATTTTTTAAAATGAAATCTATAATCTCTGATTGTGATGTGGGTCCTTATTTAATACACAATTTTCTCCAATAATCTTCGTTCACTACCATTCCTATATAAAGAAGTAGACTACAGCCAGAACAACGGTGATTATATAATCATGTCACCACAAAAATAATAGAAAAGTATACTATAAATGTTGATACAACACGTCCAGTTAAATTTCAATGTTATCACAAGGAAATGCGATAAGAACCATTAAAATATGTAGTCAAATATTCGTTTTGGTATGTGTGAATAATTTGTAATGAGACTTCAATCATAAATATGCTAAGAGTGTATAAGACTTAAGGTTGTACCTGTATTGAAAAGCCATAACCAATACGTCGACTTTCCTTTCCTTCACACCACTCTTCAGGTTGTCTACGATAAAGACCCATAATTGTCTCTGTATAATTGTATAGTAGATTGACAAACATTATACAAAATTTAATTCGAACAAGACGACTGATTAAATGTAGGTTGCATGAATCACATACAGTTGAGACTATTAAGCAAAATGTATCGTCACTAGAATGATAACCTTGTATGTCAATATGTCGTTCCACAACTGAGCGTTTTTAAGACAGTTTCTGCCCCGCACAACCACTATGTGAAACCAGCTGCTCACATAAGTATTTCTAAACCAATTCGACTAAGAGCGCAGCCACACGATGCAGATAACGATGCGGCGCCGCACCGCAATTGTTTCAGGAAATAGGGTGCCACACGGGCGTCGCGGTGTGGAAATATATTTTACCCCTCCCCGCCACGTCTCGCATGTCACTAGTCCGGCCCGCTTGCGGTGCGACGTGGCGCGGCGGCGCAACGCGTCGTGTGACATGGTATAGTAATTTGTATGTAAGATGACGTTGCGGCACCGCTCCGGCGCTGTTATCGCATCGCGTGGCCGCGCTCTAAGGGTCCTTCAAGAAAAGAGCGTTTTGCGTTGTGTCAAATATTATGCCAATTTGCATATTTCATTACTTATCATAGTTGATTTAGCGCTTCCAAGACAGGTTTTTTAGTTTTTTTGGTCGGGTCGGTAGAAATATTGTCTATATATTTACTAGGGCTAAGAGTGGATGTCTGGGCTTCAATTTTTTAAAGAGATATTTTGGTCAGGTAAGAGGTTAGAGTTAACACAATTTCCCGAAGGACCAAATTAATGGATAGCTGGCTTTTAGTAACAACTCATTTTGTTAATCATACAAAAGCAATAAAACAAATGAGGAAGGTTTTGCGTTTGGAGAAATTGATTTCAAGAACTACGTCATTATTCAGCACTTGTTGAAATCTTTAAGCAATCGAGGGCTCCTTAGGAGATAACAAAAAGCTAAGAGTTGTCACAGTCACGTTTAAAGTATTTCCGTATACATAAGGACTACCTTGAACCTTTAAAAAATGTTCCGCATTTTTATCATCTATTTATAACTTAATAAACAGTCTTACATCATTTATCTCGTATCACTACAACGTCGCCGCGTTATCGGTGACGTTATATAACTTGACTATAACATCAAAATTCTAACATTGTTCCATGATTCCTAATCATCAATCTTCTGTACGTGCCCAATTTTGAAAAACGACGGTTCCCGTCCAGTCCGGGTTCAATCTTTACAAGAGTTTGAGAGACATTTGTGGACAAACATTCTTATTGTAAAAATATGACATATTAACCAAATGAACACAGGGACCAAAATTTGGTCCCTGTGGCATACCTTTAATGCTGGCGTTTCCTTTTGCAATACTTATTCGAAAGAACAGCCTTCTGTGCCTGATACAGGCCTTCGACTTTTTCAGTCTAAGGTTGCTCACTATGTACTCCTTCATCGTTCAAGCGAATGTTAAATGCGCACGTAGAAAGAATGTCCGTTAGTGCATAGTCAAGGTTCGAACCTACTACCACAGATATGAGAGTTGTACGCTGTTAGGCACTATTTCTCTTGAAAGAGGTATAAATAAAATATGTATTTTCACTTTTCACGTGTCCTTGTCTTACTTGCAAACATTACATTTCGAGGTCAATTTTTCATTAACATTTGGCGCCGCGACAACTACCCACACACATATATTTTTATTTTCTAGTCCAAAACTAAATTCATCTTAGTATTTAAATCGTACAATTCCTGTGATGACAGTTCATATAGATTAGGAGTAATGCTAAAATGCGGGTACCATTGTTAAATTAAATTAGTTGTAATGAGATTTTGAGAGTAGTTTCTAATATTTTGTGACGTGATTCTAAAGTTATGGTTAGTTTATCTTCATAATGACCATTATATCATTTCTTCAATATAGGTTTACTTAATTTACTTATTGTTTTTATTATTTACATATAAAATGTCTATATTTCCTTGAACTACAAGTCACCTATTAACAAAAATTTTAACTTTTTCATAGCTAATAGCGATTTATATTTTTTTTTCTCAAGTCTCGTCTTCCCAAACATGTCGAAATCCAGTTCCGGTGAAGACAGGAACCGTTAAGTAGCGAAATGATTTTAGGATCTTTGAGTAAATATGTCTACAGTGTTCAGAAAGGATTAAATTGGATCAATAAACGTCATAAAACTAATTAAAACAGGAAATATGGAATATTACTGATAATCTTGAAATAGTTCACATAATACACGTTCATGTAATTTTGAGTCGTAACCGGAAACGTGCAGTTCTTAGAAATGAGATCTTACTTGGCCTTACACTGGCCTTTGTCGTAAATAATCCGTGGAGTATTTATCAAGAAGTAATATTACTATATTTTATCAGATCTATCGAAACGGTAAAACAAAATTTCATGATTTTTTTTTTGTATTACGAGTCTCTGGGTCCGAGAATAGATCGTAAATTTATTTGGCATTGAAAATATATTTAACCCTTCTACCAACAACCAGATAAGAAAAGCTATAAGAGGCAATAGAAGATTTAAAAATACCAATCGAAGTCAAACTCAAAATAACTTTATTCAAATAGGTAAACAAAACAAGTACACTTATGAACGTCAGAAAAGAAAATTCATTCTAAATTTACATTTACTATGAGTTCGCAAGTCTTACAGCGTAGAACGGGCAAGAAGAACTGCCTAGCGACTCTCCGCCAGTCTTTTTAATCGCTACGTTTTGAGTAATACAAATTGTTGCAACGGGAGAAAAACAATCCCAAGGATTAGGATCATTTTAATATTCGTCAATAGTCAAATTTATAAAAAGCTTTATTATTTATTTATTTACGTAAAACGAGATATTTGAATTTATTGCTCTTGTGAGCAATCAATGTGATTTAATAGCGCTTATTATAAAACACTACACACACATGCAGTTAACAGTTTACACTATTTACTTAAGTACACATTGTATATAATTTTACCAATTTAATACTTTTAATATATTTTGAAGTAGATTTTTTAAGTAATTTACAGTACAGAAGCAGAACTAAGATTACTGTCGTAATGTAACATATGACATATGGCGACCTCAAATCCCACGTTTCGTTCCGTATAGACTAGGTACGGTCAAACAGAGCATTGTGTGCAGGTAAGCAAGCCATTAGACACCGTTAATCTGTTACACAATGCAAAGCTTCAGAGTTCCGGGTATTCCAGTGACCAAAGGAGGCATTAGGGTTGGCAATCTTATTATTTTAGTCGCCTGTCCGGGGAATTAATAAATAATAAATCTTATTATTTCTCTTTATTTGGAAAAATATAATAAACTCAGGAATGTATTTAAATAGTGAAAGGTGTCAGGTCAGACGTTTTATCATCGGACGTCGAGATGACAACGACGATTGAGCGCTTCTGAAGGCAGTTTTGACGTGACAACGTCTTATAATTCGATGGAACTCTTGACGCATGCGGTGTTACTTCGCTCTGAGGCGTTCCATTTAAGGCTTGAAGTGCAAGTGAGAGCGCGGAACGAGCGACAAAGAGGCACTTTGTTAAAAAATAATTTAATTATTGACATAATTGTATTTATGCGTACAAATGAATGTAACTTGATCAATTCAAATGTGATTTCTATTTACCTCCTTCTCTGTATCCATACAAAATATCTATCAAACAAATTAAATTTAAATTTTCTTTTGAAAAATGCAACCATTCCATCAGTATTTTCTTATGACGTTGTCACGTTCAACTATCATCAGTAAACCGACTTTACAGACAACCGATTTTTTGACGCTCTACGGCTATGTGGCCAGCTGCTCTCCTATGGCGACACTGAAGTAATAAACAAAAAAATGCTAAAAAAGTAGTGTGTTAATGTGTAAAGGTATGTGTAAGAATTTATTTAAAATTGCCATTATCTAAGTATGTTTAAACGCTACATATTTGTGAGTTTCCCTATAAAGATACAGTCCAGTGTCTGATAGCATTCTAGATATAATTTCAGTACTAGTTCGATTTCTACACTTTCACTAAGAGCGTGGGAGCACAAGGATTTGTCTATTGTACTTTGATTTAAAGCCGATTTCCGGTTTGAATTACATTTATAGTCAATTTGCTGGTCATTGAGTAAATTATTTCCTTGCTATTGAGTAAATATTGAATGACCATTCATTTAACAGATTTACTTATAATGCTAACTAAAATTATAAATAATGAACATTTAAGTACGAAAGAAAAAATACAATAAAAATTATATATATTTTTATAAGGTCTGTATTTTAAAACCTGACCCGGCAAACGAATTTTTACCAGGTATATTATTATTAGGAAACATTTTTTAGTACATACAATAAAATTAACTATCTACTATGATAAAAAAAGGGTTGATCGCAGACGGGTGAAAATTAAGGATTGTATGTATTTTTATGTTGTATCATAAAAATAACAACATTTTTATTTTGGTCTAAAAACATAAAAATAAAAAATTTGCGGTGGACCCACCCAAAACATTCAGGAGGATGAAAAGCAGATGTCTGATTCGCAAACCTAACCGATATGCACACAAAATTTCACGAAAATCTGTTCAGCTATTTCGGAGTAGTTTATATTATCTATTTCAAACGGCGTGAAACGAGAATTCTATACTTTAGATTATATATTTCAGATTTATTTTAAACTAAATTTCTTATCTATCCCATCATCCTATTTGTTTATCCTCGACTTAGGGTCCTTCAAGACCAATACCAATTTTTTAAAGGCGTGGCATTGAGTATTCATTGGCGGGCGGTATCACTTAACATCAGGCGAGACTCCTGCCGGTTTGCCCCTTGTTCCGTAAATAATCGAACGCGTTTTGCCCACAACCTAACCTAACC
Source organism: Pieris rapae (assembly GCF_905147795.1). Classification (NCBI taxonomy): domain Eukaryota; kingdom Metazoa; phylum Arthropoda; class Insecta; order Lepidoptera; family Pieridae; genus Pieris; species Pieris rapae. The sequence goes on along the minus strand of NC_059529.1, from coordinate 1,154,921 downwards.
AGTCATTCATCAGAATGCTCAATATGGACATTCTGGTGAACGACTTATAGCTGAAATTCAAATTTATCTTAGTATTTATTATTTATCGACGTGTTTCTTTCGTTTATAACTGTCCCATTAGATCTTGAATTTTATTTTTTAATATATCAGTGTGCCGAACATTGGCAAACTTATAAATACAAATAAAATAGCAGATAACTGGAGATAGCTCATAGCTAATATAGAACATGTACGGGTCGTAAACATATAAAAAATGTAGCCTGCATTTTCAATTTGACAGCTGTCATTTAAATAAAATTGACCAACATTCGAATGTCAATGTCCGAGTTGTTTTGCAAATATAATAATGTCATCTTTATGCCCCGGTTGGCATTGACCCAATATATTCATTTATAGCGTCGACATAATCTAATAACCAACACCTATTTTTATTTTAACATTTACTGTATTTATAATAATCATGAAACTAAATCAGATATTCCACCAGTCAAATCAATAGATAAAATAAATACTTAAATGAAAAAAAAACAATATTTAATATACAGAATATTAAAAAAAATACTGTATATTATAATCAAATCATAAGATTATTTATTCAAATACTTATATATAACATAAAACATGAGAGAAGATGTTGTTACATGTGAAAAATTATAATTATAAATGAATTGGGATAGACATATAATTTATAACCGTGCTTACGTCATCTTCGATTTGATTAATCTGTGACCATTTTGTGTCACGTGACTGACGTATGAAAACATATTTATTCAATTTTAATAACGGGTTTATATTGTCATTAGTTACAAAACATTTAGCAGCGGCTGTCGTAAAGTGGCAGAACATTCGTAATTGACATGATTAAATTCTATAAAATTAAGTGGCACTCACAGCCATTGTTTTTGTAAGTGACGTCATTAATCTACTATGTAAAGGTATGTTCGGAAGTAATGACACGTCCACCTTGGCACAAATGATTTGGCCAAACGCAATATTTTGTTTACAAACATTACTAGCCGTTAACATAATTGCTGTTTGTGGCTGGCATAGTTTAAGAGTATCAGACTCAACTGTAAGCGTATACTATGCATTCCAGATAATCAAACTCGTCCATGACATACGGGAGTACGAGAAGATAAACCACTCCTTATATGGAAATTGTATTCGTTTTTATAACAAACTTACAAGCGAACTTAAATAATTATTACTGAATAAATTTAAAACACTTTTATAACGTAAATAAATCAACCATTTTTTAAACCTTAAGCTTGATTTCCAGTTCAAACAATTTGTATGACTCAAAACTTGGCGATTTAAGAGTGGCAGAGAGTTTCTTGCCCGCCCTACGCCCTTGGCTTGCGAACTGGTATTAAATGTAAATTTAGAATCCATTTACAATCTTTTCTGTTGACGTTCAAGCGTACTTGATTATCTATATGAATAAAATTATTTTGAGATTGAGCGTGACTATTTCAAAATCCACTACATTTTTGGCGAACGAAAGCCTTATTTAGTTTTACTAAGTCTTACTTAGTCTCGTTTAGAATATCAATAGGCCTTGCTTCCAAATCTTTCTGTAATGTTACTGATTTTATTATAACAAAATTAACATAACCTACTTTTTTTTGTTATAAATATACTATAATTATTTTTAATATATGTTCATAATCTATTATAAATTATGTATAAATTAAGTTCATTAACTGTCACATAAATATAGTAATTCTATAAAAATAAATACTAAAACAAAATTTATACAATCAAAACGTGCCTACTACTTAAATGTAAAAACCGCCATAACACAAGACCTAGCCCAAAGCCTATCTTCGTTATCAAGTTAATCCAAAAATATATAACAAACAGCGGAAACTATTACAGACGCATGATAGTTGCGGTTATTTTCAAAATGGCCGCGTGCCAAATGTGACGTCACACGTGCAGTGGGCGCGCCGATTTCTGTTGCCATCGTTAATATATTCTATCAAGTCTATTGTGATATAGTCTTTTGGCACTATGACTCAGTCTATTGCATTTTCGTAACTTTGCTAAACTAAAAGTTTAACATTAACAGAATAATGGTGAGATATTCGCAAATCGATATGACAGAGCCCTTGCGACCACCTTCTTAAAGGCCGTCAACACTTTAAACTATGGGGTTGCCTGAGTCTTTGGGTAGAAGTCAACAACTCTTTAATAACTACAAAGATTCTAGAACAATTCAAGATGACAGGGAAAAATACTTGGTTAGATATTCGAATCTAAATTACACACTAAAGTCTATAATTGTGTGAATATTATTATTTGCTCGAGTTATGTAATGTAACATTTATTTAAGTTACACACAATTACATATATATTTTCCTATATATAGTCCAACTACACTTATATTCAAGTGTCAGACTTAAGAACCCGTAAGTTAGTTCTTTGTTGATCCAGCGCAACTCCACTACCCCTAATCTTATGTTAGTTATAAGTGATTTTTCAAACGATTTAAGTCGGTCGACACCCAGGTTCAAACAAAGAGTTTTATTTACATATATGTATTTGATACAAAAACCGCCATCGAACTTAACTAGCGACATTACATTTCTTAATCCTTAAAATGTTTTTAAAATAATTACTTATCAATTGTCGAAATAACGAAAAATGTAAATTCCGCACAGCTTACTAAATTGTGGTTTAGGCGTCTTTGGTCTGTGGTAGATTGTACTAAGGTATCTTAATATGAAATTATAGTGAATTGAAAATAATTGCTGCATATAAGGGCCTTATTATGACGATTATGGCAAGCCCCTATAGATCGGAAGTCACGAGATTTTAAAATGCGTGACTTCAAGTCATGGTTAGAATTAAATGAGGATAAGGCGGGATTATTAACAACCTTGCTCAGCACTTCACGTATATGAAGTTAAACTTAGTTTCTTTTTGTAGTACTTAACTTAAACATTTTGAACGGTTTTCAAATTGATATAACGCCATATTGTTTTTCAGATTATTGTTTCGAGAGAGTTCGAAATTTTAATTTATGACATTCTATAATAAAATAATGAGGTGTAATATTTAATAGCCATTGTATAAAATCTGTGCTGATTTATTTAAAGCGATTATCAATAACAAAAGAGATTTAGTTTTATATTTTAATTGAATATATTTTTGATCTGATAGGGAGACAAAAGTCAGCTACCGCAACCCATGGATGGTCTTTAAAATATATAGCCAGTCTTTTAGGGAGTATGGCTTTTTACTTCTACCTTAGCCTTTCTTAAACTCCCCCTTAATAATGTAACATACGTTATTTTTAACAAAAATATAGAAAGAATTAAATGATAAGTGAAGAAGCAATTAATGTTAACGAAACAAAACATATAAGTAATTAATACTGAAATTCAATTTCCAAATTATTTAAAATTTTAATAGCATTAACAACCATTATTTTTCACACAACATGCATTTAAATTGAGTCTGATTTTGAGTCCAACAACATAATATAACTTAACAACTATACTAAAATAACGACCAATCCATAAATTATTAGCATAGACAAAAGAATAACGCTTACCTGTAATATTTCTCGTAAATGACTTCTCTGTTTTAGCCATGTTGTATGGAATGAGTCTGTAACAAAACAAGTGAACGTCAAATTGTTGCCAGGTGCAAAAAACTTGGTCACCTCAATAACTAACATGCTAATTAGTAAGACAGTATCAAATTATCGCTGTTATTTTAATCATTTCGTCTCACAAAGCGACGGATACTTGGAGAAAATATACATAAATAAAAAATAAAAAAAACGACTAGATTATTATCTATATCATAATAATATATTTTAAAATATATATTATCTAGGTTTTATTTATTTAAAAAAATATCCAGCCGTTTGACACTTTGTCTTTAAAATAAAAAAGTCTTTATTCATTTGACTCCAATTCATTTTAATCCGTAAGATTTAGAAACCCTTTATTTATATGGCATAACAAACTTTATATGTAGTAATCCCCATAAATATATATAAGGCCAAACGACGACATCCTTAAGAACAACATAATATATTATATTTACCAGAATCAAAGGTCCCGGCTGAATTCTATGGTATTAGGTTCTTAATAACAACGTCATCTGGCTGTTACGACTATCGGTTTTTACGACCAATAGAGCCCTATTTAATTTGCACCTAAGCGTCCTAAATATTACTTTGGCATGCACGTCGTAAAGAACGATGGAAAAGAATTTGAAGCTCTTTTGATGAGTAGCCGTGACTTGACAATTTACTAATACTGATTATAATATTGATTATTAAAGCACATTAACTATTCAGGCATTTCTAAAGAAAATTCAAATTATTAGCAAGTGACGCACGCAAATTTAATTTTTAAATTATACATTTAAAACAAACTACTTTCTATAGTATTTCAATGTTTTAATAGATTATGTTGAATTTCCACATAACCTAAACATGGACAGTTTTCTCTTTATATGTACTAGCAATGCCCCGCGATTTCACTCGCATAGGTTCTGATCCTGTGATGAGTGGAACATCTACTGATCGGACAATAGAAGTTTTATTTCACTTAGATTTTTTATATTTTAATTACATCCTTTCAGATTATTAGACACACACTTAAATATTTTACTTTACAACGAATATTAATCTACGATTTATCTAATACATTTTAAATTCGTAACAAAATTTAGAAAATGTCCGATATTAGTAAATTTAAAAATACTTTAATGAAAAATTTTTGATTTCAAGTAGGTAATGAAAGAATTTTTTTAATCAATCCAAGAAAAAACTTGATTATCATGTATTCAAAATAACAACAACCATTCAAAATGCAGAGATAAGATTAATTTGTAGAACTTCTTATAACTTCCCTGTGCACAACATTTGTTTTGTTTTGTGGCAGCAAAAAACCATGTTTTGGAGTCCCGACTCAGTATAGGCCAAAACTCAATTGCCCATGGGCACAACTCTTTGTAGAAGGCATTTGGTAGTCTAATAGGTACAATACGAGAGCCACTCAAACAAAAAGCAATACATAGACAAGTAATAGAAGACATGGCGAATTACATCGCAATGATTTCCTTAGACAAGTGTTAATTGCGTAGAAAGTAAAACCTCTCGTACACATTGCAGATATTAAATACAGCGGCGCCAAAGCTAACATGTAAAACTGCAAACTGGTTATCGTACCGTTGTCTTGTCGGGACTGTCAGTCCGCCATAACGGCCCCTTACAATCAAATAATTCTAATTACTCACTCATGTGTAAATCTTGGATTGAGGTTACGAATTATAACTAAAGATGTTTGATATTATCTATGCTTAAAATTGGAGCGCGTCGAATACAATAAAAATTTATTTGGAGTAAAACCTCCTTTGAAGTTGAAGAACAGAACACAAAAAATTGTTATTAAGAACTTGACATATATTTGTTTCAGGTTTTTATTATTATATTTAAGATTATATTTTAATATTTTTTTAGATTTATATATTATATTAACAAACGCTTAATCAGTACCTACGAATACATAATATATGTATTTATTAATACGTTTTACGTACTTCGTTGCTTACAGAAATATACAGTTGACATAATTAAATGAAAAGGAGGTCAATATGTAAACAGTTAACATGACAATATTTAAAAAAACACATGAAAGAGAAAAAATCTCGATAATTTCAGATCAGTTTCACATCAGTACGAAATTTAGGGATACCATATTATGGACAGGTAATGTTTGTATAGTATATGTATATAGTGCATTTTAAGGTATCGTCTAAAATATTTATTTGATACTTGTCTTATTTATTTTTTAATAATTAATTTTAACCTATCTTTACTTCTTTATTTCTAAGAATACACAGAGAATCATAAATGTTTAAAATCTTGTATGAATTTGTGTGTTGGCTTGACGATATTAATTAAATAAACATGCAAAATGGCTGAAAAAATCCCAAGCGTAATTCGTTGCGAATACCGCTATTTTCGTACACCAAGGTCATTGTTATCGTCACCAATCGATCTCTAAAGGGTACTTCCTATGGAAAACATTTCAAAGTTGACATAAAAAAGCGAATAAGGTGCTCGGATTGTAAGGATTCGCCCAAATAGCCAAGCCCCCAACGACGTAAGAAAAATGAAAAAACCACGACAGGCCAGTGCATGGCACATACATACGTACTACTGTCGTACAGCTATTTGCTACAAAATTGTATCTATCTATATTGCACTATTTAAGTATGTATGTTGCTTCAATTAATTGCCATATATTTTTATTATTTTTAAATATATACTTTAGTAGCTTAAAAAAACATAAGTTTTATATCGGACTAACGTTTACTACTACTAAATATTGATTTAGTATTTAACTGCCAATATAACCAGTTACTTTCCCTGATGGAATTCCTTTTTAGTACACTTAGTTAAGTTTATATTACGGCGATAAATCAATCACATTATTATTACAAACGCGTAAAACAGAATCTAATTTATGCGTCAGCGCAAGCCGGTAACGACCTGGACATGAGTTAGTGACTGGGCACTTTTGTGATAATTGTAATGTAATATTGAAAACCAAAGATAAGCAACCGTGGAACTTCCGTAGAACTCGCCATTCTATCCACCTTGGTCCAAGAAATTATATGAATTATGAACATTTTGTAGGATATTGAAGGATTTTATTAGCTGACAACGAATGTGTGCGGGAATCGTTTCAGCCGTTTAATTACATAAAAAAACAATATGCAACAATGTACTTAATATAACTAGCTAATTATTATATTAAGTATAATACCGCTGTAATTTGATAGAAAATATTTTAGTTTTATATTTTCACGTTTTTTATAAACTTATCATTTTCGATTGCAACTAACTGTAATCTAGACTTAGCATGTTAATTCACAGATCAAATAAGTTTTTAATCTCTTTTATGTGCCGTAGTCACCCTCATGTTGATAGCTCGGTGCTTTCGACAGCTGTTCGGTATTTCACAGAATTTTAGCCTTTAAGTATTTAAATATAAAGTTCGATTTTAAAAATTAAATTGTAGAATTCTAATACAATACTATTCCAGAAACGGTGTATGAGCCACGCAATTGATTTGCACTGCTTAGTTAAAAATACTGACAAAATAACTAAGACGTAATTTTTCAGACAATTACTTACTGTTTAAAATGGCCTAAATCTAAGTTATGAAAATACTAATATTCTTTAATTAAAGATTCGTATGGACACTTATTGATCATTTTACGGTTAAAAAAATTAGTCAGGGAAAGTTAGGCAGACTTAAATTACTCACCGTTAATTTAAAACACTTAAATAAATTCACAAAACTTAAAAACACACAAAATTACAACTTAAAATAAACCTTAAGTAAAGTTTTTAGTAATAAATATCAAGCTTAAAGTAATTAATCGAAACGCGAATGGAAATAAGCGCGCACCCGTCTCCGACAAGCGCAGAAACCCGACTAATGCGCCCTCACGCGACGATTCTACAAAATTGTATTCGCATTCTCAAAATACTTTTCAATGTCTGGCCAATGAAATATGGTCCGTAATCCGTAGACGTACATTCCTGCCAAATAATGGTTTCATTCATAAGCAATTATTATAAGATTGACTTCTATATTCATTACTATAACGAAAAGCTTATTATAAATAACTAGCTGACCTGGCAAACGTCGTCTTGCCAAACTACTACCTTTAACCCAGCGCCATCTGTTAGAATTGTATCAAATAATAAACAAATGTTAATGTTATCGTAATTTTAGTAAGGATGCCTATTTTTTTGAAAATGAAATATAGCCTATGTCACTCAGGAATGATGTAGCTTTCCAACAGTGAAAGAATTTTTCAAATCTGCCAAGTAGTTTCGGAGCCTATTCAATTCATACAAACAAACAAACAAAAAATCAAACCTTTCCTCTTTATAATATTAGTATAGATGAAAAATATAAACGGCGAGTGGCCTTAGACCTAGCAACCACAGACTCTATTTTATATTCTTTTCTATTTGCAGTAATGTATTATTTGATAATTTGACTGACAGTTAATTCAAGAATTTTAAATTAACATATATACAACATTTTAAGATGGTAAAACGTGGCATTATTATGTGGCATATTATTTATTCAAGTACGTGTTTCCTGAAATTATTTTAAGTGGCGCTCTCGCCGAATAATGCGGTTGGCGCGATGCATTCAGCGTTCCTATTGGCTGTTACTAGACGGGCCTCCACAGCATATACCACCAGGCCATTTAACTTTATATATTTCTCATTAATCTACAGACTATGTGACATAACGATAGGTTTTTTAATAAAATTTTAATGCGTAGTTTATATGAATATAATTTGTAGGTACAAATATACAAATAAATTAAATTTTTATAAATACTCCTAATCTAAAAAAACGTAAGATCAAATTTCAAAAGGCAATTAGTACCGTAAATTTTATTAAATGCACATTTTTTTTTACAACTACCCTCATAAAGCATATAATTTTGTTAATTTAGATGCCATGATGACTTTAATAGTCGGGCACAAGTTGGGGCGTAGTAAAGCTGTTTTAATTTTAATCTTAAATTAACGTTATTTTAGCTATTTTAAATTATTCATCGTGGAAGTAATTTATTTTAAGACAGTTTCAATAAGATAATATTTTATTTCATCCCTTATGTATAAAAATGGAATCTAGTAATTTTTTAAATGTAAAAACGCACGTGTCTGAACTAAGAAATGCCGACAAGGACTCAGTAAGTGAGGTAAAACCTTTTTAAATTAAATTATCTATGATATTTTGATAAAATCTATTGGAGGTGTAACTTATTCATGTAAAGAAAGATAATCTTTTTCGTGATTAACCTTGCTTGAAAGTGTGCAACGCCATTTTGATCATGCTTCCGATTTTTTATTGTTATTAAATTTAACAATGTTTTCGTATATCTTGTTTTCCTTTTTCAAAGATAACTTTTCAGACACTGGATACCAGTGGCCTGTATCTATATTTTTAATCAATAAAAAAAATATTAATCTGTATAGGCTATTATATATATTCTTTTCGTTTTCGTAGGCTTCTGAAAGTGGAACAAGTAATTCTGTGACGTCAGCTGAAGACCTACAGAATGTCGCATTGATATTGGGGCTTGCGAATGCTGAGGATGTTCATCAAGAAAGATTTCGAGTCGACAGACGGCGTTTGGAGGGTATGCTTGCTGGTATGTTTAATAGGACTGGATTTAGATTACAATAATCCAGAAGTACAAAGTTAGGTTAGCATGGTTTCAACCCAGTGCTATTGCCAGAAAAGGAAAGAAGCAATTGCTTTGCTTCTTTAATAAGGCAAAACCAATCAAAAGTATACGTATTTTTTTATTATCTATACATCTGTAGCTACGATCTAAATAAAAAAAAATAAAGGTTATTTATGCGATGCCATTTAATTTTCTTAATATGTTTAGATAATTTGGATGTGTCCCAGACTGCGCAGGCGTTCTTTCAAAAGGTAAGTTTTATTTAATTCAGTGGATTTCCCCTAGCCCCAATTTATTTTCTAAATAAAATAAAAAAAATATTTCAGTCGAGTTTTTCAATTAATATTTTTATTATGAAACTAAATATGTAGATTATTTTAGTCTTTAACAAACATATAAATACAGATAAATGATTTCTATTAATATTTAAGAAAAATAACATGTACATGTATGTACAAAGGTGAAGATAATGAAAATTTTTTTTAAGTGTTTACGGTTTTTTTTACGTGTTAGTACTCTTTTTGGAGCCCCTGGTTGCCTTTCCCTAAATCTGGCCCTGTATTTTATCAAATTTTTAAAGTAAATTTGTACCTACATACATATTTTAGTTATATTAATCTTAATAACTACAATAAGCGATTGTGAAAGTATTTTTTATTATTTTAGGTTATGGATGAGACCCGCACGGTGATCAACTGGCCTGCTCGCCTTAAAATTGGAGCTAGATCAAAAAAAGGTAATATGAATAAAGTGGAGACAACCAGCAGGCGATCAGCCTACTGTGCCTTCAAAGCTGAAATAATATTTGTTTAACTAAGAATCCAGAAGCTCTATTATTTCTTAAAGATTTTTTAAACAAATGCATTAAAACTTATCATTTACCTATACAACTTACACCCAAACAAAGTTTAAATAAAAAACCGTTAAAATATTCTTATAGGATTTAAAAGTTGAAAAAGTCAAATAATAAAAACTTCGGTTAATCGCTTGAAATTCAAATAATTCCGTTAAAAACGTTTCCTATAAAATTAATTTATAAACGTTTACTTAAGAAAATATGAATTTATTTAACTAATTTTGCTATAACTTTCCTATATTAGACTATTTACTAATAGTTTACCTTTATAAAAAAAATATGTTTTAATTGGCGTGAAATGAAACGTTAAAATAGGCGCCAAAATGTCTATAGCCGGCGCCAGCTAGGCGGTTATATTTCGAGAATTATTATTTTTTTGGATATTTTGAGTATTTTACGTTCGCGCGTCGTATGGGACGAATGAAATTGAAATGAATTTTAATTTTCTTTGTTAAAATTATGCTTTTTTTTAATTAAGTGTTTACAATATTAATTTAAGATGGTTTTTGTAAATAATAATGATGAAATCGTGTATAGTATTTTAACACACCTGCGTGATAATAATTTTAGAGATCTATTAGGTAAAATTTAATTAAACGTGTAGGTATTGTGTTTGTTAATAATAGAGTGGTATTATTTATAAGAAGTATTAATTTTAGACCCGCACGTGAGAATATCTGGTCTCTCTGAAGATGTGAAGCTGGCTAGAGAGAAAATAATGCAGTTACTAGACACTAGAGTGAGTAATACTAAAAACTTCTATTATATAAATTCTTGTAGTAATTTTAGCCAATTTTATGTAAAGGTACATATGCGTAGGAGAGTATTATTATAATTTTTCATTACATAGAATATATTATCAATAAATAAGATATAAAAAAGCCCTTCGCTGGCTAACCTTACATGTACCGATGTCATGGTATTTGTTTAAGAAAATCAAGGTTGAAGGGACATGCAATTGGCACGGCAATTTTAAGTATTAAATGCTTATTGAATACTAAATAGTATTGTGTCCTTTCTCAAATATTTAGCCTTTTATATTAAGGATAAATTATATGCTGATTGAATGCGAAATGCTTGTGCACGTCAATTTATAACATGTACTTAATTTAGTTTTTAATAGCATCTTGAATGCTATCTCTCTTTGAAGCCTCTCTATACGAGTAATAGATAAAATAAGTAAATCTACAAAGTGCTTAGAATAAATCTTAATAAATTAAAAATTCCTGAATTCGCCCAAATTCGTTTTGAATAAAAAAAAGCCTATTTAGGAGCATTATATATTTTTTAAGTCAAGTTAATAAAATACATAAGTCATCTTTATTATATCGTTACATAGATTACATGCGGAATATAAAGATAGCCGTCATACTTTTAATATGAAATAAATACAAAAAAATTATTAGTCACTAAACAATCAAAGATAATTACTTCTAATAGATTGATATATATTTCATATTTCAGAGTAACCGTGTTACAATGAAAATTGACGTCAGCTACACAGACCATTCGCATATCATCGGAAAGGTAAGACACACAAAAATATTACGTCTAAACATTATTATTACCGCCTCTATTGTTCCAGAGCGTCCAGGGTTCTAGATATATATTTATTTAAGTTTACCACAGTATACATAAATCTACAGTTATCGAAATATAGATATATTTTGGTAAACATAAATGTTACAAAAAAATATAAACATTAAATTTGCTATTATAAAAAATACAATCAAAATACAGTTATGAAATGGATCAGCCAGAGTAATCTTATTTAAAATTATAATCGCGAAGAATTCGAGTGAGTGGTACCTGAAGTTGGTTGGTTTTTGCAGACAGAATTTTGAAAACTGCTAATTAATAGTCCCTTCGATGTCGTTGTAATAGATTTTGACTGTATTTCGAATTTTAGTCTCTGAACGTATTAAAGCAGCGTGTCTGTTATATTAATTTTGTAAATCTATACTTAATAATATTATAAAGAGGAAAGATTTGTATGAAACTATTGACGATAGAAAAAAAAATGTTTCACAATATTAAAGAACATATAATCAATATCTACAATAATTAAAAAAATGTATTTCCTTACAAAGCCGGCAGGGGCCGTTAGTTATTAATTTAGCATATGTTTGTTTGTAACGCCAGTCCAACTGCACAATACAATTAAGATTATAGAAACTCATTTGACGGGCTAGATATCGAAATATTAGTATATATATTGAGACCACTGAAAGAGTTAGTATTGGCTTTATAGGTTTCAGCGAAGTCTGATTCCTTCGGTTCGAACCAGTTTGCGCATTTCACACTCACCGTTACTGTGAGGTGATCGTGAATCCGACAAATTAGACCCAAAAATTTTGTATCAAGCACAAAAGACTGATCATCTATGACAACAAAATAATACAGGGGTCTAGGCTCTGAATATGACTTTGTCCCATTCGGTGTCAAGACCCTTGTTCTGTGGGGTCTTAGCACGTTATTTTTTAGGGAATTATAAAACAAGTTAGTCGACATCACAGGAGAACGAAGAGCTCACAGCTACCTCGCACAAAGAATTAGTCTAGCTATTCAAAGAGGGAACGCTGCTAGTATCTTCGGAACCTTGCCTAAAGGGACTCCTTTTAATAATATTTTTTAATTATTAAATTTTAAGGCCTGAGCGACAACTACTCCAAAATGTCCAGTGAAACTTATGTGAAATTTTGTCGGAATAAAGGCTTATATTATAGTTTATTTCGTATACAAATAGGCTAATCTTGGACCTGTTGACAATTTCAAAATATTTAGGTATTATGTATGGCATATGAGCGATCTCCAAGTCATATATGCGTAACCCCCAAGTCAAGGAGCAATTTATCAGAATGAAATTTACATTATAAGGTTTTTAAATCAATACACACCTGTCATTGTCATGCAAATACTCAATGCCGTGATGTTGGTAGCTGCAATGTCATAAATCACAAACGCAACGTACAAACACTACTCACTAGTGCGGGTTATGAATTAATCTTTCAACAAAGATAACAATGTCGCTACTATTTAGACCCAACAACCCATCGACATATTTTCGACTAATATAGTCTAACTTTAGTCTCTACTTTAAATAACCTAACCTTAAAATTAAATAATTATAAAATATTATTAAAAGGAGTCCCTTTAGGCAAGGTTTCGAAGATACTGGCAGCGTTCCCCCTTTGAATAGCTAGACTAATTCAAATGGAATCAATGTCATCTTAAAAACTATAACATATTTGTATTGAAAGTGTCATTCATGACAGTTATATGAATTCAAAATTCACTCAGCCATTAGACAGTAATGCGACAAGTTGTAATGCGGGCATTTGATTTTAATATACATTTTATTTAATGGGGGTTTGAGGTCACTCGATACACAAGTTACTAACGGAATTATTACTAGTAAATAACTCGTGACTTTGAGCATGTCATGCAGTTAGGCAGGATTCGAATGTGGGTGGAGCCGAAAATTAAAAATACCCCAATATATTTCCAAGATGACCCGCGCATACAGTAGTCTGCCCTTGGGTGCTCTTGCCATGCTTGGAGATTATGTTGCAGATGTAGAATAAATAAAAATATATACATAGATTATTTACTTTAAAGAAAACACTTGTTCAACGGATTGAAGCTATATATTATTATAAACTTATAATTATTTTACATAATTTTAAATCTTTCCCGACGTTTCAATCCTTTATTCATAGCTTCAATCCGTTGAAAAAGTGTTTTCTTTAAATGTGTAAAAGTTATGTTAATAAAATATAGTAGGCATAGATTAAGTTATGAATAAATTAATCGAAAATAGATAGATTATGTTAACGTAGCTAACGTAGGATAAGGCTCTGCTGTTACCGCATCCCGCATAAGGCGATTGTTGGTGGAACCTTGGGGTTTTAGTGGGTATGCACAATAGCGAGTCCCATATAACCCTTCTGCACCAAGCAGTTGCGCCGCGGAAGGGTATGCGCAATGCATTTCCCCAAGTAAAAAAAAAAGCTAACGTCAGTTCGGTTGTTCGATGTTAGTGGCGATCATCATTCACATTCGAATTCAAAAAGTCATCACGCGAATTAAGTTTGGTCGCGGTTGTGTGTGGTTGTGTGTTGTGTGTTCAGATATATGTTAAATGTAACACTTTGTTTGAAGCTGGACTGGACTAAACATTCAAAAATCTTGAACATTTAATTATAGGGCGGTCTCACAATAAAGCGTGTAATGGAGGAGACAGGATGCCACATACATTTTCCGGATTCGAACAGGACCAGCGCAGTGGAGAAGAGCAACCAGGTGTCCATCGCTGGTGACATGGAGAGGGTTGAGCGAGCTCGCGCCAGGGTTCGGGTAAGTTCTCTTTAAAGAATACGTAATTTTATTTCCATCCATTGGCTGGTTTTATTTATTTATAGCATAAATGCCAAACAATAATAAGAATATATACAATTTTAATAAATTATATTACTATTATATATATATATCTTCCCAATATATTTATAGTCTATAAATATAACCAATAATAAAAAATAAAATTCTTTATTTGTTTAGCAAAATGTATAATCGCTCTTCTTTAAATTTATAAAGTTTCAAGTCGTAATCAAAACAATTGTTTTAAATTAAAAAAAAAACGAGGGTACTGTAAAAGTAATAAATTATAATGAAAGTTTACTTGTGTATGTGTGTGGAAGATGAAACAGAAAAAAAAGAAATCTAAGCGATACAAATTTATCTTAATGGATTTAACAATGCTTGTGTTTTGTTATAATTGAGTGTACCCAGCCAATGTTGTCTTACATTTGTGTAAATAACTGAGTTGTACTTCGTAAAGATCTTGCCTCTGATGTAGTAAGGTTCAAATAGTAGCAAAATACGTAAAAAAAATCTGTATACAGGGGTAAAATTTATTTCTTTTCCAGGCTTTAACCCCACTGATCTTCACATTCGAGCTGCCAGTTGTAGGAGCTTCGAACCCACTTCCAGAAATAACCTCGCCCTACGTCCAACAGATACAGGACAAATTTAATGTTCAAGTTGGTTCATATTTCAATAGTTTTATTATCTATTTGATATTTTCTAATATTCATGACTTATATGACAGTGTTAAGCATGCGACCTCAACCTCAGAGGTTCGATCCCCAACTAATGGACTGTCTGATGATGATTTTGTATTTTTAATTCCGTAGAATTCTGACAGCTGTCATTTTTTGACATGTCACAGATTGTAAATCTATTAGCCGGGCACATTTTTCAATTTTAATACGATGAACGTCTGTCTCTATTTATACATAGTATTTGTTAGTATCCATTTTATTAAGTGCGGTGCTCCAAAATTATAGTGGTTTTACGACGAGTGATAATTAAGTCCCTTTTCATCACTAACAGTAAGAACAAGTAAAGATAACCCCGGAATTGGTAGGCAGTGATGCCAGCTAAAAAAAAATTAATTAAAATTAATTCAATAAAATGGCCGTGATATAGAAATATTTGGATATTATTACGTCACTTGAGTAAGTAATTTAGATTTATCTGTTTGTACGTAAAAAATAACAAATACATAGCATTTTAATTTTATTGTCCTCAAATGGATCATTTTTTTCACTTTTTTAGTAAAAACATCTATATTTCATAGAATTATAAAAATCAGCATTCTACGGAATGAAAATTAGAGGTAGTAATTCATTGATAATATATTTATTTTATTGTAATTTCATTCTATATGTGTATGACAGTCGCTCGTACGGTGAAGGGAATTCGTGCTTCGGATAAAAAAATGGACAGTAGTATTTTTATTCTAGGAGTACATTGTCTTCACATATTTAACTAATGTATACAAATATTGTAAATTCTATTTTAAAAGAGTAAGTGTGGAGTTTCTTGCCTATTCCTCTCCACGCGAAACTATCATTTGGAAGGGCCAACTATTTTATTGAAATAAATGATTTGACATGTGTCAGACTTTTGTCTGACCCATGATTTTGACCTGGCCTATGAAACTAGGTAAGAATCAAAATCAAATCAAATCAAATCGTTTATTTGCTAGAATAGTCTAACAATTAGTTACATAAATTACAAAAATCCGCCACATATAAATAGGCATGCAAATGTCATCTTATTTTTTATTTATTTATTTATATAAATACATTTATTATCCTTTCAGACATGTATTCTGTTCTAGTTCTTATTTTCTACCTGTGTTTATTCATTGGTTTTATTAATTATGACACACTTATAAATTATGTAAGGGATGCCGTAGACAAGTAATAATAATGAATAACAAGACTAGTTATTAAATCTTACATTTAGAAAAATGACAGCGCAGAGTCAACTCCCATAATCCAATTCGACTTAGGGTCCTTCAAGAAAACAGCGTACCAATTCTTAAAAGGTCGGTAACGCACTCGCGAGCCCTCTGGCATTGAGAGTGTCCATGGGCGGCGGTATCACTTAACATCAGGTGAGCCTCCTGCCCGTTTGCCCCCGGTTCTATAAAAAAAAACGGATTATTTCTAGCGAGGACGTCAGAGGCATTATTTTATTTATTTATATCAGCAGTTAATGTGATACATTAATAGGTGATGCTTCGCAACCGTCCCAAGTTACACGCGAATCTCGTCGTGGTGAAGGGAGTCCAATGGGAAGTGCAGGCCACCATGGAGGCTACCACTCTGCTGCTAAATTACTTGTGTGGACAACATGCAGTAAGTATATGTCTACATCTGACCGCTTTTGACGTCCGTCCTTCTATGTGAAAACAGCGTAACAATTCTTAAAATACTGTAAAGTAATTTGGTATGTTCCATTGTCATACATTTTTGCTGTAATTTTTTGTTTTCGTAAATAAACATATACTAATGTGGGAATTATGCAATTGGTGTGATTCACTTGACAATAGAAAAATACATAAGTTTCGTATTTTAGCAACATATAAGTTGAAGCAATGGACAGAAAATGGTGTATTCCACTGTTATATAATTTTTTTGTTGCAATTTTCACTTTCGGCTACTCAGTACATAATTTGCGTGATGAGCAGCGTTCTTCAAAAAAAAAATGAATTTATTAATGTCAAAGGCAAAAACTAAAATAAACAAATTTGCTTAAATTTTTCATAAGGCGTTATTTTATTTCACGCAATCAAGGATATATTAAGGTACTAAAATATATGGGTATCAAACATTTTTGCGTTATATAACATTTATACTATTATATTATTCTTATTATATGATGTTTCTGTTTCTAGGCCCATTTGCCTCCTTTACATAAAAAAACACTTGCCCGTATAAAGAAAAACATTGTGAGGAAACCGGCATGCATTAATATCAGGCGCATTAGGCTGACTTACTTGTCTATATAAGGACACAAATGATTACAAAACAGATAAAGAAATTTGAGTGTTTTAGTTCCACTGTTTTTTATGTCTACCCTCAATTTTAAATATATAATTTTTTATGCTACGTAGAAACAAACTCACGTCCAAATGACGTTGGAGATATCACCAATGCACCATCCGGTGGTGGTGGGCCGTTCGTCTGAACAATTGAAAGTGATCATGCGTACAACTGGCGCACAAATAATGTTCCCTGACGCTGAAGATCCGAATATACCCACATTGCGCAAGAGTTGTGTCACCATCACTGGGGCTATACAGAATGTGTACGCCGCTAGGCAGCAGTTGGTGGTGAGCTTTTTTGGTCTACCCTCTTTATTTTTAAAGTGCCCATGTATGTCTACCCTCCAGTTTTCGAGTTGCATGGTTTTCAATTCATAATAAATACTAGGTGTGTCATCTGTCATCGGCTGCAAATTAGTGCAATGACGTCATACCCTGAAATGTGGTTACGAAGTTACTCCAAATTAGATCTTAATATTTTTATTAATGTACCTGTACGCTTATAAAAAATGCTTCTAAATTTACATTTAATGCCAGTTCTCTAATCAATGGCGTAGAACAGACGAGAAGTAGGATAAATCTCTCCATCACTTTTAATTCGCTAAGGGTTTTACAAAACGTTTGCTCCTCACTCCATGTTAAATATATTTTTCATCTACACACAGACAGAATACAGCGTAATTTTAATTTGACCTGAATTTTTAATCTTATACCAAATAAGATAACATCTCATACAATGATAACGGATCAGAAAGTCAGTATTCTGTGTAATTTATCAAAATGCGTACGTCTAAATTACAAGTTTGGAAATATCGAGAAATAAATGGTAAGAATCTTTATTAATTGGATTTAATTCAACTAGAATCCCTTACTCAAACTTCACTACTACTAAAGGGCCGAAGTAGTGAAGTTTGAGTAATTACGTAAGCATATTTACTGCAACTTTCTTCTGATAGATAGATAAGGTTGACCACAATGAATGTTGTAATATGTGTAATGTGGTATTTGTTTTGGGTCAAATAAAGAAACTTTTTATTATTATTTTTTTATTATAGAGGACAATTAATCTTCTCACTTCTTACTGATAGAGTACAAATAATTGTTTTATGAAATGTATATATATATATTTTCTTACAGGGAAGCCTTCCCCTGGTGGTGATATTCGATGTCCCAGACGATATGTCGCAACGATTCGAGAACGATAACGTGACGGAGCTGATGAATAAGTTTAACGTCTACATCAGTGTGCGCAGGAAGCTGAAGCAAGGGATTGCTTCTATCGTCATCAAGGGAATTGAGAGATGTGCTGGTAAGTAATATTTTTTTTTGTGAAACTTCTTTATCATTTTTGGAAAAAAAATACCGTCACAGCCTTTGGTTACGCGTCACATGTTTCGGTTACGCGTCACATTTTTCCATTACGCGCTATATTTTTCTTGTCACTACCACGGTTGATTCGATTTGAAGGCATTACTATTAACTATATAATAACAATACAATGATAGTAATAATTCTATTACAATTAATTAAATTCTAATTCTGTAAAAATTAGCTAATGAATTTACAAAAAACTATATAATATATTTCAGAATGTATATTTAGTTTTTTTTACATAAATCTGAGCTATGAGTGGAGGAATCCCTGTAAAAGAAATTTTTATGCTAGCGATTTTTTTTGTTTATTGTTCTTAAAGTTGACTAACCGGGTTGATGTCATCCCAAAAAATTTGACACCCGATGCGGACCGCCCCCACTGCCCCCCTTTTGTTACGCCACTGTTCCGATCTCTTATGAAACGTTTTTGACATTTACATACAATAAACATTAATAATACTTAAATTTAATGAATCAGAAATGATAGTATATATATATATAGATACATATAGTATATAATATAGTATATATATATATATAAGTATACCTTTTTAGGTATACTTTCAAATCAAAAAGGATTTCTTGAAGAAATTGATTAAAGCGCCATCTGTGATCTTCTAGGCGACATCTACGAAGCCCGTCGCGAGTTGCTCGGCAAGCGCGAGGCGTCTCTGAACGCCGAGATTCCGGAGAGCTACAACATCCCCAGTCTGACGAACGTGATGCCCAACTTCCCGCCCTTCAATCCGTTCTCGCCGTCGCACTCCAGTGTCGCCACCAATTCTCCATCTTCGCCGTTTTTGAGGGTAAGTGTCTCCAGTCGCCACTCATGTCGATTTTTGTTGAAAAAGTCAAAAATAATTTATTAATATAGGTAACATAATGTACTCTTACAGAAATATTAAATGAATCTAATTTTACATTAACTGCCAGTTCTCAAATCAAGGGCGTAGAACGGAAGAGAAGAACTGGTAGTAAACTCTCCGCCACTCTTTTTGTGTGGCTTTTTGAGTGATTTTTGTATTATAACCCTTACATGTTGGATAACTTCTAATTGATGCTAAACTGTATGAGCGTAATCAACGAAGAGTGATTCGATGTGGGATCTCTCTTCATCTTCTACCGCATTTACCATGGAAAGAGTTTAGAGGAGTTCCAAAATACCATTTCGTCGTTTTTAAGGCAGTTTTTGTCGCGCACCACTACTATGTGGGGCTAGATGGCCACTGAAGTATAACCGAACCAATTCGACTTAGGGTACTAGAAAAGAGTGTAAAAAGGCCGACAACGCACTCGCTAGCCCTCTGGTATGAGTGTCCATTGGCGACAGTATCACTTATCATCAGATCAGGCTCCTGCCTGATTATTTATCTTTCTGACTGGACTTGTTGAGGACTCGTGAATCTCTTCTCGATAATGATAAGAAATCCATCGGCCAAAATTACTTTACTGTAGTTGTTCCAGGATTTCTCATCCTACGGCAGTCCGATGTACGGGCAGCACCCACCCACGCCGGGCGGGTTCCCGGCACCCATGTCTCCAGCTATCCCGGTGTACGGCAACTGGCTCATCCCGTCCCCGCAGCCCAGCACCAGCCAATTCCATTACCCCATGCCGGGCACCTCTGCGCCTTATCAGGGACCTTGGAACTGTAAGACTTAGTTGTTTATTCATTTGTGGGGCATTTTTATTTTTATTTTTTAATTTAAAGGCAAACATGACATACACGAAAAGATCATACAAATATTAAACTAAATTATTTAACAAAACAAACAATCCTTTTATCCTTCAAGAAAAAAGCGTACCAATTCTTAAAAGGCCGTCAA
Organism: Pieris rapae; assembly: GCF_905147795.1. Classification (NCBI taxonomy): domain Eukaryota; kingdom Metazoa; phylum Arthropoda; class Insecta; order Lepidoptera; family Pieridae; genus Pieris; species Pieris rapae. The sequence goes on along the minus strand of NC_059529.1, from coordinate 1,134,218 downwards.
CGTACTCGCGAGCCCTCTGGCATGGAGAGTGTTCATTGGTACCACTTAAGATCAGGTGAGCCTCCTGCCCGTTTGCCCTGTTCTATAAAAAAAATTACAAATATCGATTTTAATGTTTTGTAGATTGTGTATTTGATCCTGATCGCTCAGGGGTATGGGGCATATATATTAGAAAAACCCAACTTTTAATTCCTAATCTAACCGATATAATATAAACTTAACAATTTTCATAATTTTTTGTCCAAAATCGAACCTACCACCCGATAAGCTTATAATAAAAATGAAATATTTAAATCAGCTATATCGGGCAACGGCGAGAGCAACGTTTCCAGTAACAACATGATGCAGCAGTATCCTGGCAACTCCCACCCACCCAACTGTGAGAGCAGACCGGTATGTCCCCATTTAGATTACTTACACCATCATATAAACCAAAATCGCGTGGATATCTCATAAACCACTGAACCGATTTTGATGAAATTTTGACTGTTAAGCCGAAAGTACGGGCAAAGGGAAATGCCTCTTGGCGTAGAGCTTAGTGGAGGCCTGAAGAGGAAGGAAATATGTGATTTTGATTTAGGACAACTGTTTTATTAGATTTGATTTAGTAAATTTATGAAGTCGCTGTACCAAGGTTTAAAAATTAAAAAAAAAAAGAACATTGTTTCGTGATTCTTTGAAAGCATTTAACTGTTTTCAAAAGTGTAGGGTTCAATTCAAAAAGATATAGTACGTGGGAGAGTATTTAATTTAAACCAGTGTTTTCCAACGAAGAGCCCACGACCCAGAGGGGGGGGGGAGGGGGATAATTTGATACTTAAGGGGGGCTATTTGAAAATATATTGTAATTGGTATATCAGTTTTTCATTATATTTTAAAATCTACTTCCGCTATGGAACTTTCTTCCAAAAAACTATAATTTTTGTGAGTCTTAGTATTGAGTAATTCAATCTAATGTTAATAAGTAATAACTTATTTGATATGATAATGTTTTTCTATCATCATATTTAATATGGCACATAATGGCGTGCAAATTTGTTTTGTTTTACATAGAAATTACATACATAGCTGATTCACTTTCTTTGCTTATTTATTATTATAACTAAAATATGTTCCTTTGTCGTGTCTCGTCGTTACCAATGTGCGCGGGCGCATATTTGCTTCTATATATAACCGCGATCTCCCGGGCCTATAAAAGCCGCGCGAAGCCGTCGCGCTCCTCAAATGCTTAGACATTGTTCATGATCTCATTTACGAATATCGAAAACGAATAAACGAAGTCATCTTCCACGTGATGGGTGAGTTCTGAAGTACTAATTAACACATTAAGTGCTCTTCTCGGATCCGAGTGGAACAGGGTCATAATAGCGGTGCCGACCACTCGGATCCGAAAGATTTATTTTTAATAATAGGTATACGTTTTAATCAAAATTCGTTAAAAGTTTTTTACTAACTTTTAATATTATATTTTAATATATAAATTTCCTAATTGTATTTCCGATTACTGTACTTTATACACACTTATATACATAAAGATATTTCCTCATTTATATTATTATTGGTAATATAAGTATATTATGCGAGTGGGGCATATCATTATGTTACATTAATAGTGCATAGTTAATTCAATGGTAGCTTTTCCCTTTATTCCTAATAAAAAGTATTTTATCATTAAATTAGGAATTTTGGCCTTTTGGCCTTTTGACCGTTAGGCCTTTTGGCGTTTGGGCCTTTTGAAAGTGAAATTACAAGTTAAAAATGCCTAGTGGCCCCTTTCAAAAGATATGGAGAAGACTGGACAAGAAACTAAAAAATAAGTAAACTAAAAATAGTTTTTACTATATTTTGTATACATTGTTTTTTTTTTATTTGATTATATTAACAAAAAAAACTATATTAAAATAAAAATATCGAAACCAAACCAGATAACTAAAAGATTATGTATATATTCTAACATATTCACAAATATTTCCACTATAGATTTTAACTTATCCATAAAAAATCGTTTAACAACAACTATATACTAAAGTGAGATTATGCTGGTGACATTCCAGGGTGTATTTATATCGCAACGGGTGATATATTAAAATCTAGAACATACTGAAATATCTGAAATTCCAATTCAAGTTTAATTTCCGTCCGCATTATTAGTGTTCTTAGTTTGTTTTCGTTAACCTTGATGGCATTTTCTTTTGCGAACTAGCAAGATGTGGAGTCGATTCCCGGTGGGGGTCTGTCCTGAGAGATACGACCTCCACCTAGTCAAAATTCGAGCGTACTCATTCCTCAAAGGCCAGCAACGGATCCACTAAAAATGGGTGTCTATGGGCTGCGATGACTGCCCCTTTTAGGCGACCCGCAGGCACGTTTGCTCCCCTTTTATATAAAAAAAAATACTTTTTTATTGACATGGAATATTTTGCTATGCTACCCCATAGAGATTTTTTTTTACAATTTTACTATCCGAAAACCCCTCTTTAAAAGAACTCGAAACTTCGAGTTTTGAGCTTTGAAAGCTTTCTTTTATATTTCGAATAATTTGTATTTACGTAGATTTACCATTTGTATTTAATAATAATAATATAATATATTATACATTTATATTACACATCCATTTATTACCTATTGAAAACTATCCGATATAATACCTATACTATAACTCGATTTAAGTTATGTTATTTATGAATAGTTTGCTAATGATTAAGAAAAGATGTGGTTACTAACAAGAAATGTGTCCGCCACATGTACGCGGTGATATTTTAGTTTTTTTAGATTACTATTTATGTATTTGGCGAGATAAAGCAGTCTTACGATTCTACAAAATTTTCATATCAATATCCATAATTTATTTTGTATTAATTTAAAAATACCTAAACATAACAATCAAATATTCATGATTTAAAACTTTTTTAACCTACACATGAATAATAAAAATTAAACCAAATTTAAAATGTTTGGTCACTGAAGTAAGCTTTACGCCTGTACTCTGCCATAACTCGCTGTATTGCAATACTAATTAATATGTACTATGATTTTTAATAGCTACAGTTTTTCATAAAGTTATTAGATTTTTAATGTAGAAGTAAGATTTTTAATGCGAAAGGTCCCTTTTTTATTTACTACATTATTTTTTTATATTAAATTATAACTTCGGCCATTTTAACAATAACGTACGCGGTTATCAAATTTAAATAATGTTACAATTAACTCCATTATTCTTTAACATTCAGGCAATTCGAATAAGGCTCTTATAAGAAAAGTACGTACCAATTCTTAAAAGACCGGTTGTGCGCTTGCAAGCGAGGTACTGTGAGTTTCTATTTGCGCCCGTTTGCCTTTTTTTATAGAACTGTAACATAGAAAACATTTAGTTGGGGATTTCGACGATATACTTTCATCATATACTAAAGTATAAGTTTATTAAATATTTTCATCATTTTCGTATTTTTGTAGATATCTCTAACTCAGCTGTTAAACAGCAGTTCCGCCTGCAGCAGTGGATACCAGAGCAACTTCACCGGCAGCTCTGTCTCCATAGATGCTCAGAATATCTCCGGTATGCCTATATTTAATTTATGTTACATGTCCACTTCCACAGATAGATGGCATAGGTGGATCTGCTTGTCTTGTAATAAAACTGTCGTGGAAATGTGTCTGCCACTGCATTAAAGAGGTATTTTGGTTAGATTTCCTTCAATTTAGATAAAACTATAATAAGTTAGGAGAAGTGTTGGCCTAACAGTTTCTACGTGCGACTATCATCACTAAGTCGTTAATATTTTATTCAGCCGGGGCTGAGAATAGTGTGGTGTCTCCTTCGGTGTCTCCCATCAGCAAATCTGCGGTCAGTCCAGCCCAGTCATCAGAAAATGATCAGTCACAACAACAAGGTAATGCTTTTGTTGATTAAAGTAGTAATTTCTACTTAATTGCGAACTTTAAGTAAAGCCTACTTTCTTCCTGTCATGTTTTTACACTATGAAATTATACTATAATATATTTTATTAATTATACTATTATGTTATTACACTATTTTATTGAAAAGAGATAGTTAGATTTAAATCAAAGCAGAATGAACGACCCAACAGTACTTTTGTTCATTCAGGCTTTTTAAAGTATGCCGATTACATCACTCCCTTCAATTTTGAATTATTTTATATTATTTGTTTAACGTAATATGTTGATAATATAAAATTTATATTATATTTTATAATTATTAAAAACTGATCCAGAAACCCTGACCATTTTGGTCCTTCGAGCCGGAATAAAAAATAAATAAAATAAAAAAATATAAAAGCCTTTTTATTTCCTACAAATATAACTTTTTACATAGGCCTACTTATCTAATTAAAATTAATACCATCCTATTTTTATTTATTGTTATTTATATACTACTTATATACTATTTGCAACTATATATATCCTATTTACTACTAGATAATATTTACTATTACATTATTTTATTGTAATATTAGCTGGCTTGGTTAGATTTTAGTATACTTAAATAATATAAAGAATATCGAGACCACATACTCGAGCCGGAATAACCGGATTTAATTATTTTTAAATTTACACTTCAACATACAAAAAAAATCCTCTATAGAAAATGTCTGTTATATTTTAAAACAAATACCTCCTTTGAAGATACTCTTCTATCAATACTGTCAAAGCTATCAAAAAAGAAGAAAAATGTGTCAGAACTTTAAAATTCATATTTTATTCATGGCAGAGCTGGCGAACCTGATACTGGAGCTGAAGAACAGCGACCGTCGTGCTCCAGGATGCGAGAAGAAGACTTTGGAGACCATAAAACAGCTCTCACCGCTGTCAGAGTACAAGAAACTGCAGCAGGAGGCTAATAAGGTGAAGTTAAGATGGATTTTTTTTTTTTAATTTAACTCCTATGAGCAAATATTTTATATATTTTAAGATAATAAAAAGTAAGAAATCGACGAAATAACGGGTTGGAGTATGAAATCATATACGCGAATTTGATGATACTGATTATGTAGTAATGGGCGTGGACCTTGATTGGAACACTGGAACACCTCCAAGTCATTTTCGCTGCATTGTAATATTATGTAAACAACTGAAAGATGTTCAGCCAGTTGATCAAACCGCTAGGCAAATAACTTGGATCGATGACGTTTCATTACTTGCCTAGCCTGTTGACTGTTTATTTAAACATAATTAGAAACTATTCTAACTGTGTCTGCGTTGTAAAATACAACTTTGATGGTGTTTTACAAAGTTTCATGAAAAACAACAAGTAGGTACAATGGAAGATTGTTGTGACAATAATAATGATATTAAATTTAAAATTATTATATCAAATAAATCAATATTTCATCAAATTCATTATCAAATATTTTTTTATTTCTGCCAAATAATGACCTAAGCCAGTTTATTAAAATATGTAACAAACGCTACGGCTGAATATCTTTCAGGCCGTTAGTTAAACCGCTAGGCTCTTAATTGAACGGCTGAATAAGCTAGTTGGCTCCGACATATATATATATTTATTTAAACCTTTATTTATATTATATTTATAGCTGATGTAACAAACATACATTTCGAAGATTTAGAAGCCTTAATATTGTCTAATTTTGACAATATCTTATATGATCAAACTCTTATTTGGAGTCGGTTAAATCTATTTACCATGATGAAAATTTGAGCACTCTACCAATAAAACAATGACGTGATCACCTAATCTGAAAGCGCACACGAAATATATCTTAAATATGTCAACAGACGGATATTTTATTGATTGTTTATCACAGGCAATGCGCGAAAATATAGGCAGCGGGTATCGCGTACCCACAACGAGATGGTCCGGGCATTATTTCAGCAACACTATGCCCGCTACGAACGAACCCGAACCTGGCAGTTCTCATAGCACTGTAAGTTTATTTATTAAATACTTTATCCTAACAGTATTAAGCCGATATGCGTCGGGTTGTCTCTCTCCCTAAAATATGGCGAGGGGGCCGATGGCTGACCATGCGTCATACTCGTGAACGGGTGCTATTTGTGGTGACTGGTCGTACTTGAATTGGTGTATGCGGTGATATTAGTTGTTTATACTACGTATTTGCGTGTTGTTCTCACGAGTATGTAAGTGCGTGCTCCTATTTCACCATGCCCCCTGCTGATAGAGGACAAATATTTGTTTTTAATTTATTTTATTATTTATTACTCAAGATGTCATATGGAACATGGTGTAATGCTTGCAGTTCCTTACAAACATTATGTAAAAACTTGGCGATTAAAAAGAGTGGCGTAAGAGAACTGACGTCCTGTAATAACAGGCTTTTGACTACTAAATTATTTTAGCCCGACAAACAGTGCAACATTTTGGATCTGAAGAGAATGAGCATAGTTGATAATTGCGCGACCCCACCCAAGGCCAAGCCATGCCGATACCAACAGCTCTACGACATGCTTCAAGACATTGGCCTGCAGAAGTATATAGGTAAGTAGGCTTAAATTACTTTTTTTTATTTGGTGGTAAACAAAAAATTGGTACCCAAATATTGTCGCCCTAAATCTGCTCACCTAGGATCCAGTTTTTCTCATACCTGCTGGTAAATCTGCAACTGCATGTGACACAAAACAGATGAAAAAAATTAGGGTTTTAAATTTCCAGTTGGAATTAAAATTTATTGCATCTTTTCTATGCTCACCATTTTTGTCGTGTATTTTAGAATAGCATTATATGATGGGGTGAACTTTAATAAGTAAAATGTATATGCCAATCTAATCCTGATACTTCTTGGGGTTTGATTTAGTCAGTTACTGTTTTCCATCTAAAAAATATATATGTATTCATAATGAATGATTCCGGTAGGAATATAATGTAAACCTACTAACACTTAGATTTAAGTTATTAAGTTGTATTTACTAACTTTGCTATGGAAACTTTTTTTCCGAAATAAACAATTAAATTAAAAAAAAAATAATTACCACGTAGAAAAATTGTCGTAAGCTTAAACAATATAGCGCCTATATATGTATATTTTTATTGCATTTTAAAACGTTAACAAAACAAAACTAATTTCTGTAGGTACTTTTGTACTAAGACTTCGGAAAAAATGTTTTAAATCCCAACTAGTGCACAACTTATGGTTACTATTATTGATTTGGAAAAATATGAGGCCTGTCAGTCTCCACTCATTTACTCTGTAACTTAACAGCGATTCCGATTCCAACGTTTTTGGAAGTTCAATTTAGTTCTCTCAATATCCTGATGACGCCTTGTCGATGTCGAAATGCGGAATGCTCATTAGTATTTGAAGTAACAGTGATGGCTGTCTGTTACACTGATTTATATTTGTTTTATTTTATAGATTTGTTTAAAACCCACGAGTTGGATATGCAGACGTTTGCTTCACTGAACGACGCGGATTTGATTGAGATCGGAGTAACTGCTTTCGGCGCTCGCAGGAAGATGCTGCTAACCATTGCAAGTTAGTAAACCTTTTATCCTAACTGTTAATATTTTAATTTGAAAATATTCTTGAAACTCATAGATAACTTTATTAGGGATACATACATAGGGATTTTATTGAATATCGATTTTTAATTAACTCTCTAGAGATTCTTACTACTTCTGAGATCTTTACTGCGACATACTTCGTACGAATGGCCTCGCTCTTTTGTTCTGGCCTTTTTTTGTCCTTTTGGGCCATTTGGTAAATTTTTGACAACTCCTGTTCAACGAGCTCAGTGACCTGCCCATCTCCAACTTGTGTAATGGATTGTGGATTGAATTATTAAAATGATTTATTGTTAGCGTGTATTAAATGTAAATTTTGTTTCAGAGCTGCAAAAACAGGCGAGTACATCCGGAAGCGTTACTCCCAATCGCAACTTAATGAATTCCCCTCCACAGTACAATACAAACGCTATTTCCAAGGACAATTGGTAAAATCATATCCCAAAACGCTTATGAGACTTATGAGCTGGTTTCATATTTATATTGTGACCTTTAAATACATAGACTTCCTAAATTAAAGCAAGACTACAATATCCCATAAGCGTTTATGTATAAGTATTTCTCTATCGTCCAGAAGCCGTATCGGAATCCTTTCAGTTACGAATCCGATACCACTGCTGAACGAATAGCGATCCGTCGATCTCAATCCCGGTTCCATTTGAATGTATGAATGGATTTAAATTTGAAAATGGAATCGGGCCTCAATGCTCAAGACTGATGAAGTATTTGACAGTTTGATTTATGGCCGTGTAACTGTCATCGTTGTAGTCTATGATTGTTGTTATTTTATAGAATTTTTTAATCGTAGCTCTAAGAGCGCATTAGACGTGTATTAGTCTCGAATAGACAATAATTGTTGAAGTAAATACGGGCCTTGGGCCATAGTTAAGTGTAGTTTAAGTTTTTAATAGCATGTTTTATCTTTTGATTATGATTTTTTTTTTCTTTTGTTCATCTGCGACAATTGTAATCACGTTTTTAAACTTTGATTATACACCAACATCGAATTGCAGCCAATCAGCTCTTTTGATTACATATTGTATTGAAATATGTTCATCTAAGGGACGGAAAACGTTATTTTTACAAGTGAATATTTCGAGACTATTTTTGGCCTTTTCTCATAATCGAGGGATTTTACGAGATACTCGCTTTTAAAAATAACAAATTGATGGCGAATCAATGACATTTGGTAATCATAAGTCACATTTGGATTGTATCACATGACCACCGAATATTCCGGCATCTTTTTTCTTTGAGCCGTATTTTAATCAGATAACATATTTTTTTTAGTTGTAAGTGCATTTTTGATTTTAACAAAGTTTAACATACTAATCTAATCTGAGTATTGTGGTAATGTTTTGGCGCATAATATCTGCGTCCATTTAATTATTTCTTTTAATACCACGATATTATGCACCATTCCATTTACATTTTTTTTTTATATTTTAAGTTCACATTTTAATCATGAGCTTTTTCGCCATTTTAACAACTGATTATGGAATGGTTTAAATGATTATTGTATCAACGAAATTTTGAATTATTTCATCGCTGGTTGATTGGAAATGATTTGAAATGGCCGATGTTTTTTTAAGTTTTCTTGTTTTTTTGAAAGTTTTGCTTGAATAAATTATGCATTAAATTTTGAGGTCTATAATGCTAGTTTCATTTTTTCCCCACATTGTAGTGTTGAAATGTTATTTGAAAAAATGATTCTGTTGGAAATTACTTCAGTTATAATACAAAGCCATATTTATTAAAAACATAAAAAAAAAGTCCTTAAAAGTCTCCAACCAGCTCCATCTTCATCTTCGCTGGTTGTGTCCACAAGTTTTAGGGACGACACCGCTTTTTATATTTTCGTATATATGTTAATGTTGACATGTATTTATCCTAATTTTGTGGTCCAAATAAAAAAAACATTACTATCATGTGCCTTTTTATCCTCGCTTCCCTACGACTAATACATGCGGCAGTCTAGCTTCAACATTACTTAAGAATGGAACTAACTGAAGGAGGCAATTAGCTAACGGATTTTATACCAAAGGCTGACACGCCCTAGACAAACGATACTGGGTGCATTCCATTTTAAGTGTAAGACTTTATGAAAAAAAAAATTACGATGGTATATTGAATGCAAAGGAATGTGTAGCAATTGGCGAATTTTGCACCGGCCAATAAATATCTAGATTTAGCCAATGATATTGTCAAAGTCATTTGTATTTAACCAAGTGTTTGGACAAGAGATGGTTTGAAGTCCTAAGACAAGAATTTTCCAGCGTCTTTATTTGATACTAGCAGACTCGGCCAAGCGTTGCTGTGGCTAAGGTTTTTGTTATATTACATAGTAGTAAATTAATCAAGGGAAACCGTAGGAGAACTTATGTGAAACGTTGGTACCACGACACGGACCTAAACTAAACTACCTTTAACTCAGCGCCATCTGTTAGAATTGTATCAAATAATAAACAAATGTTAATGTTATCGTAATTTTAGTAAGGATGCCTATTTTTTTTGAAAATGAAACATAGCCTATGTCACTCAGGAATGATGTAGCTTTCCAACAGTGAAAGAATTTTTCAAATCTGCCAAGTAGTTTCGGAGCCTATTCAATTCATACAAACAAACAAAAAATCAAACCTTTCCTCTTTATAATATTAGTATAGATAAATCCTACTCAGACTGGACGACAAATCCACCAAATAAAACTAATTGTTCCCAAGATCTTTTATTTTATTCGAATATCCCTTGGAGTTAATTTTCCAGATAGCATCTCTTTCTTCAATCTCGCAAGCAAATCGATAGATACCATGTTGTCTTCGATGGTAATTATTTTCTGAATGCATAGATTCAGTCTATCCGTCTGCGCGCATATCATCGGAATACTGAATAGGTTTGTAGAACTTCAACCGCGCTGTGCCGAGCGGTTTCTTGCGGTTCAAGAACTAGCGCGCGAGTTGGAGCGCGGCGCGCAGTATCGCGCGGTGATGTAGACGATACTTGTTGTTTATTTCTTAACTAACTTTATCTTACCACGCGGTCATATGAGCTTTGCCTATTTGTCTGCAAGCGATATATAAATAATACGTGGGCCAATACTTGGGTTTTGGTGTCTGAGAAATCCATTACTGGAAGGTAATGATAGCATTACTTTATTATGACCATTACTAGCCGAAATCATACATTTTACAATAGGATTTTTTTACAGGTAACAGACTGTTTTTAAATTTTATATGTCGTCTTCTTTCCCATTCCATGGCTTGCACGGTTTGTGCGTCAGCCATACTACATGTTAAATTGTGTTGTTATCGTTAGTAGTAGTAATCAGTAATTAAAAACTGAATGTCTTATATTAGTTAAGTGTTAACTATTTCATAGTCATAAGAGATATTTCGAGAGATATTTCAAGATATTTGACATTTGGCCATTCTATATGTAAAGTTGTCAAAATCACCAAAGAGTCAAAGTATCAAACTGTGAATTATGAAGTTTTATTGTAAACTGTCATAGTCACGCCTGATTACGAATGTCCTTTAGATTTTTTTTTTTTTTTTAAAAAAGGCGGGAAACGTTGGTCGTGGCGGGAGTTTTGTTTTTTAGTAAAATTTATAAATTTAATTTAATTGATATAAAAGATCAATTTGTATATAATTGTATGTAGTAGTTTAACTTAATTGTTTATTTTTTTAATTTGTGTATATATTCTTCAATATTTGGTAAGTTTTTATACTTTTTCCTCAAGGCCTGGAATCAGGCGAAAAAATGAACGAGCCCCCGGATATCGGGGGCTCGCCCCCCGAGGTTGCATGTAATATTGTAGTAGAAAATAGATTTTCTAAACTGGACGAGTCCAGTGTAGACACAGATGTGGATCAACGGAGTGACCGTAAAAGAATGAGATTAGGTAAAATTTGCAAACATTGTAATAAGAGGAAAAAAAGATTTGACCCGACGCGTCGTAACAAGCAAAAAGAGACTGATTGTTCGTGCCAAATACCGGATATTGAATTTCCCTCATTATGTACTGAGATTAAGAACGCTAACGATATAGATAGTTTTCAGCAAAAACATGACCCAGCACATAAAACAAGTGTAACTGTTAATATCCAACAACACCCCCCATCAGATAGTTCTCAGTCTCCAAAAAATCCTACAGGCAGATCGTTTTATGAGGCCTATGACATAGGGCCGTTTGTAGTTCATGTGCAAAAAGTTTCTTCAGATACTGGCATCGCCTCCCTGCACCCAGTCCAATTTGGGTATTTCCTAAAGAAAAATTCATTTAAAAACATTATTAATGGTAGCATTAAAAGGATAGGCAGAAACCGAATTTCCCTATCATTTTCAGACCACAAATTTGCAAATGAATTTGTTAATAACCCTTGCCTGACAATTAATAATTTTAAAGCTTTTATTCCTTCATTTAATGTGACTCGAATGGGGCTTGTGCGAGGTATTCCCGCAGAATGGTCTCCTGAAGATATATTAGACAATATCTCCTTACCTGTAGGCAGCGGAGGAATAATAAAAATTAGACGCCTAAATTATAAAGTGCGTAACAGCTCCCCACCTGAGTGGAAGCCATCACAGACTGTTGTTATAACTTTTGATGGCCAAGCTCTACCAAAACATGTGTTTGTATGCTACAATGCCCTACCCGTGGAACTTTATTCATACCCCACTATTCAGTGTTATTCTTGTTGCCGATTTGGTCATACTAAGTCCAATTGTAACTCTCGACCCCGATGTTTCAAGTGTGGCCAAGGCCATACTGGGGACACATGCAACATACAAGATGATGCAGCATCTTGCTGTCTGTGTTCAGGTCTACACTTTGCTACAAATAGGAAATGTCTAGAATATGAACGACAGACTAAAATTAAATTATATATGGCTCAGAAATGTGTATCTTATGCGGAAGCAAACAAAGTGTATGATCCTGTGTCAAAATCTTTTGCTGAAATAGTAAAGTTTTCAAACATGCATAATTCTCCTAATTCTCCTGTGCCATCTGTATCGCCTTCCTCTTCCTCGATTCCGTCGTATAGTAGATCTTATAAGAAAAACATATTTGTTAAACCAACAACCCCCAAACTAAAACGACTGGGGTATAACAAAACAGAACACTTCAGTTTAATAAAGGACTATGATGCTCCAGCTTCTCCTAACGGGGTCGCTTTAATAAACAGTAACGACAACAATAATGAAACAATGTTCTCAATCTCTGATGTTATCCAACTTTTGACTGAAATAAAATCCATTTCTAACTCTGACAACAATGTAACCGAACAACGCCGCCCAACACTTGCTTCCTTAACTCAATTAAAATCCACTTATGCGTCCCGAACGCGAACAAATAATCCAGTGGAATTGCAGAAGCGCAATCTGCAATAAAAACGATTTAATCTATTTGCATAATAAATTTGAACCTTTTGTCTCAACTCTGTCGGAAACATGGCTTCGCCCGGAATTGACATTTCGAATTCCAGGTTATGTTATTCTCCGACAGGACAGACCTGACGGCTATGGCGGTGTTGCCATAGTCATTAAAAATAATCTCCCCTATTCCTTATTTCCACTTCCCTCATTCGGTGATGACTTGTCAGTCATTGCTGCTATTGTAAATAAAATTTGTATAGTATCTATTTATTTTTCTCGTCCTAATGTAAATATTTTTTCTCATCTTAATCAACTGTTCTCCATCCTCCCAAGGCCTTTCTTAGTCCTAGGTGATTTTAATTGCCAACATCAATCTTGGGGAAGCACTTCTTCCAACTATTATGGAGATCAATTATTAGATATTATAGATTCTCATGGTATATGTATTTTAAACACTGGGCTGCCAACTCGTGTTACTGGTCCACGCGAAGGTGCAAGTGCGCCTGATCTATCTTTATGTTCACCTGATTTAGCTTCAACTTTGGACTGGCACCCTCTTGCATCTTCGTATGGTAGTGACCACTTTCCACTTGTTATTACTTTTCCTTCATACAAACCTATCAAAACCAATCGCTCTCCTCGTTTTAAATACAGATTAAACAACGCAGATTGGAAATTATTCAACCAAATAGTAGAGCAGAAAACGAATACTTATTCTCAAGAAGGTAGCCAGATCTCCGCAGAAATTCTTTCTCAGGTTTTGATTGAAGCTGCCGATGAATCTTTTTGCACTAAAACTAAGATCCGATCGCAAATTCCTTCACCTCCCTGGTGGGATCATGAATGTACAGCTGCAATAAAAGAAAGAAAACAGGCCGAAAAAAAGTACTGCGAGCATATGTCAGAAGAAAATTTCGAGTTATATTTAGAATCTGCCCGTAGAACTAAAAAATTGTTTAAGAAAAAGAAATACGATGGTTGGCAATCATTTTGTGCCTCCATTAGTCCAGATGTCAGCCCGTCAGAGGTCTGGCGTAATATTCGTAGATTTAGATCTGCATATAATAATTCTCCTTCTTCTAAATTACCGAAAACTCTAGCTGATCAGTTTATGGATCATCTTGCTCCCCCTTCTGTACCGGAACAGAGATTTCCTCCATTATCTATTCCTGCTTACATTTTTGATGACCTAAGTGGAATAAACGCTCCGTTTTCTTTGATCGAACTTAAAGGTGTGCTTAATAAGGTAAAAGACTCTACTCCAGGAGAAGATGGGATTCCATATTCTTTTTTGAAAAATCTTTCGGACCGTGTGCTGATTCTGTACTTAAATATTATAAATTCCATTATGATTTCTGGGTGCATTCCCAAATCTTGGATCACTCAATCAATTATACCTATTTTAAAAGACAATAAGCCAACAACCGATGATCCTTCTTCTTACAGACCCATTGTCCTTTCTTCTGTTTTAATGAAAATAGCAGAACACCTAGTAAAAATCCGTTTAGAATGGTTTTTAGAGAGTAAAAATCTATTAGCAACGACCCAATTCGGTTTTAGAAAAAGTAGAAGCACAATGGATAGCTTAGCAATATTCACTACAGACATAAGATTAGCATTTTCAAATAATGAGTCAGTAGTAGCTACTTTCTTAGATATAAGCTCAGCTTATGACAATGTTCTTATATCGGTTCTCAGGGAAAAACTGCTATGCTTAAACGTACCACCAATTCTAACAAACTTTATTATAGATATGCTCAGTGAAAGATACATAAATTTATTTATTGAAGATGTCAAACTATCTCGGACCGTATGGAAAGGATTACCACAGGGTTCTGTACTCAGTCCTTTGCTCTATAACATCTATACGTATGATTTAGAAACATCATTGCAGGCATCAACAAATGTACTACAATATGCAGACGATCTTCTTATATACAAATCGGGCAAATCAATTGAAAATAATTGTCAAATTCTAACATCTTCCCTTTCAATTTTAAACTCATGGCTGACTTCGAATGGTCTAGACATATCTGTATCCAAGAGCAGGGTTGTGTTGTTTTCCAGAATGCGTAAGCCTCCCCCGATCCAGGTAAAGTTTGATAATGTTTTGATTCCCTCAACTAATAATGTCAAATTCTTGGGGGTAATTCTAGATTCTAAGCTCACCGGTGTATCCCACTGTGAGTATGTAACAGCGAGATGTGAACGAAATTTAAATATTCTTAGATGTTTATCGGGCATCTGGTGGGGAGCGCATTCACACTCCTTAAAACTGATTTACAACGCCATAATCAGAAGTGTAATGGATTACGGTACTTTCCTGTTAGAACCAGGAAATGTTTCTGCTTTCAAAAAATTGGATAGTATTCAAGCAAAAGCAATGAGAATAGTCTTAGGAGCTATGAAGTCAAGCCCAATCAATTGTATGAGAACCGAATGTGTAGAGCCACCATTAAACTTACGCCGACAATTTCTATCTGATAAATTCCTTTTCCGCTGTATGCAATTTAGTAACCATATCCTTACACCTAAACTGACATCCCTGACATATATAATCCACACTTCTCAATTTTGGAAAAACAAACGCACACCATGTTTGGTTACAAGTTACACAAGATTTACTTCTCTTAAGGCTCCTACTCACCAAGCGACTTCCAATCCTTTGTTCAAATATAGTTACGATTCCCTTATAATCTCTCCTGATATACATACAAGCATAGGTCTTGTTAAAATTGAGAAAAACCAAAAGTTTACATTTAATTATATTGTTGACACTAAGTGGCCACAATGGCATCGAATATTTACAGATGCATCTAAACATTCCAGTGATGGATGTGTAGGTGTAGGTGTAATACATTCTAACTACAATATTGTCCAAAAAACTAAACTCCCTCCTGAATCCTCCGTGTTCACTGGCGAATGTATTGGCCTATTCAAAGCTTTAGAATACATCCTTCTACTGAAACTTCAAAAAACTGTAATTTTTACAGATTCACTTAGTTCTTTAAATGCCCTAGCCCGGTTCCCATTTGGATCACATTATCAATTCCCTGTCATTTCCGAAATTAGAAACTTACTATTGAAATGTTTGAAAGAAAACTATTCCGTATCGTTTGCATGGATTCCTGGTCACTGTGGAATATCTGGAAACGAAAAAGCCGACCGTATTGCCAATGAGGCAGTGGATAGTGGAGATGTGGATATTTTTGGAAACTATGCGCATGACTTGATGGCTCTTTCTGGGATTTATCTCCGGAATTCCTGGACTGAATCCTGGAATCAAGATCGTTCAAAAGGTCGCCATTATCGTGCTATTCAACCTTCTATACCCATTAAGCCCTGGTTTTGGAGACTGAGATTCGGTAAAAGAGTTACAACAATACTGTCTCGTATGCGTCTGGGACACGTCTGCACCCCAGCTCACCTTGCTAAGTTTAATATTATTGACAACCCTACGTGCGAATGTGGATATGCTGAAGCTGATTTGAATCACATCATTTTTGTTTGTTCTCGGCGCGAACGGTCGGCTCTTATCGACGGTCTCATTTCCCTTCAAATTCCTTTCCCTTCATCCATATCCTGTTTACTTTCAACAATGAACCCACATATATATAAACTTTTAGCAGCTTTTATCTTAAGTAATGATATAAAAATTTAGATCTTATGAATGTATATATGTAAATATCTTTTCTTACACTCCTTTTATATCTATCTCTATAAGAATTGATCTTTTATTTTATAGATTATTTTCCTTTCCTTAATTCCGTTTCATCCGATACATTTATTTTACCCGTTTCCCTGTTTTGACCCTGGGCCACAATGCACAAACCGTGCGGGCCATAATAATAAAAAAAAAAAAAAAAAAAAAAAAAAAATGTCCTTTAAAAAATTTCGTAATATTTTGTGAATTGTGATCATTAGTGAGCAGAGAAGTCTTGAAAAATTAATAAGAATGGGTAATGCTAGTGCAAAATCAGCAGAGATTCCGGAGCTGCCGGCACCAGCTAATGTTGAAAAACCAAAGCTAAAACCATGCTGCGCTTGTCCTGAAACCAAAAGAGCAAGAGATGCCTGGTAAGGTTATTAGTTTTGGACGAAATCCTTATGTAATGTGTATGGCCTATGCATTATATGATCTACTATAACAATTAACCCTATATAATTGATATTGTTAAGTTCAAAATCTAGGCTTATATGTAATTTTTCAATTAAATTTTTGTAATGTAAGTAACATGCTTTTTCATCAAGTTTTTAATGAGATTGTTAAACAAAACCTTATATGCTCTCCTTCATATTAATTCTAGTTGTTTTGATTAATTTAATTAAATGATAATTAATACAAGAATAAATCTACTTATTTCTGTATTATGAAATCATATAATAAGACATTATATTTTTAGCATTATTGAAAGAGGCGAAGAAGAATGTGGATCACTAATAGAAGAACACAAAGCTTGCATGAGGAAAATGGGATTTAACATCTAGGTCTTTTAACATACCCATAATATTTATTGCTCTTTTATAGTATAATACTTCAAGGTATGATACTTAAATTACTTAATTTTATAAATGGAATATCCTAGGGTTAGATTTAGACTTGAGACTTAGCATGACTATGACTTTCCTATGTTAAAATGTAATATGCATTCCACATACGGTAGCCATATTCTCTGCTGAGTGCTAGTCATACCCTTAGACTTTTGTTACAAAAAGAGGTATTGAATCCTCTTTTATGTATACTAATTTATAAATATTTTTACAGTACGAGTGAAATAGAAATGGCCATATATTTCATTTGTACTGAATGCCTAAGTTATTTGAATTGTGAAAGTTATCAATTCTTCATTTGATATCATCTTAAATTTAAAATCTTATTTATTAGGCCAAAGAAAATTGTTTAATTATAATTGTAGTTTTAAAATAGTTAAGTTTTTTTTCATGTAAGATCTATGTGAATTGTGATTTGCACTTATTTATTTTGTTGTATTTTATGTAAATAAAAAGTTAGTTTCTTATAAACATTTTTTCATTTTCTAGTAAATAAGCAAATTACTTAAGATTATAAATATTTAAAGTAAGAAATATATGCATTATTTTAATAAAACATTGTGTCTGTCTTAAACTCAAAAAAATGTTAATAATTAAAATTACTTAGTTAAACAAAAGCAATATAAGTTTAGCAAAACTATTACATAATTTAAAATCTGTAATTGATGTTAAGTGAACTTGGTAACAATAAAAATGTTTTATCAGTTGTTCGAGTTCATGTACTATCACATGGCTTACGTTATGAGAAACATAACCAAATGATAATCAATTGTGATTTAGCTGCCACCGGCAGTGCTCTGTTCGAGACATTAAGATATGTGTATAGGGACGTAAGATGCGTTCCAAAAGAAATAATACAAACAAATGTGGAATAGAATCTGCTGCAAGTTCTTTTCAATCAGCTGATAGCTATGGGTAAGTTTTTAATTACGGTATTTTTCTTAAATTAATATATTGGGGTGAACAATTAGGATTTAAATATTATATTAGTGTAAATAATTTAATCTGGATGGTATGGGAGCCTAGAAATACTTTGTATTTCTTTTGAATAAAAATTATGTTTTGTTGAGGTTTTAACAAAAATTAAGTTTTAAAAATTGGAATTCTTATTTTCTTTCAAACTGCATACACACTATGTGTTTAATTAGGCGTTGCTCGAAATCCCTTGAAAGTATGCAGACTTTTGACTTTAAATTGTAAATTAGGGTTGAACAATTTTAAAATTAGTTTCTAATTTTTATGTAATTGACCAATATATTACCGATATAACGCATACATTCGTGTATGACGCTGGTACTGTGGGGCTGGGATTATACTAAAAGTCCTCGCATACATTCGGAGTGCGGTGTTTTTAAGCGGTAAATAAAGTATAGCGGCATATTTTCTGTTTCAATCGTGATCCTTTTAACAATAATCCCCATTTAAGCAATGGTTACACATAATATATACATATATACCTACATAATATTATCTGATAAGGTACCTAAATAACTTCCTATTCTAAATTTAGCTGTTTGGGTCAAAGTTAAAGGGCAGAATTGTATGATGAAATAATTAACAATAATTTCATCGATTCGATTGTATTACCAATTAGACCAGTCTTTTTGTTTGGGTCAATGACTTAATATTTATCTTAATGTCAATACGTAGCATACGCACGTTTTTTGCAATGCACGGAATTAATATCTAATTATCTTTTTAAAGATATCTTAGTATAAAACACTGCAATGTTCGTACATATTTGCAACTGTAATACTTATTACGAATTCAATAATAATTATTATTAGATATTGAATTCGTAATAAGTATTAGTGCGTTTAATCAGAATGAGCCTAGTAGACTAAAATTAGGACGTCTGATGTCGACGTCTATCTCATATTATTATATCCGTAATAATACGCGAAAGACGTCTATGACGACGTTGAGGACCACGATTCACTGAATCTTATTTTATTTATTTTTTAATACTTTGTTGCAAAAGCATTAAAGTTGACAACATTAAATGAAAAGGTGGGCAACTGGCAGCCTTCTCTCTTCCAGGTAACCACTCTTAACGATCAACTTAACTCTTGACGATCGCCGGTCAGCTTCCTGCTTTTCAGTCTTCTATAGATTACACTCCAGATAATTATTTATAGAACCGCACAGTCTGATTCCACTATTCCATTTCAAACAACACTCCAGAAGCACTAGAGTTCTTCCCTCTTCAGTGTAGACATCTCAACACTGCATGATTTGCTTCGTCGTTCGTAAAAACAGGAAAAGAGTGGAATTCCTTGCCGCCTTAATCGCCTTATCTTCCCTAGACAGTATAATATACAATTTTGATGGTTAAATAGGCGTGGATATGCGTGTCCTCCAATTGGCCACATCACACTTAACATCAGGTAGGATGGCCAAATATCTGTCCAGTTCTGTATAAAAAAGAAGGTAGCCAAAAATCTTGACAAGACACACAAAACCACACTGGTTGAAGCTATATACATACTTAAATGTAATGTATAATTAGTGATTTTCGTGGTAACACCAAAACTATTTAGCCTACTTAACCGTGCCATATTCAACCCAGAGATTGTGTGTTCGCTAAATTGATACGTCTTTTTCTGTGCTATCTATCTATATATCCCTTGTCTTTGCGTAGATATATGGGGGTCTCTATGTATCTTCTACCTCATTTACTATGGAGAGAGTGGAGAGGAGTTGTTCGGATTACCTGCAGCAGAGTGTGATTATCTTACGTCAAGAAAAAATACCATCCGTATCGCCTCGACGTCCGTACAACTGATGTTATTTAAGAAAAGAGCGTACCAATTCTTAAAAGGCTTGCAACGCACTTGCGCGCCTTCTGGCAATTCAATGTCCATAGGTGGCGGCGGTATCACTTATCATCCAATGCTTCCAATTAAATTAAAAAGATTAATGCGAGCTGAGCCACGCCAGTGTTTATGTATATTTGTAATCAATCATAAGATATAAACGACTCGGCTACAAATTTTAATAAGGAATATGTAGTATTCGTATATAATAAAATATATGACATTAAAAACACTGATTAATTGACATGTTTATAAAATAACTCAAAGTAATGTTAATTATCTTCAGATCAAGGTCTCTGTGGAGTGGAAAGTGATTATTTCATTGACTCGTCATAAAGATTGATTGCAGGAATGCATATAAAATGTATAAAGCGGAAGTTTATTTTAATGCGTATATCTGAAAAACTAAAAAAATCCGATCTGGACTATTCATTTATTAAATTTGTGTTGTGTATATTGCGGTCACCTATTTAAAAAAGAAGGTAGCCAAAAATCTTGACAAGAGACACAAAACCACACTGGTTGAAGCTATATACATACATAAAAGTAATGTATATATAATAGTAATCTAATTGTACCACTATCTTAGCAAATAAACGATTTCATTTCATTTCAAGGAGTGTAGGAAAATCAACATACCTCATAGCTTATGAGATTCAGCGCTTCGAATTCTACATCAACTCGGCAATACAAATTATGTGGTTTAAATCTTCTTCTTCAAGTGCCACTCCATTACTGGAGGTTGGCCGCCTCTGAACCGCGTATTATCCTGCACCAGATGCAACAACCCCTCCGCACTCGCAATACCTGTCCACTCCCTGACGTTGCGAAGCCATGACTTCTTCCTTCGACCAACACGCCGTTTTCCCTGGATTTTACCCATTATTATTAGTTGAAGGAGGTGGTAGCGGTCATGGCGCAACACGTGGCCCAGGTAAGCAACTTTTTGCTGCTTAATGTTCCGCATAAGTTTTTTCCCCATTCCAACTCATCTCAGAACCTCCTCGTTAGTGACCTTCTGGATCCAGCTGATACGAAGCATGCGACGATAGCACCACATCTCAAATGCTTTTAAGCGCCGGCGGGTATCTTCTTTAATTGTCCAAGCTTCACAGCCGTATAGAACAATTGGCCATATGTAACTAAGAAGAATGTGGTTTAAATAAACCCGTACAAATCCTAAAATATTTTATGAAAACAGTTACCGATACTACTTAATAAGTGACCAGTGATTGTGAGATAAGAGTTAATTGATTGTAATCTTTGGACCGAATGTGTCTTGAACAAGGGTTCGGGACAAAATTGCATTTCTATTGTTGTTTTTATTTCAGTTATCAGTTTCTCCTCGTGCGCCTAAAGAAGTTTCACTTCAAAAAATCTAATGAACTACATATCACTACATATTATAAAACAAAGTCGTTTTCTCTGTCCCTATGTCCCTTTGTATGCTTAAATCATTGAAACTACGCAACGGATTTTGATTCGGTTTTCTTTAATAGAAAGAGTGATTCAAGAGGAAGGTTTATATGTATAATAATATCCATTAAATAGTGGAGAAGTACTGTTATTTTTGAGGTTTCTAATGTGATATCGTAAATAATTACATTTTTTCCGCTTACATTGCAAACGCAGGCTGAACCCTACGAGTTTTATCAAAATAATGTACTAAGTATTGTACACATTGAAAAGGTCTACAGAAAAGTCCGTGATGGTATATGTCTATCTCTTATGGATAACCCACATTTTTATATACAACGTTCACAGATTTTCTGTAGTGTATTTAGTATTGGCATTGCACCCGTGCGAAGCCGGGGCGGGTCGCTAGTCTTAATATATATAAATTACGCGTAACGTCGTTTGTCCGCTATAGACGCCAAGCTACTTAACCGATATCCGTCAAATTTGCACACCGTGTGCAGTTTGATCTAACTTGAAGATATGATAGCTTACGTTTATATATCATATACATTATACATATTTGATTTGAATGTTTTTTGTATGAGTTTTGGTGGAGCCCTGGATGGTTTAGATTCAAATTAGTTTTTTTTTATCTCAGCACATGGCGATGCAGTTGGTACTTTCATACTTTGTTTAATATCATAATCGCTTGAAATATTATGCGGAACAAAATATATCTTGTCTGCTAGTTATATACATTTATTATATATATGTAGGTCATTAGTTATTTGGGGCTGCGTTTATCTTTCTGTGCGGATAGGAGCAGGGTCAAACAAATATTTCTGCTCTTTTAGACCACCTTGTTTTTGCGGATAAGTCGATAAATTAGAAAAATCAAGGTCGACTCGTAACAGTTGTAATGTTTATTTAGTAAGTGCATTTTGCTCCTATATAAACGAGAGTTTAACCGGACGTAAGTGACTTTGGGTACAAAATAAATATACCTAACTAGATAACACAGACCAAGGTCTAAGATATGACACGTAAAACTTATCAACCAATCACATATTACATCTAACCTATCATATTTGAACTGCAAACAATTCGTGAGCTAACTTTGCATTTATGTAAGACATATTTTCCTTCCAATTAATCTTTTGGCTTGTCAATTTTGGATATTTAAATTGTCTATTCCCAATATCAGAGATTAATAAGGTAATCAAAAAGATTGATCCACGAAGGTTTTTCTTGCCATAGAGAATGTTCTAAATAATCTATGTATTTTTTGCTACAAACAAAACCGTTGTATTAGGTAAGTAGGTAGGTGTATTCCTACCTTTCATTTGATAATTTTACGAGTAGTTCAGTAACCCGCGTATCTAAATACGTTGTAAGAAGGATTTTGAGATGGTATAAATAGGACTTTATCGAGTTTTCTTATCTGCTGTATCCGATAGTAAAGTAAATAGTAAGTTTGTGATTTGTTATTAAGTGTTAATCTGGAACAGAGTTTTTGGCAGTGCCTGCTCGGACTTCTCAGAATGCGAAGAAGGCGAGGAGAGGCAGAAAGGATCGTATAAATACAAGTAAGACATACTTTAGTTTATCTTTTATTTACGTTTTACACATCGTATGTATGATGAATTAAGTCTGATGGTTCTTAATTATTTATTAAAAAAAAATTTGATATAGCTTTTTTTTTCAATTATTTGCGAGGGCCACTGTCAATTAGGGGGCACTTTCTAGTGAAGTTTAACTTTTTGACAAAACCGGCGAAAAATAGATCCGAAATCCGAAGCAATCACTGAAACATACGCAAAAAATTTCAGCCTTATTGGTAGTTATAATTATAATGTAGGTATATTATAATGTAGTAATGTGTTAGTAACACATATCTATATCAGAGATTACATGAGTCGGCCCTACTTACAAGTACTCATATAGATCTCACCACACACCTTTAAAAATCTTTTCCAGTCAAATTCCCTCCCTGTCAACGAGCGTCGCCAGTTTCCAAAGTGTTATGGAGCGAGAGACTGCACCGTTGCTGCTTTCCCCATCCTATATGCCAGGATACAAAAGCACACGCTTCACCAGTTCTGATACCCTGGTATGTGATGAAAGATTGACAATAATATTTACAAAATTATAACGAACTCAAAGTTGCAATATGCAGTGGTTACCATATTCTTAAATAAAAAATTAAAACAAATTTAAAAAGTTCGATTCCTGTGGCAGTGTACCTTATGCGACGAAGGCACCAGGTCTGGGGTCACCTGTGCTATCAAGGTGATAATTTAAATCTTTAATTAGCGCCTGTGCACTTGAACCACACAGTCCAAGAATCAACTCCAAAGGGAACAAAGTTTGGAGGAAAGACGCTTATATATAACTTAGATATTATTATATTTTTAGTACTTAAATTATTTGTATATTTGGCTTAGATATAAAGTCTATATAGAGATATAATCTGACTATAGACTTTAAAAAAATAATATAGATATTTTTTTATCGTAATTAAATCTGTGATAAGTCTACTTCTATGGGTTAGTTGGTCATGGTGTTGTTGCGATACTTTGCCCGGATAGAAGGCTGCTAAAATCATGCGAGCTTAACTTTCGTCATTCCGCACTCATCGTTTTTAAAGCAGTTTTTTCGGCGCACCACAGACCACCCCTATGTGGACTGCTGACTTAAATCCTTCATGAAAAAAGCGTAAATCTTGAAAGGCCGGCAACACCCTGGAGGCATTGAGAGTGTCCATGGGCACGAAACGAAAGTAAGCGGGATCTCAAACAAAATCAAAAATCATCCCTTTCTATATCCAAATACAAATTTAAATTTCAACGAGTATCTCGTAAACAATACGACTGTTTTTCCTTTTTTCGCTAATTCGTTAAATACTAACGAATCATATGTCAAGTGGTAAATAACATAGGTATGTTAATTTCATGATGTTAGTACCGGGAATCATTTTACCACATAAATGTAATTCTTTTAAATTATGATTCTTAAATTTCCAGGGTCCAGGTGAATTATCGGACAGAGATATTATCGAGACATACAAACGAACACATGAGAAACCAGATAAACAAAACAAGAAGAAACAGAGCTCCCTCGTTACTATGTAAGCACAACTAAAACATATTCCTAGCTTGCTATGTATTATACCGGGAATCGAACTCGTTTAACCAATAACATATCGAAATGTATGAATATGTGTCTATTTAACTGTCAAAATTTAAATTTCAAATCTATAATGCAATAGCAAACTGTCAATGTGATTCATAGACAATAGATTTTCTGGCACAGATTAACATATGTCAAAACATTCTAGTTTTTCAATATGGAACACAATAATGGGGTCATCCCTTCTCACAATGGCGTGGGGCGTTGAGAGGGCTGGTCTCCCAGCTGCCCTTACCTTGGTGGCGTTTATGGCAGCCCTCTGCTTATTCACAGCTTACCTCTTAATTCGGGTCAACGCTTATCATGGTTTGTGTATTATCTGTAATATCCCTATGTTTAACCGATTTAAAAAAAAGGTTATCAATTTGACCTGTATATGATCGACGTACGACGCACTTATCACATGCCCCGGGGGACAAAGTCGTAAAGCACTATTACGACTGTTTTAATGTTTTCTTATTTTTGACTTCCTTGAGTGATAACTGTAATTTTATCAAAATTTTTGAAAATCATTTTATTGAAGATGGCTTATCTGATATTAACTGATACAGCCGCCTAAAAACACTCATTGCCAGAGCGCTGGCATGTGCGCTGCCATCCTTTCAAGAATTGGTACGCTTAGTTAAATTGGTTCGGAAATAGTTCAAGAAATACTCACTTGTAGGATTTGGAGGTTCCACTGGTGGGATTTCGTATTCTGTTTCAATATATCTTTTATCTGCAGCACCTATAACCTTGAAATCACGACTTACAATGACTTACAATACAAATAGGTGGCGATACATTCGAGGTTCCATCTCTATGCCGCCTTTTACTTGGTCCCAGGGCTGAAGCTGTTGCCCACGCCTTCAGCTTACTCGTATTAACAGGCGCTAACGTCGTGTATTGGATACTCATCACGAACTTTCTGTATTATACAGTCAATTACTTTATTGGTGAGAACGCATTTATTTATTTCGTCATACAAAAATGGTTATATTTACGCTTATGTGGATAAATAATTCTACTAAACTTATAGCCAAAGATGGATTACATGAAACAAAAAGGTTCAAATATTTAGCAAAGGAAAATAATAATAAAAAATATTACGTATAAATACGTAATACCTGACTTGAATGTGTTGTGTGATGGTGTGATAGCTTGGGTGTGTGGGGGGTTTGTCCATGATGCAGATCATTCAGCGCTATGGATATTCTTGATGCTTCTTTAAGAATATTCCGCGATAGCTTTAACAAGTAAATGTTCTTAAATGCCCTTTCTTGTTGTCGAAGCCAAAGTTATTTGAACTAATATAATTAGCCAACTTATTTTCATCATTCCATATGTAATCCTCTAATATTTATTTGGTGGTAGGTACAACCTTTTAGGTTATCAGCCTTCTGTGACATACATGGTCTTTTAACTTCCGAAAAATTAATTCGTGTCTAGCCGTGATTGAACGCACGACCACAATTGGTAGTAAGAAGCCATCACTGCCAAAGACAACTTTGCTATTTAAAACACCAAATTTTCATAAAAATTAAATTGTGTAAGGGCCGTAAAAATGAATATTACTTAATAAAAAAACTAATATCTACAGTTTTATTTACTAAATAAATATATAAATAGTAAGCACGCTAGAGTATAGAACACTCTTTAGCGGCGTCTTTAAATATAAAATAAATATACTCAGGAATATGGATAAAGTACTGAATAAATAATAACAGATCTCGTTCCATTAGTTTTGGAGTTAACATACAAATATAAATATATAAACAAACTTTTCAGAGGAACCTCCTGTCAACGCAACCAGTCATAACTCATCTGTGCTGCTGTGCCCCAAACATGAGCTGATCCCCAGGTCCGCAAGTGAAGCTCATGATCCATCCCCCTTCTGGGGCCTGCACACTACTGTACCAATTTACGTAGCTGTTTTAGTATTCCCACTACTCAACTTTAGAAATGTCACCTTTTTTACCAAGTTTAATTCGTTGGGTGAGTTTCGTTTTCATTAAAATTGTGTTATTACTGAATGTAACCTAATATTAAAATTTAAGTATTGGCTTAGCAGTATTTTATATTTAAAACCCCATGGAATGTTTCGCCGAGCGGTTTTACATACCTTGTCGTGTTTATTATGTTCTTTATTCCTACATAATTGAATATTTACATTGTAAATCGCGGTTGCCTCGTAAATTGTGTAAAACATTGCAAGCAACTCGATTGTGAGGAAGTTGCATGGATCTGATTAGCGCCTTTTTAAGTTCTCATGTTATTTTATTATATATCCATTCAATAACATACAATCAGCATTTGATTGTCTTGTAACATGTGTGCAGTGTGATTATATATGAACCTTTGTATATAATCTACCGTGGTTTGGTTTTGTTTTGTTAAAATAACATTTTTGTTTTGTTGGGTACAACTACAAGCCTTGCTATCGTAAGTTTTTTTTAAAACAAGTAATGGAGGAAGAACCTTATTAATATTGATGGTTAATGTTAAACAAAGCAAAACCGAAGAAAAACATTTTTAGTCGCCATATTGTAGGTATATCACATAAAAATAACTGAAAACGATTCCTTAAATGAATTTATATTTTATATTTAATATTCCAGGTACACTTTCAGTACTGTATTTACTGATATTCGTCCTAGTTAAAGGTGCATCTTGGGGTATAAACCTTAATATGCCCATTGGCCCACGGGGTGGGACAGACGCGGCCGTACTAAGCGGGATGTTGGCACTATCCTTCTACATACACAATATTATTATTACTATTATGAGCAATAATGAACGTCAGGATAGAAATGTAAGTGAAATCTTAAAATTGGTCCTTCGATCCGGAATCTTTACGGTCAACTTATCATATTAAAATACCCATTAAATCACTAATTCCACTACTACCCAGTAATTCCGGGTTTAAAAGCAGATCAGATTTACCAGAATTTTTGTTTTTCGTATGTTTTTAAATATGTATGTGGTATCTTCCTAAGTATGTCATTTGCAGCAATTCATTGTAAAAGTAATTAAAAAATTCCATCATTAAATTTTTTTTTTTCATTTTAGGGTCGGGATTTAACCATAGCATTCCTACTGGTAACTATTACTTATACGGTTGTGGGGGCAGTATTCTATGTGTGTTTTCCGTTGGCCAAAAGCTGTATAGAAGATGTAAGTAACATACAATAAGTAACTAAATTAATTTTACAAAAAGTCAAAGTCAAGTCATTTATTTTAATAAGACCTACTAAAAGGGCACTACAAAGTCAAAGAAAAATACTCTAATTGTCACTTCCCAAACGTAGCTTGATATGGAGAAGAATGGGAAACAAACTCCATACAGTACCAGGCCATTTATAAGTCGCATCGTGCTTTAGAAAGAGATACTCGCTTTGTAGAGCGTCATCTCTGTCACATGAAACACACAACAGTACATAACAGGCCGTTATCTATTAGGGTGATAAAGGTGACAGAGACGGCGCTAAACGAAGCCGAAGCTAGCCGAGTATCTCTTTCTGAAGTACGATGCGACTTATAAATGGCCGGGAAAAAAAACTGCCATTCTTAAATAAAATAGGTGCATGGTATTTTAAACACCAATGCAGCAGATAACTTAATTATTATGTAGATTTTTTTACTAACTTATATTGTTCAAATTACTATCTATTATGAATAAGAAAATTTCTGCAATTACTTTTTCACTGAGATTTTTTTTCAGAACATATTAAATAATTTTGAAATGCACGATGTAATGACCGTCGTCGCGAGAGCATTGCTGCTTTTCCAAGTAAGTTATTTCTGAAAGATTTCACTACGCTCTAGGATAACAGAATTTGTATCGACTCTTTTAATATTTCGTAATTAATAATCATTTCAACTCTGAGTGAGTAATTGAATGAAATTAGTGAAATTATTAAACTTTTTTTTATCAACTAATAATACTTAATATTTGCTATTGTACTTTCATTTCTTTGGCATCCTTTATATGATATTGTTGCCAGTGTAAAAATATATTAAATTTTAGTTACACATACATAATACTATATGTACTATGTTTCAAGCTACCTTTTCTAAAATATATGACAATTTTGGTAAACATAAATGGTACAAAAAATAAAATTAAACTAATGGTAAATTTTTGAATCCAACAATAATCCTACCAAACAGCGGATTAGCTAGGAAATAGGCACAATGCTTTCATTAAAATCGCTCATCTCTTTAGCGAATCCAGCCCCTGATAAATACTGTTAAATCCGTTATAATCGCGATGAATGCGTTTGTAATATTATATTTGTATTAGAACTTTGTACCGGCTGTTCGGTGTAATAGAATTTTGCCCCTTTTTCAAAAAATCAAAATTAATGCACTCTTTTGGACTTAAATTATATTTTTCGTCTGTTGCTTTAAAATTGTGTTTAATATTTTGATGATTTTATGGTACATTTTATCCAATTAAAAATTCCCATAATTCCATAATGTTATATAATTTTTTATGTAATATAATTGAATGTTATATAATTCCAGGTAATAACAGTATATCCTCTAGTGGTGTATATGTTGCGAACCGAAGCTGTTCTCCTTCTTCCAATAAAGGATTCGGGAAAGGTCACCATATTAATCAATCTCCTGGTGATTAGCGTCAGCATACTTGTGGCCTGCCTTTGTCCTAATGTTGGGACTATCATAAGGTATATCTAACGCCTGATAAAGTATATCTAACGACAAGTGATATTCATTTTTACGATTGTCCATGCGTCATTTCATTTAACGCTGTTTCCACAATTCTATTAAAATGTGTAGTTTGGTAACATTGTTTTCCAACATGCATACTTCAACATTTAAAGATATCATTTTTTTAATATTTAGTAAATCGATGAAAAGAAAACAATTATCGGTTAATATAAAAACCGATAACTTTTTCACATCCCTGATTGAAGGTCATGACATTGACACTGACAAATACATGTTTGACCTTGCCTGCTAAGCCGAAACTAATAACAATTAATAAAAATATATTCTAGGTACACTGGTGCCGTCAGCGGCTTGGTGCACGTATTCACTCTTCCATCTCTCTTGTACATGAGATCTCTTCAGCTGAGAGGAGAACTCACTTTCTTTAAGGGGCTATTTTACTCGGCAATTATCGTTTTTGGGGTTTGCAACCTCGGCATGCAGTTCTTTATATCATAATTATAAATTGAAACCACACAATTTTTGAAAGCTTATATTAAGAACTTGTGGTTTAGTGAGGGATTAATTGTGTTGCTTTGTTAATTGGTAAGCTTGAATTAAATGTATGTCCCATGCCCGTTTATGGGACTCAAATGTTATTAAGATATAATTGTATAAACATCTAGTCATAGATTACATAAATAAAACTATATTTTTAATTTTGTGTTTTATTTCTCTTTGGATATAACAACATTTATAAAAATCTTTCGCTTAATTATCTAAATAACATTCCATCGACAAATGAATTTGTACAAAAAATAAATTATTATTATAAATTCAGTTTTAAAATAACAATTCGGATGTATGAAATAACTAGTAAATATTTTATATTAAATATCAAAAATCCTTTTAAAGTATTTATACAATTAAAGGCTGATCAAAAATTTGGGTATAGATTTAAAATATATTTTTAGTTTAAAATTACGTAATTCATTGCACATTAAAAACAAATAAACAATAGACCATAACCAACTATATAACAATGATTTTTTTAATAATTAGAAAGAGGCATTTAATGCGTCAAGATAGGATTAGCTTCCTAAACTATTATATTGCGCTATTGCCAAAAATAATTAAAAAATATTTCAGATAATTATACAAATCTTATAAAAAAATCCTATTTTTTTGAGTTTACACTCACAAACCACTGAAATTTTAGTAAAATTAAAAAAAAATAAAACTTAAACTATTTTTTAAATTTAATAAATTAAAATTTGGTTTTATTTTAATTAAAAAATTGGTTACTATCTTTATTGATTCGACCATTTAAGACTTATGTAATAACGGTAGGTTTGTCGCGGCCGATGTACTTCTGTAATTCTGATATTTGCAGCGCAACACTAATAAGTGGCGCTAGTTTTTCTTGAGCCGAGCCGAGGACATCTTTAGCTTCATAGGAATCTATGTATAATCTAAAAGAAATATATAAATAATTATTTCGCTGGCAATCGAACCTGGGACATACGTTATGTGATATAACTGTAATAGTAATATAGGCAAATGCCGTACAATGTAAGTAATAGGCACAACATATTGTAAGTTAAAGCAAACTGTCAATGTCAAATTATAACTGTCAAATTATTATAACTGTCTTTATTTATCTGTGTCAAGGAATTTAGAATACACATTACACACAGTACACTAACCTCACAGTTGCTCCAGAGCTGCCTGTACCACTGAGACGCATCACAATCCGGGATCCGTCCTCAAACACTATACGGAGACCCTGAAATTAATAAAAATATTACAAATACTTCATTTAGTACAATATGTCGCCTGCCCCGGGGAATGTCGTAAAGCACTATTACGACTATTTTAATGCTTTGTCATTTTTGACCTATTTGAGTGATTTACTATAACTGTAATATTCGTTCAGAACTTTTTAAAAACATTCGTGTTCTAAAAAAAATATGAGGATATCATAATACTGCGGAAATAAGTTAGTATACAATGTCAATAATAGTCGTTTCCCTAATTTCATTTTAAGAGCTAACAACAAATATAAAGTTTTAGTTTAGATTGTAATTCTATCAAATAGTCAAATTTAGAAAAGAATGAGTCTTAATATGTCTATTTCACCAAACCTAGTATTTCTGGTAAGGTTTTAAATTATAACGTTCTAGACATTTGTCAAAATAACCATCGTAATGTTATTAATGTTCTAAACAGTAACACAAATATAAAATAGATTTTGCTTTTGCGACTTTATTTCCTATATCAATATATAATACAATTTCCAGTAAATCCAAGTGTTTTCAACAACTATTTAAAACAACATGTAATACCTGCATCATAGCGACGCTCTGATCGACTGGATCCATGTAGGAGAAGTTATCAGCTACAGAAACTTTATATTCCTTCCCATTAGCAGAGTAACGGGAGCCCACAAAGCCAGGGGCCGTCATCTTCTTCTCCAGTTCTTGCATCATCTCGTTGCAGGGATCGCTGGGGCACTCCTCGTAATCATACCTGTAATAGTATGTTTATAGTTCGGTTGGGGCCTGTAGCGATAAAAAAAATAGCGAATACTTTGGAAATTAGAAATTCATAATACAAAGAAGGTTTGTGTCAATAATTTTCTGACCCAACAGTAAAACGTTTTAATACCACCCAGTGACTCATTAAACCTAAAAGTTGCCATTTATGTTGTGTAAAGTATCGGAAAGTCGTAAATAATATTAACAGTAACACATAATTCAATCCCCGCCCCGCATTGTAACATTTTACGCCAACTAAAAAATTATTTACGTAATACTTATGAAGATGCGATGCAGCAACAACTTACAAGAATAATATTATCTATGTGAATGTTAGTAGTAAAGATATTGTCTTAATAAACTAAATTTGAATATTGCTGTCATATTTATTTCTAGCTTCCTCTTAAAGTTGGCGTTAACAAACCCCTTATATATGTCGCAGTAAAGTGGTTCAGTGAGAGAGTTAATTGAATTTCTAGACAGTTAATTAAAGATCAATATTCAATCAATTAATTAATAACAGACTTAAACATTCTTTGTTATATAATTATTACTGACTGTCTTTTATAATACATTGATAGGAATTTTATATCATGTACATTTAACAATGACAAATCACCTGGTAAAGTAGTTTCTGCCGAATTGTTGCCAGTGCTTCGTCAAAATCTCTTCCACAGAGAGTCCCGTAGCCGCCAGAACGGAGAGCCAAGCCAGTGCCGCCCAAAGCCCATCTTTCTCTCTCACGTGGTCAGACCCTGTGCCAAAACTCTCCTCTCCACAAAGAGAGAGACGCCCAGCATCCATGAGGTTGCCGAAATATTTCCAACCTAAAAAAAATCATTTTTACCTGCCCTGATAAAAACTCACTAGGATATATTTGAGAATCTGTACAGAAATTAAAAGTCCTTAATCAAATGTATTGACTCACCAGTTGGCACCTGGAAGAACTCCTTTCCTGTTGCAGCAGCAACTCTATCTACGGCTGCAGCTGTGGGCATGCTCCTGGCGAAGCCCTTCACACCTGTCTTCTGGAAGTACGGGATGTGGTGGAGGTTATTTGCCAGCACTGCCAGGGAGTCTGACGGTGTAACGAAGAACGCATCTCGACCAATTATCATGTTGCGGTCACCTGGAGAAATCAGTATAAAATTATTACGATGGCCTAACAAATTGTCTATTGCCGGAATAATTTGAAACGGTTACAAGAGAGAGAAAAAACAGTATAATATAGTAATAAATCTAAAACATAATTCTCAGTTATAAATATACAATAAAAATCCTATCTGTTTCTAGCTATTAAAAGAATAATTTAATACAAAAAGTTAGTTCTAAAGGTAATAAAAAATTATCAATATAATTTAATATAATATAAAAATATATTTTATATTACAACATTTATTCCAAGGCTACGAGGTATAAACACTCATACGAACATACTTGGCAATGGCTTAGTACTTACCATCACCATCAAACGCAGCACCAAAATCATAGTCCCCACCCTTGACCGCATTCACAAGGTCAGCCGCATATGTAAGATTGGGATCAGGATGAGCACCACCAAAGTCTTCTAAAGGTACAATTCTACGAACATTATTTCCTGTGGCTCCTAACTCATCTATGAAGATACGTTTCACATAGGGACCAGTTACTGAAAACAGTGTTTAATGAAATATTGTTAATGAATAGAAAATAATAAGAAACGTCCTACACATAAACATTTACTAACCTCCATTCATGGAATCAATAAGTACATTAAAAGCCTTTCTGCGCTCTGATCCTTGCAATAGAGCCTTAATTTTTGGAAAGTCAAATATCTCCTTCATATAATCAACATAATCCTTAACAGAATCTATTATTTCAACAATAAATTCTCTATCTTCAACCTAAAATAAAAACTTATAAAGTTATACACTACTGATATTTTCAAGGAAAGTATCCATTATAAGAGTCTTTATAATTAAAAGTATATAAAATAATATTCTCTTACGTACAACGGACCTATTGAGCGTCTAAGTACAAAAACCGAGTCATATACCATCAATAATATTGTCAGATGGCAACTTCTATTTTTTATAAGACTGGGTCACAAAGGCAGTGAGTAACGTTATGAAGAATACAACTTTGGAATAGTAGACAAAACCTTACATGGAAGAACTATTTTTCTTACAGTTTTTAAGCATAAATATGAAAGTGGTTAATTTAGAAGCTAATGTCTACCTTGAATTTCTGTACAGCAATTTTATCAATATTGCACTGTATATCCGGCACAATTTTGTATTGTTTGATGGCTGTACTAAGTTTATATATTTCATTTGTGGTGTGATCAGGTGCTGGGCCGCCATTACTGCAGTTGAATTTAATTCCAAAGTCATTGTCTATGCCACCGGGGTTGTGGGAAGCTGTGAGAACAATTCCACCTGAAACATTAAACCAGAATTAATATAAATTGAAAGTAGGAGAGATCTGAGATTTATGTATAATATTGTAGGTTTATTAAAGTAGCTTGATTCATTCTCATTAGTAAATATATTTGTTTTAAAAAATTGTTCTTAAGAACCTTTTTGTAATGTAAGCAAGATTTTAAAGTATTAATTAAATTAATTATATGTAATTTACTTGCAAAAATATGGTACAAAAATCTATAGTGGTACAAACTGCCGCTCATAATGACATGCAAATTTATGTAAAATATGTAGAATATAAGTTACAGTTTCATTATGAGTCATATCATTACAATCAATTTTTATATTATTTTATCACTTCATGATCACATTATTAAACTATATTTGTTAGTTATCAATTTAATATTAATTATAATATCTCACACAAGTAATCATTAATAGAATGATTTTCGAACAGTACAAAAAGATAATTTATAAAAATCTCTATACTAAATTATTGAGTATCTGTTGACAAAAATTATACTCTGATTTCATTAATATATACATAACAATTTAATTAAGTGATTTTTGGTTAAAATTTAATTACATTAATTATCTTGTAATATACCTAAAGTTTTAAACTTCCTGATGATATGAGAAACAGCTGGGGTAGATAATATACCATTTTGTCCAACAATCAGCCTTCCAACCTGTAATTAATAAAGTGAATAGATGGTAAATCAGTAAAGGTTTTATTAATTGCCAAGATAACCGAATCACAATCCATTTATATTTCTTATTTTAAAATACATGGATTAATAAACATTTATGAATTTTATGTCTATATTTCTTTAATTTTTGGTGAGAATTCTCATGTGACCATAGATGAATATTTCTCGAAGGAAAAAGTACCAAGCAAAAGTCTTACCCCATTTCCAGCAGCAATCTTTATGATCTTATCAACGACTTCCTTGACAAGGTAGCGACCATCACCACCCACTACAAGAGTGGAACCTATTATAGAATCCTTGTTTGCATCCAGTATACTTTGAACAAAGTTTTCTGTGTAGTTGTCTTGTACAAAAACCTTTACCTTTTTACGCAAACCACTTGTGCCCGGCTTTTGGCCCTCGTAAGGGTTCGTATTAATTGTTACAACGCTAGACATTTTGTACAACTACAGTGGCTTCACGGCTAAATGTTCTAGTAGTTACACGTAGGTTGTAATCTGATAACTGAGTTCGTGAGGTCAAGAATAATTGTTGTTGTTGAAGAACACTCAGCTGTTAGGACAATGTCAAACAAGGTCGCCGGTCGGGCTCAAAGGCGCAACTGCCATTTGTGAACTATGTATTATGTATATCTATAGACCACTATCAAGTATTAAAGTGTTTACTGTCCAATCACTATTGTCATTTGTCAATAACCTATGTTGTTTGACTGTATGAAAAATAAAGTGTTAAAGTTCTATCGGAATGAAATGCCAAATAGGGAAATAAAAATTTGTTGATGACAATACTGGGGAAATCAGATTAAAATATGATATTGATACTATTTAATTTTTATTTATGTCTAGTTATAATGAACATTAAGTAGTATATTCGATATTTGTACGAAGAATATTGTTATACATCGGGTTTCTAAGATAGGAAAATATGTCAAAAAAATAAATCAGCCGTTAATTTCTTTATGTACTTATTTATTATATAATATATCATTTGAGTCATACAAGTAGGTAACTTAAAATCTCTTTCAGACACAAAGTCTGTTTAATAAGTGAGGGTGAGCCGTGAGAGGGATTTTTACTTAATATTGTCTAAATACTGGTTTGTTGGGGATCTTGATTGGAACACCTCCAAGTTATTTTCGCTGCAGGAGTTGCGTTTAAGTATTACATTTTTTTTAAGTCTCCGTGGATATTAGTTCCCTAATATCCTCCTAATAAGTCTATAATTTTTGTCTCCAGGATGTTAAATAAAACACGAGATTAAACTTGAATTTTGATCGATTAAACGGAATGACATAATCGTGTGGCGTTATGTCAAGCATCGCTTGGATTATAAATATGTAGTGACTTTTGATCAACATCAAGTCAATAAATAAAACCGATATCAGATGTACCCTTTTACATTTCCATTTCCAGAACGGCCTTTATACTCTGCTCCCACAAAAGTCATAACATCATTTTCTGTCTAAAGATAAAAATAAATATGTAAATAATAATATTTACCTATTAGAAATTATGCATATTAGTTAAATACCGACAGTCATACATACATATTCTTACCTTTCCGTTTCTCGTCAGTCAGGTTACATATTCCGCTGGTGTAATACGTAATAAATGTACATAGGATTTTACCGCGAATAAAATCGTTAAATGACATATTAATTAATAGTGTACATAAAATATAAGTGAGTTGTTACTTCTTAATTAATAGATTTAAATAAAAACATATCATTGGATATTTTATTTGTGCACATTGTTCGCATAATAATTATTTAGTTTGCATAGTCTGAAGACTTAATTTATTCATGATTCTTACTTAATTGTTTTAAAGAAAACTAGTGATTAATAGTTATAATAGGTAAGTATGGGACAACAGCATGTAGTCTACATTGAATAATTAATCGTTATAATTAAAAATAAATTAGGTTTTATATTAAGTGTTTTAAATGATTAAATGTTATTTATTTATAAACTGATTAGATTATACATATAAAAAAACCAAGGACAAGCTATTATTAAATATATTAACATTTAAACCTATATCTACAGAAATAACTAAAAACCGACAGAATCAAAACAAATCGTACTAATTTTCGATTGATAGTTAGATATTTACTAATATTTACGAAAGTTAATTAATATTTAAACCTTTTAATAACAAAACAAATTTTTACTAAGTAGGGAATAAATTTGATATTATTTGATATTTTTGATACTGTTTATAATATAAAAAAAAGATTACTTATAAAAAATATAGATTTATATGAAACTTATTACATAGTATACGAGGTTAATGAACTAATACGTTACTTAAGAAACGTTCTCCTAGTTGCAGTCGATGCAACCACAGATTATGCAATTACCTAAACTTGCTTTAGTTTTGTGAAACAAATCTAGTTTTAAAATAAAAAAATGTAAGTAAGTAATGTATTATATATTGGTTATGTTATTATTGGTAGAAAGGAAATTTAATATTGTAATTATGGCATCAAGCTCGTAGATAAGACGAGAAACTCTTCCTTTTAATGTACTAAAAGTTCTTCTATGGAATATTAGGGACACCAAATAGATATTTCCATTCCAATTGAATCCGCTTTAAGATACACAAATTTTCATAAAAATCGCCAACGTTTAATTCAATTGAAAAGCAGCCAGTAGTGGCTTCAGCGTGCGACTCTCATACCTGAGGTAGTAGGTTCGATCCCGGGCTGTGCACCAATGGACTTTCTTTCTATGTGCGCATTTAACATTTGCTCGAACGGTGAAGGAAAAAGTCGACGGTGTGTCAGGCACTAGAGGCTGATCACCTACTTGCCTATTAGATTTAAAAATGATCATGAAACAGATTCAGAAATCTGAGGCCAGGACCTAAAGAGGTTGTATTTAAATTCAATTACCGTAACACGGTAATACGCAAAAAAATAATATAATATTAGGCGTTGTTCGTTATCAACTAAACCACAGTAGCAATAATTTTATTAATATACAGGATTTACTAAAGTCTAAATCTACGTAGTAATAATAAAAATTGAAAATTAAAACACAAGTTTGGTCCCTGTTTCAATGTACCTTTAATGCTGGCATTACCCCACAAATCGAGCACATTATAACTGAGATATGTTTACGATAATTAAATTCAGTGTTTTGACTAGTTAGTTAAAACTTGATCTCCTTGAAGTGAAGGTGAAGCGGTCAATCAATGGCGTAAGTTGACAAACTTGTTATACTTTTGACGCTCGACTGTTCTACAAGACAGTTTAATCACAATCTGTCTTTCCGCCAACATTGATTTGGTTCCCTTCCCGGGGGTTATGGTGCACAGCTAATTAAATATTTAAGTTTGCGCCTGGTTGTACCGATGACCCCAGAGCTGCTCAAAGAATAATTATCGAAATACAGCGAGGAAATGCCAGCATTAAAGGTATGTCACAGAGACCAAACTGTTTAACTATTTTAATATTCTATTTATTATTTTATTGAAGTTTATTACATTAGGATTAAGTTACTTTCTAATAAAAAAATAATATTTAGTTAAAAGAGAAAATGCTCGTGGGTAGCTAGTTTCAAAAAAAGTCTGCACATATACTGATAACTTTTTTTGACTGTTAAGAACGGGCAGTTATACTATTTTACTTCCACGTCTACCAATCCCGACGTATAACGATGTATTTCTCTAAAATTCCGTTGCGCTGTCGTAACTTTGGAATCGCGCAATACAAAAACTAAACTAAGTGGTTTTCTGGAAGAAATCGCTCGAAAGCGATAAGGCGGCCAGTTGCTTTTTATTATGTTTATTTTTTTCTTTTATGTAATGCAACGAAGTGTTAATAAATAAAATAAATCGTTGAAGAATCGCTATCAAAAGTTACAGAGTACCAATGCTCATTTTCGACTTAAAATTAAAATCTTTCACATACGTTTAATTTACACACCCATACACATATTCACAAACCCTCAACCATACATGCTTTAGTTTTATTGTGTTTATTACGTTAGTTTAGTCATAATATGTGAGTAATCTTTTTCATTTTTTTCTGTACTCGATGGAAGGCTGGTGATCAATATAACTTCAATGGTCCTATATCTGAGCATCTGTAGAATCCTGTATAATGCAGTATTGTAATGAGACGAAGAAGTTTTTAAAAATTCTTTGTTTTTAAAACTTTTTCAGATCATCAAAATGTCAATTCTCCGAGCGTTATGCTCCCGTATACGACTCTTCCTGGATACGATAATAGATTTTATATTCTCCTTATACTGGGAATGCCACAATAAACAGTTACCAGACTTGGATGAAAAGCATGCATTTCTCGCAGACAGTGCTGTATCCTTAGCACAGAGGATTAAATCGAAGCAATTGAAATCTGAAGACCTGGTTAAAGCCCTTATTGAGAGGATAAAGCAGGTACATAAACAGCTGGATTAATATTATTATTACAAATTACCATCCGTCGTTTCACAATTGAGCGTCTTTAAGTCAGTATTCGATGAGCTTCTAGGCCGTTTGCCTCCTATTATATTAAAAAATTCTGAAAAAATTAAAAAGGATTTAACCAACATAGTGACATTATCAGCTATTATCATGGGCTTTATAACATCTCGTTAGGAGCCCACAGTACATATGTACATAAATTTTTAATTTCTCTCGATATTCGCTTCAGACAAAACAAACTCTTCAAATTACACCGATATGAATCATAAATTAAAATGGAAAAAGAATCTAACATGTCCGAAAACTCTTTTTTTAGGTGAATCCAATTTTAAATGCAATTGTAACAGAAAGATATGAAGACGCCTTAAATGAGGCTAGAGAAGTAGACCGGCAGGTCAGCGCTGGCCTTTCCGAACACATGGCAAAGAAACCGTTTCTGGGTAGGTAGTTTTACATAGATTAGGCCACAATTCTCGCAATGGTATGAGAGGCATACTCTTTTTTATTTCATGGTCTTTAGGTACCTTTAGGTGATAAGCCTTTTGTGCCTGACATACGTCATCTCTTGTTCTGGATATGGTATTTTCCTAACTCGCATATCGTAAAGGTTTTACCAATTTGTGCCATTGTAAAAAAATCTATTAATTAAAAGAAAGGTCTTCAATTCTTGTATACTACCTGTACTAACATATGGATCACAAACTTGGCGGCAACTAAAGAGTAGCATACAAAGCTACAGTTATAACATAGGGAAAAAAAGAATACAAGCCATTTCCTAAGAAAAACAACTAACACGTGACGAACAAAAAAGTGGACCAAACAAGTACTGAACTGGCTCCAGATACAGCAAATGAAAAAGGTCGTATTAAAATATCAGAAGGTGGTACGTGGCAGAGAGGAATAGCGGGATTTAGAAGAGGCCTTTGGCAAAAAATGGCACACACATACGAAGAAAAGAAGATTTAAATAGAAACGTGTTTAAATATAAAATTTAAAAAAAATA
Source organism: Pieris rapae (assembly GCF_905147795.1). Classification (NCBI taxonomy): domain Eukaryota; kingdom Metazoa; phylum Arthropoda; class Insecta; order Lepidoptera; family Pieridae; genus Pieris; species Pieris rapae. Next base: position 1,093,657 of record NC_059529.1, on the reverse strand, counting down.
ATAATTAAAAGACTAGTATTATTAAGAAAATATATAAGTGCATAACTAGGTTTCGAAACTACAACCACAGAGCCACTTACCTAATCCCTGAACTACTCAATGAAATCTTCAAAATCACCAACAACAAGGATTCATGTAAAAATGTTCCAGTGATATCATTGTCATATGATTTTTTTACAGGTGTACCATTCACAATGAAAGAGAGTCAAGCATGGAAAGGCATGCCTTTGACCCTTGGGCTCTGGAGTCGTAGGAACGAAAGAGCTGTAGAAGACAGTGAAGCCATCATAAGGTTGAGGGAAGCAGGTGCCATTCCTCTAGCCGCAACTAACCTACCAGAACTTTTAATTTGGTAAGTTTTATTTAATACAAAATATTATCTGCTTTATTCTACACAATTTAACGTGCACAGCGTACAGACGGAGCATCCGTCAGTCATCCGTGTCTGAACCTAAAAAAGCCACTCAGGTCACTACATGTTTATAATTATTGTTTATGTATTGGTCGTATCCTGTGGTATGTTCGATGTAAGAATACTGTATCTCCAAGCCTTTTCGTTGGTTATGGTTGAAGTGAGAAGACCTGTTATAGGAGAATGGTAATGTCTATAGCGGAATTTTAATTATTTTAATTTTGTGATATTTTTAGCTACAATTCCTGTTGCGCCTATATGACACACGTTTGAGTATTCCACAAATTAAATTAATAATAATTTTATTTACTAAAAATAATAACGAACAGAGAAATTTAATCTTAACTACATAGTTATATATACATATACAGAAAAATAATTGCTTAAAATTACAAACTATTTTTTTTTTGTTGAGTACATATCCATAATGCCCGCATTTGTTCCGAGGAAAGCTTAGAGTATTAAGCCAGAAAGGAGACGCCATCACTCGAACGATGCTAATTAATTTTTCTGCCAAAACATCGGCGGGGGACGAGGCACTCACACAGACAAAATTTTACTACAGAAACAAATTGCACAATGTTTGTACACACGCACACAAACCTAATTTGCTTACACAAGAGTAACCGCAACGCACACATTTAAAGAAATCGTATCTTTACACGTTACATGTACAGCACACATACGCAACAATCCCGAGATAATTAGAGCTACCACCATGTCGATAAGGAATGTCGATAAAATTTATTCATTCAATCATTCAGTTGTTACGTTTTAAATATTTTAACGTTTTACGTTACGTACTTAAATATTTATTACAAAGAGGTTAAAAAGTACAACAGGGGGTTTCTAAACACATTGTCAATCAAAGTATTTATTAATATGAAAACATCATGTAACTGTATAATCATTTGACATTAAAACAATTTATTTTTATTGCTACTATACTATAATAAAAATAAAACTGTTTTATTTCAAACTAAAAAAATGTATCCATAATTACAGTATATTGTTCATTCGTTCAATAATTTATCGATAAAAAATAGAATGTGTCCCCTCTCTAAAATGACGTAAACCGGCGTTGGTGTGGCTAACTACCAACTTAGGAAAATAACCATTATTAGGATAAATTCATGTGATAAATTTTTATAATTTTTCACGCCCTTTCTTCATTAATTAAAGACATTAGTATAATAAGAAAATTTGAAGTGTCGGGTAAACCTTCAAAGTACTTGTGAGCGAATCCACGAACAGGACAACTAATAATCAATAGTAAAGCATATTTACTTAAGTCATTGAACAATATGATCCCTATGTAAGTACCATCTGTTAGTAAAAAAATTATGCAAATAAAAAATTAAGCCACAAAAAACGTCATAGTGCGGAACTTTGCAATAAACTGGCAACATTGACTCGGCATTACTCGGCAATGAATATTTATTTGATTTTCACGTATTCTTATAATATACGATAATATTACTTAAGAAAATACTTACAGATGAAATGTCACGTTGTCTTTTTGTACACTCGATGTGTCAGACCTTTTTTTACAGCCGAATACACTGCATCCAGTCATTTTTGTCGGAGCTCTTTACACTAACAAGCGTCGTACCGGAATGGCGCGGAAGGGTCGAGAAACAGTTTTATATAACGGGTATGTCCAGCGGGTTCGTACTTTGACAGAGGGGGACGCGCGTAAAGGCGACTCCTTTCTGGCTTAATACTCTAAGGAGGAAAGCATCAGATCTACCAGTATTCTCTACCAGTCGCCAGCTCCAATATTTAACTAATTTTTAACTTGCTCAATACATACTATGTGGTTTTGATTACGACACGAATGTTGAAAAACGTGTATTTGTTCTTTTGTGTAATATGACTCGTGGTTTTAGATTTAAATTTTTACAGGTATATTTGTGTATTGAGGAAATATTTAGTTGTATGAATTTTATGTGTGCTATAGTTTATATTTATACATATGTACTTATATTTAATTGATAATCCTATATTAATAAAGCAAGGAAAATTTCACGTGTAATCAAAGTTGATGTTAAGTGATACCTCCGCCCATGGACACTCACGTTTTGAAAGCTTGCAAGTGAGTTGCTGGCCTTTTTTGGTACGCTATTATTTAAATAATTCTAATCCTTGGGATTTGCTCCAGTTCAAACAATTATTGACTCATAACTTAGCGATTAAAAAGAGTGGCTAAGAGTTTCTTGCCAGTTCTTCTTACGCCCCTGACGTAGAGCAGGTAGTTACGATCTTGCGAACTGGTAGTAAATGTAAATTAACAATTAATTTTTATTCTTGTTTACCTATATGAATAAAGATATTATGAGTTTGAATTTGACTAAGCCAACACTTTGGACTTCGAAAGATAACTCTCAAAACTCAGATTAAGAATACAGAAATTGAATTAATATTTACAGGCAAGAAACACGTAACCCAGTGTACGGTATGACACTTAACCCCCAACACACAGGCAGAACTCCTGGTGGTTCCAGCGGTGCTGAAGCGGCCCTCACTGCTACCTACGCAACTTCTATTAGTCTTTGTAAGAACATGTTTTTTTTAATATGGACATGGACCATGGACACTCATATTACCAGAATTCTCGATGCCTACTGAGTAGCGATCGCACAATTCTAGAACGGGCGTACTTGCTATCTCTTTCGCACACTGCTACGAGCTTGTCGTGCGGCGTTCTAGAGTTCTCGGTCTAGCTTCAAGAAGGTTCTGATCTTCCCTCTCTTTCGCGTATCATACAAAAAGTACTCTAAGTAGTGGAAAAATCTAAAAACATTACAGTCGACCCGTCTTCGTAACAATATTAATATAATTTACCACTCTACCATACTCAAAATAACACGCCTATATAGTCTGTATCACTCTCCGCGCTTACGCTCACCGATCTCGTCAGAGAGAAGTATATACGCAGTACGCATTCTGTCCCACTCTAGCGCACCTGCGCTACATCGATCCAGACCGATGTGAGACGCAGTATGCGTTCTGTCCAGCTCTAAAGCGTATTAGTCACATCTATATTACGTCATCGTGTGTTAGGTTATTTTCGTTACGGAATTTCTTGATTCGGTCGTCATGCTCAGAGCCTGCAATAAAATCTATGCAATAGCATAAATAATTTCGAGTACATACTCAAAATGTTTTATTGTATAGGTTCTGATATTGGAGGTTCAACCCGAATGCCGGCCTTCTACTGTGGAATGTTTGGACATCATCCCACCGCCAACACAACATGTATGAGAGGTAATATTAATTTAAAATGATAAAAATATGGTAATAAGATCTGTATTAATAACTTTTTGTTAAGAGATGAAAAGAGACAGAAAGATAATAGTTAAAATGGCGTTTAGTAAATTCGATTCGTTAACTTTACTATTACTATTCCTTGTGACTTTGTGATATAACCAGTAATTTTGTGGTTTGTACAGTAATCAAAGATAATATTATTATAGGCGTCCTCTTCCGTGAAGGCAACGAAGAATCCATGTTCTGTCTGGGCTTCATCTCCAAGCATGTGGAAGATTTAGTTCCTCTCACCAAGATAATAACAGCCCATAAGTCTGACAAATTAAATTTGGACAGAAAAATTAATTTAAGGACTGTAAAGTTTTATTATTTGGATTCGAGCAGCGATTGTCTGGTCAGTCCATTGCGATCTGAAATGACACAGGCGATAATGAAGTGAGTATTATTGTTCTTTACCGTCGTGAAACGCAAAAATACTGTTTATCCTACAAATAAGTAACAAATAGCTTATTTGGAACTTATCCGGACATTGTGAAACAGGCCCTAATACTTATAAATTAAGATATGTTGTTGATATATTCCATACCATAAAAAAGGTTTCATTAGAAGTAATTGTTGTCAGAGAGATTAGTTGTTTTTTAAATAAAACTAATTTAAGTGATTTTCGTTTCCAGGGTGGTTGAGAATCTCAGAGGGAACCTTAAAGTGGAAGTTCAGCCGTACCATCACCAGGGTTTTGACTACATGTACCGTTTATGGAGTTACTGGATGAGCAAGGAGCCTGGGAACTATTTCAAGCTGGCAACCAACAGTGACGTAGAACTTAATGCCTGGGTTGAAATGGGTAAAAAGGTAAGATATATTACAAATATTTCAGTATCTACATATTGTGTCATATTAAACAAGTCCTGTGGTACATAGATTTAGCCATTTATGATGATGACAAAAACCATTAATCAAAAACATTACAAGATCTGGAATTGTTAAAACTAGAATTAATGTACAACTTTTGGGAAAAATTATTATTATACTAGCATACTCGGCCAAGAGTTGCTATGGCTAAGGTTTTTGTTATATTACATAGTAGAATATTATTCAAGGGAAACGGTAGGAGAACTTATGTGAAACGTTGGTACTTTTAACACAGCGCCATCTGTTAGAATTGTATCAAATAATAAACAAATTATTTGCAATAAAATAATTGCGGGTACAAATTGAGATGTGAACTATCCTATCTCTTAAGCTGGACAAGACCGCTCACGGTGTGCCAATTTAATTTAAAATCGGTTAAGTAGTTTAGGAGTCCATCGCGGACAAACAACATGACACGTGTTATATATTAAGATAAGGGTTTTTTTTCAGCTCATAGGAATGAGCAAGCACTGTCTTTTCCTGATACTGCGGTGTCTGGAGCTCAGAGCGTTCCCTCAACTGGACAGCGTGTGGGCGGAGAAAATCACGCAGGAGCTGAAAGATGATCTGGCTGTAAGGCTTGTTATGCTCTTTTAAATCGAACACTTTTACTGAGTGCTAAACTCTCAGTTATCTCTTATCAGCTTTAGCATTATTATACTGAGTATACCCAGACGTGTATATGACGCAGCCAACTAGCTTAATTAGCCGTTTAATTAACAGTCTAGCCGTTTAACTAGCGGCCTGAAAGATGTTCAGCCAGTTGATCAAACAGCTAGGCAAATGACTTGGATCAATAACGTTTCATTACTTGCCTAGCCTGTTGACGGTTAATTTTAATTTAATTACACTTTCTGCCACTCTCAAACCCGAAACGAAACTCTTCATACTGTCAATATGGCGTCGGCAAACCAATTTGATGGTGTTTTCCAAAGGATCATGAAAAATAACAACTACAATGGAAGAGTGTAGTGACTATACTAATGTGAATTTAACTCAAGCAATTTAATTTGAAAAGCAATATCTTTGTTATTTCTGCCAAATAATGGGTTTGGCCAGCCAGTTTATTAAATGTTGTAACAAACGCTACGGCTGAATATCTATCAGGCCGTTAGTTAAACGGCGCCTTTTAGTTAAAAGGCCAGGCTGTTAATTGAACGGCTAGTTAAGCTAGTTGGCTGCGTCATAAACATAATATAAAAAAATTTCGTAGGCATACAGGGTAACTTTGGAGCATTTATATATTTTCAAAGTATAGGATGTGAAGTTTTTCCGCCTTTGCCTCTACAATTGTCATATCCTAGATTTTCTAGATATGTACGGGTTGATTATTACAATATTTACGTCGATGTTTTGGGAGCTAATGTTATAATTATTTTTTTTAATTCTTAATAAATATAGAGATTGAACTTTTGGTTATATAATAAATTGTAGTTAATTTATTATTCGTTATTTATTTAGAACAAACTTGGCGACAATGGAGTTCTTCTGATGCCGAGCGCGCCCCACGCGGCGCCCTACCATTACTCATTCTACCTTCGACCCTATAACTTTGCCTACTTTGGTATCGTCAATGCGCTCAAACATCCAGCAACTCAGGTATTAATTTATAATCTTGGAGGTAAGGAGGTAAAAAGGGTAGCCTGCCCTTTTTGGGCGCTCCGTTATAATGAAAAAAAAGTTAAACTCATAAAATGACTACCATTGTCAGGACATAGATCTATTCCACCACAGAGATGTCAAGAAGTACTTGGAGAAGCGGGAAGACTCTGATTTTTTTTTAAGTGGTAGTTTTAAATTCTTAGTATTATTGGTTGCTTTTAAATGTCAAATTTCAGTTTTTTAATTTTATTCTTTTGTTTTTTTTTTAAATGTATCTTTGTCTTTTAATGCGCTTGCTTGTTTTCTGTTTTTTATACATAATTTGTTAATCTATGTAATCTGTTTTGGTTTTCTGTATTGTATTAGTATTTTGTATAATAATATGTATATTAAGTAAGCTGTTAGATTACTTATAATTAAATAAATAAATAAAATAATTTAATATTTTAACAGGTTCCCCTGGGCACCAATAGCAAAGGATTACCATTGGGACTTCAAGTCCTCTCAACGCCATACAACGATGCGGTGTGCCTTGAAGTAGCGAAATATCTAGAAAAAGAATTTGGCGGCGCCATAATGCCTTGTGCAGTTAAAAACAAAGCGTAGGCGATACTTTTTGTGTTCCAGAGGTAATAGATAAACGTCAATAACATTTTTTTATGTTAGTTTATCTATTATTTCTGGCAAGCCATAAATGTATCTAATGTCATGTGATTGTCGATTGTTACTTAGATTTTAAGGTAAGGTTAAAGGGGTATATTTCGTGAAATAATCTGATCTGGCTGTAAATATTTAAAATTATTCTAAAAGTATTGATGGCTATTATTTAAACTAATTTTCTTCCCTTTTTGAAAACATACTTTAAAAACCACATTTGACACATACTTACATAAATAAATAAAATTAAGTGGAATTGGGCTGAGCACTTGATAAGAGCGACATAAAAGTGGAGTAAGGAAGTACTAAACTGGTGCCCATTGTACAATAACCGTCTAAGAGGAATACAATTTAGAAGGTTGATAGACCGGTACATGGGCCATCGCAAACAGGAATGGTGGGATTAAGACGAGGCATTTGCCAAAAAAGGGAACACAGATGATGAAATATAAATGTGGTTGAGTGATTGAAATAAAAGGCTTTTATTATTATTATTTTACATAAATACAGGAATATATGTCCATATATTTTCTTTGCCTATAAAAGAACTTAACGTCATCTGTTAATATTACTGTATTTATGACGTATCGATGAAAAAGTTAATACCTCACATTTTAAAGAAGACTAGATGGCATACCATGTTTTTTATATTTATTAAGTTTACTACAACATACATAGTAGGTACTAAATCTACCGCATATTTTACAAAATCTTCCATCTAAAATGTATGACAATTAAAGTAAACATAAGTGTTACAAAAAAACAAAAATTAAAACATATTATATAAGATAAACACACAATAAAATAAAAGTACTGAAATTTTAGGTCAAGCAGACAGAAATCATCAGCAAAACAGCGAATTAGGTTCGAGAAAGTGCTTTCTCTAAAACCTGTGATGTGTGAACCTGCTCAGTTTTCAAGTTTTCAAATCAGTTTTCAATCCGTTAAAATCGCGAAGAATTCGAAGGAAAGGTGCCTGGACTCCTAGGTTTGTTGGTTTTGGCAGAAAGAATTTGGAAAATATTGCTGATTTTAGACCTAGGGAATGAGTAAGGGACGACAATTATTTTAATATCCTGTAAGAGGTCACTGCTCTGTATATGATTCATTAGCAATTCATGAAGGTAACACGGCTAATATTCTCCGATCGTACAGTGATATATGTATATATTTTTTAATTTTAGAATGCCAGATGTGCGTACTATTGTGAAGTTCAACGTAATGTGACGTGCCCGTTAAGGGGCACTCGAAAAAGATTGTTATTAACAGGTACAAAATAGCGACCCTGGCCATAGTTATAACGCTTGACAATCTTAAATAATTACCACATTGGACACAATAATGCACTTAAGCAGTGGCGTATGAACCATATGGTCCAGTAAAAGGCTCCATATTTTGTCCTGTAAAACATGGCGTGAATAGCGAGGGGTAATTTTTCGCGTTGAAATTCCCAGATGAATAAAGTAGAGTTTAGTAGGCTTGCTTTGTAAGATAGTAACTGCAGCTATTTCACGACGTTTTTACCCAATACAGAAGATTTTTTATATACTATGGTTCAAAGTATTTTATTCTGTGATGTTATATTTTCGGGTTCTGTGGATTGCGATTGTGTTTATTTAAATAATTTCCAATTCCGATGTTCCAATGGAAAGTTTTAACTTTCAACAGAATTTTTGAAACAAATTTTTGAACACGTATATATATACAGTTTTACAGTAAATGAGTTTAACCAAATGGCCAATACAGACACGAATTAATTAAAAAGGCTGCTGTTCGTCGTACGATTGGACTTTGTTTCTTGTAGTGTTCACATACTAGTATGAATATATTTCTGCTTTAATTAGATTTTATTATTGTCTACTAAATCCGGTCTTCGGTATATTGTTTTCATTAGGTAATTCCATATATTGTACTATGTCATTAGTAAAAGATAAATCTATAAGGACAGATAATAAGAAAGAGGTAAGATGAAACTACATATTTGCTAATATCATAAAGATTATTTGATATTAAAAAAAGTTGTAAAGTGGATTAGTTTAGTACTCTCATGTGAATAGTATTGTTACTATTGTTACTAGTTTAACTTTGATGAACCCATTTTGTTTTATAATTCAAGCCACACAACTTCCTAATAAGAAATTGTATGTACTTAATATTATATTCTCCTTTCTATTTAATATCTCAAAGCGGCAAACATTACTTTGTAATTCTCAAATTATTAATATAATTTGTATTATTTTCAGTGTAGCAATAATAAAACAAGTAAGATTTTGAAAGGTGTCACCATGAGCTTATTGAAGCAATTATTTTTCTGCTTTCGCTTGTATCTGGACATGTTCATAGATTTTCTATTTTCATTATACTGGGATGGACAGCGTAGAACAATACCATCATTGGAGAAAAAACATAATTTGCTTAAAGAAAGTGCTGTGACTTTGGCCGCAAAGATAAGAAATAAGGAATTAAAATCAAGAGATTTAGTGGCCGCTTGCATTGAAAGGATTAAAATTGTAAGTTTTATCAGTTTTTTATTTCTAAATTAATATCTACTTAGCGACATCTTTAAAGTTATAAAACATCAATTACATTCTTATGTAATTGATGTATACATGAGTTCCACAGACATTTTTAAAAGTGTAAAATTGTTATAATAAGTACTTTTAACTAGTTTCCAGTTAACTAGCTGGACCTAAATTACCTCGACAGCTAGTAATTGAAAAAGTTTTCAAGTTAATCAGGTTTATTGTTTAAAAAATTATTTGTAACAAATTATCGTAATTACTTTATAGGTAAATCCATATTTAAACGCAATAACTGATGAGAGATTTGAGGATGCTTTAAAAGATGCAGAAGAGGTGGATAAAATAATAGAAAAGGGCTTGTCAGACGAGGAATTCGAGAAGAAACCCTTCCTAGGTGAGTGACAATTAAAACTGTACAAGCAGAAGAGAATTTGTATCTAGAAGCAAACCATTTTAAAATATGGTAATATACTATAACAATTAAAAACTATTAATTATGAGTGATAAGTTGTTGTCTGTGTAGATTATTTAACATTTAGTCATTTTATGTTACAAGTTTTATAAGATGGAAAGCATCCTATTCCTATACAAATGTTATTAATTTTTTGTCCGAATCTGAACCCATATATGACCTGTGTTCTCCATGGAAATTGAGATCATTGAAGATTATCATCTATCAAAGTCTATGCCACTTTGACAGGAAGCAAGAAATGAATATGACAGATCAATATTCAAATATGATTTATTGTTACACATCAATACTAAATACTACAGACTACTTACATCTATTCACATATACATAATATTATTCTTGAAACCTATTGGTGCAATCTTCAGCTGTTAATATTTAGAAAAACACGAATGTTTAAATGAAATATGAACAGTGTGATAATTGAATAAATATAATAACAGAACAGAATAGATTATAAGTCTAGAAAATAAATAAAAATAAATTTAGTAGTAAATAAATATAATATTATTGTTAAGGTGTTCCATTCACGGCGAAAGAGAGTCATGGTGTGCTTGGTATGTTACATACACTCGGTGTGACCGCTAGAAGCGGCGCACGCGCAACTGAGGACGCGGAATGCGTACGTCTATTGCGAAATGCCGGTGCGATACCCGTAGCCGTCACCAACGTACCGGAGATTAATAAATGGTGAGCTGAGATAAAAATTGACTGAATATCTGTTTATATGCCAACACAAAAACCCACGAACGATTTCCCAATTCTGGTAATAACAGAAGAATTTAATTTATGACTATTAAACTATTTAATCACCTTTCTAGAAGTTATAGATCAGTGACATGCAATTATTTCAAGGGGAAAGTGATAAAATTTTTAAAGGCGTGATGCTTTTATAGCCTGGGCGAGTATCTAGATTATAAATTTGTCAATAATTCTAAGGGTTTGGATTCGACCAAACAAGAGTAAATCTTAATCTTGGAATAAATCGTAAGTTAATCGAGATTAAATCAATTTTACGTTTTACCATCTACAATTCTAAGAATAGTGGGCCTATTTGGGAATTGTTATTATGCCGCCGTTTCGCCGAATAATGGGGCTATTCCTACATTAATGTAATGGCGTCAGTCAGTCCAATCATCTGATTTCTGTAATTTCACAAATATTTATTCAGTGTTGTAATTTCAAGTCAACGCAACATACTAAATTAATAGTCTGGCATTGTATAATGCAACTTAAATCTTGTCTTATCTTATATCTTTAAACGAGCAATTCTTGTGTATATATATATAATTGGAATCTCGGGATCAGCTCCAACGATTTTCATGAAATTTAGTATACGGGGGGTTTCGGGGGCGATAAATCGATCTAGCTAGGATTAAATGATAGAAAATAACAAGAAGGTGGTGTTCGAGTAGTCCCAATTTAAACTGAAAAATGTATCTTCCTGACATCTATGACGCAACAACACTAAAGCTATTCCAGCATATATAATCTATATTGTTCATATTTCATCATTTTATTAGTATGTAATTCGTATTTATATATAATTTTCAAAAACACAATTTATAAAAAAATAAAAATACCGAGCAAAGCTCGGCCATCCAGGTACTTAGCTATTATGTTAGTTAAATTATGACATTATGTTAATGTTTGTATTATATGACATTTTAAAATTAACATGAAATTTGCATGCCCATATATGTGGCGGATTTTGCGTATTTTTATAATTATAATATTTCATTGTAACACTATCATAGCGAATAAACGATTTTATTTCAATGTGTTTTAGGCAAGAAACACGCAATATGTTGTTCGGACAGACTAACAATCCATACCACACAGGCCGAACTGTCGGAGGCTCTAGTGGGGGTGAAGCCGCTCTTTGCGCAGCCCTAGCTAGTCCTATATCGCTGTGTGAGTATCATAAAATAGTTTCTTTGCGCAGCCCTAGCTAGTCCTATATCGCTGTGTGAGTATCATAAAATAGTTTCTTTGCGCAGCCCTAGCTAGTCCTATATCGCTGTGTGAGTATCATAAAATAGTTTCTTTGCGCAGCCCTAGCTAGTCCTATATCGCTGTGTGAGTATCATAAAATAGTTTCTTTGCGCAGCCCTAGCTAGTCCTATATCGCTGTGTGAGTATCATAAAATAGTTTCTTTGCGCAGCCCTAGCTAGTCCTATATCGCTGTGTGAGTATCATAAAATAGTTTCTTTGCGCAGCCCTAGCTAGTCCTATATCGCTGTGTGAGTATCATAAAATAGTTTCTTTGCGCAGCCCTAGCTAGTCCTATATCGCTGTGTGAGTATCATAAAATAGTTTCTTTGCGCAGCCCTAGCTAGTCCTATATCGCTGTGTGAGTATCATAAAATAGTTTCTTTGCGCAGCCCTAGCTAGTCCTATATCGCTGTGTGAGTATCATAAAATAGTTTCTTTGCGCAGCCCTAGCTAGTCCTATATCGCTGTGTGAGTATCATAAAATAGTTTCTTTGCGCAGCCCTAGCTAGTCCTATATCGCTGTGTGAGTATCATAAAATAGTTTCTTTGCGCAGCCCTAGCTAGTCCTATATCGCTGTGTGAGTATCATAAAATAGTTTCTTTGCGCAGCCCTAGCTAGTCCTATATCGCTGTGTGAGTATCATAAAATAGTTTCTTTGCGCAGCCCTAGCTAGTCCTATATCGCTGTGTGAGTATCATAAAATAGTTTCTTTGCGCAGCCCTAGCTAGTCCTATATCGCTGTGTGAGTATCATAAAATAGTTTCTTTGCGCAGCCCTAGCTAGTCCTATATCGCTGTGTGAGTATCATAAAATAGTTTCTTTGCGCAGCCCTAGCTAGTCCTATATCGCTGTGTGAGTATCATAAAATAGTTTCTTTGCGCAGCCCTAGCTAGTCCTATATCGCTGTGTGAGTATCATAAAATAGTTTCTTTGCGCAGCCCTAGCTAGTCCTATATCGCTGTGTGAGTATCATAAAATAGTTTCTTTGCGCAGCCCTAGCTAGTCCTATATCGCTGTGTGAGTATCATAAAATAGTTTCTTTGCGCAGCCCTAGCTAGTCCTATATCGCTGTGTGAGTATCATAAAATAGTTTCTTTGCGCAGCCCTAGCTAGTCCTATATCGCTGTGTGAGTATCTTAAAATAGTTTATTTGTTCAGACTATTTTATCGACCTGCAAGCATACCACATAACTTAATTTTTTCATATATTGTAGAAATATTTTATTATATCATTGGAAATACAATTGTATCTTATAATTCAGGTTCCGATATCGGTGGTTCGACTCGTATGCCTGCATTTTTCTCTGGACTTTATGGTCTCAATCCTACAGCTGGTCACACTAGTCTTAAAGGTATGTTTTTAGGCTGGCAACACTGGTTAAAAAGTAGTGGTTTAGCCAAGGTCAAAGTTTCCTTAAAGAATATTTTTATTCAAAGGATCGGTACTCCGAACGGGTCTGAACCCTACAATGGCATCCATTGGCTTTGTAAGTAAACACCTGGAAGATCTGGCGCCTCTCACTAAAGTCGTAGCCGCAGAAAAAGCGGATCTACTCGACCTGGATAAGAAAATTGAAATTAAGGTAAATTTTATAAATATACATTGACAGTACGCAATAAATTAGTAGAATTGCAGATTACAATCAATAAATTGTACGTAAATATACGAACGTATACGCTTATGAACGTACTTTGTCTGCAATTTTATATTCTAATACATTAATACTATACTCTGATTTTTAATTCCGTAGAATTTTGACAGCTATCATTTTTTGACATGGCGTTACAACCTCTTTTAGTTCTTGGCCTCAGATTTTTGAATCTGTTTCATGATCATTTTTTAAATCTAATAGGCAAGTAGGTGATCAGCCTCCAGTGCCTGACACATGTGGTCGACTTTTTGGGTGTAAGACATGTCAGTTTCCTCACGATGTTTTCCTTCACCGTTCGAGTAAATGTTAATTGCGCACATAGAAAGGTGGATGGAACATGGTGTAATGGTTGCAGCTCCATACAAACATTGTGTAAAAAAAAACTATTACGATTAAAAAGAGTGGCGGAGAGTTTATTGCCAGTTCTTCTCTTCCGTTCTACGCCCTTGATTTGAGAACTGGCAGTAAATGTAAAATTAGAATCATTTTATATTTCTTTTCTTCTTTTGACGTTCATAATTGTACATTATGGCACCTATATGAATAAATAAATTTTGACTTTGAAAGAAAGTCGATTGGTGCACAGGCGGGGATCGAACCTACGACCTCAGGTATGAGAGTCGCACCCTGAAGCCACTAGGCCAACACTGATCTTTTGTACATTTGTAGGACGTGAAATATTTCTTCACGGAGTGTGCCAAGGATCTGCGCGTGAGTCCTGTTTGTTCTGAACTGAGGAAAGCTATGAGAAGGTATTTTTATTCAGTTTTTCGAATCATATAATAGTGTTTTTTTAAATTTAAATAATGTATAAATATAAAAAGTAATTAATATAAACCTGTTATATCATCAATGCCACATCTAGTAATAAATTCAATCCTAAACCTATGTTTTTGCTTGGTTGACCGTTTCGAGTTTTTTGTCTACCTGCATTTTTGTTGCTGCTTTTGTTTTGTGAATTTTTGTATAGGTACCTTCTGTGCGTTCTAGTAATAATTATTTAGTCTTGTAATGTTTTCTCAGTAAGCGAATTTTGTAATTCATATGAGAAATAAAGTTATTCGTAATCGTAATTTACCCTACTCGTTTTGTTTAATTACAATTTGTGTAGGCAAATAAAAAATAAACATTCCAACTTAAACGAATTAATTAATTTCAACGTTTTATTAAAGTAGACTTCGTTGGTATCTAGGTTATTTATTGTTACAGCAAATACAAATACAGCTGATATGAACATATATATCTTTTGTGCATGTGTTGGTAACTTAAACTTCTAAACAGCTGGTTTCACTTTTGATGAATTTTTTTGTGTGTTGAAGTCGAGACTGATTTACATTATTAGATATTTTTTTGTATATAAGACGATAGCACAACGTCTGTGGAATCCGCTAGTTAATTTATAAGTCTAAAAGAACATGTATAGTTAAATTATACAAGAAATATGCCTACACAAATTTTACACACATTGTATCGGTCATTGAGTACAGTTTCTCTTTCATCGTGCTTTTTATAATCATATAATAGTGTTTATTATAGGTGATTGGGTTCTTAAAGGCAAGGTGTTTTTATAGCGTGGGCAACTACCTAGATCATAAGTTTGAAATTAACGCGAGGAACATCACTTCAGATGTTATTAAATACAAGAAAAGAAGCCTAACGATTAAATCGTTGTATTTTTTAGATAAGAATTTTTACAAATATTGGTGTCTAACTAACTCTGCGCTGTCATTTTTCTAAATGTAAGATTAAATAACTAGTCTTGTTATTCAATAGATCAAATAAATATAATAAAATAAATAAATAAATAAAATCGAAACGTCGGACGATAACTATCTTGTAATATTCATGGCTTCGAATATATTTTTGCACTTATTCTCAATCTCATGTGTGTGAGAGTAATATTCTCACACACATGAGATTGAGAATAAGACTCAATCTCATATTGCAGAGTAATAAAGCGTCTTGCTGACGAGAGCCCCAATTCCCCAACACCGTACTATCACACTGGGTTTAACTATATGTACTCCTTGTGGAGGCATGCTATGACCAAAGAGAACGAACGCTTTGCAAGTCTTCTTCTCGACAATGCGGGAGAGGTTCACGGGTTAACAGAGTTGGGGAAGAAGGTAGGATGTCCAAGTATATTTGAGCATTGAAACTATGGTAGTTTTTGCTGCAAATCACCGCTATGTGGAACCACCTACTCAAGCATTTCCGAACCAATTCGACTTAGATCCTTCATGAAAAGAGCGTAACAAAGGCCGGCAACGCACTGAAACTATTGAGTGTCCATGGGCGGCGGTATTACTTAACATCAGCTGAGCCTTTTGCCTGTTTGCCTCCTGTTATATAAAAAAATTGCATGTCTGTATTCGAGACTATTTTCCAAATTTAGTAAATTAAACACGATTTGAATCGGAACGTATTTTTAATTCTTCAATTTATTTTACAAAACTTACATTTTAATACAATTTTCTTTACATTCTAAGACTTGTAGTGGCAAAGACTCTTATTTGGCAATTCTTTATTATAATATGTTATTAAAATTGAGTTTTATGCAATGGATACATTAAATAGGATTTTAATTATTAACATTTGGGGCTTCAGACAAGTTTTCTACAACAGGCAATTTTATATGAATATTGTCACGCCATCAGAGGCGTTTTTTTCCATACATAAGTCGGTCAAGTGTTTTGTTTCAAGCCCCTGCTTAATTTAGATTTAAATTAAATCATTGCCTCGGTTTTGTTTCTTAGATAAATTTATTTTCGTGTTTATACTACGTATTTGCGTGATGTTCTCACGAGTATGTAAGTGCGTGCTCCTATTTCACCATGCCTCCTGCTGATAGAGGACAATTTTAATTTATTTTATTATTCTTTATTACTCAAGATGTCATATGAAACTTACGAATGTTGTGTAAAAGAAAAAACATGATGATTAAAAAGAGTGGCGGAGAGTTTATTGCCAGTTCTTCTCTTCAGTTCTACTTACTTGGTTTGAGAATTGGAAATTAATGTAATATTAGAAGCATTTAATGAATTTTTTGATGAATAAATGATTTTTGAATTTGAATTTTTGAGATATTTAGATAAACAGCCCATATGTTCCTAACGTATGCCGATTTTTCCCCCATCACTACATTTTCATATTTTTGCAGTTGCTTGGAAAATCTGAATTTACAGCTGCAGCTATTATTAAATTGTTGGATGACCAAGTGTTGCCACCTGTTAGCAAAGAATGGGGAGACAAACTTACAGAGGAATTGAAGAAAGATCTTGTGGTATGTTTTTTTTTTGAAGATAATAAATATATGTACAATGTACGTATTGTATATTAAAAAAATATAATTTTATAATGTTCGATTATAGGAATTTGGTATTATTTGATACAGAGACGTACTCCGTCATTTACGTATACATACGTGCGCAAAGAACGTACTTCCCTCTTCTTCTCTTCTTGTCTAAAAAATGTCTTACTATTTTTTATGTGTTGTATTTCGAATTCTAGAATCTTTTCGAATTCTGGAAACTTAAATTAATATTTTATTTTCAGAACACCCTTGGTACAAATGGTGTGTTAATATTCCCATCGGCACCTCAGCCTGCGCCATACCACTACAGCCTGTATCTTCGGCCATTTAATTTCTCATACTGGGGGATATTCAACGTTCTGCATTTGCCTTCCATTCAGGTATCTGTTTTATTTAAATTTTTCCAGTAATTTCGAAAAAAATCCTTATCCGAAATGTTGCTATTAAATAAATAAAATTAATATATATCAAGACTAATCTGTAAAAAATGTTTTTAGCAATAATCCTTAATGTATATAGAAAGATGATTTTACACGTCACAGACTTGAAAATTATATTATACTAGCAGACTCGGCCAAGCGTTGCTGTGGCTAAGGTTTTTGTTATATTACATAGTAGTAAATTAATCAAGGGAAACCGTAGGAGAACTTATGTGAAACGTTGGTACCACGACACGGACCTAAACTAAACTACCTTTAACTCAGCGCCATCTGTTAGAATTGTATCAAATAATAAACAAATGTTAATGTTATCGTAATTTTAGTAAGGATGCCTATTTTTTTTTGAAAATGAAATATAGCCTATGTCACTCAGGAATGATGTAGCTTTCCAACAGTGAAAGAATTTTTCAAATCTGCCAAGTAGTTTCGGAGCCTATTCAATTCATACAAACAAACAAAAAATCAAACCTTTCCTCTTTATAATATTAGTATAGACTAGGGACCCGCCCCGGTTTCGCACGGGTGCAATGCTGATACTAAATACACTACAGAAAATCTGTGAACGTTGTATATAAAAATGTGGGTTATCCATAAGAGATAGACACATACCACGGACTTTTCTGTAGACCTTTTCAATGTGTACAATACTTAGTACATTATTTTGATAAAACTCGTAGGGTTCAGCCTGCGTTTGCAATGTATGCGGAAAAAATGTAATTATTTACGACATCACATTAGAAACCTCAAAAATAACAGTACTTCTCCACTATTTAATGGATATTATTATACATATGACCCTTCCTCCTATTTCTTCCTATCTATTAAAAAAAAAACCGCATCAAAATCCGTTGCGTAGTTTCAAAGATTTAAGCATACAAAGGGACATAGGGACAGAGAAAGCGACTTTGTTTTATAATATGTAGTGATTTCTTTTGTATAGATTTTGACAACTATATATATTTCCAATTCCAGATCCCTCTGGGCCTCAACGCGGAAGGCGTTCCGCTTGGAATCCAGGTGGTGGCTGGTCCGCGGCAAGAAACTCTCTGCCTGACAGTTGCCAAACATTTGCAGACTATGTTCGGTGGATATGTGCCGCCTTGTACTATTCATGATTAAAATATAGTATGCATATATTGGGGCTTGGATTTGGCTTATGGTTAAAGGTTATTGCTGCATTTATTGACGCTTCAGCGTGCGAATCTTATCCTTAAGGTCGTAGTTTCGATTCCCGACTGTACACCAATGGACTCTCGTTCTGTGTGTAAAATTCCCTCGAAAAAATGGTTTGTACACCCAAAAAAGTCGATGGCGTGTGAGCCCTATTTGCATATTAGATATATAATGATTTTACATGTATATATCTGATGCCCAGACCTAAAAGGTTGTAACGCCAAGGATTATATTTTAATAAAATGTTTACAGCGCCATCTAGTAGTCTTTGTACGAAAACAATATTTTTTTAATGGATTTTAAATATATTAAAAATGTTATATTGTAAAAATACTTTAAATTGTATGAATTAAACAATACTCCATTGATTTGTTATACTCTAATTGGTGATATATTTTATACTGTTGAGGTGAAGGTAATGTTGGATATTTTAATAAACTGTTTTTTTTTTAATATTTTGTTTTATTTGAGTCAGTCTTTGTTGTCCCTTCAACTTTTTGGCTACTTATTTTGGCGCGATGGAGAAAAATGTAAGAGTGAAATTTACGATGTGCGCGCACACCGACACCCGAATTCGACATCGTAAAGTTAGGTCTAGGTGGCATGGAAATCGATAACTATGTTCAAGTTGTATATTCTAGTATTTTTATATTTAGTAAGTACATATGTTTCGCAACAGTACAATTAAACAGTGTGAATAAATAAATATTATTTTGGTGTTTTTAAATCAATTTCATATACGACGGTGATAGTAATTAATAAGTTACTAATAATTTATTTATTTAAATCTTTTTGATTAATTATAATATCGTTAATACTATTATTAATAAAACTGCGTCTTAGTTTCTTTTTTTCCAAACGCCAAAGAAGTATAACTTCTAACGCGTGTACATAACAAACACACTTTTTTTTTCATCTATCTTTAAATTTTAGATAGAATAATAAACAAGCCATAAAAAATACACAAACGTATTTATTTTGTGCAAGAATCCTCGGAAATGCATATATTTGTATAAAAATAAATAATTACTCTCAAAAACTCAAAGTTAATTTCTCGAGGAACCCAAAAGCTGGAAGCATTGAGACAAGCGCTGAAAGTATTTAAAGATCTTTTACGCGACACCTAGCTTTCATAAGCACAGTGTGAGGTGGTGTTAATTCAAATATCGTTATATTACTCAGTTTGTGCTACAAACAACTCAACTCGCAAAAACATTTTTGGAAAAAGGCGCCAACCGTAATAGAATATAAGCAGTTTTTATTTCTTCACCCATTCTGGGTAGACAAAGGGAACTATTGGGCATAGTATTCTTCGTTAGAATTTTAATTGATATGAAATGGAATTTATGAGATGAAATAAAAAGAAACCCAACCTAACTCATTGAATCCAATCACTAAATCTGATATTAAAACAAATTAGTAGCTTCTTTTTACAATATTTGCATGAATCATAAAAACTTCTGTTGTTTTTTTTTAGTAAATACTTTGTGGTTGGTTTTTTCTTTTTAATAGTGCGGAAAGATAAATAAAAAGCACGAGTATGTAATAGCCCTCATCCCGAACGCAATACGTCCCTGCAATACGCACTTTTTCGGCAACTGTATTCAAAAATAAATAAAGCGCTTTATGCCTCACCAGGTCGAAGGCTTTTTCTAAAACCGAACTAACCGGTTGCGCCTCTACGTTGGGATTGCCGCTATCTTTCTCTGTGCAGGGAGCTGAGCGAAAGTCGTAACATCATAAATCAGCTGGTGGCCCTCTGAATACCCCAGGAGCTTGCCGTTGATATGATTTCCATTATTATGGAGAACCGAGATTATAAATACTTGTAAATATGCACAGAAGGTTTTTTCTTTATAGAACAGGGGGCAAACGGGCAGGAGGCTCACCTGATGTTAAGTAATACCGCCGCCCATGGACACTCCCAATGCCAGAAGTCGAATTATAATAATAATAATTTATTTATTGCAAGAATATGGTACAAAATGTTAAGGTGTTACAATCGTAAGTCGTTCGCATATTTTATCACACACAGTGGCGCGCAAATTTATCTTAATTTACATTATTAGTCAAAGTCAATTCTTATATTATCTGTATCGTACATATCATACTTTATAAAATCTATCAATTACAATGTCTCACGCAAATAATCATTCATTGAATAGTACATTTTTTCCAAAAGTAATGCACTAGTCGCTTTTTAAAAACTCTAGTCGTAAGATCTTTTAATTCTTTTGGTAATTTATTGTAAAGTTTAATTGCCATACAAAAGGTATTTTTCCGAAACAGTTCTAGATTGATTCTTGGCATAGCCAATATTTTCTTGACTTAAAAATATGTATGTTTCTGTGCACGAATAAGGATATTTCTAAAATACATGGAAGAATAAATTTTGAGCTTCTAAAGCAATATATTATTTGCACAGACGTAAAAGTGTCTATTGACATGTAGGAAAGGGGTAGCAGGTTTGATAAATGAAAAAAATTAATTGAGAGAAAATGATTTATTGAAATAAACACACCCCAAGCTCGCCAGCGTCTCGGACGCTCCCCACCATCACTTACCGCAACAAATGGACTTAATCTATCTCTTACTCTTATTATTTACAATATATTGTACATTTGTGCCAAATCTATCACTACTTTAACGTCACAGCTACGTCAATAACTTTTATTATCATATAAATTCATATTTCTCTAATATCTAAATATTCTAGAAACATCTTTTCGTATGTCAATTTCGAAAACACGAATTAATACAATATCACTAACACAATGGAATGGTAAAATATTTTTTTTAATACGTTGTCATATGTCAATGTCAAGTTTCAAATACGGATGATGCGTTCCGTTTCACGTTATAACTTGTCACTTTTACGCTAAGTCTGCGGTACGACCTCCAACAATTCAAAATACGAGCGTACTTTTTAAAGGCCGGCAACGCACCCACTAAAAATGGGTGTCTATGGGCTGCGACGGCTGCCTTTTTGGCGTCCCGTAGATGCCCCCCTATTATATAAAAAAAAATTCAATTTTTAAATGCATTTTTAAATAAGCAAAGTTGACAATGTACTTGTCCTATCAATAATTAAAGTACTCTAAGCGCAGACTTAGTGTAATGTCATCTATAAAAGCAGAATTAACGAAATCTGAATTGTCAATATCACTTTACAAATATCAGACTATATCGGATTTTGAACCCTAAATATGGCACCCTGTTACAAAATTCACAGCAGGGTTAAATTTAAGACTACAAAAAAAGTTATTCTATTTAAAACTCTTGAGCAACGTAATTTGTCGCAAATGAATTTGAAGAAAGCTGAGTGACGAAGCGAAGCTGGGTGCATTTTGACAGCTGTCGTATCTCGAAACGTCAATGTCAAACCGGCCTGTCAGCTGCCATAACTATATACACTATCGAGAAAGCGCTATTGGTATTACGAATTTTGAGGTTTTTATAGTAAATCTAGGTTTGATTCTAGGCGATGAATAATTGTTTTTCATAGAACATTTTGCCTTAAATAACTCACAGAATTCTAACTATAATACGTTCCTTTCTACGGTACTTGAAATCTAATGCACTATCTAAAGCACCAATAGCGTAAGCGTTAGCGATAGTCATAGCGACAATTCTGAGATGCAAACTTTATTTAAATCCTTCATAATCGCTTTATACACCTGAAACTGAAAGATAAGCAAATTGAAGCGCACGTATAGAACTCTAGGCCTTTTAATCTAGATTTACAGATCCAGACGAATTCCAGGTCTGCCCTCGCCATACACTACGACATCTATGTTAAGGGTTGTTAAGAGCTACTCCTAAGAGTCGTCTCTGGGCGTCATGCCCCACTGGCCCGGCACTTGCAGGCCAATATCGCAGACACGATCCGCCTCAGCAGGGTGGGGCGGAATCGGCAGGGCGGGTCGTCGTAGACACGCGGCGCGGTACAGGCGAGTATCGTGTGAATGTCCCGAGCGGGGGTTTTGGGGCGAAAGCGCGGCGGGGCTGGGGCGGGGCGGCGTGGAGCGCGCCCTCAGCTCGGGAACTTGTTGTAGAGCGCGTAGTGGAGCTCGTAGCCCGAGAAGCGGCAGTGCTGGGCTTCCTTCTGCTCGAAGCCGCTCAGGGAGTGGTAGGCCTTCAGCTCGGGCAGTGGTTCGGTGCCAGGAGCGTCCTGCAAACATAGAAATGCTAGTCTACTCAAAATTAATTTAGATTCCTAACATATTATAAATGAGCGTATTTAAAAAAAAAAGTTGGAAGTTATATATTATTATACTTCTTTGGCGTAACAAGGGAAAAAGAAATCTCTCCGAAAATATTATTCTACGTTTGCAGAAAAAACGTCAACAACTATAGAAAAATCTAAAATGTGGACTATAGCTAACTTCAGGGTGTCGGTTTTTTGTGACAGTGTGCGCATCGTAATACTCATTATTTTTCCCTAACGTGCCAAAAGTATTACTTCAATAAATATATTAATAAAGTATAAATGGTATAAGCCTAGACTTGTATCTCTTTAATAGTCAAGATTGTACATTTGGGGGGTTGTGGTCTAATTCCCCACGGGGACCAACCGGGTTGGGGAATGCTTTTTTTTTTATAAAAATATAAAACCTTCAATGTAAATGGGGGAGGCCTTTGCCAGTGGGCACACAGAATCAGTTATCAT
The DNA here is from genome assembly GCF_905147795.1 of Pieris rapae. NCBI lineage: Eukaryota > Metazoa > Arthropoda > Insecta > Lepidoptera > Pieridae > Pieris > Pieris rapae. The sequence goes on along the minus strand of NC_059529.1, from coordinate 1,070,569 downwards.
AGAAAACAAAAACAATAGATATAATGTATATAATATTTATTCTGTTATAAGGCTATAAATAAATAAATAAAATTTCTTTTGTTAATTGTTTTTCATTTTTTGTACTCTACCCTCTATTAGTGTTTCTTTATCGTTGTCTCTCATTAGGGTTGCCTGGAAGAAATCGCTTGTAAGCGACAAGGCCGCCCTTTGCCTTATAACTTTTGTAACTGTTTTTTTTTAATTTTTTAATTTTTAAACTTGTTTTTGTATAAGGCGATAAAGGATAAATAAATAAACAATAGCCAAGATATCTTTAACTTACCGGCGTATGGAATATGGTGAGAATAAACTTGGCCGGTCTGAAAGCGGCGAGCACAGCCCGTAATACGCGATCGTAGCGCTCGACCGGTACGTTCGACTCGAACGAGACGTACGAACACGACCGCTCGGGTGTTATATGGATGGTCATGTAGTAGCCCTGGAATTTGTCAGGTGATTATAAAAACCGTCAAAATTTTGACTTTGGTTACTATCTTTATAACTCAAACTCAAAATATCTTTATTAAGCTAATGCATAAATTTTATCGCGGGCATTGAGCGCGGCGACCGAATCAAGAAATTCCGTAACGAAAATAACCTAACACACTATGACGCAATAATGGTGCGCCCAATATGCATGGACACTTATGAACGTCAAAAAAAATTAAATTGTAGATTTACATTTACTACCCGTTAAGGGCGTAGAGCGGGCAATTTTTTTATATTTTTAATATTTTTTATAGGGAAGTAGTCTTGTGTACTAATTCACTCGCCACTATTAAGTACTAAACTGCACCAAGACTCATTCGATTAGTTAATTAGATTTCAATATTTTCAATTATAAATTCAATTGAGCCTTTTAAAAATATAATTTTGCGAACATTGATTATTATAAAAATTACATTTGAATAATAACTTACATCCTTAGCAACTCCATTCATAGAATACCCGCAGGGATCAAAGAGATAGTCGTCGATCACCATTCCTGGGATTATTTGGTCAATTCCCGACGCCTGTTAACAAAACATTACTTATAAACGCTTTTTATAGTACGGGTAAACAAGCCTACGGGAACCCCAAAAACGCCCACGGACACCCAGTTTTAGTTGATGCGTTGTCGGCCTTTAAGGTACGAGTAACGAGAATATTCCACAGTTCGTAAAAGAATATCTAGCCGAGCATATCAACTTATTTAGAAAATATTTAATTATACATACAATGAAAAATCACAAACGCGTGCGACTACGAATGTTAATCAATAATTAGCAATACATATATATAAACAATTGAAACTGTATATTTTGACATATGATATATAAAGAACTAAACTGGTGGCCAAGATTCAATGAATGCAACTGAGAAAGACAATTTAGAAGGTGGAAAGACCAGATAAAGGAAATAGCAGGTGGTACATGGCAGATTGACACAATCCAGACAGAAGTGAGTTTTGAGGAGGCCTTTGCCAGAGGGCCTATTATTATGAAAAAAGTTATTATTATATTATTGCGGATTTTGTCTTGTAGAAAAAATTTAAATGAACTGAAAAACGTAAGAACATTTACACATGTTTTAATTCTAAATTAATGTTTCACTTTTATTTAAAATAAAATCAAAGAATCTGCCATAAGTAGCGCACTAAGAATGTTGACACAATTGTTTTGTAGTATATTAAATAATCGTTAATTTGTTAAGAAAGTGGTTCAATTAGATTAATATAAAACTAGGCATTCATGTCATAATAATTATCATAATGTCATAATAATTATCATAATGTCATAATAATAAGAACAGTAACGATATTTTTAATTGTTGTCAATAATTTGTGCCTTAGATTATTTAGACCATAACCACTGGTGTTGGTCTAAATAATCTAAGGCAACATATAAATAAATAATATAAATTAAAGGTTATCTTATTGTTCCAAATTAGGGTTGCCTGGAAGAAATCACTTGTTAGCGATAAGGCAGCCCCTTGCCTAAAAACTTATGTTACCTACTTACTTTTTGAGAAATAATGGCAGTGAAGTATAAATAAATAAAGTTTCATGTTTGCTTTGAATGTTTTCCTATGTACAAAAAATATATAATTGAAGACTTTATGATTATACCTTAGTCGCCTGCGCGGAATCAGCGGAATTAGCCCGTGTGAATATATCCATGACGGCGGGGTCCAACTCCGACATCAGTATCTCTATGGTTTGGTCTGGTTCGGGAATTTCTCGATCAGTCACTTCTCGCTGCTCCTTTTCAAGCGCGTCTACTGTTCCTATAAATGAAGAAGAATATTACAGGATGTAAAACATCGTAAAAGACTTAGCTTATCTACTAGAAAGTGGTAATCTGGTCTGATGAAGTAGTTCATTCAAACCACTGCTGTGCAAAACTTCTCTTTATATACTTTCGGAAGTCAGGCAGAGAAGGATCACGTAAAATTGGTTTCAGCAACAAACTATTACATCGTTATGGACCTTGACACTGGATCCGCATTTACCAGGGCGAGTGTATTAGTCGCTTCTCTGATTTATACCGGCAGCTGAATTTCATCATCAGACGTCGAGGTAGAATACAAAATTCCACAATTCCAATAATTCGACTTAGTGTCCTTCAATAAGAGAGCGTACAAATTCTTAAAAGGCCGGCAACGCAGTCTCGAGCCCTCTGGCATTAAGAGTGTCCATGTCGCGGTATCACTTAACATCAGGTGAGCCTACTGCCCTTTTGCCCCCAGTCCGTCTTTCCACCCCTGAGCGTCTATTGAAGTATTTCTGAACCACTTTGACTAATGTTTCTTCGAGAGGAGAAAAGGAGAAATGCGCAAGCCTTTAGCGTTGAGAGTGACCATGGGCGATATCACTTATCAAATGCCTCCTGCCCGTTTGCTCTGTTCTATATAAAATGCAATGCCCCAATTTACCTTCAAGCGGCAGAAGCGTGTAAAGGTACCAACAGTCCTTCTCAGGGCCCATGATGTAAGCTCGTCCGTCACCGAAGAACGAATCCAGAAGTTCGACCTGAAATGATAAAATACTAATTAATTTGCTACTGCAATGATTAAACTTTAACAGGCTACAGGCAGGATATATCTGATAAGAATCAAAGGCTTTCAGTTGCCGAGAAAATTGTACATACATTTACGCAATGTAGCCTGGTCAAAATACTCGACTGATACGGATGGAATTTCGTATTGTTTCGACGTCCGATGATGTAACACACACACAGGTATTTATCTAAACGAATTTGTGCCCGTATTAGAAAAGCAACAATCCTTTATCCTATATATCCGTCACATGATCATCTTTTCTCATAGGCAAGTACGATCAGCCTTCTATGCCTTACAAGCTGTGGACTTAGTTCTAAGGTATGCCGGTTTCCGCACAATATTTCCCTTTACCAAGCGAATGTTAAATGTGCATCCAATGGAATTTATATAAGACTGGTTCAGAGTCGCACGCGCAATCTACAAGGTGTTATATAAAATATATGCTAAACTATTAGGTTACGGAAAGAGTGAAGTGGAAAGTGACTAGAGAGCAATGGAGTAGCGGTAAAAGAAAAGATTCGCAAAATACGAAGTGACCACGGCGAAGATCACCGACGTTGTAAAACCACGTCTGACAACTGCCATCAAAATGGGTAGGATATTGCAGTGTGTAGAAAAGATATACCTACCGCCAAATGAATGGATGGACTACCCTCAAATACAATTACAAGAAGACAAAAGCGATAGACTGACGACATCTTAAAGGTTTTGGGGAGAAATGGATGGTAGAAGCAAATCACATCTAAATGGAAAGTTCAGTAGGCCTTTACCCAAAATTGGACCACAACAAAAGAAATTACAATAACTAACATAGACTATGTGAATAATAAACTAACACCTATTTATTATATAAATATGTTACGTGTTCAGTATATACATATGAAGACAATTTGCTAATGGTGATAATAATGACTTCCTTTATTTACACCCAGTTAATCTCTTCATAGAATCGTGTTATTGACACTTCTGCGAATCAAGAAACAGTAGTAAACAGTAACATTGAGTTACAGTGTAAAATTTGTTATTAGATTTCATTTGTACGTTTGTAATTATGAAATCAAATTATCATTTATTCATGAAGAATGATTGCTTCTAAATTTATAAGAGATAATACAAAAATACGTTTATTATGAAACAAAAGATAGACAGGTATAACTTATTCCGCGTTATGAAATTCGAACCTGTAGGCATCTCTACTCATCGGCAAAGAAGATAGAGGGAGATGATGATTATGAGACTATCATTAAAAACTTAGAAACGCCAAGATTTGTCCACAAAGCGTATCACAGCACTATACTGTTCTGTAAAAAAAATATTTCTTTTTTTTAATTGCACAAATTTTTCTATTAATTTTCGAAAGAGCTGTAGCAGTAGTGCAAGCATATATTATTACAATCAGAACTATTTATTCTAGATAAACTTATAAAATGACAAAAATATATAAATTTTTATAAGGGTAGCATAGCAAAATGTTCCATATGTTGGTATGGAACTCCTAAAACATACGCTAACTAATAAAATCATAATTACAAGTAATTAGTAATGTTTTTTTAATATTTTTCCTTAAGGAAAATACTCTCTCTATGTATTTAGTATTATATATTTCAACATTATTTCTAAGTCCAAAACATCCCCAAATATTTAATAAAACACAAACGTCTATATGCCTTAATTGAGGATAACTTTATTTAATAGCAGCGCTATACAATTCAATTTTGTAACCAATTTGTTGCAACCACTGTTAAATCATAAATGAAACCTTAGAAGCAAAACAATGACGTCACTTCCGCCTGCACTGCTACCAATCCCAATCGTAATAATAAATAAAAGTGGAATAAGTAAAAAAGGCGCTCCAATGATCGGTCTTGTTTAGTCTTACTAATAGGGAAATGGCATTTTTCTCTTGGCGTTGCGTCAAGATGTGGCATGACTTTGCATCTGCATCTTGGAGTGTTCAGAGGAGTTGTTCTGATTTATAACTGATTAGTAACAGTGTCCATGGGCAGCTGCATCACTTAACATCATTAAGCCACCTGACCATTTGTTCCCTGCTCTATAAAAAACGACAAGTAGTTTATCAACCTTCGTTTTTAAGTACGATGAACATTAACTGAACATCACATGTTAAAATGAGGACAATCAGATACTTATGAAACTATGTCATAGATAGGATTTGCACATGTGAAAATATGTAACATGAAAACTTAAGATGGCGCATAGCTTGCCAGACCCATGCAACTTCCAACTACAATACAATTTAAGAAAAAAATTTCCATCTTACTGAAGAGGATGTGAGGATTTAATGATTATCAACTCTATGTCGTCAGCCTCTTTCCCTTTTTTCAGTGTTTTCAATGATAGACAGAGTGGCGATATAAAGTATCTTATTTTCGCTTAGGTTTTGAGTGTTAACATTTTTGACATTTTTGTCGTCTCGTTTCTGAGCTGAAATAAATAAATATTTTGGAATCTCTCTTACCTCAGAATCAAAATTGTCGTGCGGCTTCAACTGGGCCTCAGGCCTAGCGAACTCGCGTCTAGAGTAGAACACATTCTGCACTCTAGTATGGCCCGCAGTTTCATACGCCAGTGCCAGCACTGCTCGTACGCACCGAAGCGGTGTCGTCCTTCCACACGTCTTTAAGATCCAGCGGCGACGCGATACAAACATGCTGCTTTCGCTGTAACAATATTTAATTATTACTTAAAAGCTCTTAGATACAGATTTGTGTAAATTTTGCATGCACATGCCATAGACTGCAATAAGTCCATTTTCAACCAACTAATCACCTTCTACCACTATCGTTTACAAATGAGTGCTTAGCTACTTTGGCCTTGCCAGGAGAGATTAATGTTAGGAAGGAGTGATGGCAGAAGAGGTCGGGCTCGATCGCCTACCCGCTGGTCTGATCAAATTAAGACAATTACCCTCAACATCCCGAATGCCCAGAGACAAGCTGAGGATAGAGCGGTGTAGAGGCAGTCGACGTATTGATAAGGGTTTTTCAAGACTAGCACGACAATAATGAAGAACGTTTTTCAACACTTGCAATTTAATATATACGTGTTTTTTCATATGTAATTAAATAACTTCACTCGTTTATAATACAAATATTCACACACTACTTTATTTCAACCGCATTCACGTTGTGCAATATCACACAAAGCACGTATTATTTGTACATGATTAAATCATTGTATTCATTCCAATTATAGTTTGTTTAACTTTTGATAGATCTATTTATATTAAAAGGACACGATTTTGACACACAAAACTGAAAGCAAGGTATGGAGAAAATACTGGGAGGATGGCGCCGAGTTGTAGCCATTTATTATACCAGATAAAAATCCCGTCTTAAACCCTAGCTGTGCCAATCGTAAAGCGAACAATTCATCTCTCTTCCCCCAACCCTACGAATTTCCTTAGGTTGTAAGTTAATCGACTTAATTACTTTAAATATGTCTAGATATTTAAAGCAATTTAGAACCAATTCGACTTAGGGTCCTCAAAGAGCGTACCAATTCTTAAACTACTTAACGTCAAGTGAGCCTCCTGCCCGTTTGCCCCCTGTTCTATAAAAAAAACCATTCAACTCTCTCTCCCTCAGCAAAAAACAAATTAGTAAAGATTGAATTTGAAATTCCTAACCAAAGAGGAGATATTGAGGTCAAAGTGGCCAGTACGACAATACGCCGATTTCGTATGAAGGGGAACTAATATGTATAAAGTCAAGGCCTGGAATTATCTGCCATAAAACAAACATCATTATACGATAAAATTGTTTACCGTCTTCGCGACGTTTTGTCGATGTTTGATTTAACATTGTTATGATAAGAACGTGTTACTGGGTTAAACATCGTTACAATGGAATAGTCACCTATATCGACATGAAAAATGGTACTCATAATTATATTGCTATTCAAAATCAAAATTCATTTATTCAATTTAGATGCGTCTTAGGGCATGCTTACTAATGTCAAAAACGTTTACAAAATTCACGAAAGAGCAAAACTACGCCATCCTTTCGCAAAACTACCACGGGCCTTGTTCTGAGAAGAACGGGAAAGAAACTCAGCAAGTTTTACCCTCCCTCTACATAACAATAATTCAAAGGAAAATGTCATAAATATAATAAAATAATAATAAAGAAACATTTACCAAATGTTTTAACAACTGAATTGTCTCAGAGAAACACAATCATATACATGTATAAAAAGGCTATTTTATAGGATTTAAACAATCCTATAAAATAGCCTTTTAATTATTTTAAAAACTGGTGTAAGTTAAAACCTTAAGATAGGATATTGGTACGGATGAACTGTCATTTTCATACTGCTTGTATCGACAGATGACTATTACAATCCGTCAATTGGTTAGGTTAGTTTGCACACTTTTATCAATATTAAGATGTCTATATCAGATGTTCAAAAATGGATTGAGATAGGTTATTGGGTTTGGGCGTAAGGCATGGTGCTACTGTACGGTGTGTAATATGTAAAAAAACAACTGCGTAAGTGCGTAGCAGGCGACAGACGCGCAGGCTCCAATCGATCGTGTAACCTACAGCTACATTACTAACTCCACACACAATAAATACTGATTCAAGTACCACAGCCCATAGCTATCGATAGAAATCGAATCGCTACGATAACCACAGAGTTGATAATAGTCTATAATAGTTATATTTATATTCCAGGTGACATAATGACAACACAACAGCAACATTAAAATTATAATGTATGCCATTTACTACACATTAAGGGCCTGTTTCACAATGTATGGATAAAGTGCTAAATAGCTATCCGACACATAAATTATTCGAAAGATAAAAGTTCCAAATAAGATACTTCGCATTTCATGACGTATAGCGCTACCTGACAGTCGTGAAACGCAAAAATACTATTTATCCCACCAATAAGTAATAAATAGCTTATTTGGAACTTATCCGGACATTGTGAAACAGTAGTAATAATTTATGTACATATGCAAGATATTTTGGAAAGTCAAATTATTTTTTTTTCCGTGGAAAATGCGTTACGTATACCCCTCCCGCGGCTAGGTTGTGGTAAAGGGTTATGTGGGAAGCCTACTGTGCATACCCACTAAAACCCCACGGCGCCACCAACAATACCCCGAGGTAGGACACGCTAACAGCTTAGCCTTCTCCGCATCGAACCACGCGATCAGCCGTTAAAACTCACGGTCCTCAGCCACGAATGATGTCGATTGGACCTTGGCCCAACAAGAGCCATTCACATCGGCCAATTCGCCCTGTTTTATAAAGCTGGGGGAAGCCGGGTACAATGCATACAGGGATGCGTTAACATCCTTTCTTTTAAACAAAGTCAAAAATAACAGATCCTTATACAATATTTTCATATTGGCGCAAAACCCCAGGTTACGGATTCATGATGATGCTTAATACACCGTATCATTAAATAATACTTAAATAGGGTACTTCGGTGTAATAAAAATTCTGACAACGACATGAAATCAATCATATATATGTAATCTCAGTGTATCGTAAAGCGATCGTCACGGTTTATACTAACAATAGCTACAAAATTTTATCACAAAATATACATTCTCAGGCCAAGATCAAGTGTATGTGGTCTCTAGCTCAATGAGTCACGCGGTCTTTATTCGATCCCCGTCGAACACATCATTTAAATCAAATTTCTTTGCATAGGTGAAAATATTTGAATTTAGGCGGCCTTATCACTAAAAGTCAATCTCTACCGGGATACGTAATTGGAAAAAGGGACAGTCCCGTTCAAAACGGGACGTTATATACCGTATATTTCTCAAAAACCCTAAGTCAGTCACGTTGGAACCCATAATGAGGAAGGTGAGAAATTGGCAACGCTCGTTTGTTATTTATATTTGCTCTAGTGACTAATGTTGCTTTATGAATAAGACTTGTATATAATAATACCAATACAGAAACATTTTCCGGTGAGGCTATTTACCTGTAATCAAAATGTATTTGGGAAATAAATACAAAAATTTTATATAAACCTATTCATAAAGATAAGATTTTTGTAACTGTTTCATGATCATTTTTCAATCTAATAGACATGTAGGTCAGCCGCCTGTGTCTGACACTTGCCGTCGGGTCCTAAGGTAAGCCGGTTTACTCACGATGTTTTCCTTCACCGTTCGAGTCCATTCCTTCACAGCCGGAGATCGAACCTACGGCCTCAGAGATGAGAGTGGCACGCTGTAGCCACTGGGCCATCACTGCTATTTCATAATCAACGATTTACAGATGTCTTTTAATTTTTATATTCTATTAGGTAAAATAGTTTTAAGCATGTTTAAAAATTTATAGATAAAATATCATGCTATTCAAAAGAGCATACCTATTCTTAAAAGCCTGGCAACGCATTTGCGAACCTTCTAGCAGTGTGTCTCCATGGGCGGTGGCATATCACTTAGAAGGACTCAGATCAGTCCAGTCGTCTGCTATTTATGAGTTTGTCTACATTTTGCGATTTATTTTTCTTATATACAATAATATTCTAGAAACATGTTTATACATATGACGTAAACTTGAATGTATTGACAGTAACAGGTAGCTTTTACTAAAAAATACGAATATCATAATATCGCGAACGACACAATACACATATAAACAATTTCTTCAACGGATGTAGACGTGAATTCATTATAGTACTAGCTGACCCGGCGAACTTTGTTCCGCCTTAATGGCAATAAATAAGCAGTTTGGGTTTTTTTATTGGAAAAAATACAAAAAAATTAAATACCTACATTAATCATTCATTATTATTTCTGTATTTTAGTACATAGGTTGCTCTTCACGTAAGTACCTTGTCATACACGATATTTTTTGTTTTATTATCAGGCGCAAAAACAAACAACGCTGATGGTCTTCCGACCCGTGAACATGCCACGTATAATTGACCATGGGAAAAACATGAATGTTCTAGATTTAAACCACAAACTTTTAAGGATTGGCCTTGTGATTTGTTGATGGTCATGGCAAATGCAAGACGTATCGGAAATTGAAGTCTTTTAAATTCAAACGGCATATCGGTTGGGATCATCGGGATCCTCGGAATAAGAACTTCCTCACCTTTGAATTTTCCTATCATTATCGTAGCGTAAATTACATTGTTCTTCAATTTTCTAACCACCAAACGCATACCATTATGTAGTTCAGGTCATCTACATCTTTATTCTTTTTCTTCTTTTTTATCAGTAAGCAATGTAACTCTCATGTTTGTTGTCAGCTGCAGTTTCGTCACATAGCGCCATAGATTTGACGATTTGAGGCAAGCGTTTATTTCGTCGACAGCCGTAGATCTTGGAATTACTGGCAGTATTTGGCGGAAATCGCCAGACAGTAAAATCATTGCTCCTCCAAAACATCTCGATTCATTGCGTAAATCTTTTAATGTTCGGTTAAGTGCTTCCAATGCACGTTTATGCGCCATTGTGCATTCGTCCCAGATGATGATTTTCGATGCCGCTAAAACTTTGGCCATTGCTGAGTGTTTTGCAATATTACACGTTGGTTCTCCAATAGTTTGAAGATTTAACGGTAATTTTAATTCTGAATGAGCCGTACGGCATCCTTCTAACAATGTGGCTGCTATTTCAGAAGAAGCAACTGCAACCGCTATGTTGGATCTCGCCCGAACAGTTGCTAAAACTAATGACATGAGGAATGTCTTGCCAGTTCCACCAAGGGCATCTAGGAAATATAAACCACCATTTTCATCATCGTTTGCCTTCATTAAAGTATCATAAACTTCCTTTACTCGATTAAATGCGTCATTCGACAACAACAACAAATAGAAACATTCATCATTCTTTGGATGAACTGTATACATACGACCATACCGAGTTTTATAGTTCTCTTCACTGTTTATACGAATGGGCAATAGCACTATCATTATAATTAAATTGTAAATTGTAAAAATAATTAAACGTATTTATTTAATAGAAATATTTTGAATATTGATTTCTTACAAATATCAAATTGTCATATATACGTCATTACATAGCTGTCATTATACGTCAATTACATAGCTATCATTTGCGTTTTATTATTCCAAGTCTGATTCTTATTTGTTATACCACTTTTTATAGTGACTGACGTTTCATGTCAAGTCCCACGGGAACGCTGTCGAACGGGATAAAAAGTATCCTATGTCCGTCTCCTGGCTCTAAGCTACCTCCATACCAATTTTCACTCAAATCTGTTCTTTCGTTCTTGAGTTATAAGTGGTGTAACTAACACGACTTTCTTTTATATATTTATAGTATTTACATAGACCGCTGAACAATCGTGGTCAAGGAGACAGTTGCTGTGTATTAAATTTACAAGTCTTCGATAAAGATCTAACGCATAAAAACCAATGGCGCTTACAACCTTTTTTATTTGTGCTAAGTTCTGTAATAATTATGTGTATTGGGTATAATAATCTTAAAATCCTGCACATTCTTTCTATACTGTACGAGCGAGTGTATATAACAGAGATAATATTTCCGGGTTTAACACGCGTCTAACACTGCTCTATCTAACACAAATAATTCTTCAATTCGAACATCAATCTCTTAAGATATCAATACGCCTGAACGGTTTTTCGCTGTTAAACATTAGATCTTGTAGTATTTTAACAGACAGGGATATTTGGTTGAATCGGCCTTGAAGTTCTTAAACTAGCCAAGCATCTAGAATGCTTTGACCTCAGCCCAAACCAATTCCAAGGCAAAACTCACACAGAATATTCAACTCCTGTAAGGTAAATTTTTTTGGGAAACATAAAATTTTAATAAAATATTATTTCCATTTAAACAAATTACTTCCAACAGTTTTCCGCAATTTCATGATATTAGTCAGGCTTTAAATAAAATTTCATAATAAAAAAACTGAAAATCCTTGGTGGATAGCCCATCAATCCCAGGTTTTTATATAGCATCATCAACGAGCAAAAGACCACAGGTCCAAACAGGAGCCATGATGCATAAGACTTTATATGGAACTACACAGAAGAGTTACTAGTACTTTCGTATAGGAACTTTTTTGTCGTTCGTTTATTTGCAATATAAAATTCATAAAATGTTGATTGACAATTGAACATTGATAATCGTTAAAATTGCAATTTCTTTGTATTTGCAAAATTTCAAAAGCATATAATTAATTAATAATTAGTTTATGTAAAATAGATAACAAAAAACTTGACACGTCATGATAAATGAGCGTACTAAATGAACATAAGATAACACAAGAGGTAGGAATAATCGTCAACATAGCAATCTCTTTGTATTTGCAAAATTTCAAAAGCATATAATTGAAAAACTAATTATTTATTTAAATTTACCAGTAATTACAGTTTTGTTTAAAACAGATAACAACCTTACCGCGTCATGTTAAATTATCGTACTAAATGAAAATAAGATATTACAAGAAGACATCAAACTTCATAAAGTAAACGGTGATATAGGTGCGAAAAGAAATCGTCGGAGAAGTAAGGTCGCTCTGTAAAGGCCAGGAAACCTCTCAGCTCCTGGCTTCAATAAAACGCACAACAAAACGAAATTAAGTTCACAAATAGAGTCAAATAACCAATCCGATCAACGTTCTCCCAAATCTATTCCGCGTTATAACGATATTGCATAAGGAATGTTACATAAGAAATAATTCTTTGAAGCACTTACAATGCTTGTATGTAGACTATTGAATATACTAAATCATATATATCGACTTTGCTTTATTGCCTTATTTACAAAATTAAAAGTAGTGCTTTTAAACAATCAGCATCATTTTGATCTGTAACGAATTTGTTAGAATGTGAATTGATAAGTCTGGTAAAGATGTGAAAACGGAAACGATATTTTCCTTGAAGAAAATTTATTATATCGTTAATATTATAGAATTATTACAATTCTCAGAATTGATACACAGACAGAATAGATTGACGTTTAGTGCTTCAAGTGGAAGGCGATGAAATTTGTAAAAGCAAAGTGCCTTTTAAAGGGAGAAATTGAGACTATGAGTTTTGTCAACTATTACCATTAATTTTTTTATGCAATTAATATGACATCTGCATGCCTAGTTTTATATGACTGATTGAGCGGATTTATACCTAATCGATCTCTATATTTTCTTGCAAATTAATTATTATTATAAAATACGTAAATTTTCGCTAGAAATATGTAATCTTCTCATAGCCATATAAGCCCATGAATATTATTATCTATTTTAGAAAGATGTTATCTAGCTCACCTTGGCAATGCCAGTTGTCATGCGAATCTTTCGTCAGGGCTAAATTTCCTAACAGCTGCTTATGTTCGATGCAACATCTGTATCGGTCATGGATACATTTATTATTACGAGCAGTGTTGTCCTAGTGGTTTCAACGTGCGAATCGGCGAGGTTCGATACCCGGCTGTGCACCAATAGACTTACCATGCGCCCATTTACCTTCGCTCGAACGGTGATAACATCATGAGGCATGCTTTTGAACCAAAAAGTCAACGCATCTGTCAATCACAGGACGCTGATCGCCTATTATATTGACAAATGATTATCAAGAAATAGATTCAGAAGTCTTTTTTATACAGAACTGTGGGCAAACGGGCATCTGATGTTAAATGATACCCATGCTCACAAATTGATGGCATTTTTTATTTTTTTTACTCTCTTTGAAAGGGAGTAAAAAAAACTTGGTTCTGAAATACTTCAATGGGCAGTTGGTTCAACATAGTCCGTATCATCTCGACGTACACCGTTGTGTTTTTTCAAGGTGATACGAGAATTTCCTATTCAGCCTCCTCAGATAAATCTCATCTGCAGGATATATCCGAACAACTATTATCACTATCCGTAGTAAATGCGTTAGAAGATGCAGAGTCGCACATTTTGTGGGGATATAACCCAACAACGCATGCGCGAAACCTTGACCTTACACCGCACTTAGACACGCTAGCACTCGAGACGAAAATTTCACATTGCCGTTTTAGTTTGAGTGAGTCTATTTTTACTTGTGATATTTATAAGGGCTCTCGCGATATGTTTCGCAATCATATGAACAAACACGTGACTCTTAAACAAAACATATTCTTTTGTAACGTTTTTATAATTCTATTTGGACGTAGATTTATTCTTAAGCACTTAAATCCTACTTATAATTTAACATTTTATATATAATTTATTTATTTCTTTAAAAAAAGAGTGTCGGAGATTTTTTTTCCATTCTTCTTATCCGTTCTACGCCTTTTTGAGAACTGGCAATAAAAATAAAATTAGGAGCATTTAACATGTTTTTCTTTATTGAGGTTCATAAGTGTACATTGTGTTACTTAAATGAAAAGATTTTGACTTTCTCTTTATCATTGGGATACTTCCTTCTGAATGTTGTGCACACTAATTGTTATTTATTGATGCATATGCATTGTATATAGGTGTATTTTGTGTTTGTATGTGTTCAGTATGGTTTTTTTTTAATATATCTATTCATAGGTTTTGTAAGGATGATTCGTGTACTATCTATATTTTGGTTATATTAAAAAATTGCGCTTGCGTTTATCCTCAAAATCTTTTTATCGGCTCTTTATGGGCTAGATGTGGTGTGGTACCACAATTTCGATGTGCTTAAAGTGGCTAAAGACAGCCTACCTGATACCTCCTTTCGGAAGCTCAGAAGTTTCCTGGGCACTTCGCAAGCTTCAAGTAACGGCCGCAGTTCCGAGGATTCCAATTCCGCAAAGCTCCTAGGCTCATGTCCGTACAAAAAATCCACAATTTAAAGATTTCCATTTCAATTCCCCAACGATTTTAAATCTGGGATAGTGTCAATGAACCTTTATCATTGATCGATAGACGCGAGCACGTCCCAATTACATAACGTACTACGCAGCTGAACATCGTCCAGGAAAAAATAAGACAAAACATCAGCCAATACAAGACGTAGGCCAAAAATAGAACCGTGTTTGTTACCATGGTTACGATGCTTGGTGAAATGGTAACCATGGCAACAATGACAGTACGTTTGAAGTGGCTATGGTTCAAATTATTGGGCATATTAAAATGATGAAACACAATTTTAGCGCAGTCATTAAAATAAATATATATATTCGATTGCTGTTATAAGGCTTACACTAAGTTTATTATATTTAACGTCAGTGCACGCCATAACTCCGACAGAGTTAAGGCCTCCTGCAAATTCCCTTTGGCAGGCAATATCGAATAAATACAGTCACGTTTCATGCAGTTCACAGCAAGTAGGTCAACCCATAGTCTGGCCAGATCTTTTTGAACAACTTTTTTGCTGCCGAGCACCACTGCCATGTGGAACCAGCTCAAGTACTTCCGAACCAATTTGACTATGGTGCTCCAAAATAAGAGGGTACCAAGTCTAAGAAAGCCGACAACGCACTCGAACCCCTTGGCATTGTTCATTAATATCACTTAATATCAGTTGAGAACGTTTGTTTTATAAAAAAAATCCCCTAATTATCTCTCTGATCTGTTGTCTGGCCAACAAGGCAGACTGACGTCATAGAATATGCCCAAACTCGAATAGAATATGGCCACATGCTTATAAGTCTGTATCACACAAATTTCAATTACTATCTGTATTCATGACAGAAATTGAATTTTAAATTGGAAAAATAATTAACTTGTCATATGAAAACCAAAGTAATTAATTGTCAAATTGAAATTATTCCACCAATATTGTTATCGTTTTGGAAAAATATAATTCTCTGATTAAACTATTTTCTTTTTAGTTTATTTATTACCACACCTTTTTCTGAAAGAGTAGGCGATGACGGATCTCCACTTGCTCCTCTCATTTTAACCCCATATTAAAATCTATCAAACTTTTAGTATATAGTAATTAAGCATGGGTTCGTATCTTACACACGCCATAAAAAATTAATCATACGGCAAAAAATCATATGACGTGATTGCTGCTGCCGAGACAATTACATGAACAAGCGGTGGTAGCACCAGTGACCTATTTACATACTCTGCCCACATCACATTCTGGCTGTGTTCTTGGATTAAGCTTGTATCACGCTGTTTCATGAAGGAAACAGACAGCATTTTTATATATCTCCATACTTAGCTATAAGAACTCTGATCCTCTACCAAAAACATGCCAGTTTCCTCACGATGTTCCTCATAGAGTTAAAGCTACATACACTGCATTCATCGTAATTTTGTTAAACGCATGACGCGCAAGCATACGTATAACGATTACGTTTATTACGTCTTAATGATTGCAATAAATGAATACATTAATATAAGCTTTATACTAAAAACTTTCCAAAACCACACTTTTCAGTATCGATACAATTTTATACACTAACAATCTTCAGCAACATCTTAACCTATCGCAGAGTTGATTCGCAACCGTTCACGCGTGAGCGCGTATGTAATTCGTGCGACATAATATAAACTAACCTAAGTTTGTAAAACAAGTAAACAGTGAGTGACTTGTGATACGGTGAATGTGCGATGTTTTTCTAGTTATTTTTAAAACCTTAGTTTAAAGTTTGTGCTGTGCCTAAGTGATTTCAATTTAACTAACTAACATTTTTGAAATGACCTTAAAGGTATTTTGAGATCATAATATCGAGAAAGGATAACATTCAAACTTTACGACAGTTAGTTAAATGCATAACAAATAATAATACATAATAAATGCAATTGCCAAAACTTGTGGGACTTGATGTAAAGTGTAAACGTGACTTGCGATAAATCTTGCATTAGTCACTATATAGTGTTATAGTATCTCAAGAAATTGTACTATATATTCACCTGTAAAGTCAACGCCGTAGTGGCGCAGCGTTCAAGTCGTGGTACTCAAATCAATACGACGTGAGATCAAAACTGTTCGTCGACCATTGTAACATTATTATATTTTATTTTTTTTGGTATTATTTAATTTTTTTTTTTAAATAATACAAGATGGATTGTGGCAAATGCTTAAAACATGTCTCTGATGCTGAAATGATTAAATGCACATCTTGCCTCACTGTGTTGCATTTCTTCTGCGCTGATCTATCGGAATCTGATTTTAAAAGAATTCTTCCGATGAATAGGAAAAAGTGGAAGTGCTCGGCCTGCAAGAGCAAGAAGATTACTCCTACTTCATCAGTGTCACCAAAAACAAGTTTAGCATCCTCATTAAACGTCGATACTGATATGCTGACTAAATATATGGATGGTAAACTCGCAGATCTGAGGCAGCAATGGCGGGACGACCTCAACGCCGCTATTTTCGAGGTGACGCGGAAACTCAGGGATGACATAGTATCTCTTGAAAATCGTATGAGTACCTGGGAGGGCCAACTTTTGCAAGTGGAAGAACAGGTGACCAACACGACCAACACGTTAGAGAAAATTAAGTCCGAATGCGCTTCACAGGCTAATAATATGTTGCAAGAGTTCAAAAGGGATAATGAATCCCTGCGAGCTGAGAACATGACGCTGACTGCGAAACTTGCCCAATTTGACCAACTTTCCCGCGCAGCAAATATAGAAATTCAATGTGTCCCGGAACACAGAGGTGAAAACCTAACCAAAATTATCCAGCAAGTTGGGAATGTCATCGAGTGCCCTGTCAATGAACAAGATATCCACTACTGCTCCAGAGTCGCTAAACTAGACAGCAAATCGAATCGTCCTCGCTCCATTCTAGCTAAGTTTAGTAGCCCGCGTCTACGCGACGAGTTTATCGCGGCTTCCATAAAGTTCAACAAAGCGAATAAGGACAATAAACTAAACTCTAGTCACTTGGGCATTGGTGGCATTGCGAAGTCTGCTGTCTATGTGGTGGAGCACTTAACGCCTGAAAATAAGGTATTACATGCCGCTGCTAGGCAGAAAGCAAAGGAACTAAAGTACAGCTACGTATGGGTGCGCAACGGCCGTGTTTTCATGCGAAAAAACGCAGAATCAAACTTCCTCCATGTTAAAAGCGTAGACATATTAAGTCGCTTATCATAAGTACGCTAAGCTTGTTTTATAAATATATGTTGAACAGTGGGCACCCCACACAATGTAAACAAAATCGATTGTAACTACCAAAAACCGAATATAACAAGTGTATTTAATCTAAGTATATATTACCAAAATGCTAGAGGTTTAAGAACTAAAACGCATTCTTTCTACACCCAATTACTTTGTAACACTTATGATATTATAATTTTAACTGAATCATGGTTAAAAGACTCGATATATAGCTCAGAGCTGTTTGATGGACGGTATGTGGTTTACAGGCGGGATCGGTCTGAGACCTTAAACTCCCACAAAAAAGATGGAGGTGGCACCATTATTGCGATCTCAAAGAAACTTAAATCCAAAAGAATGATTAGTTGGGAATCTGATTTAGAAGAAATCTGGGTTCGAGTGGAACTGCCGGCGCCACGTTGCCTTCATCAAATTGATTTCTGTGTAGTTTACTTTCCTCCGCCCGTCAACTATTCTATGTTAAAAAAATTCACCACAAATTGCAATAAAATTTTCGAACACTCTGTACATCATTGTATTGTTGGTGACTTCAATTTAAGAGATATACGCTGGAGCAATTCTAGTGGTGAATTTTATGTCCCTCCTTCATGTCAACCATTTGTCGATTTCATAGACACTAATAATCTAAAGCAACATAATTCTATCCTTAATAATTGTAACAGAATTCTAGACCTTGTACTTACAAATCTGCCATCGTGTGAGGTGAGCAATTCGTGTGGTGTTTTAAGCGTTATAGATAAACTACATCCTCCCTTGGATATTGAAATTTCCCTGTCCAGAAATCCTGAATTACCTTTTAACATAGTCACGACTAAGCGTAATTTCCGTAAAGCTAACTATGACAATATCTTTATTGAGCTAACAAAATGTGATTGGGAGAAACTTTTCGCTGGGATTGACGACATAAACTTGATTGTAAATGTTTTTTATTTGAAGATACGAGATATAATCAATAATTACGTTCCTTTAAGCAAACCTAGTAATAACCGCTATCCCCCATGGTTTGATCGGAATTTAATTCGAACTTTAAAAGAGAAGAATAAAATAAGACTACGTTATAAAAAATATAAAAACGCAAGGGACGGGCTAGAATTGACTTTACTTAGTAAAAGATGCAAGAAAATGGCCAGTGATTACTATAAGCGGTATATCTCCGATATAGAAAATAAAATAGACGCAAACCCTAAATATTTTTGGTCATATGTAAAAAGCAAACGCTGCGGCAATAGTTCTTACCCCTTGGCTATGTCAGATGGATACACTTCTGCCTCTGACGGTTACCGAGTCTGCGAACTATTTTCCACTCATTTTAAAACTGTATATACTCCTAGTAATAACATTAATTTTAGGCATAACAAGGAACAGAAATCCTTTTTTTCTAAACTTGATAATAGTGCTCTTTACTTGTGTCCGCCGGCTTTGAATTATGAAAATCTTCTTAAGAAACTAACACACTTGGACGAGTATAAGGGCGCTGGCCCAGACGATATTCCGCCCATTTTTATACGCAAATGTGCTAAGTATTTGGTGGAACCTCTACTTACAATTTATAATAAATCTCTTAACTTAGGAGTTTTTCCGGACAAATGGAAAATGGCTAAAGTGGTACCTATCTATAAGTCGGGGGAAAAAGAGCTAGTTGCTAATTATAGACCCATTTCTATTCTTTCCTCCTTTGCTAAAATACTTGAGTCTCTAGTATGTCCCTATCTTTATAAACACTTTGAACAGTTAATTGCTTTATCACAACATGGGTTTATGCAACGTAGATCAACCACAACTAACCTAGTTGAGTATACTGAATTCCTAAGTGATGCTTTGGATCGTGGTCTCCAAGTTGATACGATTTATACAGACCTCAGCAAGGCTTTCGATCGAGTTCCTCACTCTATACTTTTAAATAAGTTGTCTAGCTATGGCGTATCACCGCGTTTTCTTAAATGGATTGAATCTTATTTAAGTAATCGCGAATTTTTCGTTGTCGTTAACGGCTTTAGCTCCACAATACATAAAATATCCTCCGGTGTACCACAGGGCTCTCATTTAGGGCCAATACTATTTAATATATTTGTAAATGATTTAACAACTTGTTTTAAGCATTCTAAGGAGTACATGTACGCAGATGATCTCAAGTTTTGCCGTGTTATCAGTAGCTCCGATGATTGCTCGATGCTCCAATCTGATCTGAATGAAGTGACCTCATGGTGTGTCTCTAATGGTATGGAGCTAAATGTCCAAAAGTGTCACTTTATTCGTTTTGCAAGAAAAAGGGATATTTTAATCCACAACTATCATATAGGTAGCGTAGTACTTCGAGAGGAAAGAGTGATTCGTGACTTGGGGGTAATTTATGACAATAAGCTAACGTTCTCAGAACACCAAGACTTTATAGTTAAGAAAGCTTCTAGAATGCTTGGTTTTGTCATAAGAAATACTAAAGGATTTCGTAGCATCAAATCAAAAATACTATTATACAATAGCCTCGTGCGGAGCATTCTAGAATATGGTTCAGTTGTATGGAGGCCGCATTATGCGACGCACATGCTACGACTCGAGAGATTACAAAAGAGGTTACTGTGGCATCTGCTTTTCTCCAGTGGCATCTCGAAAAAAAAGTTGCCAACGTACGAAACCAGGCTGGCACACTTTAATATGATGTCATTGGAGAATCGCAGAAAAATTATTGATATATCATTTGCAGCAAAGATATTCAATAATAAGATTGATTGTCCGAACCTTCTTTCTAAATTTAAGATTCATGTACCCTCTCGATCCCCTAGGCATCCCGTTATTTCATTTGTCCCTCCTTTCCGTAGGACGCGTTTTGGTCAAAGCTCTCCGGTGTCCAGATTAAGCATTCTGATAAACAAGTTAGGTCTGGATATCCAGAGTTGCTCCCCTCACACTTTAAAATCGATTTTGGTTTAGTTTTTTGTAATTGTTTCTTTTTTGTAATGTTTGTTTTGTTTAAAAATTGTTACGATTGATTTTTGTATGTGCTCTAAATGAATGTCATGTTTGCCTCTAATTGCTCATCACATTCAAAATTGTATTTTGTGTTTGTTTTTACCAATGTATCAGTGTGCCGAGCGTTGGCAATCTTTATCAATAAAAAAAAAAAAAAAAAAAAACCTATCCAAACCGAAACTATTCTTTTGCAACTGTAGTTTAATTAGACGTTTTTTATGCTATGTAGAATTTATGTAATAGAAGGCAATTGCGTTGCCGGCCTTTCAAGAATTGGGCCGCTCATTCCTTGAAGGACTCTTAAGTCGACTTGGTTCAGAAATACGAACTATTAGATACGCAATAATAATAGTGTATCTAAAATAATATTTCAAATGGAACCGACTATCTCCGATTCCCGGTGTCGATTCCTAGTATGAGGTCTAGTGCACTCAATGTTATATAGTTTTTCCTTCTAGTTTTTTTAATTTAAAACATTAGATGTGTATAGATAAAAACAAAGGGCACTTATATGAATAATTAATATAATCTATGGCACGTGCCAATGCATCACGCGTGTTGACCATGGAGAATGATATGCTCGTGTAGAGTTTGTTGTCTTTGAAATGGTACATTGTCCTCATTATCTACGTATTAAGATATAAAAACTTCTAAAAATTTACAGTAAAAGACAATTAGTTTGCTTTGTAAAATTAAATAGAAGTAATATATTGCTAATGAGTTGTAAAATTATTTAATTACTGATATCTAATATGAGTTCTTCTGATATTAACTCATACATATATTGTGTAAGCATAGTCAACAATAAATAAATAAATAAATAAACTGTCTCCAGACCAGGCGCTTCCGCCTTGACTGGATGGATTTTTCTTTCCATGTACGCAACTTTTCCGTATATGTATAAGAATATCGCTATACAACTAATGTCAGAAGACTACGCAATGAAACAGATGCAAAATTTCGACGCATGCCCCATTGGGAAGCTCCCAATATTTTGTAGTCTTAGTAACATATATGTATATATTTCTTAAGGATATGTATGTAACATAATCTAATCTTACAGATTCTTTAAACCAGTGTTTTCAACCTTTTTGTGTCATGCCACCACTTCTAAAATTGGCTTATGTTATACATAATATTTAATTTTAAAAAATGGATTATTGACTTAAGAAACTCAATTAGTAGCTCTAGGAACAAATCACTAGGAAATTGATATCGAAACAGTAACTATTTTTCAAAACAATGAAAAACCGAAATTCATAATCCAAATAATTTTAATACATTTTCGAATGGTATAACAATCAAATTTGAGTATATGAGGGCAAGATCCTCATCTTTGACTGAAAAACCATCTGAGCAACATAAATTATAGAAATTAGCAGACACCGGTAAGACGAGATTAAGATTAAGATAAATAGTAACAGAGAAAACAACAACAAAAGCCCCAACCCGGCTGGTCCCCGTGGGGAATTAGACCGAAACCCTCCAAAAATAAATAAAAAACAACATTATAAAGAAAACAGTAAACAAACTCTACCCAGGTTAGGGAACAACATGGGGTAGAGTGGCCTTAGAAAGGCCAGAATGGAGTAGATTGGAGGAAGCCTTTGCCACCTGGCAAGCGGACAAGCAGAAATGGAAGAAAGAATCAATCTACGAAAAATAAAAATAAAGAATATGCCGAAATGTCCGATAAAAAAGGCTATTATTATTATTATTATAACAATCAAATGCCCCAAGACCCTGTGGGGCATGGGCCCCACATTAGGAAGCAGTTCAAAACATTATGTAACTATAAATTATTTTAATTCTTCCGATATCGATTAAAATGTATAACGCAGTAATACATCGGAATCAAGCGCCTTTTAGCAGAGTTGACGGTTTTTATGAGTTCATCACGAAAAATTGTCCGTTGCCATATTTCGAGACGCTTTCACTATCTCTTGGCGCGTCGCCCATTCTGTAACCGCGTCAAACGCGTAGTACATAACCAGTATTAGATATTAGTAAACATTGAAATGACCTTGGAGAAGACGCGGTGTCTAACTGCGTATATACAACAGTTTACGTCAGGGAAACTCTGGAAGGAGCCATGGCTTATCACTCCTGCCACTCACGTTCTATGCGAGATGATTGCTCTAAAACTGTGTTTTGTTTTGTTAGCCATTTAATAATTTATTAAATATATTTGGAATTTAAATTTCGGTTTATCATGGTTTTGAAAATTTAGTTACTGTTTCGTTATCAATTTCCTAAAACCTACCAATTCAGGAGTCTTTACTCCTGAATTGGTAGGTTTTAGGAAATTGAAAACAAATCCTTTGATTTGAAATGAGTACGGTTTGCGAAAAAACAGTACAAAACTCAATGAGTTAGTCACTTTACGTATTTAGTTTACTAGGCCGTAAGTGCATTCTATTGTAGGACGGCTATTTAAAGCCCAGCGTTATCAATACGTAGACTAAACGCTTCGTTATCGAGTTACGTATTGTTACAATGTGTATATCTATGTGACCAGACGCCACGTTTCGTACGGGACTGCCCCTATTTGACAATAGGCGCGTCCACACAGACCGAGTATACTCGCGAGGCATTTGCCGCGCGAGGAAACTTCTCGCGAGACGGTCGCGCGCGGTAAGCCCGAGCCTACAGAGTACGCGGCCTTTGAGAAAATCAAAAAGCCGACAGCTGATGGCTCGGGCGCTCGTAGGCTTGTCTCGGCCTAGGCATGTCCACACTAAACGTCTGCTGCGGCAAATGCCTCAGAAACCGCGTGAACATTTCAGTAGCAGTTCAATGTGAGCTTACAAGCAAAACATCCGTTCATCAAGGAAATAAAAAACAAAACGGCCGAGCGTGCGCCGCCGCTTCCAGTTCTTCGATGTTCTTTTGGAGTATTGAAAAATGTCCCCTGTTATTTGAAGATATACTGTATATAAAGGTCGCGTATACTGCATATATCTTTAAACATGTTCTTCATTACTATAAGGTCACGTTTACACGCATCCTAAAACTCGAAATTCGTAATTTCCTCTCGGTGCCTTCAACTCGGTCAACACAAACTAGCAGGATAATTTAATAATATACAGAAGACCAATAAATTAATTTTTATAAAATCATTTGTCAACGCAAGGGACAAAACAGTATCATTGCCGTCTTTGTCCTTTTTCAGCACAACGTAAACACAATTTGACAGAAAAAGATAGAGATATATTTAGTTGCATAATGAAAGAAAAAGACACTTTCTAAATAATGTAGAAATAAATTTAACGCTATACTGTGAACCTGCAATGCGGATAATTTTGCGTAGTTTATAATGAACACGCGAGCATACGTTAAAAATTACGATGAACTCAATGTAAATACAGCTTTAACTCTATGAAGAACATCGTGAGGAAACTGGCATGTATTTGGTAGAGGATCAGAGTTCTTGCAGCCAAGTATGTACATAAAAATGCTGTCTGTTTCCTTCATGAAACAGCGTGATACAAGCTTAATCCAAAAACACAGCCAGGATGTGGGCAGAGTATGTAAATAGGTCACTGGTTGGTCATGCAACTGTCTCGGCAGCAGCAGTCACGTCATATGATTTTTTTGCCGTATGATTAATTTTTTATGGCGTCCACGTTACCATATACCAAATCTTTGATACATTTTAATATGGGGTTAAAATTGCGAGGTCCTAGCAAGATAGGATCCGTGGTCGCTTACTCCATAAGAAAACGCGTTGTAATATAAAAAAATAAAATTGTTTTTCTAAAACAATAAACGTGAAAAAAATCAATTTGACAACTAATTACGCTGTTTTTCATTTGACAAGCTAATTATTTTTCCAATTTATAACTTAAAACGGATAATTGAAATATGTATGATACAGACTTATAAGCATGTGGCTATATTCTATTCGAGTTTGGGCATATTCTATGGCGTCAGTCTTTGCGTATTTCTTTTATAAAACAGGGGGCAAACGGGCTCAACTGATGTTAAGTGATATGGACACTCCATGTCAAAGGGTTCGAGTGCGTTGCCGGCTTTCTAAGACTTGGTACTCTCTTCTCTTTGACCAGAGTCAAATTGGTTCGGAAGTACTTGACCTGGTTCCACATGGGAGTGGTGCGCGAAAGCAATGAATTTGATGTTCTAAAAGATCTCAAAGTGGGGTATGGGACTAAAAATATTTGGAAACACTGCTCTAAAAACAGTTTTATTGAGTATAACAATGCATTTATAAAATCTGGGGGTGCGGCAGTGCGCCAAGTCGAACAAAACTGCGGCACGGCCGTTCAATTCTTTTCTCAACGCAAGTTCCTAACATTTTCGACCCGCAATATCTCTGTTGTTGATATGTCACTTGATTGAATATCGATACATATATTATTAACTGTCTAGAAATTCAATTAAATCTCTGATTTAAGCACAAATATAAGTAGAAGCCTGGAGATTTCAGTTATCCAGCATTCAAATTGACCCAGTAGTTTAAGAATAATAACTAATCAAATTTCTTAGTTTTGCCACTCACTCGCTGACATACCAATCATCAAAACTAACGCCATTCTAGTAGACAGAAACTTCAAATTTAGAATACTATTAGTGTTTATTAGTTAGTGTATAAAACAAGGAAAACACTTCGCTCCCTTTAAAGTTCCTTAATTTAAAGAATTAATTAACGTATGTACTTGGATCTCAATACTTTTCATGGTGGAGAACTGCGTTGGATACTTCGTGTTTTCACTAGTTATGTTTTCGATGGAATATTAACAAATTAAAAATATTAACATTAACATACAAAACAAAAGTACGCCGTGATAAGAAGTTAGTACTTTAACACGATGCAATCGTGCTTGTAAATATAATATATACACATACATATTATTACAAATAAATAAGTCTCGGAACGTTACATATTTTGTATGAAAATTCTGAGGGAGGAAGGTAGGAAAAAATTTAGAAACATGTCTTACACGTCTTTTTCTTGTATTTAATTTTTTTAACGAGAATACTCCTAAAACGCGATTTCCTATAACACGGTCCGGATCTACCGCGTTATAGGGAAGGATGACTGTGATAATACCTAAACTGTTCTTATACGTAGTAGAGGTCAAAAATCGTAGATTTAATTACTTTTAAGATAACCCGTGTCCTCAATGTACAACGTTATCAAATTAGCGTTAAAACGAATTTAACTTAGCAACATAGTACTATGTACGATAACCTACAGATAAACTGTTCGCATTAGATCGATGACAAATCGACATGAGGCACTACTTTATTGCAAAGATAGATTTAAGTTTGAAATGAAAAGCACATTCAGGGTTAGACTTAGAAATTCAACTTAGCGCTGGTGCGACCATTATCTCTGGTGAGGCGGGTGTGTTCCAACAGCATGGTGGCGGTAAAAGCGGTAATAGCGGTGAGGCTGCCCTTGAGCCTTGAACGTTTTGAGGTCTAGGCTTCAGATTTCTAACCCGTGCCTGATACACGCCGTCGTTTTCTGGGACTAAGGGAAGTTACTCATGATGTTTTCCTGCACAGTGCCAACGAATGTTAAATGCCCACATGGTAAAGAGTTTATTGGTACACAGCCTACGAAGCTACGATATCAAGGATAAGAGTCGCACGCTGAAGCCACTAGGCCAACAATGATGGGTGACGAATACAAATCACTTTATAAAATCAGTAATAATAACCATTCTTAGGGGCCGTCCAGCTATTACGTAAGCAGATTTACTGAAATTTATCACCCCCCGCCTCCCTGCCCCGCCCCTGTCAGGAAAAGATAGCAAAGCTCTCAAAAAGAATAGTACAGAAACGTTTTGTAGGAATCCTCGAAAATGCATTTCGTTTTCAAGCATAGACAATGTATGGGTAATATGTGTCAAAAAGTTTTTTTTTTATGTTTCATGACGCAGACGAGTAGGAGGCTCACCTGATGTTAAGTGATACCACCGCCCACTCGCACTCGCTGTCGGCCTTTTAGGAATCCCAACGCTCTTTTCTTGAAAGACTCTAAGTCAAATTGGTTCGGAAATACATCAGTGTAAATCATTACTGTTGACGTAATCACCAAATAAGAAAATCAAAGGACTCCGGTCTTATAGCACTTATGTAACACTTGAACGGCCTTATTCAAAAATAAACTAGATACCAGTATTTCCATTCTATCAAACAAATCTATCTCTATCAAATCGTCTTGTAAAACAAGAGACATTACATGCCCATTAAATGTATATTAAATTATTAAACGCTGAGTTACACGATTTACAAATTACGATCGCTATATACATAAAATGTCTCATAAAGATTACATAATAGTTAGTTACTCATCTTTATCAACGATGGTCCCAGGTCAATGTTACAATCCAATCATGTGATTAAACGATGAAATATGCTTAGAAATTTATTCTACGATATATCCCGAAGGAGTTTTTATAGGGGGGGCAAAGGGGCCGCAAAGACTCCACTTAAATCAACGCCAATGGATCAAGCCGATGGACAATACAATTTGGCGGGCTTTAACAGATAATACAAAAAAAACATAGAGAGAAAACCCCGATTGACCTGGGTCTCATTTTGCAGCTAGTAAAGAAACAAAACGTCAATATGACACATCACAAAATATGATAAAAGCCAAGAGGCTGATTGTAGATAGTTAAAAAATGCCATACTAGGCCTGAATCCAATAATTAATCCACAATCTAAGATTGAAAACAGTCTGAGATCAGACCGTGACAGTCGATCGATTTCCTATCTGCATCCCAATAACCAAACACTAGGCAGACAATCCATTTTTGGTGACGAATAGAGCGCAATCTCTTCGCTCTTTACACGCATATTTGATAATCAATATAAACCAGATAAAGTAAATAAAACCGTACAAATAATATTAAAATATACATGTCTATGTTTAAAACATATGAAATAGCTTTTAAATATTTTAAAAACTATTGGCATAGTTGAACTGTCATTTTCATACAAAGGTCTATACACCGATCCGACCTACCATCGATAGATTGTATCGACAGATGGCTATTACAATCCGTCGATTGGTTATTGGCATGTAATAGATAGTCTATCTCAAATGATCAAAAATGGATTGTGATAACGCTAGGCACACATTGGTACAAACAAACACAAAATACAATTTTTAATGTGAGAGGCAAACACTACACTTAGAGGCAAACATGACATGGGTTTGGGCGTACACAATATAATAGCCGTTGGTACATGCCTATCCAGTTACATATAATGGCGTATCAACGAAGCAATTCCGAACAATATGCAACGTTTATTCACTTGAAAAAATAAATTGGTCCGATGATTTTCGATTAGGTAACATGCTTCAACAACAAGTTTTATTTTAAAAACTTATACAATGAAACTTCGGAGATTCTAAATTCTAATTACATTAATAAATAGTTGTAACATATCATGTATGAAGTTTTGTAAGTTTTTGTGAGAAAATAAATAAAGATTATTATTATTATTCTTTAAATAAATACGAAGTAAAGTAATCACCCCTATAACGCGATAGACTAGGGCAACGTTATAGCAGTATTATCGTAAAACGCCTTTTTGGACAATTCAATGACTAAACGAATTTCATAAAGTTATTGTAAAAATTTTAACGGTACGCAAATCTTATGGACATGACAAATCATAATAAAAATACAAACACCATAAATATAACTTAATGAATATCCGCGTTATAAGGGCGATAGAAATCGCGTTAAACGAAAACGCGTTATATGAATGAACATGAACATGTGTTTAGTAACAGCGAAATGGAGATAATCTGTGCATGACAGTTTAGAAAGAAACTTAGCGGTTCAAGCCTTACATTTCTGTATGTTTCATGATCATTGCCATCCACCAATAGACAAGTAAGTGAACCTACTGAATCTGACACACGCCGTCGATTTTTCTGTCAAAACTCGCACGCGCCGATTTTTTCGTGACTTTTTCCTTAACCCTACGAGCGAGTGTTAAATGCGCACGAAGAAAAGGTGTTTAGCCGGTTCGAACATACGATCTCAGTGATGAAGATCTCAGACTACTAGACCAACTTCGTTAAATGGTCTAATAGAATAATTACCGCACTTTGGTACAGTACAGCATAACACTCAGAAAGTTTTGATTATCTAGCAGATGCTTAGACCAAAGACCAAAACCCATCAAGGAGTCGGAGCGCCACTGGATTATCATTATTATCTTAATAAATTACGCGTCACGTCATTTGTCCGCTATAGATTCCTAAACTGCTAAACCGATTTCAATCAAATTTTCACGCAGTTTGATTCAAATTAAAGGATAGGATAGCTAACATGTATATAATTCTACTTTATGTGTGTATGTCACTAATCTCCTCTTAAACAGCTGAACCGATTTGAGTGATTTTTGCATGCGTTTAGGTGGAGCCCTGGATTTAGATTTACAAATCAGCCCGGCAGATTGCGCTGCAATCGGTAGTTTCATACTTTAATAAGCAATCGCTTGAAGTATCATATAATATATTTTCAATATCTTATTTGTCCCTTAATTGAAAATAAATTACACTAATTTCATAGGACTTTATCTATTGACTTAACAAGACATTATCTATTTGCACAAATTCCGGGGTAAAGGTCGATTACGCTCAAAATTATATCGTATTTAAGATAATTACAGACCCTAAGGTCAATTATTATCAAGCACGAGTAGCAGACATGAGTTAATATTTAACTAAAATTAACTTTATCTCAAATTCCATTGATAAATTATCATACACTACAATATCAATCAAGATTTTTATACAAATCATTCTTTAAAACACGTCATGGATTTGATATAAAAGATTCACGCTACATGGCTACTTTAGACTTGTATGTTTCGTGTTTCCTATACAGAAATCATTACCTAACTAAATTTTCTACCATCATTAAGCTAACTAAAAAACACTTCTCTTCACAATTTTTTAGCTGCCAAGTATTCATGTAATGGCGGACGCGTTATGTTTAAAAAATTTACTGGAATTATCTTTATAGAATTGCTTTTAATTGTAAAAACCATCATAATATTTTTTCATCAATTTTTCCACCCCTTATATTAGGCATTAGTCTTTCTTTAGTGAATGTCAATAAACATTGCATTAAGTGTCAAACTTAAAGATTCAAACCCATATTTCAAAATGGTTATAAATCAATGAGACATCTAATATTTTATGTAAACTTTTGGTTAGCACTTTTATAGTTCAAATTGTTAGTATTAAAATATAAATAGCAAGTAATAGATAATCATGTAAAAAATATTCTTTATGCTTTTTATAGTATAAAAATATTTTTAAAAACATACCTCAACACATATGCATCAACTTGATCACTCTGTGTAAAAGATATGATCTCACAACGGACTATTTTCAAAACATTCTCCCATTGTTGCCTGTAAATAAAATTGTAAATTATTTTGTGTGAGTGAGTTAATTTAAAAAAAATGTGTTACATAGATTCTATGTATTATAATATTTTCATTTTGAATAATTTCAAAATAACATGGATTATTATATAACATATTCACAAAATGAACCTGTTAATATCTTGAACTTTTTACCAGATTTTCCAAGAACAACTGTCATACTTTTTGGATTGCCTTATTATGAAACATGTTCTGTAATTTGGGACAGGCTTGAGGAGTTTTTACTCCTCACAACCTGTTTCAGAATATAATGACACAAATTTCATACAGTTTGTACTCCCAAAGTATATTGTTCAATATTCTTAGATATTGCAAGAAATAAGGCAAACCCGTCACGAACATAAAATTATCTTAAGATAAATAAAAGAAAGTACGAAAGTACTAAAAAAATCAAGGATTTCAGAAATTACTTTTCACGTGTTAAATCGCGCGCCCAAAATTAAAATCAATGACTATGCCCAATAGGAGGATCTACTAGAGGCTAGGGCGCTGAAAAGCCGGCGCTCCGCTGAAACAGCTGATTCCAGAAGCTTCCATAACAAAAACAACATTGAATTTAACCTTGATATCTATTAGGAAGGAATTAGGTACATTGCAACATAGACAAAAAAGTGGAGTAAAACTAACGTAAGTAATAAATTAAGCGAGACTATTGTATGCCCAGATAAAAATTTATAGGTTAGTATGAGCCGGTAACCTTAATTCTTTTACATATAGTTCATAGATAACAATTTCTCAAATAATATAATATTACTATATCATATTTTAATAATTACCGGGTGATTTTTCTTAAATCAGCGTGCTGGACCGGTGTAAACCATATTTCAATTAACTTTTCGACACCTTCAAAAAATTGCTCATTATTATCACTATTCGATATTATTTCCGTTTCAGCCATGGCGAATGTTTTTCAGTTTATAATAATTTTATTGTCAGAATAAATTATTATCTTCAAAAATATATTGAAATAAAGGTCACAACCACTTCGAAGAGGCGTCGAAAATTGACTGATCGACGACGGTGAATTACAATTCGTCTTTACTTGTTCATGCCTGTCGCAGAGCTGGCATCTATCTTTGTCGCACTCAGTATAGTATAGTAATATTGACGAAGGAGAAAGAATGATTAGGTTGTGAACAAGAGGAAGGAAGCAAAGTAGTTTTCTTTCACGGTTAACCCCACCAATAGTTTTCAATGTTATCAAAGACGCGCGAATTTTAAAATTGGTTTCGGCTCAGCTATATTTTAAAACACGTCTATTACTTGGTACACAACCTATTTATAATAATCTATCATACAAGTTATATTGAATACTACTGTGCTGTTTGTAATATTTCTTTAGAACACCTAAAATATACATTAATTCTTGATTATTTGTTATAATGTTATCCCTCAATATGTTAACTCATATTATGTGTGAACTCGATGAAAGATCACACAATGTAACATCAATCTGCCTAAAATTTTTAACAATTCACTCAACTTTACTTAGATTCTTTTGCTGTGCAGACAATGTTATGTTTCTTTTCAAATAACATATGCAATCCTTTTAGCGTCACTCTAAAGAGTCTGCACTGTGTGTCAGACAGTTAATTAAATATATACTAATTCTTTAAATGTGTAAGAGCTTTGTTAATAAAAGATAATACTAAAATATATACTATTTATTTTTAAACAAGAAAAACCAATCATGATAGCAGACAAAAATATCACAGAACATTCCTATCAAGATATTAGAACACTTTTATTGTGAATATTTTCCATTGTTACTGTAGATAATGACTGACCATGAGTATATCTATTACTATGTTTGCACTTGAAATGTTAGAAATTTTGATTAAGTTATTTTCAAAAAATTTAATGAGAAAAGTGAAAAACATGTTTTAATTTATAAAATAATCCTTTATTGTCATAAAACTTCAAACATTCCTACTAATTTATGTAATTTTCCGGTATCAACATATTTTAAAGGTTTTAATTTTGGTTTAATTATAGGGATAATAGGTATGACATCTTTTGCTTTATCGTTGTGACAAAAATCATCAATATTGGGTTCAAGATCCTTTTTTATTGTTGTCATTTTTGTTTTCCGGTCCTTCTTCTTTAAGTCAGCTGCATCTGCGTTCAGTTCAACTAAATTATTGTAGATTCTATCATTGAAATGGAAATTCAATTTTCTTGTTACCTACAAAAACGTTTATTATTAGAAGATATGTGAAAATAATTACACTTTGTTGCAAAATACATTAAACATTTCTGTATCATCATACTTATTCAATGAATAAATGTGTGCTGCAACATTCCATTAAAAAATGTAACAATAGAAGTTCTGGTTTTCAAACTACTTTTACTAGTAAAAGTTGTATAAATAAAAAAAAATAAGCAAGTTTTTATTTCGTTTTACCTTAGCACTGAGTGCAGCTTTATCTGCTTGAAAATCTTCGTGTAAAAGTCGCGGTGGCGCGGAATTTTTAACTTCAGATAAATACGTGGCTAACACCTCACTGGAGCATAAAGTGGGATGAGATAAATCCTGTGTCGTTTCTATATTATGGATAGACGATTTAGATGATCCCGCACCAGGATCTCTAATAACTTTATGCTTACTTTTATTAATTTTTTGCTCAGCATGTCGCACAAAAGTTTTTTTCACCTTGGAGTCAGCTGAAGCTTTCCTCATCGTAATTAATGTGTACTCCGCAATTGACTGTTTACATCATAACAATGAGCAATTGTTTGTTTTGAACTCCGAAATATCAAACAAAATTAAATGCTCAATTTAAATTTTAAACTCAACTGTAGAATAAACAAGAGTGATTATTAACTTATTACTGTTACTGCCATTTGATTCAATGTTAAGCGGTAATTGTCATTTGTCGTTCAAGAGTTTTTACTTGAATGTCAAGATTCCTTGGCTTCTGAACTGACAACTTCAAAAATCAAAATCTAACTATAGTGTGTCAGGTCACAACTCACAGCTGTGTCATGTGTGTCGTGCGAATGTGATAGTCGATGGACGGTGATGGACCATACTAACTATTGAGAATTGAAAAATCTGAATTTATATTTATTAAATACTTAAAATTATTTCCTATTTATTTTAATCACCAAGAAACGTTTGTAGAACATTTTTGTACCTAGTGTATTTCACTTTATAAAAATGAATACAATGTATTCGGTGAGTTTTTAAGATAAAATAATATGAATGTTCTGAACTCAGAAATGTGCCACATAATCAAAGGTTTAAACTTATTTCAGAATCCTGAGAATTTACCTGTTGAGAATGTTACGATTTCAGCTGCAAACGACGGTGTGGTTCAGATAATAAAGGCTTTGGTTTGTAAACATTCAATAATAGTTTTCTTGACATTTCAAAATTTCAAAACATTGTGAAAATTGTTGTAACTGTTTAAAACTATAACATAAATATATACATTTAATTTCATATAAATATTTGTCAAAGTAACTGTTATGCTTTTTTATATATAGGACCCATACTGGGTTGAGAAAAAGAATCTAATACTGTATGAGAAGCCGCCAACAGGCAGTGGGATGATTATAGGAGCTCTGGACTCATGGAGATCGAAAATGTCACTGTATCTAGAGAACTTAAAATGGCTGTTAAGTTTAGAGCACCATAGGTTAGTTAGTTAGTAATATAGTTATATAAACTTGAAGCACTAGCTTTAATTGTTAATTTAGTAAAGAACAAGTTTTATAATTATAATTCAATTTGTAGTGACACCTGCAAATAGTAATATGATGTCATACTATTTATTTAGTAGCCTGTAGCGCAATAAATAGTATGACATAAATAGTAGATATCCAACCATCTGATATACTACATACCATATCCACCAAGATGCTTACCCTGGTTAATGTTATAAAGTATGGGTATAATTGTGATTTCTAGCATTGAAATATGTTCATAATAATTTATTATAAATATTTTTAGTATAGTAAGTCTTCTTTACTGATTTACCTACATTTCACTTACAGATTTTGGAGCACAGTTCTCTATCATTCCCAGTGTATGGATTCTCTTATTTCATTCCTTCAAGAATCCTCTCCGCCATACATTCGACCACATGAATGTAAAGAAATTCAAAATTTATATGAAGAAATCAGAAGGCTAGTTTTTGTTGCATTTAGTAGACTGATTACGAATAAGGAGAGTAAGGTGCTTTTAAACATTATTTAATTTTCAAACACTCTTAGTGAATTTTTTTATTCAGTCTATGATTCAATATATCATTTTTTACATTTCTTTGTTCTAATTATTATCTGTTTGTTCTAAAAAGCTTTATTTCCTAATATACTATAATCATGATAATAACCATTAAAATATTCACTTGTTTAAAAAACTGTATTACAGACACAATGGATGACTAAGGAACATATGGCAAGTTTAATATATGACAATTTTATATTTACAATACCGGTATTATGGGATATATGTTTAACATATGGTGTAGATAATAGCCGACATGTCTCGAGGCTGGTAGACGCTGTGTATACACTGCAGCCTAGGTATGAAGGGGATACTGCACAAGCGCTAGTTTTTGTACATGAGGTAATTTGTTTTAAATATGACATTTTGTATATTATTGGATATATATACCTTATAGAGATACAATATGCAATGAGTACAATGATCACTGATGTAGCAAAAAACTACCAAATTATATATTTATTCTGTATATGTTACACATATTCTCTTTTTAATTTCAACATCATCTATTGCAGGCCTTCAAATACATAATTTTACAAGTAAATAAAGACTATGATTGTGAGGATCCACCAAATTTACCTGAAACATTTAAAGGTTTTGGGGAAATAAGACGACCAACAAATTCCAAAGGGCAAGAGAAACTCACATTTGATACACTTCGGGATCTGGTTGTCCATATGCTTGATTCTGCCATGACCTTAAGAATATATGTAGAAGTCTACTCAAAGGGTGTTCATATATTGAAGAGTACAAACTTTATTTTAAGGTGAGGTTTTTTAACTGCCTATTGAACTTCACTCTGAACAATTTTTTTAACATTAGACCTAGACATTTTGACCTTAGAAATAGCACTTAGAAAATCCTAGTAAATTTCATGTTAATTTGTAAAAATAAAATAAAAGCTATCTCGTTTTCCACTAAGGTAAGTAAGGAAACCAATATTTTCAGTATAGTTCAAGTGTATGAGTATGGAATACCACATCTATATGAGAAGTTAGAGGAGGTCGGTGACCCCACCCGTGTTAGTTACACAGAGGTCGAAGAGTTCATTGACCTCACCAGATCAGAACTCATTGATATATTCAGAGAGGTGCTGGCTGTTTACAAGAACGCTATTTTCAGCGGAGAGTGAGTATTGAACAAGAACCATTTATAATTGAATGCTTTTTATAAACCAAATTGCTTCAAATCCAAAAATTTGCAGTTAATCTCGTCTATGAAATAAAAATGATCAAAGTAACGAATGCACTCTTAGGCCAAGAAGCAATTAGGGTTTTGGCATCACTGGATTTTTGTTATTATTATTATTAACATCAATAAAAGGTAGTCTGTTTTCAATTAGGGGCCGTTCAAGAACTACGTAAGCATAATGGAAAGAGAGGTCTTTGATTTCCTTATTTGGTGACTATATCAATAGTATTTAAAGAAAACACGTTTACAACCGATTGAAGCTATATATTATTATAAACTTAGAATTAATTTACATAATTCTAAATTTTACCAATGTTTCGCGGATGTATATTATGTACAATAACTATAAGTTTATTATTATACATGGCTTCAATCCCTTAAAAAAGTGTTTTCTTTAAATGTGTAAAAGTTATGTTAAGACTCTAACATACGCCGATGACTTTGAGGATTTGACCTCTACTACAAACAATAATTTACTAACGCCATCTAGTCTAACAAAATAGTGAATAGTCTAACAAAACTACGTGAATACGAAACCAATTATTAGCTAAATATAAATATCTATATATATAAAAGAAAGTCGTGTTAGTTACACCACTTATAACTCAAGAACGAAAGAACAGATTTGAGTGAAAATTGGTATGGAGGTAGCTTAGAGCCAGGAGACGGACATAGGATACTTTTTATCCCGTTCGACAGCGTTCCCGTGGGACTTGACATGAAACGTCAGTCACTATAAAAAGTGGTATAACAAATAAGAATCAGACTTGGAATAATAAAACGCAAATGATAGCTATGTAATTGACGTATAATGACAGCTGTGTAATGACGTATATATGACAATTTGATATTTGTAAGAAATCAATATTCAAAATATTTCTATTAAATAAATACGTTTAATTATTTTTACAATTTACAATTTAATTATAATGATAGTGCTATTGCCCATTCGTATAAACAGTGAAGAGAACTATAAAACTCGGTATTGTCGTATGTATACAGTTCATCCAAAGAATGATGAATGTTTCTATTTGTTGTTGTTGTCGAATGACGCATTTAATCGAGTATTGGAACGGGAACGTGAATATGATCACCAGGAATTAGATTTAGTAGTTCAAACGAATGTACCCCTGTTGAAATACCAACAAAAGGAAGTTTATGATACTTTAATGAAGGCAAACGATGATGAAAATGGTGGTTTATATTTCCTAGATGCCCTTGGTGGAACTGGCAAGACATTCCTCATGTCATTAGTTTTAGCAACTGTTCGGGCGAGATCCAACATAGCGGTTGCAGTTGCTTCTTCTGAAATAGCAGCCACATTGTTAGAAGGATGCCGTACGGCTCATTCAGAATTAAAATTACCGTTAAATCTTCAAACTATTGGAGAACCAACGTGTAATATTGCAAAACACTCAGCAATGGCCAAAGTTTTAGCGGCATCGAAAATCATCATCTGGGACGAATGCACAATGGCGCATAAACGTGCATTGGAAGCACTTAACCGAACATTAAAAGATTTACGCAATGAATCGAGATGTTTTGGAGGAGCAATGATTTTACTGTCTGGCGATTTCCGCCAAATACTGCCAGTAATTCCAAGATCTACGGCTGTCGACGAAATAAACGCTTGCCTCAAATCGTCAAATCTATGGCGCTATGTGACGAAACTGCAGCTGACAACAAACATGAGAGTTACATTGCTTACTGATAAAAAAGAAGAAAAAGAATAAAGATGTAGATGACCTGAACTACATAATGGTATGCGTTTGGTGGTTAGAAAATTGAAGAACAATGTAATTTACGCTACGATAATGATAGGAAAATTCAAAGGTGAGGAAGTTCTTATTCCGAGGATCCCGATGATCCCAACCGATATGCCGTTTGAATTTAAAAGACTTCAATTTCCGATACGTCTTGCATTTGCCATGACCATCAACAAATCACAAGGCCAATCCTTAAAAGTTTGTGGTTTAAATCTAGAACATTCATGTTTTTCCCATGGTCAATTATACGTGGCATGTTCACGGGTCGGAAGACCATCAGCGTTGTTTGTTTTTGCGCCTGATAATAAAACAAAAAATGAAAAAATGTGTATCACAAGGTACTTAAGTGAAGAGCAACCTATGTACTAAAATACAGAAATAATAATGAATGATTAATGTAGGTATTTAATTTTTTTGTATATTTTCCAATAAAAAAACCCAAACTGCTTATTTATTGCCATTAAGGCGGAACAAAGTTCGCCGGGTCAGCTAGTTTATAAATAAATATTGGTCTAGAAAAAATGGTGGCTGCCAATTATTTAACTAGTACATACATGATTTTTTTACATGTTTAATTCGTTCTGTGGTTAAAACTTTTTAATGTCAGTATTGCTAAAATACCGAAACCGAGTCATCATCATCAGCTGACGATGGACTCTGATGGTTGGTACTGGATCTCGAGGATCGTAAGCAGTAGACATACCGTCATTGAGCTCGTTGTAATCAGCTCAGCGAAACGATACTAGAAATGTGACT
The DNA here is from genome assembly GCF_905147795.1 of Pieris rapae. Taxonomy (NCBI): domain Eukaryota; kingdom Metazoa; phylum Arthropoda; class Insecta; order Lepidoptera; family Pieridae; genus Pieris; species Pieris rapae. The sequence goes on along the minus strand of NC_059529.1, from coordinate 1,032,140 downwards.
ATATGAACCTGATGATGGACTCCGAAGGTGAGTAGTGGATCTCGAGGATGGTAAGCAGCAGACATACCGTCATTGAGCTCGTTGTAATCAGCTCAGCGAGACGATACAAGAAATGTGACTATATGAACCTGATGATGGACTCCGAAGGTGAGTAGTGGATCTCGAGGATGGTAAGCAGCAGACATACCGTCATTGAGCTCGTTGTAATCAGCTCAGCGAGACGATACAAGAAATGTGACTATATGAACCTGATGATGGACTCCGAAGGTGGGTACTAGGTCTCGAGGATGGTAAGCAGTAGACATACCGTCATTGCGCTCGTTGTAATCAGCTTAGCGAGACGATACTAGAAATGTGTTATATGAACCTGATAATGGACTCCGAAGGTGGGTACTGGATCTCGAGGATGGTAAGCAGTAGACATACAATCATTGAGCTCGTTGTAATCAGCTTAGCGAGACGATACTAGAAATGTGTTATATGAACCTGATAATGGACTCCGAAGGTGGGTACTGGATCTCGAGGATGGTAAGCAGTAGACATACCATCATTGAGCTCGTTGTAATCAGCTCAGCGAGACGATACTAGAAATGTGACTATATGAACTTATTAATATTTAATATTAAATAAATATTAGGTAATATTTACTATAATACCACTATATTTCTTTGAGTTTATTGAAAAAATAATCAATTTCAACGATTCGTCTTCCAGTTGAAATTTTAAATATTTTTCTTGGTTCTGAAACCTACGAGTGCAGCATGTTATATCTAAGCCCTAAAATGAAATCAGAGTCAATCAGACCCAGTACCCACCTTCGGAGTCCACCATCAGGTTCATATAACACATTTCTAGTATCGTCTCGCTGAGCTGATTACAAGGAGCTCAATGACGGTATGTCTACTGCTTACCATCCTCGAGACCGAGTACCCACCTTCGGAGTCCATCATCAGGTTCATATACTCACATTTCTAGTATCGTTTCGCTAAGCTGATTACAACGAGCGCAATGACGGTATGTCTACTGCTTACCATCCTCGAGACCTAGTACCCACCTTCGGAGTCCATCATCAGGTTCATATAGTCACATTTCTTGTATCGTCTCGCTGAGCTGATTACAACGAGCTCAATGACGGTATGTCTGCTGCTTACCATCCTCGAGATCCACTACTCACCTTCGGAGTCCATCATCAGGTTCATATAGTCACATTTCTAGTATCGTTTCGCTAAGCTGATTACAACGAGCTCAATGACGGTATATCTACTGCTTACCATCCTCGAGATCCAGTACCCACCTTCGGAGTTCATCATCAGGTTCATATAGTCAAATTTCTTGTATCGTCTCGCTGAGCTGATTACAACGAGCTCAATGACGGTATGTCTACTGTTTACCATCCTCGAGATCCGGTCCCCACCTTCGGAGACCATTATCAGGTTCATATAGTAAAATTTCTTGTATCGTCTCGCTGAGCTGATTACAACGAGCTCAATGACGGTATGTCTACTGTTTACCATCCTCGAGACTCAGTATCCACCTTCGGAGTCCATCATCAGGTTCATATAGTCACATTTCTAGTATCGTTTCGCTGAGCTGATTACAATGAGCTCAATGACGGTATGTCTACTGTTTACCATCCTCGAGACTCAGTATCCACCTTCGGAGTCCATCATCAGGTTCATTTAGTCACATTTCTAGTATCGTCTCGCTGAGCTGATTACAACGAGCTCAATGACGGTATGTCTACTGCTTACCATCCTCGAGATCCAGTACTCACTTTCAGATTCCATCAGGTATCAGGTTCAGCAACTTATTTTACTTGGTTGTACAAGTTGCACTTGAAACTTGACAACTCTAAATTTGAGTTTTGTTTGGGTAGGTACTTATATACATATACTTATAACATACAATAATTTCCGAAGTTCATGTCCTCGCCTCACTTGATATTTCTTTTTATATTTTGGCATTTCTAAAAAAATCCGCGGGTAAAAACTAAAATACGCAAATATTTAATTATTATTGGCTTCGACACACAAGCGTAGTCCTCCCGTCGCAAAGCGTTGAGGTGGACTGAAGACAAGCCGCATGCAGGGCTCGCGGGTGTGAAATTGCGGAGGGAAGCCCATTGCGCTTGAGTTTATTTACCTTTTATTACTTTCCATGCCCAGAAAACAAATTAATACAAATTTTTTTTTATCAAAATAATAATATATGCTATATCTAATAATACGTGTAAGATTAAAATAAATCGCATAAACCGTTTTGGAGCGAATTTGTAATTTATGTCTAATCTACGGTTCGATGGTAAATTTTTTTTTGGGAAATTGGTATTGCTTTTATCTTTTTTGATTTTATCAATCGATACAGTAGGCTTCAACCCACAATATATATTTTTTTCAAATGCATATGAGCGACAGTTCTTCCAACAATTTAATTTAAACTAGGGCTAGTTGACCGATTTGAGCACTGTTCAAGCCTTAATAAAAGACAAATTTTACACATTTTCGAGGATTCCTACAAATAATTAGGATGTTTAGGTACTATTATTTTTGAGAGCTTTGCTAACTTTTGCTGACAAGAGGGAAGGGCATAAATGTAGTCAATCTGTTTACATAATAATACTTTAACGGCCCCATAGGCCATACCAAAAAAATTCAATACATTTCTATATTTAAAAACTTCTATGTATTTCCACAGAAGCAATATATCAAACAATGTTGAAGCCTATCTGTCTGTCATGATGGACGCACTGTCTGAACGACTTCTAATAAAAGACTACCATTCGTGCCACCCAGTACATGAAGATATTGATATGCTGCGACAAGCCTATCCTGCTATGTATCCTTTATACACATAAAGCTATTAATTTTTTTTTATTCAGAGACTTCTAAAGAGAACACATTATAATAGCCCCTATAAAATATGATAGTTTGTTCCAGAAGAAAATTATCATATCGTTAATACATAGATATCGTAAAAATTTACATGACAGCTCAATCTGTCAAATGTGAACTTGATATTAATAATTACATTAATTTTAAATTGTGTTATTACAATAAATGAATGGTTTGTGCTATCGACATAAAATATATTTATGATTATTTGAATAATTTTTCAAATGGCCTTTGAAAATAAATATTTTTTCCTATTGAAATCCAGTGATACAGTAAAAACAGATTTTATATTACAAGCGATATACTCCAACCTAGACGAAGAAATACCGGAACGTGACCAAAGACAATGTCAGCATGGAATCCATTTGAACGGCCATCTTGAAACCATAGATATACCCTCATCATCCAGAGACATTGACATACCAGATAACGTTAGAGAGCAATCTTTAATTAGTGAGGTTAAGGACATATTGCCGCATCTTGGAGATGGATTTGTTTTGAAATGTCTGGAATACTACGGATTTCAGGTTGATAGGGTTGTAAATAGTGTTTTGGAGGATACGTTGGCGGAACCATTAAGAAGTAAGTATGAGTATAGTTTTAGAAGGTTCTTTTCTCCTTAAGATATAGGTTTGGCCTTATTTCTACGGGCTTGAGTGTGCACGTCTTAACCATGAGGCTGTGCTTTTGAATCACGAATGTGCACCAAAATGATTTATTGTAAATCGCCTACGACTTAAAGTAATGTAAGTAATGATATTTAATAACGCAGTAATTGTTATCTGTCGCACGATGGAGCCACTAGGCCAACACTGCTCACATACCTGAGGTCGTAGGTTCGATCACCGGCTGTGCACCAATGGAATTTCTTTCTATGTGCGCATTTAACATTGGCTCGAACGGTGAAGGAAAACATCGTGAGGAAACCGATATGTCTTAGACCCAAAAAGTTGACGGCGTGTGTCAGGCACTAGAGGCTGATCTAAATTTAGATTTAAAAATGATATGAAACAGATTCAGAAATCTGAAGCCAAGACTTAAAGAGGTTGTACCGCCACTGATTTATTTTTTATTGTTATGTGTATGATATTTGAATTAGGAATTGTTAAACTGTGGAACTTTTTTTTTCTGTATGATGTTGACATTGACGGCACTCATGATTATGACAGTGACGATTTATAATACCTGCCTTAGGCAAATATGTCAAAGAGAACAATATATTTATTCCGTATGTATTCGAATATATTAATTTATTTTATATATAATTTAAATTTTTTTCAGAATTGGACAAAGACCTACCAATAATCCCAGAAGATCCAGTCGACAGAAAGTTCCTAGAAACTGGAGTGGAAAGACTTAACGTGTTTGATGGAGACCAGTTTGATATAATGACCCGTGATGATGTGGACCTGAGTAAGATTCATATTGGGAAGAGGAAATCGAAGTACAAAGACCTTAAGGATATGTTAAATGACAAGACGGACGTGAAAACCAGGGTTGATATATACAGCAAATACAAGTGAGTATACTACTTGTTCACCTTTAGATTAATTATCTGTAATCCTAAAATCTATAGATTTTATTTTGGTTGTCTTCAATATTAAAAATTCAAATTAAATATTGATAATCTAAATGACCCGCCATAAGGCTTCTTTAGTCAAGATGGCGACGCATCACATGACGTAGAATGCTTGTAAATAAACGTCAAGTGTTGATATGTATTCAATCAAAAACAGTTTCAAGCTATGATTTACCAGCAAGCTACGTCATCGACTTCGACTAACCTGTGATCGCTATGTCACGTGACAAATCAATATTATTAATTATAATTTTTTTTTATATTTTTTTATCATTTATTTAAAAGTTTATTACTGCATTTGATGTCTTTTTATTCTTCATGTCAACCTCATGTGCCTGACACTTGTCAACTGTTTCCGTCTTTGTCAGCCTCGTGTGCCTGACACTGGCCAATTGCTTCGCAGTTTCCTTTTTGTTGTAGATTTAACTTCATCTTTTTAATGTTTTAAAAACATATTTTCCAGTCTGGTATGTGACGAAGAAGCACTATACTCCGATGAGTATGACGACACATATGACTCAGATGGCATAGCCCCAACTAAAGATATGACAGATGACACTAGGAGACCATTTGTGACCCCTCGTGCTTTGCTCAACACGAAAAAGGATGTTGAGGTAAGAAGTTTAATAATACTTTATTGATAGGAAGTATATAATCTTTAAATGTATGTAATTAATGTTTTATTTACTTCCTTAAAAAATAAAAAAGATAAAGAAAATCATTTCTTAAAAAGCTGTCCATGGGCGGCGGTATCACTTAACAAGAGATGAGCTTTCCATATATTAATTAATTTTGGAATTTTGGGGTTTTATTATTAATCCAAATTATCATTTACATTTGCATTTTAATCATATTTTGGCCCAAAAACAGGAATACGATGAATCGGAGAGTGAAGACGAGAAACCAAGTCAGGAGAAGAGTGATAGAAGAGATTTCTGTGTCAATCCTGAAGAGATGAGAGCTAGGCGAGAGGCTAACAATGCCAGGGGAAGGAGAAAACCCGTGCCTGCCAGGTGATTTTCAAGTTTTCTTTGGGGTTGTACGTTCGTGTCCCAGAAAATAACATTTAAATATTTATAAAATGTTCTATTATTATTTTATATGACAATAGCATTTAATTTATATGTATATTAACATTTAAACACGTTACTTTTTCAATCTTCTTTTGGTTTCTGTATGCCCTTTGGTAAAACGCCTCAGATTCCACCATTCCTGTCTGCACTGTGCCACTCTGCCATGCATCATCAGCGGGTTCATTTCAACTTGGTCTAATCAACGCCAATTTCTCTTGTCATGTACCCCGCCCACTTCCACTTTAATTTATTAATTTTATAACACACGTATAATTATAACAATAAATATACTTATTTATTAAATATGTATAAGTACATATTGATTGCCTGTAAGAGATCGCTCGAAATAATATAATTGTGTATTTAGTATAGTGTTAGTGTGTGTTAATTTTTTTTTGTAATTTGCCATTGAGAACTACTTGGGATTGGAAAACTGGACCTAAACATAATGTTACCTAAACTGGAGCGAACTATTTTTTTTTTTTCAGAAACGTTGACGTCGCAGGCGCTCCTAAAGGCCAAGGGCAGACGAAGGACGTCCTCAACAATAGAGATCGGAAAGAAAAACACAAGTCTTCCAGAGCTAACCATAATAGACGACAAGGAGCGCAATGGAAACGTAGTCAGGGCATGATGCCTTCATAGTATTTAACCGCAAAAAACCCGCAGTGAAAAACCCGCTTGAAATGAAAAAAAATCCTATATCGTAACACTTTAGTCTCCATATACAGTAATCCTCTCTATAACACGGACCGGCGTTATTAGAAATCGCGTTGTAAGAGTTCTTGTAATTATTTTTGAATAATTTAAAAACGAGATACACGAATTTAATAAAGTTCTTTTGTTTAATAATACAATTTAAATTTACTCAGAAATCTTCGCGTTATATTGGTGATGTGAATCGCGTTATACGAAAATGAGTTATACTATTGCTTTTCGTGTGTACACATAGGTCTATTTTTAATTTACAATTGTTATTTCATGAAGTTATTTTTAAATAAATTTGCTTTCTCTACATTTTGGACTCCAGTTATTCCACATATATAGTCTTTATTGGTATTAAATATAGCGGTTAAAACCCGCAGTTTTTGTATTATTTGGAAACATACAAACCAAATGTACTGTAATGGTTCCTGTATTCTCTTATTATTACGTAAAAAGTCTCCTAATTATTTCTTATATATTAAGGCATCTAATCGTGGTTCGGAATTCACCATATTTCGAAATGAAATATATTTTTGACCCATCAAACCATAAATTAAATTTATATAGATTTTTTCCTTTTCGTTCGTAAATTATAACTTATTACTGTGTGAAGTGAAAATTTGTTCAAACTTTTAGTATTTTTTAATCTATATCTGTATATATCTATCTATTTAAAGGTCAGTTATGCACTTCTGACTATCTATCTATCTATATAACTTAACATAAGATGAGCTTCTTGCCGATACAAAAAAAAAATTACAAAGCTAGAATGGGCTTAGGGACTACTGATTTAAAATATTTTAATGATGTAATGAAATGAATGCCTATATTCCCACCCACAACTAAGATAGCACGTTAGCGTTATACGTACAAACTAACGATTCTTGCCAATAGAGTTAGATATATATACGATTCATAAAGGTTTGTTAATCGGATATCGTTAGTCATCTCTTTTTATCACAGTGTAATAGCATATAACAGAAAGAGACGAAAGAATACTGTAGTTCAATTAGACCAATGACAAGTGACACATTTGTCAGCCTACTAATAGCGGCCATTTTTTATTACTATTAAACAATTGCTTTACTTTTCTCAATTCCAATTAAACCATTCTAAACAAAATAATTTTGCGAAATGAACGTCCTATGAAGCTTAAACTGACATAATATATCTTAAGCTTAAATTAAATCTGAAGCCTAAATTGACTAAATCCCCAAAGACCTTTCAGGCTTTCTACCATAATACCAGACCGTAAAGCATAGTCTAGACTTTATGACTTTGACACTTTTGGTGTGTTAATCACACCGTCAAATGTCAAAATTTAAATTTTGTTTTTTTTTTAATGTCACTCGTCAAGGAAATAACTTACAATATGTGTCGGGAGAGTATATTTTTGTCATTGATACATTATATCCCTGTAGTTTAATAAATTATATATTTATATTTTGTGTTTTATTTTGTGTCAGTCATTATTTTATACCACACCCAACGCTGTTTCTCTGTAAATGCTAAAAGCAGTATATTAGTAGTACCCTGCGTACATTTACTCTACCGAGTGAACTAAACCAACATTAATAATAATAATAATAAATAAACATTGTAAAGAGGTCGAAACTCACGATTGCTATTGAAAATATATAACATGAATTTTTTAAGCAGTTAGTAGTTAGTACATCACTATGACGTCATTACAGCAAGGTTCCTAGTTACCTTCTGCGTGCGCGTCCCAATCTCATATTGAGCACTGTCTAATAATATAACTTCATACAGAAATCTCACAGGAAATCGGCGTGAAGACATTTCTTACGATGAGATTCCCAGAGTCCACTTTTTTGTATAGAACAGGGGGCCAACGGGCATGATTCTCACCAGGTGTTTAAGTGTTACCTCCGCCCATAAACACTCTCAATGCGAGAAGGGTCGCAAGTGCGTTGCCGGCCTTTTTGGTATGCTCGGTAAAGCGGGAAGGTACTTCACACCGTTCGCAGCACTTTTTTTTAAGACAGTTTTTTGCGCTGCACCACTATGTGTTATCAGCTGCCCACTGAAATATTTCCAAACCAAATTGATCTTTATGGTTTTAAGAATAGGGTCCTTAGAGATAACAGCGTGCTAATTCCTAAATGCCCAGCAAATCTCGTAAATATTAAACTAACTGACTTAATTACCACTCTGTGTACAGAGATTAGTTACTATTAAAACGTAGTGTAAATTAAATACAAACAATGTTCTCATTGTTTGATCAAAAGTAAACACGGTCCGCTTGATATGCCATCCGCAATCTATCAGATCCGCACAATGTAAACAGAACGAAAATAGCTTTTTACTCGGTATAGCCACAGAATAATACAAACAGTCATTGCAAATAAATGAAAACTTTATTCATGACGGAAATATTGTTGTGACGACATTGAACTAACAAAAAATATTGTGTTGTGGATAACAACAATAATTTTTTAATGTTTTGATTACTTACTCATTTTAATTGCGCTGTTGTACAAGTTCATATATGTAATTAAAAAATATATGTTTTACACAAACTAGAACCAAGGCATTGAAATTGCACAAACAGTATAATCAATAAGCTTATAAAGAAATACAATACAAAAGAATTACAAAATATATCACAGGGACCTAAGAGAATAACAATCCCCTTTCTATAAGCACAAAGGAGTTCCGAAAATTCAAATCTATCAGCCCTGCATTGCATGTTCTAGCCATTATTTAGAGGAGCGTAAACTTAAGTTTTAGCGGTCAGTAACGATAAAAATGTATCCGTTTGGCAACGTCTCAAACCTCTCAATTAATTATATATTTTATACTTGGAATTAACTGTAAAGTATTTGGAAAAAGATAAGTAAAAGAAAACAATGTTGCAAAACCAGTCTTGGAGCTTACAATCAAAGCACATCGCTCTCGCACAGGCGACCATGACTACTAACGTATTTGGTTCAGAGAATAATTTAATAAAAATATTTGTTTTAAACTAATTGTAAATCAACATCTGACTAATTCGTTTACGAGCCGGTATGTTATGTAAGTTAAGTCATATTATGAACCAAAATAAATAAATTTTCATCTATCAGCAATCTCCTAAAGCTATCAATGCTTTACTAGATCAAAACAAATGTAAGTTATTCCAAATTTATATATTTAATTACTGTTTGCCCTATTCTGTAGTTTAAACGTGGTGCGGCAAGTAAAAGGTCAGCAAAATGGTTATGAATATAGCTACGTGTTCCGAATCGCAATAACTCATCGTTTGTGGATGCATTCATAAACCCAAGCAGAGCGGGAACGATTTACTTTTATGTGTAATTTTGACATATCGATATCCAAGATGGCGTTGGTAAACCACAAAGGCGGAATTTCTAAATTTGGAATATCTTCATTAAGGAAACTAAGCCACTAGGCACTAGCATTTTTTTATATAATATTCAAATCAAATCAAAATATCTTTATTCATTTAGGTAAACATGTACACTTATGAACGTCAAGAAAAACTAATTAAATTAATCGTAAATTTACATTTACCACCAGTTCGCGAGTCAAGGGCGTAGAGCGGGTAAGAAGAACTGGCGGGTAAGATAAAGATTATGACGTAACTAATGAGACCGTATCTAACAAATAAAAACATTGGCCTACTTTTGTTCATTGATAATGATAAATATAATATCAAGAGACTTGTTTTTAAAATTAATTGCTAGATGGCGCTCAAATCAACGCAGTACAAATCCATCGACCCTGAAACGCGCTAACGATGTTTTTCTGATTGTTATGTATAAGAAGCGCTATTTGTATATTGCAAGTGTACTCGCTTCGGCAGTACATAAACTAAAATTGGAACGATACAGAGAAGATTAGCATGGCCCCTGCGCAAGGATGACACGCAAAATCGTGAAGCGTTCCACATTTTTTTATACGTTTAATTTTGATCAATCAGAATATACTATACTATGTATGTATATAGAAATTATAAAGTATGTGTGGTCTAAAAGAATATTAATGAGGAATTATTTTTTATAAAGATATAATTTCTTTTTGTTAATATGTTAAATATTATGATGTCTTCTTTTATAATTATCAATTAATGTTATATTTTTGGTATTTATATCAGACTATGCATAGTTTTGTTGAATTGAAAAATTATAAGCTGTCATTCTTTCAAAAAAATAAATTATGTATTATGAATTAATAAAACGTGTCTTGCTCATCCATGTAAAATTATTGTCCGATCCAGATATTTTAATATGTATTAAAATAAGTTACATACAGAACTTGAATTTAAAGTTATAAATTATAATTGAGAAAAATATGTATTCTTCTTTATGAGGTTATCTGAAAAATCTTATTTTGTAATAAAATTGGCGGGAAATTATGATAAATTGTTTTACACATTTTAAAATAATGATTTAATTTCCCGCCATATTTAGCACCATAACCTTCCCCTAACATCAAAGAGTTGCCGGCGATTGTGAGTCGCAATATCGATGTAAGTTACGTCTTCATAGACGCATAAAATCAACAATGGACCAGTGTATAATTATTATTCACTAGCTTCACAAGCGGTTTTGTGAAGGGTTCTGTTATATTTTGTTTGGTGATATTTTGAGGCGATTAATTATATATTTTAAAAATGCTGAACGGGCAAACTTGTTTTACCATAATATTATTACATTGCTATTACTATTAAAGGGTATGGTAGAAGGGTGACGATTAAAGACTTTTTTGGGTTTTTGAATGCCAAATCATTCACAATTTAAAAATAAACTGTTATCGTACTGGCTTCTGAACACACCGTGCGAAGAGAGATGACTGAGACCTGACACATTCATACACATTACTCATTCATTCATTCACCCACACACTCACGTAGTGCTTGTTACGTAATGGTTGATAACATAACGATATGAATTTATTAAAAACAGTTTAAAATTTATTCAGTTTATAATTACAAAATTGTAATTGAAAAAATGTATTATGGAACTAAGTATGTATTACGTTTGTTATAGAAGAGCTGGGAACTTTGACAGGTATTTTTTACTTAAAAGGGTTCCCAAATCATAATATTGCATACTTATAATGACTAACATATATATATATATATATATTTAATCTTGTAAAGAATAATTGAATCAAACGGCCACCCTTCAATTCAATTGAATTCAGTCAAGATGTTTCGGAGGCACACAATACAAGTATTTTTTTCATAAATGAATATCGACGGAAGCAAGCCTTTGGGGCCTAGTCTATCAAAATAGCTGTATATTTTAAAAATATGTAAGAGACCTATGATTGCAGCCCTGACCCGTGGTCACCACTATCTTCATGGTCTGTTGTTAAAGCTGTGGCATGTGTCACAGATAGACAGCAAAATATTTCCCGCCAATAAAAGTTTTCGCATCATCAAAGCATTTGTCATTTTCGTTCATGAATTTTTTTGCAAATAAAACTGGATAGATGTTTATAGCTATGTCTATTATTAAAGAATGTCCTTTGCAATACCGCAAGGTATGTAGACTTTTTGTAATAAACGCAATTTCATCCCTTTATGGTTGATAACGGCAGCTTTTATGCGCATACTGTTTCTCGAATGCTTTTTATTTCTCGCATGGAATTGGTTTAATGAACATAAAATTTTTTTGTTAGTTAAGTTTATTATAATTATATTACGTATAGTCTAGAATAAGATTTTTACTATTATACTCGCGTACACAGTACTCATGTCAGAAGTGAGACTCCTTTGTAAATTACTAAGGTAATACCCCCAATAGATGATCATGTATCAGTATATGATCACTCTATGTATTTGTATGTCTATATTCACACTGTTTATGATAATATAAATAAATAAAAATCTGCGTTTACTGCACGAGACGTTATGCGACAAAATTACTATCTAAAGTCCTATTTGTAACTAACAAACGAATACGCCTGAGGATGTCTCAATTCAATAATAATCAAGCATAGCTCGAAAGAATAGCGTCGAAGACCAGTATTTCACAACTGTAAGCAGAATGACCTACTCATCCGAGGCAAGAGAAACCGCAAATTAGATAATTTGGATATAGATTAACAAGTGCTTGCGTTGCTTTTTCTCTCGGCCTACACCCTCTGTCTTTGCCGATGAGTAGGGCTGCCTACAAGTTCGAATTGATTGACGTGGAATAAGTGATACCTAGATGATCTTATGTTCCAAAATAAACATATTTTATTTTTTTATTTTAAAAGTTTTTCAAAACCTAGGCGCAAAATATGTAAGTTTGGTACGCGATTTGACCTTCTAAATATCTCAGGTGAACATGCTATAATCATCACCACACGGTGTAGAGTATTTTGAGAAATACAGATAGACTGACTAGTGAAAGAAAACAATGTGGAACATCATCGATTATAATAGTAGGGGAGCCCAAGAGGGGATTTCGGGATTTACTCAAGCGCGGCAGATTAATATACAGGGGGATACCTTGTACCCGGTTAAGTACCTCCACCAAATATGAGGCCCATATATAAGGCCGCCCGTGAAGGATACAGGATCAGATTAGTAAAAAAAAATTGATCATCAGACATTCTCGAGCGCGTCAGATTAAGGTAGTGTGAGTTAAACACATCCTAAAAAGTGTATATTCCACTAATCTGACAATTTGAGAGTGACGTAAAGAGAGGGGAGGGCAGCAAAGTTGTAAAAAAAAAACGTCATCTTGACATTCTCGAGCGTAGCTAATTTTTTTTTTATTTTGAATGAAATAATTCAAGAATATTGAAAAATATATAATCTGACGATTTCCGCAAGCCGAAATAACAAAATTTCGTCGATAAAGTTCGTGCGATAAACGCGTGCAGCTGCGTGATGCCTACATTTCCTTCTCCGCGTTTCCCTCAAAATTAGATTTCATGTGAATTTGAACCGATTCGGACCGATAGATTTTGAGAAATTTTGAAAAATCTAAAAAAATAACAATTTGTTTTTTTGAAAGTATTTTTTTGCAATAACTTTTAAACGGCTTTATCAATCAACTTCAAAAACTAATCCACCTTTAAGCTTGAAAAACGACGTCGATCGCCACCAAATTGGTCAAAATCGGTTGATTCGTTCGAGAGATATCGTTAACGAAAGAAAACCGAAAAAAGTGTTTCTATCACATAACTTCGACATTTCATATCGGATTATCGTTTTTGATGAAATTAAATAATAAGAGCTTAAAAAATGCGTCGATCGCCGTCAACCGCGGGAAAATTGCTTGATCCATTCAAAAGTTATTGGGGTTTGAAAATTTCTAAAATAGTGTTCTATGAAACTTCTACCAGACTTTCGAGCTGGGAGAACTCAAACGCATAGAAATATTATTTCTTTGAGCTCAGCGAGCTCATAAGTACAATTTTAAGCGCCCAGGAATGGAATTGCAGGGATGGCCTTTAGGGTGAACCGTTTTTCTAATATTTTTTTTGTCAGATCAGGCAAATCCCTCTAGATAATCGTCAGATTATGAGACAGTATGTTTAGAATATAAATCTGAACCATATATATCTTAATCTGACGCGCTCGAGTATTTCAAAATGGCGATTTTTTTTTGCACATTATAATAATGGCTGCGAGTTTGCGTCAGATCGAAATCGTCAGATTATTGAATGAGAGCTTTTTTTTTGGTGCACTTAACACCCCCTTAGAAAACCTGACGCGCTCGATAAAATTTTTTTTTTTTTCATTTTTAACCCTTACGTACGACCACCCCCATCATGCAAATGATCAGATTAACATACGTACATTATTAAAAATACGTAGGACATTGATGCTATCAATATCTGACGCGCTCGAGTATGTCCATGCAACAGTTTTTTTTTACATATTTAAACATCTATAGCCGCTTTCCCCACCGATGAAAAGGTATATATCATATAACATTTTTTTCTTCTTATCATCTAAGCTTTGCAACCCAATAAGTCTCCACGACGCTCGAGTAAATCCCCATTTAGCATCGTGGGCTCCCCTACCATAAGCACAGCCGTCAACAACAATTAAACTGAAATATGAAAGAGGGAAGATTTGTATATGTTTGTAACGAATTGGGTCAAAAAGCATTGGACCAGTTTTAAATATTATTTTTTAATTGCAAGAAAAAAAAATAAGGTATAGTATATCTACAATAATAATGTTACTCAAGCTGTAAAAAAATGCCTTTAAAATATTTTTCATCGCATGTGCTGCGAAAACCAAGGATGATAGGAAAAAAACTATATTATAGAACATATCTACAAAGAATAATGTACACCTGAGCGAAGCCGGGACGGGCCGCTAGTTTGTTATAAATACATATATTGTGGATCTGCAGAGCTCATTTACGAGTGTGAGCGTCATAAGCCATATTAAGCGGAATTTAATTTTAATTAAATTAGTTATCAATGCTATAACAGATGAAAAACTAAATCTAAGTTTTTTTAATAGGTTTAACTGCTGTTTGCTTTGATTTGTAGGTCAGCAAAATGGTTTTGAATATAACTGGTCAGGCAGCTGTAAGAACATACAAATGAAAACATTTTTATATTAAATACATTACATCAATTACATATTATTATTTTAAATTTTTAATCGATTTTGCGTCATTTCACATGTTATTTCGTGTTCATTTTATATATTTTGGTTCTTTATTTGTTCGGCAATATAATATATAAGAAAATAGGATCGCAGTGGTCCCCTGACACAGTCACATATTATAAAAAAAAAAATTAACGATTGAAGAACGCTATAGAAAACAAGTAAAATGATAAAGTACCATACACAGTTATAAAAAAGCTGGTCAATTCTTGGAAAGGTACGACGCGGTCATCATTCTGCGTCAGTGAAGGTTTCGATGGGAGTCCTATCGTGGAGTCACAAAACTAAACTTTTGTAAAAAGGAGTGAAAATTTCAGCTAAAGTGTATTAAGATAAAGTCTTGGGTCATGTTATGAAACCTCTCAGCAATACACCAGCAGGATTCTGCATCTGGTTACAAGACACGAACTACCCAACAGGTCTTTATAATAGCTGAAGACAGGCCCTACTCGATCCCAGGCGTCCAGCGTATAGACTTCAAATTCTGGTCAGTTTGAGAGGGCATGGCCAGCTATAATTGACACGGGGACATTGCCCTTAAAGAATATTTGGAGCAAGTGGCGAAATTGGAAACAGTGCAAGATTAAAGGCATGTATGAAGCCATATGTGGCCATTTCGAATAGAGCATTGTTTTTATTTTTTCTGAGACTGACTGTTTCATTTATTTAAAAAAATGTATATTTCAATAATATTATATTACTTCATTTAACACACTCTGGAAAGAAGATTTGAAAAAGAACTTATAGCTGGCATGCATGTACAAACTCAAGCAAAGCGGGATTGTTTTCATTTTCTGTAAAATGTTGACTCCTTGATACACGAGATGGCGCTATCATCACTTTATCAGTACAACGTAATTTCTAAATATTCTAATTTGAATTCCTTCATTACTCAAACTAGGCGACCGCTACTATTTCTGGTATCACATAATTAAAGATACCGAGAAATATGTACATAAACATATTAAAATTTCATGTAGGTACATATTATATTTTTAACTAGCTTATATATGTATCCTCTGTTTCTTTTTGATGGCTTTGTCTATTTTTGGTGTAGATTCCCTAACCTTTCACGTCTTAATATTGGTATAAAGTTAAAACAATTGTAAAAAAAGACCTTTATATGTTACTGTTACTACTAATAAATTGGTTATTTGCAATGAAACATTCAAAATTATTAATTATTAATGTTATAAAAATTATCATATTGTAATAATAATAAATGATAAGTTATTTATACATGTTTCCAAAACTTTTGTTTGTTAATAAAAACATGTATGTAATACAGATTCCAAAAGACTTTGTTTATACTTGCTAGATGGCGCTCAAATCAACGCAGTACAAATCCATCGACCCTGAAACGCGCTAACGATGTTTTTCTGATAGTTATGTATAAGAAGCGCTATTTGTGTAATGCAAGTGTACTCGCTTCGGCAGTACATAAACTAAAATTGGAACGATACAGAGAAGATTAGCATGGCCCCTGCGCAAGGATGACACGCAAAATCGTGAAGCGTTCCACATTTTTTTATACGTTAAATTTTGAACAATCATATAGTATGATTTTAGGCTACAATAATTTAGAAATAATAAAGTATGTATGACCTAAAATAATAATAAAACAGAGATGTCTTTTTATTCAGGAGAGTATTTTGACATCATTAACAATATCTAACTGTTCTAATTATTTTTACAATATAATATTAATATAGCATTTGCTTACCTATCTTTATATGTCTGATTGTGCGGAATTTGAATTCATTACTTGCATCAAGGTATGACGTTAAGAAAATTATAAAGATGTAATGTAATATAGAAATAACCACGGCAATTCTTTTATTAGCGGGCGTTAATGTCCTTACGGCAAAGTGGCATTCAAGGTATATTTTATTGTATGCCCACTAATGACCAGCATTAGGGCGGGGCGGAAGGATTTAATAATCGAGCGGCGAGTACGATAAAATTGCGATGTTCGATGCGTACGCGCCGCGGGCGGTAGTGATGGGAAATGTCGATAATTTGATGCTTTTTCTTGTGACTAATTAAAGCTAAAGGTGTGCGTAATGACTGACCGTATTAGGCCTTAGTAATTAAAGTGGAGCGCAAAAAATATACCTGGCCAGCTTATTTTTTTTATCATGAAACAATACGACCTAGCCTAACTTATGACAAATAAGTCATTTAAATCTAACCTAATTTATAAATAACGGGCTGTAGGCTGTTAGTTCTTATTCTAATCTATCCATCTTCTAAATTGTTTTTCTATTTAGCATTTATTTTAACTAGGATAAGGTAACTTAGGTAAGATATATACGACTTAGGTAACATATTATATTATAGGACAACCAATAATCAACGACGCAATCAGGCAAATCTGTGGCTAAGAAACTAAGCAACAGAGAGTCTAATTTACCCTTTCCTAAAAAGGGACTTTATTGATCTAAAACAAGTCTGGTGGGCTTGGCATCTCCTGACGGACCCTGGCGACTGCTTCCGTAATAATATCAGTGTCTGGTGGCCGGTGGACCCTCACCTCTTGTGCTATTCTCCTAAAACTTCGTTGCAAGTATACAGAAATTCAGTAAAAAAATAGGAAGGCAACTGGCACGTTATCGCTTTTGAGCGATCTCTTCTTTATTTATTCACACTTCATTGCAAAGAAACAAAAATAACACAGTACATACAAATTACAAGGGATGCAACGGGCGGCCTTATCGCTAACATGCTACCTCTTCCAGGCAACCACTGTAAGAAAGTACATAAGACAAAAAATTACTAGACTAAACTAATGGAACTAAGCGAAGCATTAAAACATATGTCAACCAGTAAAATTTAGAATAAAGGACACAAGAAAAAGTGCACATGAATCATGATAGGTAATGTTAGATCAGTTAATACGAAAGTTGGGAATTTAAATGGAGACGGAGCTAAAAAGATAAGAACAGGAAGTAAATTCCATGGGCTCACTGCAGAGACGGTAACAGATTCATGGTATAAACATAGCAAAGCTTTATATATAAAACAATTTTATATATGAAAAAAGACTGTCGGAGAGTTTATTGCCAGTTCTTCTCTTCCGTTCTACGCCCTTGATTTGAGAACTGGCAGTAAATGTAAAATTATAAGCATTTAATGTCTATTTCTTTATTTGACGTTCATAAGTGTACATTATGTTATCTACATGAATAAATGATGTTTGAATTTTGAGTATAAAACCAGTTCGTATACAATCGATATAACGAACAACACTATGAAAGGTATAATTTATTTCCCATTGGGTATAGTTGCGTCAATTATTATTATTGTTCCAAGAACAGAGATCTTCAGCAGGCAAACGCATAAAACCTTTACCAATTATTTTACCATCTACATTCAAAGTAACATCAACAACAATACGGTTAGGTTTTGGCCTATTAAATGTAACTTTGAAGATTTAAGAAACCAGTCTTATAGACGCTGGATAAGATCCAGGATTTAAAGGAGGTAGGTAGGTAGGTAGGTAGGTAGATGGACTCAATTTCCGCAACTAGACCCCAGTACCTATTTAAAGGTATGTACTGCAAATCGACTAATTGTCGAAGGTATGGGTGCAATGTATAAAATATAGCCTTTATTCGAGTACTATAATAAGGATTTCATTTATGTTTATATACATTAAATATTAGCAATGTTGGGCGACTGGTTTCAGCGTGCGACAATCGCACTCGAACTCGGGGGGTCGTGGGTTCGATCACCGGCTATGCACCCTGATTTTCTTTCTATGTGCGCATTAATATTTGCTTTAACGGTGAAGGAAGACAACAATTGTTCAATCGGCAAACAAATTAATAAAACTACTGTATACACTTGACATACGCATATAGCTTGTAACATATAACTACTGTAGATATTGCATTATAAACATTATACTGTAGATATTGCAGTGTAAACTTTTATATATCCACATATATACATTAATTGAGAAAAGCGTAGCCGCGGAATAGTTATATTTATCAATTCAAGGGGACAATAAACTTTGTCAGACGTAAGTACAGTTGACTTTTTATAGATATTTTATGAGCCCATTCATCGATATCGATAAGAATAAGGTCACATCAATTATCTGTCGTGTCAGGCTATAAATTTCGTAATTTGCGTTAAATTTAATGTTATATGGCCTAAACTGTACTTTTAGGTACATTGTAACATATTTTTAAAACTTTAACGATAATGGTTTAATAAGGACTGCAACGAACCTGCTCAGTAAAGTATTTCCGAACCAATTCAACTTAATACAATTGTAGCAATTCTTTAAAGGCCGGCAACGCACTCGCGCGCCCTCTGGAATTGAGTGTCCCATTTGCCCCCTGTTCTGCTAAAGCGTTACTTGAAGGACTCTTAGTCGAATTGGTTTGGTAGCACTTCATTGGGCAGTTGTTTCTACGTAGTGGTGGTGTGCGGCAAAAACTGCCTTGTTGAACAACTCAGTTGTTGAACGGAATTTCAATTTCTGCCTCGACCCCTGGTAGGACTTGGAGCAAGGTGAACTACGAGACCCAAGACTTAATAATACTTGCGGTCACCTACATGTCTTATATCATATATATGTAGATGGCCAATGCCCCGTGAAGGGCTTAGAACAAATCATAAATATATTGTTAAGAATACAGCAATTTATTTCTTTTTTAAATAGATAAAAAAATACTATTAAATCAATCGAAAATGGGTTAATTTTGGCCCCACCACAGCTCCAAAATTTCTTCTACAATTAATCGACAATGGTGTAACGTACAATAATATTGTGGTGCATGCTTAATGTGGTTTTTGGTTTAATTTTGGTCAATCAATCAATAGTCACGAAAAAAAGCACTTCTTTAAGGTTATTTAATTTTATTGTTTGACGATTTGCTTTTTTAAAAGAGTACCGAGAGGTTTTGGGTTGAGGTCCAAAGTCAAGCGACTCCATAATATTACTCGGGGTACTATCTAACAATAAAAATACACAATATATTTATCTTTAAATCAAATGTAGTTAGTATAATAACAGAACTGTGACAAAGATTAATTCATTCTAGATTTAATAATTCCTCAAAACTAGTTACAATCTTTCTCACAAGAGAAATATGAGTTCTAACAACTAATAGTAAAACGCTATAAAACTACTTAATATTAAAAGCCAATATGTCTTGAAACATTAATTTCCCGGCGGGAGCTGGCTCAGAGATCTCTAATGACTCGTAATTACAATCCAAGTAATGGCGGCCTGCCACAAAGCGCCTCCATTTTGTTTTGCTCTTTTATTTTTCCCGCGCATACGCTATGTGTGCCAGTTTCTTGTTGTTCAATTTGTAAAAAGAGTATAAATTCGAACTTTTTTACATAGGTAATGTATGAAATTAAATGTGTCAGTTCCGAAGTCATTTTTAAAAACATTGCAGAGTGTATGAGGAATGTGTTTATAACGGCGTTGTAAAATACATTACAAATACACATTACCTACCTACTTGTCCCTTAATAATACAAAAAACAAAATTTATCATTTATTCCTGTACAAGATATATTAACCTGATAAAAAAAATCAAACTAAACCACAGACAAATGTATAACATACGTCACATCCCGTGGCCGAGTCGCGGCCGACGTGATTTTGATATTTTTTGTGGCATCAATTTGATTGCGAGCCAGTTGGCTTGATTACCCCTTCCCGAGAACTATGCACTAACATTAGTGAGGAAAGAATTATTTCTTGATAACTATTTAAATATTTCGATTCAATAGTAGACACGATCCTTCTCACGTACTCACAAATTACTTGGTTTCAGTAAATGTTTAATACGAGTAAATAACGCTTGAATAATAACAATTATGTCAACTACATACTTATTACTTAATATAAATATTAATTTAGGTCAGTTTGACATCAGCCTAGCCTCTTATACATACAATAAAAATTAAAAGTGTAACAATACAATAGAAAATAAAAATCTTTAATATTGTATTTGGAAGTAATCACACGAAATATTATTCAAAAGTATAAATTACTGAACATTAAAAAAATAGGATTTTAAAAAGTAGTACCTATTCAATTTATTTCCCGCCAAAGTTTCCTCTCGTTTAAATAATACTCAATAGATAAAATTAATACAGGATAGGAATGATTTTATAAGCTCAATTATTTAAATGATAGTGGTATATAAAATCGATCAGATAAAAATGCGCTGACGTCATTATTTCGGACAGTGCGCCACAGATTGTTCTACTAGATGTGAGCATACAAAAATATAAAAGCCATATGGGCAGTGAAACCGTTAGCAGATAACAATTCTGTTTATGACAGTCTAATACAATAACAATAGCTTTAACATTCGTGCCACACAGAAAACATTTAAGAATATATATTGAGTATATCTGTTTATCAGGGTAATATGTTTTGTGACAATATGTGTTTTTAAGTAAATAGCAGTATGAAGTTAAATAAATGTCACATCCAGTATCTCTATACGAGGTCCATAATAAACAAATAAAACAACTTGAACATTCATTAGCCGTCATTGAGAGCGCGTCTTTTAAATCCGATATTTTTTTTCTTTCTTTAACCGTCTTTAAATTATTTTTATCTTTGAGAGTTTTATATAGAGGCTATTTTTGAAAATTCCATTTTGTTTATAGATTAGCTTATCTTCGAATTGGGGACCTAAATAGTAAATTACCTAAATTCTACCTCCCATTTTAAACCGACTTCGTAAAAAGTATTGTAATTTTTGTGTTATATTGTTATTCATGAATTGTGGATGTTATATTTTTTAGAGATTTATTGAAAAACAATTATTATTAATATGATGTGGCAAATTGAGTATTGACTCAGTTCGTTTTTTTTAAGTGAACATCAGACATTGAATTTTTTAAATCTGGAACATGAGAGATTTGTTTTAATGTTTTTTTTTTCAGGAGATCTGTAGCAGCTTCACAATTTCATTGTAATCTATGGCCATGAAAATTTGTAATTAAAATCTAATACAGGTTAGTAAATAATAGAATATATTATATATATACTATAATTTTGATTTCTTTATATTATCCCTTACGTAATTATTTTGTTTTTTATGCAAAGTCAATGCGTTTTCAATCATTTATCATCGCGATCAGTTTCTTCCGTTTTTATTATGCATAAACTGTAAATATTTAAAACAACGAATTATAAAAATCCCATACTTGACGCTAACTAATGCACAAACCGTGCTAGAGCCAAAAGAAAAAAAATGCAGGTTAGTCTATGAAAGGATTGCACTAAAACAATTTATTCTCATACAAAAACAAGAAATATGCAAATGCTACAAGACATTCAAAATCAAAGCGCCGCCAATAAATGTTTTCGTCCCGTTTCATTTCGAAAAAGGCAAAAAACTAAATTTTATTTGCAAATTATGTCTCTTAATAGCCATCTGTAGAAATTAAATGAATATTTTATTACATGACTGGTATCGATTTTATCTTATTAACTCGAAGTAATTTGAACCAAACATGTAAATAATGAAATTAGGTACAGTACAAGAGTTGGAACAAAATTGCAGATTTACATGATTTTAATTATAATCAGTAAGTGAAATAAAAAACGTTTATTATGGAACATAGATAGACAGGTATATCTTATTCCACGTCATTAAATTTGAACCTGTAGGTATCTCTACTCATCGGCAAAGAAGACAGAGTGTGTGCTTGCTATGCAGCATCATATAAACGTTTCCCATCGCCCGAGTACGGGGTAGACCAGTTCCTTGCCTTCATTGCATTGATTGGTTTGGGCTTACCAGCCCAAACCCGTAATCTTTCTAATACGCTGTTTGCGTCACAAATTAAAGAACGTTTTTCGCACGTGACTCTATGGTTAAAAAGGTCACTTGGTTAATAATACGAAGGATAACGTTTTTTACGAAAGGTAATACATAAAAAATACTATCTTCATTATGATTTTACGAAGTACATGAATCAGCGGTATTATTCTAAAGAGTTTTTATTGACTCGCGATCGTGAAAAGCAATTTGCTTTCGGTGTGCTCAACGTGTTTGTAGGGTAACCATTAATGGGTAGTTCTCAAATATACTATGTAGTTTTTCAAATTCCGTTCATAGGTCTGTTTTATATAAATGTGACAGTTGTATGCACAGATATAAATGCGTTTTAAACACAACTACATGGAAAAGACTAAGGAAAGAAGGAGTCTTCTCCTAAAAAAAGAAAGGAAGCGAATGGTGAAAGAAAACAATGAATAGAGAAATTTGGAAAAGCAGTAGGAGGCTTTTACCCGCAAAGGAGTTCTGATTAATGATACTAAAGATACTAAGGATTTTAAAGATAACTGTTAATGTTCTTTTAAAAAGGCTATTAGTGCATCCTAATAGGCTTGCCACGCAACTAATCATACCAGACCTTATAAATAGGCTTAAAAGGCGACAATTCCTAAGTCTCGATGGAGATGGGATAGCTCTGAACAACTAACAGCTCTCAACACAGCGTATTCTAGCTGACTGATTGCAAGATAGACTTGCTGTTTTAAAAACTGTTTATGTTCTCATTTAAACTTAAATAAATAGGGGCCTTTGTCGATATTTGAAGACATATAAATTTAAAAAAACTATTAATCATTCAAAATTAAATGTTATTAGAACATTTAGATCCATATTTGTTGTTAATAATAGAATTATCGTTAGTATTATTGTGTTCTTCTGTCGTATTAGTATTACTAGTGATAAATGATAATACATACTGAATTTACAAATAAAAGACAGTCATTTGGTCAATTCAATTTCACGTTTGTGCTCATCGTTTAATGGTTCTGTTAACAGATTTAATCGAAAATTATTCGTCAACTCCATAGAGTTTTGCCGAGTCCTTTTCTCGGAATTGTGTGGGATATTTCAGGCTACTGGATTGTGAGGAAGTTTTTAGATCAGATTAGCTTCTTTAATTCTCATTTTCACACGTGTATATCCTTTCTATAAGATTTACTATTACGATAGACGTACTACGGTACAAGTACAATAATTATTAGGGAAATAATTCAATAAGATTGATCTTATTTAATTATTTCCTGAATATTTATCGACACAATTGTCACACAAGTCCTGCTAACATAAAAATCATGGAGTTCCGTCAGGTGTAACAAATCGATTCCCTTTCAACTTCGCGGTGAATCTCGACTCTTGCTAATGTCCGATTTTATTACAGAAATCAACATTTATTTTACTCAACTATTTTTACCTTAATTGCTAATACTCTTTTATTACAATGCTTTATACAGATATTAATCATAGACCTGTATCCACCCACAATTTTTTTCTTTATATATATTTTTTCAAGATGTTTTGGTGTAACGGTTGCAGTTCCTTTAAACATTTTGTAAAACCAAAAAACTGGGAAATTAATAAGAGTGACTGAAAGTTTATTGCCAGCTGGCAGAATACTCTTCTCGTCTGTTCTAAGCGCTTGATTTGAAAACTGGCAGTAAATAGTTTTTTTTTATAGAACAGGGAGCAAACGGGCAGGAGACTCACCTGATGTTAAGTGATACCACCGCTCATGGACACACTCAATGCCTGAGGGCTCGGGAGTGCGTTGCCGGCCTTTTAAGAATAAAATATAAAATTAGTAGCATTTAAAATGTATTTATTTTGTGACGTTCATAAGTGTCCATTGTGATATCTTAATGAATATATGGATTTGAATTTGAAAATATAATTTACCTGTTTACGTGACTCACTAGAGATAGAGACGTTATTCAAAATTACAACAAGAATATTGTAGGTATACTAATATTATCCAGTCGAAGAGTTTGTGGTATGGTTTGCAGTGTTCCTAGGCTGGCTTGCTCGTTCGTGGGAATTGGGCGTATTTTTTCGATGATTGATAATAATAATAATAATAATATATTTTTTTTATTTTTTAGGTCTTTATTTATTAGGTCTGGACTTTTGATTTCTGCATCTCTTTCATCAGAATTCGTCAATCTAATGTGCAGGTAGATGATCAGCCTCCTCACCCATCACCTCCCTCCTGCCTCCTGCTTCTCCACCTCCCAGCCTGTCACACACACATGTCGTCGACTTTTTGGGTCTGATGCAAGCCACATTCCTCACGATGCTTACTTGGTGAATGTTGAATGCGCTTATAGCATTTAGATATTGCGACGCATCATGTCAATTGACTTGCGAAAGGCACAGAAAAACAGACACAGAAATGTGTCTGCCATGGAACGTCATTATAATAACACCATCCTCTTAATAATAATGTATTAAAGCGAGTCATGTACTCTCGAAACCCGTCATCTTGGGCCTCAATTATCCGCCACTACCACGCCCCCTGGCGCCATAGTGTCAGTAATGTGGCATTGTATCCTGCGCGAGCGACCCCTATAATGCTTTTTTAAATTACGAATAGATTTTGTTATCTATGGACAACAAAATATTCTATGGAATACCAACTAACCCATAGTAGATATTTTGGTTAGTTTTTACATTTTGTTCCCGTGGAAATATACATATTATATTCTCGGAAAGTCTAAGGATTCCACACTACAGTCAGTTTCGGACGTAACTGACTATAACATAAAATACCATTAATTATAACGAAATCTTCAGAGCAGTGAGGTCGCTAGGTTAAGCCTGTGATGTGCCCACGAAAATTCCGAGCTTCTGAAACAGTAGGCTAGCTGCATCAGCCAGGACTTAAGGCACCACGCACCAAATGGGCGACAATGTGCGAAACCTGAGTATCACACTCCATACAACATCTTAATATATGTAAATCTCCTGTCACGATGTTTGTCCGCGATGGAATCCTGAACAACTTAACCGATTTTAAATTTAATTGGCACACCGTGAGCAGCCTGGTCCAACTTAATAGATAGGATTATTTTATTGAAAATTATTTGTTTATTATTTGATACAATTCTAACAGATGGCGCTGTGTTAAAAGTAACGTTTCACATAAGCTATCTACCTTTCTTTATTTCTTTTTTTTATATGTAATAAAAACTTAGCCACAGCAACGCTTGGCCGAATCTGCTAGTTAGCTTTTAAAATTTTCCTAGTATCCAACCAATTACTGTCGGAGAGTTTCCTGCCAGTTCGTCGCCCGCTCTTCGTTCTTGATAAAAGCTAATAAATGTAAATTCGTTCTATCACCAACCCATTCACCTGTAATAAACTTTTAGAAGATGGTAAATATAGCCGCCCACGGAAGTACTGAAAAAAAGAGCGTACCAAGTTTAAAAAGAGCCTTCTGCTAGTGCGGCGGTAGGTACATCAGAAGTATCATGTAACATGTAAAAAAATATAAATGAAATATAAATGTATGTAAAGGCCGGCAACGCACTCGCGAGCCCTCTGGCATTGAGGGTGTCCATGGGCGGCGGTATCACTTAACATCAGGTGAGCCTCCTGCCCGTTTGCCCCCTGTTCTATAAAAAAAAAAAAAGTATCTGAATTGATAGAGGACAGACAAATCTTTGTTTTTAATTTATTTTTTAATCCTTATTACTCAATATGTCATATGGAATATGGTGTAGTGGTTGCAGCTCCTTACAAACATTGTGTAAAAAAAACTTGGCGATTAAAAAAAGTGGCGGAGAGTTTATTGCCAGTTCTTCCCTTCCGTTCTACGCCCTTGATTTGAGAACTGGCAGTAAATGTAAAATTAAATTCATTTAATATTTATATTTTTTGACGTTCATAAGTGTACATTGTTACCTACATGAATAAATAAATTTTGAATTTTGACTTTTTTGAATTAAAGGTTTTTATAATTAATAACAGGAAACAGGATTAAATAAGGTTGACTCCATATGTAGAAAAACACAGCTGTAAGAGAAACAATTCTTTAAGTACACTATAACAACAATTAATAACCAAGTTAGAACATTGAAACAAAATGTCAATAAGCTTCAGATAAATCGGAGATCAGAAATAAATTTAAATGGCCATTAAGCAAGATTTGTTGGAGGTCGAGAAGCGAGAGCTGATAAACAATAATCTAAATTAAATATTTTATTCACGAATTATTCAAATTTAGCTTACCTCTAAGATAAAGTATTCGAAAAGTAAGCCAAAACAAGCAATATTAATATCAATAGTTAATTTAAGAGAAAAGAAATAGAGATCTTTGATTACTGCTTTGTTGTGTATTTGTGTGTGTTTTGTTTGTAATAAATAATATGTCTATGTCTATTTCTAGGTAGAACGAGGTCCTGCGCGCCTAACGCCTGATTTTAAATAAGAATTGGTATTTTTATCCTTTCAAGGACCCCGACTCCAATTGGTTCAGTATTTTGTACACATGTCAGAAAGTATCTATTTTCACACTGTTTACACTGTATACGTGCTAATAATAATATAAATAAATAAATAAGTTTCTTTATTTGACCCAAAACAAATTCCACATTACACATACATATTACAACACTCATTGTGGTCAACCTTATATATAATATACATCTATGAGCACTAGCGTTTAAACTAGGCCTTAAACGCTAGTTTCTTCCAGTGTCATCAAGAAATTGGCCAAACTGTTTGCCATTGGACGTTTATTTTTGTTCATTTAACCAAATGGAGGTGGAATCAAATTTAAATTGTTGTAGTTAGTTAGATTGGTGTAAGTGTAGTAAATTAAGAATTTAGAAGTAAATTTAAACAACAATTGTATATTGTCTAAAAAAAACTCATAAAATATTTATTCACAAGCTCTTAGTTCAAGACGGCTACACAAAGCGACCAATCTTAATCGAATTGATTAGTTAATTATAGCTTTTATCTTGAGACACCATTAGACCTGCGTTCCTCCCACACGGTTAATTGCATTCGATTCCAAAAACGAGTCCAGTTCGATCTAAGAATTGATTTTATGTTTCTTTTATGATGGCGAGTACGTTTGATCGATTCAATGCAATTTTCGTTTAATTGCTAATATAATCTAGATTTAATTACAAAAATGTATTGCGCAGCCCGGCCATACAATAACCACTATTTTAGTCTGGAATTGTTTAAGCTACAGAATATGCTTTAGAAAGTATAAGGAACATCTGCTCAGGCACTATTTTAAAAGAAAGAAAATATGAAACACGACATATTACTTGGTCTTACTGAGAAAAAATTGTCTGATTTATGACCACAAATATAATAAAGTTAGCTGTAGGATTGAGAAATGAATAAGATTTATTTTCTTAGCATTCCACGTTATCAGTACAAAATAAATTATTACCATAAACAAGCCCTGATGGTTGCTACCAGTCAGAGCCTCATCTAAATAAACCAAAGATTATAGAACAAGGTGCTCAGTCAATGCTCTCTGGTAAATTCGCAATGACGTATCGAGACGTACAGATTTTTCCTCGATGATTCCTACAGATTTCTGTATTGGATAAAACTGGATGGCTGGAACCACTAAAAAGGTTCTACCAACACGTGAATAGGCTATTCAACTTCTTGGCATCACAAGCCTGGTGAGATGATTGAAAACAATAAAACGTGTGTGTGTGTGCGTGCACGTTAGTCTTACGTGTAAAGTCTTAGTTGATTGAGCTAGCCTAGTTCTTTTCAGAAGCATGTTTTCCGGGAAATGCAGTGGCTAAATGGAGAGACCTCAGCTATTAGTAGTCGAAATTTCAAAGGGAGATCTGTGTGTTCAATTTCTTCTTTTGGAAGCAGATAAGTCAGCAAAGATGTCGTGGATTTTTTGTGCGGATAGAAGTATCCTTTGAGATTCGGATACTTTGTTAGGCATTGGTGGTCTGCTGAAAATTGAGAGATTCCAGGCATGAAGTTTGAGTGTGCGAATTTTTTATAAGGGATTAAATGTCCAATAATTTCGTGGTCTGGCGTCATTAAGGCATCATTAGGCGAACTTAAAAATAATTAAAATACGAATAAAAACCATAAAGACGGACATTTATCTCCACCGAACGGCATTCTCCTACGTACGACCACTTAGAAAGAGCTCCGAGGAATCGATTTGGTTTAGGGTTGCCAAAAGTACTTCCGCTGTCGAAAATGTCATAATGATTTTAACTGTCAAAGATTTTATCTGTAAAAATTACAATAAAGCCCATGCCTTTTTGTATCTATTGCGCTGATATTTATTTTCTTTATAAAAAAAGGTAAGGGATATACGTCATTTTTTTTGTCAATTTCTTTATTTACGAGAGACAATTTCACATGTTCAATGACATTTGATACCAATTGACAGGTCTATAAAATGCTGAATGTGGAAATGGATGGTCTACCTATACGCTCCGGAGGGATCCAAGCAACATTGCCAAGCAGGCACTCGACTGGAATCCTCAAAACAACAGGAAAAAAAATTAAGTTTTTAATAATAAAAAAATGTGATAACAATATATAAGATGAAATAGAGTACACACGTAAGAAGTGAAACTTCTTTATGACCTTAGTTTTCGAATAATTTCTACCACATGCAACTTTACAGAATTTGGTTGAATAAAGTTAAATTAGAGAATTTCTACATTAAATAAAATACTAAATATAAATTCTGAAATTATTACATTATATTTTTTTAATTAACCAAGAAATGTGATGGTTATTTTTTTTCCAACGCCGATAAAGAAGTTTCACTTCAAAAATATTTTGAAACCCCTATTTTGATAGCTGTATAGCTAGCACATAGGTTACGTGCAGTCGACTGGTCGTTTACAAACAGCGGTTGAAAATTATAAGCAATTAAGCTATCATTAAGAGTATTCTCGAAGACTGCAATTTGCCACGGTGTGAGGGGCAGAGGGGGTAATTAAGGGCATAGAACAGTTTTTATGGTGTGCCTTCATACATGCGCAAGAGTTTCAAAACAAGTGTGGTCCATCTTTATCAGTCTTGTAACTCCAAGACAAGTTATATTGGCTAATATATAAGGCAAATTTTATGTTTCGTCGACGTCGTTTTACTGAGGATAGCTGAACGGGACAACATCATAAGAAAATACTGATGGAATTGTTGCATTATTGATTAACATCAGATGGCCCGTTTGCCCCCAATATGAGGCTAAAACTCTTTATTAATTTAAGACAATAGTATTATTTAGCGATAATATGCAATCTATGAATGTTCTGAAGAAAAAAGGCTGCATTGTTGAGATGGAGTTTCCCTGGAACTCTAAAACTGTATACAAGAGGTCGGGGATAGGTCGTGGTGCGGGAATTAATAAAAAGCCACTTGACCATTTCCAATAGTATACCCTAAATTCTTGTATCATGTCTAAGTGAATCTTCAGACAGATGCGTCTTTGAGGCAGCGCCGCGGCCGCCTTTGACCATAACCACAAGTAGTCTAGCTATTCTGTGTTAATATACAGTTATGCACCTGTTTCCGTTTTAACTAGAAGTTATAATAGATAAGGTTAAGTCTAGCGCTGACACGCCCTAATTACCTGCATAATTCGACAGTTTTTGTTTTAATACCTATTAATATTTATTTACGCCATATTTGTTATTTTCATCATCATTGTTCAACTCATCTATATACTGTAAAGAATAACCTTATGCAGACATCTGAATGCGCACACAAATTTACAGTATTAACCTAGATAAAATCAGTAGTAATTAAAATGAAATCGTTTATTTGCTATGATAGTGGTACAATTCGATACATTAATTATAAAAATCAGCACAATCCGCCATATATATATAGGCGTTCAAATGTCATATTGATATGTCATATTGACATATATTACAAACATTAACATAATGTCATAATAATAGTTAAGTTATTAAGAATTATTGTCGAACTTATAATCTAGATATTCGCCCACGCTATAAAAGCACCTTGCCTTTGAAAATGTAATCACCTTCCCTTTGAAAGAATTGCACGCCACTATAACTTCTAGGAAGGAAAACTGATAAATCAAAAATTTTAAAGTTTGGTATCTGTGGCAGTGTGCCTTTAATGCTGGCGATTTCTTGCTTATTGCGTCCTTAATGTTTGTTTACCTGGAATATCTTACCAAGGAATTGTAGATAAAATATAACATTATCGTTCTGTAGGTAGCAGCTCTAAATTAATATTATTGTGTGGTGACAGTATTGGGATTAAAAAACCCACATTACTGAAGCAATCACTAAACTTTTGGAATTTGGCAGAGAAAAAAAATGTAAAATAACACTTTGTTCTTTTCCATATGCAAGCAATATGGATTATAAATTTAATCAACAGATTTATATTTTAAATCAATTTATGCACCATCTGACATGTCGTCATAGTGACGTATTTTTATATTTTGATTGTAACAAGTTTGTTACTAAATTTACACTGACCAAAGATACATTGTATCTTTCTTATAAAATAAAAAATCAAATTGCTAAGCTGTTAGCATATAATTTTAAAGAAACTGTCTCATTGACAAAGAAATATGATTCTGATTATAATAAAAAGGTATCCGTGACATATAGTAAAACTGTAATGAAAAATGTACCTTCTACAAATTTAAACTAGCACCTAAGACAAAAGCCAAGCCAGTTTTATTAAATATTGTTTATCAAAATGTACAAGGTTTGGCTGGCAAGGAATTAGAATTAGAACTGTTTACAAAAAGTCGCGAAATTGAAGTTATTTGCATTACGGAACATTGGCTAAGAAGTTATGAAGCTGTTGTCATTGACAACTTCTTCATAACAGAAAAATATTTACAAATTTTAAGGGTATAGTTGAAATGTGAACCCTTGCCTCTAAAAAACTCCAATTTCGTTGAAATTGTGCGTGAATTGGGTTTGCATGAGTTTGCAGCCTCCAACAAGTAGTGATACTGACATGTCAAATCGGATTTCTAGTAAACGCAAAAATTCGGTCTCGCCCGAGAAATCTGCCGTTCTAACTCAAATCGGCCTGCTGGTAAATCCGCCACTGTAATTTAGAAAGAAAATTCCATCGTTGAACTCAGAACATTAGAGTCACACGCATGCAACCCTAGACTGCAACATAAAACCTACATACATTCATATTTATTTTATTTATGTGAATTAGTTCTCGCCCCGAAAACATTACGGGATTTTACTCTCGAACTGTATAAGTTGTATAATACTTTTCACACGGTTTCAATCAAGTTTAATCTTTATTTTAAATCAATATTCACATCCGGATCGTGTGAATTTATCTCGTGAAAGACTCGATGGTGAAAGCAACATTTTTAACGTAATCTTTGAAAGTATGCTTTTTGTAATAAAAACTTTGCAATAATGATATAGGTACAATCTAAGCCTTGGATATTCTGCCTCACATAATGTCCTGCAACTTTTTCTCACACAAAGGTAAATTTTTACATAGTATTTCCATACTACATCATCATTTATATCATCATAGTAAATTTCTTTGTTAAATTGCCACTACGTCAACACATTATAAAGACAATGGCAAGCGGCAGGGTGGAAGTTCTTTGAAGCCTTAGACTCTAAGGCGTAGAGGTACGTACTTTTGTATAGACTTTAGAGGTACGTACTTAGGTATGGGATGCTATTTATGTAGATGTTATATATGTTAATAATTATTATTCAGACGGTACATTACTCCGACAATTATTTTATAGATATACAAATAGGGTAAAGAAAAAATTTAAAGATATTTTATTATTTATTTATTTCAAACATAAATAGGGTTCGTTATGAATAGCCGACGGCGGCACCGGCCGCGGTACTCCCTGCTAGATAACGGACGAGGCTCTGGCGACCGAGCAATGGCGGTATATCCATACAACCGGCTGGGCAACCAACCGAAGAGGCAACAGCGGCCTTGAAGTATAAATAACTCCAAAAATGTCTGGGAGTGGAAGGCAACGGGAAACCACCACTCCTAATTTCCCAAGAGAGTCAGCATGAAAGGTCTAAGAACAGAAAGTGGTATGTCTGGCAATCCGGATGACGCCCGGCGCCATCTTCCCGGGAGAGGTGGTGTGAAATATGCTACCGGCCATGCGGCAGTTGATCGTCAGGCGCCGCATGGAAATTCAGCTACTGATGAAACTAACATCTACAAATCGATTCGTCATCCCCATCTCATCGGAACGTGGAATGTGCGCGGTCTTAATCAATCAGGTAAACTGAGAATTGTGGAAAACGAAATGCACAGAAAGAATATTCACCTGCTAGGGCTAAGCGAAACACACTGGAAAGGACAGGGTCATTTTACAACAGACCTAGGAAGTACAGTATATTTCTCGGGCCCGGAACTCGAACATAGCAGAGGAGTGGCCTTTGTTGTGCCGCGATCGCTGAACAGGTGTGTTATAGGATATAGACCAGTTTGTGATCGTATAATTACAGTTAAAATCAACACCATACCTTGTAAGCTAAATATCGTACAGGTATACGCGCCCACATCGCAATCTACTGTAGAAGAAGTGGAGAACTTTTACGAAACGCTGAGTAAGACACTGAAAGAACTTCCAAAAAGAGAAGTTACCATCATCTTGGGGGACTTCAATGCCAAAGTTGGGATAACAACAGACGATGACCATCTTCGCCGTATTGCGGGCAGATTTGGGATCGGAGAACGTAATGATCGAGGCGAGCGTTTGCTACAGTTTTGCTGTGAAGAAAACTTTACCATCACCAATACATGCTTCAAGAAACACATCCGAAGACTGTACACCTGGGTATCCCCTGGCGACAGATGTCGAAATCAAATAGACTATATATTAATAGGGGCCCGATGGAGAAGCTCAGTGACGAACGCTACTACTTACCCGGGTGCTGACTGTGGATCCGATCATCAGCTCCTCGTGGCAACTGTGCAAGTGCGTTTTAAGAGAATATATAAACCTAAGCAGGGTCCAAATATGCAACGTCTAAACGCCGATGGATTCAGACAAGGTATTGCTCAGAAAATGATTGTGTTTCATAATGAAGAGAGAGATAGTAACAGCAAATGGGAGAGTCTCAAAAGGGTGATCGAAGAAACAGTTAGAGAAAACATGCTAGTGAAACCCGTAATGAAAGATTTCATAACACCAAAGACGGCCAAAGTCATCCTAGAGAGACGGGAACTAAAGGAAAATGGTATTCGCTCGCTAGAAGATCAGCAACGGTATGCAGATTTAAGCCGTCTGGTTCAACTTTACTGTCGGAAAGACTATGAACATCACATCAACGAAATCTGTCTCGAAATCGAACAGCACTCTTTGAAAAACGAATCCAGATATCTTTTTCAAAAAGTAAAAGAACTGACTGGTACTCGTAAGCCAAGAACGTGTGCTATCGAAGGTACAGATGGGCGTCTAATTACAGATGTGGCTCAAGTGTTGGACCGCTGGAAGAACTACTGCGCGGAACTATATGACGCTGAAGGGATTAGCAAGAGCAGCTCATGGGCAACAGAAGAGCCTGATATTCTACCATCTGAAATTGAGCATGCCATCAAAGCTCTCAAGTGCAACAAATCGCCAGGTAAAGATGGTGTGACAGCCGAAATATTAAAAAACCTAGGTCACCGAGGTACAAAGGCTATTATCGAGATCTGCAACACCATCTGGCGGTCTGGAAGGTGGCCAAATGACTGGACAGAATCGGTGTTTATACCTCTGCACAAGAAAGGCTCTTCTAAAGTCTGTGGGAATTACAGAACTATAGCATTGATATCTAATGCGAGTAAGATCCTTCTCCATGTAATTAACCGACGTCTTAATTACTACCTTAGCCGACAAATACCTGAGGAGCAGGCAGGCTTCGTTAGAGGCAAAGGAACGCGGGAACAAATCCTTAACATTCGCCAAATCATTGAAAAGAGTAGGGAATTCAACACTCCCGTGATCTTATGCTTTGTTGACTATACAAAAGCCTTTGACTATGTGCAATGGGATAAACTATGGAGGGTTCTACTTGAGATGGGAGTTCCTGAACACCTCGTAGCTTTAATACAGAATTTGTACATAGAAAACCGTTCCTTCATCAGGATGGGCACTGAATACTCCAATATGTTCCAAACAAAAAAAGGTGTGAGACAGGGCTGCATTCTGTCACCCGCACTATTTAACATATATGGAGAGTACATTATTCGGAAGACAATGGAAAATTGGGAGAAGGGTTTTGCAGTAGGCGGAAAGAGAATAGCAAACCTACGATATGCTGACGACACGGATCTTCTGGCAACATCCATGGAAGATATGGAAGAACTGTTCCAAAGACTCGAGTTAGAAAGCACAAACATAGGCCTCGCAGTGAACAGAACAAAAACTAAACTGATGTTAGTGGATCGAGCCAGTAAGCTTCCACGTGTCACTTGTAACATTCCTGGAATTAATATCGTAGACCGCTTTATATATCTTGGATCCCAGATCTCCAACGACGGCAGCTCTGTCCCCGAAATAAAAAGGCGAATCGGCATGGCTAAGGATGCCATGACACGTTTAGGCAACATCTGGAAGAAAAGAGGAATTGGCATCAAAACTAAAATAAGACTGATACGGGCTCTGGTTTTCCCTATCTTCCTGTATGGAGTAGAAACGTGGACCATCCTGGCTCGAGAACGACAAAGAATCGATGCCTTTGAGATGTGGTGCTGGCGGCGAATGCTCAGAATACCGTGGACTGCGAAGCGCACCAACACATCAATCCTGACCCAACTTCGCATACGAACTCGCTTGTCTACCGTATGCCTACAGCAAATCGTATCGTATTTCGGCCACACAATGCGCAAAGGCGATGAGAACTTGGAGAAGCTGATCGTGGTTGGTAACACAGAAGGCAAAAGATCACGTGGCCGTTCACCAAGCAGATGGACCGATCAAGTGAAAGACTCATCGTCTTCAAAGCTATACAATGTTATAAGAGAAGCGCTGGACAGAAACCGGTGGAAGCAGATAGTCCGCGCTAAATGTTTCGTTGCTGACCACGACGCTCAGAAATGAGCTGCCGACTAAAGAGAGAGAGATTTCAAACATACACATTATCTTTACGACAATGTGGAGAAACATTTAATAAAAATATAATAATGTACATAAAAATTAGACACATAATTTACACAAT
This sequence comes from Pieris rapae, assembly GCF_905147795.1. Lineage (NCBI taxonomy): Eukaryota > Metazoa > Arthropoda > Insecta > Lepidoptera > Pieridae > Pieris > Pieris rapae. Next base: position 996,310 of record NC_059529.1, on the reverse strand, counting down.
ATCGCTACTGTGAATTCACTGTGCGAACATACAAATATGTCGATAGTATCGGAGACAGCATTTAGTAAGCGCAACGCCCTGGATAACGGGGATCTGTGCAACAGACTAGTTCTTGCCTTTGGTATCGCAAATAACCTTCGCTGTCGCCTTCGCACATATCCCACAGGTACTAAGAAACACAGTTCCTGGAGTACACTCGGGTAACACACTATCCCTCTCAAGACTCAGTACGTAGTAGGCCAACTGTAATATATTGTTACGTTCAAGAACACGTGAGCGTTAAAGATTTAAGTTGGCGCCTGGTAGGTAGTACTGGTAACCCCAGAGCTGGTGTTTTTTCGCTCAGCGAATAGGTTTCCCAATACAGCGAGGATATGCCAGCATTGGAGATGGTGGGAAGCGTCATTTAAATATCAGATAAGCCTCCCGCGCGATTGCCTCGTATTATATTATTCAAAAAATAACACTATTGTATTTACTGAACCATTATGGTCATAACTCTTTAGTTATGTCACAAAGTTGACCGCTCTACGCTCCAACAGGAAGACGAGAATATGTAAAAGAAAATATCGTTTTGAGTACTCCATACGCTTCGTTTTAGTGCGAACCAAACCTATTAAAACATAAGGTATACTTAATTTTAGTAAGGATAAATGTTTATTTATCGCTAATTTTTTTGTTCGCTATAAATCGCTAATAATATTAGACCAAACATTGTTTTAAACTCCAACGGCCAAAACAAACTGTGATTTATTAACCCATTCTGAAAAGGCCTACAAGCTACAACGCATAGTTCGAATGCTATGCGATTATAACGGAATAAACTGTATTTATTTGGAGCTGGATAAATAAAGCATTATTGAGTGCCTGATTGTATTTTTTTTCTCAAGAGAGATTGATAGTCTAGAGAGAATAGAGAGTAGATTATCTAGTTGATAAAAGGGCCTGGGACTAGTGCTGGGCAGGCTACTTCTAATTAATTTGCTATATTTGTTTTAAATATTGTAGAATTGTTTGATGATTTGCTTTTTTTTTTAAAAAAGAGTATCGGGTGTTTAATAGACCGGCTTTTTCTCTCGGTCAGCACCCTCTGTCTTCTTTGCCGATGAGTAGAGATGCCAACAGGTTCGAATTTAATGACGTGGAATAAGTGATACCATGATCTTATATTCCAAAATAAACGTAGGTATTTAATTTTATTTTTTATTTTTTTATAGTATTTTTATTTTTTTGGAAGATTTATGTTAACTAAAATGGTCATATATAAAAGATAAAGATCTTGTAACATATACTGTAGATATGTATGATGTAAAAATAAAAGAACAAACAACCAATACCTGTCCACATCGTATCCCTAACTTTATAGTTATTTCGAAAGTTAGATCAGTCTGAAGATTTTTTTAAATTATAGACTTTATTCGTGTTTAGTTTTGTAAAAAGTATATGTATTAGGTATATATTTTTGCACTTCCTGCTTACCTTGCGGATAAAGAGCCTGGAAGATATCGCTCGAAAGCGATAACGCCGCCAGATGCCTTTCTATTAATTTAATTGTGTTCCATTTTGATTATCGTAATACAACGAAATGTTTATAATCGCAATTGCGAGCCTTCTATTAATGTAACTTATTATATATATATTTTTTTTTAAATATTCTTCCTAAATATTTTCTTTATATCTGGCTTCCAGCCTTTTTTAACAAATTCTCTTCCAACCATAAAATCACAATCGCACCGGTATCATTTGAGCGTGTAATTCATCGGGTGTGGGCATTACGGCCGGTGTAAAATTAACTGACTATAGATCAAAGGCGCCGCAACCCTCTCCCTTTGAGCGAGCCGCCATTGTCTCACACATGTTTTAATTTCTGTTTACCTCAGGGCTGCCATCAGCTGGTTTTTACACAATGGATACTATATAGGATACGTTGATACTTGATAGTGAAGACAACGGTGACTTACGTCATGTAAAAGTAGCCAAAATTAAGTTAAATATTAAAAAGAAACTTGCCTGTTTCTCCGAGGGATCCAACAGGGTTGCACCAAGATTAAAAAGCTGTTAAACTATTTAATGACCTTCCTAGAAGTTATTACCGTGTATTGCTTTCAAAGGGAAGGTGATTCAATTTTAAAAGACAAGGTGCCTTTACTACTACCATAGATAATTTAGACCGTCAGTTTTGACATGAATTATAAATAATAAAGGCCGGCCACGCACTCGCCAGCTCTCTGGCATTGAGAGTGTCCATGTTCTGCGGTATCACTTAACATCAGGTGAGCCTCTTGCCCGTTTGCCCCCTGTTCTATAAAAAAATATATATCTTAATTGTTAGTATGTTAGTTATTTATAATGACATTTGCATGCCTATTCTTATATGTCTGCGTATTTATAATTCTGAATGTACTACTTTAATAAAATTGTCCAATACGAGAGAGTAGCTAATGAGAAAAAAAATGACGATGTGACGTCATTACCAGCATAATATAAGCATCTTCTAAGTTAGATTAACCTTTTGGATCTGGATTGGGTTTTTGGATCTAGGACGCGATGGCTTCTTCATGGTCCGTCACTTTGGGGGTGTGTGCCAATTTATTTTATTTCGTGCGTAAGTAATATAAAAAATGATTCAGTTTATGATCTGTGTGACAACCATGAAATGTTTATTATCGATGCAATTTAAAATTGTATTTTGAGGTCATAATTGTGTGTTCAATTGATTGTTTTCGTGTGCAGTCATCAGGGCGTGAAATAAATTATATATTACTATTAGATCCTTATAACGTTTTTATTTTTATAAAATGTGCCGCAGACAATTTATTTAGGTGTGTTATTTTGCTGGTTACTTTGCAAATTTGTATATATTATTCTTATTTTATGAATATAAAATTATTGTTAATTTTTTACACATGATACTATATACTTTTACATAAAGATAGAAACATGCATAAGTTTCTACCTTAACATATATGTATAAATTACGCGAAACGTTTGTGCTCTGGACTCCTAAACTACTTAACCGATTTCAATCAAATTTGCACGCCGTGTGCAGTTTGATCTGACTTAAAAGATAGCTTACATGTATAATGCTTTTCCACGTGTGTATGTCACTGAACTCCTAATAAACAGCTGAACTTATAAATGACTTTTGGAAGCGTTTGCGTGGAACAATGGATGGTTTAGATTCACAAATCAACCCGGCAGAAGGCGCTGCAGTCGGTATTTTTAAACTTTGTATAATATCCTAATCGCTTGAAATCTCATGCATGATCATTTCTGTTAGGTTATCCAGTTCAGCTTTTAATTGTAGTTCGTAGATCGTCAATTCGACTCGTACAATTTGACACTAAAAATATAATATATGATATAAAGATGATATAAAATCTTGGCAATTGCCTGAGTAGTTTAAACTAAATACATAAAAAACTAAGCAGTTTTCATCGGGACTGATAGAATTAGTTAACGTTCGTATATGTTCATATAATATTATGTCCAGTGTTCTAAGTTGGTAATATTTCGAACATTTTGTGATATCATAATGTAAATCATTCAAAACAACATTTATTCTGGACTAGATGTCTATGTCAAATGTTTTGTATCTTCTTCTTTAATTATATCTTAACTATATCATATGTAAAAATAATTTTAATATGTTCCTTAAAATGTAATATCTAAAATATATTTTTAAAACGAGTCCCTTTAGGCAAGGTTCCGAAGATACTGGCAGAGTTCCCCCTTTTAATTGCTAGAATAATTCTAGATAATATTATGTTAATACCCTAACTGCTTGATATACCAATTTACTATATGTATGACATAATCGCGGTTAAGGAACCCCAATATCTGTAAATAGTTTTAATGGCGGATGTGTATGGGCCATTGAAAGGCGACTATATCCCGAATGTCAACTCTTTGATCTATTTTTTAAGTGTGGTAGCGTTTTGGAGATCAAAAGAATAACATGAGTGTCAATTAAACTTGATACGGGTGTACTTAAGTCCACAGAAAAAGGTTTTATATTTTAGTTATCTATGAATAGACTCGTGGCGGGCGAACTGTATTGATAACCTGTGGTTTTGCTTTTAAGAAAATGACAATTGACAATTACTGTTCGATAACTAATTTAATTAATTAAAATTAGTGGCGCTCCAACTTATGTCTGGGCCTCAGATTTCTGTATCTGTTTCATGATCATTTGTCAGTCTAATGTCCATGAATGATGTAGGTGATCAGCCTCCAGTGCCTGACACACGCCTTCGACTTATTGGATCTAAGACAAGCCGGTTTCGTCACTATAATATTTTTCTTCACGTTTCGAGTGAATGTCAGCTGGAGATTGAGAATCGAAAGCTGATGCCTCTAAGCCAACACTGCTTTATGCTTCATTAGTGGAAATTATGATGTAATGTATTCTAAATGATGTTATGAGTTCTATGACATTTTTAAAGGTAATTTTATGTGCAGAATCCGATAAATTAAGTATTTTGCGCATTTTGAATAAGTTTATAAACGGCTATTTTAGTTTGTAAGAAATAATAACGAAAGGATAATATAATAATATGACACATTTTTGCGTCTCTTTTATATTGTTCGTTACATATATATTGTGTGTGGTGTCCATTATGTGGTGAGTCAGAAACGCAATGCGTGTTCATTAAGTGGTGGTTTTATTTTCCACTGACAGTGATGTCTACAAAATATTCCCCCTATAACCAAGTTTAAATACCCCTAAACATCGATTGAAAATTATGTACTAAAGTTTTTTTACACTCGCTTTAACAGGTTCTTTATATGCATCAAAAATACTTCAAATAGAATGTTGAAATTGGAGTATTACAGCTTTTTGATCTGTCAGTTATAACAACGCTTAGAGTTTAGTTTGATTGGATTTTAGGCTTAATAAAAAAAAATTGATTCCGGCAATAAAAAAATCATGTACATGGAGTCCCCTTTTCAGGGGGTAATTACTGATGACAAAAGTTAAGTACACTGTATTTATTATCCACTCAACTATATATGGTATATATGCACTGTTACATTATTATTTTATAAATAAGCCGTCTAACTCTAAACAACTAACACATCGTAACAATACGTTTAAATTCTCAGAAGACAGATCTCTCCTAGTAAACCCCTTCTACATTTTATGGTCTCATAAACGTTGCGCAACCTAACCTTCTTTATTGTTCTCTTCTGTGATTTAAACTATCATAAAGCTGTGAAATGTAACAAAGCTGTAACAGACAAAATCTAAAGGCTTATAAAGAATAATTTGCACCTTTTATGATAGTGTAAATAGGTTTAACAAAAAATAATTGTTTGAAGATTTTTATATGCCGCCTCTTTATGATTATTTTTAATGTATGTAATGTATGTATATAATTAGATTATATAAAAAGCTATAAAGTATGTCGAGTACTACTTAAATATTTAATATTAATAATAAAAATAGTAGAGAGGTTCAACGTAGAATCTCCCAAATTCCGTTTGTAAAAACCAACCTTGACTCTCATTAAAATAATTCGCGAATATAACACAATGATATGGATTAACAAAAATATAAATATTTTTTAAGTCAACGTTGGATGTTGGAATAGAAATATTCAAACATCATCCGAATAGAGTTTTTAAAAATCACTTTAAATCACAGTTTTGGTAAAAAAATATAATTCTGTTAATGATTATTATTTGCCTATTAATTTGGTAATAAATAATGTAAGTACAAACTAATATATTTTAAGAATGTGTGTCATATTATTATAGTGAACTAGGTATATTATCTCTGGGTTTACCGGTACTCTACCAGGCGCCAACTAAAGTCTTTCATTAATATTATAATTAAAATTAGTTCTAAAAAGAACATTTGCCTATTTCATTCACAAATAAAGAAACAGATACAGGAATCTGAGGCCCAGAATTAAAAAGGTTGCACCGCCACTGGTTTACTCACTAGTTACTGGGGCAAACGAGCATTCGGGACGCCCATAAAGAACAGTTATCGCACCATGGACACCCATTTTTAGTGTGTTGTCGGCCTTTGAGAGAAGATTAAGTAGGATATTCGTTTAAAAATTAGATACGATATCTATATTATTAAGTATTGTTTAGCCACTATTGTACCTATAAAGGCTTCTAAAGACCCCGCTAAACCATTGTCAAAAGATTATTACCAAATTTACATAATGTATGTCATTACGGCATCATTATGTCATGAATTAATAGTCAGCTGTCAGCACGTTAATGTTGCATTATTCATGTTTGCTACTGACAATATGAACTTCGTATGTAAATGTATGAACGTGTGTAGGCGCTGGTGTCTGACATGTATAAAAATACAAATGTAAGCTGTGTTATAACTGTTTTGTCGATAAAGAACTTTTAATTCATTAGAAAAATGATGAAAATCACTGAAATTTTGACGCGTGTTCTAATATTCCAATTCAAAACAGTCGACCTATGTATTCCTCTCTTGAAACTAAAGTATTTTTGTTTCTTTCTGTCAAATTGTGTTTACGCTCTCTTAAAAAGGGACAGGACTACTTTAGTAAAAAAAGTGCAAGTGTAGTATTATGAAGGCTTCATAATACATTCCACATACATTGCGGTTAATAAAAAAATATTAAATAACAAATAAAAACAACAAAACTTAATTATAAACATTGAAGTGTCATTTATATGGATCGTGAAAAATATATAATTGTCATATGAAGAACCATAAGCTTGCATTGTCAGGTTTTGGTTTGTCCGTTGGACATAGGCCTCCTCCATCCGGTTCCACTCGTAACAGACGTGAGCCAGGCGCGACCAGGTGACACCAGCGACGGCGAAAATGTGTTCCGCCCGTACATTTAGTCCTAACATGCTCTTTACGGCAGATCGTAAACAAATTTAAATTATCTTTTATCATGGTTCACATTGTTTTGTATATGCGTATAGACGCGTACACTACAAGACAATTTAAAGGTTAACTATTACATTATAATTATTTATAATAAGATATGGTAAGAATATTATAGATATATTTGTGTGTCATTAAAGATAATACTCTTATTAAAGGCCGGTCACCTACATGTTGGATTCATCAGATTAAGTCTGCCGTAAGAGAATCAGTGCAGCAGGATGATCTCCAATAGGCAACGATGGCGGAACGTCGAGAAGCGCATCACATCTGCCACTTCTATTACCACGTCATAGCGACTGCTGTCAAGAGTGTACCGAATGAGAAGAAGAAAGATAATACTAGTATATTTTTTTTAAACGAGAAAGAATGGGAGATTCTGAAATTTAGTGCCTATGACTCCCGTATGTCCAGGGTTTAGGGGAGGGCTACAGCAAAAAGACTCCCACAATAGACTTCGGAAACAATGTTTTGAATAATTCTGACTAGTAAACTTTGCTTTTGATATACATATTTTGATATACTCATAAGCTTGTGCAAGTTTTTGTTACGCCACGCATTTATAACAAAATCATTTTTTTTTAACGCATCAATAATTGCGTTGTGTGTGAACTACACAAATAACATTCATTTAAAAACTCGATTTTGATGTCACTGCAAATTGAGCTAATTTCATACCGTACCTATTTTAAAGGTTCTAAATAAAATACCCGCGAGTGTACACCTCTCCACGGGAGTCCAAGTTAACACCTACTCGCTCCACATGAGGCCCTTTTTTTAACAATTGAACAACACCGCACATGTCAACAAATATATAAGTCTAAAGTGACAAGATTTTAGTTATGTGGTGAATCTAAAAGTTTTCAAGAAAGAAATTATTTCAATTGACCCAGAATTTATGTATAGAGATATAATGAGCGTTTTTATTTGACAGGGACTAGCCTGGACGCGCCAAAAGGGCAGCCACGCAGTCCATGGCACCCATTTGACTAGGTGTTGGCGGCCTTTGATGTAGGAGTATGTTCTTTGTAAATGTTACTGAAATGGTTCAAGAACGTTACCTTACAATGCTTTGTAATCGTTTTCACTTGCGTGGTGCACTTGCAAGTTAGATACTCTTAAAACTCCAACGTGACTTTAATTTAATTTTAAGACAAATATTGTTTAGTGTGCCAATAACCAATAGACGGATTATAATAGCCATCAGTCGATACAAGCTATCTATAGTAGGTCGGATCGGTGTATATAGACCTTTGTATGAAAGTGACAGTTCAACTGTGCCAATATCCTATCTTAAGATTTTAACTTACACCAGTTTTTAAATAATTAAAAAGCTACTTGATATGTTTTAAACATAGACATGTATATTTAAATATTATTTGATCGGTTTTATTTACTATATTTGGTTTACATTGATTATCAAATATGAGTGTAAAGAGCGAAGAGATTGCATTCTATCCGTCGCCAAAAATGGATTTTCTTCGTAGTGTTTGGTTATTGGGATGCAGATGGGAGATCGATCGACTGTCACGGTCTGATGGTTTTCAATCTGAGATTGTGGATTTATTATTAGGTTCGGGCAATAACTGACGTTGATAGTTCTTTCTGCCTTTTGCGTCGGTAGTTTGATCTGTTGGTGCAACAACGATCCTCGAACGCAAGACGATAGCTTTAAATAAAACCAAATCTTGGCCGAAGTATTAAAACCTTTTATACTATTTCCTGGTATACGAAATGGTGTTCCATAATTACTGTCATTTGGCAGGAAAAACATGATATAGGATTTGGCGTTGGTCGATAATAGGTGTAATTTTAAAAGCATTTGTATGGGATCATTTCAAAGTTAGCCAACTATAAGATCTTCACCGAATTTGAAAACAAAAAGCTCGTCATAGTTTTTGCGTGACGGAGTTTTATTCCCGACAGCATTCCGCTTAAATTATCTGCGGTGACCATTATATTGTTGAATAACAAAGGATATAATATTAGGTCTGTGCCTCAGATTTCTGTATATTTCATAATCATTTTTTAAACTAAGACGGTTTCCTCGCTATATTTTCTTTCACCGTTCGAGCTGAAATTCGCACATATTTCATTGGCGCATAGCTGGGGATCGAATCTACGACCTCAAGGATGAGAGTGTTTATGTTATTTTAGTCTTGTTTTTTGTGTATCTATATCTATTGTATATACATCATGTGTTTTATGTTTGTATAGCTTTCGTTAATTTGCCTTTTTAAATAAAATAAAAAAAATTATCGCACTGTCTCATAAAATACAAAATCATATGCGCTCAAAAGTCCCGCAAATCAGGCCTGTTTTTGTCATTCAACGGCGAATTCATTTAATTGTGTCTACGACCCTCGATCTCGCCTGGCCCGCAACAATAATTGTGTCCTTCCCAACTGGCAACTTTTTGGCCACTATAGAACCGCTAATAAAGCGGCGGTATGATGATGACAACTCATCGTCAAGGTCATTACGCTTTTTGTTAGAGTCGAAGCGATGGGTTTGATAATTTTATTGCTGACAGAGGATATATTTGAGTAGTGGCGAATATTAGTATTTTTAAAGATTTTGTTTGCGTCAGCAGCTGAGGAGTAAACAGAAGTCGAAGAAGAAGAAAGGTGGTTATGGTTCCATAGATATACTCTAGTACACCATGAGGATATGATAGTAAAAGAGATTAGACTGGAAAATAAACATATTTAAAAATTTTAAATTTTTTTATAAATAAATAAACACGTTTTCACGGTTTCAAACAAGCAAATATAGACTCTTCAAAGATAACATACACAGCACAGGCGCTAATTACAAATTTAAGTTGGCGCCTGGTAGTTACTACCGGTGACCACAGAGTTGGAGCTTTTCTGGTCCAACGAATAAGTATGGAAATACTTACAACGAGGAAAAGCCAGTGTTGCCAGCCGTTAAAGGTACACTGCAACCGGGACCAAACTTTTTAAATTTTCATGATTTTTTTAAATATATTGTATTATTACATTGTAGGTTAAGAAAGTTTTAAATACTGTATGATTGCAATCCATATATATATCAATTAAATTACATTCCACAATAAACTACGTACAATCTCTGTCCCAAACCTGTTAATCAAATCATAAGCGGAATCAATGACTACTGGCAGAGGAGTTCGAGTCAGATAGGACTTGCTTCCATCTGAATATATTATACTGAGAACTGGATAGACGTTTGCCCCCAATCTCTGATGTGCTAAGTAAGATGTCGCCTGTCCTCACCGCCGTTTAAAGATTCTACTGTCTATGGAAGATAGATGGAAGCAGAGTTCGAAATAGTATAACGTTCATAAATTGCGTGACCGCTATTATAATATTTATAATGAGCTCGATAAATCGCTGGCGCAGTGATCGATGTTGTGTGTTATCGTTTTGGTTACATTAGCGTATTGTAATTCAGTAGGCACTTCCTGCCAACATTTGCATGGCAATCAATCGCGCGCCGCCGACCAGGCCATATCTGACGTTTTAATTAGGATTCTCTACCCTGTGTACTTGTATTGTGGTCTAAGTCAAAACATTTGGAAACTTATGATAAGCCTGTATTCATCCATATGTTATTTATATATATCAAATCAAATCAAAAATATTCATATAGGTAACATAATGTACCCTTACAAGTAGCGGCACGAAACTCTAGCGATGACCGTTATTGCGCAGCAGTAAAAAATAAGGTACCTGAGGGGGGCTAGCGGAATGAAGAGCGTCGATTGGCTCTCCAGTCGCATTCCGTCCCCCGCACCACAGTACAGCACAGCAATCCCCTCCACGTATCGGCCAGCGCTAGACTTACGTGCCGCTGCCTATATGAACGTTAAAAAAAAAGAAATATACATTAAATTAATCTAATTTTACATTTACTGCCAGTTCTCAAATCAAGGGCGTAGAACGGAAGAGAAGAACTGGCAATAAACTCTCCGCCACTCTTTAATCGCCAAGTTTTTTTATACAATGTTTGCAAGGAGTGCAACCATTACACCATATTCCATATAGTTTATAACTCTTCTAACTTGAAGTAATTTGGTTCAATGGCGTCGTACAGTTGTGCTGGCGGCCTTAAAATTACACAAGGTAATTTTAAGGCCGCCAAATATCATAGTCCGCAACTAGACTCAAATTTGGTCCCTTTGCGTAAAGCCCTGGCCAATTTAGCCAGCCTAGCTCTTTCCAAAAGCACATAAATCTCCCGGGCAATTCACAGACTTCACGGAGCGACCTCACTGTTCCGAGGATTTCCGTTCATTGTTTAGCCATAGCCTCGTATTCCAGGACAACTTGGGTGACTGATTCCTTTGTTCCTCTTAAAATTACACAAGTGTTTAATTTTCTAGAGAAAAATTTATTCTTATAGGATTATCTATATATTATATTAGGTCGTTTAAAAATAGTTTGTAAAAAATATAATTATTATTAAATAATTACTGTAAAAAAAACCTATAATTTAACATGTTTTCTTGCACCACAACCCACAGTCCACGCATGCGTTCTTAATTAGGCATTCCGGTCTCGTCCGGGCTGCGTACGCGCTGGCGGCGCCTTTGACCACCATCCCGCTCTAACAATGCAACTATTCAGTCGCTCGTTCACTATACAGTGGCCCTTCTGTCCCTTTCAACATTAAACAACTCCCGTTCCCTTGAGAGGTCCACTTACACTGGTCATATGGGAGAAAGATAGAAAATGTTCTGAAACCACTATCGACCTTATTCTATGGGGCATAAAAACCTTTTTGACAACGTCTTTTGTGTTGTAAAGGTGTTATTGAAGTGATGTAATGAAGGGGCCTAATTGTGTATTCTCCATCATATGGCATAAAGATAAAATAGCAGTCTGATGGACTGAATGATTCTTGCATAAATGGGAGGTGTATGCTATAAATATATATGATAAACGTTACGTACGTAAACAATACGTTGGCCGAGTAGTATTGCTTTCAGTGTGCTACTCCTGTCCCTGTGGTCTTTCGATCCCCGGCTGTGCACCAATGACTGTGTGCATTCGCTCGAACGGTAAAGGAAAACTTCAGGAAAACTTGCCTTAGACCTAAACGGCGGCGTGTGCACAGGACGCTGATCTCCCACTATTGATAATACCGATTCAGAAGTCTGAGGCATAGGCCTAAAAAGGTGCTGGTGGAATCATTTCCCGAATGCGACGAATCGCCTAAATTAACTGACTAACGTTTAGATTACGGGTAGTTTTGATCGAACGTTATGCAAGTTGAGAACTAATTGTGAAGCGGCTGACTTGCCCAGCCAACCGGTTTCGGTTTTCCTTTGACGAAGCCGCGTTCGAAATTTGAATCAGTCCACTCCGAACACTTGTCGAGATAGGACGTGTTTTCGATTGTTACAAACTTTTACGTGTGATAAGTGTTTTTGTGACTGAGCTGAATGAATATGAATCAAAACAATATTTTATTAAGTTTCATTTTTGTGTTATGATGGCGCGGATTTTCTGTGTTTTACTCTTATCCTGGTTGGTTGCTGCCGATCAGGAGGATGCCGATGGTGGGAAATGTGAGAGAATCAAGCTGTCACAATGCCAGGATCTGCGGTATAACTGGACAGCTATGCCTAACCTTATGGGACATAGGGATCAAAAGGAGGCAGAGGAAGCGGTAAGGAATTTTGACGTCCTAGGAATACACACTGTTATCAGTGTATTGCATATACATATATTTTTAAAATAACTTCTATGAATTAACTATTTTTTTGTACATAACATTACGTATACCTTTCATTTACCATTATGATATAATATAATAGAGAATATACTGCAATAGTTCGTAAAGTATATATTATTCGTTAGAATAAATTAGGGTCAGTAAATTTTGTTTATAGCTTTCAAGGGGTGAGAGATGAACAAAGATAAATGAATTTTATTGCTTGTAAAACTGATATGGTATACGTAAACAGAAATTAGGGTTGCCGGGAATCGGGACTTCTAATTCTCTTTACAATACGTAACATAAATTCTCGCCTCTTTCGTACGATAGGGTTTATTTATCAGCCCTTGGATATATCCAATTCCTATTCATACAATACATTTCTTATCAACTGCGAAACAGTTACGTTTTAAAATATGTGTCAGTAAAGGTTAACCAGAAACTGGACCTTAGCAGTTTCCAACAGATTTCCATTCTTGATCGTAACTAAGGGAGCGTTTAAGTACGCAATTTTTGGAGATTCTTGCCTCCCCCCAATGTAACGCATCTTAACGTTTTTATGTACCCATTAGTAAAACGTTTCACAGTCCACCCAGTGACTCATTAAACCTTAAACTTGCCATTTATGTGGTATACAGTATCGGAAAGTCGAAAATAATATTAACAATAACGTAAAACTCAATCCCCGCCCTGCATCGTAAATTTAACCCCAACCCCCTCCCCCCCAAAATTCTTAACGTAGAACGCTCCCTAAGCATTTACTTAAAATGATTTGAATTCGTATTTTAATAACATTAAAACATCAAAGGCTTAAAGCGATTCAATTAAAACGTGTAACGATATAAAGATTTATCGTTTATCTCGGCAGATCAAAGCGTACGTTATCAAGACCGGTTTGCAGAAATGTACGTACGAATTACAAAGAACTTTGAAAGCATTTTTGAACCGTCTCACCAGGAGTGTTGGCCTTGTGGCTTCAGTGTGCGATTCATCTCTGAGGTCGTAGGTTCGAAGTGCATTAAGGGACCTATATAGGAAAATATCGTAAGGAAAGCGGTTTTAGACTCAAATAATTGACGACGTGTGTCAAAATCAATGTCAAAAATAATTTTAAATTTACTGTCCGTTCTCAAATCATCTTTGTAGAACGGAAAAGATGAACTGGCAATAAACCCTCCGCACTCTTTTTGATAGCCAATTTTATTTTCGTCACGCACAGGAGGCAGATCACCTACTTGCCTATAAGACAAATGATGATGATACAGTCTAAATCTCAGAAATGGTTACAGCGGCAATGATTTTTTTTTTAAATTAGTAGCCAGCTTGGAAAGTAGGTTCTGGCAAGAATCTGTTTGTTACACTATTTAGAAAAGAGTTTATTTAATAGGAGGAAGTAAAATATCCGACCATGAGCTCGTATTTCATCGTTCGTCATTTAAAAGGTATTTTTCAGCCAGGACTGTGATTGCTTGGCTCAATAGATTTCAGATAGATAAAATATATATTCGAATGAGTTTATTTTTAATCTGTGATGCAAATAACGTGTCGATTTACTCTTTATTAGAGATGTACTGTATATTTGACATTTATTAAGATAATAAATACAGGGGATGTAACGCATTCTTCCAATTAAAAGTTATTAAAAAAACATGAATAATTGAGTACTTGTGGAGACTTGTATTCTAACGGCCGAACCTAATAAGGATTATAGGAACTGTTACGACGTGAAAGGGCTTAGTGTGAAGGTTTTTCTCAAAGGTCAATAGTCACTATATACACACACATATATGTATTTAATACTGATGTATATTAGAATTAACAGAGAAAGTCTTAAAATTGCATATAACACAACGTTTTTACACTTATTCTACACATTCAAATTTCAAATTATATATACGTAACAGAATTATAAAAAAATAATTTTTAATGACATGAGATTTTTTAAACCTGAGCTTCTAAAGTACAGCAATTCCAGCTACAACACGGTAGATTGGTTCCGCGTAATAGGAAACGCGTTGTATGACCCACTTGTATTTGCCAATATTATTGTGTACAAATGATTCTTTTCACTTTAAAATGTATGTAATTGTTATGAGCCAAATATGTGCGTACAAATCATTGCAAACTTTACAATAATATAAAGTATGAAATTCACGCGTTATGTGGGGGAATACTAAGAATCGCGTAATAAGAAAATGCGTTATATGAGTAGCGTGACTACTTGACAATAAACTCCTTCAAGACTCAATAATAGAAATGAACGCAATTGGCCTAATTGAATTCAAGCGATCTGTTCCAGGCAACCTGTAACAAAAAATAGATAATGCAACAAAGCAATGCAAATAGAACATAATATGTAAACAGTGAAAAAAAAACGAAATATTAATAATTAATCTTTTTAATCGGACGAATTTTCCCGCGTATTTATCTATTATATTACGTGATATAAACATATTTTTTTTAAAAGTGTATCTGATTCTTCAATAACGTGTAGTTTAATATTTCACGCGCCATATCAGTACGATAGCGGTCTCTTTACCTAAAGATCAGCAATTTATTTTTATTTATAAGTGTTATCTTCTCGTAAGTGGCGATATTTATCGTTATCGGCGGCTTCAAAGGGACGTTTTTATTAACAAGTACACGGGGCCAAGACGTTTTGTTAATTTTTAGTGAAAGGGTGCCCGATGAGTACAATAATTATAGAAAAAAATGAAACGAAAACATTACAAAACAGAGAAAAACTTTATTTTATACACAACATTACATCTGTCTTAAAATTATAATGTTACTTGCTCTGTGCTCGGCTGAAAAGTATTGTTTTGAAATTTATCAAGTCTGAGGTCAACGAACTTTTGACAATTGACACTGATCAATTTTCACAGGTTATAATAAAGTTGTCGAAATACAGCTATGTCGAATTTTAACATGTCTTGCAAAAACGCTTATCTAGCATCGACACGTTTTTTCCATAATCCTATTTTTATCTTACAAACAAGAAACATCTATTGTTAAGGAAATAATAAGCCTTAAGATTTCCGGGTTGGGTCGAATTCAGTTTTAAGAACATTATCTGACCTCTATCTTGCTTTATGGGGCCGGCCCATTCACGAATCCCATCCCATGTTAGTTCATTCACCTATAAATTTATTACATTTGTGTATTTCATATAAATTTATATATAAGAATAGACACAAGACATGCTATGAAAACTTTAGAAAGAATCGATATTAAGTAGCACTAAAATTTTCGGCCACAGATTTCTGCAACCTCTTACTTCGTCAATTTTGGAGTCTATGATATACCGATCGCTGCACGATGCCATAGACTTCATACCTATAGAAATAATTACCTATACAAGTTATTAATAATATCGTCAATCAAAAATTGCCACAGACGATAATTTAAATAAAAAAAAACAATTCGTTGCGTAATTAAACAAAATACAGATAACATATATTTGATAACTTGTTTCCTGAAGCGGCTTCTTTGGCCTAAATTACTCATTTTTTGTACGAGGTGTTATTTCAGTGTAAAAGCACCCTATCATTAGCGCAGGTATGCGAGGATAATTTCACAAAGCCCGGTGTTACCATCACAAAAGAAAGTTATTAATAAATTTTGTCTATAGTAAAAAAAACTCAACCAATATCAAACGCATGAGGCATGGAGAATGCCGCGTGTTGTCCATTGAATTTTTTAGGCCAATATTATTTCTCCGGTCGAATCATGGACTCAGATTTTTACACCTTGTTCGAAGACCACAGACGCACTGTGGCACATCAAGATAACATACATGGTATATATATAACCAAAGCTTTCAAAACCAGAGCTTTTAGTTATACAGCTAAACTTTTGAAGAAAGTTTTCTCAGAATGATTCCGAATTTTTCTATTCGTTATAAATCAAAATCTAATATCTACCATCAAATCCAAATCGACACCGCAGGCTTCAAGGTAACGGCGGCGCCACAAAAACGGGGACGGGAACAAATTGCCCTCCCTAATTACGGCAGGTAGGAGGCCGCACAAAACCTTTGAAAAAAGTGCTAAGTTTTCTTTAACCGGTTTTGTACCGTGAATTGGATTAATTATTGCCATAAAACATTTTATAGTTTGTAATTCATGGTTAATACGCTCTGCATACATTAAAAAACGAATAAAAACAACGATGGTCGATTACTAATTAAATCTTAAAAAGGATGTGGGCCAGATTTCTGTGACTTTTCTTGTCAAAGACAAGGCGGTTTCCTTACGATGTTTAACTTCATCGTTCAATTGATTTTTTAGTCCATTGGTGCACAGTCGGGGATCTACGACCTCAGACAAGAATCGCACGCTGAAGCAACTAGACCAAACTGCTGCGGAATATCTCTATTTTTCCAAAAAACTATCTTATATATACGGAGGTTATAGCAATAATCACATTAATAAATAATTATATTAATCCCTCTATCCTTAACACCTGCCTAAGAATGATAAACGTAAAATACTTGATTAAAGCCGATAGGTTGTAAATGGCGCGGCGCGATCAAAGCCTGCGCGTGCGTCGACCCCGTCTTAAGGTAAAGATTTTTTGCGCAGCCCTCAAGGATAAATCATTGTTGATTGAAATTAATTACGGATCGTGATTTTAATTCGACGGTTTAATTTGGGGACCGGAACTTCGATGATAACTTATTTATTATAAAAACGTCCAAGAAAGGAGGTTGTCTTGCAAAGTATGTACCTATTTTTATTGTTTCCGCGCGTTCCAAATGGAAACAATCGTTTAGTAATCGAATCAAAGTAACACAAGATTAATTAGTAAGTATACTTAGCGCTAAGTCTTCCGTAAGTCAAAATTCAATCTAATGTTTTGATCTAAATCTCAAAAATCTATTATCACATCACATTACAAAAAGGTTTGTTGTAAGTAATTTCGTTGTCATATATAGTCTGTGCCGAAAGAGTAACTCCATTTTGATTATTATCTGTATACTCCACTGCCAGTAATAATTTTGCCTATGACCGTTACTTTCTAAAGAGCAATCGCAATATATTAAACACCAGTCATTATAAATAAATTCATCTATGCTCATTACATAAGGCTTATACGTAAGCCATAAATAAATAAGCTGTCGACACACCTGGTACTATTTAATTCGGATAACTAAGTATCGAATAAAACATCAGAGGTCTAGCACGTTTTGTATCTGTCGCTTCAATTTTTAAATTAATATAAAAATACATAAAGGCCTCTTATGGAACATTTTCATATTACGCGATTTAAGTATCTCGCATAACACTGGTATTCCCTTATAACGTGAGGATTTACACATTTCTGTATTGTGACATTTATGATTTGTATCTCGTTTAGTTCATTCACGTGAATCAATTGTATTTTTACATATACAACTACAACTACAACGCGTAAACAAACGCATTAAATATAACGTTAATATATAATTTTGTACCTCAAAACGTTACATAATTTTATTTTATTATTACCAAAATGTACAAAGGAGCAATAATAAATACTAAGCCATGTACAACCACAACTTTTCTCGGTGGGAGGCATCGGAATGCAGCCCAATTAAAAAGATACAGCTCGATGCATCCCAATCCGACACGCTTCGATCTCGACAATAATCCATAGACAGTTCTTTCCATAGACATTCATACAGAGATATTCTATCTATACTCTGTCCTTTGCAATGAGGACCGTTACAAATCTCTTCAAGGAATCTTTTGAATAAAAAGCGAAACTAATAAAATCCCATTTGACAGTTATGATATAAATTCGCACGATAAAAGATATATTTTAGTTTACAAATTCCTTGCGTTCGTCACGCATTTTTGGTATATAAATTAAATAATTATACAAGAAAGGGACGCCGGTACATTAAAAAATGTTTGTATATTATATTAAACATCTTACTTAAACTAGAATTATGGCAGTGTCAGTTTGAGTTTTTAAATAAACATTTGAAAATAAACTATACAGACTGATATATACTTTCAAAAAGCGTTGATTTATAGGCACGCTGGTGTTCCCCCCTTTATTATTGACATCTCCAGGTGCCGTACACAATATGGTTCGTCGTTTCTTGTTACCACAAAGGATTGGAACTCCCTGCCACCTTGCATCTTCCCTAGTATAATAGGGGTTCATTTAAGCAGCAGATAAATAGGCATCTCCTGGATAGGCGATAACATCAGGGATTATGGCCCTGTCTGTATATCTGTCTAATTCTGTATAAAATATAAGTCTGTACTATATCATGTCTTCCCAGCAGGTGATAGTCTTAACAGCTGTTTACAGAAGTTAAAGCACAAGAGTTATATCGTAATCGTGGTTTTTATGTAATAGAAAGCGACATGGGCTCATCCGATGTTAAGTAATACCGTCGCCCATTCGCGCTCGCAAGTGCGTTGGCGGCCTTTTAAGAAATGGTATGGTCTTTTCTTGAAGGACCCTAAGTCGAATTGGTTCGAAAATACTTCAGAGGGCAGCTGTTGTGGCACTACGGGCGTCGAGATTCGTGTTATGAGTAGTAGTCTTAGTAGAATCTCGGTCACGTGTCGCCCTTTTCTTCTTAACTATTTTTATTATACAGCGTTACCTTTTGCTTCAAAATATTTAACTCCTTACTTTTATAAAAAGTACTTAAAGTTTTTTCTTTAAAGAATATTTCACCAACTTACCTTGTCAATTATGCCGCAAATGGTCGGCGAACAGCGCACGCATGAATGTTCACTCGGATTGTCCGCAAAAGCAATTGCATCCCAAAGCGGACCTACGATTTGACAGCGCGGACGTTTTAATGGGATTTTATATGGCAATATATTCAATTATAAGCTCGGTATATATAGATGCTGGAGTTCTTTAAATCTATTAAAGACAAAATAACTGACTTCATTTAGATAAACAAGTACATTTATGAACGTCAACGGGCAAGAACAATTGGCATGAAACTTTCGCTAAGTTTAAAGTCATACAAATTGTTTGAACTGGAGCAAATTAATGCCAAGGATGAAGATTTAATTCGTCAAACGTTACGTTAAATGGGCATATAGAATGAAAATCCATTGGTGCACAACCGGGATCGAACAAGACACATATTTACAATTATAGGAGTTTAAATTGTAACAACTGTTTGCTATTTCTTATTTAGTGTGACGAAATAAATTTTAACTTAGTCCGCATAAAAATGTTAGTAATAATCTGTTCATTTAAAAATAAATAAAAATCATTTCTCATACACATATTTTTAAATATACCCCAAATTGTATAAATAAATGTTATGGTTACATTCTGAGATTAATTAAAATACAAAAATCACAGAGTAAATTAAATGTTAATCTATAAATTTAGATATAAAGATTAGTAAGATATTGTATACAATTTCAAATCAACATAAGATGCTTAATGAAAAAATTCTACGAAAGACTAGGCGGTATGGTCTAAAAAAAATCAACATAAGATGTTCGTCAATGATTTTGGCGTAGACAAAAAAAATCGTGACTTAACATTTACAACTGAACTTTCATTTCTTCCAATCTTGATTAAGTTTAATTATTGAAGTGAAAGTAACGAGACCTCGTTAGAAATCACTGATTTATGAACCACTTAAACATATTACATGAATTCACTATTACATTTATTATGTTATGTTTGTCCTTATCACACTAATCGTATGAAAATGAATAAAATAAAAACATTGTTACTAATGTAATAAGACTTGCTCAAGGTTCACGTTAAATATGTATAGTAATAACAATAAAACTTTGATAAATAGGGTATTAAAACAAATTTACAAAAGTTTCGTCCCTGTATTTAATGCTGACGCTTCCCCTGGGGTCTTCCTCTGGGGTCACAGTAATTAGGGTCAGGGAACGACCCAAAATCTAATTTAAATTAGGTTCTGGTTCAGGTTAGACTGTCATGCTGTTCTATCGTTACAGAAAATTAATTTTAAGGACCTATCCGATCGCCAAACTCCTAAAAAGAAGTTGTTTCTTTCTTTTTTTGTCATCGTTTCTTAAAGTAGGGCAAATTAAAAAATATATGGTGGAGTTGAGTAGTTTATGTATCCATTATGAAATATCGATACACGATTTAAATAACTTCGCTCGATAGCAAAAAAAATCCAAACGTAGCCAATTTTCAACACTTTGAATTCATTTTTTTTTATAAAACAGGGGGCAAACTTAAAATTTGAACTAAAAACTTCTATATCAATTTTATGACAAGAATTTATATAGAATATGATTTTGAAATTTACACGCTATTTACATCACCATCCTGGTAATCCATTTCAAAAAATTAATTTTATGTTTTACAGCTAATTGTTACAGTGGGCCGGCGCGCCTCAGTGTTTCAGCTCTCCATTGCGCAATCCAGGCCGAGACACTGACACACCAATTCGTGCTCGGATAGGGCCTAGGTACATTCAATTAATATGACACTAACTAACTAAATTAATAAATAATAGTTAATACTCTGGTGCAACCTATCATTTCAACTGTGTTAATTTGAATTATACCCATATAAATAGCATATAACCTGTAACGACGATAGCTTAGACATATCAACTCCAGTACATATGCTTGAATAAGCAAATCGCTCGAGGGTGAAGGAATCGACGAAGCATAATCTTACCGCTCCATTGCGCTAACATGAATCTCTTATTCATACACTATAATGTACATAGTATTATCCTCCGACATCTGTTTGCAACAAGAATTTTAACCTTCAATAGAGTGATTGAGAAGCGTATGCATCTTCCCGCTTAGCTTCCAATCCGATCGATAAAGAAGACAAACTTACTAACAACATTAAGTTATTGATGTATGTGATATATTTGTGTGTTAAAAATATATATAACTGTTAACTTCAGTAACTGTTCTGTATTTAAAGTGCTTCAGAAGAAAAGCTACTATGCGTGGGATGAAAAACATTATATCCACGAATGAATTTTCTTTTTACTCTAAAGTCAATAACTCATGTTTGAGTTCATCACTCACTGTTACTTAATGTTTACGACATGAGAACACTAAAATTAAACAGGGACAATTAAACAGGACCGGGAGACGGCGCCATGTTATCAACTGATAACGGATATGTTGACATCCCATAGTTTTACTACCGAATTACTTTTTATTACTCGTAAAGTCATGGGATCCTACATATCGGAAGCATAGCGAGATAACCTATTTTCCTCACATAGAAAAAACTTTCAGTATTGTTGGTAGAAGTCGCCTATACTGTTAGTAGGCCTGTATAAATGCAAATTATACATAAATGAAAACAAAAAATTAAAAGGCCGATAACGCACTCGACCTCTGACATTGAGAGTGTTGTCCATCAGTTGAACAAAAATTCTCGGGTCTAACACATTTATTTCGACAAATGTGTTTGAATTTAACCATTTTAAGACGCTAACAGAAACGGTAAAGCAAAATGGCCCAAGCTTCGGCAGTACAAAGAAACCCCAGGTTCGACAGACCGCAACCAATTGATAATCACAAGCGGACTCGTGACCAATCTGATCAACAACTCATACACTGTTAATATCAACTTTGGCCCCTTGTAATAAGGTTTAAAGTTCTGTATATACAAGTCCCATATATGATAGTCATCGGTCGTTGTATAGGCTTTTCTTAGGTCAAGATTGTAGGAAGCGATTGGATACGATACGGCTGTGATTATAATGCGTTTAATATACCTTGATTACAGCTCTGTGATAATTATATTGCTCCTAATTGCACATCTTCAAAGATTGATGATCTTTCATTACTATATCTTCAATTGTATTTAATACAATAATAAAGGCACTTCTAAATAAGAAAAAAACGTACCAATTCTTAAAAGGCCGGCAACGCACTCGCGAGCCCTCTGGCATTGAGAGTGTCCATGGGCGGAGGTATCACTTAACATCAGGTGAGCCTCCTGCCCGTTTGCCCCCAGTTCTATAAGAAAAAAAACTTCAATTTAATACTGTTAGTTTTGTTTTATTATATTCATAATCTATGTTGGTCATTGTTATTTCCGATGTCTAGAGTATGGTCTCCTTGGATAAAGGCTTCCTTATACTTCCAGTTGGATCTGTTCTTAGCTTCCTCCATCCATTTCTCCCCAGAAACCTATATCGTCACCCCGTCGCTTTTGTGATCTTCCCACGTTTCTTTTTCCTGGAGGGGGACTTTCAGCTTCGGCGGTCTATCTTTTCTGTATGACTAGCAATATGGCCAGGCTACATCACTACATTGTATAAAACAAAGTCGCTTTCTCTGTACCTATATGCCTACGTATGCTTAAGTCTTTAAAACTACACAACGGATTTTGATGCGGATTTAATAGATAGAGTGAAGATCATGACGAGGAAGGTTTATATGTAACCACCATATTTGGTGTTACATTAAATAGTGGAGATATAATGTTATTTTTGAGTTTTCTAATCTGATTTCGTACACAATTACATTTTTACCGCTTTAATGGAAACGCAAACGTGCTTTTCATCAGCATTGAATCCGTGCGAAGCCGGGGAGGGTCGCCAGTTGATCTGTAATATATAAAGGCGAAAAATGTCGTCGCATTAGTTATGTATTAAATCACGGGTGGCTAAAACATTTGTCACGTTGGCAACTTTGAAATGTCTTCATTATTTTTCTGTTTTATACGTGTTCTGGACAGTTTTATCACCTTTCACCCATTGCTGTGCAGTTCTTTTAGCTAGAATAGCATCTCTTGATTATCCTCGCCAATTTTCAGTTCTTCATTCCTATTAAAGTTACGTCGTCTCTACCTTATCTTTGTACCCAAGCCCTACCATAAAACCGACGCAATAAATCGCTCTACGCGATGCTCATAAAAGTCTAATTAACAGGAACATGCTTTACATTCACGAGAATACATCTTTACAACGTTTATAAATGTCTAATCAAGTATAGGGCGTAGGCCTACGTAAGTAAATCCTTATGAATAGAGTTTTATACAGGATATACAGGCTGACAAAACCGTAGACAATGTCAAAAATGTCTGTAGATTATGATTTACCTAAAGAGATCTGTTACCACATGACTTCTTTAGCCCTATTATAGGCCTGTCATAAAGTTGTCAATACCTGCAGCATGTAAACCCGTTAAATGCAATGGATCCTTTGAATCCTTTGTTTTATGAAGACTGAAACATCTGAAGCATATGCCCATTATTATATATATATATAAAGCCCATTTATTTCCAACACCCTAACATTTTATCTTATTACTCTAAAACTAAGTTATTGGAACACATTGTAGGACCCCTAGGGCCCCTAGTTCACTCCATGCTTTTCTTCTCCAGTCTTTACCAGCTGCTTGAATTATCTCGTCGATCCGTCTGTCTTTGGGTGGCCTCTTTTTCTTTTTCCCGCAGGTCCTTCCCAGGTTGTGGTTTCTAATGTCCTTGTATCTCGCTAGGCAGGACACTGCCCATCGCCATTTTTGAGTACGAGCATGATATAATATAACAATTTTATATGAATCGCTAGTTGTTCTTTAGCCTCTTTCTGTAGTTTCTAAATCCAAAGCTTTTGTTTAGATAAACGCCGACGTCAAGTTGATTAACTCGTGGAAGCTTTCAATCGAAAAAGTTTATGGAGCAAGTGTTCTTGATCCTTCGTATCTCGGCGTAAATCAAACGCGTAATGAACAGCTGCGTTGTAACTTTATTTTAACTCCATCGACGTAGGGCTATCAATACATTATAATTATTGTGTTAGGCCAAGATAGTTTGAAAAAGTTTTTTGATTCAAGCGTAATAAAACCTTTTATAGAGGTTACAAAATTTTGGTTGCTTTTTGCGGTTTTTGGCTTATTATAAATCTTTTAAGCTTTTAGGAAACTGTTCTATAGGATACACATGAAAAGACCCATACAAAGATAATAAGCAGTTACTAAGCCACTATGTGACTATGTGGAACCGATACATTTCCGAACCAATTCGACTTAGGGTCAAGACAAGAGCTACCAATTCTTAAATAAGCCGACAACTCACTTGCGAACCTTCTGCCAATGTAAGTGTTTAGCCGTGGTATCACTTATAATCAGGTGAGCCTATTGCCCATTTCCCTGCCCAATACTTAAAAGAATTAAAAGTCTAAACTGTGACCACACTGTTATGTCATTTTTTTAAAATTATTTTCATAACTTTGAGTTCAATACCTCAATTAAGCAATTATTTTCTTTTATTTAGCATACATAGTACAAAAATACATTATTTACAAAATTTTAGATCGTAATTATGAATAATGTGGGATTAAAACCACATCAAAGCGTTCAGCGATTATAAAGCCGAAAATATCTTATTTCCTGGCCCGTTGCGAATTAAGATCATTGTATACAATCTGGCTGCAAACGTGTTTATAACATAAATCAGTTTGGCTTGCCTTTGATTATTGTTTTAGCCGTAACGAATCTATGGTGAGAGAGAACGAGTTCTCAATTTGATTTTTAAACAAGAGGCAAGGTACGAATTTGTATCGCCAGTAGTATTATCAGATCAGTGTTGGCCAGTATTACTTTGATCAGTAGTAGCATAAGCGTGCGACTATCATCTCTGAGGTCATAGATATGCTGCTGTGCACCAATGGGCTTTCTATGTGTGCATTTAACATTCGCTCGAACGGTGATGGAGAACGGGTTTCCCCATTACATTGACTAATGACCATGCACATACAGAAATTTGAGCCCCAGACCTAAAATGGGTTGTAGCGTCACTGATTTATTTATTTTAATATTTTAGTTCTGTTCCCAGCGATATTATTCTTTAACTTCCCAAAGCGATATTGATTCCGACGTTTTTGAAATAACGATGTTATTGTCTCAATATCCGTTGTGCTGATGATGCAACCTTGGTACCGCGGATCTATATCGAGACCAGAAGTTACAGAGAAAGGGTGCTGTGTCCTTAATTATTCTATTAATACTTGTATTAATTCTACCATACAATTATGTCGATAGTGTCGGTGACAGCATTCAGTTGGCGCAACGTCCTGAATAACGGGGATCTGTGCAACAGACTGGTTCTTGCCCTTGGTATCGCAAATAATCTAGGCCTTCGCCGTCGCACATATCCCACAGGTACTAAGAAACCCAGTTCTTGGAGTACACTTGGGTTGCACACTACACCCCACAAGACTTTCAGTAGGACAACTGTAAGTCCCGTCTGGTTTAAGATTAATAAACGTAAAATAAATATACTTACACTATCGTTCTTAAATTGCAAATACTATGTTACACGGATATTACATTAAGGTATCTTTGACATAAATATTCTAAGGAATCAATAAAACGTTGAATTGATAAGATATAAATAGATAATGGGTTGGTGGCCTTTCAATAGATAGATAAGATAGACGCGACTTCAAAGTCGCTGCGCCGGCGCGATCAAAGAGACGTAATTGACGCGAATACAGAGATAAGTTCAATTGCATGTTACGAGTTTGGAATCGTGTTTTTAATTAACATGAGTTAACGCTTTACGTCATATGTTTTTAGTTTTTCTCAGTTCCGGTATTTAAACTACAATTTTAAAATTTCTAAGGTTCTTAATTTCTAAAGTGGTTGGAGACCGTTTCTGCAGAGGAAGTTATATTAAGACCACGGCAAAAATGGTAGACGAAAAATTGTGTGAATTATTGACCCGTGTCTTATTATTATTAGTTTAATTTATTGTTTAACTCGTATTCCTGGGTCATCAGGGTGCATTAGATAATAGACGATTTTATATTTTCTCACGTGCATTAAGAGTGTAGGTACGCTGCTGATGCGGCAATTTATTATGTATAATGTATAATGCACATTGATGTTAATGCGGCACACAGTCCGCTCCCCACGATTGTGCTTAACACACGTGTGTATTTTGTGTCAGTTTCAAGTAAAGTTTTGCACTATTGAACAGTCTTTATTTATCAGTATATATATATCTTAATATCCCCTAAAGTGGTGACCCCGTGAACTAGTGAACTAAGGCAACCTTGAACTTTACGGACTCAGTGCTACTCAAAATGACTACTCCATCCGCATCAGAGTTGGCTGCTATCACCTTGAGCTCCAAAATTCCCGATTTTTGGACGGATCAAGCCAGAGTTTGGTTCTTTCGACTCGAATCTATGCTAGCGCCACAAAAGCTGTCGGACGAGGCCAGGTTCGATATGGCAGTGTCCAAATTAGGCAAAGACGCTATTCAACAAGTAACTGATATATTGATGGACCCGCCACCTACTAATAAGTTCGCTACCCTTAAAGAACGTTTGTTACAAATTTACGAAGAATCACAGAACCGGCAACTACAAAAACTAGTAAGTGAAATGGAGCTAGGGGACCAGAAACCGTCGCAGCTCCTGCGGCGCATGAAAGAGCTTGCTAAAGGTAAATTCCCAGATGATACCCTTAAGATGATGTGGCAAGGGCATCTACCTAACACGATTCAGGCAGTTTTGACAGTTGCGGAGGTCAGGGACCTAGAAAAGCTTGCGACTATCGCTGATAACGTGTTCGAAAGCACACGCGCTACACATCAAATAAACGAGATGTCCCAACCACAGCAGTCTACGATGAATCAAGATACCACAACCATATTGGCCGAGATTGCAAAACTGACCGTCAAGGTCGAGGAACTGGAGAGAAGTCGTCCAAGGTATCAACGTCGGTGGAACAATAATAATTATAGGCCCCGTTCTTCGTCTCGTTATCGCCACCCTGAGAACTCAGATGGATTTTGTTTTTATCATAACCGTTTTCAAGATAAGGCTAAGAAATGCGTAGAACCTTGTTCATGGAAAGCCTCGCGTCAGGGAAACTAAGTAAGGTGCAGCCAGTGGCGGAGCTCTGCACCATCTTCCCAGGACGCCGCCTTAAAATTACGGATATTAATAGTGGACTTACCTTCCTTGTGGATACTGGTGCTAATATTTCAGTGTTACCTGTGAAAAGAAAGTGCAAGACTCGCGAGTGCAGTGAGTATAAACTTTTTGCTGCCAACGGTACGGAAATAAAAACATATGGTCAAAAGTCATTAATATTAAATTTTAAATTACGCCGACCGTATCGCTGGGATTTTGTTATTGCTGACGTAAAACAACCTATTTTAGGTGCCGATTTTTTAAGTCACCATAAGCTTCTAGTTGATGTCAGCTCACACAAACTCATCGATTCGGTAACAAATATAAATGTTGTAGCATCTATTGTAAATGTCGATGAACCGTCTGTACTAACTGTTAGCATTGATCACCCTTTTCACGGTTTACTATCCAAATTCCCAGGCGTTACTAAACCTATGTCATTTTTGGAAACGTCGCCAAGTACGGTACAACACTGCATAGAGACTACTGGTCCTCCAGTATTCGCACGAGCCAGACCTCTACCACCTGCACGTTATAAACAAGTAAAAGCTGAATTCCAAAAAATGCAAGAATTGGGTATATGTCGTCCTTCTAAGAGCGCGTGGGCAAGCCCTTTACATGTAGTTCAAAAAAAGAACGGTGATATTAGGCCATGCGGGGACTATCGCCGCCTTAATGCAATTACAAAACCCGATAGGTACCCCATTCCGCGATTACAAGACTTTACATACATCATAGCTGATAAGAAAATATTCTCCAAAATTGATATTAATAGAGCTTACCATGTTATAGAAACCGCGCCTAACGACATAGAAAAGACAGCCATTATTACCCCTTTTGGTCTTTTCGAGTTTCCACGAATGACATTTGGGCTTCGTAACGCCGCGCAAACCTTCCAACGTTTTATGGACACCGTTCTACAAGGGCTAGATTTTGTTTTTAACTATATTGATGACACCTTAATCGTCAGCGATAATGAGTCTGCACACGAAAAGCATCTAGAGACCGTCTTCCAACGGTTTAGCCAATATGGCATAACGATTAATTTATCCAAGTGCGTTTTCGGGCAAACTAAATTAGAATATCTAGGTTTCGATGTTACTTCAGAAGGCATACGGCCATCAGAAGATAAAGTCAAGGCCATCATAGACTACCCGAAACCCGAGACGGTTGAACAGCTACGTCGTTTTACAGGTATGATAAACTTTTACCGTGCGCATTTGCCCAACGCAGCGTCGTATCAGTCCCTATTTAATCAATATCTCGGTAGCTCTAAAAAAAAAGATAAAACGAAAATTCAGTGGTCAGAGCAAGCAACTAACGCTTTCGAACAATGTAAGGCAGGTCTTAAACAGGCCGCTACATTGTCACACCCACGGACTGATACGACCCTTGCACTAATGACCGATGCTTCTGACTCTTGCGTAGGCGCAGTTTTGCAGCAGGAGATCAATGGTGCGTGGGAGCCGTTAGGATATTTTTCAAAAAAAATATCATCAGCTCAGCAAAAGTACTCTGCCTACGATCGTGAGCTATTGGCCATTTACATGTCTATAAAATATTTTCGAAAACTGTTTGAAGGTCGTCAAATCACCGTATACACTGACCATAAACCATTAACATTTGCATTTAGTAAATTAGGTAAAGAGTCTGACGAAACACCTAGAAGAATTCGACATTTATTATACATTAGTGAATTCACTACAGACATTCGTCATATTAGCGGGCATAGCAACATAGTAGCCGATTCACTATCACGTGTCGACACAATTTATTGTCCTACGACACTCGATTACATAAAAATTGCACAAGCTCAAGAAAACGATGACTACATTAAACACATAATGTCAAGCACGAACAACAACACGTGTATTGTTCTCAAGAAAATTTTCTTACCCAATTGTGAAAAGCCCGTTTATTGCGATTTTTCCACAAAAAATGTAAGACCATATATACCCCCAGAATTCAGACGGGAAGCATTTAACAGTATTCACAATATAAGTCATCCAGGTATACGCACTACCCGGAAACTATTAACAAAAAAGTTTTTCTGGCCGGAAATCAACAATGACAGCAATAGATGGTCTAGAACGTGTCTAAACTGCCAAAAATGTAAAATTGATCGACATACTACTTCAAACTTAAATCAGTTTCCGTTAGTTGATAGGTTTGAGCATATTCATATAGATATAATTGGCCCTCTGCCGATATCGCCAGATGGGTATAGGTATTGCGTAACAATAATTGATCGGTATACACGGTGGCCTGAAGCTTTGCCCGTACGAGATATTAACGCCGAGACAGTCGCGAACATTTTATATACTAATTGGATCTGTCGCTATGGTTCACCGGTAAGGCTCACTAGCGATCAAGGTCGCCAATTCGAAAGTGCACTATTCCAAGAACTTATGAAGTTACTGGGCATAAATCGCATACGCACCACATCGTACCACCCACAAGCTAACGGGGTGGTAGAGCGTTGGCACAGAACTTTAAAAGCCGCCCTTATGGCACGTTTAACAGCCAAGTCATGGGTTGATGAATTACCAACGGTTATGTTAGGACTACGAGCAGCATGTCGTAGTGATAACGGCATTTCCGCAGCAGAATTAACGTTTGGTCGCACTTTACGTTTACCCGGAGATTTCTACGACGCTACTAAAGTAGGTTTTTTAGAACCTTATAGCCTAGTAGAACAGATCCGAGAGCATATACAATCTTTGAGACCTGTGCCAGGACCACATACTAACTCACGTACTTGTTTTGTGCACCCAGACCTGAGTAAGGTTGACTATGTATTCGTTAGGGACGACACCGTGCGTAGGCCTCTCAAGCCTCCTTACGACGGACCATACCGCGTTTTAGAGAGAAGGTCAAAGGTCTACATCGTTCAGTTGCCCAGTAGAAAAGCTAGCATTTCCATTGACCGATTAAAACCAGCATATATACTAAACTATGACGAACCTGTAAACGGTAACGTTAGTACAGACATTTCAGATAGAAACATGCCCCAGGCAGAAATCGAACCTACTACCGGACCAACGGTATCTATAAACATTCCCAGCACTACACGTTCCGGTCGAGTAATTAAACGCCCTGTAAGGTTTATGTAACAGGACTGCATCCACTGGGAGCGAGTACAATGCTAAGCGATGCGAATTTCAAACGCATTATCTTATTACTAACTTGTAAATATCACAACGCATGTAACATAGTATCGCATCGCGTAACACTGTGACCAATTCTTTGTATTATAAATATGTAGGTTAGATTGTAAGCAGATTTATATATATTTTTCTATATATTTTAGTCTTTTTGGCAAATTTACTCATTTACAATATAAACTTTGTACAGTTTACTTTTACTTTTCTGCCAGTGATTTGTTTAATTTATTTTATCAACTCAATATGGGCCAGTCTTATAATAAGCAAGAGGATATAGTTATTGCTCAAAATGGCGCCAATAACGCTAATCAAAGCTCGTTGGAACTAAAATTAGAGATCTATGGGATCGTAATGGCATGCTTATTCGTCATCATTCTGATGGTAGCGACTGTTTTCGCATGCAAAAAGTGTCATAAAGGCGCACGGAAATGGGCCCGGAAGGAACTTATCTCAGCAGTGGCACTGAGTCATGCTAGCAAAACCTCGCAGCAACCAGAATCTGTTCCATACGTGTAAAGTGAATCCTGTACTTAAATTGTATTAAGTATTACTAGTATTATTGTGTGAACTTATTCAGAATGTATGGTCTCGTATATTCCATTGTATTAACGTTGCTCTATAGGTAAACCGTTGTTATTAGTTATATGTATGTATAATAAGGTGTCACATTTCATTCTCATGATACTTTACCACCCAGTGTTTATGGAGAATTAAACTCATCATTATCGTTCACAGATGTACCTATGTTGTAATTGTATACGGATACTAAATACCGAATGCTACGTCATACTTTTGTTGGAGTTTTGTGTAACTTAGTATTTAATAATATTCAGAGTAATGAAATGTAATATTGTTTTTTTTTAATTTGTATTCTCTATCCATGTCTGTGTATCATTTTTTTTTATTTTTAAAAAGGGGAGGAATATTGTAGGTACGCTGCTGATGCGGCAATTTATTATGTATAATGTATAATGCACATTGATGTTAATGCGGCACACAGTCCGCTCCCCACGATTGTGCTTAACACACGTGTGTATTTTGTGTCAGTTTCAAGTAAAGTTTTGCACTATTGAACAGTCTTTATTTATCAGTATATATATATCTTAATATCCCCTAAAAGAGAATAAATTAAAGTTAAATATAAAACTACACTAACATGGCTTATTTCCAAAGATTTAGATAATCGGCACACTTATATTTCTAATAAAGTCTGAGTTAGCGAAAAGTACGAGTAATAAATGCATTACAATGAATTCCCGTTAATGAACTGTACATATATTTTTAAGTGACGCACTAAAACCCAAAGATTACTTAATATAGTTAAGTATAAAACACATTAAGAAAACTTAAAGACGTCATTAGTAGAGGCTTAATTAAATCAAAAGATCTGTTAAATCAAAGTAAAAACCAAACGGAACATATGAAACATGTATTCTGTGCGTTGTCCCGTGACAACATCAAACCGATGCCGAAGTTATTTTGAGATCAAAGTAATTAATTTTTTGTTGTTCCTTCGCCTTTGTTGTGCTCGGCGGCCATAAGCATAACTGTCATTATAAACAAGCTTTCGTGTATTGTCAATTGTCAATGTTTTTATTAATCTGTTATAAATTTAATAATTCTTTCTCTATGTATTGGAAGACCAATTTATGTTTATATATTATGTTTATTGGACAATAAATTATGAGTTATATAATAGTAATATATATGTAATGGACCATAGAAGCTTTATACATTTTCTATACAGAAGCAAAACCTAACAACGTTTTTCGTGCCATGTTAAATATTAAAATACTTATACCCCCTACATGAAACATACATAACTTTTTACATCACTTAAGCAACTTAAATATGTCATAGGAAGAAATCACTTGGATATTTTTGAAACAAAACAATGAAAAACTGAAATTCAAATTCTAAATAATTTTAATAAATTTTCGAATTACCTTATTAGTCAATTCGACACGTCTGTAAACTTTAAAAATTCTTCGTTTAAAAGTGTGTTTTCTTTTTAATTTCCTATATTGCGCAGTTAAAATCAAACCGTACAAAAAGCTCCTTAATTAATTGTAATACTCAACCTTTATTTGGCGAATTCTTAAGTGCGACGTACCTTCAAAAAACCAGTTGGTTTGAACACAAAGGCAAGGTCGGATGTTTTTTGAGTTTCAGTTAAACAGTTTAAAGCGATTTCGAAGCTGATAAGTTATGCAGACCACATTGTTTTATAGAAAACAAGCCTTACATAAATCGAAGGTATCAGGGTTGATTCCCAGTGAAATTATTATATTTGAATTCGGATGAATGCACAGTTTCATCATCGGAAGTCAAGGCAGATTACGACGTTCGTTCCACAACTGAGCGATTTGGCCGCGCACTATGACATGTAGCTGATCAGAAAAGTATTTCCGAATGAATTCGACCAATCCTTAAAACCCTGAAATTAGCGATCACTTAATGTGAGTGTATGTAGACGGCGGAATCGCTTAACATCTGATGAGGCTTCTGCCTAATAAATATATAAAATAAAAAAAATCATTTTCTCTGATAGTATGATGCTACGCGAACCAATTATAGTTTCCTCAGAACCAAGGTTATAAGCCATATTAACCAAGCAGAGGCTGCATGTGAATTGTTTTCATTAGATTTTAACGTCGTTTTTCTCATAAACAAAAACAGTAATGGACTCTTTGTCCTTTGTTTTTCGGAAGCGTTTCAGAGAATCTTGAGGTAATTAGTTGCTGTATTAGGAGGTTTTTGTGAGTGACAAATAATTAGGAAGTATTTTATGTAGTACTTGTTGAATAGAGGATATAAATTTATATTGAAGCCTCACTTATTCCTTTACTTTTTTCAATTCATAGACAGAAAGATACTTAAAATTTTATGCAAAAAAAAATCCAAGGTTTGTCTCCATATCTCTCTATCTTAAACATTTTTCTCGCAATGTGGGAAACACGTCTTGACGCTTCCGAATAGGAGATATAATGTTTATTTTTTAAAGTAATTTTGAAGATAATCGTTATATATAAATAGTTATTTGAAATATGTAATTTATAAACAGTTTATAATTCACTGAGTTAACTCAATAGCACGATATAATTTTTATTATATTATAATAATTTCCCATACTAAAAACAACTATGTACCGTAACTTCTATATGTATTTGTAATATGAATTAAGTCTTGCATAGGTCAGGTGCACTATTTCTAAGAAAACTCTTCGTTTAATGGATATTGAAACCGAATACCATTTAAACACCAAAGAAAAAATACACTACCAAAAAATATAATTGTCATCCGCTGCACAAAAAAATTGGTATAAGTTTCAAAGCATGATTTTCGTTCCGGATTAAGAGAAATAACAAACTCAGAAATCCCATTACAGAACGGTAGGCTGCACTCCTAGTGAAGCATTCTTAAAGTTTTTTTGTGAAACTTTTAAGTCGACAATTGTGAACAAACATCGGCTGTTTGCTCACGGAAAAGGTTTACGATGTCGGCACTTTAGATGAAGAGGAAGTTTGATTTAGATAAAACTTGAATTTTTGCATTTTTTTTATTCTAATATAGCCTTCTTACTTTAACTAGCGACTCATGGTGTCTTATTACACCGATTTCACTACGATAAGATCTCAATTGTTGTAAATTATAACATGTATTTTACCCTGAAGTTTCTTTTATTTGCAACATTTATTAGCTTTCGTCTTTCTATTGCCTTAAATAGTAGATAATGCTTAATATGAAACTACTAATTAATTCCGCTTCTGATGGTCGCACGCTAGTTTTTCATCGACATTACAAAATTTGTATAAACGCAATTCTTGCCGAACAGAAATGAGTCTTATTTAATAGATATAAGGTATATTTTAACATGCACGTAACAATATTGCGGCATTTGTTTAAGTAATCCATTGAGTTGTCCGATTCCCGGTACTTAGTTGTATTATTTATTTGCTTGGATAAACATTTGATATTTGAACGGTGACGGTTTCTTAAAAGGTTTAGTTTTTCACATAGCCTCAAAGGTATGCGCGATAGCGTCAGCTATAATTGGTCATGTTACAGTACTAATAATATAGATTTTTTTATAACTGTTGTACCACAAAGAACGGTTCAGTGGCTGTCGATACACAATCTTTTACTAAAATTATAAGCGTATATACCTCGTTTCGATATATCTTTACCAAGAAGAAAGGCACACAATTCTCAGTCAGGATTTGGAGAAATTGTATCAGTTTTTCTTTCACAAACACTACCTAACTTATAAATTGAGGGCGTAACTATTAACAAATACAATTGAAATAAAGGTGTAAATAAATATAAAAATGCGTCTAACATAATTCACGTAAAAGTCGGCGTTATTTTATATAATAAACATAGGTTGGAATGTAACATTATTCTTAAGGTTCTTTTCTCTTGTTACAGATGGCCTTGTTCACGGGAATCCTATCAAGCGAATGTTCAGTCCACGCGAGATTTCTTCTCTGCTCGGCATTCGCACCACTCTGTTCTGAGGACGTGTCGGGCTCAATCAGCGCCTGTCGATCTGTCTGCGAGAAGGTCGTCGAAGACTGCAAGGAGCAGATAAAAACTCTTCCTGCAAACATCGTGCTCGACTGCTCCGCGTTTCCTCTCAGACCTGATAGACGATTGTGTATGAGACCACCAAATGCTAGTGAATTAGAACAAGAACCCCCACCACCTCCACGATGGCCATTTCACGAACACGAGCTTCGAGAACACGGCTGCCCTCCAGCACATACCAGAGCCCCTACAGGAGAATGTTGGCCCGCCTGCGGTCAACACGCGCAATACACAGAAATCGATAAACGCACCGCAGAAATATCGATGAGCACAATCGCTTGGTTATCACTGCTCTCCACGGCATTCGCCTTATTAACCTTCTGCGCTGAACCATCACGTTTCCGTTACCCAGAGAGACCTGTTGTGTGGATGGCGGCTTGCCATGCTATCGTCGCATTGGCTCACGTAGCAAGAAGCTGGTTAGGAGCCAAGCTGGTCTCCTGTTCCGGATCT
Organism: Pieris rapae; assembly: GCF_905147795.1. NCBI lineage: Eukaryota > Metazoa > Arthropoda > Insecta > Lepidoptera > Pieridae > Pieris > Pieris rapae. The sequence goes on along the minus strand of NC_059529.1, from coordinate 960,642 downwards.
ACGCTAGCTGTAGACGGATTAGCGTCACCAACGTGTGTCGCATTCTTCTCACTAACGTATTACTTCACGTTAGCTGCTGATGCCTGGTTCGCAAATGCCTGTGTTGCCTGGTACTTGACAGCGGCCAGTGAGTGGTCCACAGAGGCATTGGAACGCGCGGCAGCCTACTTACATGCAGTTGCGTGGGGTTGGGCTGGCGCATGGACGGCAGCGGCCTTAGCTCTGCGAAGGGTAACAGCTGATGAATTGACTGGAACGTGCGGGATTTCTGATGCTGCAGCCGCAGCGCTCATCGGGGTGCCAAGGGGTGCTTTATTAGTGACGTCTGTTGCCTTAGCCGTTGGGGCCTGTCCAGGTATCATGAGAGTACGGAGAGCGTTAGATTCAAGAGGGGCCAAGCGTGTTGGAAGGTTAGCGATACGCGCGGCAGCTGGAGGCTTATTTTATTTATTACTATCTGGTTTTGCTACCGGAGTCAAAGTCATTGAATCTCGAAATAGAGAAATACAGAGTAAGCTAGCGCTCTTTGCTGCTTTAGAAGCAGACAATATAGAGGAAACGGCGGGATCGAGTGGTGTCTCTGTGTGTTTATGGCTCTCTTGTGGCATTGCAGCAGGAGCGTGGGCTTGGTCGAAGAAGTCGGCCGTGGTATGGAAAAAAGCTCTATGCCCCCCACGTAAGGCACCTTGCTGCAGCCCCCCATTACTAAGAACTCATCATCCGTATTATAAACGACCCCTTCATGTGTCTAGAGTGTAACTGAATTTTCTGAAGTGTGCCTTGACAATTATACATTTGATTCACATCATGGATGTAGTCGAACCTAATTTTAAGTAGTAATTAAAGTGCCTGTAATTGCCTTCTGTGAAGGCGTTCTCGATAATGTACAAATGTGTAAATAGTGTAAGATATTTTTATATAATATACTGTTGATTTTTTACCATATTCCAATGTTTTATTTATTCTCTTGCATTTTAAAACTAGACTCATAGTATAAATATACTTATTGTAAGTAATAATAATAAAAAATCATAAATAGAAAATTTAAAAATTTGTCCTCCGTGGCAATGTTCTTTTCATGGCAACATTTTCTTGATGTATTGCAATACTTATCTAGTGAGCGAGGAAGACATCAGTTCTGGTCACCGGTACAATCTACGAGGTGCTAACTTAAATTCTGAAATAGAGCCACTTCACATGAACCCCATGACCCAAGAGTGTAAAAGGAACAAAACCAAAGTCGTCTTGCATTTACTTAAAAACATTTGTAGCATCTCCATGTTTTCATATATTTTATCAGATATCCGACACGAACAAAAATCACAGCAGGCAAGATACAGTTAGAGTTATTGGTAATTTGACGTGTTCCTTAAGAGGTGATAGAAGAGATTTGGGATAATTTTAACTTTTTTGGTATTTTTAACTATATCAAGTATTTAATGAACGTTGCGAATGATTTATTAATCTGAAATTGACATATTAATTTAAAGTTATTGGTAATTTCACGAATCCTGTGTTTAATTATTGCATTATGCAAACTTAAACTGTTAAGTTATTATGTTTTTAGCTTATTTGAAAAAAATGCAACGTCAAAAATTTGTTTTAAAAAGTATAGACATTATTTCCACTAAAACTAAAAAAACAACTGTCGCTCAATCATAAGTTAAACAGAGATTTAGTTTATGATTCGTTAATTATTTAAATCAAGTATTGTGAGTCTGGAAATAATTTGCTATTATTCGGAATAAGGCATCCTTTAGTTGGTTCCCCTTTCTTACTTGGGGAAATGCATCGCACCCTAGTGCGGCGCGACTGCTTGATGCTAGAGGGCTATGTACCCACTAAAACTCCAAGAAGCCACCATCATATGCGGGATACGGAATCAGTAGAGCTTTATCCGCTTAGGAACAAAAGCCTTCCTCCAACCTTTGGGTTGACTTCCGATCAGTATAACAACTTACTGGCCGGAGGATCCAGTGGCTGAAATTCAAAAGTATTTGCTGACTGATTTAGACTATATTGTCGCTACAGATCATTGATGGATAAGGTTATTTTGACGTGTTTTTTTATAGAACATGAACACTGAATGTGTTCGCGAATGCGTTGTTGGCCTTTTACCAATTGCTACGCTATTTTCTTGAAGTCGAATTGGTTCGAATAAGTTCAGTGGATAGCTAGTACATATCAGAGGTGAGCGCATTGGCTTAAAAAACGCTCCATTGTGAAACGATGTATCAGGGGTAATAAAACAATTATGAATTAAACACATTTTATTAATAAATATCTAACATTAAATCGATAGATAATATATAACTCTCTATACAAATACTAAACATTTATATAATTACACAATTTACACTATATTAACCCTGGTTATTTGATAAATATAAAACAAATTTTGATAATAACACAACATTTCAGAGAACAATGGAATGTATGTAAAATAAAACGAGTGAAAAGTTCACAGACTACAATGAAAATAAGAAAACATACTCAATGCTTCAAGGGGCTCTTGAATGAATTGTCTATAGTTCTTGTCTTTGTCATGTCATATAGACAAGACTTTTAGAACAATTAAAATGTGACAAAACATACGAAGAGCGTACAACTTTTCTGATTACACTATTTTCATCTGTTATATTCATATCTCTTTCTGTTCAATTGTATTTATGCTGTGATAGAAAGAGACAGATGATTTAGTTTTAAGACTAATTTAGCATCCATTTACGAATTTGACACGAAAAATTTAAAATACATAAGAACTAGTTAAAAAACAAAGTGAATTCGTTAATTAGTAATACTATTATATAAACTATTTGACATATAGGCCAACATTCAGAAAGACATTTGACAAATGACTATATTAGGCGCAGTAGAATATATCTTTATAAAAACCAGTTACAACCAAGGGCGGATCTACTTAATTTTAATTTTTTTGGATACAAAGGGCCCCAGACCACACCAAAAACAATGGTGGATATTGTCAAATAAAATAAAATCCAATTATTGGTTGGTATCAATCAACTCATGTGCGATGCGTCTATCATCCGGTTCTACAGCCAAGTACCAATATCTACGTCCCGCTATCCCTCTTGCGTCGCCATCAGCGCATCGAACTCCGAACCAATCCCGGAGCTGAAGTAACTAGAGAAATTGAACACGCCCGACTCCCTGACATTGTCTGTCGAGGCAAATTGAGCCTTATTGCTATGCATCGGGGTCACATTTGCACTGAAGGACTTTTGGCCCAACTCGGGTTCGTAGATTGTCGCCTCCTTCGCCCCTACTCCGATATCGTGGTAGGGGTTGGTGAGATACTCGGCAAATATCTCACTACGTTCGGGGGTATCGGTTTGGGGATTTGAGGTGCGTGTGACATCTGGGATTGGGTTAATCGGGGCATTGGTGGGGGGTAGATTGGTGGGGGGTAGATTGGTGGGGGGTAGATTGGTAGGGGGTAGATTGGTGGGGGGTGGAATTGTGGCCGGTTGGACCTGATTTTGTGACTGTATCGATATCCCGATAGGTGTTGATACCATCTGAAAAAAAGTCTCAATTAGAGTATATTTAAAATATTATTATTAATATATTATTTATTTTAGACAAAAATTTTTTGTGAATCGCTGTCAGGTCAAAAAAAAGATATATACATTAAAATCTTGTTATTTTACATTTACTGCTGGTTCTAAATCGTGTGCGTAGAACGGAAGAGAAGAAGTGGCAATAAACTCTCCGCCACTCTTTTTAATCGCCAAGTTTTTTTTACACAGTGTTTATAAGGAGCTGCAACCATTACACCATGTTCCATATGACATCTTGAGTAATAAAGAATAATAAAATAAATTAAAAACAAAGATTTGTCCTCTATCAGCAGGAGGCATGGTGAAATAGGAGCACGCACTTACATACTCGTGAGAACAACACGCAAATACGTAGTATACGTATACGTATAAACAACTAATATCACCGCATATATATAGGTGTCGGGTGACCTATTCCACAACTTGATGGAGGAGATCCATGAATTTAAACACTTTCCAGGTCTTCTAGAAACCTACCTCATTCAAAGGCTGTAATAAAACCGATGACGTCAGCGCAGACTGGTCATACAACGGGTTCCGTATGGCCACCATACCACCGACCGGGCCACTTGGAGTAATCCTCTCGTTATCATTGGGAACGCCAGCTACAGGAACCGGCGTCACCAACGTCGGCCCGCCGGGTGGGGTAAGGGGCAAATTGACTGGCGAATTTGGTCCCACTAAAATATTGGGAGTCTGGCGCTGGATATGAGTTGGACTGGATTGAATATTGGACATACTGTTGGATCCGACCGGGATGAGGGTTGGAAGCGAATGGGGGATGGAAGGTTGCATGTGGCTCGGCAGGTTTTGGGTTGGTTTTGTGTTGTCGTTGACTGAAATAAAAAAAAAATTTTGTAACTTGGTTGGCTTTTGCAGATTTTCCTCGATACCAGGTGCTGACATACACAATTGGTATCAAGCCAACAGTAATTTTCTAACTCTTAGATGGAATTTGGGCCAGAATTCTCCATTAAATAGATTTTTATGGAGTTATAATTCAATTCATAACGCTGATATTTATGGTGGTATTGGATCGCAGTGGTGTGTGTGTGTGTCGTAAATTTCACCCAATAGGTATTTTTCAAACTGTTCATCAATTTTCAAAAAGTTAGCGGCTCAACTCATTAGTCATTCCTTTTCAATTTATTTTTTTATGTTTTTAATTTTTCCTTTATTTTATCTTAATTTCATTATTTTTAAAGCTTCATATAATAAGTTATATTGGGCGAAATTATTTAATATTTTTAGGTTAATTTTAAGAGTACCAACCATCTGGGAACAGCTCTTGCTTCAAGTTGGGCAGGAACTCGCCAATCATGTCCCAAGTCAGATACCAGAGGTCGTTGTAGCCTTCGCCGTTGCTAAAAATCTATAAAAGGAAAAATAAGTCATTGAACATATCTTTTTCTAAAATTATATCCAAGCAATAAATATCAGGTGACTTTGAAATCGACTTTTAATTGAATTTTTAATTACAAGGTCTAGAATCTGGTCGCACGCGGATGCGGACACGAACGTACACGTATACGTACACTCCAAGGTGTTAAATTTATACATGTCAAATGAAAACAATATTTTTCTTTTACGTATTTGTAAGAATAATTTTTAATCTGAACCCTAGTAGTATCTAGTTACACAACTGATTCAAAGAAAGAGGTAGAGGAGGCTTAATTGGCTGATATACAACTGTTACAGATATAAAAAAAAGTATATTATAAGCGCCTAAGTAGTCTGTCTCTTTTCATCATAGCATAAACACTATTTGAAAAAAAGAGACAAAATAGTACGGTACCAGTGAAGTTAGTCATATTTTTAATTGACCTACCTTGACAGAATGCATGACGAGTAGCATGTTCTTGAGTGACTCCAGGGCACCTTCTCTGAGAGGTTCCGCCGAAGCCTGAAGGAGTGATTGCTGAACCCTGACTATCTTGGTCCAAAGCGATGCAAAAGTCGCGCGACCGCTGAGCGCTTGTAAGTGTTGGAGGAAGACCTGGGGCCAAAGGAAAATGTTAATTAACAGTGCAATAGACACAATATTAAAATATAGTATTATCTTTTATTAAAATAGCTTTTATACATTTAAAGAAAACACTTTTATACCGGATTGAAGCTATGTATTATTGTAAACTTATAATTATGTAACATAATTTTAAATTTGCGTGCTTTGTAAAGCTCATGATCGTGTGATCGTGCACGCTGTAGCGTACACGATCAAAGTGACTGAAGGCAAAAGGTGTTGAATGTCAAAAGTATTAATTATTTGTAAGTATATATTACTACGACAGACAAATAAACACTAGTATTATTATATTCAATATTGATCATTGCTATTTTGTAAACAACATAAAAAATTAATAAAGAGGCTATTAAAAGACTTTTTTATAATATGAAAATATTGCGAACTAAGTTCGGTGTCGGTTGTTGCAGATTGTATGATAAATGGAACACTTTGTTTGAATAGAAATAAAAAATAAGAATTTGTACTATTCACTCCTATTACCTTGCACATGAGCGTGTCCGCCCTGGCAGCGGTCTCATGTCTGGGCGGCGGCTGAGTGAGCAACGGAAGCAACACGTGAGAGAAACAGGCTTCCCACCCAACGCCGCCCAAGGACGACAATGCAGGAGCCAGCAATGCTCGCTGGAGGTACGCTATCGCGCTGTTTGACACCTGAAAATCACGGATTTTTATACAGTTATATAAATCAAATAACCTGGAATGTTCAAATAAATTTAATAACATATTATCTGTTTGTAATATTTTTTTCTGAAAATAGGTTATTTGAAGACCATACGCTTGCTAGGAAGGAAGGGAAGCCGCCATTTAAATCCATACATTCTTATATACAGAAGGCTAATAACCAACATTAAAAACAAATCAATAAAGACATCAGACAAATTGAATGACTATTATGCTGGTAATTCCATTGGTGCACAGCCGGGGTTCGAACCTACGACAGACAGATATGAGAGAGACGCACTACATAAGCATTAAACCAACAATGCCTACAAAACATACCTGTTTCCTTTTATCAGTACAAAACTCAGCAATGCCTTGTAAAAGGGGCTTCCATGCGACCTCCCAAAGGTCGTATTCTTCAGCACCTAAAACAATTATATATTAGCCTTCTACTCGATTGCGAATAAATCAGTGGGGCCCTCAGATTTCTGTATCTGTTTCATGATGTAATGGGCAAGTGGGAGATCAGCCTCCTGCTGCTGCTGTCGCCTTTTTGGGTCTAAGACATGCGAATCCTCACGATGTTTTCCTTCACCGTTCGAGCGAATGTTAAATGCGCACGTAGAAAGTCCATTGGTGCACGTAAACCGACGTATAATCTCGACATGACATGCGCCCAAAATAGATTTTTAATAATTATATAGTAACTATAAGGTGTTGTTAGAAAAGACAATTACGTATTAACTTAAGACAGAAGGTCTCATTAGTAGGAAATAATTTAACCGATTTCATATACCCAATGAATATCACAATTTTTACGGTAGAAGAACTTCACTGCGAGACGTTTTTTACCAATTATGTTCTATTTCTCTCTTTATCACAGCGTAAATACGAGACAAAAAAAACAAAAGAGTGCGTTATTATTCTGGGCTGAAAATTTTCGTTTATATTCTCTCTCTAAGAGCTTTGTTTTCAATACTAGGAAATTAAAAAAAATGCATGCGTACAATGTACACATGTAAGAAGTGAAACTCCTTTGTAAATTAATCATTACTAAGGTAAAACCCCAATATGTATCGGTATATGATCACCCCATGTATTTGTATATCTATATTCACACTGTATACGTGCTAATGATAATATAAATAAATAAGACGTTATGCGACAGAATTTCCATCTAAAGTTCTAATATCTAACTACTAAACGTATAATTTTTCTCGATCTCCCTTTCTCACTCTCTCTCAATCGGTCTCAATCGCTCTCTCTTTTCTTCGACTATTCCGTTTAAATTCCCTCAAAAATCCATCAATTCAGGACAGTCTTACCTTGTCCTTGGTCAGCTTCGTCTCTCCACCACTTGAATATTTGCGCCGTCCGACTGTGCAACGTGTGCATTAGGTCGAGGAGCTGAAATATTTTAACTACTAGTAACTAATGTAAGTAGCTGCAAAAAGCTAATTTAACAAAGACTTTAGACATTTCGATAGTTTTAATAAAATTAAGACTATTTCAGTTTATTAAAAAAAATATTCCGTATTGTAAGCTTACAATATTGCAATCTGTAGCTACAGACTCGCATTTGTACGTCTACGTACGCGTACGCATGAACATCGCATCATGCGATGTCGGATGTGGCATTCCAGTAGCTACACTTCCATCTTAACCCGTTTTAACAGAGTCGTATTCTAATGACAACATCACGAACAAATATTTATTTTAATCGAGTCTCTTCATATCGCCTAATAACACCAAGTAGACGGTGATGACATTCCCAAATATTCAAAGCAAATAGGAATCAACAAGTGAGTCTCGCTCACCTGAATGCTGACCATGTGGTAGCTGTCCAGAGAATCCTCTTCATCGCTCGAATCGCGGCCGCGACCCGCCTTACGTCCTGAGCGCGATTTGCTCGACTTGCCTGAAAAAGTATTTTATTTGCTGATGCGAGAAACAAAACTGAATAACTATATTTGAGCTTTGGGAATTAGTTTTTATATAGTCGCAGACTTTGGATACCCATTCTTAGCAGGTGCGTTGCCGGCCTTCGCACAAGGCCGTAACTCACAATTACTAAGACGTAATACAGATACCTGATGTTTGCTGTGCCAAATATCAGCGCTACTCAATTTACACACACACACACGCACCACATCCACCCTGACTTTTACACAGCCGAATTATGTATTACTTGAATAATTTTATTTAATTTTTCTTTTTATCTTTATTTAATGGAATTTTATTATATTCAATTAATTAATTTATACTATGTTACCATAATATACATAATTATACATATAAACAAAAAGTATCAGGCAACGGGCGGCCTTATCGCTAACAAGCGAATTATTCCAAGCAACCCTTATAAGGAAATTTGTGTTAGCTGTAAAATTTGGAAATAAATATATAACAATTATATTTAGAACGTGTGTAAGTGTACTTGTACTATTTTCGATTAGACATAGACATATTATTTATTACAAACAAAACACACACACATAAATACACAACACAGCAGTAATCAAAGAGAAAAAATTAAATAAAAGATATAAAGAGAGGTAAATTATTTTTTTCCTTTTCCCCTTTGATTGTATATTCTTGTTTCCCAATCACTTACCAGAGTGTAAAGTAGCTCTGGCCAACAGCCGCACAGCCTTCACAGCAGCCCGACAGTTGTGGGGCGTGACGTGGGCCACGTCTCTTATAACCAAGGCCAGAGCTTCAGCACAACGCGAAAGCGCAGAGCTGCGATGAGCTTTGAGTGTCACTTGTTCCAACTCAACTTCTACCGCCTCTGTGGTTTTACCCGCTTCGTTTTTAACCTGAAACGAGAGTGACGTGTCGATACTACGTACTTGCTTATTGTTGCCACAGTAATGTGTCTTTAATATAATAATAATTATTTATTTATTTTTCTCTCTTAAACATTAACAATAATAATTCATAATACAGTGACAGTATTGGGAGACTGGTTTCCAAACTAGGTAAGAACCTGTGATATAGATAACCAGGCTTCCATTCCATAGCAAGTCATATACATAACAAAATGGAAGTTTGTAAGGGATTGTGTATGTGAGTGTGTGTGTGTGTATTGGTGTGTGATAGTGGGGAAGGGTACGCATGCGTGTGTTAGTGAGTGTTAAAGGGTGTGTGTGACATGACAAGAACATATTATGTGGAAATTATTTTATTACTTCTAGTAGAATTTCCGTTTAATCATAGCTCAAGGTAAGTAAACATTTATGAATTGTTTGCTTTACACATTTTTTTGTTTTAGGATATATATTCAGAGTTTTGTTGAGTTTGTTTTACAATATACATTAATTATTTTTTTTATTTACTAACAATATTTAGTTATAGCAAACAGTTGTTTTAACTGTTTTTGTGATGAGGATTTAAATTGAGAGATCCGTCCTACAAACGAGTCAGACAGATGCATCTCATTATCCTGTCCATTATATACAGTGCGATCTGGAATGTTTAACTATCTGACTGAATATCGATCTTTAATTAACTGTCTAGAGATACAATTAAGTTTCCGCTGATTTAAGTACTTTACTGCGACATATATCTACCTCCTGTCTGTTTATCCCCCTTTTACAATAACTTCTTGCTTTGTTGGTTAGGTTTTGTTAACGTTGTACTATAAAGGACTATATTTCATTAACTTACGAGTATCCATCCTTGAGTTTGCGGTGAATGCGAGAGCTCACTGTCAGAGGATCCACTCGTTGGGCGTCGCTCGATCTCATCTTCCGATCCATCCGAACGACTGGATGCTGCAAACATACTTATAGATTAATTATAGAAAATTTTTAAAACATTTACTTATTTACATAATAATTTAGGAGGTTATTGAAATTGAATTGTTTTTCATTGATAGTTAACAGACCTTTTTTTACATTATGAAATGGGTTTAAAGTTTATCCCTGCGATATTTTATACCAGCAGGTATAATATGGGTCTCCAACTTACACTTTTTAGTTGGCTAAATATGAACCCAAGTTTACACTAATATGGACGATTAAATGTTTGTGTCCCATCTTAATTATTACATATTATAGTGTCCAGACTTTTCGGGACATTTATTGTTTAGAAATAAATAGAGATGGCTCAATTGTCGATGAGTCGGTCAGTTTCTACGCTTCCGCCATGGCACCTGTAAAGGCACGCGTAAAATGGTCATCACAGTCTATGCGCAACCCTGAAGTGGCGTGTCAGATCCTAACGGAAACTGGGCAATCCTTCCCTTAAATGAGGCCTATCTTAGAACCTCAAAGAAGAATTCCTAATTCAGTTTCAGTTCAGATTCATTAACTGTCATAACGATTGTCCCTGTAGTTCAGTAAAGTAATTAACCATGACCTGTCATTAATGATACTGATTACATTACCAAATATATAATTGATAGCTCATGGATACATGTAAGATATGAAAATTTATCTTTATGAAAGATATTACCTATATTTTAACTAGGTAAATGTTATGTATTTAATTTAATGTAATCATTTTATTAAAATTTAATTTTTAAAGGCTTCTGTTTACGTCACAAGATACAGGACATCACTAGTGGCGTTAAAACAATTGGTATCTGTTGGCATCAGAATTTCTGTATTTTTCAGACTTCCGTGGGTAAATCACAACCTTTACCATGCCACACTGATGGATAGTCGTTCGAAGCTACGAACACTGTTCTTAACTGTAACTTATATGTAAAATTCCTTATAAGACAAATTTGCACGCCATTATGTGTGGCAGAATATGCGAACTGTATATTGTACCATAACATTTTTGAACCTGTATATTATTATTATAAATGCTACTAAAACATGCAGATCTGTCAGTTCGACATACAATGTATGGCAATTTGAACACATGCATATCGTTATCTAAAATAAATCTTTTAATTTCATATAACCCAAGGTTTTCAGATACATTTTAACTTAACTCATTTAGTGGCTTATCTCAACCAAATCAAGGTTAACCTTGAAACTAACCTATTTCGACTCTAATCAATTAATCTACTAAACCCAATAGTTCAATAGTTAAATGATAAGATTAACTAAATAGTATATAATTAGTAGATTTTTGTTGACATTCCAAAGAACCACCATGAAGATCCTACTAGTGGCCATCAGTCTAGCTCTGTGCTATGCGGAGGAGCCATTCCCAATAACATTGGACTACCATGAGACCATTGGTATACCAAGGGCTAATCTTATAAGACTGGCTGAAGAGGGAATTGATTTCGATGGTACTAGGATCGTTGGTGGTACACCTGCTCGGCTAGGAGAACACCCTCACTTGGTATGATTTTAATAAATTATTTTATTTATGTATTGTTTAAAATGTTCTCTTACGCCCAAACCCAATAACCTATCTCAATCCATTTTTGGACACTTGATATAGTCATCTTAATCCGAAAATTGGTGAGTGTGCCAATAACCAATCGATTGTAATAGCCGTCTGTCCATAGAACCTATCCACGGTAGGTCGGATCAGTGTATATGGATAGACTTTTGTTTGAAAATGACAGTTCTAATGTGTCAATATCCTATCTTAAAATTTTAACTAACACTAGTTTTTAAAATAATTAGATAGCTATTTGATATGCTTTAAACATAGCCATGTATATTTTAATATTATAAGTTAGTTTTTATTTACTTTATTGGGTTCGGGTGTTAGAATGTTTGACACAAGAACAGCGTGCTCTGTAATAAGAGAAGTGTTCTTATTACAGATTTTTCAATAGTAAAAAATACTAGTCAAATCGTACTCGTTCGTGCTGTTTAAACTCAAAACTGTTGAAATTCTATTTCTACAATTTTCTTCTAGGCCGGCCTCCTAATAACCCTGATAGATGGCCGTCAATCTGTCTGTGGCTCGTCCCTCATCAGTAGCACACGACTTGTGACAGCCGCCCATTGCTGGACGGACGGCCGCGTCCAGGCATCATTCTTCACAGTGATCCTGGGTTCCATTCGTTTGTTTTCCGGCGGTACACGAATCAACACCAATGACGTCGAAGCTCACTCAGGGTACAACACGCAGAACCTAAATAACGATGTTGCAATCATCGGCGTGGAGCCTGTTCAATTCAGCAGTGAGTTTAAGACCCAAAATAATGCTTTATAATTTCAATAGCTTAAATAAAAAAAATGTGTTCTGTATATCACCAGTAACAATGCTGCCATGGTTTAGGCTCTCAGTGACAACAAAATATATCTGTTTACAGATTCAATAAGCCCGATAAAGTTGGCAACTGGATCCAATTTATATGTGGGTGTCTTTGCCACCGCCGCTGGCTTCGGAAAGACCAGTGACTGTAAGTAGTGTATAACTGTATTTGAGGGATTTTCCAGAAATGACTGACGGTGTCCTATATTTCTGCAAAAACAACTGCGGGGAAATAAAAACAGATAATATAACTTTTTCTACAGCAGTGATACTTTTTGACATTCAACACCTTTTGTCTTCAGTCACCGTGACCACGCACGCTATAAAGCACGCGAAACGACGAGAAAATTTAAAATAATGTAAAATATTTAGAAGTTTATAATAAAAATAATAATATAATATAAAAACACATAGCTTCAATCAGTTAAAAAAGTGTTGTGTTCTTTAATCATAAAATAAAATACGTTTATTTTGGAACATAAGATCAGGGTATCACTTATTCCACGTCATTAAATTCTCGTCATAAATACATATTATTTATATATTTAAGGAAGAGTATATACCGTGGCGTATTCTTCTAAAATAAAATCTTCTCTAACAGGGGGCTCTGTGAGTCAAACACAGAATCAAGTAAATCTCCAAGTCATAACGAACCAGGCCTGCGCCTCTACCTATGGAAGCAGTGTTGTTGTGTCTTCAACAATTTGTATTAGTGGATCCGGTGGTAGAAGTACGTGCGGTGGTGATTCTGGTGGACCACTTATCACTAGTAGCGGAGGTGAACGAGAACTGGTAAGATATAGTATAAATAAACGAGATAATCTCGTTTCCTTACGTAACAATTAAAACCAATTTCAAACTTGACTAGCATAAACGCAATGAAAACAATGATTTTAACAGGAAAACACAGAGGTGCTTTTTTAATTCAAATAAATTGTTCTAAAATAGGGGCAATATATTAAAAACTCTAGAGAAAAAAGATTTTCTATTCTAGATCTATATCTCTTTTAATCTTACTTAGTGTTTTCTATAGTGAACATGTAGTTTAAGAAATCAAATTTGTATTTGCTCCTGTCTATTCGTTTTTTTTATATTACAATATTTGCATATTTTAATGAAGCATTATCTTTGTTTGTAAACACTATAAGATATTATAATCTTTACGTGTTCACTTTATATGCTGTTTGACGTGACAACGTCTAATCAATCGATGTACGGATGCACGCACGAAAAAGCGTCACTCATTGTCCCGTTACGCTTATTGTACGCTTACGCTTATCTATCTCTCTTCCACTCCATTAGCCTATCGAGGATTTACTCGTCATTGTATTAATTTAAAAAAAATGATTTAATTTTATTCACAAAAGTATGCAGTTATTTCATCAATGTTTTGTTATGACGTCACGTTAAACTATTGTCCGTAAACTGACATTAAAGACATTTTTACATAGCCTACTTTTTTTTTAAATTACAGATTGGTATCGTTTCATTCGGTTCATCACGAGGATGTCAATGGGGATTCCCGGCCGGATTTGCCCGGGTAACTTCCTTCGCATCATGGATTCAAGCACGCATGTAAAATGGACTGATTTCTCAAACAAACAATATATTTTTTTAACGAAACGAAGTTTTTTATTTATATACAGTTAGTTTCGATAGTCAAATCGTATCATATTAATTTATAATGTTTTACGCAAATAATCATTAATGGAATAATACAATTTTCCCTAAAGTAGTATTTTTAGTCGAGTTTTAATTTAATAAAGTATCTACTTAACAAACTACTAAGTACTAATTAACGAACAGTTTAAACAGGTTAATAAAGGTTTTAATTAAAGTTAACTAAATAAAATAAAAAGAAAGAACCAAATAAATCAGAGATTCTACTTATTTTCATGGTTATAAGATTCTTCGAAAAAGGATATTAATGTTTACATTCTTTGGCATCATGTGCTAAAAGAAATAGGACTTACCGGAAGGCATAGAAGCATCTCGGGGCCAGGCACCGGCACCAGCAGCACTGAGTATGGAGAGTAAGGCTGACCATTCAGCTCCACTGTGAATGTTCTGTGCCGACGTCTTCACTATTTCGTATACGCCACACGATATCTACAATACATATAATATAATACAATACATACAAATGCCCCCTGTTCTATAAAAAAAAAAAATTCAAAATTGCCTTTGTTCATAAGTTGTCAGTGAAAGTTGGTAGAGGGCACAGCGGTCGGTTCAAGGGCGGATGATAGTCAGATGATTTGTTGTTAAGATAATTATTATAAAAACTTGTAGAGAGATAAATGAAGGGATATAATTGAGGAGGCGATATTAGTGAACTTTAAATGTCGTTTCTTTGTATTTTTAGGTGAGATAAAAGTGTAATTGTCATAGTTAAACGATAATCGTTGTAATATTGTTAAGGCATGTTAAATAAAACAAAACTTTGTATTTTCAGAGAAACAATTTGTGGTTTATTTTGAAAATCCTCAATAATAATATATCTTATATACATATATATATATATATATATATATATAGACCCAAAAAGTCGCCAGCACAGGAGGCTGATCACCTACTTGGCTATTAGATCATGAAACAGATGCAGAAATCTGAGGGCCAGACCTAAAAAGCTAGTAGCACCATTGATTCAAACAAACACACAAAATCATTTATTCATATAGGTAACATAATGTACACTTATGAACGTCAAAAAAAGAAATGTACATTAAATGCTTCTAATTTTACATTTACTGCCAGTGCTCAAATCAAGGGCGTAGAACGGAAGAGAAGAACTGGCAATAAACTCTCCGCCACTCTTTTTAACCACCAAGTTTTTTTTTACACAGTGTTTATAAGGAGCTGCAACCATTACACCATGTTCCATATGACAATTGATATGATTAATTATATGTATATAAAATCTTAAGTTTCTTTACAGATTAAAGGTAAAAGAGTGTTCTAGGACACTTTATTTAATTAAATCATTATTTAGAATATAAGTTAGAATTCATAGTAATAAAAACAAATTTTGTTTTATTTCAATACATAAACTCACATTGGAGAGATTTTAATTAATTAAACTGATTGCGAAGGACTAAACGCCTATGGGAAGGATTTATGTGTGTGAACTGCGAAAAACAAATGTCTTTTAAACACAGAAATGATAGGAGAAATCAAATCTGTAAGATTCTGAGAGCCTGAAACTTACCACATCAGCCTGCTGGTAGAAGAGTTTATATGGCAAACGGAACAGCAGTTGCAGGTGTAGCAGAACAGTGGGCGCGCATAACTCGCATCGCATCAATCTCGCAGCTGTTCGTAGGAGTGCTGTTAATACGCGGGTCAACGAGTAGTTACCGCGAGTGGCTGCCCAGAATACGACTCGTTCTATATGGGGACCGGATTCCTCCCATACGGCTAGGAGACGGTCGCTGGAAGAGGGAGTTATGACAGACTATTTGAGGATCACTTTCTTCTTTTTATATAGACAATAATATGATTATTTAGACACTCTTACTATTTTTTTAAAATTTTTGCAGAAATTAACTTGAATAATGAAAAATTACAAAAACAGAAGCATATGCTTAGTACTAGCAGACACTTAAAAATATAGACAGCTAGCTGAGAAAAAAATTGATTGGTTTGGAAGTCGGTTACAAAAGGACTATAATTATTAAAGTCTAGACTTTCTTTTTTTACCAGTCGGCTGCTTGGACGTGCGAAATATCATCTTCAATTGTTTTGTAAATAAACTAGCGACCCGCCCCGGCTTCGCACGGGTGCAATGCTGATACTAAATACACTACAAAAAATCTGTGAACGTTGTATATAAAAATGTGGGTTATCCATAAGAGATAGACATATACCATCACAAACCTTCCTCTTGAATTACTCTATCTAAAAAAACATCATCAAAATCCGTTGCGTAGTTTCAAAGATTCAAGCATACAAAGGGACATAGGGACAGAGAAAGCGACTTTGTTTTATACCATGTAGTGATTACCTTTCTGACCGTCAATATTATTAATAACAAAATCAATCAAATAGATAGATCCCCTATAAACTTACCGATTCTGGATGAGGGTCTGACCGAGCAGCTCGAAGAAGAATATCGTGATATCTTCCAGCTGCGGATTCAGCTGCAAACTGTCAGAATCCGCTGGAGTTCCCACCGTTATCATTGCGTGAATTAGCTCCTGGATAAACAATGTACATGATAGTCCATTTATTTTAAATAATATATTTTAAGGTACAACATTAGATACATTTTATAGTTGTAAGGTAATACTGCAAAAATTACAGAAAAAAATAGACAGCTTTGTTTTTGTGTTAAAACGACTAAGGGAAACTGTTAAACATGAATCGCTTTAGCTTATCATTCAGAAAAAAGCAAAATGTACAGCCATGCTAAAAACAATTTTTTAATTTCTCTGTAAAGTTTAGAATTCAAATACAAAAGATTTTGTTACGTCAACAAAATAGGTGGAATTGTTTAAATCTTATATCTTTAAACGAGCAATTCTTGTATATATATATATTTATATAATTGGAATCTCGGGATTGGCTCCAACGATTTTCATGAAATTTAGTATACGGGGGGTTTCGGGGGCAATAAATCGATCTGGCTAAATATAAATAAATGATAGAAAATAACAAGAAGGTGGTGTTTTTTGAGTACTTAGTCCCAATTTAAACTGAAAAATGCATCTTACTGACATCTATGACGCAACAACACTAAAGCTATTCCAGCATATATAATCTATATTGTTCCTATTTCATCATTTTATTAGTATGTAATTCGTACTTAAATATAATTTCCAAAAAACACAATTTATAAAAAAATAAAAATACCGAACAAAGCTCGGCCATCCAGGTACTTATGTTAATTCTTCACATATAATTACGATATTTATAAATACCTGTAAACTCTCGACAGGCAAAAACTTCGTCTCCGATACTAAAAGCCCTGGGAAGTTGCAGGAACCCACACATTCCATGGCTGCATCTATCAAGGCTTTCTCGTGAGGTGTTGGAGCACGAACACCTATAATAATAATTCTTTCAATATAATATGTATTTTACTATCGAGACAGCAAATAAAAAGAGTGGCGGAGAGTTTCTTGCCAGTTCTTCTCGCCCGCTGAGAACTGGTAGTAAATGTAAATTTAGAATCAATTTAAGATATTTTCTGTTGACATTCGAAGTGCATACCTACCTATGTAAATAAAGTTATATAGATTGAGAGACAAAACGAAATTTGAAAGCCCTTTTCGAGTAATTTTGCCATAAAAATTTATTATAAGCAATTTTTTTGGTAATGGCAAGTAAAAGGGGAGTTAAATTAACAATTCTAGTAATAAGTCCAATCCTAAACCTATGTTTTTGCTTGGTTGACCGTTTCGAGTCTGTTGTGTCTACCTGCATTTTTGTTACTGTATTTGTTTTGTGAATTTTTGTATAGGTACCTTCTGTGCGTTCTAGTAATAATTATTTAGTCTTGTAATGTTTTTCTCAGTAAGCGAATTTTTTAATTCATATGAGAAATAAAGTTATTCTAACCGTAACCGTATTATAGCAACACTAAGTATAGTCTATAAGTCATGCATGTTATAATTGACATTTGACACATTTATAAAGTGACTCAAACTTCGGAGAAGTTTTTATTAAAGAAATTTGAAGTTCTATTAAAATATTAAGAAAAACTTACCAGATTCCCCGAGCGCTATGTACGAGTAGATACTGGAGAGTAGACCGCTTTCTGAACCACGTGCCGCTTCCCGTACTAAAGATACTGTTCCAGTAGACGACAGGTAGTCTTCTGCTTCTACTAAACACTGGGAAAACAAAAACTTTTAGAATTAAATTCATTTCTAAATAGTATTTATACTTTAAGTACAAATAATGCGTGCGTCAAATTTTTTATACGTATACGTAGTACGTTAGCTTATATATTGATGATATTTTAAATCGTGCGTAATATGTCATCATAGATACACAATTAGTCTTTCAACTCTTTCGTCTCTTTCTTTACAATTGTGTCAACGCTGTGTAGAAAAGAGACAGATGTAAATATAGAAAACAGTACTTTAGTTGATGAGGTTAGTTTTAAAACAATGTGTCAGTCAGAGAAGACTAATGCTACTATATAATATAAATAATAAAACATTACCTTAGGCAATAAACGTCCTATATACAACGTATTAGTGATCTCCAACAGATGTCGCCAACTCGTGCGCACGCACTCGGCGTGTTGCGCCCAAACTGCGCATGCGCGACGCAACGCCAACTGCGCTTTACTCGACTGGCCGAGAGATACCCCTGTGATGTTTTATTTAAACAAATTGATATTTTTTGTACGGGTATTTGTTGATGTGAAACATCTATAGCCCCGCACATAAAAGCGATTTCTGGCGTGGCGACGCATGCCGTGGCGACGCGTCGCCACGCTGTATGATATTAATTCTAAATGCAGTAGTAAATTTCACATTAAAAATATTTAATGAAAATAATGTTTATTCAACAAATAGTCATCGTTATCTGGAAAAAAATCGTAATATTTTATTTTATCATTATAACATATTTATTTCCTATCACAGTCTGTTCTTTTCTGCATATAACTTTTACAAAATAATGTCGATGTTTCACATCTGCCAGGCGTCCCATGACGGCTCACATTTTTATTTTTTATCGAACTACCTCTATTAATGGGACTTTCAAAACTACGATCTCTATAATTAAGATAAATTGTATTTTCACGATTACTTTTTATTTATTTGTTTTTAAACTAACAAAAGTTCCTTCAGCCATTTAAAGAAAAACACTATTTTAACGGATTGAAGTTATGTATTATTGTAAACTTATAATTATTTAACATAATTTTAAATTCATCCGACGTTTCGCGTGCTTTACAGCGTGCGTGGTCACGGTGACTGAAGACAAAGGTGTTAAATGTAAAAAAGTATCACAGCTGTAGAAAATGTTTTATTATCTGTATTTATTTCCCCAGAGTTGGTTTCGACTAAAAGATCGGTTAAATTTAAAATTATGTTTAAATAATTATAAGTTTCCAATAATACATAACTTCAATTCGTTAAAAAAGTGTTTTTCTTTAAATTTTGAACCTGTCTAATTGAAAAAATAAATGGAGAACTCTTCATTTGGTCCCTTGAAATTGGCCAGGTTTTTCTCTAATAAAGGTACATATAACACGACAATATAACCTCCTTAAACTTACCAACAGCAATGTATGAAGCGTGCTGAGGAGTCAAGAGTCCTGTGAACTTGCAGAGAGTTAGCAGCAAGGTATCCAGGGTCAAAGTCTCCGCCGGCAGTCTCGCTACCAACGCCGCACATCTCTCTAAGCCGTTGAGAGATATCAGTGCACTACAATCGCGGGCATTCGACTCTATCTCCTCCACTGTTGGTGGTGTTGAGCGTTCGAACGCTGCTGATAAGGCTGTTACCTAAAATTGTGCGTTATGCTTTTTTTATATTTGATTAGAACTTAAGTATTTATTACTTCGTATAATTTTTAACTAATATACTGTTTTTCTTTGATATTTATTCTACCACTCTACCAGACTCAGTCTGTCTCACTCTAACCGCCCTTACTCTACGTTACCAATCTCGTCAAAGAAATGTGAATACGCAGTATGTGTTCTGTCCCCCTCTAACGCGTATTGGCCGCGCCTATATTACGTCATCGTGTGTTAGGTTTATTATTTTCGTTACGAAATTTTTTGATTAGGTTAGACATTTCTTGATTTAAGAACTTACACAAATTAGTTTTATTCTGTTAAGAAAAATTTAAGTAGTAAAGTTTAAACATTTATCATTTATAATTTCAAGAATCCGCCAAAATACTTCTTTCAAAAATATGGCATCGCACCAGTTCCTAGGTTCCTAGTACTATAAATATGTAAAAAACCGTCATTTTTTATCATTCAAATGATAAAAAATAGAGATCGACTAGTCTGAGGCTATTTCGATTTTAATTGAATATTGATCAACTGCCGACACAGCTCACTTGGTTGCTCTTAATTTTAACAACTGCGATACACAAACAGCTCACAAGAATAATGTTATCTATGTGTGAATAGTATGTAAGTAGTATTTAAGATATTGTTCTATCACAATAAATCAGATTTGAATATTACTGTCTTATTCATTTCTCACTCGCTCGCTTCCTCTCAAAGAATTAAATATCAAACATTTGCGCATAGTGAAACAACGACGGATATTTTGTGATGATTATTGGTGAACCGTGCTATAATTTCCTAGCAAATAAAAACACAAACACAAAATATCTTACAGCAGGTGGACACGCAATAGGCAGCAACCTCGCATGATGAGGATGAAAAGGTGGAAGCAGGCGAAATATTGCAGCGGGAGTCTTTCCTCTTCTCTGAAGGACTCTCCACAAATACGCGTCACGTACTGGACCTACTCGTTCCGCTGGCATTACCATCTCCTCATTTCTGAAATTCAAAATCTGTACGTAGTCGTGCGTTCAAACGCGTACGTATTACTTTCTATGTGCGTATACAGTCTCGTTTTGTCTCCCTACATTAAAAAAAATACAATAAAGAAAAACACTTTTTTGTATTATTTTATTATTGTATTTAAACTTATAATTATTAAAACATAATTTTAAATTTAACCGACGTTTCGCGTGCTTTACAGCGTGCGTGGTCACGGTGACTGAAGACAAAAGTGTTAAATGTCTTGCACGCAGCAAATTATGTTTTAATAATTATAAGTTTAAATACAATAATACATAACTTTAATCCGTAAAAAGTGTTTTTCTTTAAATGTGTAATAGTTATGTTAATACAAGACAATACTATGTACAAAATACAATATTTAAAGTGACAAGGATTTATAGGAAATAACATACAAGAAGAAAATAAAAGTGTACGCGTACAAAACACAAATGTCAGAAGTTAAACTTCTTTGAAAATTATTTTTTACAATCTCTCGATCGCTCTCTCCTTTATTCAAAAACGCTGCACATCTTCGTGACGCTTATATTATTATTATTGCGTATCATCCATAAAAAAATTACCCTCATGCGCATACAGAAGTTCCACTTCAAAATCATTTTTTTAAATCAACGAAAATCGCTTTTAAAGTATGATATGGATATCCCAAACACATTTATGAGAATGCTCAGGATTATCAGAAAATTGTCTTGCTTCAACCCCAATATTAATTTAAGTATCACTTAACAAATTAAGTAAAAATAACTTACTTAATAGAGTGGAACACCTCTTTCAACATGTCAGTAGGAAAATCTCCTGAACCGTTACATCCACGAAGATTTCTGACGAAGTCCTCTTCAGTCATTGGTACGTTGAGTTTCTTCGCGTTGTGATTGTGTTGGTCCATGTTGAGCATAATGACTGCGTACGCGAGTCGAAAGGCCGCGTCCGTATTCGCGAACGGACATCCGTTCGTTGTCTATAAATTATTTTTTTAATTTTATTTTTACAGGCGAAAATGAGAGAAAAGATACTGAGGGAAAATATCCTAAAATATGATCAATTAAGTAGATGTCGAATATTATGAAATTTCCAGCAAATTGATTACCATCCTTTGATATAATATGATATAGAAAAAAGCAAAAAAAGTATCCATTATACGTTACGTACATACGTACGTTACGTACTTCGGAAAAATGTTTAAAAAAATTTCAATACTAACTCTTATTAAAATGTAAAAGATACTGGTCTAACTCATCAAATCAACACAGTTTTCGTTTAGTTTGAGGGTAGTCGGGAATTTTAGTAAAATTATAAATGAAATAATTTTTGTACGTTAGTTGGAACTTACATGCCATCGTTCAGCGAACTTCTCCATAACGAGAAATATAAGTGGGGCCTCCCCAGGCAGTCGAAACGTCTCCAGGTACAACCGCAAAGCTTGCTCAATTCGCAGTTGGGAATAATCAAAACTGTCTGCAAATGCGGTTAGTACGCTGGGTCCATCGTCATCTTCGCCACGAGACGAACGCTTGCATATATATTCACCTAAAGACAATTATATTAAAAATAATAAGAAATAAATAAACCAATGTCACAATATAATAAACAATATATAATAAGAGATAAGTGGTTCTCTGGCCTCGACTACTCGTAAAAACAACAAGCTTCTTTCTCTTAATAGCGCCTGTTAGGAGTGTTAGTCATTTTCTTATGTTAAATATTATTATTATTATTATCGTAGGCTTATTTGTCGTAAATTATGCTAGATTGTAGCCAACTTATTAAAAAGGCTTAAAAATGTTGGTTTACAAAAAAAAACTAAACAGTTTTTAAATCAAACACGTAGAAACGACAAAAATAATTAACAAGATACTCATATTAGACATTATTAGCACCATTTTGACTTGATATCTATTTATATCTTTGTATGCAAACATAAAAACTCGACACTATGTTACATTTAATCTTTTTGGGATTTTTCACTGTTTATCAAACATCTTTTAATATTTTAATCTCACCTATCATTTTCTTGTCTAAATCAGGATTTTCTCTGAGGAAAGTGGCAACGTCCTTTGGATCAAGCGGTGTTGCCAGTACTCCGTGTTCTTGCAAGTATTCTATACCGCGTTCTGGCTTTTGATTGAAAAGCTCTGTGCCTTGGGTAACCCACTGAAAAAAAATTTAATATATAATATACTAGTGTATTAATTACCTTCATGTACGACTGAAAGAGGAGAATAAGCGAATGGTCTAAACTCTAAAGTATTAAATTCTTGCTTTAATAAAAAAACTAACCTTCTTCAAATTCTTGATATTATCCAACTCGGCCTCCGTGGGCAGTTCCATCGTCGGCTTATGTCTGCCCATTCTGCCCCCAAAATACTGACTGATATCATGAGTCACGTGATCACTGACGACCGACACATCATCCAGTCCCCCCAATTCCAACGTAACATGTCCCCCACGGTCAAACTCCCCCTTCTCCTCCACCACAATCTTCTCTTCAAAACTCCTTTCCTTCTGGCTGGTCCCCATTTCTATCGCTTCAATGATCGTCATCAGCACCTCCAGTGACAACGAGTGGATGTTATACGCCGTCGATGAGACGACGTTCTTCGACAGCAATTTCGTCATCTCCTCAAAAACATTCATACAATAAACATCGCAGTCGAAGTTCAAGTACATCTCCGTGCAGAGGCCGGGAATCCTGAACATCTGGGACAAATTCTCCAAAGTGATGTGGTGGATTTCCTTCAGCTCGTAGATGGCTTTGGTTGTATCCGTTGATATTATGTCTATAATCTTCTTGAAGAATGCTTCCATTTGAAATTTCAAATGGATGCGTAGAGCTTCGAAGAGGAGGAACCAGATTTGTAAATCCAGGGCGTAGATTGATATTCTTTCGGTGTCGAGAAGCTGTAACAAATGTAGAACCGCATTCAGGCCCATTTCTCAACACACATTCTTGGACCTTGGAAAAGGGCTGGCAACGCATACGAGTGCAATGTGAGTCAATAAGCAACTGCTCTATCAATAATCTGCTTTATTAATGGGCCCAATTGAAATAAATGCTTAGACTTTTTATTATTTGTTTATTATTTGATACAATTCTAACAGATGTGGTGTTAAAAGTACTAACGTTTCACATAAGTTCTCCAACCGTTTCCCTTGAATAGTTTACTACTATGTAATATAACAAAAACCTTAGACATAGCAACGCTTGGCCGAGTCTGCTAGTATATTATATTTACGATAATCTCTTATATATAAAATTCTCGTGTCACGGGGTTAGTAACCGAACTCCTCCGAAACGGCTCGACCGATTCTCATGAAATTTTGTGTGCGTATTGGGTAGGTCTGAGAATCGAACAACATCTATTTTTCATCCGCCTAAATGTTTTTATTTATTTTTTAAACAAAATTTTTCGTTTTAAAGTACAATTACCCCTCTACAATTATCCCTTATGTTTTTTTTTCATAAAATTTCATTAAAATTAAAGTTTATAACTTTAATTTTTTGGCACAAAAACATGGCAAAACAACGTTTGCCGAGTCAGCTAGTATAATATAATATACTCACACTCAACAAATTCCTGCAAAGTGGATCCTTGACTAGATATAGCAGAGACGGATATTGTGCCAGTCTATCCGCCGACACTTCCAACGCAGTTCCGACCAACTGCAGTCCCAGGTGTACCATCGCTGACGTGTTTTGCGTGTCCAGTGGGTTACAAAGAGATATTAGGAACCTGAAATAACGGATAAAAGTTCATATAATTTGAGCTTTTCATTGCTTATATGAACATATAGTTAACATATCATTGATTATATAAAAGTGACATTTAACTTGAAATTACATATGCGAAAAGAAACCACCAAATTAACTGAAACTATATAATGATTTTAGTATCACATATATATACATACATACATATATATATTAGCTATTTTATCATTATATACACGACAGCGGTTAATTGTGTATATCCTTTCCGCTGGAACACCCCAATTCTTCTTTGACTGACACTGATTTAGCATAATCAGTTGGATTATGAACTAATTAATCAGTGTCGATAAAAAACACACATATTTATTAGCCAAAGGGGCTAAAAACTTTAACTTTTACTGCCAGTTCTCAAAACTGGCAGTAAAATTAGAAGTCTTCAATGGATAATTATTTTTGACGTTCCTAAGTGTACATTGTGTTAACTACATTAATAAATGAGTTTTGACATTGACTTTGACAGCACTCTTTTTAGCTTCTACTAATTGAAATCTTACCTAAATATCTCCCTAATACAGCTAAGTCCATACGGCTGCAAATTAGTATCATCCTGGGCCATAAATCTAATGCCCCGGTGATTGACATATTCCTCTATCTTCTCCTCTTTTGCATTTTCTTGCTCTCTATCTTTTTCTGCACTTTCAGGGGCTTCGAGTGATTGGGCTGACACTGAAAACATCAAGGAAAAATATAACCAACCTTGTTACAGTTAGGTCTCAATGGAAATTTTGGGTTAAAGGCAATTTGGTTTTCTCATGATGTTTTCCTTCATGATTCGAGCGAATGTTGAATATGCACATAGACAGAAAGTCCATTCGTGCACAACCGGGAATCGAACCTACGACCTTAGGGATGTGAATCCTACGCTGAAGCAACGAGCCCAACACTGCCACATCTAAAATATAAAATTCTAATGTTCGTTCTCATACTCCTCCGAAACGGCGGAATCTTATGAATATTTTGTGCCTATTCAGTAAGTCTGTAATGAGAATGGGCTACTATCTATCTTTCAAACCTCTAATGGATGAGTGGCCACCCTAAAAAAGTTATGGTTTTTATTTGTACTCGTTTTCTTATATGAATAAAGATATTAGGCTGTTTTTGACGCGCACCACCACTTTGTGGAACCAGCTGCCGACTGAAGTATTTCCGAACCACTTCTTAAAAGGCCGGCAACGCACTCGCGAGCCCTCTGGCATTGAGAGTGTCCATGGGCGGCGGTATCACTTAACATCAGATGAGCCTCCTGCCCGTTTGCCCCCTGTTCTATAAAAAAAATTGAGTTTGAAGAGAAAAATATGATTTTTCTACTCACCTTCAACCTGCTCTTTTGCATCACCTGTAGTCACTTCATCATTTTCGTGAGAATTGACACATTTCTCCAGCAGTTGACTGATCGGTGTGTTTCCATTGGCTAAGTCCATTGAAGAATGACGTCCATGCTTGCTCGTTGGTTTAATTTCGTCTGGTTCTATTGTTATCTCCTCTTCATTTAGTACATCTTTGTCTTGACTAAAAGCGATAGTGTTGTTATAGAATTAGTTAAGAAATATACTTAGTAATAATAATGCGTTTCACAAGGCATTTTCTTTTGCGAACTAGCGAACAGTGGAATCGACTACCGGCGGGGGTCTTCCCTGCGAAATACGACCTCCAACAATTCAAAATTCGAGCGTACTCCTCCCTTAAAGGCCGGCAACGCACCCACTAATAATGGGTGTCAATGGGCTGCGCCGACTGCCTTTTTGGGCGTCCTGTAGGCTCTTCTGGCCCCCTATTGTATAATAAATGAATATGGTATTTTTACGCTACAAACTATACCTTACCTTTGTTTAAGAAGTGGGACCTTACTCGATTCGGTATCGGTTTGGGTATCAATTGCAATAGCGTCCGTAACTGGCGATTTTCTGTCCAAGGAATTTGTACCTATTGATTAGAATAATATTATTTGTATAACAAAAAATTGGGTTCCATATAACAATTTCTTCTCTTCTCGGCCTATACCCTCTGTCTTATGTGCCGATGAGTAGGGATGCCTACAGGGTCAAATTCAATGACGTGGAATAAGTGATACCTTGGCAATCTTATGTTTCAAAATAAAAGAATTAAGAAATTAAAGAAATTGCCTAAACAAATCATTTATCATACATATATAATATGTAATAATTAATAATATTCTAAATTTAAATTAATTAAAGGAGGCGCCGGTACATAAGTGGTATCCAACTGCCTCTCGGAAACAAAAATTATGTGTTGAGTATGTCTTGATTACCATACCCCGCGCACCGGAAACCGGCACACGTACCATTCAAGCGGTAAACACCCTTTTGGCAAGTGATACCAAGGAAAAGCATTCATAATATTTCTCATATACAACGATAGCGCGTTTTATATATTCTATAATGCCATCTCGTGGCGAGTAAGGTAAACAGATTATGAAGTACATAATATGTAATAAATTGCGATAAATTAAATTTATGTATAATTTAAACATTTAGAATAAAGTCCTAACCTTGTACGACATAGACTATCTTACGATGATTTGACGTAAGAATTAACATATCTCTTCTAATAGTATGAGTATTTTTTTGCGGTTCCAACAGAAAGAAACAGATATTAATGTTTGCTATTTTAAGAAAGTGCAATGAAATTACTGTTACAAAAACTACATTTTCCTTCATACATTGCTGAAAAAGTTAAAAAAAAATCTTATAATTTATATAAATAAATTTCAAATGTTTACTAAAATCCTAATTACAGCTGTAAAATCTAAATATTTACTTACTGTGAGCATTAGTAAGGGATTTCTTTTTGTTAACTTTATCTCTTCGCTTTAATGACAAGCCAATAGTTGTAAAAGTATTGTTATCTTCAGGTGAGAACTGAGGTAGTCTCATAAATATAAGCTGCGTCATGTCGCGGAGGCACTGTTCAGCATTACGACGAAGAAGCTCTGAGTAAAAAAAAATCTCACATAATTTTTTTTATAATTTACAGAATAGGTTGCATTAAAAAAAGTATCTAAAGTAAACCAAGGCATTCTCTATTTTATTATAATCTCACCTGTAAGCCTAGTTTCAAAGCAAATTCGGAAACAGCTGAGCATAATCTCACAAACACTGTCATCTGTCAACATGGCACCCTCAGGGCTCAGCATCAGTGTTCTTAAAACCTACAAAAATATTTGATTATTCATACCTTAAACACATTATTACAATCTATCTGAAAACATCAATTAGTGCAACAAGTATGTACTAGTAAGTAAAATTTTACAAACATAATTTAACTTCAGAATTCTTTCTTACTACAAAACTAAAATTATAACAATGGTATCAAAAGTGTCTTATGTTTGAATGAATTATCCTATTTTTAATTATACTTTTACAGGACCTGTACTAACTTACTTGTAATATTTTCATTAAAACAACACCATCTGATGAGTGGTCTGTGCCAACAAATCGAGCATGTGTTACAGCATCTGCTATATCCTCCACTGTGGCAGGAACACTTGGGTGTGTGGGGTCTATAATTTTAATATGTAGATATAATTTAATACTTGTAAAAAAATTTACTATATTTATTAGTAGAAAATCCAATAAGTTGTTATTGCACTTATATTTATCTTGTCCAATTTGGATCTCAGCTTATGGAAAGACAATTTGTTTAATTAGCTATTTTAGACAGATATTCTATTTGCATATTTACATATGCTTATAAAAACTGAACTACACACAACTTAAAGTTAATATGTATTTGTAAATTATTTACCTATCAGCCCATATGATAAAAACTTATGTATAGATGATAGTGCTAAGCTAGTGACGGGTCCAGTTGTTTCCTTGCTTCGTATCACTTCTAAGAAAGGGCTTAAATATGTTCCAGGATCTAATAGACGAAGATCATCGACTTGATTCAAAATTATTTTCAGGTCTTGAAAGGTTCGCATGAGCATATCGTATTCTTCGTTTGGGAAAGAGTGGGATCCCCACCGTGCACTTCTTCGCATGGCGGTGACCAGCATAGCCATCTCGCCCTGGACCACAAAGATTCCATTCCCGGGTAAAGACATTTTTGAACACTTTTATCCAAAATCTATTAACAAATTTTTGGTCATTGGTTCTGGGACTAGACTCAACAGTTACATATTTGAGGGCACCTGAAACGACACCACACTCATCTATAGAGAATACGCTGGTTAAATTAATACACAATCTATAAAAACAGTCCGTATTCATAAAACCAAGAATGTTCGAATTCGATATCGTCACTGACATCTGACAAATAAAAACAATGAACTACGTGTTGACGACTGACGTTTTTAATATTTAGTAAAGTTTAACTCCGCTAGAGAGCAGCATTCTCAACTTTTATCAACGTACATTTATATAGACACTATAATACCTTAAATTTCTGAAATCAATTTAATTAGCTTATTTTTTGTATTAAATTTATTTATTTATTAACAGTGCATTGTATAATATAAATGGCATTATAATATATGAAGTGGAGGGCAGCTGGCAGCTCCTTATCGCTTATGAGGGATTCTTCCAGAGTCCAGACAAACATATATGTATTGTAATTTACTTAATAATATCGTTGAGTAAATGCATATAATCCGTAGGTAGTGTCATTTTAAGGTCATAGTCCAAAAAGTCGTTCAACATTTACAATAGTCAATTTTAATAAGGTCAATTGTCATAATATAATTGTCAGAGTTCAAGATGTCGGACGATTGTGGTTTACTTTTTTGACAAAAGGAATTTTTTCTTATAATAATCTAGAGAGAGTGACGTTGTTCCTTGTAAAATATATCTACTAGATCTCACTAAGTAACTGTAAGTTCATGAATAAAATACATATTAATTATTAAAACGTTACGTTTTCCGTCGAATTCGCAGTGAATGTGCGTCGTCATGCGTGCAATGTCTATCAACGTTTTGTCAATTTTGCTCTTTTTGTGATTGTAGGGTTATTCTTAAAAACTATCTGATTACGTTGCAGGCGGTGCGTAACCCAAATTAAGTTCTCAGAATGGTGAAGAAAAAGAGACAGAGCGATCCATCGGAAAACGGTGATGAATCGACTGAATCTTGCGATGAAACTATTAAATCCACATGCCCTCACGTTGCGAAGGCCGTGGACCTAGCAAAGTTAAAAAGAGCTCTTAAAACTAGTGGATTTGAAAAGGAATGTGCCGAATGTAAGAAAAATCCGAAAACCGAGGACGACGACCCGAACTTTGAGATAGATTTGTCTTTATGGATGTGTCTTCGGTGTGGGGGTCAATTATGTGGACGAGCCCGAAATAAGCATGCCCTGAACCACTTTAACACACCACACTCTGACTGTCATGCCCTCACTGCTAACACAACCTCTTGGGAAGTTTATTGTTATAACTGCAACAATGAAGTCACAGCTACTAGTTCTAAAAAACTGCATGAATGTATTGAATATCTTAAGAAACAGGCTATTGGAAACCCTAGACTACCACCTATAGAATTGTTTCTAGACCCTCAAAACAAAAACACAGAAGTCCCATTAACTGTAGAAAATATAATTAAAACAGATAAGGTTAAGGATAAAGCTATGGCTTTAAATTTACCTAGAGTTAGAGGCCTGTCAAACCTAGGTAATACTTGCTTCTTTAACTCAGTAATGCAGTGCCTAGTGCAGACACCATATTTGTTGGATGTGTTGCAAGAGATGGCTACACCAGGGGAGAGATTTACATTACCAGGTGGAAAGTTAAAGCTTAAAGGTGAAAATGGAGATGATGGAAAGGAAGTTGACCTTCCTCCTATTACAGGACAACTTGCAGAGTGGGGACCTTTAACTAGGACACTGGCAGAAACATTGGCTGAATTACAGACAGGTATGTTCTTTTACAGTACACAGGAGCTATAAGATCACTAATAACAAATAAAATATTTTATGAACCATATTAAGTTAGCACTTTATTGTCTTCCTTTCCATTTCTTAAATAATTATTAAGGAAAACTAAATAATTACTTACTTATTAAAATTGTAATTTTACAGATAAATTGAAAGTTTGAAGGTTTTTTAATAAAGTAGCATTATTAAAAAATAACATCGCAGTAAATCCATTCTAGAGTATTTGTTATGTTAATATAATATAAATCATGTAATATAATTTCCTAAAAATTAAAACATATTAAATTGCTAATTTCTACATGATATTTTAAAAACAAATAAATATTTGTACTGTATTTTTCATGTAATTAAAAATGCAATATAAGTTATGTAAACATGATTATTTGACATAAAAGAAAATGTGAAATTCAAGAATTACTTAGTATTTTAAAGTTTTGGATTTTTAACTAACCTATTTATCTTATGCCATTTCACTAAAGAGACATGGTTAATATTTATAGATACCACATTCACAGATATATTTAGAATAATGCTTCACAAATAGGTGATAGTCATTTTCTAAATTTGTCTCATGTAATTTTGTGCACTAAGCAGCAAAAGTATTTATTGAAGCAAATATTAAGTTAATTGAATTGTAATATAAATAGATCTTTTTTATAAATAGGTTTGATTAAAGATTGATACCGGATTAGATGTAACAAGTCTAGAGCTTCTTGGTGATTTATAATATATACTGAGCATGAATAAGTACTTCCTAGGACCTAGGTCTTTAATAATAATATCTTTAAATGTATAAATTAAGAGATTACTAAATTATCCTAAGATTCTGTGAATGTTAATATATAATTATGTTGGGACATAATAAAAGGGTTTCAGACTGTTTACAATAAAGTAAGCTTTTATTAGATATTTTCCATAATTCTTAGTAAGATTTTTCTATAATTTAGTTTTTTAAATAAAACAGTAAGTATCAATACAATACTTATGTAGGTACTCTTAATATAGTTATGTTAAAAGAAGTGTTTTAAAATAAGCCTTATAAGTACTTCTTGTGATACTAATAGTAATCTTTTGTTTTCTGTGGTATATGTTTAAGGTCTACAAAATTTTGAAAGCACAACACAATCAACCATTTTTAATATCATGGAATGCACTTAACAATAATGTAACATTTAAATTCATATTGTTTGATCAAAGCAGATGAGTTATATAACTATAAAAAATATTGGCATATTTATGTCAATATTTTTATAGGTATTTAATAGTTTGAGTTAGTTACTCAAAATAATTACTGTTCTGCTTAATTCATGACTATTACTACTTATTACTAATATTCATAAATGTAATAGGTATTAGACAATGAATTTTGATTTATGTTTTCAGGTGAGGGTGGGGTGTACACTCCACGTAAGCTGCTCTCGGCTCTAGTCAACAAGTTACCACAATTTGGTGGTGGAGATCAACATGACTCACATGAACTCTTACGACACTTACTTGAAGCTGTCAGGTTAGTTAGTATTTTTTGTCATATTCAATAATGCACTTAAGAAACAAAATTTACTGTTAGAAAAATGGGAACAATTTTCTGTTCAAGTTTTACCTGAGCACTATATGGGTGAAAGAGGGTCTTTGATTTTCTGATTTGGTGATTACGTCAAAAGTAATTATTTAAATTTTATACATATTACCCACATGACTATGCTTGAAAATGAAATGCATTTTTGAGTATTATGTTAATGTTGGGGTGGCGATAAATTGCAGTAAATCTGCTTACGCTACTTACTAGCATTTGTTAGTAGTGTTTTGTTCATAAACCTGTATCATTTAGCATTATGTTATTTTATTAAAAATAGAAAAATTATACAATTCTACTTAAAATGAGGCAATTATCATAATTATAATTACGATAAACTAATTATATAACCATATTGATAATTTAACATTGACGAGACAAATTATGTAAGATATGTTTATATGTGTTTTCCTTATTTTACATTATGAGTCAATCACATATGTTTACAATTGAGTTCTTTTCTTAGATATTTTTTTACAAACACAGTCTTCATAGATCTTTATAGATTAAAAAATAAATAAATCAGTGGCGCTATAACCTCTTTAGGTCTTGGCCTCAGAATTCTGAATCTGTTTCATGATCATTTTTAAATCTAATAGGCAAGTAGGTGATCAGCCTCCAGTGCCTGACACACACAGTCGACTTTTTCTGTCTATGGTCTTAGACATGTCGGTTTTCTCACGATGTTTTCCTTCACCGTTCGAGCAAAATGTTAAATGCGCACATAGAAAGAAACTCCATTGGTGCACAGCCGGGGATCGAACCTACGACCTCAGGTATGGGAGTCGCACGCTGAAGCCACTAGGCCAACACTGTCTTTATAGATTAATTGTTGATTATTTTTTGAAATACATACTAGAAACATTATAAT
Organism: Pieris rapae; assembly: GCF_905147795.1. Classification (NCBI taxonomy): domain Eukaryota; kingdom Metazoa; phylum Arthropoda; class Insecta; order Lepidoptera; family Pieridae; genus Pieris; species Pieris rapae. The sequence goes on along the minus strand of NC_059529.1, from coordinate 927,598 downwards.
TTATGTCTGTGTATTATACTGAAACTGATTAAGGCAATTTTTACTTATTTTTATTGAAGTAATTAAAAAAAAAAGTTTATTAATGAATTCAAGATTCAGGTATCACTTATTCCACAACATTAAATTTGTATAATTATATAGTAACTACTGCAGAATAGATTTAATGTGATCAAAAAAAATTATAAAAATGACGTGAGAGTTCTTTAATTAACCTTAAATAAAATTTGATATGAGTGTACCTAACCAAGTTGGCATTGGGTCAAACATTTTTGTGTATATTAATTGATTCAGAAGTCCCAATTACCAATACGAAACAATTATTTTTTCCCGGGAATCAAAACGGTCCAAGCTTTAATTGTAATTATGTAAATAATTTGTAATCTTTAATTTCAGATCAGAGGACCTTCGTCGTTACCAATCGGTGATTTTAAGCAGCCTTGGTATGAACTCCAAGGTTGATCCGTCCAAAGTGGATGGTGATGTTAAACAGAAAGTCAAGTTTTATGGTCAGCAGGCATCGGATACTATGCTTAGACCTGAGCAGGTACTTTTTTAATTGTAAACTAACCAGTGTTAGGTGAAAGGAATTTAGAATGTTGATGATCAACCTTTTAAAAAACTATTACCATTAACTATAAAGTATGTGTATGCGACAACTATATATATATATATATATATTTATTATTATTGTATATAATGTGGTGAATAATAAAAAACTCCTCATTACTTAAAAAAAAACACTGGAAGAAACAAACTATTATTTGTTTTAGTAATTTAATAAATTAAATCCAGGACATTAATTTCATCCTTTATTAAAACAAAAACAAATAAAAATGTTTTTTTAATCATTGCAGGTGTTCCGTGGATTTCTGGTGTCAACACTGGAATGTCAGGAATGTTACCAGCAATCAGACAGAGCCGAGTACTTCCTTGACCTGTCTTTGCCTGTAGCAGCTTCACGACCTCAACCACCTGCCCTTACCAGGAGAAGAGCTAATGGTAGGTTTTATATGGACTAGTATTTTTTGTTGATAAATGCATTGCCCCTAGAATAGTCGCTAAATTTCGCCTGAAGTAAATAGTGAGTCAATGTTAGTTAGCCACGCCCCTCACCAAAATTATTAAGACAAGTTCAAAGTGGCCAGTTTTAGTAAGACCTTTCAATAATAATATACGTATGTTACAAGAGTGATAGCTAAAGAAAAATTTCAAGAGGAAATGCCTGTAAACTAAGGAATTTTTCATTTTTATTTCCTTGATATTACAATTTTTTTAAAATATTTGCACGCGTAGGTTTAATGTCTAAAGGGCTAGTGTTTAAACTTAGTGTTAAAGAGAAACAATAGTTTATTTTCATTATTTTCAAGATACCCAAAAATTACCTAGAAATCGAAAATTCACCAATCGAAACAGTTAAAACTCCAGTTAAGTTTGTTGGCGGTTGTTGCCTTGAGATGTTTAAATAAAACTCTTTGTTTGAAGCTGGGTAACAACTGGCAAATACAAAATTAGGGTTAGAAGAATTGGGACGCTATCAAAAATAAACTTGACCTGTACGGGTTCATAAATCTAAATGACAATTAATGTTATTGGACATCGGAAACGAGAATGTTAAAATACAAATTATAAATGGTTAAAACTAAAGAGCTCATTTTGGCTAGTGTACGTACGTGCACGTATACGTGCCTTTAGCGCTCGATAATGCTGTCTCATTTGTACCAACTATCAACTACCACCGACATATATATTACCTGTTGATAAAGCTTTCAATATTGTTTTTTTAAATTCTATTTATAAAAGTTAAGAGGTAAACATGTCTTCTATCCCTCTTTTTATACATCTTTGCTTCGGATGCATTCCAACTTTCCTTTTGTATGTGACTAATGTGTTACGTCCCTTTAACCACTGTACACTGCATGAACCTTTTCAGACGAATCCACATTCAATGTACAAGATGAGAGCAAACCTTCTAAACATCAGCTCAAGAAAGAACGACTCGCTGCCAAGAAAGCTTCAAGAAGGAACAAAGGTTTGTTACTCTTTACTATATAGTGGGTAATTTAAAGTTTCTACAACAATTCGTTAATATATATTCATTTAGTACATCAAAGAATATATAATTGATTTTTTTCTGTATGTATCGTAAGCTATCTATTCTAAAATAGATATCAATTATGTTGAAAAAATTTTGTTCTCTCTAGTAATTTTTGGCTGAACAGTGTTTTTTAAAATTTTAAGATCCTTGATCCCCTCCCTCATGTCCCAGTAAATCATTATACCTAAGAGTTACCATTTATGTGGTGAAAAGTATCGGAAAGTCGAATATAATATTAACTATATATTAATAATATCCTCTGATTATAGTTTTTATAACTAACTAATGTACTACTTTTGGAAAAGGTTTATTATTCTATTAACTAATAATTGCGTAAAACATTATAATTAATATTAATTTAGAATTCTTTTTAAGACAAATTTCCGACTTATACTGTATCACCATAACATATTTGTTCGTAATCTTGCAATACATTATTATTATTATTATTCCGTATGAAATCACTTAATATCAATTAGGAAATAGTATTAATATGATTAGAGATAACTCAATCTAATCTTAATATTTATTTCCAGGCACTAAAGACAAATCTACAGAGGTGAACGGCAAGGAAGATGGTAAATCATCTTCAGAGCAGTCTGACGCCGACGTAGAGGACAACTTGGACGAAATGCCCAAGATTGCCCAGAACCAGCCTGCCACCACCCCATCTGTCACCCACACTGCAGCTAACTTCGCAGCCTACCACATGGAGTCTGGCTACAATTCGGAGAAAGTCATCAGCTCCGACTCGATCAGAACTAGCCCGGTCGACTTGGACAAGGAGAAAGCTGATAATACTCCAGAATCAACTGATAAAGACAAGGACTTCGCCGAAGCGGCCTCGTCGACCGCAGCCCTCGATTACAAACCCTCGAGCCGCCTGGAGAACCTCTCGAACCCTGATTCGGGTGTGGCCAGCCCTGACGCCACCAAACACAACTCCACGGAGACGGTCGACAACGTCGACTCGCCTATCAACGGAAAGGAATTGGGGAGTCACAGCTCTCTATCCAGCGAAATCAACCTGGATCTCTCCAGCCCTCTGCATAAGTTATCCCCGATCAAGAACGATTACGAAAGACCGGTGTCGAGAATATCTTTCGCTCCCGAGTACTCCAACGAAGTCGTCTCCCGCGGCATCAGCACCCAAGGATCGAAGGACCTCTTGGAGAACAATTGGGAGTTCAACGCCGTCGGCCCGCAGAACGACATAAACAATCAGGAAGTCAGCAGTAAATTGGAAAAGCTGAAGTTGGATATGGACGACATTAAGCCCAAACCCACTCTGCCGTCGCCCGTCGAAGACGCGCCAGCTGCGATGTCCAGGTCCACTCTCGAACCGGAGAGGAATTTCGGTGGAGCTAGTCGCGATTTCATGTCCTTCTCCAGGCCCAGTCCCCTCTTGCCGAGGTACGTCTGCGACGAAGACGAATGCAGCATTCAATCCTGTCTCAGCAATTTCACTGCCCTGGAGCTGTTGACGGACAACAACAAAGTCGGCTGCGAAACCTGCACGGAGAGGATCAACGGGAAAAACGGGAAGACGGTGTACACCAACGCTTCGAAGCGCTTCCTCGTCTCCAGTCCGCCGGCAATTCTCATCCTTCATCTGAAGAGGTTCCAGATCGGCCCGCGGTGCATGTTCAGGAAGATGTCTAAACACGTCGACTTTCCGACTATTCTCGATTTGGCCCCGTTCTGCGCGATGGATAAGCTGAAGAAGCTCCCGAACGTCAATCGCGGTCAGAACGAATTGCTGTACTCCTTATACGGGGTCGTGGAACATTCTGGGGGCATGCACGGGGGCCACTATGTGGCGTACGTCAAGGTGCGTCAGGCCGTCAAACGGGACGATCCCAAATGGTGGTTTTTGCCCAAGAGTGCTAACATACCCGCTTCGGGGAGTGGCGAGGGCGATGGGGATTCAGAATCCGATCTTTCGGGATACGAATCCGGCGAAGGAGCGACTCCAGCCGCGGAGGCTCCTGTGGGAAGATGGTTCTACGTCTCCGACAGCATGGTCTCCGAAGTGACAGAAGACAAAGTATTACGGGCCCAAGCGTATCTTCTGTTTTACGAAAGGATTTTATAAATCTAGGCCGGCCTAAGGTTTCTACTAATGGCATTTAAGTGGAAGACTCACGCTTTGTAGGGTCGGAATGAGTAAGATTTGTTAAGTTTAATCTTCTGTATATAGTTTTTAAAATTAACATTTTCTCTAATTTGTATATTAATTAGGAGTTTCATTGATTTTTCTTTGTACGATAGTAATTTGTACATTTGCAGTTAAAATTCAACTGCTCGATATGATTTGAACGGTTGTCAGGCGGTTCCTACTTTTTTTTTGTAGCTTCCGGCATTAGTTGTCTCATATTTAAATATAGTAAAATATATGCTGTATAATATTATCATTTTTCCTAAAGGTGCTCCTACATACAATGAACTGTATCACTTTATCATTGTAGGTACACCTTTATTTTTATAAGGGATCTTATATTACCTATCTTGTAGTCAAAGTAATATGTTATCAAAGATTCTCTCGTAGTAATTGTGAATGTCAATAATTTTGCTTGATTATTGATTTTTAGATTTTAAATGTTTGGGCCTCGTAAAGGGATAGTCTTCCATTGGTTGTCAAGGTCTTTCATACCCTTATATTGTATTTTTAATTTAAATGCGTTTTTATTTAATGCTATTACGTTGAATCCTGTATTGTATTAATTTTTTATGCTTGATTACTCTAATAAAATAGTTTTACCTCGATTAATCTATTTTTTACCTGTTCCTTGTCGACATACATCAGGTTACTTGAGTGACATTGACATTGACAAAGAGGAGGGTAGTTGTAAAATGCAACCATACTATATGTAGTATGGTATGCCATACTTGTGGCGTATCTACTAGTATTTTTCTAGTGGCTTCAGTGTGCGATTCTCATCCCTGAGGTTGTAGGTTCGATCCCCGGTTGTGCACTAATGAACTTTCTTTCTACGTGCACATTTAATATTCGCTCGAATGGTATAGGAAACATCGTGAGAAAACCAGCTTGCCTTTGACTCTAGAAGTCGGCAGCGTGATCAGGCACAGACGGCTGTTCACCTACTTGCCTATTAGATTGACAAATCATCGTGAAATCTGAGGCCCAGACCTAAAAAGGATGTAGCACCACTGTTTTATTAGTAGTATTTCATTGACTGAAAAAGTTAAACACATTTAGTAAACCTGTTGAAACTCACGACAAAACTTATGTAAGTATTGTTAGGTAAAAATTAATTTTGATCAATAAATAAAAAAAATAATTTTATTATATACAGATAACAAAAAAATATTCCTAAACTATGGACTGTTGTCTCTCCTTCAATAAATGAACATGTCGGCTGTCAAATGGAATGAGCTGAGTAATTTTTGGTACATCGAAGTAAGTTATTTCTATGATACAGTATAATGCTTGAAGAGACTGTTTTGCTTTTTCTAGTGCCTGAAAAAATATAATTATTTATTTAATTATAAGTAATCTTACAGCTTATTATCCATATTATAAGATAAAACAGATACATAGATAAACAATACATGTATATGAAACAGAAAACAAGTACTTAAGTACATTAATAGACACAGATACATTAAAATATATATTATAATGAATGAATAACATAAAATCCTCAATGTATGTGTTGAAGAGTCTGTTTAATTTAATAATGGCAACATCGCTTTCCATAAATCCAAAGCTATTGCACTTGCTATAAAATTATTATGAAATAAAACTATAATGGGTTTTGATGATCAAAATATAAACTATACATATAGTATAGTCTGCACGGGTCAAATCTACAAATTAAAAAGGAATAATAATTAATATACTAACCAGAGTCCGATCGTTTGGCAAGACCTTATGACAAAATGAATATATACCCAACATGATTTTATTTAAGAAGAAATATGCCTACATAACGTTTATAATCAAAACAAATCCTAAAAGCCTTGATTTGAATATATACATCAACTACCATCATAAAATTAAAAACTTACCGACATAGCCTTCTCTTTCAACTCTGGCTTCTTCGCTATCTGCTTCTTAATATCGGCCATTTCCTGTGGTGTTATCCCCACAAGATTTGACAGCACATCACTAGTAAACTCTACATCTATCGCCCCGGTGCCATCCACCAAAGTGCATTTCAAACTCCACCCCTCTTTACCCACAGACAACTTTGACAGTAATTTCATTATTTGCCCTTTTATTTTAAACGCTTTCCCCACTTTGTCATAAACACTCAAGCCATTAATTTGTCTTATATAAACGAATGGCTCCGGCGATACTTCTATGGGAAGCTTTCGCATCTCCCGTTCATCCAACTTCAATTCTAATTCTTTCAAATAGTCTTCATCTTCAAACAGATCATCCTCTTCTGGATAGTCATCTGCCGTGTTCAGTTTAAGCTTTTTTTCTGGTTGAGAATCATTGTTATCGCTTAGTCTTTTGTATGGTTTATCGCTGTTGAGTGCACCAGATATAGTTTCAGTACTGTCACCAGTGTATGGTGGTTTAAACATTTCATTACTATGTTGGGTATTAGTATTTGATGGACTTTCACTAAATTCTGCTTCTATAGCTGCTAATTGATCTAAGTCGAAATCATCATCATCATTATGTACTTGGATACTTTTCACTCTTGCAATGGGTCGAGTGGTTTGATCAAATGTTGGCTCATTTAGTGGAGGAACTTGCCTATTTGGTGACGGTATGTCAGTATTACGTCTACTTGTTATTGTGTTTAAACTTGGGTCTAAAATAGATATTCAATTTTTATTAATTAATGTATGTCAGAAATATTTATTAATATTGTAACAACTTGACCAGTGAACTATATTCAGTAATTCACTTAAAAAATCAGCAATTCACTTACCTTGAGTGATGGGAAGACCAAGTTTGGATGAAAGTAGTCCAGCCAACGAATTAGAGACTACTATTTCCTGCACCTCACCTCCAAGTAGTTCTACGGAGCTCTCCGTTAGTAGCATCATACCACGTCGACATTCTATAGGACCTGTAACATATTAATATCCGAACTCAAAATAACTTTATTCATATAGGTAAGCAACACTTATAAACGTCACCCGAAACGATGTTGAATTGATTCAAAATTTAGATTGACTACTAGTTCGGAAGTCACTAGGCGAGAAGATCTGGCAAGAAACTCTGCGCCACTATTTTTAATCGCCAAATTTTGAGTCATACAAATTGTTTGAACTGGAGCAAATTAGAATTTGGGGCCGTTCATAAAATACGTCACACTGAAATCAGCTTTTTTTGACCCCTCCCCCCCCATTGTCACGCTGTGTCACACTTTTTGTGACTCCCCCTAGAAATATTTCGTCACAAAAACTAAGACCCCCCCCTACTGAGTATGATAAATTCTAGAGAAATAGGATTTTCATTTGTTACTGAATCGAGAGCGCAGGGTACGTGGAAACGTTACTCTCTCAAGTATTGGAAAAACAAAGAAACCCGTTGTGAGCGCTCATGTCATGTAATAAACGGCGAACGTCACGCTGCCCTATACCCCCCCTCCCCCTTGTCACATCTTGTCACACTCGGCCAGACCCCTCCCTCCCCTTGTATGCGAACGTAGTTTATGAACGGCCCCTTTGAGAATTCCACCAGAATTTGATTGCGCAGCCCAACATTATAGACTTGACGAATCGACTACATAGGCTGGGACGCATGGACCAAGATTGGGTGGAGAAGGCTTATCTGAGCTACCCTAGTGGTCAGCGACCAGCAGGGTGACCTTGGTACCGTTGGATCGACAGAGTAGAGGACTAGCAGCTAAAAGCCATTTTACAAACAATGAAACCTAATAAAATATGATCTCTTTAAATGTATTGCTTGTAACTGAAAAAAATTGCAGGTGGACAAATACTTGCAGCCATCGCGAGGTCGTCAATGGATAAGCAGAAAAAGATTTGGAAAAAACGAAACATTACAAGAACTATAATAGGCCAAATTACTTTTCTTATTTAATTTTCTTTCTACTGCGAAATCGTTTGAGGGCATTTTTTATACGCCGCTGATATCAGGCCCATAAGACAGATCAAGAAAAAAAGGAGAGATGCTTTCGAATATAATAGGTCGACATGAGTTCTTGTGATACCAATACATTACCAATGAGAAAACAGTATTAATCTTCTAATGCTCAGAGTCCAACTTTCTTTCTTAGGTTAGGAAAAGAATCCATAGATGGACTGGGGGGACAAGTGGAAGGGAGAACCTGCGGTAGGTCACCTACAAGGCGGACTGATCCATTTAAAGACACGCTCAACTAGCTGTCTGAGATGACTGCCACAGGGTTCTTTTGAATAGTGACTCTAATATATTGACCATGACCACCTACTTTAAACAGGACTCTATGGACTGGACCAAATGTGGAAATTGAGTCCACGCTACACACAAGACATACCTTTTACAAGAACCTTGCAGCCAGGTGTTATGTCACAGCTTAAATTTCTCATAGGTTTATACTCTATTCCTGTCACATCCTGAACTCCATCTGTCATGTAAAGCTTTATCATTCTGAAAATCAATAAAAAGCTTTTAAAGAATATTTTATACAAAATTACGAGCTGATGTTTGAATAGCATAAAATTGACTATAGAAACCTCAATTGCTGTGTCTAACTGCATTAACAATAAAGAAACACATGTCATACTTTCTTTTCAACTGTTTTATCTTTCACCTATATTACATTATCATCTTTATGATGTAGTTGTTGATAGAAATGATGATTTAAATTATCATTGTTGAAACTATTATATATATATCAATCAGTAATAACTGAGCTAATACTTTAAATGTTAGCAATAACTTGCTCAATTATAAAAATACAAATAAAACAAAATAAATAAACACCACTGAATTTAGCTTACAAAAGTTGGTACATAATTGAAACAGATTCTATGGACTGAGAAGAGATTTTTGGGATTATTCTGGGCAAATGTATGATGACGTTCAGAAATTTCATAAGTATTACCTATGATTAGAAACTTTGTCATCAAATTTTGTTGTTGCTTCAATATTTTCAGTGTTAACCTTTTGTAATTTTAAATATTGTTGATAAGCAGGTGTTCCTGAAATTTATAAGGTATAAAGTAAAAACTAATATGGGTTTATTATATATCAATAGAAACTTGATTTTTTAATCAATATACCTATATCAACCACTGCATTAATTTGCAAAACAAATCTCCCACTCAATGTTGTTTTGTGTTGATTTTTAAGATTTCCAGGAAGTGAGCCAGGACATATATCTTTCAAATCATTCAAGAGCCATTGCTCTTTTGCTAAATTCTTGATTTCAGTCTCAGTATGGCTGTTGTCTTCAATTAAAAACTCAACACATCTGAAAATAATTAGATAGATATAAGCTATACATATTCAGGTTTTTTTAGACTTTAACCTAATCCAATATTTAGATTTTCTAAATAGCTTACCCTGATAGCCACTCATTATCAACTAACATATGATTAGAGGCTAAAAACGCTCTAACAATATTGATGGTGCAGTTTAAAGACATTTTTCTAATAAAAATTATAATAGAATATCATATTTTTAATGTAATATCAAATCTAAAATAAAAATTCATATTTTATTATTTTCCCTCTATTTATTTTATAATCAATGTCGTTTCAACTCTCTTTCAATCGTCTGAATGTTAATTATCAAAGTCAAATTGATTATTAACCTCATACTGTAAGCACTATTATTGAATCTGATTAACAACGCTTAATTAATGACAACGATTAATACATTTGGATGGATTTTGTAGGTCCGTAAATTTAAGAATTACTATAAAAAAACACTGCGTTTAAGTTTCTACAAGATTCATAATTTTAAAACCACCTTTTAAAATAGATTTTAGTATTTCTATCCTAAATCATTATGTTAGCTCTATGGGCTACATGTATTATTTAATCTGTACTAGGCTATCGTTTGGCGGCTGACAATGTTTTTGTGAGTTCTTAAATAGCAACATTATTATTTTGTGAACGCAAAAAAGAGCTTGCCGAATTTTATTTCATCTCCCTCGTAAATACCGTAGGCTTATTGACAACAAAAAGAACCACTGAAAACATTGTAATTTAAATTTTTAATTTTAAGTAAGTGTTGTTTAACCGGAGCCAGTAATTGTGATTAACACAGTGGAGGAAAAAATATGAAGAGACGAAATGCCGAATCTGGCAAAATGCGGCGCCCAATAAAGCGCACAAAAATACCCGAAGGAATGTATGGAAAGTGAGTGTTTGGGTTTTTTCAGATATATGGAGTATAACAGCTTTTTAAATATACATTTGTATCTTGAAAAATATTGTTATTTCATAAAGTAAACCGTAGCGTCTTGCAGAAGGTTTAAAATGTGTGGGTTGTTGAAACCATCTGGTGGTCGCGGCGCTCATGTTCTTACTTGTATGATGACAAAAAATAAAAAAGATCAAACAAAAACGTGGGAATCTTTCCTTTCTACTTGTTCAAGTCACTGGAGAGTTTAACATTGTCATTCTATTTCTGTACTAAATATTTTACTCTTATTTGTAGTTAAACAACATTTTGATTATTAATTTTACATTAAATGGGTAGAATATATGACAATTATTTTTGAATAATGTATAAACTATAGATTTATATTATGTTATTGTTTAAAAGGTACCTTTTTACTACCTAAGATAAATTAAAAAATAATTATTTCAGTGTATGTTAATAAAATAAAAACTTTTAATAAATTAATTCTTTTTACAGTTCTGTATCATATGTAAAGTTCATGATGGCGTGGGCAGTTATTGTTGTGGCCGACTACATGTTGGAATTTAGATTTGAGTTTCTGTATCTATTTTGGATATTGATTGGAGCTTTGTATGACTCATTTAAATTTCAGGGCCTTGTAAGTACTAGGTTTTATGTTAACTCTATATGTTAATAAAAATAATAAAGTGTTTTGGCAGTATCATAATGCTTAATTAGATTAAATATATTTATTAATCTTTTAAATAAAATAAAATAATAATCATTAATGGATCTTTAAGTTTTACTGCCTTAACTTTAGGTATTTTTTTTATTTGAGATAAAAGAAACCACCAATCCTAATATACATAATATAATAACTTATTTTTTTCCAGGTATGCACTATTATATTTCTATGCATGGTTCTGATATCAGATATGATATTTTTTTTCGTGATACCAATGCAGTATTTATATTTTGTAGCTGGTACTTATGTATGGATTCAATATGTATGGAGCGCAGGTTAGTATGATTACTATTATTTAAAATGTTTAATTTTATTTAGAGAGTTTTATATATTAACTATGATGCATTTTAAATATTTCAAAGTCTCATTAAATAATATAATAATTTATGTACTATAACTGACAAATAGCTATTAAATGTCAAAACATAATAATATGGCAAAAGATTATATTATGTGTGGCTAAGAACATTGCAGTGTCTATTTTAGTTATTTATTTTTGATAAATTACTTAAATAGATAGTTATATTTCTAGTATGTCTAGACCCAAGGGTCATAATATTAAGTGTGTATGTGTTTATTGCCTTGCAGATGATAAACATAGCACATGGAGTTAAACTAATTACTTGACAAAATGAAACGACTATTTCTACCAAAATAGATAATTTTTCAAGGCATTTATGCATATTGGGATTACAACCAATATGCTTTATATATATAGATATAAAAAAAGCTGTTTTATAGTATCAATTTCTCATCCATATGTCCCAATTCATGGGATATTTTTATTTAATACAAAAATATTGACTCTAATATTTATTCAAATACATGCTTTCGATACAGAAGAAGTTAACTATTTTGTCTACGTTCTTTTCATTATTTCACCTTTGTGTTGGGGTTGTTTCCTCCTGATTTATTAATTTATTTATTTATATAAACATTCTAAGATTTGTTAGATAATTATTATTTTATTTATAGTCGGCGAAAGAGGACTGTGTGTACAAACTGTATTATTATGCTGTCTCGTGATATACACAGAAAGCAGTGTAAGAAATAAAACAGGTCTTCCTGAAGTGTGTCGGCCGCTCGCTGCACATTGTATTGGTTATCCTGCTATGACCTTCGGGTTTGGAATTAAGGTATGTTCGACTAAAAATGTTTGAGTTTTTTAAGCTGATTGATTAATATCATAGAATCGGGAGTTGGACAAAAATACTAATAATTATATATCATAATAATTATAGGTATATTGGCCAACTTTGGTTGTGGTTTTTGGAGTTAAATGTTTGTATGAGTATCAAAAGTTTAAAGAATCTTAGGATTAACAATAATACAATAAAATAAAAACATTTTAATAAATTCATTTCTACAATTTATTTCTACAAATTCAATTTATTAATCCAAGCTAAAAATAGTGATGCAGATAGATAGAATCAGATAGAGAAACGCGCGCACGCCTCACGGTCTAAAACTATAGCAAAAAGTATCGGTACAAATTTTCTTCTTAATTATTTCCGTCTAGCTTTCTTTTACAACACGCGATAAGGAACTTCGTTCCAAAAATGATGATGTTTTTAAATGTGTCTAAACTGTGATGAAAACTTACTAGGTAGATATTTTCATCAACTCCATAGAGATCATTCGCCGATTTAGAAACCTGTGTTAATTATTTCATATTATTATTTTTTCTATTTACACATAAGAATTCAATACAAACATATTGAGTTATGTGAGACATTGCTGGCTACTTGATTGTGATAACATAAAAAAAAAGATAAATAAACATGGAACCGGCTCCGCCATCTTAAGTCCACGTGCTATTTTCACCCGTGTATATCTTTTTTTTATAATATTGAATATATTATAAAAAAAAAAGATATACATGGGTGAAAATAGTAGTGTCCTTCTTGTATCATGTATGATGTTTGAGAGAAAATAAAATAATAATAAAAATACAACTTACAAACAGCTACTGTTAAATACATCTTAATGGGTGGAAGGTATGATGCAGGCTATAGTAATAAGGCCATTTCATTCGCTAGTTAAAATATAAAATATGTTTATTTTGGAATATAACATACAAGTATCACTTAGTACTAGTACCTAGATCATAAGTTTGAAATAAACGCGGAAAACATCACTTCAGATGTTATTAAATACAAGAAAAAGAAGCCTTACGTTTAAATCGTTGTATTTTTTAGATAAGAATTATTACAAATATTGGTGTCTAACTAACTCGGCGCTGTCATTTTTCTAAATGTAAGATTTAATAACTAGTCTTGTTATTCAATAGATCAAATAAATAAATAAATAAAATATAAGATGACATTTGCATGCCTATTCATATGTGGCGGATTTTTGTAATTTATGTAACTAATTGTAAGACTATTCTAGCAAATAAACGATTTGATTTTGATTTGTCAAGATTTTAATGTGCATCCCTACTCATCGGCAAAGAAGACAGAGGGTGTAGGCCGAGTGAAAAAGCCGGCGTAAAAAACTCTCGGTACTCTTGAAAAATAGCGAATCAAATCTAGGGTTGGCTGTGTCTTTTTGCCTGGTGTTAAATTCCGAATTGGTATGAATGAATAAATATTTTCAGGCATATATAAATCAGAGATTCCGACTACGGCGACAGCGGCAAGTCCGCGCCGAAAACGAGTTTTACTTCCAATTACTTAGGGACGCACTCCCGGAGAGTGCGCTGGAACAGGTAAGCATGAAAATTATGCCTTTTTGCTATCTATTATATGTTATCTATATTATTTTTATATCTATTATATCTATTCATGGCCATTCTCGATAAATTTGCAACAAAATGAATTTTTCTATTCGTTCTTGTAAAATCGCGTTGAACTAGACTGTATAATATTAGTTAAGACTATTTTTTCTATATATATTTTTATCATGTGGACTGCATGATGCAATATGTGTTATACCAAAAGTCAGGCACGGCAGAGTAAGCAAACGGTCGAGAAACATATATACATAACAAAATATACGAAAAAACCGATAGTCGTAACAGCCGATGACGTTATTAAGAACCTAATACAATAGAATTCAGCCGGGTCCTTTGATTTCGGTCAATATAACCGGTATGTTGTTCTAAACGATGTATTAAACGATTTTTACTTTATATCGTTTGATTGTGATTGGTGACAGCATGTTTAGTAGGACAGAACGATATTATTACGATACTATTAACGATATTATATATTATTTATTTATTTAATTATAAGTAATTTAACAGCTTACTTAATACATATTATACAAAATACTAATACAATACACAAAGCCAAAACAGATTACATAGATTAACAAATTATGTATAAAAAACAGAAAACAAGCAGCAAGTGCATTAAATGATAAAGATACATTAAAAAAACAAAATAATAAAATTAAAAAACTGAAATTTGACATTTAAAAGCAACAAATAATACTAAGAATTTATTAATAACTACTACTTAAAAAAATTAGAGTCTTCCCGCTTCTCCAAGTACTTCTTGACATCTCTCTTTTTGTGATAGAAAAGATTAATGTCTTGACAATGGTTGTCATAGTTCGATAAAACCCGAAACATTGGAGAATTACGCAGGTAATACGACTTCGTACGAGGCACACTGAACAATTTTGAGTATCTTGTCGCATACGCAGGAGGAATTTTAAATGTAATTAATGATAGCAAATAGGGGGCTATCTATCCGCCCATTAAGATTACGTTTTCCTTTTACGTTCTATACGTTACGTTACAAAATTACGTTATAAAATTATGGCTATTTCCAATTACTTCAAGCAATCAAAAAGAGTGGTGAAAAGTTTCTTGCCAGTTCTTCTTGCCCGATCTACGCTCTTGACTTGCGAACTGGTAGTAAATGTAAATTTAAAATGAATTTAACTTCTTTTCAGACGTTGATAAGTGTGTATAAAGTTATTTAGACTTTGACTTTACTCAGTATTCAAACGTTCGTATGTCCTTCTAGAATCAACAGGGAAGTAAAGAAGAGCGTAATGTGAACGGTCCAGAGTTCGTTGCCAATTCAGAAACGAGGCACATGAACGGCTCGGTCAAGAGGCGGTTTAAAGAAAACGGCGTCTGTCATAGCGATCCAGTAAGTTTGCATTTGTTTTTTCCATCTCAAGTAGGTACTGCAGTTAAATGTTTTTTTAATGTCAATTTCAAAAATGAAGATAATATGTATTATTATTGTTGAGCCTTGCTGAAACTGTATATAGATACCCGCAAATATCTTAAATGTTATTGTTGTTAATGTTGCGCAGAAGCGATTTCTAATGAGGGGGGGAGAGTGACATGTTGATCGCATGAATCGTAAATCAGTTGACGTTTGTGTCCCGCGCTGCGTTACGATGCGCAAGAAGTTTCCCGGTATCTATAATATATAAACACTTATTTCAAATACATAACCTTAATTTATCTAGTACATTTTATGACCCGTGTTTCGTGACACATAGGCCTCTTCCAGCTGCTTCCATTCATTTCTGATTTTAGCTCTACTACTCCAAGTTATGCCTCCCTTCCTCTTTATATCGTCTGCCTATCTCTTGCTCTGTCCTCTTTCCCATCGCATGGTTGCTATTCTGTAATAAATTCTGTTTTCTTTTCTTTCTTAATCCTTCGTTAAGTCCTCGGTACAATCAGAAGACAAGTTTTAAAGCTTAGCCAATTACTTTATTAACAGATAGAGAAGCCAATAGCGCACAAAGACAAGCAAGGTCTCAATGGTGTACACCCACACACCAATGGCTGCGCGAAGGGTCCCGGAGCGCCCCCAGACGACAGGCAAGAGCTGAAAGGTAAGAAATCTTCTCAAATCAACAATTTTCTGCTACTAAATATAACAAAATGTACAATACTGTTTTACGGGTTAACAAAAAAAAAAGTAAATTTAGATATTCCTTTTTAAATATTTTAAATAAAAAAAGCCTCATTTTTAATATGTATATCTTATTTTGTATACTTATGGAGAAGTAATTAAAAATTAAATTACCTGTAACCATTAATAATGTTTAACCATGTTTTTTTATTCAATAGTTATATCAACGTTCAGTGCTAGCACAAACTAATGAGCTTATTTCATTAGATTATAAAAAACATTTTTAGGATGTCTATTTATAAGTGCGTTTAGAACCTACATAAATTTTAATTCTGTTAAGTAAGCGTTAAAAATCTAATTAGACATCAATATATTAATATCATCATTACACATATATTATATTTGAATCAAACCGTCAAACCAAACTGCAACCTAATCATTTTTTCAATGACCTTTTCAGACTATTAAAAGTCTACGCAGATCCAAATTTTTTTAATATTTGTTTAGTAATAAATAAGACAATCGTTAATTCCTAGGTTTAGTTCGCAATAAAATGTTGTGCAAGCGATTTTTTATATACGCGTTTCATCCTTGCAGGTGGTACAAATTCGAAAAAGAGTGAAAAGAAAGAGGCTAACTCCAGAGAAGAGAAGAAGAAACATAAAAATAGAGATAAGGATAGCATTGATAGTCATAAGAGTACAGAACACTGTAAGTAGAAATTATCGTTCAAATACTATATATGTATATATTAAGGGGAAAGATTGTAGTGTGTGTGAGGAACATTACGTGGTACTGACAGATGACAGTTTTATAGCCTTAAAAAAAGGGTTAGCTAAAAAACACAAATAAATAATTAAATATAATTGGATCAAAAATGTTGGTTGGTTTATATTAATTTTTTTGGCAACACCTGCTGGAAATTGTAATTTTGATATTCGATTCGTTAAATAATGAAGAAAATGTTTCCTACATATAGATATATACATAGAAACCAAGTGTTACAGATTATCTTATACTCTGGAATATATGAAGTAATTGTGATAATGATTTTTAAGAAATAGTTTTTATACCAAAACATTTGATAAATTTCAAATCCTGTATGCCAAATATTGTTGAATTTAATAAATTATTATACTTTTTTTTAGCAAAAGAACAAAATAATATAGTAAAAGATAAAGAATTAGAAATAAACACAAAAGAGTGTGGGAAAACTATTAGAGATAGTAGTAGTCATAAAGATAAAGAGCGAGAGAACAGAGATCGGGAACGAGAAAGGGAGAATAGAGAACGAGATAGAGAAATCAAGGAAAAGGAGAAAGAGAGGGAGCTCAGAGAAAGGGAAAAAGAAAAGGAGAGACGGGAAAGGGAAGAGGTGAGTTGTTTGATTTGTAAAATGCTATATGTTTATTGCACAACTAAAACTACTAAATTAAGTATATTTTTGTTCATTTTTTTTTACTTGTCCCATCTATTAAAATAATAGATTTTCTAAACATTCAAAAGTTCGCGTTTTGAGGAGAGTGTATTGTCAGTTCTAGTTTTGATATATAATTAACTAGCGACCCGCCCCGGCTTCGCACGGGTGCAATGCTGAATGCTGATACTAAATACACTACAGAAAATCTGTGAACGTTGTATATAAAAATGTGGGTTATCCATAAGAGATAGACATATACCATCACAAACCTTCCTCTTGAATCACTCTATCTATTAAAAAAACCGCATCAAAATCCGTTGCGTAGTTTCAAAGATTAAAGCATACAAAGGGACATAGGGACAGAGAAAGCGACTTTGTTTTATAATATGTAGTGATAGTGGTTTCATTAAACATATAATACCTTGATCTCTATTTCCAGCGACTAACCCGTGAGTACACAGAAGAGTTGAAGCGCGTGAAAGCGGAGTTGTCAGCGGCGCGTTCAAGCGAAGCGGAAGCGCGAAGAGCGCTAACCGCGGCCGCCGCCAACGAACGCCAAAGACGGACTGAGCATACGCAGCTGAAACATGCGCACGCGGCGTTGCAGCACAAGTTAGTTTCTTTGTTTTATTTATCCTTTATTGCCAACAAAAACACACATAAAAAAAAACAGTTACAAAAGATATGAGGCAAAGAGCGGCCGTATCGCTTACAAGCGGATTTCTTCCAGGTAACCCTAATGAGAGACGACGAGAAAGAAACACTAATAGAGGGTAGAGTACAAAAAATGAAAAACAATTAACAAAAGAAATTTTATTTATTTATTTATCCTTTATTGCCAACAAAAACACACATAACAAAAAAAACAACAGTTTCAAAAGATATAAGGCAAAGGGCGGCCTTATCGCTTACAAGCGGATTTCTTCCAGGCAACCCTAATGAGAGACGACGAGAAAGAAACACTAATAGAGGGTAGAGTACAAAAAATGAAAAACAATTAACAAAAGAAATTTTATTTATTTATTTATCCTTTATTGCCAACAAAAACACACATAAAAAAACCGTTACAAAAGATATAAGGCAAAGGGCGGCCGTATCGCTTACAAGCGATTTCTTCCAGGCAACCCTTGTAAGCGAAGCTTGTTTTTTCAGCATCTCATTTGTTTTTTTCTAGCATTAAATATTTTTTATTTATACGTCAACCTAATTAATTGAAGTTTAGTAATCATAATGGCGTGATAAAATTAATTTCCTTAACCAGTCGAACGTTAATAATAATTAAGTCAAACGTAAACAAAAGCGTATGAACGCGTATGTACGCCCTTGAAATAAATGTGGCGCCCTGGAACGTATTGGATGTATAGTTTTGTACAATACAGTTATTAGTTTTGTATGTTTCGACGTGAATTTAAGACGCCGAGAAAATCAGTGTCATTTTGCTCTTGAGAGTGGTAAGAAAAAAATATATGTATATATATACCCTGGTTAACAGGTTGAAGGCGGTAACGGCCTCTCATATCAGCGATTTTTTTATTTTTTGTCAAACCCTAGCGACAATAGAATTACTTCTTGTTTGTCGCAATGGCAATAGTTTTGGTAAAGTAATCGCAAAACTTACTAAAATCACCCCATAACTTAACACTTTTGAAGTGTTATATAAAAAAATATAATTGTAATTCAGACAAACAATTTTCAGAATGTCAACGTGGCGTAACAACGAACGAGCGGCGCAAGAGCGACGACTCAGCGAAGAAAGACGCGCACAAACTCATTGCAAACACTCGAGGTAAGTACGTCTAGCATTTAACAATAAACATTAAATATATACACACTTTAACAGGCAAACACGAATACAAAAACTTAATTGTTTTGCATTAATACACAATTGCAAAAATTAAATTAGAAAAAACATTTTTTTAAACAAACTATATATGATTCATTACTACTTGGTGAATTGTATTTCTATTTTTTAGGTTAAGAATATTGTAAACACAGTATATTGGTGTGTTAGAAATAAGTTGTAAATTAAAATAGTATTACGCGTTTTTAATTCATTTTTCGGCTCGAAGGACCAATAATTGAATTTTTCAGTGGCGAATGTGACGACGAGTGGTGTAAATCTCGACTAAGCTCGCAAGAAGCAGAGACTGCGTCTCTGAGGCGGGAGCTGCAGAGGGCGAGAGAGAGGGCCGACCGACTTCAGAGGGATTTGGCCCTCGCCAACGAACAGGTTGGTACAAAATATCATCACCTTGAGATTTAGAGAACTTTTTATCTTTTTTATTGGAAGTAAAATTGGAGATTAAAGAGAGTGCCAGATCTTCTGTCCTGACAGTTAATGTAAAACTTTTTTAATCATGTTCAGAAACAAATTATTTTTATATTAAGGTCCGAACACTAGAAGTGCGTCAAGAGGAAGCCGTAGCGAACGCGAGCGCGTGCTCGCGAACGAACGCGAACGCCGCTAGTGCGTGGCAGGCCTTACAGGAGAGGGCGGCCCATCTGGAGCGGTCTCTGTCTGCCGAAACCCGTGTCAAGTTGGACCTCTTGTCCGCCCTGGGAGACGCCAAGAGGCATATGCACATACAGGAAAGTAAGTGTGTCCGATTTCGATCAAGTCAAAAACTACTTCTCGGATTTATTTAGGTTCTTTTTGTAGGTTATTTATTTATTAAAAAAAATTATACGAAAAATTATGTGATGGTGGAAAACAATTGATCATTGTTAGCGAGAAAGCGAAGCTCTCAAAAAAATAAGATAAATGTTTTCAAGCATAAACAATGTATGGTTAATATGTGTAAATAATTGCTGTTTGACTTATTGAATAATTGTGTGACGCAATCACGAAATAAGCAATCACATCATTCGCCATATAGTGCTTACGTAATACTTGAAAGGCCCTCTAGTATGAAACTACATCGCCACAAATCTCTTCCAGGTCATATATCGCGACAAGAGAAAGAGATAGAGGAGCTGAAAGCCCAAATGTTGGCAGTGATGCCCACAGAGTTCGTCACGCCTGTGTCGGTCGGGTCAGTTTCAAAGTTGCGACTTTCCGACGGTTCGCCGTTGGACCCCAACGCCTCTGTCTACACGCCGAAACAATTATGCTCCGATGCTTAAATGTCAGACATATTTATGTGTTTGTTTTTGTGCGCAATATTTTTTCACACATATTTTTCTGTGACCCATAAGTATTACGCTTAGCACCAAACTTTAAGGTACTAAATGTCGCACCTCAAACACAATGTAGGGTGTGTTGTCAAATATGTCAAACTTCGTACAGATAAAAAGGGTTTGACAGCTCTTGAAACTACATTTGTCAAGTACATTACTGCTGACGTCAACCGCTAAATAAGAAATTCCCCCTTTCCGTATACGTTACGTGCACTCGTATCAAGTTACCACTGTGTTCGTATACGCCAAGACGATTTTGACAGCTCGAACGCATCCTACAGATACCGGCAAACATCTTGAACAAATGTCCTTGTCGCAGAAGCGATATTTTTGGCATCACTGGGAGGGGGTGGGGGGGCAAGTGACGTATCCATCGCGCGGTAAATCAGTTGACGTTTGTGTCCCGCGCTGCTATACGATGCTCTAACTTCCCCCCATTCCCTTGTTTAATCTTTAAGAAGTTTGGCTCTATCTGTGATTCTATTCGTTATCTACGTTCTTGCTTTTGTTTGGCTCCAACAACTATGGAGGATAATATTCGACCAATTTGTTGCTAAGTGTATTATTTTTTGTGATTTCAATGAAATTTCGTCAAAATAAATATTTGTTATAATTTTTATCTTCAGGATTCGCCATATTACAGTACATACTAAAAATGACTCTTACAAAAAAAAATATTGCGCGTAAAAACAGACAGACAAATTAGTAAATTTAAATCTTGCTACATGACCTTATGGAATTAATCATTGGATTGGTATGAACTTATTGTGAATGTGATTCCAATGATTAATTTTAATTTTGTAGTTTTATCAGTTTAATTACATTGTAAAAGATCCTCTTGAATTGATAAAACTATTGAAAGTTGCTCAGAATTGACGTTTAAAGGGTCAGACACCGAAGCCAAGAAGAAATTCTTTTAAAAGGTTTTTTTTAAGATTTCTCATTTTGGAATAGTTTTAGTTAGATAAAGAATTAAAATGTCTTAAGTAAGTTACTTCTGAATTAAATCGTAAAATTAAATACGACGTTTACAGAATCTTTTCATAGTTGACTTGTCTATTAACCGATGACAATTATTCCCTCTAAAATTGTTTTGGCACTGTGACATATGTCAAACTCCAATGTCCAATGTCCGATCTGTAGATTTGAATTTGGAACCAAATTACTCATTCTATATTTGAAACTACGGTAAATTGAATTTCAAATTTCGAAACATTTATGAAATTTGAATATGGAATCTGGGTAAGCTAGAATCATTTTTTATTTAGGAACACAAGTGTTATTTTGAATATCGAACACTTTTTTAAATCTTAGAAATACCTCCTATTTGAAGTTCCTTGGCTTCGATGCGACCCGTTCGAGCTTCGACCGCCTCAGAAACGTATTTGTATGGGTTCATTGATCTCAACTTTTTTCACTTCCATACAGGCATCGCTGAGGTTTTCTGTTTATTTATATCAAACACATCATATTTCCACCTATGAGATTATGGGCTAATTGGAATATTTTAATTCATAATAACACAGCTGGTTGAGAAATCGTCCGAATATCTGGCATTAAATTTAAGTACATGTACGTATTAATGTGCGCTAGTCACTTTTTTATTCAGTCCTTTCATTCGCTTCGAATGTGATAGTACAAAATGATCTGATTTGTGTATTTAGGGGCGTAGCGTCAGTCAAGGACTCGTTGACTTCTATTTGACTTCATGTGTGTTTGTTTTGACAAATAAAAAAAAACAGTATCGGAATCTAGTCAAATCAACATGATTTATATCTAGTGTATTCCGACTGAGAATTGTCCAAGTATAGTAATTGGTTTAGTAGTTTTTGAGATATTCCAGGCATCAAAAGATTAAAAATTTGAATTATCAAAAGCAATGAACACGCCAATATCTCATTTCTTTACAGTTTAAATGTTAATGAAACGCTCTATTGTTCATTTAACAACTAGATTCTCTTCATTATTTCATGCTCTTTCTCTTCTCATTCTTCTCTTTCCATTTTTATTTCATTTCCTTCTAAGTCAAGTCTTCTTACACTATTTATCTGATACTCTTTTGTCTATTTCTGTAAATTTTTTTCACTGTATTGATAGAATTTACATTAACAAACAGCTATCATCACAGCATTAGCTCAATTAGTCTTTCAATTGACAGCTCAGCCTTTTGACTAAACAGAGCCGTTTAACTAGCGGCCTGAAAGACATTCAGCCAGTTGATCAAACAACTAGGCTTGACCGATGTAAACCACAACTTTGATTAATAAATAACAAGTACAATGTAAGACGGTAAGAGGCTAAGTTGCTGACTGAACCGCTGCGACATGAACATCACAAGTAGAAGTCAGCGAGCAATATTACGTATAAGTCATAGTCAAGTACAAATTTGTTTAACTCTTTAGAGTATGAAATGTTTCATGTTTGAGATTGTTTTGTGTTCGTTGACGTTTATAGACGTAATTGACTCTAGAAGCTGACGGGTTAGAGAATCAAACCTAGCAATGGAAACTCGAGAACTGGCTCGAAACTTGCTTTAAAATCCGAGAGGAAAGAGACGATTTTACATTACCTTAAAATAGAATTTGTTTTTCATATCCATATCCATTTTTAATTGTATAATTACTCAGCTAGGTTTGAGATGCTAAACCGTCATTACTTACGTACGTACGTGTACGTAGACGAATCGTTAAAATGAGCTTCTCCTTCAAGTTAATATAAATTTTTGATAGGCATTTTTGTAAACCTAGGAGAAATCTACATACGTTGTTTAATGGCTTGATAATTAAATTTACTCAGTGTTGCCAGTTGACTTAAAATTTGGTCCTGTTCGTATCCATGGTAGGTATCTTCTCGGAGTTCATTAAAAACAGATATCTATATTTATATACATTTTACGATAATAATAGATAAATGGTAAATAAATGCTCTTTTTCAGTCGGCTTTATTACTTTAGCTTAAGGTTCATTTTACACTTGTATAATGGGTAATATTTCTGACGTACATTGTAAAATGTACCTTAATATTGAGCAATAAAGACTAAATTTAAAGTAATTAAGAATTATACCTATGTAATTTTCTTTTGTTTAAAAATTTATCTTGATAGGACGCTACGCTAAATTTAAGTATAAGCACAGCATGACAGTGTTTTTTTTAAATAAATGCTCGATCAGGGTAAATATTAGATTTTCGATTTGTCAGTACTATGTAATATGATAGCGCCATCTGGTGGCGTTTGCTAAATTAAAAGTACCTGATGTGTCATGACGCCTTGAAATTTTTATACATGACTCGAACGTTTAGTTTTTAAGTTTCAATTGGTTGTTTAAGTTATGTTTTTGCCAAATGCGTAGTTTTAATGTCACAATTCTAGTTTTTTGACGATATGTGTCAAGCCTTATATCTTAAAGCAGTGTGTCTAAAATTAAAAAAAAAAGTATTCGAGACTTAACACACATTTAAGTACAATACATTTTTCCCATACTTTACAGACAATTTTACAGTTATTTAAATATAAATTGTGTAAAACTGTGAATGAATACGTAGGATTATGTTCTAACATTGAATACTATTTTCTGTTGTATCCAATAAAAATTAACACTGCTTTAAGGACTATGCGAGGCTGGATTTGTGCTTTTTTGTTTCATTTATTATTGGCTGCAGTGGATATATGTAATTGGAAGTATGTGTATCTATGGCACTTACAAACTTTTTAAAATTTCATTGAAGATTGAGATTATAGTAGAAATCCACCATAACATTATCATTTTCATTCATAAAAACGAATAGTAAAACGTATCTTTGTCTCTTTCTATCAAATGGTCTTTACCTATTGATGGAAAGAGATAGATGGGCTCTTAAAGTAGTCTTTATGAATGACGTTTAGTGTGGCCATTATGTAAAATCATTACCCCAAGTCATAGTTTAAGCTTCCAAGATTAACTTCCAGTTGTGTTTTGCATTTACAAAGTAGACTTGTGTCATTTGTTGTGAGTTTTAGAAATTTAGTCTTTGTTTACTATCTTCCAAAATGTAGTTTTTCATAAATTTAATAACATGTTGTTTTTAACAAATGTTTAAGTCATGCGGTTACTAGTTGGTCGTTTGGATTTAAGAACCTTAAAATAAAAGCTAGTAACAGGATTTACATTAAGCCTTGTTTGCATTCATAGTTTTGCATTGAATGTTTTGTATAAAAATTTATCAAAGCCCTTTTCAAATTTATTAAATCTACAACTGATGTCCAAAATAGGTATAAAAAGGTAGACTTAATGTATTGGCAAAGATAAACTTCTTATGTTAAGTTCTTCAATAAGTGAAACAGACCTTTGTATGCCTCTATACTCTAAAGTAGCCCCGAGAAATTGTGACTTGTCTAGTCTTGACTTTCGCCAATTACATCTAAAGACAGATTGTGTCATAAATTGGCTTTAATATAAGTTTAGAAATATTTTTTACATCAGTGCACTGCCCTCCCAAAACAATCATTTTGATTTTATTTTAAGTACTTAAATTAGTTTTTTAAGTTTGTTTCGAAAGCGGAATCGAAGCCAGCATAGACACTATATTTTTTCATGAATTGACCTGAGCGCGGAAAAAGGAATGCATAGTGACTGGATCTTCACTGTGAAGTAAGCGGTATGTTTGTTTGTATTATAAACTGCTGTAACAGCAATAAAAAATCAGACCTGCATATTTTGTTTTATTTATTGAGTCAATACATTTTACAAAACTGTAAAACTTTAATTCGGTTAGTAAAAACTGAATTCTATAAATCAATTAGGAATTCCTATAATCTATGCAACAGACAAAGCTAAAACATAATAGATATATTCAAAAGATTTTATTGGTTAACATAATCATAATTCGTAATTTAATTATGCATTTATCACAAAATAAAATATGTGCTACTTAATGTAAGCATAAATCAGGTACAGCTGTTCCAAATAAGTTCTTAGCAAAACTAGGCTACATTCTTCCAAATAATTGAGAAGATTTAAATTTAAGTACTATATATAGCACATATTATTGATCATAAACCACATATCAGTTCAAGCTAAGCCTTGTAATATTTCAGAAATCAGGGAATAACAGTGAACGGGAAGTGCTTAAAATGCAACATTAAAAAAATATTCTAGTCAGTAGTTATAAATTGTAAAATTATTAAAATTGTCCTTAGAATAAAAAATCCACTATGGGATGCCTCACACTAATGAGATACTTTGATTAACATTTATCTTACATTTTTAAAATAATAATACATTAACATCTCAATAAGATAATTTAATTCCAGAGTGCTTTCCTCCATTTAGCCTACAAGTAATATTAAGCATTCTGATGGCTTTTTAACCATTGTTATATATTAATCCAGTTAATTCTAAATTATCTGACTAGTCATTTATATCAGCTACCCTTGCCTCATTAACTAAACTATGTATTTCTAGCTGCAATCTTAGAGCTTTGTGCAAGTTCATTGTTCTTAGTTGTGTTGCAATATATTTACCAAAAATGTCAAACTCATCCTCTTTTGTGCAGTCAGTTTGAGGCTCGGGTATTGATTTAGTATGTTTGTATTTTTTCTTTTTGGTTTTCTTAGGTGGATTGGATGTTTCTGATTCTTCTCTATTAGAATCGTCTGGTTTAGGAGAGTCACAATAATTATCAGTGTCTGGTATTAAAGGATCTGGGTCTATTTCCTCTTTAAGATTTTCTTGAACTTGGTTAACCCAGATCTGACTTGAAGAATCCACTTCCTGAGCTTGTTGTATCTAAAAATAAAACACCTTTAAAAGTTATTCCTATTATGACAAAATAGTAAAAAAAAATGTTCAAAATTCTCACGCTTGAATTAGATGAGGAACGTCTGACGTAAGTATGTTTTAAACATCGATCCATCTCATCAAACCAGACCAGCGATGGTTTGTAAATGAATTCTGGACTCGATTTCTGTAAGACTTTATTTACTTCTTGCATGTATGTGGATCTTAAATTCTTGATTTTTATCTTAATTTCTGTTGTTGATAAATGGATTTTTGTGTATGCATTGAATTCTTCAGACAGTGAGGCGTAGGCTTTATCCCTGCGATGTTTTAATTTATAATCGGCATGATTGGTGTTCCACAAACACTCATTTTTTAAATACATTCTTATGAAGTCCTGGGTAGTTTTTTCACTCCAACGCATTGTGATATCTCAGACTTATCTCTTTTTAAATTAATACCTAAAGCATTTTCGCTCGTTTGACCTTTCGTTATTGTTATTTTGAATTCAATTTTTCATAAGGAACTGTCAACTGTCACAAATTAGGAAAATCAATAAAAATGACTTTGCACTGAATGAGTACTATCATCTGCCAAAGTCAAACGTGATACGAGGTGCATAATGTCGTCGATCGAAATTGCAATGGTGTTAAAGTTACCTTAAATAGTTTGCATGGGTAAACAAGGTTTTACAATTAAATTTACTTTGCTTCGGCTTTCGGCTTCCGGTCTCATTCTTATGTCTATAAGACGAATAACAGAAATAGAGAACTATAAAAACTTAACGTAATGAAACGAAAAACTTCTTAAAACACGTTGAGGCGAATTTTTAGAACAGAATTTAAATGGGCAACAGGCTCACTTTTTTTTCTTGTGGAAATGCGTTACCCTCCCGCGGCATGGTTGCCTGGTGGTGAAGGGTTATTTGGGTATCGCTACTGCGCATAACCACTAAAACCCCAGGGCGCCACTAACAATCGCCCTAGGCAGGACACGGTAACAGCTTAGTCTTCTCCGCATCCAGCCACTCGATCAGCTGTTAAAACTCACGCTCCTCTGCGGACTGCGGCCACAAATGAAGTCGTATGGACCTTAGCTCAGCAAGGGCGATAACGAAACGCTTTACTATTTGATACAGGAGAACGTTAGGGTGCGTTACATGTGGAAGGGGGGGGGGGGGGGTCAAGAATCTCCAAAAATTGCGTGACGTAATACTTGAACGGTCCAGTACTCAAGAATAGTATATTTTTAAATAAAACAACACCCTGACTTGTTTTATACGTAAAACTCCTTACACAAAATAACGGATCTGGCTCGTACCTTTATTTATCGTTTATATAAAATAAAATTTTTATTAATGTTTACAAAATGAACCATTATTCTCAATTAAATCAGTTCTGAAATCAAAATATCGATTTGTTTTATTCATTTTCAAATACCTATCGTGTTATATTACGTAAATTATCCGTATTTCAGAGGTTTCTAAAATCCTCATACATTTATGCGCAAGTTTCTCGTTGGTTGTTTGCGAAGAAACAACAACTCTGATGTATTTAAAGAGGTACTTGTGTAAACGCTATTACCACGCTTTCAGCGTCAACTGTATTCCATATTCAAAATATATTAAGAACTAGTTAATGTAAAATAATTGATAAACTTGTACATATATTATATCATGCAATGTTCTTATAGAATTAATTAACCGTTAATTATTGACATTGATTTTCTAATTTTAATTCTTTCTAACCATACCTATTTTTTCAAACCATAATTTAATTTCATTCGACTTGTTTTGTTCCTATTTATTTGCTTCATAATTTAGAATAATTATTTAATGAATACACTACAATACACAATGGACAGTTCTGATGAGTACATTGAGGCAGATGAGTTGCGTCTATGAGGTTTGTGGTTGAGCAGATAGTGATTAAAAGTGAGATAGGAGATCTTGAACCTGCTACTAGATATAATTTATTCTAAAAGTGTTCATTATGTTAAAAGGAATCAATCTAAATTAAAATATTACTGTATAATTAATAATTATTCATGTCTTTTGTGCTCGCACTTTAGCCACACGACGCCCAATAAGCCCGCTAATGTCGATTTCTGTGTAGTTGGAGTGACACGCACACACACGCGAACACACACGCACACACATTATGTTATGTCATGTGTTCTCAGCGCTAACCAGCTTCAACAGAAGCGAACTGAGCATTCGAAATATTTCACAAGCTGCTTTAATTAATGTTCTGTCTATTTCTTAATAATTTTAAATTCGTACTACACGCGATTATATTTGAGTCCAAGACCTAAAAATAATGTAGCGCCACTAATTTATTCCTTATTAAGAATAAATCAGTATGTTAATGAATCTCTTCACCGCACACTTATTTACTTCAAATTATATTGTATTAAAAAAAATCTCTTAATAAAAAGGATTTTGACAATCTAAATTGTGTTAATAGGTTATATATAATGCCATATATGGCAGCTGAGACGAAGCTTGTATCTTGGCTTTGCTTCATGGCATTAATAACATATTAATCATTTGTGTACTGCCGCTGTCAAACGCAGCTTTGTTAGTTATTTATCGAGTTGACATCAAACAAATATCGTATTAAAGATTAATAGGCGTAGCTAAATTATAAAGGTTTTTGCTGTTAAAGTTTATATAATTTGTAAATTAACAGAAATAAAAATTTATATCAATTTTTATAGTGGGTAGACCAACCAGTGCTACAGCCCTGGGCCTTCTCAAAAGACTACGAAACAATACAAAAAGAGACTTTATTTAAGGAAAACACTTTTTCAACGAATTGAAGCTATGTATTATTATAAATTTATAATAATACTACATAGTTTTACAATTTTCCGACGTTCCGCGTGCTTTACAGCGTGGTCGCGGTGACTACTTCACAAAGTGGTGTTGAATGTTAATTATATTAATATTATAAATGTATAATAATACATACCTTCAATCCGTTGAAAAAGTGTTTTCTTTTAATGTGCGAAAGTTATGTTAATAAAGATAATACTAGGTTTTTTTTTATTTTAAGGATTTAACCTACAGCTGAACAAATTAGCTACGACGCGGTGCTTTGCAACATATATGTCTGTCTATGATACAAAGGGACAGGAACACAAAGAAATATAGAAAAGTTGGAGGCTGGTGTCACTGCAGTATTCGTCCGTGTCGCTTTTTGATAGCACAAAGTGTTGTAGAGGGAACGACGCAAACCGCTTTTTCAGATGTTGTGAACCCTTTTAAAAAATGTACCTTTTTTTTAAGATATTCAGATTTTGTAACTCTATTAATCCTATGTGTATGTCTTGTTGGCCTAGTGGCTTCAGCGTGCGACTCTCTTACCTGAGATCGTGCACCAATGGACTTTCTTTCTATGGGTGCATTTAACATTTGCTCGGACGGTGAAGGAAAACATTGTGAAACCGACATATCTTACACCCTAAAAAACGACGTGTGTCAGGCACTGGAGGCTGATCAGCTACTTGCCTATTAGATTTAAAAATGATCATGAAACAGATTCAGAAATGTGAGGCCAAGACCTAAAGAGGTAGCACCACTGATTTTTTTATTATTTATTAATCCTACTATAGTAGGGGAGCCCAAGCGGGGATTTCGGGATTTAGGAAAACAATTGCTTGGGTGCGTTATAAATATCGAGTCATGCTTTATATTTTCTATTTATTTATGTAGCTAATAGCAAGATACAGCTAGAATACAAATCAAATGTTTTGAAACAAATTCCATGAACGGTTTATCCCAGTGATAATGAATTTGCGTGTTTGTGTGTACCTATATGTATTTATGCGCAAGTGTGTTTGAGAGACCAAATGTACATGTTACTTAATATTATATTTTGTACAACACTCTTCTAGGCCTCTGCCTTTTAAGTTTATTTTTACAACTAAAACGTATATTGAGTTAATTTTGTAGTTTTAATTCTAATTTGTTACAAACTGTTGGCTACCCCTGCCTTTAGGGCACGATTTACGGATCGAAGGATACAAATAATGAGGACCTGGATCTAGGTTTAGGCGTGAGCTGTAGACTACATCCCTTGTTTCCTATTTTGTTGAAACAAAATCCCCAGTTTAAGCTTTGAATGTATAAATGTTGTTAAGTAACCACGCTTCTCTTGATTATGTACACTTGTATACTATTTTTTGTATGTAACCGCTTTGCCTGTTTTAAATATAATAAAACTAGCTTCCCCCGTGAACTTCGTTTTTCCTTTATGCCTAGCCTACTTAGTACATACTAACATGGAAGATTTTGCTATGCTACCCCACACACTGTTTTCCGGAATGAAAACTTTTTAGGCTTTTCTGTAATTTTTCTCTATATAAACCTTAGAGTTCAACTTTAAAAAATAGGGGTTGAACGTATAGATTTGAAAATTAAGGATTGTATGTATTTTTGTATGCTGTATCATAAAAAAAATAAAAACAAAAAATTGTCAAAATATTTTACTTAGGGGTTTAAAAGGTATATGGTAAAGATATATAGTAGCCGATTCTCAGACTTACTAAATATAAAAAAATCACAAGAATCGGTTCAGCCGTTTCGGAGGAGTATGGGAACGAATATTGTGATACGAGAACTATATATATTAGATAGTACAAGTAATGGATTATAATGAACATGGACACAATACATTTCTAATCCTTTTAAGTTTCAAAACTCATTAAAGATAACGATAATGCTCACCAGATGTCGCCAGATCGTTACAATTCAAACTTGAAATTATCATAAAATTGCAACATTCTCCTTTCATTTTCTTTTAGAGATTTTCGTCTGAAAGACTTGTATCCATGGTCACATACATAACAAAAAAACAACGTTTTTAATTTTCATGTACAATATTTGTGAGTATAACATTTAAATAAAAACACATTATCCATAAATATCTCAAAAACATCTTATGTAATATTCAGAGCAAAAAATAAAATCATTCCTATGTTTCAACCGTTAAAAGTTCAAGACGTTGAAATCACTAACAAAAAATGGGAAAAATATCTGGGTCTTAGAATAGATACATATTTAAAGTGGAACTTTCATATATCACACATAATTACCAAACTAAAATCACTTATAGGCAGATTTTGGTCAATATCAAAATGTATTCCTCAATCCGTACGTCATTTAATTTATAATTGTTTAGTCAAGCCACATTTCATATATCTAATTGAAATATGGGGTACGGCATGTAAAAACATAATTTCTAACTTACAAACACTACAAAATAAATTAATAAAATCATTATTTAGATACAATTTTTTAACACCGACTAATAAAATCTACCAAGAAACCAAAATTATGACAATTAAACAACTGTATGTATATAGCACCTGTATCTTGATAAAAAAAATTTTAAATAACTCAATCCATAGTTGCTTGTCGTTTAAAAAAATCAAACACACAACGACACGCAATACTCGTCGAGCGAGTTTGCTTATCTTACCGAAGCCGCGTACAAATTATTTGAAGAAATCTATTAGGTATGAAGGTGTGCAATTATTTAACCAATTACCATCTCAAATTCGTAGTATTGGAGTGTTTGACAAATTCAAAAAGGCATTAAAGATGCATGTTAGAATGAACATAGCTGACTAAAATTGTTACGGCTAATGGCGACGTGTATCTCGCTCGTATATAATATATACATATTAATATTAAGTTTCTCATGTAAATAAATATTTCTGTTTTGTAATGAGAAATAAAGTTCTTTAAACATTCAATGTAAAAAGTTTCCAAAATCAATAATTTACGTCAAAGTACGATGTTCTTCATATTTAATATACAATATTACATTGTCTTTTTATTATTATTTGTGTATACATAATATACCTTTTGTGAATTATAAAAGAAAACGGATCTCGTCGCAAGTACATGAAAAACAATTTTTCCATTTTCATGAAACGTAAGTACCGGTAATCCATCTTGGATTTTATCATAATATGATTGGTAAAATCAAACATCACAAATCATAACTGCGAAAATAAACCTTTCTTTGCTCGGTAAATATTGGCTTAGATATCAGATAAATCGGATTTTCTTTCACAAGAGTTTTGTGTTTACTAGCAAAATCTCTGCATCAACTGTTATAGCATCCATCACCACATGGTTGATGAGGGTAGGAACTCGTGTGGGGTGCCCCAAAATCAAAACCCATTTGACACCTAGGGCACATAGAGGAACTATCTTAGTCCACCTTGCATTTTTCGGAAATAAATTATTTTAATTGGTACGGAGGACCTTCGATACGGGCAGGGTTTAAGCAAAATGATTGCTTACCGCCTGCTTTTAATTAAATAAGATAGCGGATTGTGCAGTTCTTTGTAATTCACACCTCTTATATACTACCTGTAAGTATTATTCAATAGAATTTGTAAAATGCGTTTGTAAAAAGTGATTGAAATATGATGGAGTGTTTCCATGGCTTCAGTATTTTCGGTTATCATTACCATGAGTTTTTATTATTAAATGTTTAAATAAACCAAGAACATTGATGGTCCACTGGTCAATCTTGAGGTTGTAAGCCCAATTCACTTACACATTTTTTAATTAGTTCTTGCTCGTACGCTGACGTATCAATACTATAAAATAAACATGTTAGAACCAAAAACTTAAGAATCGAAAAATTATCAAAATATTAACAGGCCGGCAACGCACTCGTGAGCCCTCTGGTATTGAGGGCTCACGATTGTCCAGGGTCGGCGGTATCACATAACATCAGGAGAGCCTCCTGCCCGTTTGCTCTATAAAAAAAATAGATATTGAGGCCAAAGCCAAACGATCTAGTATTTGAAATAATAAATAAGAAATGATTTTACCTAGATAGGTATCTTAATTTCATTGGCCACTTACTTTGTGATAGCACGGGTAATTTTGCTTTTATGTATAAGTGAGCAATTTACGTCAATTAGTTAAGTAAAATTACGTTTAATAGTTCTATTAGCAATTATATTTCCTGCCGTAGTAAAGTGTAGGTGTAGTGATAAAATTAAATTTAGTATAAGGTTTTGTAATAATGGTATCTCTGGATATTATACTCTTGCACTAATTAAATAAATATCTATAATATGCAGGATCTCACCATATTATAATATTGGGAAGGTTGGATTACCCTTACATGGGTCTTTCTTATTGAAGTGAAACTTTTGAAGTGAAACTTCTTTATAATCGATGTGATTTCAAACCGGATGCAACGGAAAAAGCGACAGGAAAAAGAGACAGAAACATATATTCATAAGATTTAACGTGGGAGAAAATGAGATAGATAGAGAATCTTCTTTAGAATCATAATTTCAAACCGGTTGTAACGGAAAAAGCGACAGGAAAAAGAGACAGAAACATATATTCATAAGATTTAACGTGGGAGAAAATGAGATAGATAGAGAAACTTCTTTAGAATCATAATTTCAAACCGGTTGCAACGGAAAAAGCGACAGTAAAAAGAGACAGAAGCATATATTCATAAGATTTAACATGGGAGAAAATGAGATGGGAGGCATTATTCAGCCTCTTTTTACTGCCGCTTTTTCATTTAATCGAATTTCAAACTTTCGTTGTTTTAGTTTTTGTCAAATTAAAGATTTATCTTAAACCTATAAATTAAAATTTATCATTAAACTATACTGTTTTTAATGAAAAGTTTAATACATTTAGATAGTGAAAAATGTTTAATTTAAATAAGATTAATTATAAAAACTTTGTGTTTGAAGGTTTCACTATACAAAAATAAAAAAATATACGTGCAATTCACCCGTGATAGACACGGGTGAATTGCACGTATATTTTTTTATTGATTTAATATACTCTAAGCTTACAAATACTATGTAAGCTACTAATATAATAATTAGGACAAATTGTAACTTACACAATAATTAACATACGTAGGTGATTGTCTGCGTCGATAAATAAATTATAATATTTTTGTTAAGATTGAATTGTCCTATTCAGATATGTACCTATATATAGTCCACAAATGTTTAAAAAACTTAAAATTCTTAAAAGGCCGGGAATTCACGCCTTGGTATTGAGAGTCCATGGGCTTAATGTTAGGTATGCCTCCTGGCCTTTTGTTTCCTGTTTGTTTCCATTAATAAAAAACTAAACAATGTATACATATATACTATATACTTATATGGATACTTCAAGGGTATATTCCAAATCAGAAGCAAGTTTTATAAAATTCGAATATACATCATATACTATTATATGTGTAGTCATAGTACCAAAACTATGATTATATAAAGTATATGAACAGTGTTACCCAAAACTTTTTGTCCCATGCCCCACCTTAATTTTTTTATGATTAAATTGTTAATGAAACACAGTAAGTAAATGTTCAAAACATATAAAGAATAACAGAAAATCAATTAAAAAAATAATTTTAATACATTTTTGAATAGGCCCCCTTAGCAATTAAATTGCACCCCTGTGCGTGGCCGTAGTCGTAGTAGGCCCACGTAACACGTAGGGAAATACTGACATAGAACATTTTATTAGTTAACAAAGCTAAGTTGAGATCTGTCAAAAAACCGCCATCAAATAATTATTTGTTTTGCATGTCATTTTCCAATATTTATAGAGTAGAATAACGTGGATATCGTCAAGGAATTAACAAAGTTCTAAACTATTAATTACATATTTCACGATACGTCCTATTTCTGAATCTCACTCATAAGTCAATTGTCAAATTTTAAAAAAATAGCTTATATGACAGACATGTTACACTGCGTACATGCCAATAAACATAGAAAATAAACAAATGCAAGAGAAAAACCTTTTTATTTGATGAAGTAGCTTATAATATTAATTGTGCACAATCAGTACGATTCGCCAGTGCATCTGTCGATATTTATTTGACTCCTTACTACTAAACCTACTATGTACCTACTAAATTTGTAAAGCTTCAGAAATAGTGATTTAATATTGTTTGAAATCTATGTGTTAATACTTTATATTATTTAAGATTTAAGAGTCGATTGTAACGTTGTGTAGAACGAATAAGAAGATTTAATAACTGACATCAGACATTGAAAACTCAAAATGGCTACTCCGCCGGCCGACAAATTTAGTGTTTTTTGCGAATTCTGCAGCACCAACAAAACGGTTCTCATATTGGTTTTATCGAATAACTCCCATTTGCAATCGTACACCGCACTCTCAAACGTCTCGCTCGCATTTATGATTTTCTGTCCCAAATAACAGTTCATAAAGATTTGGGAGAATGCAAACGGTATTTCCAAATACGTGTGCTTAATACCGCCGAGCATGGCTGCGATCAGCCCGGCAATTAGGAATAGGAACTCTAACGCCATACTAACACGGAGAACGCCCTCGATTTGTTTTAGCAAGGTGATATTTTCGTTATGAAGTTTTATAATGAATATCAGGCGTTTGGATATGAAGTTGTTTCTAGCGCGCGATCTTGAATCAATGTCGATATTTTCCGTTTCTTTTTCGGCATCATTCCATACGTTGAGTAGCTCTTCGCTGAGTGACAGTATTTGCGCTTCGGTGTAACCTAATAACATTACCATGAACGCGGTACAGTTGGCAACGTAGTAGGTGGCACTTGATATTGTGATAGTTATTATTACAGTTGCGATTTCATAGTTCGGCGATTCTACCATTGGCTCTAAACCTAACAAAGAAAAAGATGTATAATTTGTTTAATAACCACGTAATATATATTGCTATATCTACGTCTATATTGCTAGCTATTTTTTCTAAAATAACATGCTAAATATGGTAATAAAATATTACACTTACAATATTTTATTTTACAGATAATTTTTTACTAAATAATTGCTGTTGATTGGGTATCAGAATATTAAGCTCATACCTAATTTTTTGTTAAATTATATTTAGTATTGTCTTTTATTAACATAACTTTTACACATTTAAAGAAAAACACTTTTTAACGGATTATAGTTATGTATTATTGTATTTAAACTTATAATTATTTGTACATAATTTTAAATTTAAACCGACGTTTCGCGTGCTTTACAGCGTGCGTGGTAATATTTTCCAAAATTGTCGTATATTTATTTATAATTTAAGCAAATAAATGATTGACGTCCCTCTTTAGTACTACGATACTTATTATATAAATTATTATCTTAGACACATACCATAGAGGATATAATTATCATCGGGAAAGTGTCGTCCAGGTAAGAAGAAGGGTGTGAAACAGTGAATTTCAGCAATGATGACCAATGTCAGCCATATTGTGATGCCCCGCTTCTTTACATTCCGCAGGTGGCTTTGAATGTTTTGATAAAACCGGCTTCCAGGGTCGATTTCGGCGTCACACTGAAGATACCGTTCTACGACATTTGCTATTAATTTTCTGAAAAATATGTTATTGCAACAAATAATAGATAATTGAATAGCTTCTATCCGTTCAAGATGTTTCATTAAAAAAAATTAACACTGAATTGTGTAGTTTTATTTTATCTTATCTATTATAATACCTTTTATAAATAATCTTTTCAAAGCGATTTATAAGTATTACAGTTCTATTACTTGAACAAGTCATTAATATAATAAAACCTTTATTCCTGGATTGTGCCAAAAAATTGTCGCTTTTCCCCTATTTTGTGGTATTGAATACATCGGTGGTACATCGTACATGTTATGATTTATCTGCCCTATACTTCCTTAAATCATACATTTATTAAGGCATATATTACTTACACTATAATAACAGATAAGTTTTTCAAAGTTCTCTGAGTACGGATGTCTATCTAGTAATTTAACCGTTGGTATTGACCTTTGTCTGAAGTGAGGTGTCGGCAAGGAGACATCTAACATCTGAGTTCTTCAGTGGAATAAATTTTTTTATAGGTGTATAAGTTATACTACCTTAAGTGTTCCTCATCTTATTTTAGTTAATTTGTTGCTTTATTTAATAGATATTCGGATTAAAATGGTTTTATTATGTACAGATTAATTTAATAGGGTAAAAATAACTTTATATTTAGTAAGTTAGTTAAAGTATATCTTTCTAAATAAATAAATAAAATAACCACTTACCGGTGTATAATCATAAATAATAATTTAATAGGACAAGTTTCAGTGAAGGCTCCTATCGAGAACATTATAACTGTGCCGATAAAATCGCCCGTTGCCGGATAGTAGACGAACATATGCCAAACCACAGATACCACATAGACGTAGTAATAACAGATTAAACCAATTATTGTTACGAAATAGAATAGCACAGATATCGCTGAAATAAGAGACAAAATCATTAAATTCATCACTTTGTAGACGACTATATAATAAACAAGATATACGATATGCAAAAGCCGTGTGCAACAGCCTTATATCCTTACATATGTGTTTATTTATCTATATCTAGAGGTATTATATTTCAAGTGATTATGATATTTAACAAAGTTTGAAAATACTAATACTAGGCTGATTTTGAGATTCACAAATCTATACCATCACTCAAACGCATCCAAAAAATTCATTCAAATTGATCAAGCCTTTTAAGAGGAGTTCAGTGACATACACACGTACAGAAAAATTATATATATGTATATAAAAATGTAAGGTGCCAAGAG
Organism: Pieris rapae; assembly: GCF_905147795.1. Taxonomy (NCBI): domain Eukaryota; kingdom Metazoa; phylum Arthropoda; class Insecta; order Lepidoptera; family Pieridae; genus Pieris; species Pieris rapae. The sequence goes on along the minus strand of NC_059529.1, from coordinate 889,691 downwards.
GACAAGTATTAATACTTGTATGTTAAGTATGTTTTATAAATTAGTTGCCCCGCGAACTTCGCTTTGCCTTTATAAGTAAATAAATACTTAGGCCACCTTTTTATTAGCAACCAATATATGGTACATAATAAAGCTATGCTACCCCATAGAGACAGTTAGTTTTTTGGAACAATAATTTGGAAGCAAGTAAGTTTAAGTTTGACCTTTCGTATTACACAAAAATCTTCGGTCCCTTGAAATTTGTTATAAAGAATGTATATTTATTTCTTTGTGTACATTGTGTTGTCGTATACCGTCACGTGACCTTAAAGCGACATCTATAGGAGCATCTTTTCACACCGCAAATAAATAAAAATAAAAATATGTTTATTCATTAAAAGTATGCAATGTGTAAGATTTAGGAACCCTTTTAAGTAAAAAATCATATGTCAGAGTTTTCAACTCTTCCATAATTAACTTAGTATTTAAAATAAAAATTCTTATTAACAACCAGCATTACGTTAGTATAGTTGCATCTGAGTGCACTACATGGTCAAAGAAGCATCTCCAAGTCTGCGAAAACATATATAACTCATATAATATGTTGTTGCACCTACATATACATTTTACGAGTACGAAACGTCTATTTTTTTTAACTGTCCACTTACGTTTAGTATTTCTCCTATCAATATTAACAGTCACCGCCCTCAAAAAGAAATTAACATTTCCTACCATCGTATTAAGATCACATTTATTTATACTATACGACAGAAGATGCCGTAGAACACGTTTGTATACACCTCTAATCATTTTAAAGGTAATTGTAAGAATGGTGTCGATAATTCGACTGAAATGTCGATAGAAATTTTAAACGATTACCCACTTACAACACCTCAGGTGACGGTCAGTTAATGTCTATGTTATTTGTAATAAAGAGCGCAGAGTAGTAGATACGGTTTTTTTTATTAGTTTTTTTATTGTGCCATTTATTTTGGGAAAAGCAAAGGCATTTAGTCTGTACCTGATACAATTTTTTGGTTCTCTATCTTTTCATATGAACTATTCTTAAATACATATTATAGAAAGGCGGTTGTTTGCAGTTGAAGTTTTTTTGATCGTTCTGCACAAAGTCAAAGGACCAGTATGTGTTCCTTACTTAACCTAGTGGTTACCTCTTACTAAAGTTAGTAAGAAGTAAAATATTTTATATATAGTTATGTGATACCGACGCCGTATACTCACATTGACAGCTCCCAAGTTGTTGCCGGGGTTACAAGAATTTGAAGCCTCTTTTCTTGAAGGAACCTAGATCGAATAATTTCGCAAAATACTTCAGAAGACAGGTGGTTCTACATAGTGGTGCTCTTACAGGACGTCCCTCACTCAGATCATCTTTGAGACTGCTACGTCCAGGCTTAAACTCGTTTAACCACTTGTAAATAGTGGTACGAGATGGGCTTCATTAAGAAATGCTAATCGCAGCCAATCATAGCTTTGTTGTTGAGTAATGAACGATGAGCATAAAGCGAAAGTCATTATAAATCATTGACCGAAAATTTTCTCGCGCTAGGTTTATTTTCACGTGTGACAAGAGTTTTAGATTTGCCGCCAATTTACAAAAACAAATGACAAATGAATGCAATATACTACATTAGGTTACCAAAGAGATTAGACATTAACAAATCTATTAATAAAAGTGCTCTTAATTTTTTTGCAATTTACCCGTTGGTGGTCCCCGACCTGCATTAATGGTACAAAACTTTATATACCTGAAAATACAGGATTCATTATATATACCTAATAAAATCATTTCCACTGTACGACTGTACGAAGAGGAAAATGTATGGATCTCACTAGAATAAGGAGATCATCCAAAAATCCTTTAAGTTATATTAGCACCGTTTATTCCTTAGGCTTTTATTTAAGGCTATAATTTAAATGCAGATGAGCCGGCCGGAGCCAGCATTAGTATAATTTTAGCATAAATCGTTGAAATGTTTTAATTTCCACAATTACTTTGTGATTTTGATGGACCGCTCAATTCGAACGAATTGAGAATTTTAAACAAATTTACGAAATCTGATTTTGGGTCAGTTTTCTTAATAATGATTTCATTTTGTCATAAACTTTGATTAGATATTTTGGGTGTGTTTGATTTTTGAATCTTTAACTGTGTTACAATATATAACCTTTAACTTCAGAAGTTAAAGGTTCGATAGCATATAAAGATAAAAGTAAATAAATACGTTAATGTTTAACGATACGACAGCTATATCATTATATACCATACACATTTTACATAGTGTTAAATATGTCTGTGAAAGAAGTGTAACATACATACACCACAAAATAAATATATGAATTTTGATTTATATTTCTTTATTATGTAATTTATCTATTCAATTATTCATTAAAGTATTAGGTCACGGCCTTAGATTTCTGTATCTGTTACATGATGATTTGTATCTAATAGGCAAGTACGTGATTAGCCTTCTGTGTCTGACACACGCTGTCGACTTCTGGGTCTAAGCCAAGTTTAGGCACGATGTTTTCCTTCACCGTTCGACAATGTTAAATACATGCACAGTCGGGGATCGAACCTATGACCTCTAGAATATGAGTCACGCGCTGAGCCGGCTACGCCAACACTGCTCTTACTATGTCTATTATTACTACGACTAATTAATTAGTGCTAGAACAATTAAAGTTTACTTCAAAGTTGATTGAAGAGTTGTGTAGAAAGAGTAACTCGACTTGATAACGGACATTAAACATTGAAAGCTCAATATTGCCACGCCCCCAGCGGACAGCTTTAGCGTCTTCTGCGAATTCTGGAAAACTATTAGAACAGTTTTCATATTTCCTGTATCAAAATTCTCCCATCTACATCCATACACCGCCGTCTCAAACGTCTCGCTTGCGTCAATAATCTTCTGCCCTAAATAGCAGTTCATGAAAAGCTGGGCGAATGCAAACGGTATCTCCATATATGTGTTCTCTACCCCACCAAGTAAAGCGGCTATCAAACCAGCCATCAGAACCAGAAATTCAAGTGCCATGCTCACTCTGAGCACTTGTTCCAGCTGTTTCAGGAGATCTATGTTCTCGTTATGTAGTTTGATTATGTACTTCAAACGCTGCCGCACAAAATTGTTCATCACTTCTGTTTTTGTTCCATTTTCAAACTGGCTGATGTGGGCTGCGTCATCCCATAGACAAAGCAGCTCTTCGCTTAAGCCTAACAGTTGGGCTTCTGTGTATCCAAAGAGGATGATCATGAGGGCGGTACAGTTCGCTAGGCTGTTGGTTGCAGTTGGAATAGCGAAGCAATACATTACTTGTGCTATTTCATAGTTGGGTGACTCTCGTATTGGTTCTAGGCCTGAAAGTTCACATAATAATAAATATAAATAAAAATAAAACAGTGGCTCTACAACCTTTTTAGGTCTGGGCCACAGATTTCTAATCTCTTACATGATATTTTTTTTGTCAGTCGGTGATCAGCCCCCTGTGCCTGATACACACCGACTTTTTGGGTCTAAAGCAAGCCGGTTTCCTCACGATGTTTTCCTTCGCCGTTCGTACGAATATTAAAGGCGCATATAGAACGAGCCGAGGATCGAAGCTACGATCTCAGGGTTGAGATTCGCCCCCTTAAGCTAGGCCAACGCTGCTTACCGTAAAGAATAAGTCTGTTTTCGGCAAACTGCTTCCCCGGCAAAAAGAAAGGCAAGATCAGGTAAGAATATGCATTGACCACCAAACCCAGCCAAATCAATGTTGCCCTCTTCTTCACTGTTTTTAAATGTTTCACGATGTTCTTTGCTAGACGACTACCAGGTTCCACTTGAGTGCTGCAGACCCGATATCTCTCGACCACTTCTCTTAACACTTTACTGTATAGGAGAAAAAGAAGAGAGAGTTTATGATTGTTCTTTAAAGTAAAATCTTACTGATAGTTATAACTTTTCGAATTGACTATAATATGACTGATATATTGGAAGTTAACTAAGTTGTGATTTAGTTAACTAACTACCTACCCTACTCATTCAAATAGCGCTATTTAGAGATATTTCATAAATGTTTCATTTACTAAATATCTGCCTATCTTTTAAAGTGTAATTAAAAGCGATAGTATAATATAGCGGTAGAAGATTCCTAAATATATATAATATATAGTTTTTTCATATATATATATATATTTCATATATTTTATGTTATAATTATATATGTATATATATATATATATATGTATATATATATATATATATATATATATATATATGTATATATATATATATATATATATATATATATATATATAATAACTATATAATATAGACTGAGATTTCACTGTATGTTTCAAGGCAACTAACAAATTTGGTTTCCTGTAGTAACCAGGAAAATATATAAGTATTTAAATATCTATATACCTATTTATGACCATAAACAACAGGCGAATGCCACAGGATTCAGTGTAAGCTCCAACGGAGAAGACGATGACTGAACCCAGAAAGTATCCAGAATGACGGTAGCGGACAAACGCACACCAGATCATTGAAAAGAAGTAGATGTAGTAGTAGCAAAGAAACCCCAATATTGTGAACACGTAGGTGATTAGTGGTATCGCTGTAAAAATGAAAAAAAAATATTTATTTTACTATTTTATTTATTCCCTCAAATATCTCGCATGTTAATAATACTTATCAAATATATAGGATAAAAAACACGTGAAAACAACATGGAATTCTAGAAATCAGGCGCTGTGCAATCCAGATCCAGGAGGGAACTTTTTGTAGCAAAGAATTCGCAAGGGTCACCGAATTTACAAAAAACGTAAATTCATAAAAAGCAAATAGGATGTATGAGCAAAAAAACACAACAATGCAAGATTGCTAAAACGAAATATCTGTATGGAGTTGCTGAAAATGTCCACAAAATGATTTGTATTCATTTGTTTATCGATTTTGTCACTGTAAATACAATAAAAAGGAATCGTAATTCAAAACACTTGAACTGCAAATTCTGTCTTATTAAAAAGTCTTAAATTTATCAAAACACATCAGTGGCCTTTTAATTTTTGGGTGTCAGATTTTTGCATCTGTTTCTTGATATGTTAATCAGTAATCATCATGTAACTGACGAGGCTAGCCTAACAAACGCCGTCGACTTTTTGTTTTCCTTCACAGCAATCGAATCGCAACTTTAAGAATATCGACTATTGATATATTACATATTATATAACAATTTATTTCCAAGTTGTTTCAAAAACTAAAAGTCATGCGAAGCGAGATAGACCAATATCGCTGTAATAGGCCGGGAGATAGTGATACAAAATAGTGGGTCATTTGTACCAGTATGGCGATTCTTCAGGGGTTCAATCAACGCATTCGCGTCTGTATGGCGGGCTGTATGTCATACTAAGACATTTAGTTCGACCAACGCCCAGCGCTATGACAATCATTTTTCTTTTATTCATTTCGTAATAAAGCCCCTGAAGAACCGCCATACTGGTATAAATGAGCCACTATTTTGTGACACTATCTTCCCCGTATAAACTGCATTCAAACTTCTAACCTACTTACGTTTCTTATTCCTTATGTCAATGTTGAGAGTGACAGTTCTCAATAGGAGACTCACATTTGTCAGCATTTCTTCAAGCTCACAATGTCCAAGGCCGTATTTGCGAAAGGACTCCCAAAATGATAAAAATTTTCTTTTAACATTCATTTCTGGGCTTAAAAGTAAATGTATTACATAACAGATAAATATCCTTTTATTAGAAAGCAATCTAAGCCTATTACAGTGTGCTATCAATAAAAAAATATTATTTGCGTGAAACACACTAATTTAATAACGTTATAATATATTATAATATTGTGATGTTGTAGTGATTCAAGAATATAAGAATTTACAATAATGATTTTACTCATAATGTAATTGTAAATTCTCTTCTACCGTTTCATACAAATTTGCCATTTGCACGCTGAGTAGCAGAATGTGCAAACTCTAGATTGCACCACTGTAACATTGTGTACCATATCCTGGCGAATAAATTATTATTTTTACATAATAACCCTTCCTAACCAACTATGCTGTGTTTTTTACCATACCCAATTACCGCTAATAGTAAATAATCAAAAGCAGTGACAGCTATTATATTCTTACAAGATTGGGTGTACTTCTTTAGTGCTAGGGTTGTAGGATCAAATGTTGGCTGCAATACAATTGATTTGTGTTTCTATGTACATGTTAGAAACTTAAGGTACTCTAGCTGTAAGCTAGACATCATGAGAATACCACCACGACTTTGACCCAATCAATCTAAAACAAAGCCAAACCAAACACATCGAAATAAGCAAATTGAATCGATTTTTAAGATCACCTAAATACGCACGCACACACACTACCACACACACAAAACCATACATTGCACATACCAAAAGGTAAGTAGGAAAGGGCAGTTGATGGCGAAGCCATTGCTTCTTTTCGCACAACGTTACACAAAATGGAAACGACTCTTATAAAAATTGTCTATGGGAACTATTCATTGTGTTTTACTACGTACGTACTGTCGAACAAAATATTGTATATATTTTGTTCGACAAATTTCAATTTTAAATTGTACACCGAGGGTTCCAATAATACAATTTATATAATTTTTTTATGGGACAGAAGGCAAATGGCCAGAAGATTCACTTTTTGTCAAGTATACGGCCGCCCATGGACACTCATGCTAAGCCCGCCGCGGTTGCGGTTTGGAGGTTTATGCACATGAATGCGTGTTAATTTAATTTAAAAAAATGCAAATCGTTTTCTAATTTGGCTCTTTTTAATACTACATAAGATTTTCTTGTTTCAAATTGTAATCAAAAGTTAAAGTTGTTTAATAAACAAACAGTAATATTTGATTAATGATAAAACTTTGTTAGAAGTAATTCATCTCTTTGATTCGAATGAACAGTGTCTGTTCTCATAAAATTTATTTCTAATAGAAATCTTTATGATTTTTTAAAATTAATTAATACTAGCTGTCTCTGCCAACTTCGTTTCGCCTTAATATGTTTTTAAGTACTAAGTATTTTACTTGAAACTGGCATAACGTTATAACTATTGCCATAAAATTAAAAAAAAATGTACTGAGTAAAACTATTTTTTTTTCTATATAAAAACTTAATTAAAAAACCTCGTTGGTCCATCTATCTTCAAGTTTTAAGCATGGCAACATATTTTGCGTTTCATATAATATTATAATATAATTCCGTTTCCATATAAGTTCTAAAAGAACATACATGAATAAAAAATACAAGAAATTATATATTTAACTATGTAGGTAAAAATATTGTAAAAATTGTATATTTATGAAATAAATATACTGATCCCAATAGAAACATAAAAACTTAAACCTCACTAACAGATAAAAAAATTACGGCAAGTTGGAGGATTGTTTTGAAATATATCAGTAATTAAATTGTAGCTTCGGACATGCACAGACTAGCGGCCAAGAGATAATTATATTACACATTTTACAAGTGCAATTGATTTCGTGAAAATAAACAACAAGATGGAGAAATAGGTAATAAGGCAATATTTCAGTTGTGGCAATTCCAACTGGGGATAAAATTGGATGTGTCCATACACTATTTATTGCCGGGTGTAACGAAGGGCGGAATGGTTAAGAGATTAAGGTGACCGCTTCAGGCAAAAAGCCGTTTGATTGTTACTTGCCTCAACCCTTAGGGTCTCTTGATTTTTATTTTTGTACTAGATGAACTCGTGTACTTCGTATCACGTACATATATTAGTGTACAAAAGTAACACAATATTTTTAAAACATACCAAAGACAACCTCAAACAACATTCATGAAACGCACATTTCTTAAAGTGCCTGTAAATTATGACAATTAAGTACTTCTTAATTTCTAAAAAGACAGGAACACATAATGCCTTTTTAGAAATTAAGAGGAATAGATTTTATAGGAAAATTCAATTGTTGTTTTTATTATGTTTCATTACTTATTATTTTTATGTTTATATTACAAATAAAATTCAAAGCCAAAATTAGCCCAATCGGTCCGGTCCAGCCGTTCTCGAGTTTTAGCGAGACTAACGAACAGCGATTCATTTTTATATGATATGTTTTCTGTTTTTTGAAGTGAAACTTCTTTAGGCGCATGAGAGTAATTTTTTACGGATGAAACGTCACGAATTTGTGCAGCTTTGTATTGTAATATTTAATAAAAAATAAATTAATCGTTTATTTGCATTGCATTGATTATTTAACAAACCCGCACTCGGCGACATAAAAATACACATGCAAATGTCATATTAATTAATTCCTCCCGTCTAAATGTTATTACGTCTTTTATGAGCGGGTGCTAAATGCTCTATAGTTCATATTTGTCTCTGATATTTTATAGTAATGGTATTTTCAGAATGTCTACATCTTACTTGTAAATAGCCTCAATCTATATTTTAGAAGGAATTTTAGCTATCTTAATTTTTTAAATTTTTTATTCAGTAAGGTTTTTATATTTGTTGTCAAAAATTGTGGTCTAAAAACTCTCTCACGCTATATAAAAATATACACTATTGAAAGACAAAACCTTTAATAAGCTAAAATTAACAGTAAAATTTGCTTTGGATACATTGACAAAGTCACTAACAAAACATATTGATAATGTCATCATTATATGGTTGATAGTTTCAAGCAAGAAGTTTACATCATTCTCGCGCACTATTTAAATATAATTGCCGTAGTGGCGTTCTCGTCGTGGTACCTACTCAAAATATATTTTAAAATATAATCTTTTAGAAATTCTGGTGTTTTTATAAATTATTTTTTATTTGAATGAAACTGACCTGTTAAATAGCAATTCAACTACCGTCCACAGAATCACAGATTATACTAACATAAAATTCTAAATTATTTTCTCTGTGAGAACTATAATATACGAAAGGTACATTGAGATCAAAGAAGCTCGAAGGGAAATTAACAATGAATAATTTCCTATACAATAATTGTTTCGATCAAATTAGGAATCTTTTGAATTATTAAATTGTCCCATTTAAACATACAAATTGGGCGTGGTATGGCTTTATTGTAATTAATTTAAATTATTGTTATCAGTGTATAAAGGAAATGATTGGAAGTAATAAAAGGTTTACTTTAATGACTTATATATGTAGTTCTTGTTGTATATTTATTATGATACATCTCTTCCATCCCTTACTGTTAAATTGTGTTTACGATTGTGTGTGAAAGAGACACACAGATTTTTATCATTTTATTAATAACTTATGTAACCTGCGCTTTTATGTATGTTTAAGTATAGGTAACAAAGTGTTAATAAATATATAAATAAATTACTTAAGTTATATTAAATTTATTTTATTATATTCATCACAAGTACATAGTACCTTCGACGGAGTCTCCTACATTCTTCCACTTGTCTCTCATCTTCGCTACTAACTGCCAATATCTTCCTGCTACTTCTTCTATCTCAAATGTCATCGATGGAAGTAATTTGACTACGTGTTTGATTAACTGGCTGACCGTTTTTCAGGCCGCTAGTTAAACGGCGCCATTTAGTTTAAAGGCTAGGCTGTTAAATGAACGGCTGGTTAAGCTGGTTGGCTGCGACATATACATCGTACATTTGGAATAAAATTCACACTTATACGTCCACTAATATAATATTTTTACTCGCATTGTTCATCTAACTGTACTGTCGTTTAAAAAGTGTTCATCTATTTGTAGCGACGCTAATATCCCGCTGGCTTGCCTTTTGACTTCGTAATTGCCACCCAGCGGATATTGGGAGGCGACAATTTCTCAACACAGAAAAATACCCCTCTTAGTACTTTTCAATATACTTGATTAAAAAGTCAATGTTGAGCCAATTTATTTACTTCGAAGCTTGATAACGAAGCTTTTATTTTTTTTATTAATATATTGTCCGGAAAAAATAATTAATAATACAAAGTGAGGTTCTTGAAGCAAGCCTTGGACACTATGGTTTCCATTGCTAAAAGACTAGACGTTTCTCGCTACGCCGAGGTCAACGATGTCTTCATACCTACGCTGCTCTCTTGCCTCCGTCAAAGCTCCAGCTATTTTAGCACCAGAAGATGGGTCTGGTAGTATGGGATGCTTGTATGGCTTTGAGCTACCTTAAAAGTACCACAGGAACTAAACTTTTTAAATTTAATTTTAATATCACTTGTTAATTATTTTTATTATTACTTTGTAGGTTAAAAAAATGTTAATACTGTATTGTATGTTTAATTAATAATATAATGTTTTTATTTACCTTACCTTGGAGCCCAACATAACAGTGGTATCACCACTGTATGTTGTATGTTCCAAAAGTAATGTCAAATATACATTAAAATCATCTCACAACGATCTCACAGACAAAACGTGTGCCTTACTACAAACAAACCCAATTTAAAATATTTTTTTGGGTTTTTTTTGTTCAAAGTAAAGAATTGTGGCCTTGGCCTCAGATTGCATCCGTCAGCAGACAAGCTGAGCAATCTGTCTGCCACATGTAGGTTTTAAGTTTTGAGGCATGCTGCTTTCCACACGATGTTTTCCTTAAACGAGTGAGTGTTACGGTTAGAAAGTCCGGGCGCGGGATCGAACCTACGAACTCATGATGACACTCAGATAAGCCACTAGGCCAAAACAGCCTTTTTAATGAAAATATTCGTTTATAAGACTATGAAAACTGAACTGTTTGCGATACCATTACCAGAAGCGTCCATTGCACAGATGCCGTTAACAAAGACGTTTCACTAACTGAATTATGTTATCTACATCTTAATATGTTCGTATAGTCAGTTCACAATAGCGATATTATGTTGTTTTATTTTGACAATATCGTATTGGCTTAGTACTGATATAATGATGTATGTATTTTTGTAATTAATGAACAGCAAAAATGTTGTCAACGTCTTCTTTTAGCAATTAACACTTGCTGGTGAAAATAAACGTCGCTGGAAAACAGACATTTCTTTAATTTTTCGTTCCGGCAAGTGTCCGGCACAGAAGGCTGATTACCTACTTGTATATGAAATAATTTTGACTCGTAGATTAGGAGGGTAGTAGTCGCTGAGCTCTACTACTACTCTACTACTAGCAAGTGTATTTAGAAACATAAAAGACGTAACATATACAAAAAAGTTGAAATGGAAATGGGCCAGTCGCGTTGGCCGCAATGTGATGGCAAATCGTTCAAAAAGACCCTTATTGGAATGGCCATGTGGGGAGATTAAAGAGATACCCACCAAAAACTTGGAAATATTAAAAAAAGGTAGCGGGGTAAATTTGGATAATTGTCGCAAGTGAAAGAATTTGGAGGAGGCAATTACACCGTCGGAGGCCGAGTACTAGTGAAAACATAATGTAATTATAGTGTACTCGAAGATGGACTAGTTTTATTTATATGTAACAATAATCATGTAATCTGATAGCGTCATGGCGATGGATTAATAAATTTAAAAATTCAAAGGCCGAGTATTTACTCGTATAACATTTCAACAAGCAACATTACTTAATGCCAACTGCCGTGCAAGTGTACTAACTTAAGTTATAACTTCTAAGTTTAAGTAATAACGCAAAGTACGAGAGTTGTAAATCAAATTCGTAGCAAAAGTTAATTTTAATTCATTCTGAGAGGTGCTTTTGATGAAAAATTTTATAAGTTTATAACGAGTTCAGTCTATACGACAAATACTTACTTTGTGTTCTATTAAAAGAGCTGTTCAAAATAAAGGATAAGTCTTAGATTGTTTGTGAATCACACGGCGGATATTACAAAATATTCTCTCAAGAGATGATGAAGAGGTAATAGCAGAAAGATTAAACTGATGCCTGTTATCAGGCTGACGAATAAAAATAGTATCAAACAATTATATGAACGCTATAACCTTTATATAAATCCCGAATGTATTTTGCCTAATTAAAAATATATCAAAAAAACTTTTCAGATCACCTAATGCTATCAACCTATACATGGTGCAAGAGTTTTTGAGTTTATTTCTTACTTCTTCTTTTAATGCCTCTCCATTACTGGAGGTTGGCCATCACTCTCTTAAAGTGTGTGCCAGATGCAGCAACTCTTCCATAGTCGTTACGTTACAAGGCCGCCAATTAACCCAGGATTTTACCCATTATAATTATTAATCAAAGGAGGTAATAGAGATCATGGCGCAACACGTGGTCCAGATACGCAACTTTCTGTTGTTTAATTTTCTGCATAAGTTTTTTCGACATTCCAACTATAAAAAGATAAAACTTAGAGAAAAATAATAGTTTTGTAGAATCTTTTTTTTATGTATGACTAGTTACAGTCATATTTTATGTAGTTTTACTAAGACAAGTTAAGACGGGTTTAGCTGCGATGAAAGGACTTTGCTCAATATTATTGGAAAAGTTTGAAAGGTGAGTTTACAAACCTACAGATACTAGATAAGATTATGGAATTTATGTATTTTATTTTAAAAGTGATATTTCAAATATGAAATTAGCTATGTTTTGACTATGACGGTTTTGTTATACTATTTAATTACTCTGTGGCGCGTGCTGAACCAGTATATTATAAACAAAAGCAAAAGTAAATCGTGTACTACATATATTTATTGTATGAACATTACAGACGCTAGAATCTCTTTTAGGTATTTAGTTAATGCTTTGAATAATTTATATAATAATAATATTTATTATAAATATTAAAATTTATATAATGATAAAAAAATAAGCCTCTATTGCTCAACTAGCTGTTGTGGTCTCTCGCATAATGACCAGCGCTGTGGAACACTCTGCTCCTCAGCATAATGCTGAGCCAGGGCCATTTACAGCCACAGCACACACGCATTACACATTTCTAACGAGCCGAATGGTCTGTCCGTCTATTGCTGTAACTGTTTAAAATAACTCAAAAAATAAAAATAAATCCTAATAATTAATCGGCTAGCCGGTTCCATTTGTGATATATTTGTGTTAAATTTCTTCAGCCCTTGGGATCATTTTCATTTGAGCGCTGTTTATTTATGAACTATTTTACTTTGTAAGTTATAACCGCCAATTACTTTTCTCTATAACTTATATAATTAGTTCAAGAATAAATGGTTCGTTAGTTGTGATTTTAACGTCCGTACTAGTATATTTAAATTAACTACTATTATTATTATATTTAAATACCAGTGGATGACATTGACAAACATTTCAGTTATTACCGTAATGAAATCCGTAACTAAGTTTAACTAAAGCTAAGACTGTTAGGCCGGAAGTCGCCGGTTAAACTAGAATATTATAAAACAGTTTGTGTGTGTTTCGGGAATAAATATAAGAATACGTCAAACGTTAAATAACGGAATAAATGGGACTTATAGTTAGATGTTTTTAAATATTGGATCCATCTATTTTAGGACATGGGACTGCGGGACTCATAGTCCTTTGAGGGGTCACTAAAACACCTCATCCATTCACGTTCCTAAATTGGGCCTTCAAGATCTCTAGGTAAGAGGTCAGCTGATGACGTGTAATTAATAGATATGTTAATTAACGTAATGGAATACGACAGTTTTGATATATGACGTGTTGAGTGTTTGCACTGTACTAATTGTTCCAGACTAATTAAGCATAGTTGAAGCGTAGTCAGAAGTCATTAGTTAAGCTAATATTGCTTTGTGATGTGATTATTTTTATGTGTAGTAGTTTACGAGTTGCCATTATGTCTCATTTATTGCATACTACGATTTGGAAACAGGGATGAAAATTAGAAATATAACGAACGTAAATTTTTTCACAAATTATTTAATTACTAAATCATTATAATTAATTAAAATTCCAAAAGTAACTTGACTACTATTAATAATAAAAAAAATAAAAAAAATCAGTGGCGCTAGAACCTCTTTAGGTCTTGGCCTCAGATTTCTAAATCCGTTTCAAGATCATTTTTAAATCTAATAGGCAAGTAGGTGATCAGCCTCCAGTGCCTGACACACGTCGTCGACTTTTTGGGTCATAGACATGTCGGTTTTCTCACGATTTTTTCCTTCACTGTTCGAGCAAATTTTAAATGCGCACATAGATACAAAGTCCATTAGTGCACAGCCCGGCATCGAACCTACGACCGAAGGCATGGGAGTCGCACGCTGAAACCACTAGGCCAACACTGCTCTTATTATTACTATTAATCATTATTTAATAATAATTTATAAAAGTTTGGTCCTGATGCTAGCAGCATTTTCTGGCTGTATTGCGATACTTATTCGTTGAGCGAGGAAAACCCCGGGGTTACCGGTACACCAGGCGCCAACTTAGAATAATTTTTCACATTTGAGAGTGAATTACGTAAACCTTTTTTTATAGAAAAGGGGCCAAACGGGCAGGAGGCTCACCTGATGTTAAGTGATACCGCCGCCCATGGACACTCTTAATGCCAGATGGCTCTTTATGATCTTTTATGATCTGATAATTATTAAAGGTAACAAACATTTCTGACACCTTTATATTCGGTTCCTTAATAATAATAATAATATATGTATTTGCAAGAATATGATACAATAATGTTTTGGTGATACAATCTAATGTTCGCATATTCTTATACACATACAATGGCGTGCAAATTTGTCATAAATTGAATTTTACATAGTCATATTAATATAATTTTATACAGATTATATTAAATAATGATAATGTTGTACTGTATAATTTATAGTTGCAATATTTGTTATTATGTGACGATATAGGAGGACAAGTTCTTCACATATAAATATCAAATCAATGTATACAAAGGATTATAAAAACTTTTAAAGTCTTCTTCATATGATAGTGGCCCCTTTTGGAAGGGGCAACTAGGGTATTTTTTTTTAAGTTTTACTTTCAATAAAAACCTAAAACCCTTGTCTCCACACTAAAATAAAAAAAATCAACTAAAATTTAACACCCATTATCTCGTTCTTAGAATCAGTGTAACGGTAACGAGTCGTTAAAATTCATTGATCGTTATAAAGGCTAAGGGCGTGTCGGGCATTATATATTTACTGTTATTGCTAACCGCTCTTAGCTTTAACGATCGAGCTATTCCAGGTAGAATACACATTCGGAAACATATTTTCCTAAATTATATTTATAAGATGCATTTGACGATATCTAAGCACATTTTTCCGTAACCACAAGAACTAATTCAGTGTAATTGGTTTTTGGTTGTATATTAAACTCTATTTCGATTCAATGCACTAAAAGAAAAAAGAAAAGTATATGTCGTCGATACACAATCTTATAATAGAGTAATAAGTCCTGAGTACATACCTCGTTAAAGTTAGTGATTATCTAGTTGATAAAAGGGCCTGGGACTAGTGCTGGGCAGGCTACTTCTAATTAATTTGCTATATTTGTTTTAAATATTGTAGAATTGTTTGATGATTTGCTTTTTTTTAAAAAGAGTACCGAGAGATTTTTTCGCCGGCTTTTTCTCTCGGCCAACACCCTTTGTTTGCCGATGAGTAGGGATGCCAACAGGCTCGAATTGAACAACGTGGAATAAGTGATACCATGATGACCTTATGTTCCAAAATAAACACATTTTTTTTATTTTACGATGTCTCCTTACCAAGAAGAAAGGCACACAATTGTCAGGATTTGGAGAAATTGTTTTGGGAACAAAGAGACTAGACTGATAAAGATACCTTACCTCCCAATACTTCACCAACTAACTATAAAATTATAAATTGAGGACGTAAAAATTAACAAATACAATTAACAAGTTATAAATAAAAATAAAAATGCTAGTATAACCCGAGTAAAACTCAACCGTGACTAACGAATGTGACGATCGGCCGAGTACAAATATTTTGGTTAACCCATCAAATTTTATTAAGTTATGTATTTCAAAGAGTATTAAATAAAATTTATTTATTTCTTGTGATTTGTTTGAAAATTAAATTAAATAAAACATAATAATTTATTTAAGTAAATTCTGACTTTTAAGAAAAATTTTCACGCATGACGCACGTGGCAGAGTTTTCTTGTGCCACCATCATTTTACACCAATCATATCAGTTGCAACAGGAGGTCTAATAAACTATTATACTTAAAATAAAACTTCTAATTTAATTACAAAGTGTGTGTATATCTGAAAAGTTACTTATGCTAAAGTCTTCATTACTCCGGGTATCAACAATTTGACACCGTGATACCACTGTACTAAGAGCTAAACATAACATATTATCTGAAAGAAATATTGAAGTGAAACTTCTTAAGGCGCATGATGGAATTTTTTTTTACGCTTATACGCAATAATAATGATGTTAGATGAATAGTTGATGTATTCGTTTAGTAGTTACATAGTAGAACTTTGATGGCAATTCTGTCTCATAACGTCTTGTGCAGTTAACGATGATTTATATTTATTTATATATTTTTTTTTATAGAACAGGGGGCAAACGTTATATTATCATTAGCACGTATACACTGTGAATATAGATATACAAATACATGGAGTGATCACATACTGGTACATGATTATCTATTGGTTGCTTTTACCTTAGTAATAATTAATTAACAAGAATTTTCACTTCCGACAATGTGTACTTTGCATACACTTGTTTTTATATTATTATTACTAGTTACCTAGAGGACGCTGGATTGTTAATAAGAAAACTGTTCTCCATTTAACAATGGATCTGTAAGTGAAGCTCTTAATGGGATGTGAGTTAAACAGGCCCTCAACAAATAAAGTCCCAACTATATATTACAATGCCAGAACAAATAGAATTTAATTGTTTTTGTTCTATTACAACATGATTTTAATATAAATTTTATACCATTACAATTCATTGCGATTTTAATTAAAGTCTCCGTGCCATCGTTGCCCATCATTGCGAGATTCTTGATTAAATTCTCAGCAAAATATAATTTAAAAATACAACGTTGTACAATAATATGTTATCTTACTATACTTAAAGTGAAATATCGAAGCGACCGCAACATGCGAGAATAGTGGCTTTGTCTTCTATAAAATTATTCCAGGCAAGTTAACCGAAGCTTTTAGGCAAATCGGCTTCTGGACATAGGATAGGGCAATGGTGTGTGAAATTGGACAATTCTCTGAGCATCCAGGGCAAACTGGACGACCAAATTGGCCATAGAGCAATTTCGTATTCAAAACCTATTCGGGGGACACTACAAGATGGTCTTTTGAGTTCAACTTTCAGAATTAATTGTCAAATTATCCGGATAAAGTTAAAATAAGAGACATTATCGTGCGCCTTGAATACCAAATGTGTTTTTGTTTTTATCAATCGCATTCATTGTTGGATGTTAACTAAACTTTTTTGAATTAATTATCTGATTATGTAAGCCTTAAAAATGCCTAGTAAAAAAAACAGTAGCGCTACAACCTCTTTAAGTCATGGCCTCAGATTTCTGAATCTGTTTTCATGATCATTTTATATCTAATAGGCAAGTAGGTGATCAGCCTCCAGTGCCTGACACACGTCGTTGACTTTTTGGGTCTAAGATAGTACCTTACAGTACTTACATCACACTATCTTATAATATCAAAACATATACAATATTTATAAAAGTACCTATGAACTAAAAAAAATATTGTGTAAGTTGTAGGATGTTGGCTTAATGGCCGCAATACATTTATAATTTGTAAAAAAAAAGAAATTTAGTTCAATTAAAATGTATGTATAAATAATAATAAAAATAATAAATGTATGAATTAACATGTGCTTTTACTTTAAGTTTTTAACACTAACCTTCAATAAAATCAATATCAGGTAAGTAGGGGGTCTACCCAACACGCAAAAACATGGCAAGGGGTCTAGGACCCAAAAAGTTTGGGAAACTCTGCTTTATGGTATATGTAAAATGGAATACAAATATAGAACTCTCGATGCTTCCCTTTGATCTAGTATTTCGTGTAGCACGTTCCCAATATCAAATTCAGCTGTAAATCGAAATCAACGAACGTACTTACGTAATCAACGTCCATCATGGTCTCTTAGAAGGCCTTCGATGGAAATCGTGTGTTAATATTAAATGTCATGATAAAATAAACTTAATGTACCCATAATTGTAGTATTCAAAACTTAATGATGATAAAATAATTTTTAAGACAAAAAAATCATGACTAGAACATATAAATATAATTATAATACTCGTCATATAGACGATATTAAAATATATTAAATAATTATATATTATACTAGTGGATCCGACAGACGTTATCCTGATTTAAAAATAAAAACAAAACTAAATAGCAATGTAAATCATTCTCGGCTCCACTGGAACACACAAAAAGTTTCATCAAAATCTGTCCAGCCGTTTAGGAGTTTAATTACACATGTACACAGCATTTATATATATAAAGATATAGGTATGTCACAATCACATTAACTCACTTTTGACGTTAGTGCTCTGACAGAAAATTCCAACCATAGAGACGTCCAATGTACAATATAAAAAACAACAAAACAAGAGAGTTTTCCTGGCCTATGTTAGGGATATTTTAATATTTGACGGTGTTGCGAAATACATGAGAAAACGGGCGCGCCACTCATCTGACAATATTCTTTAAATATTTACAAGTAGGAGGCAGTATGGCCTCCAGCGACTCTCGTTTCACCCTATTTCCTGTTAATAAGTTTTACGAATTAATATTTTTTACACGGAAACTTCCAGCTACCTCTTTGTCTCTCTAACAAAATGTTTGCTAACATGTTTGTTTGTAACGACTGTCAGTTTTGGCCTCACTGGTCTGTTGTTTTGTGATCTACTTTTAAGTAGATTTGTAAGAAGAAGGGTAGAAACTGGTTTCCTCACCATGTTTTCCTTTTGCCGTACACACACACATTGGTCGGTCGTCGTTTGAACCTACCACCAGCCCAAACTACTATCATATTTTTACAAGCTATGGAATAGGATAGAAAATGCCCTCGATCTCTTCAATAGTTTATTTAGAAATAAGTCAATGAGGGATTTGTAAACACAAATTTATTAAAGTAAAATAATCCTGAAAACTAGAATTTGGAAAATTACGATTTTTTAGTATGTGATCTTCTGAAAAGGTCAAAATTATATTTAAGCCTGCTGAAAAGCTCTTTATCTAATAGAATAATCTAAAAACATTGCATTCAATACGTCTTTGTAACAATATGATAAACTTATGAATGCAATTAATAATTAATTACTAATATATATATATATATATTAGTATATCCAGTTTGCATAGCCCCAATTATTTGTGTTAGTTTGATTTCACTCTACATTATTTCCGGGGCTTACTTGTAAGATTTGGTTTAAGCTGCTTGAAGACCGAACTCATTAGGTAACTAAATACGGCTTTGCGTTTTGTCAGATGGGTGTGATTAATATCATGGATTTTCTATGTGTGAGGCTTATACGCTAATCTTTATTGTTCTGGAATAGTTTGGATCCTTGCGTCTAATAATGAAAAGTAAATGAAAGTTTTTTTTTATTGAAGGGGGCATCGGGCACACTTGATTTTAAGTGATACCGCCCATGGACATAATGAATGCCAGAAGGCTCGCGAGTGCGTTGCCGGCCTTTCAAGAATTGGTACGCTCTTTTCTCGACCCTAAGTCGAAATTAATTATAAATAATTAAACAAAAAGGATGACAATTGTCAGCCCTACCGCCTTCGAGCGATCTTTTCCTTGCAACCACATATATAAATATTGTTTTATAGATATACGTTTCCCAACACTTACCGGTATATAAATATTACTGTTACGTAGGTAACACTGAAAATGTTTAAAACTGGCCAGTTAGAAACATTGGTAATGAAAACTTTTTGATTTTCAATTTTAGAACTCTTTCGTATCCTAATATTGCATTCATGTGTCATTTGTTTTTATGAATTGGCGGCAAATCTGAAACTCTTGTTTCACGTGAAATTAAACTTAACGCGAGGAATTATGATAGCGAAAATTGCACCTACCTTTTCACAAATATTTTGTGGTCACAACTTAACCACGCTGGTTTTACAGTGTGATAGAACAAAGATAAAATTAACAATATAACGAACCAATTAATAAATTAATTATTAGCGACATTATTTGCATCGACAATGCATTCATGAAGCAATTTCGTTAATCACATTAGATTTGATGATGTTTAGAAATTCACGATGACATTAAATGTTTAATTAATTGAGCACCGTCTATTTGGTGTGTTTGTATATCTTATCATAAATAAAACCTTTATTCATTGCATTCATTCATTCAAATAATTTTAAAAAATGTGTTTTCATTAACAACCAGTTTTGTGGGGAGATTTTCTGACTAAGGCTTTTGATCATTACAATAATAATATTAAATTGCAAAGAAAGTGGTACATTCAGATAAAATATAAAAAAGCATCCATATGCCATATTTAATATCATGATGTTATAACAATGAGAACAGTTAATTCAACGGGGCTTGCTACATCTTTTTGGAAGACTATCTGCTCATCTTTTTACTAGACTCTTCCTTTTTCTCTTCAATTTCTCTTGTCAATTTGTATTAAAATTATTTAAGTGTATAATTTTTGGTTGGCTGTATTGTTATTCTATTACGCACGAGTTCATTATTTGTATCGATTGAAGGATTTTCACTGTCGAATGAAAGCTTATCTAGCGAGCCGCGAAAGCTTCATTAGAGTTGAAATGCAGTGTGTGCACTGCTACGTGAGTCTACATTATTGCTACGACTAGCAAACATTAGTTGCATGTAGTCATACACATGCTTCGCACGTAGGTAATATCATAGTAAGTTTCTGATATAAAAGGGGAAAGTATAAATATGTATTTAGTTTATGTATCACAACCAATTACAGTGCAATTTGTATTAGGAATAACCTGAGCCCAAATTCAACAGGCGAAACTGCCTGTTGAATTTGGACCTCACCGAGATGATATGGCTACGTGGCCAGCGACTTTACCATGGCTAAGTCTGGCATCCCTGTGTCGCCAGACTGAGTCACTAAATCGTGTCGCATTCAGTTCTGTCTCGACACAAAACTCAAAATAAAATAATTATTTTATTAAATCAAATTTTAAAATATTTTTTATATATAAAATATTAATAATCAGAAAAGCAGGAGCCTTACATACAATTTCTTTCAGGATAACTAAATAAAAAACAAAATTAAAGACTATGAATAAGCAAAAAAAGTGCTAAGGTGTGCTCACCTACTTGGCTATTAAGGAATAAATATCACGAAACGCATGATTTACACCCAGATTTGAGATTGCTTTTATGAAACTAGGTAGCTGCGAAATATAAAGACAATTTGTTTAAAGAATATTTTAGAAAAATACAGTTTTGTAATTAAGAATATCCACCAACAGCTGTGCAGACACGTTGAAATTACAGTAACATCTGTTGCAGAAATGTGGATCTAGCTTCGCGACATCATTAGCGTTGTAATATTTGTCGTTACTAAACTCTACTTGCACGTATCACAATATGTCGATATTATTCCAGAAGGAGCATTATCTCTCAGCCCAAAGTTGATACTTTTTAATCACAGCTGTTCCAGCATTTCACACTCGCTCTTACGGTGAAGGAAAACATCGTGAGTCAACCAGTCTTAGTCATAAAAGTCCATGGCGTGTGTCAATCGCTGAGGACCTGTCACCTAATGGTAAAAATGGCCACGTAATAGATACAGAAATCAATTAAGGTTTGTATTTGTAACATCACTGTGTTTTTATCATTTGTGAAAAGAATAATTAGAATTATATTTTAGTTTAAAGAGCTGCGGTGAAATATATGAGATATATATATATATATCTAAAGCTACTCCTCCCAACCATTTTACGATTCACACAAAAGAGATCTTAACAATTAAAAACAAAACCAATCAACCCTTTCTAAAGCTTTGAAACTATATACTAGGTCTGATATTCCCCCGGGCTTTCAATCGAGCTTTTCCGAGCGTTGAACTAACATACAATCAAAGAGGTTTCTACGCTTTGTGTCTTTGATCCTTGTAAGCGGGATATTTTATAACACACCTATTGTATAATGTTTACATAGGGTTAATTTCACTACGATTTAATTTAGGTTAGGTTTTGTTGTTTTAAGAGAACCCTTGCAAAACTACCTTATCGTGTGAATCACTTCGATCTCAGGTTCGAACCCCGGCTGTGCGCCAATGGACTTTCTAAGTGTACATTTATCATTGGCTCGAATGGTGAAAAATATCGTGAGGAAACCAGTTTGCCTTAAAACCAAAAAGTCGTCTACTTGCGTATACGATTAACATATTTTCAAGAAACAGATACAGAAATTTGAGGCCCAGACCTAAAAAGTTTGTAGTGCCACTAATTTATTTATTTAAAGATTTGATTGGTTGATTTCTATATATCTTCTTAAGTGGACCCATTTTAAATGAAACTAATATAAAAGTAAAAAATAACAATAGACTGATAGAATTTCTAAAACAATACAAGTTACGTAACAATAGTATGAATATTAATTTGAAAATCATTGAACTAACATTGTTGTGCTTTCAAGTATCTATTCTCTATATCTTTTTAAAACCCTTAACAAAAATATACGATAAATATTTTTTACGTATTTCGAGTTATGTTTTAAACGGCTAAAATATAAGTTAACTATCCTAAAGTATTTTTATTGTGCAACAGTAGTTTAACTAGAAATTGTAAATGTTATGTAGAAATTATATTGTTATCAACATCTTCAGATAAATTCGAAATATCTAAAATATACGATATATTTTAGATATCTCCTTGAGAAAAATGTAATGTTTCTATTGAGACAGTTTTTACTCGTTTCTCTAGCCATGAAAATAAAAACGACATTAGTACAGGTGCACTGAATGTGTTTTTCTTACAAATTCCGGGTATTAATCATATTTTATGGAGAAAAGGAATACAGTTTTATAGTTGAATGGGGCCGTTCATGTGTTACGTAAGCACTATAGGGGTGAGGGGGTTTTGATTTTCGTATTCGATGTTTACGTCAACAGTAATTAATTACTTTTTTACTAATATGACTAACACATTGTCTCTGCTTGGAAGCGAAATACATTTTCGAGGATTCCTACAAAAAATAAATATGTTTATGTTTTGAAAGCTTTGCTTACTTTTGCTGACAAGAGGAATTGGGAGGGGGGGGGGGGGGAGTAAATTGTAGTAAATCTGCTTACGTTATATTTACTAGAATCTGTAACCTTGGTAATAAAGCTTTGTATTGTATTGATACAAAAATACAGAAATACTATTTAAAAATAAATAATGTTATTAATTTCAATGTTATGTTAAATAAAATCTTCCAAGACTTATGGAAGAGTTGTGTAGATAAGAAGAGGATAGGATATTACATGTTGGACGAAATAAAACATATTAAAAATAATTTATATTTTTATTATTTACACTAATCACATTCGTCTTACACAAATTACTCCAAACAATATATCAAAAATGTTACATGTGAAATATACTAATTGAGATATTGTTAAGAGCAACCAATTACCTAATACATAATAATCACAATCCTTGACTGAGCAGAATTGACACATAGTCAAAATGTCAACCCTTATACACAGTATTAAAATACGAAATATTTACTGATTAATTTTACAATTATTGAGAACTTGTCTGTTACGCGATAAGGAAATAAACATCTCAGAGTATAGGGATGCTGTTAATTAATTTTAAATTTGGCGGAATTACAAAAAAATTGATTTTATTTAAATTTATAAAAATTATGTTTCTTTTATGTCTCGTATTTAAATAATACTGTGTTTACTCAGCGAAAAGAAATAAGGGCAATCAATGAATTGTGGAAAATAAATTTCATTATATATAAATTCTTTAGACAGTCTAAGACCCGAAAAACATTCAATTGTAGTTAAAATGGGCACTGATATGATATATATGTCTATATATCTTGAGTTAAATCGCATATATCGACTGTGACGAAAACATAGGTTTTCGTCATTCGAAAATTAAAATTGTATTAACACGCATAACTATTAGGGAGAATGAGCTCAGTTGTGGTAAATAAACTACAAGATTTTTGACGTGACACGTCTAATAAAACGATGAACACCGACAGCAAGCACGCAAAAGTGTAACTCATTGTCCTGTTACGCTCCTTGTACGCTTACGCTACATCTATCTCTCTTCCACTCGATTGGCGAATGCGTCCGAGGATTCACTCCTTCTTTGTTGTGATATTTTAACATGACTCAATTTTATTCATAAAAGTTGCAATCATTTCATCCATGTTTTGTTATGACGTTGTCACGTTAAACTATTGTCCATAAACCGACTTTATAGACAATGATTTTTTTCTTAGCATATATTCGGGTCTTAATCTAGGCCTACAACTACGGAATGTCTGTATTTACATATAGGCCAAACTTATCTTACTACATATTGTTCGAAGGCACATGTTTTAAGAAATACTAATTTTAAAAACTATTATCTACAATTAAAAACCCGTTCACCAATGTGAACGCATTTGCGATGAACTAACTGTGCAAACATATTAATGCAGACTCGAAACGATCAATGGAATTTCTCGATGTTTATGCGAATTTCAAATCAGAGAGACGCTTGCAAATTTAGATAATTATCGGTTGTGTTGAAATCACCTAAACTCAAATAACCGTTTTGAGAAAAGGCTTTTGGAAGTTTTTAGCTACCTCTATAAACCATTACTCTGCTAATATTGCTTTCATATTGCATATATACAGCTTTAAGTATATCTTTTTTGGTTACAATCACATTTAACTATGGAAAATATATATCATCTAAGCTCCGCCCAGACCACTAGTGGATTTTAACATTGACACTACATCGAACTACTTCAAAATGCAGTACTTTGTGTATAACACTCTGAAGTACGAAAACAGCACTGAAAGTCCAAATGTGGGTACTTCACCACGCGTGACGTCACGGGTTATGCGGGTACTTTGCCCGTCGCCGCTCAGTTCTCCGGCGCCACGCGCGACGAAAGCCGCGGCGATCGGAGCGGAGAGCGGCGAACCTCGGGCTATTTCAGTCTTTTGAAGCCAGCCCCATCCTGTCCCAGCTTCAGTTCCTCATACAGAGTAGGATCTACTTCTCGAGCTGCCGGTATTGCGGTGCTGGGGTTCTGTAATGTTTCCTGCCTCCATGCTGTACTATTTGAGACACTGTTGGCAACTCCATTCCCTCCATTCGCATTACCGTTTGGCACCGTACCCTGCGACAAAAGTTTCACGTGAAACGACTTCGACTATTTAAAGTTATTTCACACTTTAAAATTGAATTTTACTGAATTGCAACTTTTCAATGGCTTAGAAAATCTCGAATTTATGTGCAGAAGAAGTTTATTTGTGTGAATAACTTACATTTACGATAGTGTCTGGATTTGGTTCTCTCAAATAGCTTGGGTTTTCAAAGGCGACTCCACCTTGAGCTTTAAGCCTTAGATTCTGTGAAATATAGAAAAGAGGATTAACCACTATAAAGAAAGTGAAATTAAAATACTAACGTTAATAGCACGTGTTTTATATTATTATAGGCTTGCAGTGTTAGCCTAGTGGCTTCAGCGTGCAACTCTCATCCCTGAGGTCGTAGGTTCGATCCCCGGCTGTGCACCAATGGACTTTCTTTCTTTGTGCGTATTTAACATTTACTCGAACGGTGAAGGAAAACATCGTGAAGAAACCGACATGTCTTAGACCCAAAATGTCGACGACGTGTGTCAGGCACTGGAGGCTGATCACCTACTTGCCTATTAGATTTAAAAAATGATCATGAAACAGATTTAGCAATCTGAGGCCAAGACCTAAAGGGGTTGTAGCGCCACTGTTTTTTTTAAATACAGGCTTAAATCTATAATTGCACGGCCGCGAAGCGACGGATTACATTACGATATTGCGCTCTTTATATCGTATTCAACCTTTTTCAGTTCAAATTACGTGAAGTATTTTATACCACATTTAATATTCGTAAATTGAATGGAGTTTTAAAATTAATAACAGAGGCTAACTGCTATTTACACTAAAATAACGTTGCCTTTGGAACGTGTTTTATTTTGAAGTAATCTTAAATATGGTGGCGTGAAAAGTTCTAGTTCTGTTTTATGAATTTATGAACAAGAACTTATACAAGAAAGTTATACAAACTCAGAACTTAGTGCCACGGACAGAGTTTGGTAAGCGTCAGGGAAGTAGTTGTAAAAGATTTTTGAAAAAAACCGAATCACAAAAATAGCATGGCACTACAACCTTTTTAGGTCTGGACCTCATATTATCTGTTTCATGATCATTTGTAAATCTAATTGGCAAGCAGTTGATCAGCCTCCTTGACACACACCGTCGAATTTTTGTGACTAAAGCAAGTCGGTTTCCTCACGCTGTTTTCTATCACCGTATGAGCGAATGTTAAATGCGCACATAGATAGTCCATTGATGCACTGCCGGGGTTGGAACCTAAGATTTCTAGAATGAGAGTCACACGCTGCTCATAAAACTTTTTGTAAAATCTATATAAATAAAGTTATTCATCTCTCGTTTAATAAATCTACTTCTATAAATATTAATATATTCATTAACAATCCAAAGAAACTAAAGATTCCTATTATAAGAGACTAACCTTTCTATGTTTGTAATAGAATCCACCAGCCAACAGGATAGCTGCGACCAAAATACAAGCAACTGCCACACCCACAGCGGAGGCTGTGCCGGAACTGCTTACTGGGGCCGCTGCCGCACCGGTCTCTTGTCCCGCCGTCGTAAACATTATAGATTGACTAAGCGATGAAGTTCCTGAAGACAAGGATATCACATGCAACCTTAGTAAAAACTTCTTTATATACTAATATTATAATGAGGAAAGATTTATATGTATGAATGTTTCGGCTCAATAAGTACTGGACCGATTTTAAAAATTCCTTCACCATTTGAATCCTACATTATGACTGATTAATATAGGTTATTTTATTGCAAGAAAAAAAAGGATCCCTACTATAATTACGATAATGTTAGCCAAGGTGTCAAAATGCCTATAAAATGTCTTTCATCGCATGCGCTCCGAAAACGATCTCAAAAAAATGTTCCACAATATTCAAGAATTTATTAATATCTACAACAATGTGTAAAAAATAAATGTCCACCCGTACGAAGCCGGGACGGGCTGCTAGTTATTAATGAATAAAAATTGATTAAAAAACTTCAGTAGACATAATTCACATGTACCTAATTAATAAATTTGTTGTAGTTGGGTAAGCTTGCTCGGCATATTGATACATTGATACTTTAAGTATACTTAAATACAAGATTTAATGTGATACTTATAGACAACATAGAACGAAGAGAAAAAATATATGGAAATTTTAAAAACTAAAAGATAATTGATTTAAAAGTGTAAGAACAAGAATTTTTATCCAGTTGAGCGTAGTTTTGGTCAACGCGTTCTTATGAAAGGAGGGAACTTCAACAGGAGATGAGATGGAAATTTAAATTATGTTTAAAGGGCAATCAACCTCATTCTTAAACGCAAACAAATTTCTACGAATAAAAAAAAGAATCTCGAATGACAACATTGTAAAGTACTCTCTAGCCTGGTTTGGGGCGTTAGCAATTCTTTTGTTGATTTGTGATTGCCACTGGGGCAATCTAGAAACCACAGGGGTTTCAAAAATGACACAATTCACACTCACCAACATCGTTTGCAGCTTTGACTACACACTCATACTTGACGTCATCATGAAGACCAGTGAGTACCACACTTGTCTCGCTAGTATCCAGCTTCTCAGGTACTTTGGCTCCATACGCTCGCCAGAATACCCGGTATAAGTAGACTGTCTGCGGGTTCTTGATCGGTGCATCCCAACTGCATTTAGAGGATTTTGTCAGTTTGTGTGTATGTAATATGTAAGTAGAATATTGTTAAACTGGAATTGATCACTTTGTGTTTGTTCTTTTTTTATTTAAAAGGATTCCCAAAAATATTTGTATTACATCAGATTACTTTCCGCTTCACAAAGTAGAAATTCCTTAAAGAGAGGATATTTTTGCTCGTTTGATATAGACACTATACGCAGAAGACCTGGGATTTATGCTAAATACATAGATATATTTACCTTAATAGAACAGAGTGTGGTGTCGGTGCAACATGAGCTTTCAAATTCCTTGGTGGTCCTGGTAGCCTGGCTCCAGAGTCTCGGAAGCAGGCCAATGCGCGACGAGCGTGTTGCAATGCGCATGAGCGTGAGACTGGCCCTCCTCGACATAGCTCCAGACAATTTCTCGGAACGCCCCATGAGGCGCAGCAACTTCGGTGATCTAAAGAAAAAAAACTTATGCAATAAATATAAATATTCAACGAAGAGCAGTTTAAATCGTTCGAAAATTCAATATATATGACAATATCTGAAGACGTAGAATCTTGGAGACTTACAGAGAACATGACCAAAAACTGGAAGCGTTTGAGATCTGGTATTATCCACGTATGCTTAAAATATCTTGGATAGACCAGACCGCATAGGAAATCCAACCGTGGTGGACAGAATTAAGACAACCAAAGAAGTGCTTAAGAAGAGCCTACCAAAAAACGCCGGCAACGCAATTACAAGCCTTTAGGCAATAATAGTGTCAAGGGGCGGCAGTGTTACTTAACATCAGATGAGCCTCCGGCCCTTTTGCCCCCCGATCAAAAACATTTAGCGAAGTTTTATTTATAAGATAGGATTATTGTACCACTACAGAGAATCACAAAGACGAACATTACATGTGCAAATAAATACACGAAAACTTACTTAATATAATTTATTACGTATTTCATTACTTAATGTTTGTCCTTGAAAATAACAAGTTATTAGAAATATATATTTTTAGGGCTTGGTATAAGAAATATATAATAACATTAAAACTTAACATTAAAACCATAAATTGCAGGGATTCAGAACAATATAGTTCTAAAGGATGACGAAAGAGGAAAATAAATTTTCCTAAATTGTGAAATGTAAATTCAAAAATGTATCTTTCAAAAAAGATATCATACCAATCTTTAATAATAAATTGTTCAAGGAAAATCGCTACTCCACAATTTAAAATATTCATAAAAGTAAGAAAAGATTTTAGAATTTCTGCAAAATATCAATAAGTTTACGAATGCGACACTTGTTCAAATACAAATTCAGTTTGCGTCTTTCCGAATTGTCCACGCTATCGGGAAATAGTCACGTTTCAAAAGTCAACCGCTGATCAGTGATTCAGTAAGGATTTCATTTTGGAATTCAAATTTTTCCACAATAGACGCTTAACCAAATCACCAAATCACTTTAGCTATTAATATTTTACGAATTTTGTGAGCAAAAGTCTCAAACATCACACACGTTAATAGGAGGTAGATGAGATGCTTATGAATATATATATTTTAGAATATAACTACAATTATCTAAACATAATACATAAAAATATATCTAATATCTAACCTTAAAATTTAATTATTAAAAAATACTATTAAAAGCGTTCCCCCTTTGAATAGCTAGACTAATTCTTTGTGCGAGGTAGCTGCCAGCTCTTCGTTCTCCTGTGATGTCGACTAACCTTTTTGATAATTCTCTAAAATATTTTAGAATATATGTGTCAGAATAATATGAGAATTAAAGAAGGTGCTGCGCTAACCAGAGCATCAGAGTCGCTAGCAATATTTCACCCAATTTACGAGAGGACTCTTATATTGAAACTTCAATTTGTCACTAACAAGTATCTATATACACGGCTGCATCAAGAAAACGGATTAAAATACAAAGCGTTGCTTGCAACAATTGTACACAACTTTTTTGTTTTGCTAAATAATTTATTCAAAAACCGTATTCGCTAAATGAATGTATTTTAATTATTAAATATAAGATGTTTTTCTCTCTTGGATTATTTGTATTTTGTATTTTTTTGTGTGTTTTGTTGGTAATAAATGTTATGTCTATGTCTAAGTAGCAACAAATAACTTACCTAATAAATAATATTTATTATACACTTATCAAAACATTTACATATGTATATTTCATACATATGACTTAAAGTTTTCTGCGGAAAAATGTAGTACATTATTCTTACGTCAATATAAGTTGCAGGGATACTTTTAGTATGAATTGTACAAGATAGAGATTAGACATGAAGCTAAGTTCACAGACTAGTCTCTGGATATGTGACCTTTGTCATAAAATTCTGTGAATTAGAAGTTCTTACCAGAGCCATCAGCAGCGCATTTCATCAACTTGTCGAAGTCATTGATGCACTCGGGACGGTCCATGATGTTGTCCATGTCCAGATGGAAGCTGCAGGCATCTATGCATGACGACGACACGTTCATCTATAATAATATATTTTAAATGTTAATTAAATATAAGTTCACGACGCCCTCATAATTTAATTCTAACCAGTTAAGGCGAAAAAAACATTCAGCTTTGGGGGAGTGCTGTGGTAATTATACCACAAAATTTAAAAGTGCAGGCAGCCTAGCAATTTTTAAATTAAGGTTAAAAGACCATCTATTAAGTGATCCCAATCTACGGAAATTAAATTCCACCCAAGTTCTACCACCACCACGTGATAATTGTATATTTAGCATATAATTGTTCTCATGTAAGTGACGATTGTCTATTAAGAGGATAAAAGTCTTTAAACCTAATATGAAAGCATAAGATTATATATTTTTATATATATAAAAATTTTGACGGTTCTTTAAAGCAGTCGGTTTTTTAAGCACATAAATTGCCTAACAAAAAAAGTTTCAAAATTTATTAAAGTATATAGTTCAAAGAAAGCTAATCATTATGAGAGCAAACGTTCACAATTTACAATATTGAAGTTAATTTTCAAAATTCTCAAATAAACTCTTTGAAATTTCAACGTCAGCTCAAAGTATTTCAACTTTTAACTCGCGAAACAATTTCAATGGCACAAAGTATCAGAGTAAATTGACGACTCTGATAAAAGAAAGGATTAGAGAAAGGAGTGAAAATAATGCCCAGTTATATATTTATATAAAAAGCAATTTGTATACAGAAGAAGAGCAGTGTTGGCGTAGTGGCTTCAGCGATACCGGGGATTGAACCTACACCTAAAGATTGACCTTTAGGTGTAGGTTCAATCCCCGGCTGTGTATCAATGGACTTTCTTTCTAAGTGCGCATTTAACATTCGCTCGAACGGCGAAGGAAAACGGAGGAAACTGGCTTGTCTTAGACCTAAAAAGTCGGAGGCTGACCACCTACTTGCCTACTGGTAGTAAATGTAAATTTACAATTATTTTTTTTGACCTTCATAAGTGTACTTGTTTACCTAGATGAATAAAGATATTTTTATTTTGTTTTGTTATTATATTGTAATATCATAAAACAGATACACAAATCTTAGACAAATCCAAAAAAGTTTATACTCTCAATTTAATAAAAACTTATGTTTTATGTCCAAAAACTCTTGTCACATTTATTTTATCTTGTACGTATGTATCAGTAAAATAAATAAATAGTTTGATGGTGAAATATATATTCGTGACCGATGACAAACCAAAAAAAATCCATACTCATAGTTGCTACTTAACGCTCAATTCGACTCCCGTCACAATATGCGTCGAAATCGAAACGTACCAATTCTTAAAAGGCTGGCAACGCACTCGCGAGCACTCTGGCATTGAGAGTGTCTATGGGCGGCGGTATCACTTAACATCAGGTGAGCCTCTTACCCGTTTGCCCCGTTTTATAAAAAAAAAATCGAACAAACTTGGGAACTCGCTTCACCAAGCATATTGGACGAATACGCGTCTTTAAGCAATCGAACGGCTAAGCGATTTGATACACAAAATAGGTTAAAGTTATGCCCAGCAGGCGACATTATCTAACTGACTTATAAGTCAGTTATTGATATATCAATAAAACAAATAACGACCCAGTAAAGCTGACAATTGTCTTAACACATTGAATTATTAAACAATGGACACAAAGTAATAGCCAGAAACCAACACGTTTTATGGCGAATGTTTAAAAAAAATGTATGAATATATCTTACTAATATAAATAACTACTTAATATATATACTTTGTCATACATTTTATATATGATTTTATCCTATTCGGTGTATAGACCCTTGTTCCGTGGGGATGAAATGCTTTTAAATTTTTTTACTAAATTTTTTTACTAAATTTTTTAAAAAAAAACTAGAGATCTCGGTGTAACATTATTAAGAATCTGATTCATCTTACCTCAGCACAACACTCTGTGACATTGTGGTGTGGCATGGTTGACCGAAGTCTCACTGATACTGGTCTCAAAGTCTTCCCGAAGGCGTTCTCAGCATGACAGAAGTAGTCACCCTCATCTGCTTCACTTATCTTCTTGATTATGAGCCTCATTGTATACTTGGTTTGTTCCTGGTAAGAGTTATTACTGATTAAAAAAAATATCAGATTTTTTAAAAATTTACAATTAAAGTTATAGTAAAGAAGTCTTGTAAGGTTTGTGTGTCAAAGTTAATAAAAAAATAAAAATATAAGCATCACTGTTACTAAAAATACTATAAGAAATAGATAAATCAATAATTTTGGGCGGACTAAAAACAAGATTGCGTGGGATTTTTAGTTGAGTAAGTAGAAGTTCTTTATAACTGCGAAAAATGATATTTTAGTTTCAAGATTTTTCTGCGGAGGAGGGATATTATTTTAACATTTCGTCGGGCTATATTTAAAACTTCCACGGAAGTATGCCCTCCCATGGTGGGGAATGGGGAGCTCCGGAGTACAACAAAAAACTATCTTCGATATATTTTTTTAACTCTTTATTTAATAAAATAATATAGTATATTACAATATGTTACATTAGAAAACCGCTGTGGTTTATATTGATGTAACCATAGCAGTCTTGTTTATTATTTTATTAACAGTCTAGAGATTATATTATTAACTCTCTGATTTAACAACTTTACTGTGATATACATACCTATTTTGAAAGTTTGGTTACAGATCTCAGAAGTTGAGTTAAAGGTCAAAAGTTTGTAAAATGTTATCTGTCAAAATTTTCTTTAACCGAAAATTGAAGCGAATTAATAAAATCAAAATATTTCTATTAAAATGAACAATGAATAAAGATGAGACTGAAGGAAATTTTCCAATTTTCTGATATCGGATAGACTAAGCCTTACCGATAGTACCATAATTAAATCTTTTCGTTCGGAAATTGAAATAATATCAAATTTATATTTTATTTTTACCGAACGGTATTTTTTAATTAACTAATGACAATTAAGGGAACTACAATATTAAAGAAGCAGGTTGTTTATAGACCCAAAAATCGCTAGATTCAGACGGATAAGCTTGTTTATGAAGAATATTTTCATTGAGTATATTAAAATGATTAAAGCGATGATGAGTAAAGCGTGAAATAAGTCTTGTGCCGTTCCAGATGCAGCAACTCTTTCACAGTCGTAAAAAACCTAACGTTACGAAGATATGATTTTTTTCCGAATTTTATACAGAACTAGACAGATGTTTGGTTGCAATCTTACCAGGTGATGAAGGAGATGTGCTTACTGAGCCGTTGCTTGAATTAATCCATACTCTAATACAGAAGATCTTCAATTATTTTTTATACAATTTTCATTGTTTTCTTTCAGTTGGGGTGGATATTATGTCTAATATTACCGAACACATATTATATAGATATAACATAAAAAATAAATAAGATTATGGAAGAAAGAAGCTGATGGGTCAAGTTCCAACCGACACCCATCCTGCAAGGACGAGAATTACGGCGCTTTAAAATATATTTTTTTAAACTGAATTATTAATATGCTTTTATTTAATAACCATGACATTTAACAGTGTCAGAAGTTTATAAATATTAGTATTACATTAAAGTAAAAGGTTTTAACTAATATAGTATGAATATGAACGAATATGAGTTAATCTGCATAGTATTAAGTTTCCAACGAAGTGTCGTAGACCGAATTACGTTTTGGAATACGGAAAATAATTTTGTCTGCAATATATCTAATTTCCATTTGTTGAAATAGAGTAAGCCGGAGTTTAGGAATTTAGTAAATCGACTATTTCCACTTAGTTTGTGGGTCTTCTTTTGACAGCTCGTGCACTGAATAGTGCGATAATGATCGTGTAGGTTAGGCATTTAGACACCAGTTTAGTACTTTTTTGCTAAAATTTTGGTCATTTTGGTATGTGCCCCGCCCATTTCCACTTTAGATTTTTTTTTAATTTTTACTGCAACATATGTTACCTTAGTTGTTTTTCTTAAAGCTGTATTCTTTACCTTTTTAAAACATTAATATTGTTCAAAATTCCAAATTCCAAATTCCGTCTGCAAAACCAACCTAGGAGTTCAGGTTCCTCTCTTTTGAAGTCTTCGGGAATATAACAGAATAAACACATGTGTTAAGCTTTTCACCCAGGCATTTCAGCTCCATAACACTCTTAATAATTCATTCTCTAGTAAAAATAGATAGATAACAAACCTCTGGATCAGCCAATAGTTGAATGCTGTAGTTTGGACCATCAATGACTGGGGTTCTTCCGTTGGGGTCCCTCCAGAAAGCTATAGTGGGTTTAGGAAGAGCTTCTACTCGACACTCTAGGATTACAGCATCTCCAGCTGCTGCCATTGTTATTCCAGACGCCTGGATTGTAGGTACATCTGTGAAAAAGATTTTAATGATATAAATTTTTGTAAATGTATGTTTATCGTTTAATGATGATTGGCCACAAGTAAAGTCGGATCGTGTCGTGTAGGTTAAAGATGTTTTCAATCAAAATTAACGTAAAATTCAATATTCAAATACAAATATAAATATTATTTGATATAACAAGAGTTTATTCATTTTAAGAAACAGTTGTAAAAAACAGCAGTTCTAACACTGCATAGGCTGTGTTCATAACCTAGTCCCTCAGTCTTGTTTTTAGATTGTAGACGTTGGACGGGAAGATATTTACAATTATATTAAATATATATTTATATACTTGGTTGTCAACTTGATGTAGTTGCCAAGTTATGTAAATTATGAGCCTTTATGTTCGTCAATGATAATATATTTACACGATTTTATTATTTTATGAATTTTTATTTTATTTTAAAATAAATTAAATGGAAGAAAAGATTTAAAATCTCCTGTATAAACTTCTCGGACTTACGTGAAATATTGATCTTGCGAGACGCCTGCATGGGCGTGCCATATCCATTGTCTGCGTAGCACGATATCTGGTCCATGTCTCGTGTCACGTTATGAATCACAGTCACCATATGACGTGTCATCTCTTGACGGACTAGCCGACCTAGATAACAGGGAATAAATCATTGTAAAAACTTTGTTATGGCTTGAAAAACTACTAGAAACTGAAAAACTCTTTACAAGTAACATTTTATAAAAATAATCACAATATAATAATACTTATCACAATAATACAAAGCCAACAGGATAATTAGATAACATAAGTACGTACATTAATAGCCGACACTATTAAAACAATGACAGAAAACTGTACATGTCGTATGTCTTTTAATAAAAATATTGTTTTGTAACTGATTATTAAAAAGTAAACATCTTCTTCATCTTTTTTTATATAATAGGGGGACAAACGAGCCTGTGGGACGCCCAAAAAGGGAATCATCGCAGCCCATAGACACTCATTTTTAGTGGTTGCGTTGCCGGCCTTTAAGGGAATTTTAAATTGTTGGAGATCGTATCTCTCAGGAAAGATCTCCGCCGGTAAACGATTCCACAGTTCGCTAGTTCGCAAAAGAAAATGCCTTGTGAAACGGACGATGGAAGATTTCCAGCCATCAAGATCGGTTTCAGTGGAATGTTTCAAACTTCAAGGCATATAACCAAACGGTTAATCAACCATTTTTGCCCGACAAATCGATTTTGATATACAAAATTTGCATTTCATTTTAACAATAACAATTTTGCCGCGTACTGCCACTATGTGAAACACACTGAAGTATTTCCAAATCAATTCGACTTAGGGGCCTTCAACAATAGAAAGAGAAAGGAGGAATCAATTCTTAAAAGGCCAATACAATTGCGAGCTCTCTGGCAATGTCACTTATCATCAGGTGAGCCTCTGCCCGTTTCCCCAATATAATAAAAAAAATGTTCTATAATTGTTACAAATAATTATTATAGTAATTTTGAAATTGTGTCTGCAGCATTTCCTACCTACTATGTGAGTTTTAATTAATTTCTCGTAAATTTCTACAGTTTAAATTTTATCTTAAATTTTCCCTTTTAGTATAATTTTACAACACGCTATTGAATACAGAAATGGAGCAACACAAATAGCTCTTAAATAGAATTCGCTTTTAAGATAAATTACAATTTCATTGTCACGAAATATAGTTAAATATATAAAGGTTTTAATTAGAATCGCGTTAATTAGAAGCTTTGAGAGGTCTTAAAATGTTCACGATACAGTTAATGATACCTTAGCTTAGACGAACGTCTAGCTTTGGCGCAATAAAATGTTATGTATATTTCTTTATTTGTATTCATTTTTTTTAAAGAACAGGGGCTCATATATTAAGTGATAGTAGTGTCCACGGACACTCAATGCCAGAGGGTTCGCCAGTACGTTGCCGGCCTTGTAAGAATCGCGCGTTTTCTTAAGTCGAATA
This sequence comes from Pieris rapae, assembly GCF_905147795.1. NCBI lineage: Eukaryota > Metazoa > Arthropoda > Insecta > Lepidoptera > Pieridae > Pieris > Pieris rapae. The sequence continues at coordinate 853,041 of NC_059529.1, read as the reverse complement.
TGCACTTTAGTGGGTGGTTTGTTCCATTTGGTGAAGGAAGGGACCTCGAGGTGATTAGTAAGATGATGAAACTCAGCTGCCAAACTATCTTAGGTTTTGATCATTAGGTGAATAAGTCGTTTCCATAAAGATATCTAAGATGACTCTAAGAGATAACTCTCGCTCACGGAAAGAGCAATAATTATGAAGATCGTTTGACAATTATGTTTAGCCATACGTGTTAAATGAAGTTTACTTGATACCTCTATTAAAGTAAAGTTAACTATAACACAGCCCAATTTAAACTATTGTTTGACGTGACGTATCACACGATATGAAGACCAAGAAATTACCTGATATGTATAATGATATGGTAGGCGTCGGTGTCCCCATGGCAATACACAGAATCGTCATGCTGGAGCCTTCCACCACTAGATTGACGGGGTTGATTGTAGGTGGCTGTAAAATAAGTGAATATTGTAAAAAGTCTTGCCACTGACAGATTACAGCTGCCCGCCATTTTAAGTTTTCAGTAAGTTTACCATAAATCCAATTGGAAGCTTAAACGGGTCCTACCTCTTAACTCAGTTAAGTACTGGGGCAAACAATTTCTCAACGATAAGAGATAATTAATTTCATGAATAAGAATAAGATTAAGAGTGAACAAAAAAACATCAGTGGAACTGCAATCTTTTTAGGTCTGTGGATCAGATTTCTGTTTCATGATATGCCAATCTTATATGCAAGTAGGTGTTCAGCCTCTTGTGCCTGACCCACGCCGTCGGCTTTTTGACAAGCAGGTTTTCTCACGGTTTTTTCTTCACCGTTTGAATGCGCTCATAGAAAGAAAGTACATTGGTGCACAGCCGGTGATTGAAGCTAAGACCTCAGGAATGAATGTCGCACGCTAGAAATAGGCCAACACTGCTCCAAGAATAAACAAGAAGCCCTCGATATAATTGTTATATCGCGTGTCAATAAATTATGGGATTTGGCATAAGTTCACACGAAATAGAACTCTGACCCCATGGTTAAACACACTATCTGCATTTTGGTATCTTTTATATAAAAATCAGAAGTCAAAAGTTATAAGTTCTACTATCTGTTATACATAATAACCTTTAAAGCTTGCTAAAGTCTTTCAATCCTACGCTAGCTTGAATAACTTAGATAATATTTGTTTCTTAGTAAAGTTGAGGACAAAGGTTTATAAGGCTTATAACACATTATTGCTGCTTTATTGCTGGAGAGTTTCTTGCCAGATCTTCTCGACTCAGCCTTAATGTGAGAATGGGATAATATATATCGATAAAAGAATAATACCATTTTTTAGTATTTACCCGATTATTATAAAATTTACTTAGGTTTATAATTATTTGATTTCCAGATTTCCCACAATTCTATAACGTCAATCATACAATATATAAATAAATGTGTATTAAATTTTTGGTTTTAGACGTGACAACGTCTTATAATTCGATGGAGCCGGCTGCACGCACGAAAAAGATGACTCATGCAGCGTTACCTTGCGGCGCGTCGTTACCTCTGATGCTTTCCATTTAAAACTTGAATGCGAGCGTACAAATAAAAGTAACTTGATCAATTCAATTGTGATTTTCATTTACCTCCTTCTCTATATCCATACAAAATATCTATCAAACACAGAAAATAAAATTATCTTTTGAAAAATGTAAAAAAATACTCTATCAGTATTTTCTTCATGTTAAACTATCGTCAGTAAACCGACTTTATAGACAACAGACTTAAAAAAAAATATTAAGAAATATTAAATTTAAATGACAATAATTTAAGAAAAACAATGTTTTTATGACACGTACACACAAGATTTGATAAGTGATACAAACCAAGGTTTTTGTTAGTTTTAAGTTACATATTCTGTCCAAATAGAACATCAATTATTGATTATTATCATCGATGAAATATTTATTTATTATAATTATCTTAAATAACTTGGGCCATCCAAGCGCTATCTAGTTCATTAATAATTACATTAAGTTAATATCTTAAAACCACTGACACGCGCCAATAAGCAATTATCTCATTAAAAGCCTCATTATGACTTACCGCCTACATTAATGAGCGTTATATTAAGCTTAAATTGCCTTAATTTTTCTAGATTCTACAAATTATAGCGAATTATTTCATTATAAATAGGCTTTATCATTGGATTATCCTGTCAGTTAATGTGAATTTTTGCTATGTTAATTTTTATGCAGTCTGAAAGGCATATATAATATGTAGCATGTAATATATGAAACGGAAGGTTTATTATTACTATGTTTGACTTATGTCGAGCAGTACTGGCCTAGGGGCTTCAACGTGCGACTCTCATGCCTATCGTAGGTTCGATGCCCGGCTGTGCACCAAGGGACTTCTATGTGCGCAATTAACATTCACTCGTACGGTGAAGAAAAGCATCGTGAGGAAATCGACTTGCCTTACACCTAAAAAGTCGATGGCCTTTGTCAGGCACAGGCGGCTTGCCTACTTTTCTAATAGATTGACATATCATGAAACAGACACATAAATCTGAGGCCCGGATAAAAAGGTTAGCGCCACAGATTTATTTTAATTTTAATTAAATAATTTTTGTATCTCAATTAATATCTACTAAACACCAGTTAGTTACGAGGCACAAATGATGTATTGATTTCTGACGTTTTCAATGGAACTGGTCACATATGCCTATTTATTTCCCAAACAATTGTAATACCATGCCGCAAAAGTTTTTCATTCTTGCATTCTGTGTAAAAAACATATCTTAGATGCAAGTCAACATTAAGTAAATTACTTAAATAAGTTTATTAATATAACTCTTGTTTATATATGTACATATATATACATTTTATTTTTATTATTAGGGAATGTTTGACACTATCGTATTTCTTTTATCTATAAGAAAAGTGTCCATGCATTGTAATGAATTATACACTATTGACGTGACGTGGGTTTGTTCTATCTATAAATACATACCTCAACAAATGCTGGGTAAGCTGGATCAGTCCAGGCCAGTAAAGTCTCCGAAGGCAGTGAGTTTCCGGCCACAGCATGCGCGGTCACCCAGACAACATACTGCGTATTCGGTGTCAATTTCTCAAGGGTATGCGCAGGGACAGTGGTTGATATTATCGTTACGTTGCTCGTACCCAGTTGTGATGGTGATTTGAAGAAAAGCCTGGTGAAATAAAAAAATATTTATATAATAACACAATATAAATTTCGTTAATTAATATTGTATGAAAAACTACGAAGCAGTGGGACTCGTACGTGTTTAGCTTGATTGTGATTGGTCAATAGCAATTGGTTATCTCTGGTCCAATCTGTGACACGATCAGTCGATCTTTATCAATGGAGTAACAACATTTGGGGCCTCATACTTTTCTGTATTCCGTGATCATTTCTAATAGGTAAGTAGGTGATCAACCTTCTATGTCTGACATTCGCCGTCGACTTTTTATGTGTAAGGCATGTTGGTTTCCTCAAGATGTTTTCCTTCACCGTACTAGCGAGTGTAAAATGCGCACTGGAGAAAGTCAATTACTCCGGGGATCGAACCGACGATCTCAGAAATAAGAGTTGCGAGTTAAAACCACTAGGCCAATACTGCTTTTCTCTTTCTCTCGTTCTATATTACTACTGTTTCATTTTCTAAATTCTTTGCCTCGTGCTGAATGTCAGATTGAGTGGTGGATTTGTGATGAACTTTAATACATAATAATAATAAATCTTTTATTTGTACATTCAAATTCATATATAATTAAAAATAGCACAATCAGCAATATCATATTATTGTGTTATTTTTAGTGAAAATGTCATATTAATTATCATAATGATAAAAAATAACGATTCAGTTATTTATAAATATTGTCAAAACTTTTGGTCTATACTATCGGGCACCTTGTTTTTAAACATTTTAGTATAAATAGTTATTTTTGTTCGCGAAAACAAAATTCAATTTTAGTTTGACAGGGTATTTATATAGTCAGTACCAGATATGATTGAAACATTTTACGTCAAAATATTTAATATTTCTTGTCAAATTTAATTTAGATGACTGTTAATATTTGATCTTAGTACTAACTTTAATCAGTACCAAGGGGTTTCCACTTTCCAAGTTTATAATTAAATTAGTTCGAATGTTAGTACAGGTATGTGATGCATATCTCAATGCAGAGTCTTGGCAAGAGGTACCTCAGAAGTGCATCGCATAGTGTACATACATCGGTAATTTTTGCGTAAATAAATTTAAGATTGGAGAAAGAAAACACCGTATGAATTTTAAATTAATATTTTGTTATGTGATTAAGGTTAAGACTAGCGCTTAGACAAAAATGACATTTAACATACGCGAATCATATTGCTGAGTAATAATTTAAAAAAATAGAAAATATATTTTGTAATTAAATTAAGACTTTCTTCAATTACTTTTTTTTTAAATAAACATATAATTTAACAAATAATAAAGTGTATAAAAGTAGAAAAAGTATTTAAGATTTAAAAACGAAAATAACTTTTTTAATTTCATTCAATAAAAAATTTAAGACATCTCCAACCGTTAAAACTGATATTACAAGAGCGAAAAATGTTTTATGAATGTATAAACTCGGCGAAGAATTTAACGATGTCAATAAAATATGAAAAATTGTTTAATTACTTTAACTCTAACTTGGTTATGCGTCTTCTTTTATCCAATTTCGCAAAAAAGAAAGTGTATTTTTATTGTAGAAACTGTATGTAACTATTATTTAAGTAACAGAACTAAAACTAGTAAAAAGGATTTGAAAATTATAAAAATAACTAAAACTACTAAATAAGTATTATTTAAGTAAGAGAACTAAACTAATAAAAACGTATTAATTAAGTAACAAAACAATAAACAAGAAAACAAGAACTAATTATGTAACAGTACTAAAACTAGTAAAAAGTACTCAAAACTTATAAAAAGTACTTGGTACAACACACAGTACAAACAGTACTGAAAACTGTCGGTAAAAACTAAAAAACATTGCTTCATCTAAGATAAATGTCTCCTTATGACGCAAAAATTAAAATACTTAAAGAACCTATTACTCGGCATTTAACAAATACTTACGTGTAAGTAATTTTCTCATCGGGTTGCGAGAAGAGTGGTGGCTGCCAGCTCAATGTGAGCCAGGTTGCTGAGTGAGAAGACACGGAGAGAGAGTGAGGTGGAGATGGAATTCCGGTCACCTCCTTATTCACAACATCTGTATAAGAGAGTTCACTACTTTATTTTCTGAATAGTTTAATATTTTAGAACAGGGAACAAAAAGGTAGCCTGATGTTAAGTGATACCACCATGCTAGAGGCCTCGCTCCAAATCGAAAATTATTGTAAAAAATATATAATTCAGAGGCTTAGGAAATTGGTGGTAAACTTATATCCATGCCCTGGGTAAGCGTCCTGTCCATTATATTCTAGTCGTTTTTATTTATAACTGACAGTAGGGTCAGCAATGTGTCTGCCTCATGTTTAGGGACACTTTATAGTGAAGGATGTAAAAATCTTTTTTTTGTACTCTCGTCATATTTTATTATGTAACTTTATTTCTGTGGTAACTGTTTTGTTTTTTTTTTCTTTAAACTTTAAATTTGGTTGCCTATTAATGTATGAACTTTTTTTCTATGACTCAGTATCATATACCTTATTAACTGTAATCGTTTTGTTTTTTTCACAACTATACATGGGAGAAAACCAGTACTTATACTAAAATAAAGAAGATTATTAATATTATTTAATAATAACTACAATTAAAAGTACAATAATTTACCTTCAGTGATGTTGAGCAACAGCATACTAGATGGTAATGATGTTCCATACTCGTTGGCTGCTACCACGAACATATGATAAGTGGAGTTTACTTCCAGACCTTCCACACGTACTTTTGTATCGTTAACTTGCATTTGCTATAAAATGTATAAATAAATTTATGTCTTTTAAAAATATTATCAATCCAACCCTATATAATCCATCCGTCATATACGTTTATTTTAAATAATTATTTATTAACATATATATTTGATATTTAAACCAAAAAAAAGATACACAAAGTTTTGTATTGCGTTGCTCGGTCATACAAAGACCACTATTTAAGCTGCCTTAGAATGTGCTCTAAAAGAGAAGAAGATATTAAGTATATCCAAAGCGCTAATGCTGCATCATGAACACACCCCACATCACACACCAACACACAACACACTCGAATTAGTTAATTACTTAGTAAAATGTGTTGAATATGTTCTATTCTTTTCTCCCTTTGTAAATGTTTGAACCTTTTTGTTTTTATTATATATCTCTGGGTATTTCATAGTATAATTGTTTTTGTTCGTCGGAATAAATAAATATGCCAGTAACAAAAGCGTTATCTAAACAAAGTTCCAACTCATACGATTGTCAATCTAAAATTAAAAATAGATTCAATAGCAAACGAAACAATAGTCGTACGAACGTAACAAAAAGGAAAAGTTACATTCGAAAAACCCAGCTTATATTTCCATTGTGAAGACTATTGTCCATCTAGTTTCAATTGCCCGATCTTTGTCGGTTGCAATAAAGGTCCAACGTCTGAAATTCGCGCCATATTGCGTCATACTTCTAAGAATCAATCACGTTTTTAATATGGAAGATCTGACTCGACTCAAAGTTATCTAGTTCATGGTTTAGGTTAGATTCATATTATCTAGAAAATATTTTTTAACACGAATTATCATTATAGTGCACACTGTTGTATATAATACATAAGGAGTGTGGAGTAAATTGAAAATTCTAAAGTAGTAATTAATCTATCCCTTTTCATCACAGCGTAAAAAACTGTGACAGCAAGAGACGAATATATATTTACATATAAATTTTCTCAACAACAATATACAGCTCACTAATGTGTTTGGAACTTATTGACTTAGACGCTAGTATTCGTATATATTCTACAGTACAGTAGTCAAAGTTAATAGTTCGTTGAAAATGCTTTTTAGGAAAATCTAACGTTTACTTAATTATAAAAAAAAAACATTTCTTTTATACATACACTATCCAATTGCAGTGTATTGAAGTAGTAGGGTTGCGAATTGTTGTCAACTTTCTGCCAGTGTACCACGTAGAAGGTCGCATTGGCTCCGTCTTGCGGTGGTGTCCAGTCCAGGAAGAGTTTGTCATGGGAAACCACCGCATGGAGTTCCCTGGGCGGGCCGGGGAGATTACCAGTTCCTGGTGATAATATTAACCGATAAAATGCTATATTGCACACATCTGTAGGTATACGTTTTCTCATTATTTTAAAGGGTGATTTATCAAATTTAACATTGATTCTTGTCAATAGAAGGAAATGTTTTTTGGGGCCGTTCAAGTATTTCGTAACGACTATAGGGGGGAGGGATGTCTTAGGTTTTCTCATTTGGAGTTGACGTCAACAGTAATTATTGACTTTTTACTCATATTACCCACACTTATAGTCTATGCTTGAAAACGGAATGCATTTTCGAGGATTAATTTTTTATATACTAATATTTTGAGAGCTTTGCTTATTTTTCTGACAAGAGGGGATGGGGGGATAAAATGCAGTAAATCTACTTACGTAATGCTAGAACGGTCCCTAAAGTTAAGTAAACTTAACTAAAATACAACATTATTTTCCTTGACTATTAATTTATCTTTTATATGTAATTAAAAAGTATACCTTCTTCAAAGCATTGGACTATATTTCCAATATATGAGACGCAGGTGTTGACGCCACCGCGATATGCGCCTGCGCAGACTCCACGACAAGATGGCGGCACACCGCGACGTGCGCAACATGCTTCGTGATTCCGACCTAGAAAAGGTTTGTTTTAGCGCCAACAGAATTTCCACAAGTTTTTTTTTTATTGGACCTTAAAATTAGGACAAACACATGTCAACATCAACTTACATACGAAAATATAAAAAAAAGCGGTGCCGTCCCTAGAACATATGGACACGACCAGCGAAATTAGGTAAATACAATAAAGTGTCAAAACAAAAAACAAACAGGCGGCTGAGGCCAGCGAACCATGAAAAATGTCAAAACTCTGTGCAATATCATTATGGTGGCGACACAACCTATTAATTGGAGAGTTGGAAGAAAGAGAGTTGGAAGAGTTGGAGATTGGAAGTTAACTATTTATATATACTATCATAGTTAAAGTAGTGAAGTGTAGATTGGTGTCAAAACATATTTGATTGTTGTGCGACTCATTCGATGTGCAATTAATTTCATTGTTATGTACGCAACAACTTTCTGATATAATAAAATACCATAGAACAAGGAACTCACCTCCAGCACCACAGCGAAGTAATTTGTGGAACTCCTGCGCACATAACGGTGCAAGCTTCCTCAAATCGGACATCTTGGCGTCGTATGAACAGAGAGACATGCAGACAGTGGCTACTTGGACTTTCGCGCAGCACTGTGTCACATTGTATGCGTTTGCTACTTCCACTTCTTCTTCTATAGCCTGTACATAGATTTAATATAAAATATAATAATATATTCTTTGTTTTCTCCTTTTTTTTAAATCAACTTTGACGTAGCTCACACACTGTTTGGTTGTATGGTAATTATTTCTTTTTTATAAAAAATAATTTAATAGTTGCAATATTTGTAAATATGTGAGCGCAATGTATAATTACATAATAACTAACTTATCATATAAGCATTGTTCTTATGATACCACCAAGCGTCTACTTTATTATATTATAGTAGTTTTTTTATTATTAATTACAGAGTCTATACATATAATGAATATCAAATCAATTTATAAAGTATGGTAAAAACTATTTTAAAAGAGTAAGTATAGTTTCTTGCCCATTCCTCTCAATATGAAACTACCTTTTGGATTAGGGTGAAACAAGCGTATTTTTTTAAATAATTTAACAAGATAGTGAAAAAGAGTTTATTAACAATTCAATGGTTTCCTATTGAAAATTATGTATGTTACATAGGCGAGCGAATTAGAATTTAATACTTACAACACTCTGCGTCCTAAATATCAGCCTTGGTGATGCTTCACCCAATCCGTGTTCGTTCACAGCTTCGACATAAATCTCATAATCTGTGTTTGATTCCAAATCTTCCAAGATGTAAGGTGACTGGACCTATAAATAAAACAAAAAAAAAAAATAAGTTCAAGCCAATGCACCAACTCTTGATGATGGACTCAATGATTTTCCTCTTTTCAAACCTCATGAGAATTCTCGTTCGACATAAATTTTGCGCTGATGAATACGTTATTGCCAAATCTGAAGTCATGAAGATTAATACGATTTATCATTAGACTCAATCTAATGATAAATCGTATTATAAAAATGGTAGCGAAGTTGAATAATTAAATTAAATACTATAAAAAAAAAACAAATTTTTCAGACCACCTAATAGGAGCTGATAAGGTTTTATGGTTAGGTTAGTTGAAACAACCAATTATAATATTACAGTAACTATGATTTACTAATAATGTGAGTTATAAAGTTCGTGGAGGTGGCTTAAGCTGAAAGCCCCGTTTGGGTAATGTCTAGATTGAAGAAGATGTATAAATGCTCAGTGAAATTTTAAGAAGGTATGACAGTTTGTCATTGCGATTCAGGGTATGACAACATCGTACAGATTGTGGTCTTTCTTGCGATATTAGGAATAAACGTAAATGATAAGTTGAAGTCGTTTCTTAAGCCTTCTCTACTAATAAAATCTTTAAACAGCAAATCTTACCGCATCTATGGTCCTGTAATCGTCTTCAAGTTGTAAAGCTTTGAAGTGTAAGTTATAGAACTGTACAGTATCAGCCAAAGCCGCGGGCGCAGACCAATGGACGACTGCGTAATCAGTGTCGATGTTTGTAAGATGCAGTTTGGTTGGGGGACCTGGAAGGACCCCGTAGCCTTGCAAGAGGCAGTTGGTGTAGCCAGACATGAAGCGAAGGCATCTGAAGAAACTCGGTTATGAATACAAAATAAATAAAATAAAATACGTTTATTTTGAAACATAAGATCATCACGGTATCATTTATTCCACGTCATAAAATTCAAGTCTGTTGGCATCCCAAATTATCGGCAAAGAAGACAGAAGGTGTATGGCGAGAGAAAAAGCCGGCGTAAAAAACTCTCAGTACTCTTTTAAAAAAAACAAATCATCAAACAATTCTACAATATTTAAAACAAATATAGCAAATTAATTAGAAGTAGCCAGCCCAGCACTAGTCCCAGGCCCTTTTATCAACTAGATAATCACTAACTTTATAGTAAGCCTTTTTACACAGCTTTTTTTAAATACATTTCTTTTATTTAATAAAAGGCAGAGATAATGTCTTATTCCTTGCCGATTTTAATAAGTGTATTTAATTATAGTCAATGATTGATATTATCATTGAAATCGGAATTAATAACGGATTTGATACTCGATGATATAGATTTTGAGAATCCTCACTAGTTGTTTCAATGTATTTTTGTTGGTACAAGAGATATAAATAATATATCTTTTAAATTATTGTGATGTTAATTTAAAGTATGTTTTTGGAATTAATGTTATCTCTGACACTACAGTTCTTATTCAGAGTTTGATATATTCGGTAGTGGGCTGATGAATTAAAAAAAAAACATTGTTTATAGCCTTATTTACCTAATATTAAACAAAAAATTACTAGTAAGATCTAAATATTTAATTAATAAACATTACATCGTACATAACATTGTACGATGTAATGAACATTGATAAATAAATAAACTTCAAGTTTTTAAATTAAAATTCGGGCCCAGTACAGTCCGACATAATGGAATTATTTTCTTAGAATGTATTTTGCAACAATTGAGTTTCCTACGAACAATTTAGATTTAAATTAATATTTTTTTTTTAAATTAACTTACTTGAAGTGATTAAAATCCAGATTAGTGATATTTCCACTACACAACGCGAGACAGGAGTCAGGTAGACCTCGAGATCGGCAGCAGGGTGTGTGGTCCATGCCGTTCGCGAGACACCCGAATGTGACTCCAGCCCATGGGGCACAGATCATCAAATCTGTCACCTGTAACTGATGATTAGAATAGCTCTGCTGGTGATGAGTGCGTTAGCCACAAATGATGTGCGGTGATGATAGGTGATGTTAACACAAACATATAACACAGATGTGGTGTGTCGGTGTATTATTTTACTAAATATATTATAGTTTTATAAATTATTTAACTTATGAACGGATTTATTAACAAACTAAAGAGTTTATTAATTGGAGAATTAGAAGTGTCGAGTTTATTAAATTATACTGTAGTTTTTATTTAAATATTCCACCATTTAAGGTATATCGATAATCACTCAGAAATTATATAAATATTTATTAAAATAATAAGCTTTCGGACTGTGTTAAAGACATGTATAGACGTTTTTTCAGCAAAATAGTGCTACGAATCTCCATATTAATTAATAAAACTGAAACCATCAAATTGAAGCCAATTTAAAAATAAAACATCCACCTGTCCACGGCAGACCCTTCCGGAAGCAAGAATTAAAATTTTAAAACGATTTTCGCTGTTGAGTTTTTCTCTAATGAAACGAAAATTTATGATACTGTTTTGTATGAAATAAGTTCATTATTAATTGAATTTAATTCTTAATAACATTTACTCTCATTGTATTGTCATATAAACATTGTTATGTGATTACTATTTCGGTAAGCCGATGAAAATAGCCTTTATTTGAGGACAATAATTTGCGAAACGATTTTTAACATGTTTTTATATACATTTTAGTTTCCTTATATCTTTCTTCGCACTTTTTGTCACTACTATTACTATGTTATCTTAATGAAAAGTCGTATATATTACTTTAAAGTTATGTAACCCAAGACATTAATTGTCATATTAAAAAAAAGTAGCAAAATTTAACTCACAGAAAAATAAACACATTTTAGTTAACCGACCGTAAAAAGCATAGAACTTTACTATGATAATAATTGATACTTAAACATTTACGTCGTTCAATTGACGAAATTACAGTCATGAAAACTTTTATTGACCATTAAAAATATGTTAGAGAATGTTTCATTTAGATTACGACCGAATGAAATAGCATTTTACTATAAAAACTATTTTGAGAATTTTTCGAAAGTGTAATTATTGTGTAATAAAAGTGCCCAAAACCAATAAATATATTTTTTTTGCACACAAATATAATAATCTGATATATATTTTACCTGGTGAAATAAGACTAATGACAGATTTACTAATTATAGTTCTATAACTCATAACAGCACGACTGCTAATAATTACTCAAGTATTGAAATAATTGTAACTTATTCTTATTTTATCGATAAAAAACTATAGTATAAGTGACATTGGAAAATCCGATAAATTGAATTTCCTTTTGGAAACAAATTCTCATTAGTCAATCTTCATCTTCACCAGGGCAAATACATTTATAAACTTACACCTATCTCAAAGGTTTTGGTGGGGTCGCATAGTTTGTCAACGCAGCCATAATGGTTGATGCCGGCTGCCAGACAACAACTTTTAACGTCTGGAAGTTTCGGAGCTGCTGCTACCGCTGTTGGCTTCATTTTTCCAGGTGTAAGAGTTAAAGACCTTAAAAACAAAATGTATGATTATGTTCGCTTTTTTATAAAACTATTTATTAAAATTAAATGAAAATCTGTATCCATTTAAATGTATTAATTACAGGCACAACAGCTTAAATTTTATTATCCTTATCCATGGGTAGGTCATACACGCACAAATCAACTTGGCACCTGCGTGGAATGTGCTTACCCTCCCACCACCTCACCCCTCCTGACGAGACAGTACGATCAGTAAATACTACGTTGTCATTAAAAAAAAGTAAACTAAAGTTATATTTATTTCATTAACCTATGGATATCGAACTGTTAGCTAAAAATATACCTACATTTATCCCTTTATTGATAAACGTTGATATTATTAAAATCAATAGATACATACTATCCCAAGTCTTGCGGCTCTTAAAGATTACTTGAATTTGTAATGCAGTTAGTACATCACTATGACGTCATTACAGCGAGGAGCCTAGTTAACTTCTGCATGTAGTATATTTATATATAAGCAATTTACAAGCAAACTATTTTTTCTGCTCAATAAAAATCAACAGGCCAGAACGATCATATAGAAGTGTTGACCCACGTGTTACGTTGGCTTGCAGCCAAGTAGGTTACCGGCGTATACTTTTCATAAACAAATAAATAAGTAGATCCAACATTTTTAGGTCTGGAGCTCAGATTTCTGTATCTGTTTTATGATGATTTGTCAATTTAATTGGTGATTAGCCTTTTTAAGCCTAAGACATGATGGTTTCCCCAGGATGTTTTCCTTCACCGATACACGCGCACATAAAAAGTCGGGGTGCACAGCCGGGTATCGAACCTGCTACCTCAGGGATAAGATGCCAATAATGCTCGTTATCCTTTCATTCCTATTTTTATTCTTACCTCACACTATAACTCGGCAGACTGGATCCGTGGATATTATACGACGTAACTGTGATTTCATACATTGTAAAGGGCAGCAAATCGTTTAACGCTAAAAAGTTTTTGTCTTTAGACACTTTGATGATCGTGAACGTTCCCATTTTCATTGTATTATTGTGCATTGAGCTCTCTGAGGGTTCTATTAAGTGGGCATCAAATGATCTCAATGTAGTAACGTTGACTACATATTCTGTGATCGTATCTGTGTTTTCTGTTGGTGGACTCCAGGACACGTTGAGCTGTTTCTCGCTTATCGGCTCAACTTCAACGTCTTCTGGTGGGCTTGGGAGGAGTTCTGGGAAACCAAATGTTGTTAATTATTATGTATTCTAAGTTACTTAACAGGACTTTACGATTGATTAAGAAAAATATAATTCGATACATAAGTAAATTTAAGTGTCCTTAATAAGAGTCGTATGTGCTAGATAGTTTTTTAATCTGTATATCAAAAAATTTAATCTTTCATAATTTGCTTATAAAAACGGGTTAGGATGAAAGAGAATCAACGAATTCGTACATGATTTTAATAAACCTTACCAATGCCTTCTACTATACAGGCAAGAGTCCTCTCCATATAGGATGCGCAAGAGTAGTGCGTTTTTATATTATCTGTAACAGGCGTAAACTCTCCGCGACACACGTCCTGGCAGATATCTGGTACCTTCTCCTGGATACAGCATGGCACGTGGTTTCTACCGTCTGCCATACATCTAAAAAGAATAAATGTTTTGTGTTATAACTGGTGTAGGCATTTAGGCACACACAACTATTATGTGTACACGATGTTAACAAAATCGCAAAATACGTGGAGCAAGATGTAATGGTGACAGCTCCTGCCTTCTTTTAAAAAATATATGTCTACGATGACTGCAATGTAGCTCTGGAAGAGAGTGCCACGTCTGGCTATACTCTCGGGGCATAAGTTAGACGATTTACGAAATCGCGATGCTTATAAAACTAAGAAAGCCCGAGGGAACAAAATGCCTTAGCTCGTACATTATGTATTTGAAGATTTGGAAGTTTTTGAGTCTCTGTCTTGTGTACAATCTAAATTTGGGATTGACGATAGATGAAAGTTTTGTATTTTTACAATAAATATACAATACTGTATGAAAAGTAATACATCGTCCTTTTTAAGACACTGACTATATTAAGAATCGTTTAAACTTACTTGACAATAGATGGGAAGTCAGGTTGACAGGTTTCCGGATCCTGTCCGGTTCCTTCTAGAATCGTCTGGATACTGCAGAACCCTAGACAGCCCCGTGATACATTCGCGTTGACGCAACAATCTGTGTAGTTGTGGGCTAAGGCCAGGGTCGAGAGAGTTGGATTGTTTGCTGAGTATTGGTCAGTGGTGTTTTGAGCTTCAGGAGGAGTGAGGCCTCGTGAAATAACTGTAAAAGAAAAAATATACAGAAAATTGAAATTGGCATGCTCAAAGCAGCTGTTAAAATAATTGCGCATTATTTTTTCTTCTTTCTCCTCCTATTACAATTGCAAGACAAATAAAAAACTACTGACAACAGACGTTGTCCTGCATGAGATTTTAAGCGATTAGGCTAAACAAAGTGTGTAAGTACCGACTGCAGTGCCATCTGTCAGCCTGATTTGTGAATCGAAATCATCCCGGGTGCCCAAACACCCAAAAAATTCATTCAAATATGTCCATCCTTTTAAGAGGAGTTTAGTGACATACTCACGTACATATAACGTGGAAATTGAGCCTTTTGATGACGTTTTTGTTTATATAAAGGATAGGTTGATGGGTCGGGCCCTCTCAATACTACTAGGCAAGAATTAACAAATCTAAATAGCGGAAAAAGGGGTTTCTTAAGTATTTTGTTGATTTGTCGGTTGTTATGCATGTTAAATTTTATTTCAAAGCTGTATTATAAACACTTTCATCTCTGTCTGTCTTCAGACCCTGGTCCCTGGAAAAGTCCCTGTTTAATTTTAATTTTAAATTGTTTATATGCAACACAGTGAGTGAAAAAATAAATATGACCCAAGAACAGGGAGTCTTCCCCTTAATAGAGACTATAAGTAGTATTATTAGCCACTTTCTTATGTTAAATATCCTTATAAGTAAATAAGGTTAGACCTAAATTACTTATCTATTATAACTAGTCCTATTAGATTGTAATGTTTCATAAAAAAAAACTGTACATATAAAATATATAACAAAAACTCCATAGCGATAAGTTAAAGTTTAAAGTTTGACGTTACCTGAAAGTCTGTGGAAACTTCTCACGGGAGGCTGTGTGTTCAGTTCACATGTGTACAGACCCGCGTCGGAGGACTTTGCTGATTTAATCACCAGCGCCCAAACGTCTCCACCTTTGCGTATACCGGGACCTTGGAGGGGCTCATCCGCTATTAAAGTTAAAATTAAAATCAATTAAATTTGCTAATTAAAACAATTATGATGTCAAAACCCCGTATGAGTCTCAGATTGAATCCGTTTCTTTTATAATTTTTATTTTTCATACACAAGTAGTTGACCAGCTGTGTCTGATGCATTTCTTGCATGAAGAGTGGTTTCCTCACGATGCCTTCGAGGACGATCACGAAAAGAAAAATCCATGCTGCACAAATCAACGCACGACCAGACAGGAGAGCTGGCTAATTAAATATACATATAATCGGACCTACAGCTAACAGATACTGTTTTCTGGTATTTATGGATAGCATAGCTACCCTGCTTTCTCTAAAAGAATCACGTCCAGCGACTATTCGATCTAGGATTTGATTGTACCAGTTTGGTTTCTTGCAAAATAAAAGAGTCTCTCTCAAACTGATTTTTGGACTGATAACCTACTGATACTTTGCCTTACACTAGTCACAAAACGCACAAAACACTCACTACAAAATTATAAAATTGAGGACGTAACTACTAACAAATATAATTGGCAAAAAAGATAAAAAAAGGTAGCTCACACAATCCAAGTGGAACAAAACAGTAAATCTAAAAATGTAACGATCGGCCGAGTTTAAATATTTTAGATCACTCTCATAAAAATTTATGAAAATAAGATTATGTATTTCAGAGACTCAGTGTTTGAAATAGTCTTACAGTCATCATGCAGAACATTGATCCTGTCGTCTCTCGTGACTCTGACTCCACCAGCAGTCAGAAGTTGTGAATCCCTGGCGCGTCTCCAAAGCACTGGTTTCCCCCTGGCACCAAGTACCACGCAGGTGAGAAGAGCGTCTTCCCCACTCCTCACAGCCACAGTACCAGCTGGTGCCTTCATCCAGGCTTCTCCGGGGTCTTCATCGTCAGAACTTGATGCTGTCGCGCTTCCTACGGATTCTTTGGTATCTGTAGACAATTAAGAATGAATAAATTGATGATTCAATTAAATTAAATTTTATTGAAAACTTTGAATACTCATTAAAAAAGGGCGTGTTTAATATGTAGCAACATATATTTTAGTCTAAAGTGTATAACAAAGGAAAGTATTAGTTTTTTAAACAAAATTTTTATAAAAATACGTTTATTAGATAAGCACATCACAAATTAGAGGATTATATTAAAGATAAAAATGCTTGGAAACATGCCGGTCCGGCTCCATAGGACAATCAAACCAGCCAATAATTTTGAAAATAAACTGTGACGTATAACACTGTTTGACTATTAATTTGTTTTATAAAGAATAATGTAAAATCTTTAGGTGCAATATTTGTGAATATGTGAGCAGAAAGTACTGGTTGACATTCTTTCGTTCTGCTTCATTTAAGAATAAGTTAAAACAACTATTAAAGTTTTTTATTGTATCTGATGGATCGTTTTTAATAACACCATGTGCCTTATATATTTTAGTATATTAGTTATAGTTATATACATATTGATAAAAATCAAATCAATGTTTATAAAATGATGTAAAAACTATTTTAAAAGAGTAAGTATGGAGTTAATTACCCATTCTTCTCCATATGAAATCAATATGTAATTTTGACTTTCAATGTCAAATTTGATTTGACTTAGTCATAACTATGTACTCCATACAAAAGTCTATAATTTAGTAGTACATAAAATGCTAAAAAAACCTATTCACTATTGAGAGTTATAGAAACACGTGCCAGAGCTATTAAATATAATAACCCAGCCTTGAGTTACGGCCATCAAACGTAACTATCTCGTGGGGAATCAGTTGGTAATTAGTATTCGGGGATCGGTATTCAAAAATAGTTTTGAACTCGAAAAGCCTGGGGATTTAGGCGACCTCCGCTAAGGTTTGTTCCCAACCGCTCCGCCCGAATATAAATGCGAGATTAATATGCGGTGCCTTTGATAGCGATAATATAACCCATAATGTCTATGCTGTATTTGTTTACTTCTGCCCTTTTGACGATGTACTATTTGTGGTTCTAATTGCGTTTACGTGATGAAAAGTGTGTGAGTATTTTTAGTGTATATTTAAGGAATATCTCATGTATCAAAGAAATGGCGCTGGTATCAGCAATTGTCATTATATCTCACAGAGCCCATTACTAAACAATGTCAAAGTGTTATCAGTTTATAAGCGTTGATATATTTAAGTTGGGGTTATTACTTGCGCCAATATTACTAGAACAGATTAGACTATCAAATATTAATAGTAAATTATTCATTGTCATTATTATTATTGTCGAAGCAGTGACATTAGTGTTAGCTGCCATTATTAATATAACTTAATAACATCAAAGTCAAATTAGTTCAAAACTGTTAAAATTAGTATTTTATTTGATTTGTCAATGCAAATATGACGATAGTCTATCTGCAGTTCCTTTGGTAAAATTCTTCTCCGTTCTCCTTTTCTGGTCACTTTGTGTGTCTTACTCTCTTTTCCCGTCGATTGTCTTTGTAATACCATTTCGTTTATCCTATCTCACTCCATCATATACCTTATTTTCTTGGATCACTTGGTTCAAAAGGTATACAATGTTATTGTATTACAGTCACTCACCATTTTAGAAATATTTAATAGGTAATTAAAATATATTTTTTAACATTTTGTCCATAAACCAATCGTTTTGATGTCCTTATTTATTGATAACGGAAAGCTTACTTAAACCTATTTGTCCTGAGAAATTGTATTCCTATGTACGCACGTCGCTGATGAATATACTGAGAGGCAAGCCTCTTTAACCTGTAACGGTGAAGCGAAGAAATTTTATTAGACTAAGGGTCTGTTTCACAATGTCCGGATAAGTTCCAAATAAGCTATTCATTACTTATTGGTAGGATAAACACTATTGTTGCATTTCACAACTGTCAGATAGCGCTATTCGTCATGAAATGCGAAGTATCTTATTCGGAACTTTATCTTTCGAATAATTTATGTGTTTCATAGCTATTTGGTACTTTACCCATACATTGTGAAGCAGGCCCCAAGTCTGCAACAGTAGGCTTTGTTTCTATGAAGGGTTGTTAAAATATAGATATCGCCTGTAGTTCCACTCCGCACGGGCATTTAGATTCAATACGCGGCGTTGCGTCGGGATAAAGAAATGAAGGCAAATTGAGCGACCGACCCACACATATTCTTACAATGAATCAATCTGTATGATAACAGCTGCCTCAATATCTTATGACTTTATCTAAATATTACAGACCACTGTGCGCTCTAAAACATAGGCGTAAAGGCGAGTATTGTGTAAAGGAATTTGTCTGATTGATTTAGAAGCTCTGCTATCTTCTTGATATGATTTTGAATGCCGACTAGATTTGATAGAGTTTTCTTTATATCGTTTAAGGAATTGCGTTTTATTGCTTATATATATTCACTTTAGAAATGTTTAGTAATTTTACAGTTTAGAAGTACATTTGGCAATTGATGGAGCTGTGTTAAAAGTACCAGCGTTTCCCTTGAATAGTTTACTACTTATGTAATATAACAAAAACCTTAGCCACAGCAACGCTTGGCCGAGTCTGCTAGTTTATTATAAAATGGTCATTTTCGAAACTAATGTCTATACAAGTATTCATATTTGACTTATTTCAGTAGTCAAAACTTGTATTATTTAATTACTTGTTGTATTATAACATTGTTTTTGATAATGCATATAAAATATAATAGAGGTAATTTTGTCTTGAGTCAAAAAAGTGAAACTAAAAAAACCCAAACGAAAACATACCCACGAAAGTTATTAACGCATCCACAAAATTGGTGTCCATGGGCAGTCTGCAGTTTGTGAGCGTCCCCTAGGCTAGTTATCACAGTGATCGGAGTGTTTCAGAAAACATAGACATGTTAAATAGAAAAATGTTAGAAATAACCCCACGCCCTGACCATTCGTAGCGCCATTTTTGGTCAACACAATTTTTCGCTAAGGCACAGCCAGGATTGGAACACATAACCTCAGCGTTCCCAAATCCAAAACTTCTGACATAAGACGTGACCCAAAAATAATTCCAACTCGGCTAATATAAGTTTAACCCATATACCTTGCTCATTTCGTTCGCGCCCTCATTGTGAAGTCTCTCAAAACTACAATGCTTCGAAAGACAAAAGACGTCTCTTCATTTGCGTCACAATGTTACGAAATCGTAAGATCTAGATACTTTTAAGGTGAAAGTTTTGCGAAGAGAATTTATAATTGTGCTGAATTAATTTAAATGTATTTTGAAATCTGCTCTTTTGGAGTTCATGAACACAGTACATCAGTTGTATGATGTATTCTATTGTTAATTTTCTTAGTGTATTTTATAAGATACACACAATCTTTTTTGTTCCATTGTTTTTATGAAAAACTAGCTGACCGGGCGAATTTTGTTCCGCCTTAATGGCAATTAATAAGTAGTATTTTTTATTGGAAATAATACAAAAAAAATTAAATACCTACATTAATCATTCATTATACGAATGGGCAATGGCACTATCATTACATTATAATTGTTAATTATTTATTTAATATAAATAGTTTGAATATTGATTTCAAATATCAAATTGTCATCTATACGTCTTTACATAGCTGTCATTATACGTCAATTACATAGCTATCATTTGCGTTTTGTTATTCCATGCGTATGATTCTTTTTTGTTATACCACGTTTTATAGTGACTGACGTTTCATGTCAAGTCCCACGGGAACGCTGTCGAACGGGATAAAAAATATCCTATGTCCGTCTCCTGGCTCTAAGCTACCTACATACCAATTTTCACACAAATCTGTTCTTCCGTTCTTGAGTTATAAGTGGTGTAACTAACACGACTTTCTTTTATATATATAGATTTATAATATATATCATCTGTGGGCCTGGGAATTCGGAAGCTATATCCAGGACGATCCTTCGGTTAAACATGCGCTGGTTAGGCTGTCGCGTGTTAGTATAGTAAAAAAAGGAATAAGAATCGATCAGACTAATTAGCATTTTTCATCAAAGATGGTGTATCCTACTCCAAACAAAAAGTGTCAGTCAGGTGGACTGACACCGACTTAGTGCAAACAGATTACAAATAAAACTTAATTAGACTTTAGATTATATAGAATTAGATTTTACAGAATAACCATAATATATCAATTTGATACTTGAAATTGTTTTTGCCCGCTAGCGCCCTGTTAAACAAGACATTTGAGTTCTCATGTTACTATAATAATAATTAATTAGGCCTCATATATTCCGTAAAACATTGATCCATCTTTACAAAAGACACACACACAAATTTATACAGGACCTCTTGCAGAATTGGTTGGACTCCAACTTTTTATTCTCTTTGTAATCTCGTCAGTCCACCGTGCAAGAGGATGACCTCTATTTATTTTCCCTGGTGGTATTTTCCACCTTGTTTCTCCATCTTTCCGATACTTTGAGCGATCATGTTAGAATAGAATAGAGAAGTGGAGAACGAATTAGAGCTAAAATTATAATTCGCTCATTGACTGGTGCCCAGGCGTTAATAATGGCAAAGAATCCATTGTAAATCATAATAAACCTCTTGAATGAAATAAGTAAACAATTTCTGAATAATTTTTGAATAAAAAATATTCTGTGAGATCGCCCGCACCTGATCAAGATTATTGTGTTTCCGAAATTACTTTGAAACTTGGAAATTTTTGTGGAAAAATATAAAAGTTTTCAAGAAGAACAACTTAAGTACTGTTTGTACATACTTTTGTTATCAATGACTTTAAAAGGCTTAATTTTTGTGAATATTTTCCTAAGAATCATTTTGAAAATTTACTTTGGCAAATATTTATTATTTATTTAGGACGTGTTTATCCAAAAGTCCAGTTGATCAAAAAGATCTGTACCTGTGCCATTGTTTATTGTTTGAAATCAAACCTAGGTTCTCCAGATTACATGCCTATTGAGTTAATTTAGCATACGTCATATAAACGAAAACCGCATTAAAATCATTCCAGTAGTTTTTGCATAGACAAGTGGTGGACTTTTTATGTGTGTGATAAGAGTCAATTTTTATAACAAGACAAAAAGAAAAACAATAAAAATATCAAAATATGTAATTCACTATTTATTGGGCTTGGCTTTATTATTGAAAATTCAAATAGGTGCATAAATTTAATTACTAAAGGACATCTGCACAGCACTGCTATATACTGGTGTTAGTTGTGAAAAATGTACTGGCGGGAAAGGCAGCAAGCCCCAGAGTTCAGATTTAAGTAGGCATACGGCTTATACAAATTACGTATGTATCCTAACACCTACAGGTATAATAATAACCAACCCAAACACAAAACATTGACCAAAACGTAAAACAAATATTATATAATGAAATAAAACTTATAATAAGTAATCCAGAGGTGTTTTAATATAGTATCTGGACCTCAGATAGCGCTTATTAATTCATTTTTAAAATAAAATGTTAATTGTGGAATATAAGACACGGATATCACTTATTCCACGTCATCATATTTGAAGACATCCATACTCATCGGCAAAGTCAGAGGGTGTTGGCCGAGAGAGAAAAAAAAAGCCGGCGTTAAATCCGACTAGACTAATCAGACTAGAATATATTGGCTTTCGTATTTAGATTCAATGGCACATTGATTAAGCAATCTATACGTTTATAGACCCAAATAATATTAAACAAATTCTTTCATATTCTCCGAAGTTTATTTCGCGAGTACTCATATTCAAATGAAAGTAGTAAGGTAAGCTTATGAAATACATCTTTGAGGTAATATTTTCTCCCAATTTAACATATTTATAAGCATTAAGTGCGGGTCCATTATAAGGGTCACATCAAAGTAGTCGTAAAACCCGGTAGCATTAACCTAAATACATAGGATATTTTTTTACAAAATCGGTATTTGACCAGCCCTGAGAGAGCTGAGCGGAAAGTTAATTGGTTTAAAATGCTTAAGATGAAAATCCCTAGTGAGTTGAAAATCACATTTCTTGTAGTTATCTGTAAGTCATTTATTATTTATTAATATTTATTTATTCCCCAAACATTGTATGTAACAATTAAAAATTATTTGTAACACGAAGTTCAAAACAGTTCATAAATGAAGATGTACCAATGTACATTTTTCCTCTAAAATAAGCTTTAAATAAAATATAGGTATATTTTCTTCATTCAAGTAATAGTGTGTAAGCATTTCCTCCTCAATAATATGAAATAAATGCAATTGTATTGTCGCATTTGTAGTTAATAAGTTTCATTATACTCGAAATGCATAAAATAAAAGGAAATTATTACACTAGCTGAATCATATTATATTTGCTAGAATTTAATATTTTAACTTTAAAAGCGAGACACATCTGAGATAGCTGGTTTTACAGCTATCTATTCATTTTTGACATGGGAGTCACGCTTACCGAATTTAAATATCACCCTAAGAGAGAGGACGCTCATGGCCTCCGTTTAGTAACACACTAATAATTAAATAATATTATATTAGTATTTTAAATTATATTATAATTATAATTAATTAATTGTATTCATATGCCTATATCAGAATATTACAATGCTAAACTAAAATGTAATTTTTGTCTGGAGGGTTGAAACCTAACATTAGTTACATTACAAGTATGTGTATAATTTATTTGTAAACAATCATTGCACACTTACAATAATAATCCGCGCCTATGGAAACTCGCACTGCCAGAAGGCTCGCAAGCGCGCTGCCGGCCTTTTAAGATTGGTACGCTCTTTTCTTGGAGGAGCATAAGTCGCATGGTTCGGTAATACTTAGATTGATATTATTATTACTATGTAGGTATTTATTTAATTATAAGTAATCTAACAACTTACATATACATATTATAATACAAAAAACTAAGTCAATACAGAAAGCCAAAACAGATTACATAGATATGTATATAAAACAGAAAACAAGCAAGTGCATTAATAGATACATTAAAAAAAAACAAAATTATTGTATAATTATTTGTTGGAAATATATATAACCGATACCCATATGGGCCTCTTTAGATTTATATATGATTAGTGCACGATTCAAATGCACAACCATTTGCGAAATAGTTTTAAAACTACATTGGTCAAATCATCTTCCTAACCTTACTTTAAATAAATTATCTTTAGCCTCAGGCATCAAAACAGTTGCTCTTGTCAAATGGACATTACATCAGAGTGCTTCCTCATCGGAAATAAGCTGAAGAGGGATGACTAATGGATGAGGGAAGTTAGCTGACAGTTTCAAATGGCTTCATATAATTTAGATTTTCAAGATTGTAATAAAAAGTAATTAGATATAATGGAGAAATGAAACTGATTATAAACAATCACACTACAACCTGTTCAGTTCTGTGATCATTTCTAATAGGCAATTAGGTGAGCAACCTTCTATCAGTCTTTCTCCGTTCGAGCAAATGTTAAATGGGCATATAGAAAGAAAGTGAATGAAGTTGAACCTACGACCTCAGGAATGAGAATCACACGCTGAAGCTAATATACCAACACTACTCTTATAAAAATAAAATACGTTTATTATAAGATAGACAGGTATCACTAATTTCACGTCATCGTTATATAGAAATATCTCTATTTGAGATTGAAAGTTTAATTCACTAAACTCCACATTTGAGCAGCAATAACATGTACAAAATATGTGGGTGTATGTAATGTACTCAAGTAATAACTATTTCAACTAAATTAATCACCAACATACAATTTACATATAGCCTAGAAGCTGAGTGTTTAGGAGAATTAAAATGTATTTCACTTCATTTAAATTTACATTTTTTTAAATAATTATATTTCTAACATAGTTATAAGATTTACTATACTAACAATATATGGACTTATTAATTGGTCTGAAATAAATGATTTTATTTTTTATTTAGAATAACATCTAAAAATATCCAAGGTTTCTCTCAGATTCGGCCACAACGCAAGTTAAAAAGCCGATGCAGTCGACTCGCAGTCTTGAGGTCGTAGGTTCGATCCTCGGTTGTGCACTAATGAACTCGAACGGTGACGGAAAACATCGTGATGAAACCGGCTTGGCTTAGACCTCAAACGTCGACGGCATGTCAGGCACAGGCGACTTCTGACTACGGCCAGTTTTAAATAATGTAACTTCTTCTTATTTCTTCTTTATGTCCTATAACCCCTAGGTGGGGCAGAGGGCGTCCACAGCGAGTCTCCATCGTGTTCGTTCTTGCGCCTCGTGTTTCACCTCGCTCCAAGTCTTACCAGCTCTCTTTGCCTCGTCCGCTACTGTACGGCGCCAGGTTTGTTTGGGACGACCACGCCTTCGCTTTTGTTACAATTGTACTACTTGTTTACAATAATGTAACTAGTATGTATAAAAAAATTAATTAGTTTTTGATATATTATAAAAAAAATCTTTGACCGAATTAACACTGGTTAAGAACAGGCATAAGCCTACTTACGAAACAATAAAATGTTTTAAATAAAGCACCTATAAGCTAACTAAGACTCAACTATTTAAGTCGATCGTCAACACGTACTCAGTGTAAGTTGGAAGCCCGCCACGGCTCTTATAACGGTTTTAACCCTACACTTAACTAGAACGTAGCGCGAAACTTTAGTTTCGACTCATAATGAATTTCTCTAGTCATTCCAAGTGTTAAATGAAATAGTTTTCCGTTGGCGCTTACGGTTAAAAGTTTGTTATGAAGTTAGTACTCATATATGCAGGTGAGATGTTTCGTTAAAGCGGAGAAATAATGTATAAAATAAAGTTAAGTTTTTCGCTGCCGACCGTAGTTTTGTAATTACATGCAATATTCTGTCTTTTAAAACTCTTTTATATAAACATTTAACCTTATCATATTCTGATCAATCGTGACATGTATTCTTGTATCTCATCTTTTGTATTACATCGCTATTAGCTATTCATGAATCCTTAAGAGTAGCTTTTTAGTTTTAGTTAGTTTTTAATATTCTATTTTTTTCTTTTTCTCTAGAGTAAGGTTCTGTACTTCTCTGTCTGGTTATGTACATCTTGCACTCTTCATTTTTGTTATTTTTTCTTTTCTTACTAGAATCTGAATGAAGAGGAGGTTTCTTATGTTATATATAACCTCTAGAAATCATTTTTGGCAAACGAATAATCTGGGAATCGAACCCAGATCGTTTGGTTACGCGCCAAGAACTCTATAAGTTAAGATATCTGAGACTCGTACCTGAAAAACCAGTATAGAAACAGTTTAGTGTGAATCTAAACCAATCAGGGTGCACAAAAAATCATTCAAATACAGCAATTTATAATATCATAATGTGTCATATTATGATAGCGTAAAATACATCGATAATTTACAAAATAAAACTTGTAAATACATTATTACAACTCTTCGACATCTCTTAGACTGTAAACGCTAAAGAGGTTTGAAGTGTCGCGTGTCGTGGAGCAAGTAATGCGTTAGAGTTAAGTAATATCCAGTAAATTACAACGCGCCTGACAAACACGCAACGTCAGCATTATAGCTGGATGAAGTTTAGATTAAAATTCCTGTGCGATCTAATGAGCGACCCTACTATATTGAACTTAATGAGAAAGTGTACTGTATGAGAGGACTATTTTAGCTATAAAGATGAAGGGAGTTCGTATACCTGCAGCTATGTTATCATCAGATGTCAAGATGCAAAATACATCCGTATCAACTCGATAATCAATATCAATTTCAATAATTTTTTATTCAATGTTCAACAACAATTAAAAATGCTACATGTCCAGTGTACATTAATCTCTTGGAATGTAACAAACTTATAACTAAACACGTTTTTTTTAAAAGCCGCATTACAAAACAGATATAAACTAAAGTTATAATTTTTCGAAGGGTTTCACGAACAATATTAACACATTACAATATTATTAATATTAGAACAATATTAACGAACTAAATTTAATAATGAGATAAACTGGGAACTATGCAATCTTTAGATGAGATTTGCATTTTTGACATGTCTAGATTTAATAACTAAATAATTAAATATAACTAAAAATAAATAGGGCAGCACCGAGAACAAAAGAGTGGACGACAAGCAATCACAATAGGAACAGTCACCCGCTAAGGTTATCGCGAGCATCGGTAACGCGACGACGCGCATTCCGGCTCTATATCACTTGATAAAAAGACAAGAGGTCGCGCGCGATGCGATAACCTACACTCATAGAGAACAACACTCGTATCAACTCGATAGACGTCCTTCTACAACTGAAGTTTTCTTAAGGCATTTTTAGACGCTCATCATGTGAAAGTAAATGGTTCATGTTACGGTGCTTCAAGAAAGTTTACCAATTCTTACTAAACCGGCAACGCACTCGCGAGCTCTAGCCATGTGAGTGTCCATGGGCAGCGGAATCACTTAACACCCTGTGCCTGTCTATTGGCCCCTTGTAAGAGAGACAACGAAATCCTTGTCGAGTTTCGGCACTTTGTATGACTTTCTTAGACTTAAAAAATTAACATGTATCAGAACGCTTCATCTATTTGTCTTTAAAGAATTCAGAAAACAGACACAGACCCCAAGACCAAGAATAGTAGCACTCCTTATTTTTTATTACCTAGCGGTACAGTTTACACAAACGCAGGTCAACAATGATCGATTATTTATTAGTTTCGTCTAGTTTACAAGGATTAGATCCATTCCCTATCGCTTCTACCGAGTATGATCGTGTACTAAACCTGTCGTATAATATTTCCATTAATCATGCTCTATATTGATAAATTGTTTACCTGAGCCAGCGCTGATGCATATATCGGTTACATAAGTTCAATATATCATTAGGTAGATAAATATCTGTGGCACACATGGAATTTTGTTTCCTACCCCTATGGAGTCTACGTTGCTTTTATGTTTATATATGTTCGTTATCCTACACAGAAGACAGGTTCACATAAATAGGTTCAAACATTAACGAGGAAAAAGTGTTCAATACATTTAACTAAGCCTGTGTATGTGGGGTATCCTCATGATATATATTCTAGCTACTCCTTTGAAGCATATTCCGCGATACACAAGGCTTAAATATTGGTCGTTTTATATTATATAATAATGCTTCTTATTTATAACTATATAACACTTCCATGATAATGGATATATTTTAATTCATTTACATACCTTTATACAATACAAACATGAACCTTTCTTGTAAATTAATCTATCTATTAATTAAATGTGTGCAGTAGTTTTTTGTGTTTATCGCGAATAAGCGTGCTGGTAGATGTTTTATAATGTATGTTTACAAATATATAGTATGTAAATCATGTAATATGTTAATTGTAAAAAAAATAAACAGATTAAAATCCGTGCATGGTTTAAACCTAGACAAGTTGACATTGAAACGGACGTTTATGAAATTGCTTACACAGAAAAGTTCAAATGTATATGTATACATTTTTACAAAAATATTTGATAACTTTACAATTGCATAGAAACTTCGTGCAAAAATAGCTGCCCGTAACCATCGTAGCTTCACGTAACTACAACATTATTTGCTACGCCGTAGCAACTTTGTCGTAGCCGTAAAATGGCAACACGTTAGGTTGAATGGAAACTTTTCTATCCGTGTATTACTGAAAGCTTTATTTATATTGATATATAATTTCTCTATGTTTTAATTTTCTTTGAAACCAAATAGATGAAATCATTCAAAATTACATTCGCCGTCACTTTTTGACACTTTTTTTAAAACTGTATTTCAAAAAGTTATATGGAAAAGATCCCTTTTAAGCGATAATGTCTATGCCTTTCTCAAACTGCTAAACACTTCATATAACATGTAATTATAAACATAGTTGTTACAAATAAAATAGCGAGATGCTAGACGATTCAAATTCTTTCATTTCAACGAGTTTGTAATATATACCTGGTCCGCCACAAATGATACGATCCGCTACGATGCATTTAATCAAAGTATTATTTAATTTAAGCTGTATTCACTGATTTTGTTTAAAACTAACAAAACCACTGAATGGTGTATTTTTTACAGATGTTACCATTAATTTATAATGATAAAATTACTAATTAAAAAAAAAACTTCGGGATGTTTTAGCACAAAACGTAATTTGAATATTTAATATATATTTAAATATATTTTAAGGTTACAGATCAAATAAAATTGAATCAAGGCTGAAATACCGTGAAACTGTTGAAATAAGTAGTTATTTTTTAAAAGTACAATTCGCCATGAATTTTGACGAATTTGTGTGCCAGTGTTAGATAAAAGTCAATTTTATTTTCAATTAATTTTAATTGCCTCTGCTAAATTTCATTTGTGTTTATATATTTGTTCGAAATATATATGTCACACAATCTTCAAATGATCTGGCACTATTAGTAAGTATATTATATCGATCTCATTTTTAAAGCGCCCGTTCGTCCAAATTTAAATTTTAACAATAAAAAAGGGGGAGGCCTTTGCCCGTGGGCACACAGAATCAGTTATCGTAAATTAACAAAAACAATAGCTATAATGTATATTTTGATTCTGATATAAGATAAGATTCTGTAAATAAAATAAAATATGTCGAAAACTAATTCATATAGAGATGCAGACTCTTATTTCTCTTCAATCCCGGGAGTGTGTATTACGATGGTAATTGGGGTTTAATAAATTGTAAATTCGATAACATTTTTAAAATATTTCAGCTTTTGTATGAATATTTACTCAATGGCTCATTGACTCTTAATAACCCTTTAATCGCTGTTAAAATACAGAGATCAAAAGAACCGAAATCTTTGTTTAACTTGGCGTCATAAACTAATTAAAATAAATGATCAGCGGAATAAAGTTTCTCATAAAATGTCCTCGTTAAAGTTATTTTGATGGAAACTTGAGGAAAGTTTTCTCATTTAATTAAACGCTTTCAATATGTCAAGATGGCAAGATTTAATATTAGTAGAGAGTCGTTTGATCGCGATAAGAAATGAAAAATTCTTCCCCAGTGATGTGTGGCTTTTTATTTTCGCTCACTCATTGTTACTACACACGTGTTCTACAAATGAATATCTCAAAGGAACTAAAATATATTGATAAGTTTGAAGACAAATGTTTTCGCTTACGCTTTGGTTTTTTATTAACAGGTCCATAGTTTATCTATAAAAATTATTACGTATGAGACGGATGTATTTTTATATATATTATTGTTATATATATTATTTAAATGTTAATTTACAATTAATTTAATTTGTGTTTCTTGACGTTCATAAGTGTACATGTTTACTCATATGAATAAAGATATTTTGATTTGATTTGAATTGATATTTCGTTGCATACTGGCTGAACTCACAAGAATTGCATTGTTTATAATTAGTTAAATATAATAAAATAGTTTAGGTTTTTAGTTTTTACTTGTTATGTTTGTATTATGTTTTTAGCTTAGTTTTCTGTTGTATTAGTAATACATTACTGTAAAAAAAAGGAAATAAATAAATGACACGAAGAGATCATACATATATTAAACAAAACAATTACAGTGTGAGGTGAGCAAATATGGATAAGACCCAGCTCATTCACCAGAATAAACCCAAAATCATAAATGTAAAATAAATTGAGTTCCACAGATTTTGTTCGTCAGAGATAGTGGCCGTATGTCATATGATTACAAGTAATAAAATGACCACGTATTTTCCTCTAACAGAACTAGAATTTATCTCGATAGCTTTCTATTAGAGACTATTTCTTTAAGTAATACATTTCGTTGATTTGTTAGCTTTTCAACGTAAAGTTTTCTAATAAGTACTAATGTAAGTGCGTGCCTATTTCACCATGCCGCCTACTGATAGAGGACAAATCTTTGTTTTTATTTTTTTTATTATCATTAAATACTTAAGATATCATGTGGAACATGTTGTGATGGTTGCAGCTCCTTACAAACATGTAAACCAATAACTTGGCGAATTAAAAGTGTGGCGGAAATTTTCTTTCCCAGTTCTTTTCTTCCGATTTACGGCCTTGATTTGATAACTGCCAGTAAATGTAAAATTGGAAGCATTGAATTTGTATTTCTTTGATAGTCAATTTATGGAAGACAACTTCCAATTTATGTTAGTGTAAGAAGATCAGTTCAATATCTAATTTTACGGGAACGTTCTTGGACTAGACTTTTGTCGTTACGATAAGTCGCACGCTAAACCCAAAATTGCTTTTATATTAATATCCAAATATAAACTTGTGATATTTGTACCCAGATATAGCACAGGATCGGAAGTTATAAATAAATCAACCACAAAATGTCTTCTGTCAGTGCTATACGGAAACTTTAGTTTTTCCACTCCAATCTGTGGACGAATCCATTAAGCGTATTTGCGGATTGTCGGAAAATGATATATCTTTTCACTGACTCTTACGAATTTGAACTAAATTTCGATGCGGACTTTAAATTTTCAAATATGGTATATTCACAGATAAACTTACGAAATACGATTTCACAATTCTCTTTGCGAATAACCATTCGTTGGCCAAGGTTATAGATCGCTGCCATGCAATCAAGGGGAAGGTGATTAGGTTTTAATAGCTTGAGCGAATATTTGGCCCATAAGTTTATGACTGATGTTCTTATTATATGACTTGATGAAAGCTAATGTATCATTTGCATGTCTATTTTTGTGTGACTGATGATAGATGTACCACTTTCTTGCAAATAAATGATAAAAAGAGGGTTTTCACACTTTTCTTCTGCTAAACTGCTGAAAGTATATACTTATATTTGCAATCCTATTTCACCATAAACATCCTTCCCTTGTTTGACATAACATCGCAGATAAACATCAAATTAATCTCGATGTCAGACGAAAACAACGCCATAAAATCCATAAAATTATTTAGGCATCTTTATAAAACTTTGGAATTGCCGCTTACCCAATGACTGGACTGAATTAATCTTTAAAACTTCATTATAGCGAAACTTGCGTCATTTTCCACATCAGAACACTCATTAGGAGAACGTTAACTAAAAGTCATTTTTTTAAGTGTGATCTTCGGGGCTATGTCATGAGCGCAGCGATTTTATTAGTTGTTTACGATCATAGAGTTGAGATAATATATAACACTTGTTTTTAGCTTAGAAGATTAGGAATTACAATTTCTCAAATAATATTTGATAATCTTTTATCTTTAAACGAGCAATTCTTTTTCTTCTTCTCGGAATCGGCTCCAACGATTTTCATGAAATTTAGTATACGCGGGGTTTCGGGGGCGATAAATCGATCTAGCTAGAATCATTTCTAGAAAATATCATTTTACTCGTGTTTTATTTTTTATTATTCTGTCGGTAAGATCGAAAAATATTACTCATATTTCATCATTTTATTAGTATGTAATTCGTACTTAAATATAATTTCCAAAAAATACAATTTAAAAAAAATAAATACCGAGCTAAGCTCGGTCATCCAGGTACTGATATTTGATAAGAGACTTAAACATGTTTTTTTTATAGACAAACGAGCAAGCGAACTTTCAGGGCACCTAGCGTATCCGGGCTTTGAGGGAGTACACTATTTCTTTAAACAGTTGGAGATTGTATCTCCCAGAGAAGACCTCCACTGGAAGTCGATTCCACAGTTCGCTACTTCGCAAAAGAAAGTTTTGTCGATTTGACATATGTAGTAGTTTTATAAACAAACTCATAGTAATAATATGGACTTTGACTTGATAAAAAACATTTTATTGTCATCTGTTTTGTATCAGTCCTTACATAAGGCAATGTAATATCGAATCATAAAACATAAAGCTTGGTCGCCATTTTGGATTGAGACTCCAGTGGGAGCCTAAACGTTGGAGAATAACAGCTTCAACAACAAATTTTGCAAGCAGTTTTTCAACTAGCCCGACCACTCTGACTCATCAACATGTAACACTATATTTGTGCCGCATTAATAACTGTCTAAAGTAATTATTACTTCATAGGCCAAATCGCTATTCGCTACATTTGTGCCATCGTCCTTAGGTCTAATGGGCCATCGAGCTGTTCTCAGGCAATTTGACAATTACTCAGGGTCAGATATTGGTGTCATTTGTAGGTCTTAAAGATATAATTACAAAGGACCGATCTTAAGGATTATCCCTTTTGTAAGTTATTATTATCCCTGGGATTGGATGACTAGAAATGAGTACTGGCACTTTAGATTACTAAAGGATTTTTGTGACGATAAAAATAAATTCAATATCTCGTGTTGAGAATTATCACTTCATATAAATGGCGGTATAAAATGGTGTTAAGGAATAATAATTATAGAGAAATACTTATATGTGAAAGGTTGATTTCTTTTGATTTAATACTTCAATTATTAATTTTTTAAGCTGATACACAAACCAATGGACTTTCTTTCTATGTGTATTTTAAACATTCGCTCGAAAAGTGAAAGAAAACATCGTGAGGAAAACGGCTTGCCTTAGATCCAAAAAATTTACATTGACAAAAATAGATGCAGCCTGAGGCACAGGCCTAAAATGGTTGTTGTTCCACTGATATTTTTTTTAAATGAACGAAAATTCGTTTCCTATAAACACAAATAGAGGAAAATAATAAAAAAACCTCTTAATACGCAGTAGTCATTAAAACTGTCTTTTATTCAAAGCTTTTACTAATCGCTTTAATTGAGTAAAAGCCCGTTGGGGATCAATTAGACGACTAATAATGCTTGAGGACTTTAGAAAAATGTCTTTTGTATTACTGGATTACTAATAGCTTTAGAAGGTCGAACGTATTATCAAAATTAAAATAAGTCACATTTAAAGCTGACTGTATATCATACGAACCTTTACATAGCATTTAGTCTTCTGTGCCTGATACAAGATGTGTTTAAAAAAACATAACGAGGCACACACGGAAATACATATTCCAAACTAACATCAGCGCATACAAGAATTCAAGTCCGACCAGTCACCACAAGTAGCACCCGTTCACGAGTATGACGCATGGCCAGCGATTGGCCCCCTCGCCATATTTTAAACCGAGAGACAAACCGACGCATGAATTCCGCCAATGACATTTAAGCGATCTTGACGATCCTTGAAATGTGAACTTTCCAGAGTATTGATGTGTGGAATAAATAGTTCTATACTACTTAATAAAACAATAAGAAAACATAACGTACAAGTCATTACATAAAAAAATTGCCACGTAATATTGTACTTTAGGAACATTGTCGTAATAGGTAGTTGGAATTGTAGGTGTCTGATAGGTTCATTCTTAAAAATTGTGTTTATTTTCTCATATCCTCTAAAAATAGCTTACCTTCTGATTGGGCAAAAGAAGAGAGCACCAGAAGCGCAATGGTGAGCACTAACGCTTTCATCTGAAACAAAAAGTTTGTAATTTAGACAACTTTTCTGTAATTCCTCATGTTTGAGTAATGCTCATTATTTGCAACATATTAATAAGAATAATTGGAGTAGAAATATGGTGTTTAATGTCAGATATTATATTGTATCTTTGTAAAATTTAATCCATTCTAGGTTTTTTTTTTGGAGCATGAACCTATCATGGTTTGGTTATTGCCAATATTTATGTTCGTTCCCTTGATTCGGTATACTCTCCTTTTAAATTAAAGAACAATCAAAAGGTTTCGAAGGGACAATATATATCCACACAATTCAGATGGAATATCGCAGATATAAATCATGCAGAATAATGTCTGTAAAATTGGTTTGACTAAAAACAATATTAGTAGTCAAATATTTTTAAGTACGTTTTTATGCTTTTTTTTTATTTTTTGTGTTCATTTCTTAATATATAAGTAAAATAAATTAATATATCTGAAGGAAATAAAAAACGGTAAAATAAGTCTTAAACTAACTTCGATTATATTCCCTTTGGAGTAGATACTCTTGGAGCGTGGGTTTCAAACGCTTCTTAAAGATATAAGTTGGCGCCTGGTAGATAGTACCAGAAAGTATCAAAATAAGAATTAAATGAGGAAATACCAGCATTAAAGGTAATCTTTAATTATTATTACAATGTAGGTAGAGAAAGTTTTTCAATTCTGTAAACTTGATATTTATTTTGTTTTCATTGTATTACTTTCATAATATATTAACATGTCACACGACATTCATTGACTCTAGGCGGTACAAAGTTCGGAGAACTAATTTATGTGTATCGGTGATAGACATCAAAATAACCACTTAACAAATTTCATATTTCACTTAACATAAATTAATACTGAAACATTTCCACTTCAAAGCTAAAACACCTAGTCAGCTATATACAAAGCTCGTAAAATATTATAAAAGCCTGTGAACACGTGTTTCGCAGTTATGACGCGTAGGCTCTTAAATTGCTTTGTATTGGGATTACGTTGCGTTTTAAACGTTTTTATTTTTACCAGGTATCGCTTATGATTTTCATTCGTAATACTTGTATCGGTTTCTGCTATGTTAAAGTAATAAAACCTTTGGGATAGTAAAACATAACAAAGTTAAAAATAATACATTTTTAGATACTAAGTATTATTAAATAGTACCTGGATGACCGAGCTTTGCTCGGTATTTTTTTCTTTTTATAAATTGTGTTTTTTGGAAATTATATTTAAGTACGAATAACATACTAATAAAATGATGAAATATGAGTATAATTATCGAATAAAGATAATTAATTATATTCAAATTTAAGTTTTTATTTGACTGATATCTTTAAACGAGCAATTCTATGTTTAAGTTGATAAAACAGGAATAAAATTACATTTTCTAGAAATGATTCCTAGCTAGATCGATTTATCGCCCCCGAAACCCCCCGTATACTAAATTTCATGAAAATCATTGGAGCCGATCCCGAGATTCCAATTATATATATATATACAAGAATTGCTCGTTTAAAGATATAAGATAAGATTATATTTCCATTCATAATACTTGTATCGGTTTCTGCTATGTTATAGTAATAAAACCTTTGGAATAGTAAAATATAACAAAGTTAAAAATAATAAATTTTTAGATACATACTAAGTATTATAAAATATTTTTATCTTCAAAGTCACGATTCTTAATTTTTATAGTAAATAGATTATGCAGTTAATTACTTAATTGATAACAGATACTTAGAGTCCTTGATTTACAGTGAAGGTATACCTACTGTATGTTCTATTCTATTATTTCGTTATACAACCACTTGTCAAAAACTAAAGTTAGTTACTAACAAGATGGAGCATTAAATTAATAAAACCTTTGGAATGGTTTTACATAATAAAGTTAAAAATATGTTTTTAGATACATAGATTAGAAGACGTCACGATTTTAAATCAGAAATCAAGATAATAAATTAAGCTATTTTATTGAAATATGTTTATCACAAAACAGCGAAGAAACGCTGCCAGCATTAAAGGTACACTGCCACACGGACCATACTTTTTCAATTTTTTTATTTTTCTATTGATCAATTTTTATAGAAACTTAAGTAGACTCTGAATAACGTTTTACGTAATGATCAAGTGAATCGAGAGTGTCCATGGGCGGCGGTCACAACATCAGGTGAGCCTCCTGCCCGTTTGCCCCCTGTTCTATAAAAAAAGAAGTCTATTTAAAAAAGCTGACTTTCACTCTGATGATATATTATATGAGTATATACGTATCTTGTTTATAGTAACAAACATATAATTCAGGTAAACACTTGAATAAACTTCAACTAATTTGAAAACTTTGATGTAACACTTAAGCCGCTTTGCTGTGGTCTCCATCCAATTACTTATTAAATTGTGTCAACTATAAACAGGCTTAAAGTCCCTTCTCAAAATTACTTAGGGTCCTTCAAGAAAATAGCGTACAAATTCTTAAATGTCCGGCAACGCACTCGCGAGCCCTCTAGCATCGAGAGTGTCCATGGGCGGCGTTATCACTTAACATCAGGTGAGCCTCCTGCCCGTTTTCCCCCTGTTCTATTAAAAAAAAACTATCCAGTTGCCTCCAGTACTAAAGAACCATGAGAAATATGAAGCAAAACTGGTAATCGTTGTTTTGCACAAAAAATATTAATAATAATAATCTATAAAGATTTTACGAAATGTCGGTCAGGAAGGGTATCTTAAGGCTTTTATTTTGTAATAAATTTAAAGATGTTAAAGTATTAAAAGTATGGTTACAATTTTTGTCTTTGTTTAATCTGTTCATTTATCGAAGTGAAACTTCTATAGGCACATCAGGGTAGAATTTTTACGGAACGTGACGGAGATGTGCAGCGCTTTTATCGAAGAATAGGGAATGGCGATTAAGACCGATTGAGAGAGAGAGAGAGTGAGAAAGGGAGATCAAGAAAAAATACACGCTATTGGTTGATGTATTCGTTTAGTAGTTACATATTAGAACTTTAGATGGAAATTATGTTTTTTGTCTGAAAAAGGGCTGGAGCCGCGGGAAAAACGAATCCCTCTTCCCAAACACATTTTCTCCTACTTTTAAAATTTGCATAAACCAAAGTCAAAGTTTTCTGCCGGATAAATTTTCTATACGTTATCATAATTAACAATTTGTTAACAAAAAATATTTTTATAGATGAGAAAACACCTTATTTTCTACCATTTCCCATTAATAATTACAACAACGAAAAAAGAAACATGTTAAAAGGGAATTTTCGTGACAGTAACCCGTAATATGATTTGTATTTTGCACGTTTATTTCACATATTTCTGAAATTATATGAAATTGAATATTAGCCGAATCAATGTTTCAGTCTGCTGGATTTGACCTGAATTTTTAATTGAATTTCATTGTTTTCGATGGTTAATAACAAATTCAATTTCTGAAAATATGATACAAAATATAAAATGTTTGTGTATCAGTCTGTAATCTTTAATATGGCGTATAAATTGCTTTAATATTCATTATTTAGCCTTCAAATATATACAAAATTTATTTGTAAGATAATAGATGGGATGTAGTTAAAATATTTCATTATGAATTGCAGTTTTTTAGTTTGGTTTTAGCTTCATTGAGAAAATGTTTTTTTACAATTCATTGCCTTTAATTATATTAGAGAAACCCTATTTATTTAAAGCAATAATATTTGGGTTAGGACAACATCAATACAACTTAATATGAAATAAAGTAATCCTTCGGCTAATATAAATTAATATAACAAAAACTATAACTAATCTTCAAATGTAATAACTAAAATATGTTATTGAAAAGCCTCTGTAGGCAAGGAACCGAAGATACTGGCAGCGTTCCCCCTTTGAATAGCTAGACTAATTCTTATTTTTTTGAAATGTTTTGCTTTTTACTCTTTAAGAGATAAAAAAAACTACTGTCATTCAAAATAAAGATAAACGATACAGCTCTTTCATCTTTTTGTCTTATAATATGTACGTTTCATTTATTTTACTCTGTTACCTCTTGCCACTTTAGAAGTGGTGGAAAAAATGGAGCGCAAAACTTCGGAGGCAGCCATGTTGAAACTACATATGGAATGCCATAATAAACTTACCATTAAACCATTTTGTTTAATGAGAGATAAATAAGACATAAAACATTTCTATACCTAATTAATAAAAAGAATTGACTTGGCGCTTTAGACGAAGTTATAATACTTTCATTCCAAATAGCGATGCTTTATACAAAGCACGTTCAATGGATCTAGATTCTAGACTAAGTTTTGAAACTATCCATAATTTTAAACTGATTTACAACAATCAAGTTGGCTATTCAACCTTCGCTTAGTTCAAGCAACAAATCGAAACTTAGATTGAAAGCTAAATACATAAGTACGTTTAATATTTTCAAAATCTATTCTTATCGTTAAAAGTGTATAAAATAAATAGTGACTGAAGTACATCCTCTGGCGTTATGCGTTTGAGACCTGGCTGTATTATTTTAAGGAAACATCGTAATTCAACACGTCATTTATAAAGCAAATAAAAGGGATACAGAAATCTGAGGCGCAGGCGAAGGGTTGTTTTAATTTTTTTAATTATAGCAATGGTGTACACAAAACTTGATTTACAGATAGGACGCTTTCTTTTGATAAAAATTAGCCGTTCTAATTTGGCGTCTATTTGACAAAAACATTTATGTTAGTGAGAGACGTATAGGCCTTAAGTCGATTTAAACATTCGGACTGTGCGTTTTTAACAGTCGCACTAACGATGAAGGAAAACATCGTGGAAGGACGGCATGGCTTAGACACAAAAAAACAGTTTGTGTTAGGCACAGACGATTACTTACCTAGTAGAAAACAAACAAATTTTCTCTAGGACCATCTTGGAGGGGAAGATATAAGGCAGGAGAAGACGAGGAAGACCAAGATTGGCCTACATAGATCAGATCAAGGAAAAACCTGACGTCGGAAAGTACCAAGAGTTAAAAACACTGACGCAGAACCGCACTGAGTGGTGATTAATTCCCAGACCCCAGACCCCAGATGGTGATGTTGTGAGTCGCTGACCTAAAAATATTACTTGTGATTTAGTCTTCATCAAAGGAAACTTTTTTAAAGAACATCTTTAAAATGGCGGCGAGCAGGGTAATTTAAAGTGGTATTAATGTCATTGTACGAGCCAGACACCGCCACCCATGGGCACTTACATTGCCAGAAGTCTCATAAAAGTGTAGGTTCTTGAAGGACCCTAAGTTGAATTGTTTCGGAATTACTTCAGTGGGCAGCTGGTTTTACATAGGACGGAAAAAACTTCAAGAAACCCTAAGTTGTCAGACCCCACATCTCTACGCAAGGCCAAACGTCATGGAAAGAGACTGGTTGTTGAAGATTCGAATCGCTCTTCTTTGAATAGGATATAAAAGGCAACCGTGGACAGTGAAGTCGGGTTGGATAGACGTATCGGGCAGCACTGGGATACACCATGGAGGTACTAGAGAAGGGACAAGTTGAAAATTCCCATAACAAATGCATGGTGAAGGTCATGTGGATGAAGCGAGAAAGGTTTGTCAGTCCCAAGCATTTGGAGATACGTCCTCTCTCCCTACGGGCAAAAAGCGTGATAGAATAAAAATCGTCAAATTACATTTATAGAGACCCAAGATTGTGTTTCCTTTTTCACGTGGGCTTTTTTATTCTTATTCTAACTTTTAACGTCACATCCAAAGCTCACACAGTCATTCTTATTAAAATTTCACCCAAACAGACGGTGCAATTTATGCTTAGAGCGAAATTGGAAAATTTAAGGAAAAGGATTCATGCTTTTTATGCTGACCCCACACTTATGTGCCAGGGTTGACGCGACCATTGTTATTGATAAAATGTCATACTATGTTGTAAATTTACATACGTTGTACCTTACATTTCACATAAAATCCATAATTTTCGCAATTTTGATATGTTTTTTGGAAAATATGAAATAAATTAAAAGTATCAGAAAATATTAATAGTACAAAAAATACCCATGGGTGTCATAAACCTAGTGCTAACAAACAATTAGGTCTGAGCCTCAGATTTCTGTTGTGGTCATTTTTTTAGGCGATCAGCCATCTGTGCCTGACATACGCCGTTGAATTTCGGTTTAAGGCATGTTGGTTTTCGCACGATGTTTCCCTGCATCGTACGATTGAGTTTGAGTCCATTAGTGCACGGGTATCGAACCTACGGCAGTCGACTGCTGACGTCACTAGTCCAACACTGCCTACGCCTGCCATCCATGAGACAGTTTAATACGAATTGATAAATGTATATTTATTATATCTCTTTCTATTACAATCTAATGTACTGGGTGTAATAGTTTATATATATATAAAAAATTGTGGCGCTAAACCCTCTTTAGGTCCTGGCCTCAGATTTCTGAATCTGTTTCATGATCATTTTTAAATCTAATAGGCAAGTAGGTAATCAGCCTTCTGTGCCTGACACACGAGGTCGACTTTTTGGGACTAAGACAATATTTCCATGGTTGTCCTTCACCGATCGAGCAAAAGTTAAATGTGCGCAACATAGAAAAGAAAGTCTATGAGTGCAGCCGGGGTTCGAACCTACGACCTAAGGTATGAAAGTACGCTGAAGCCACTAGGCCGAAATTGCTCTTGTAATAGTTTATACTTATACTCATACAGAAGCCATACTTCGCCAAGCCTCATCTTACACTTCATTTATTTACTTAACATGTGTGCTTTAATCGCGTTTAAAAATCATTTTTACATCTTCAACAAGTGGGTCAAATAAAGATTTAAGAGGCAGCCCTAAGCCACTCGCAGGGTGATTACGAAGCCCACCCGTTTTCATGAATAATAAACATTCTCATATCACTTGTACGGGTTTACTCGCGTTTTTAGCTTAAACAACGATTCGTATTTAATTTGCAAACGTGCAGGTACGATAGAATTTCACTTTTTATGGTATTAAGTATATAGAGCTGTTGTCTTCGAGCATCATCACTGAGATGAGAGGTTTGTTGCGAATATATTAACTTTTTACGATCCCAT
Source organism: Pieris rapae (assembly GCF_905147795.1). NCBI lineage: Eukaryota > Metazoa > Arthropoda > Insecta > Lepidoptera > Pieridae > Pieris > Pieris rapae. The sequence continues at coordinate 811,783 of NC_059529.1, read as the reverse complement.
GTAACGAACCATGTGCGGCGAAACCTAATAAAAATATCAAGTATTCATATAGATAAGTACACTTTTGTAACCTCTGCCACTCATATCGCCAAAGTTTTTAGATAAATCTTTGTAGGCGCTTGCATTATATTATTTATTTTAAAAGGCACACTAACGAAATACATACAAACACTTACAGAGAACACGGCATACAAAAACACACAATACATGCATGTGCATCAATGGCAAGTATGTACAACATTTATGGGAAACATTACAGTGATAAAAGGGACAATAACTAATACATTAAAAATAAAAGACAAACTATTTTTTTTCTTGAACAGGGGCATGGAATTTGAAAAAAAAAATACAATATACCTCACATAACACGTTAAAGTTTTTTTTAATTATTTTAATTAAATAAACCGTGTGTTTTTTATTGGGCTAGAATCCACTATCGTTATTTTATTTTTCAAACTGCTAGCTCGTCCGGACCCATAACCTTATACTGTTATAAATTTATAAGAAATAAACTGTATTCTGCTGTAGTCTGATATTTAATAAACGAATAAAACTATTTTATTTATATGTAACCAATACTGAACATTTAGTTTATACCCCGTAGATTTCATCACAGACGAGAGTACTGTGCCAACGTAGAATAATTTATGTTCAATACGTAGCTCAAATAGCGTTTTCAAATGGGGAATTTGATGAAGTTCCATCAATACAGCTAGGAGAAGTATTACATTATTATTACTAAGCCTTATTTCTGACACCCAGTATAAAATGTACATTTGTTTTAGTTACACAACTTACTTAATCTAATATATCAGAAGAGGTTTTGGTGATCAACGTGTCCTAGACAGCCACTTCCATTCTTCTCTAATACTTCTCTAAAAGCTCTTCTTGTCCAAGTTGTGTCCCGTGTTCTCATTATCTAGTCTGTAATTATTATTATGTTTTCTATGTGCCATATCTACCTCGTGTTTGCCATTCTGTAATAATTTTTGTTCATTTCCACCTCTAACCTTTCGTTATGTGCCCGGTCGAGCGCCATGTCAATGGCCTTATTTTCTTCCTTTGATTTTCAGCCGTATTCTAAATTAGGTCGATAATTTTAACAATGCTATTACACAGGACGGTTTCCTCACAGTCGTAATTTTACACAAAATATAGTGCCAAACAGTGTTAACATACGCATATAACACACATGTTTTTGAAATAAAATATAATATTTACTTAAAACGAATTGTGCATAGAAACAAAAGAGAGAAATGACCATTCAGTGCAAATAAAATATTAATCCCAACACATACAATCAATACAAAATAACAGTTTCGGAACAAAATCATACAAGAATGACTTTGCTGGGAGTGATGGGAGTTGGCTGAATCAAATCATTAGCTATCGGTACCAAAACGCGATGCCTACTTCAAACAGTATCGTTACAGGTTATACGACTCTCTGCGGGGCATAAGTGTCTCCTATAAATTAGGACTGGTTCATCGCAGTCTGCATTTCCTGCTGCAGGTCATGTGAACCGTAAATAGGCGTTTACCAGGCACTTTTTTTATAGAACAGGGTGCAAAGGGGCAGGAGGCTTACCTGATGTTAAGTTATCCAAATCCCAAAGAGTCCAAAATCTCTATGAGAGATATTTTAATATACGAATAATTAAAAATTAAATGAAAATGTGCAAAATTAAAAATAATTGCCCAAGATGTTTGCGTAATAAATTCGAGGGATTACAAGTGGCGAGGTAATAAGTACCCACTTTAATCACACTTAAAAACATGAGAAAAAATGAAACAATTCAGCAGTATTGCAGCCTTCATCAAACTTCCTGTTTTGAATAATTAAAACAATGGCGACGCGAAGCCTCCTCGAAAAACAAATGAGATGAACAATGTGTTAAAATATTTTTTTCAGAATTTTCTCCCGACTTTTGTTTGAATTGTGACTGCCATTTTGTCGTTTATTAACATTTTCCTTTTTAACTTTGAAGGTTTCATTCGCTTTGACTATGTTTGAGACATGATGGGTCGTACTCTTTTATTACTAATGAAACACACAAAATAATAATAAAAAAGAAGTAAAACGTATGGAAAGAAGAAAATAAGGAATTACATTTTAAGTGTGTTATGTGTATATTGTGGTTATAACAATGATTAAACAACCATACTGCGTTTATCTCATAACTACATGAATAATACAAATCATAAATCGTTAAAAGAGCAGTGTTGGCGTAGTCTTCAGCGTGCGAGTCTCTTACTTGAGGTCGTAGGTTCGATCACGGTCTGTGCGCCAATGGATTTTCTTTGTATGTCCGCATTTAACATTTGCTCGAACGGTGAAGGACATCGTGAGGAAACCGACATGTCTTAGACTCAAAAAGTCGACGACGTGTGTCAGGCACTGGAGGCTGTTCACCTACTTGCCTATTATATATAGATTTAAAAAAATTATCATGTAACAGATCCAGAAATCTGAGGCCAAGACCTAAAGAGGTTGTAGCGCCATTGATTGATTTTATTTATTTATAAGTCATTAAATCTTCACTTCTATACCTATATAATTTAGTGTAAAATATTCCAGGCCTTTTCGAGTCAAACTTGCGCCGTCAAACTATTATTTGATAGTGCATTATTCTAGTATAGTCCAACGCTTGAGGCAGTTTCAATTAACATGTAACTCATGTTAGAGGATGAGACTAGCTTAAACTTGTTAGCACAGAGGATGAATAAATTAATATTTTGTATTTTATTATGTTACTTGAGGTCCAATATAATTGATAAATAAAAATGTATTATTATGCATTATTTTATAGGCACTCGTCACAATAGAATCTTTTGACTCTTCCGATACAATTAAATATCAAAAACTTATCAAATAAAAATAAATATACACTGAATATAATATAGATATATTTGAGTGTGCGTGTATATGGGCGTGAACCGTGACCGAAGCCATTATTATATGACAAAATGGATACGGTCTTCGTAAACTGTCTTTAAAAAATAGCATAGCTATTTTCGCTGTAGCTTAATGTAGCTGCTAACTCAGGCTCTCTGCTCTATTTAGGTTCCACCATTACGCATATAAAAATAACTATCTAATAGGAAAAAAATACTGTTATTTTGTCTGCATCTGCGTTATCTACGTGCTATTGTAGCATATTCACAAACTACATATAATTAAAGGAAAAAGTTTGATTATACTTAATAATAATATTTAATCATTTACTCATTTAGGTAACTTAATTTACACTTATGAACGTTAAAAAAAATACATTAAATGCTTCTAATTTTACATTTGATTTGATTTAAGAACTGCCAGTTCTTAAATCAAATATAAATTTATCATATTTTGATTGAAATAGTTGAATTTAAAAATACTTGTTAAAACGAATATAGTATCTTAGGTATCTAATTGCTGAGGCGTCGTGACACTTAAAAATTGACGTTACAAGCAAAGTTATTCCGATCGATACGGCTATATACAACTTCTCGATTAGTTACTGGTCCTTCGAGCCGGTATGTGGTGAGATTTATCGATCCCTATAGGTCAAAGAGCAATACTTTCTTCATACAGCAATTATTCTTGTGAAACGCGATGTATATCCGCCACTACATCCACTATATACAGTTTATATACGTGCATCCAATATGATATATGAAGCAAATACATCTCATGAACTTGGAAGTATGATAAGAGGTTAGATTTATTTCTATCAAGATATAAATAATTCAGGCTTGTGGAAACAGATATGATATACGAATGGTATAAATTATTTACGAAACCAGATCCTGACAGGTCGTTGTTTTTATTTGATTTGTGTTTTCTATTTTTTGGCAAACGAAGAAGAGGCTCACCTGATGTCAAGCGATACTGTCAATCACATTGCATTGAGCAAAGGCTTCATTCAATTATTTTTACGCCAGTAATCGAATCCGGAGGTACTACGAAACATTATTACTTATATTATGAACCCGTGCGAAGCCGGGGCTTCCCAGGGCTTCCCCGGGTTTCCCAGGGCTTCCCCGGATTTCCCAGGGCTTCCCCGGGTTTCCCAGGGCTTGCCCGGGTTTCCCAGGGCTTCCCCGGGTTTCCCAGGGCTTCCCTGGGTTTCCCAGGGCTTCCCCGGGTTTCCCAGGGTATGCCCGGGCTTCCCAGGGCTTCCCCGGGTTTCCCAGGGTTTCCCAGGGCTTCCCCGGGCTTCCCCGGGTTTCCCAGGGCTTCCCAGGGCTTCCCCGGGCTTCCCCGGGCTTCCCCGGGTTTCCCAGGGCTTCCCCGGGTTTCCCAGGGTATGCCCGGGCTTCCCAGGGCTTCCCCGGGTTTCCCAGGGCTTCCCCGGGCTTCCCCGGGTTTCCCAGGGCTTCCCCGGGTTTCCCAGGGCTTCCCCGGGTTTCCCAGGGCTTCCCCGGGTTTCCCAGGGCTTCCCCGGGTTTCCCAGGGCTTCCCCGGGTTTCCCAGGGCTTGCCCGGGCTTCCCAGGGTTTCCCAAGGCTTCCCCGGGTTTCCCAGGGCTTCCCCGGGCTTCCCAGGGTTTCCCAGGGCTTCCCCGGGCTTCCCAGGGTTTCCCAGGGCTTCCCCGGGTTTCCCAGGGCTTTCCCGGGTTTCCCAGGGCTAGTATATTACTTTGATAAAACTCGTAGGGTTCAGCGTGCGTTTGCAATGTTAGCGGAAAAAATGTAATTATTTACGACATCACATTAGAAAAATAATAGTACTTCTCCACTATTTTTGTTGATTCACTAGATGTTATTTATATACTGATATATATACACATAATATAGTATAAATAAAGTCTAATAAAGATAGAAAAACCCGGTAGACCGCGGCTGCGTTGGTGATATGAGGCCAAGGACCTTGAAACAATAGGTGTTCGAGGCTAGCAAGAAAGGTATATATTATTTACGAAACCAGATCCTGACAGGTCGTTGTTTTAATTTGATTTGTGTTTTCTATTTTTATCAAAGCTTTATTCCACTGTGTGGATATGTTTGTTAGTTTACTGTTATGGGAATAATTATGCTATTGGAAAAGTTGTGTTGCAACTGTCTGCTATGTAGTCTTGTTTTACAGAGTATAAAAATATGAAACTCCACCAGTATCACCTCAACGTCCGTATTTTTTAAGGGAGTTTGTGCCGCACACCACCACTATATGAAACCAGATACCCACTATTTCTGAACCAAATCGACTTAGGGTCCAACACAAGAAAAGAGATTACCAATATTTAAAAGGCCGGCTACGAACTCGTGGCCTTTGGGATTGAGGGTGTCCATGATGTTATTACTTAACATCAGTTGAATATGTTATAAGGATTGAATTATAATATTCCCATAGGTTTCCGAGACTAAATTCTTCGTGAAAACAAAAACTTTCTTAAACCTACAAGCAGGTTGTCAGTCTTTTGTCAGACACTTGTCGTCCGATTGAGATTTATCTATTCTGACTACTGAAACTATACGCAGTTTTGGAATAGTGACTCCAAGCAACCGACTGCCATAAGTTCGATACCTGTGAACCAATGGACTTTCTTGTAAAACTCGCTCGTACGGTGAAGGAAATTATCGTGAGGGAACTAACACGCCTTAAAACAAACGTCGACGGCGTGTGTCAGGCACAGAAGGCTGAGCTATATACAATATACATAAATTAATTAAAATGTATAATTAGAAATTACCTTTGTCGGGAGGGTTCAAGACCCTTGTCCTAAGCAAGCGCTAGCTTTCCGATGGCATACGAAATCTGAAACAAATTCAATTAATATTAAAACTTGTCAGAAACGCTTGCTTTGTTATATTTCAATGGAATATAAAATAAATACGCATTTATTTATATCTAATATCTTTTAGTAATAATTCAACTGTAATGTAGGTTGTTTAAGCTAGATTATAATAACAGTTGCATAGGATCTGCTCTTATGATGATATAAAGAGAATAGGAAACACAACTTGCACAAGAAGAGCTATCACCAAAACTACTGGGTGTCAGCAATAAAGGCTTATTAATTATAATAGTAACAGTTTTAGCCTGACTTCAAATAAGTGTCGTAAATAAATTTAATTCCTAGCAAACTCGACTCATAAGTCAATAAGATAACTCCACTTTGAAGGGTTCGTACATGCAGTATTTTAATTTTTGAATTTAGAATTTGATATTTAAAAAGTTACCACGCATTGTCAAAATAAAGTGTTTAAACATAATACCGGCGAACTTACCAACATTTAATGAATCTCGTGTTACTAATTAACTTAGCTTTATGATATTGTGAAAGTAATGAATACAAAATAATTATTTAGCTCAATACTATATTAATACAAAACGAAATAAGCGTCAGGATTCTTGTATTATCCTTGTCAAAATTAGATAATTCTATAGTTTAGTATATACTACAGTAATTTTGTTTCTGGTGATTTGGTTATGCACTTCTTGCACTTTACACTTATTATATATTTTTTGTTTTTTTTCTTGCTAGGGTTGTCTGGAAGAGATCGCTTGTGAGGGATAATTTCGCCTGTTATATATAAATATTAGTATAAATAAATAAAAAATGAAGTAAATCCTTTTTCATTGCTGGCATTTTTTTTAATACGCCATTATACTATATATCTTATCGAATCTAAACCTTTTTTAATGTGTTATTTAACTTGCCAGTATGTTTAAAATTGACATACAGCGTACGGAAAAAGGACGTCTTAAAATTAAAGGAACGATACATCAGTGTCAGTCGAATCCCACTGGTAATGCTACTACGTTATACAATTGATAACTTATCCCACCGACAGTTAACACATTAGCTTAACCTAGTTCTTAAAACTGTTTACAGTTCAGTGATTTATTTAATCTTAGTTACGGAACAAATATCGTTAATGGCTCTAGAACATGGGGACTGCCGCGGCAAAGCATTTTTTATCAGCGTATGCAATTATAATTATTTATTTATACATTTTTTTCATTGGTATTATTTCAAGTTTTTTCTTTGATATTAATTCCATCTACCACTCTAACACTTTACCAGACTCAGAGTAATACGCCTATATAGTCTGTCTGACTCTAACGCGTACCGGCTGCATCAGCCACGCTCACGATGTGAGACGCAGTATGCGTTCTGTCCCGCACTTATATTACGTCATCTTGTATTACTTTTATCTTCGTTACGGAATTTCTTGATTCATTCACCGCGCTCAGAGGCCGCGATAAAATCTATGCAATAATTAAACTACATATTATGATTTATTTATTTCGTAACTGCTAACTATCTATAGAAAATAAATAATCTATAGAAAAACAATTATATTAAAGATATAGCCAAGGATGGAATAATTAAAATATATACAAAAACGTTGAAACATCTACGAAAGAAAAAATTAAAATTAAAATTATTGAATCCATTTAAATAGTTAAATCCAAATTCGGATATGTTGTGTTAAAGGGTATGTACGTAAGGGGGAGTAAGCTCATGATACAGGTGATTTAGCAGTATGGATTTTCTTATGTTAAGAAGTGTTTTGTAGGAGATTTTAAAGATTATTTAGGAGTTCCCGTTTTATGTAATAAGTCAAAATAGAGTTTTGAAACTGTCTCTAGAAAGGTTGATTGTAGAGTTTATGAGTTTATACGAAAGTACTTATCAGCCACCTGTACCTTTACAACATACTTTGTTAGGAATCGAAAAACCCCGGCAAAATGTTCTAAACCACTAAGCTATGGCGGTTATGACACTCACCCAGTAGTTAGTTTTATTTAATTTAAAACGAAGCTGTACATTTAAAGTGTCGCAAGTATTTTATTTTTGGAGCAATTGTCTACGGCCGACCCGCGCATTTAATATGCATAAATGTCTGAAAGTTTGGTTTAGGCACCTTTGTAGGCATTTACCTAAATTGAAATGGATACCATAGTATTTTCAACTTCATTGAAAGTCAAAGGAGATAGATATAGAGATATTGTTTACCAATTATTATTATTTCACCTTTTATAGGTGAACTAAATGACGGGAAAAGAATAAATATGCACTTATTAGAATTAGTAATATATATCTGCCTAAAAATAATAGTAATATTTGTAAATTAAAGTATTGGATACTTTAAAACATATACCCAAAACCAATACGTAAAAAAACGTCACAGTACCGAAATATTTTTGGCTGACTTTTATAATCAAAGTAATATTTTATTATTAAATTTATGTATAATCTGTATTCATGTGAGCAAAAGGATGCTGAAAAATTTGTTAATACTATTTCTTTATTAATGTTGGTACATAACGAACTAGTTGTTTATTTACACAGTATGGAGGCAATGTTGAGTTGAACTTTTGCCACCTCCATTAAAAAAAAATGTCTATAAAAATTAAATATAACGCCTAAAATGTATAATAAAAAATTCTTCATTCTAACATCGGTCTATGTTTTTATTGAGTGTATAATATAGTATATTAATAATTAGTATAGTATAGTAATTTATAAAAAAAAAATTAAGAAAACCCCAAATATATTCGTATCCATAAAATGGAACAGGTAGTGAAATAAATTGTAATAAAACCCTTTTCACGGTCTCCGAGACCTCTGGGACTAGTGTTATCACCGAAATAGAAATGTAACTGCCTGAAAATTCATTTTCTCGCTGTACGGTGATTTTTATCCCAACTTAAATTACCCATTTATGAAGGCTCAAGGAATTTACAGAGAAATATATTGTAGTGTTGGCACTTTTGATGTCTACCGTACTTTGTTTTTGTTTTCAATTATAACATTCTTGTGTCACAATGTTCGTTCCCATACTCCATCGAAACGGCTCGACCGATTATTATTAATTCGTTATGCATATTTAGTAACTCTGAGAATTGGCTACTATCTATCTTTCAAACTCCTAAATGTCCTAAGGTGTCCAACACAATTTAATAAAATCAAAGAAATATATTTTTTTTGGGCTTAATTTTTTTTATGTTGTTATCGTTAAAACGATAAATAAACGAGGCCCAAGCCTTCGCCGTCGCAGTTTTTGAAGAACATTTGAGTTGCTTTTAATTATAGAATATTAGCGAAGATGTAAGATAACAAACTGAACTAAATAAAATTTTTAGTCTATGTGTATAGATAGTAATTTGTAAACGGAGTTTACTTTTTACTGAACAAGTTTAGAAATAAATGTTTTTTTCATAATGGCGTACAGGCAAATATACCTTTATGCCTAAGTAAAAACAATTAATAATTCAAATCCACGTCTTTGTTGTTTCACTTTTCTTTAAAACGATAAAATGCGCCAATACTAGCAAAAGTAAAGTACTAAATTTCTAACGAAGAATAAGTGAAATTATTCTACAAAAAGTATCTTCGTAATATATTTACAAGACAAACGAAAAATATGAAACAAACACGTTTGGCTGTGGAAAACTTTTCCATACAGAAATTGTAACATCGCGTTGTCAATAGTTGGCAACTTTTCGTCACCTTTATGATACCTGCGTGAAAGGAAATGTTTCTTTGAAGAAAAGCCTCGCTCACAATACCAAAAGCTACTACTTTCTAATTTATCCTTGCCATATTGTTAATCTACTGGTTGGTCATGCATATTCCAACCTCGTATATTCAAAATTCGAATTTTCCTTCCTATAGAACAATAGAATGTTGGAGTAACAATGTTAGGTTCCGTTTAATTATTTTAAACATACAAGATATAATCAAATACAATTTCAGATTGTTGCCTGTTGGATGGCCTGGAGTTTAGCAACTTGTCGCTGTCCTGAATATTGAGACAGACAATTAAAATAAGCCACAAATAGACATCAGATGCAATTAACAATTGATTGAACGACACTGTAAGAATACAAATCATTAGGTACTTATGATCTCCATCTTGCTAAAGTTCATCATCTAAAAATTCTATAATCTATATTGCTATACAATTTCGTAAAAAATATATTTCGATAAAATTCAGTGTGAACAGAGCTTAATATGTGTTATAAAAGTTGTGAAAAGTTCACCTTACACAGAACCAGTGGGGTGTAAATGTAATCCGTTGGGGAAACGCCAGCCGATCGGGGTATATGTTATCTATTTCTTATATAATATCCTCAGAAACCGAACTGAGGCAATATTTTGCGGGCTAACGTTTATTTTAAATTACCTAAAGAAGCCTTGTAAGCTTTACTACCTTTAACAGTATCACTATTAATTACTTGCTTATTTAATGCAGTGGGAAATCACTACTGTTCCACACTTTTATGTACCTAATATGTAAATACAGCAATAAAGGCTATTTTTTTTTAATACAGTGGTGGTAAGTCTTGTGTCATACAAAACCCGCTCTAGACTGTTATTATTATTTAAATTTATTGTCATATTTTTTCGTTTATACTATTTGGTTTGTGCATACTGAGGTCAAATTTTGGATCCAAGATATTGCGTACATATACGTACAAGTAGTATGAATGTTTCAAGCATGGACGCAGGGCATTAAAAACGTGATTGCTGCACACTATCGCATTTACCATGGATAGTTAGTTAGTTTAGAGGACTTGTTCAGATTAATATCTGCAGCTGAGTTTTATAATCGGACATCGAGGCAGAATACGAAATAACACCCGTATCACCTCGACGCTCGTCGTTCCATAACCGAGCGTTTTCAAGGCAGTTTTAGCACCACCCCTATGTGGAACCAGCTGCCTATTGACATATTTTCTTAAAAGGCCGGCAACACACTTACTTAAGTATAGCAAGTCGTTCTTTACCCTACGAACGCTCATATTTTGTTAAATAAACAAACATTACTTAACCGTTAATCTATGAACTAATTATTAAAAAAAATTAAATCGTATTTACAACACGCTTCGGCTATAGAGATTTTTTATTATTTATCTTTCCGCCTGTGTTCAATTGCAACGCAATCATAGCCAATTGACATTCGATTGACATTGATTGATTCGTTCATTGCGATCGGAATATGAATTTTTGTATGCAACTGACGACAGTCAAAACTAAATGCGGAATTTAATTAATCGGTAAATTTTCATCTTCCATGTAGAAAAAACAGATAACTAAAAAATAAATTAATTAGGATCAAACCTATGACGTTAAGGACGAGAATCTAACCTGAAGCTAGTAGGAGGAAGCACCAACACTGCTGCAGAAATATCGGAGAAAAACGTTTAAGTTTAAGAAAGAATAAAAGAGAAAACTACTATTTTCCTGATGATGTATCTCCTATGCGCTACAAAAAATATAACTAAAGATTTGTAAACCTTTAATTAAATGTTGGTACAAATAATATTTCTAAATAACAATATGGTGCGACATTAACAAAGATTAATGGGGCGTAACATTGCTTGTCAATTGTCAAACCATTAGCTCCCTGTCAAAGATGTTGGTATTAAGTTGGTATTAACAAAATCTTGTGCAACTGACAAGTCACATTAAGCCTATTTAAGACGGGAGGCTGTAGGGATATTGTCTCATATATTGTAATTAACTTTAAGATCGTCTTACGTACGGTTTCTATATTGTAATTAATACGCCTAGTTCTAAGTTGTTCTGAGAAATTGTTTGGGATGATCCCTCCTGCCTCGTTTCAGTATCGTACGAGCTATATGATTACTACATTTCACCAACATCACCTTGATGGCTGGAAATCTTCCACATGGCATTTTATTTTGCGAACTAGCGAAATGTGGAATCGACTCCCGGTGGGGGTCTTCCCTGAAGGATACGACCTCCAACTATTCAAAATTCGAGCATACTTCTATCTTAAAGGCCGGCAACGCACCAACTAAAAATGGGTGTCTATGGGCTGTGATGAATGCCTTTTTGGGCGTCCCGCAGGCTCATTTGCCCCCCTATTATATTAAAAAAAGTTATTTGTAATACATTCGCAAATTACGTAATTTTTAAACAGTAATACTATTATTTTTAAGCTAAATTTAGTGAGGTTTTTACAAATGCTACGAATATATTTTTAAATTTGAGTTCATTTGTGAACTTCCTAACACAATGCGCTGCGGAGTCAAAACGTTTCTAACAAATTCTGAACGCAAAACAAAAAACGATGTAGCCAAATAAATTTAGATACCACGTTCAGAATTTTTTAGTTCGAGCTTTTCAATGTAAACCTTTATTGTTATAAATAATATTAGAAATGCTTTACCGACACGTGCATTATGTAAGGAGTAGCAAAAAAAATATTAAACAACTTTGAAAAGTTTGGTCCATTTTGCAAATTTTAATTATTCCTATATATGTTATGTAGGTTTAGATAATTTAGCAGTATTACTCTAGAGGCTTCAGCGTGCGATTCTCTTCCCTGAGGTCGTAGGTTCAATCCCCGGATGTGAACCAATGGAATATCTTTCTTCGAATTCTTTAGTCGAATGTTAACTCAAACACGGTGATGAAACCAGCCCAAAATGTCCATTTTATTGTCACAGGACGCTGATCATCTATATTGATTGACAAATAATCATGAAAGAGATACATAAATCGGAGACGTAAAAAGGTGGCGCCACTGATTGATTTTACTTTTATGTAATTTAAGACTGTCATGACTGTATATTGCAAATAATATATTTAAATAAGGAAAGTTTTACATATGAAAACAAAGTATTTGTAAATAATCACATACCTTCATATATATATATAATTATGTATAAGTTATCGTGTCACTTAACATCTAGGTTAAGTTGAATCGAAACTTACACGAATTTAATTCAATTTTAACTTCAAAATGTATCGTTTACTTTTGATACAAAATCTAAAATGTTAAATTAATGTATTTTAATGCACAGAACATATATATTTATTTTACAGCATTGTGAAATCCAAAGCGATGTTATATATTTAATAAAACCGAAGCTATTATATGTGTTCTATCATGAATTAGAAAACTGAAACAGTTATTTGTATTCTGAAACTCTTTAATTGTCTTTGCATAATATAGGTAAAAGCAATCTTCAATATTTACATAACAACTCTTTGGATTTCACAATGCTGTAAAATAAATATATACATGTTCTGTGCAAAAAATATTTATTACACATTTTCAAAAGTTAAAGCATCTACGGAATATAACATTTTGAAGGTAAAAATGAAATTAAATTTCATGTAAGTTTGATTTAACTTAACCTAGATGTTTAATGACACTATAACAAACATAAAATAATATAGTTATGTGAATATTTACAAATTATTTTTATTATTACATTGCGTCGTATGTGAATATGTTTTGTGCGTTACCATGGTAACGATGTTATTATATAATGGCAACCAAATACCTTACTAAGGGCCTGTTTCACAATGTATGGATAAAGTGCCAAATAGCTATGCAACACATAAATTTATTCGAAAGATAAAAGTTCCAAATAAGATACTTCGAATTTAATGACGTATAGCGCTATCTGACAGTCGTGAAACGCAAAAATACTATTTATCATACCAATAAGTAACAAATAGCTTATTTGGAACTCCCTTAAGATCAACGTTTTATAGTCAGTATAAGTTTATATGAACGCTTAGAGTAGTTTAGTGGTTTAAGCGAGACTCTCTTAACTCTGAAGTTATGTATTCGAATCACAAATTTCAAACGCAAAACACTTCACAAAAAGTATATAGGTACTTTTATTAGTACTAAAAGTTAACATGTATACCAACCATTTTTAAAATAAAATAATAAAGATCTGATGACGCAGTGTTGTACCGCTACTGGATTATTATTACTTGTCGATACTCCATCCCCATTGATTTATAACCACTCCAAACTCAATATCCCTTACATTATGATTGTATAAAAATCAGACCCTTTTCAATTCAGAATAAACGTAGCTGAGGTGAGATTAAAACATTCAAGTGCTGTCAAAGGTTACCAAAAAGGGACACTTTTATAAAGGTAGAATCACAAACACTTATTTCATCCCTTTGGTAAAACGACGAGCTTTCTTTTAAGAGGCTGTGACGGATAGGGTAGGTTTCGATTGCCTTTGTTTGATATATAGAATTTTTATTAGTTGGTTGCATGGCAAAGGAATTGATTTAATTAAAATATATTTTTGATTTAATAAACTCCAATGAATTCCGGTTAGCGTTGTGGTGTGCAGCCGCCTGGCAGTGTTGTATTTAACGAGCCTCTCTCATCCCTGGTCATAAGTTCGATCCCCGGCTATGTACCAATTGAATAAATCTAGGCATTTAACTCGTCCGGGAAACATCGTGGTTAAACTGGAGCATACAAGCTCAAAAAGTTGAAAGGTATGTGTCACAGAATATTGATCACTTACTGGCCTATTATAAATTAAGACAGTCAATAGAAATCTGAAAGCAGACCAAAAAGATTGTAGCAAAAGAACTGCCGACAAGTACTTGACAAGTTCCGGCAACGCACTCGCGAGCCCTCTGGCATTTGAGACTGTCCATAGGCGGAGGTATCGCTTAACATCAGATGAGCCTCCTAGCGGTTTTCGTCCTGTTCTATTAAAAAAAAGTAAGAAGCCAAGATTTAAAAAAAATATCTTTTAACACACTGATAAACTACCTAGATTAAAGAAAAATTAGTTAGATCCAGTTCATAACACTCATTTACAAACCATTCTAATTAGACAACGATAATTACTACCAACCCAGATATATCAACAATCCAATATATTCTGTCACGCATACATCGCTTGATATATGACAGCCTCAAAGCTAAAGGCTAAGACGAAGAGCAATGAAGTACGTAGCAAATTGATATCCCCATTTACCCCTACGTGTGAGCAGACTTAATCCGTACAAGAGAATTCAATTTAGTATATAAAGGATTCTTTATTACGTCATTTTGAATGCTATTGCTAAAAATCTCGGAGAGTTTGTGTCCCGTGTGTGTTATATGCTTCATAATCCATTTATTGAGCTTTTATGCAGCTTTTAAGCTACGCTTTAACTTTATAAAGTTTAATGGCCAAGAAAATTTGTTTATGAAAGCGACAGTGTATTTTAAAAATACAGTGATATGAATTTACAATAGTCGTTTAATATTTATTTAGGCTTAGTTATGTTTACGCAAGAGGCGGAGAGTTTATTACCAGTTCTTCTTTTCCGTTCTACGCCCTTAATTTGAGAACTGGCAGTAAATGTAAAATTATAAGCTTTTAATATATATTTCTTTTTTGACGTTCATAAGTGTACGTTACGTACGTACGTACGTATTACGTTACTTAAAAGAATAAATGATTTTTTGAATTTTGAATTTGCAACACATTAAAACCGATACAAAAAAGCTTTATTACATTATGTCAATAAATCTAAGCATTTTTACTTTTTTTCTCTCTTCTCTCTATACCATCTCCCTTGGACAAGCAGGTTCAAAATAAATGACTCAAATATAACAGTCTCTCCTCCAACTTCGATTTACTTCTCTTTCGAGCAGACACTCTTGGGTCATGGGGTTTAAATGCTCAGGCGCTCAGTAAAGGTTTTAGTTGGGGCCTGCTCGACAGTACTGGAGACCCCAGAGCTGGTCCTTTCCTCGTTCCACGAATAAGTATCGTAATAAAGCCAGGAGGGGCTGGCATAATGCCAACGTTGAAAGTACACTAGCACACAGACAAATAAAAATCAATTTGTTTTAATATTCTAATTATTATTAAAATTATTATTTTTTACTAAAGGTTTCAATCAATACACACCTTGATTGATGCATATGAGTAATTAGTATGTACGTACGCCTAAGAACGTGTAGGAAACTCGTTGAACATTTCGTTCAGTCACTTGTCTGACGGAACTTTAGCGACTTGATTGAATATCGATATTTAATAAAATGTCTAGAGATTCAATTAACTCTCTGATTTCAACTACTATACTATATATCTATGACGTGAAAAAGAATATTATGAAAATTACATATCTCACAGCGTTCATACATTAAATATAAACAGAGTGGTTTACATAGTGTACTTTTCGTATAATAGATTTTATGAGAGGAAGCGGACGTAATTTCTTTGTCTCGCGTTTTATACGCTTAGGAATATCAGTCTACGTTTAAACGTAGGCCGTAGCAAATTTTCGTAGACATTTTATTTTTTTAATTCACTTTGAAATTTTACGAATTTTAAAGTTTTTATAACGTTTAAAAGGAAATCCTTTAACTTGTACGACTTAATCTTAATTAAGGCTTTTCACGAAGTTATAAATTAATCCAAAAGGCCTTTGCACGAAACTGTAAAATTACGTTAATAGTGTACATTTAGAAAGATGTAGGCTTTTAAAACCTTCACTATAGGGATGAAAAGATATCAGCTAAGTAACAGGTCATACTCCGGTGGAACATACATGTCTAAAACATACAGGTCTTTGTCAACTATGATGGCAAATACAGAACAGTAACGTCCTACAGAACATTGACACTGTCGTCCCGCAGCAGATCAATCAACAGTAATTTCCATATTCCAGTCTGCAAACACCAACGTTGGAGTTCAGGAACCTTTCTTTCGGATCCTTGACAAATAAACACTTATCCTTGGTATATCGTAGGCTGATTAATTTAATAAAAATCTTTGTTAGGTACCTAATCCGCATGATTAAGCAAATAATTACTAGTAAATCTAAAATTTAACATAATTGTTATAGATAGTTTGTAACATATACTGAAGGTTTGTTGCTGTTTATCATCCGAGTTACTAATACCATTTACGTAAACTATTTAATACCTCCGACGACTACATAGTCGGGGATCTAATATTCTATTATCTATAAAATATATAAAAAAAAACATTGTAGACTAGAGAAACATTATGTGGTAAACTTTAATCAATAAATAATCTGATTAGTCGCAATGTTAGACACACTGACCGGCGTAGGTTTTGTCTAAATACATATTACTCTTGTATAAATTAAGTTGAGGTAAATGGGCAATACGTTTGCAAGACGTAAGAGTGAAGAGGGTTCACATTTGGCAGTGACACGGTTCGCCGTCCGTAATGAGATGTTTAATTGCTTATAAATTAAAATGGATACAAGTTACCCAAAAGCTGATATAGCTGATGCTTTGAAACAAGATGGCTGCTCCATAGGACAATCATAGAATCATAAAGCTTTGACAATTCAAATTGGTTGCTGATCTTATTTCACATAGTTTTTTATTGTATAATACTACAAACTTTAATTATTTTATTTTTATCTCACACACTATTTTATTGTTATTTTTTAATAAATACCTTTTGATTTATATTACTTTACGATTTCAGTATATGATATTGATGAGAATATTACTTGGTATATAGCCATTGGTACATCTCCGGGGATCAAACCTACAATCTTAATGATGAGAGTCGCACGCTGAAGCAATTTAGGGAAATACTCAGTAGATTTATAAGCCTCTAAGGACGACTATATGACTTATTAAACAATTTCTATAATTAATAATTTTGCAGAAAGCTTCTTTTGTGTTGAAAAATCATATAATATCCGCACTAAAACTAGCGAGTAATAAATGTGAAGAACGGGAACAATGAAATGCAATTTTGAACAGTTTTTCGCCTAAAGTGAGTTCTGATGAGATTTTATGATGAAATTTAAGCGTACATATACGAAGTTGTTTGTCTTTTGATAGTTTTAAATAACATTTTTAAAACTAAAGCGAAATATTTTTCGTTTTTGATATAAACATTTATTCCATTTTTCGAAAAAAATCACCGCAACTTTTAATTTCAATATCTTTATTTTGATTTTCACAAAACAAAATGAATATGATACATAATATTATTTAACTAAAACTTAACAATGTTTTACTACAGTTCAATTTTTATTCTCTTCATTCATTAAAAAACGAATTCTAACTTACGATATATTTGAAAGAAAAAAATACATGTCTTTAAATAAATAAACTGTACACATTTCAGGGGTTTCCTGACACCGTTGTCACTCAATATCCAAAACTACAAAATTTAACCACATTATAAAAATAATAATAAGACTTTTTATTTTTTGTTTTATAATAGTTGGTAGTTGTTATATTACAGTAACTAAAAAAAATTATTTTGTTAGCACGTTAGCTTAGATTATGCTAGTAATATCTATATATATATTATTTATTTATAAATTTACAGGAACTCCGATTTGGGTAAAAGTCTCTTCGTCGAAAAAACACATAATATCCATCCGTAATTTTTACCTACCTTTAAAATACACTTATCTTCTTGGAATCAAGCATCGGTCCCTTTTCAATTCGGCGGATTAGGAGTACGCAAGATTACAGTAGCTCTTCCAGCGTTTCTCTCATCTGCTCATAAATCTAGCAGTCTAGCAAAATCCTTAGGTCTTATTGTACAGACTACGAGATTGTGGGTTGTTCAGATGCGTTATATACGTGGTAAACATCCGTCCCCGGCTTGACTTTGCCTTTTAGCATCATCTTTGCAAAGATGAATTCCAAATTTGAAATATTTTGGAATTCATCACTCACTCCTCAACTTCCGCTAAGGAGTGCCCATGTACTCCCCTTCCAAAAATGTACTCGGCTTCCAAAAAAATTCAGGTCAACGACATCATCATGTCTGATCGATGACATCACCATTACATTTTATTCTTTAAAGACTAACAAGTAATACTTATAATGTATAAAGTTATAAGGATGATATTTGATTCAAATACAGGCTGAGTTCAAATAAATTTAAATATTTAACAACTCGATGGACAAGTTTGCGACTTGCGACAAAATTACTCCCATTTTAACAACAATAAGTCTGACAAAGTACTTTGAGGCGGAAAACTTTTGAAAACAATCGAGTTGAAACATATATTTCCTGAAAGCACGAGTAATGCAACCGAAGGCTGGCGACGCGCCAAAAGCCTCATTTTATTGTTTTGACACTCAATTCGCATGTTATATACGTCGTTAGACAATTCTCTAAAATCGTTTCAGTGACAAACTGTTCCATTTGAATCAATCAACTGTTTAGTTTACACTACGATTTATAGGAAATAGTCAAAAAGTTGAGAAACTTTGTAATTGGTCAGATATAATGGTGGATCTGTCGCGTGAGACAAGAGATGCTCGTCATCAATCACCATCAAACGAAACGCGCCATTTTCCGTCTTTTATTTTATACTCCGTAGAAGTAAATTAAGGTATCAAGTCGTTTGTATGTGTTTTTTGGTGAATAAAATAATTATTGAGTATTTATTTATTTATCTGTTTTGCCATAATTTTTTTAAAATTTAACCAAATTTTAAAATTAAAATATGTTGCAATTTGACTTTTGACTAATACGAAGAACAAAGAAAGACAATTTACTACTATAGAAATCGTAATTAAAACCATAAAATAACAATCAAATGTATTGTATTTCAATTTTTTTTAACTTACATAGTAATAATAACAATAACTTCTTCATTTCAGATTATATATTTTCTTTATTTATATATTATGTGGTGGTTGATCCTTTATTCTCGTTATACTGTTCCCGCGATAAAACCGCGAAGGGGAAACCGAAAATGCTGGAATATTCCTAAAATCAGCCAGTTTTCTTAATGATATAATATTTAATGACTGTGCAATGGTGTTTGAATTCGATAATGCACAGATAAATAAAAAAAAGGTATATAAAAAGGTATTATAACACAAATTAGTGAAAAAGTCGCATGTGCAATATGTAGCAGATTGTTTTCCTAGAAAACAATCATTGCAAAAACATTTAGAAACTATCTGCAATAATCTGGAGATATATAGACAACAAGAGAATCATTTATTTATTTACAAACTGTAACGAACAACAAGAAAGGAAGAATGCGATTCGCGGGTTTTACTTTTACAGAAACTTTTTTGATCTGGTCCATGTGAGGTGTATTTTTGTCAGCCAGTAACATTTTCACACAATGTTCGTTATCGATCTCTTTGGTGATTGAAATATTTACTAACAATATCCACGTTCCAAATTCAAATTAATTCCATTCCCTGAATTAGTAAATATTATATGAATAATCTACGAAAAGCAATCAAATACAAACAACGTGCACAAAATCAAGATATTTTTATTCTATGAAATAAGAAACAAAAATAAATATTCAACCATTGCTACGTAACAATAAAAAAGTATGAATAGCAAATGCGCGGGAAGCACTATTCGAAATTTGAATTTCAAACGGCACAACAGGAATCGACGCTGATGGAAAAAAGATGGCCGCCATTGAAACGAAAAAACAAAAGAATTCTTATCCCGAATAGCCAGCTATAAAAGGATTCCAACAATGACTAGGGGTGAAATGGACGTCTGTAATCAGGAGTATGCTGAAAACAATAAGAAGATTTACGTATTGAAGTCTGGCTAAAGCTATTTGAAGTTTAAAGTTCGAATTTAGGTCAACGGAGTTTTATGGTGCAAATGCTAGTTAATGTTGTTGTGATTCCTGTGGTAAATAGTGATACGACTGTTTCAGTTTTAACGTTGATTTCAAAGGTATTATTTCACCATAGTATTGAGGCTAGTAATAACAATATTTTTGGGTCCCACCAGCGCAGTGAGTGGGTACACCACAGCAATACTCGAGCCAGCTGAGTGAATAAAAACATTCTTGGGATAACTTTACATTTAATATTTATATGTTATGGTTATTATTTATAGCTTTTAATTTTGTTAACAGAAGCTTTAAGGTTCTATCAAAAATGAAGGTATTTTTATTTTCCTTCTATGAGCAAACTAGCCAACGGGACGCCCTAAATGAGCAGTCATCGCAGTCCATGGCGACAAACTTTTAGGGGAGTGCGCTGCCGGCCTTTGAGGGAGGAGTACACTTTAACTTTGAATAGGAGGTCATATCTCTCAGGGAATACCCAAATCGGGAGTTGAATCTCGATTTTGTGGTGTAAGTTGCGTGTCATTACCGCAATTCAAAAATATAATATATATATTTCATAATAATAAAAATATACCTCAAATAAAATAATAGTCTTATAATATTTCAATTGAATTCGTTTAAGAATCGAAATATACCTATGTTTATATTCCTTTAAAATGTCGTAATAACGTCTACAAAGAAAGTATTTGAAGGTTCACCAAATATTAGCTGAAGCCAAACAGACCTCTGCGGGTCATCAATATTTTATTCCGAACTCAATTGACATTGTTTTGTTCTTTTGGTTTTGTGGATCAAACCTTATATTATATTGGCTTGTAAATCATGGGGCATGGAGCCGACAGATCTGTTTTTATAACAAAGCTAATACTGCATTTTGAGCGCGACATAGCATTTTATGCTGTATTCAAAGACAGAATAGACTAGAGGGATAGAATTGTATACATCATAATTAATTACGCTTGATATAACAAACCAACATATTTATATGGATCACCTACAATAAAGTTAATACACAAATGGGATACTTATTAAAAATATTTCTGAAGGCTTTGTTTATGTGTAAAAGAATTTAAGATACTAAGGGCCTGTTTCATAATGTCCGGATAAGTTCCAAATAAGCTATTTATTACGTTAAATAGTAAAATTTCCTTGGAAATTAAAACTCATTAGCTTTCCCGGGCTAAGTCTACCATTCTTCTATTCTACTTTCCAAGAATATGTTTCACCTACACCTTAATATGTAAATCTCTATATTTATTGATGACAATCCTTGCAGTAGTGTTTAACGCCCGAACCCAATGAATAATTCACAATCTCAGCTTGAAAACAATCTGAACTGACAGTCGATCGATCCTTTATCTATCCATCTATATGCATCCTAATAAGTGAACCCTACAAAGACAACCAATTTTTGGCGACGGTTAGAATGCAATCTCTTCGCTTTTTCGCACTTATAAACCGTACAAATAATATTAAAATATACAGTCTATGTTTAAAACATATCAAATAGCTTGATAATTATATTAAAAATTGGTGTAAGTTAAAATCTTAAATACATCCACATACACCTACCATGGATAGCTTGTATCGACAAATCGCTATTATAATTCGTCGCTAGGTTATTGGCACACTTTCATGAATATTTGGATTAAGATGTCGATCTCAGATGGTCAAAAATAGACTGAGATAGGTAATTGGCTTTTTGCGGTGTATTACGAAAACAGACACAACAAGCCTTTGTTTTAATATGATGTAATAGTTTTTTTTATAAATATCATGATTCTCGACATATTTATACCGTATAGTATTCCATCCAAACAAATAAATTCTAGTAGGACGGAGTCTTAACTTGAATTAATCGTAATTAAATCTTATCATGGACCCTTCCCAGTTACGAACAACGTATCGAATACAAAATCTTCCAAAGTAAAGTAATAAAGCTCCGTATCAGTGCATTGGGGCATGAGGCATACTTTTATATTAAGAAAAGAGAGTTATTCTCATATTTGGGGTTAGATTCCTGTATCTGTTTTGTGATAACCTTAATTTCGTAACTATGGGATCTGGCCAGTAAGCCTATATATACCGTAGTGCCTGACATATGCCGTATATTATTAGATCTAAGGCGGTTTCATCCTGTACATCATGTATTGGTTAGAAACGGATATTTTAGGTAAAGAGTCCTGGTTCTATTTCCAAAACGAGTCGTACTGCTACGGGTCGTATTAGAAGCGTGTTACAGCCGTTATACAGAATCCTCTACTTGAACTATAAGTGGCAGTAAGTAATAAAAATATTCCCTTTTACGTATAATCAAATCCATTACAGGTGTGTTGTCGAAATAGCTTGTATCAAGACTTTAATTAAAAAAACATTTTTGGCCAATAAACATTTACCCTTTGAATGTGGCTCGAAACTTAGCCACTTATAAAAGTTATTATAATTTATTGAAATAGGCCATTAGAACTCGTAAAATTACCAACTCTTTAACGCCTCTTTGTTCTGCACTGTCACGAGGTCGTTACCGTAAAGGGCAGCTATAGGCCGCA
Source organism: Pieris rapae (assembly GCF_905147795.1). Classification (NCBI taxonomy): domain Eukaryota; kingdom Metazoa; phylum Arthropoda; class Insecta; order Lepidoptera; family Pieridae; genus Pieris; species Pieris rapae. The sequence continues at coordinate 788,930 of NC_059529.1, read as the reverse complement.
TTAGTATGCTACACCGGCAAGGCCGACCGCATTGCATTTGTAAGCGATACTTAGATTCGCTATTGTGTACCTCTCATACACGAGCCATAAGCTATAATAGTTATTAACTACAATTATTCCTTTAATGTTAATTTAAATATAAAGATATATGTTTTTAAATGTATTTTTATTTATTTACTAACACTTCATTGCAGTAACATAATTGATATAATTGAATGAAATGAGCGCTTATCGCTTTTAAGCAATCTCTTCCAAGAAAAAAATTTAAATAAGGAAAGCCAGAAGTGAAAAAATATATAGGACAAGGTTATTTAAATAAATCTAATGGAATAAAGCAAAGCAATTAAAACTTATGTAAACAGTGTTCAAGACAATGTTAAAAAAAGGCATAGATTTAAAAATAACACGCAGATCTAACGAATAGTTTTATATTAAAAGTAAAATATAATGTTTAATCTCAGAGTCTAAGTTCTCCTTTGTTACATATCAATTGTTTGGTATTTTGTATTGGCTTTGATGCTTGGACTATAAAAGAAAGTGCCCGGTGCTGGATTGATTAATGAAAACTATTGAAAATTTTCTTCTTATTCGCTACGCTCTTGACAGCGCGGTCGTGATCGCTATGTGGTCATAGAAGGCGCAGATGTGATGCGGTTCACGACGTTCCGCCATATTTTCGGGGCGGTTGTCGCCCGGGCCCGGCGGGAGACGCCAAACCTTTAAGTTAATAATGTCCCTTTTTAAAAAGAGGAAGTTTCGGCACTGCTCCACTGCTTAGTTCGGTCATATATCTGATTGCGTGCCTGATAGGCTAGGATGTAGGGGACACTGTTTATATAAAAAAAAATTAAGTAAACCTAATAATAAAGGGACTTTAACTAAATCTCCTATGTGAAAGTAATTTAAAAGTAGAGTAAATGAGAGAGACCGCGTCCAAAGTATCGCTTCATTGTCCAACTTCTTTTTTTTTATAGCAAAAAATCAGGGATGTTCTGTTTCGAGTAGCAAAACAAACTCTGTTTTCCCGAAATATAAACTTTTAGTTTATTAGCCCAAACGCTGCGGTAAGCACCCAATAAGTAAGGTCTCATGTGAACGAAATTTATAGTTTAGAAACCAGAAATAAACCTCTAAAAGCAAGTATTTACGAGCGACATTAAATTCTCGACAACAACGCAATTTAACATTCGGGAGATCAATTAATTTTGGCGGTTATAAATATCTGTGCTGTTGGAATATAATTGGATTTTTATATTAAAAAAAAACAAAACAAAGCAATACATTTTGTTATTCCCGAAAGAAATATTGTATAATTATTTTAAAAATATTTTACGGAAGAAACCATAATTTATTTAGAAACTCTACTTAATTGTAAAAATGAAATAAGGCAAACACGCAGAAGGAGCACCACATGTTAAGTGATACCGATGCTCATGGGCAATCTCAATGCCAGAGGGTTTGCATTGCCGGCCTTTTAAGAGTTGATACGCTCTTTTCTTGAAGGACTCTATGTTGAATAGGTTCGGTAATTCTTTAGTAGGTAGCTGGTTCCACATAGTGGTGGTGCGCGGCAAAAACTGCCTGGAAAAACGCGCAGTTGTGGAACGGCGGACGTCGAGGTGATACCGGTGGAATTTCGGATTCTGCCTCGACGTCCGATATTGAAACTCAGTTGCAGGTATAGATCAGAACATCTCCTCTAAATACTATTCATGGTAAATGTGGCAGAAGACGCAGAGCGAGCCTTTGTTTGGTTTGTCATCGACGAATCCTTTATGACCAATAAAACACATTTAAATTCTTTAATCGGAGATTTATTTTACCAATAATCATTATTTAAACATCTGTACTTGGATTATAATTATACATGATGGTATCCAAAATATTTCCCCAGTTCGTAAATAAAACTAAAAATCCGATTCAAAACATTTTTAATGATTAAGGATAACCAGAAATGTGACCTTTGAGGTCAATGCTCTCCGATTTCGTCAATAAACATAAGACTTTATTGTAACTAGTTTTAGAAATGTTTTTATTATTAATTTTGTTAGACAACAGAGAATTATTAAAACATTGAATCTAAACATACATTACTGCAGAGTAAAAAACTAATTATTCGGGAGGTACAGAGGCCGAAGCCTTAATTCCAAAGGGAGAAAATATAAGTTATATAGATATTATTCAAATAAAGTTATTTGTTTAAAAGGTAAAAAAATTCATATTGTCAAAAGATTAATAGAATCTAATTGACGTTTATTGTATTTTTTGAATGTAACAGGCGGCAAACGGGTCGGACACCGCCGCCCATAGACACACTTTTCCAGAGTCACCCTGCTAGCCTTGTAACAATTTCTCTCTATCCTCTTCTCTTGAAGAGCTATAAGCCGTGCGTGCGCGGCAGAAACTGCTTGCTGCAGAAACGGGTGGAATTGAAAATCAATGGTTTTTCGAAGTACGCATAGCATATCAGCACTCCATAGAAAAATCTACCCGTTTAGACACTAGCCTACTTGCCTACAAACAGATGCCCAGAGAACTAAAATGCTATTGAATTATTTTTATCAAAATCATAATCATTTTGGCTTATCTTAAATTAGTTCAATCATCTTAGATAGATGTCAACGCCCCAAAGCTAATAAAAACAGAATTTGCAATGCAAAATTAGTATCAGCATAAATTATAGCAATAAAATCGATAGCGTGTGGATCATCTTGAATTAAATTAATTTTATCCTTAACGAACACCGGATGGATTGGAATTATACTTTTGTTCACGCTTTATGAGGATTCTGAACCTTTGAATGTTTTTGAGACTATTTTTCAGGTCCCTGTATAATTATTTTACGAAAATATTTTAAATTCTAGAGGTTTTTATTTTATACAAAACGTAATTGTTTATACCAGGTAAACACAGATCTTTGTTCTTGTGTACTAGCGGCGAGCCCCAACTCGCTGTATCGATCAAATGACCCTTACAGGTCATACCATCATCATGCACTGCGGCTTGCCTTAGCCGGGAGGATGGAGGAAATTAGTGGCGAAACGAACGCGACCTTCATAAATATCCTTTGATATAGTATTTGTTATATTTTTGTAATAAATGAACATAAATTATGGCCATTATAGAAAATATTTCTCTTAAACGCATTGCTTAATTAATCTCAAAATTAAGATAGGTACTTATCCTACGGTGTAAAGTGATTTGCCCATATGGCCTTACAACTCGGGGATCAATGGTTCAATTGCCGGAATAAAATATTATGAATCAAAATGTTTATTTCAGTCTTCATTGCGAATTCAGTACAATACTAATAATGAAATAATAAGATTGAGAATGGCCTTATCGCATTAAAACGATCACTTCAAAGCAAGATTATAGGGGACATTTGCTAAGTAAAACAGATATATTTAAAAACACAGAAAAACAAATATAGATAATAAAAGGACACATCAAGATTAATCCAGTGACTACCTTAGTCACAATAACATCATCAAAATACTTATTTATTTATTTATTTTATTTTTATATATAAATATTTTTATTATCCTTTCAGACATGTATGTACTTCTGTTCATGTTCTTATTTTCTTCCTTTGTTTATTCATTGATTTTATTCATTATGACACACTTATAAATTATATAAGGGATGCCGTAGACAAGTAATAATTATGAATAACAAGACTAGTTATTAAATCTTACATTTAGAAAAATACATTTAGAAAACTGACAGCGCAGAGTTAGTTAGACACCAATATTTGTAATAATTATTATCTAAAAAATAAATATACAACGATTTAATCGTTAGGCTTCTTTTTCTTGTATTTATAACATCTGAAGTGATGTTCCCCGCGTTAATTTCAAACTTATGATCTAGGTACTCACCCACGCTATAAAAGCACCTTGCCTTTATATTTTTTTACAAAATAAGTTTTAATTACGGGTCACCCCTATATAATATATATAAATTACATATATCTACACAGAATGCTTAATTTAGTCTATCACTATACGAAATAAATCAAACCTTTTAGTTCACTGAGCGGACAAAAAATTATTTCCATGCATAACATATATATAATATAAATAAATATGAATCAAAAATATGTTGCTAAGCTCAAAAGTTAAAGACAGCTCGACCAAGACGAGTAATGTTTTTTCAATTTATTCCTTGACCTCTGTGGAAGGTTTTTATGGAGGAAATATTTTTAAAAAATCTAAATATTTATCCGGAACGAAAACCTTACTATAATTTATTATTATACTTAGGTTTTTGTTCCGCAAAAGTGAACAATCTCTAATGACATAGCAAATGTTTCATATTATGTTAATTTTATCCGCGCACCACCACTTTGTGGAACCAGCTGCCCACTGAAGTATTTCCGAACCAATTCGACTTAGGGTCCTTCAAGAAAAGAGCGTACCAATTCCTAAAAGGCTGGCACCGCAATCTTTTTTTACGAATGGGCGGCGGTATCACTTAATATCAGGTGAGCCTCCTGACCGTTTGTTCTATAAAAAAATAATAAAAAAATGTGTGAATACAAGCTATTAAATATATGAAGTTCGCGGTGGCAATATATGTATCATCCGAGATCAGACGAATCAAAAAAACAATAGCTTTATGTTAATTCATTTTTATCCTATAAAACTAGCAGAAAACTATTAAACCGACAAAATGCAACCCAATTCAATGTAGACATAAATAAAATTTTATAATCCATCCGTTGTTTTTGTCGAATTTCTTTGCGAACGTTTTAATTAAAAGTCTAGGTGCAGCAAAAAGCACATTCGTCAAGGCTCGCTTGCTTTAAAACACCTTTTTATTTCCGCGAAAATTTCTCACAACCAAACGATTTTACGTTTTAACAGTTTTACGGATGATCGGTTTTCCTTTGAGTGGGAAATGGAAAAACGTAGTTAAAGCGTAGGTTCATTTATATACGCCAATTATTTAGGTTTAATTTATGTAATACTTTCGGGAAGTAAATGAAATTATTCTGATGTGTTTTGTTCGCGTGGAAACATGAGCGGTTTTGTCATAAATTTTCTCTGCAGAAAAACTAACTTATTTAACACTAATATGCAATTTAAAACTATTATTTACTAAAATTATTTTATTATTGTTTATTACTTAATATGTCATATGGAACATAGTTTAATGGTTGCAGCTCCTTACAAACATTGTGTTAAAGAAAAAACAAGGCGATTAAAAAGAGTGGCGGAGAGTTTATTGCCAGTTCTTCTCTTCCGTTCTACGCCCATGATTTGAAAACTGGCAGTAAATACAAAATTAGAAGCATTTAATGTATATTTATTTTTTCTTTGTTCATAAATTTTCATTATGTTACCTACATGAATAAATGAATTTTGAAAAAAGGATATGTAACATGAGAAAGTGTCCAATAACGCCCGAACCCAATAAATAATCCACAAGCTCAGATTAAAAACAATCTGTGTTTAAACCGTGACAGTCGATTGATCTCCTATCTGCATTCCAATAACCAAACCCTATGAAGACAATCCATTTTTGGCGACGGATGGAATGCAATATCTTCGCTCTTTACACTTATATTTGATAACCAATATAAACCAAATACATAAAGTAACTAAAATATCTAATATTAAAATATACATGTCTATGTTTAAAACATATCAAATAGATTTTAAATTATTTTAAAAACTACTGTTTAAAGTTAAAATATTAGGACAGGATATTGGCACAGTTGAACTGTCATTTTCATACAAAAGTCTATCCACATACCTACATTAATCCGACCTACATGTAAAGCAAGCTATCGACAGATGGCTATTACAATGCGTCGATTTATTATTGGCACACATTTATCAATATTTGGATTAGGATAGACATCCTAATCGAGATAGACATCTCAGATCTCACTACTCTTAAAAACCTAAGGTTATAATAAAATAGTTATTATAGATACATATGTGTTATATAACATTATATACACAAAATTGAAATAAAGCCCTTGTACTCGTGCAACTAATAATAATCAATATTGCATGTGACCTTAGATTATCTCAGATGAAATCGTCTTTAATGGATATCAATTTACATTATATTTACATATATATCTATATGAAATCTGTGGCGCGTTAACTTTTAATTAATATAATGTTTACCTTATACAATTTATGCTAAGCCTGGCAAGGAAATTTTCAGATCTTGATTCAATGTTAGAATAGATCCAATAATGAATGTTATTAAAGATCCTTAACACTTACGGGCTATGTCAAATATTTAAAATATATCTACGACAAAGAGTGTGATCTACGGTCGTAGGTTCGATCACCGGCTGTGATCCAATTTACTTCTTCTCTTAGCTCCTTACAAACGTTGTGTAAAAGAAAAAACTTGGCGATTAAAAAGACTGGCGGAGAGTTTATTACCAGTTCTTCTCTTCCGTTTTACGCCCTTGATTTCAGAACTAGCAGTAAATGTAAAATTAGAAGCATTTAATGTATATTTATTTTTTTGACGTTCATAAGTGTACATTAACTTACCTACATGAATAAATGATTTTGATATTTTTTTATATAGAACAGGGGGCAAACGAGCAGGAGCCTTGATTTCTTCTCTGAAATCTGGGGCCCACACGTAAAACCATTGCAGCACCACTGATGTTTCTTTAATATATGACAGAGCATAGTGGTTATATCACCTCCACGTCCGTTGTTCCACAGCCGGCTGATGTAGTTCCGTACGAATTTGACTTACGGGAATTGGTAAAAAACTGACAACGCTTGCAAGCCCTCAAACATTGACTGTCTACGGGCATGTTTTAACATCAGGTGAGCCTGGTTGAAGTTTATACGCTGAATTCGTTACGGTAAAGAAATACTCTTGTTAATTTTTATAGCAACCTTTATCAAATTAATCAAATATCTCATTAGTATTATTCTTAGTTTTACACCGTGACCGACCTGTCATTGAATTGTAATAACACGGAAGACGATGCCACTTGCATGAGAATCAATTTGTTATTAATTGTATATAAACAATGGATGTCTTGATTGAGTGTCGGAAGTGTTGGGAATTTCAAACTTAAATATGTATTTCGTTGCAGGGGATACAGTTTTTCTGTATTAAATTTATTTATTTTTAAGCTTGCCAACGGGTGCACTGATACGTTTGTACAAGGAAAACAAAATACAATATTTTGTGCACTTATAGGGAAACCAAACATACACGAAGAGATAAAGAAAATACAAGAATTGAAAGGTTTTCAATGTATGATGGTACCAACTGTCCAGACCTGGCTTGTTTATCAGAATGCTCAATCTGAATATTGGTGAGTTGCAACTACGAGAGCCAAACACAAAATTATTATCCGAAAATCAAAACTGTGATCTACAAGCTATATATCCTACGCTTTAGAAGTATAACTTCACATTTCTGAGGTCGTAGGTTCGATCCCTGGCTGTGCACCAATGGACTTTCTCCCTATTATATAAAATTTTTCGTATTTAATATACGCTCGAATGACGAAGAAAATAGAAAACCGGCCTGTTATAGACCGAAAACATCGATGGCGTGTCAGACACAGAGGCCTGATCACCTAGTTGGCTATTAGATTGACCAATGATCATAAAACACATACAGAAAATTGAGGCTCAGATACACTAGATAGACGCACTACTAAATTACTTATCAGAAGATTACCACTGGGTGAAGTAATTATATTTTCCCCATTTAAGGAGATGAGAAAATTTTTGCAAATTGCACCCTAACGTCCACATCATGAGTTAATAATGTTCACCAAGTCTAAAAAAATATCATGGTTATCAATGCGAGGTAAAAGCGAGGAAAGGTGTCATTAAAACCTCTAAAATACCAAGAAAAACAACATGGAATATCTTAACGAAATAACTTCAGTGTTCGTAAAATATCATTAATAATGATAAATGAATTGCCGGCTCGTTAATGAACAACTCGACTGAATAAAATATGATCTTAGCAATAGGATTCATTTGTAGCTAATTTTGTTAGCTAGGTGAAAACTTCGTATATTGAGTTATGCGGGCTTTTACTAAGAGAGAGAAGCTTTAATCTTTTCTTTTTTTATAGAACAGCGGGCAAACGAGCAGGAGGCTCACCTGATGTTAAATGATACTGCCCATTGACACTCTCAAGTCCAGAAGGCTCGCGAGTGCGTTGCCGGCCTTTTAATAATTGTTACGCTCTTTTCTTGAAGGACCTTAAGTCGAATTGGTTCGCGAATAGCTGGTTCCACAAAGTGGTGGTGGTACCTTTCGTAAATCCACCTTTATTATTCCTATTATGTTTAGTATATAGTCTTTGCGTATATTATGTTTAGTATTATTGCTTTTATATAATTGATAAGCTAATCTCCCAAGACAATCGCTATGGAAGTACACACAATAGAATCACGATTGCCATGCGAACCGCCTAGCCAGCGGCGCCGCGCCGCGTCCGGGGCGAGCGGTGGGAAATGGACTACCGGCCATGTTGGAGTTAGAGACCAGGCTCCACGTGGAGATAATGCTACTGGAAACTCCGTAAAGTTGCGAAAAATCCAGAGAATAGGCACGTGGAATGTTCGCGGGTTGCTAAAAACCGGTAAACTTAACATCGTGGAAAGGGAAGTCACTAGATGTGGTTTATCCATTTGCGGTCTAACAGAAACGCACTGGAGAAAAAATGGGCACTTCTTTACCGACGCCCATGCTGTTTACTTTTCCAGTAGCGATGACAGTAGCCGAAACGGAGTAGCGATTCTTATTCCTAAGCATGAGAATAAAAGTGTGATAGGGTATGAGGCAGTTAGCGACCGCATTATATCTATGAAGCTCAAAGCCTCACCTGTAAACTTAAATCTAATACAGGCATATGCCCCTACTAGTGAAGCTCCACCCCTCGTACTGGAGAGTTTTTACCAAGATTTACAAACAACAATTGCCAAAATCCCCAATAGAGAATTACTTATAATAATGGGTGATTTTAACTCAAAAATTGGCGCAAACTCTGCCCAGTACAGCAAATGTGTAGGAAACTTCGGACTTGGGGTACGTAACGAAAGAGGTGAAAGATTCATGCAGTTCGCAGACGAGAACAACATGGTAGTGGTAAACAGTCTATTCCAACACCATCCCCGTAGACTGTTCACCTGGACATCACCTGGAGGTGGAGCCAAAAACCAGATTGACTACATACTAATAAGATCACGTTGGCGCACCTCCATTCTTAATGCCCACACGCTCCCTGGGGCTGATTGCGGTTCCGATCACCAACTCGTCATCGCAAAGATGAGGTTGAAGCTCAAGGCCACTCGATCCTCCAAGATGACAAGACGGATTGAAATAGCAGATAACGAGAAATTCACTACATCCATTGAACGGAATTGGCAAGATTGGAACGTTGTGAGTCGCAATGAAGCAACACCAGACACGCTATGGAATAAGGCTAAACAACTCATCTAAAATGCAGTCACTGAGTCTAATCCGAGATCAGAAACACGCAAACGTCAACACTGGATGACCGACAGTACCCTTGCCCTTATAGAAGAGAGACGCCTAAAGAAAGCCGCAGGAGCAGACATAAGAGAGTTGAATCAACTGTCTGCTAACATACAAGCCTGCTGCAGGCGAGACCACAATTCCCACCTTCGTAGCATTTGTGACGAACTTGAAAAACATGCTATGAAGCACGAGTCTAGAGACCTTTACCATAAAATTCGTCTTATTACTAAAACTCTACCTGCTAAAACCTGGGCTATCGAAAACGACAAAAATGAAGTGGTAACAGAACTCGAACAAATCTCTGAAACGTGGAGGACCTATTGTCAATCATTGTTCCTGGATCCGCAGTCGCGACTGTCTATAAGCACAGAACCAGAGCCAGATAATTTGGAACCAGACATCCTTCTGTCCGAAGTAAGAGCTGCCATAAAACACCTGAAAAGCAAAAAAGCAACTGGTAGAGATGCAATTCCTATAGAGACAATTAAAGCCTTAGGAGAACGTGGCGACCAGATGTTTCATCTCATCTGCAATAAGGTGTGGCAGACAGGAGTTTGGCCTACGGAATGGACACACACCATATTTACACCCCTGCATAAGAGGGGCTCAACGAGGAAATGTAACAATTACCGCCTCATTGCTCTAATACCACACGCTAGCAAAATATTGCTGCATATCCTCAACGAGCGCTTGAAAACCTATCTCTCTGGGGAGATCGCTCCGGAACAAGCAGGTTTTGTCAGGGGAAAAGGCACTCGGGAACAAATCCTCATTTTACGCCAGATTATAGAGAAGTCAAGAGAATTTAACAAGCCCATATTCATTTGCTTTGTTGATTTCTCAAAAGCATTCGATTCAGTGAAATGGCCGGTGTTGTGGAAGACCCTGCTAGATATGGGCACACCGAAACATCTTGTGCACCTTTTAAGACGGCTCTATGAAGAAGGTACAGCTTCAGTTCGCACAGATGATGTTCTATCAGGTGATTTCCATCCCAGTGCCGGAGTACGCCAGGGGTGTATAATATCACCGCTCTTATTCAATGTGTACACAGAGCTAATAATGCGGATCACTTTGGAGGACTGGACAGACGGTGTAACAATTGGTGGATACAGGATTGCGAACTTGCGTTACGCAGATGATACGACTTTGTTTGCATCCAGTTCGCAATACTTGGAAGAGCTTTTGTTAAAGATGGAGCGAGTGAGTCGTGAATTTGGCCTCAGGATAAATCGTAGCAAAACCAAGGTGATGATTGTTGACCGTGCCGGAAATAATTCGCCTCAAGTGGCTCAAGTCGCGAAATGCAACGTGGTCCAATCGTACATTTATCTTGGGGCTCAGATTTCGAGCAATGGCGGCTGCATCGACGAGATCAAACGTCGGATGGGCATCACGAGAACGGCGATGGACAAGATGCAGAAAATATGGGGAAACAGAGATATAACAAAAGCCACGAAGACCAGGCTCGTGAAGGCACTCATATTCCCCATATTTCTGTACGCAGCCGAAACGTGGACCTTGCGAGATGTGGAAAGGCAGAAAATAGACGCTCTCGAAATGTGGTGCTGGAGAAGGATGCTTGGGGTATCGTGGACCGAGTTTCGTACAAACGTCTCGATACTTCAAGAACTCGGTGTTAAGCAGCGTCTATTTTCAACAGTACAATCTCGCATCCTTACATTCTTCGGTCACGTATCTCGGCGTGGCGATCAGTCCTTAGAACGCCTTGTCGTCCAGGGGAAGGTGGAAGGCGCTAGACCGCGCGGCAGGTCACCTACACGCTGGACTGATCAGATTAAGTCCGCCGTAGGAGAAACACTGAATCAGTGCAGCAGGATGACCTCCAATAGGCAGCGGTGGCGCAGCGTCGTGAAGCGCATTACATCTGCGCCTTCTACTTCTACTACATAGCGATCACGACCGCTCTGCCAAGAGCGAAACGAATGAGAAGAAGATAATTGATATTAGCTGTAGAATTACGAAATAAATAGATAGCATCGGAGTTTTTCCAGAAGCTGTATAAAACAAGTGAATAAAACGAATATTAGCCACGAAGCCTACAAAGGAGGACCATCGTAAAAGGCACGATAAAATTTACAACTCATATGATATATTGTTGGTTTTATCGTCCATTAACAACGTTTTGACGAACCTTGGACATCACATTCATATTTAACATTGTAGTTTATATAGCTTTCAAGCGTGCAGTTAAGATAAAAGATGATTTTGTAATATTTTGGGATTTCAGATTGAAGTAACGATATTTTTTTAATAATTTATTTACTCTTCTTTACATTGATAAGTCTACAAGGTTACATAGGTATATATTTTTGGTATTTTTTATTTGATAATACTACAAAGTGTAATTATTTTATATTTATCTCACACATGTATAATAATAGGCAAGTTAAGTTAGGTATTTATTTATTTATTTGAAAATTTCCAGTGATTTCTTCCAGGCAACCACTTAAAATCTTTAAAAATTAATAATAAAAAACATATACAAATTTAGCGATTTTATGTATTACTTATCTGTGAAACCTAGATATAGAAAACAAATTAGCATCACCTATTTAAAGTCTTTAGAGGACATAACCGGTTGCTTCATCTTGCCGTTTCTAGTTCAATATCACAATTTAAACGCATATTTTGACCTTTACTTTATTCATTAATAAGGACAAAAAATGCGTACCTTTTAGTACAAGGATTACGATTTTTATTTCTTATTGCGTCTTGAATGTGAATAGTTCCTAGGCTTGTGTTTTTATTTAATCTTGCGTTAAGATAGCCTGACAGTCCTGCATTGATAATCTGTGGCTAAAAAAAACGATGTACTTTTGTCGATATCATTAGAGATGATTGGGCAGTACAACTAAACGCTGTTGGGAGTTCAAGAGTACTGATGCTGGTTCAAAATCTCATTATAGGGCCTGTTGAGTTATGTATTATATTTTCCTGTAAAGGGGTTTTTATAATTAACTATAGATGGACCAATAAAGTTTAAATTGACCAATTAAATTTCACAAACTGCCTTAATAGCCAATAAAGGTTTTCATTAATGCAAATAAATTAATATTAATTATTAATAAAAGGTACAACTCAGCGATGTTTAATGACCGATATTAACAATTGGCTTAACTAACTTTTAATGAACGACGTGTGCGACCACGACAAAGTGCCTATATTTTGTATTGAAAATATATGATTTTTCTCAACAAACAAAATAATTCTCAACTATTTGTAAACCAACAACAAAACACCACAAAATACTTCATTGTAAGATAATTACTAAACCTGATTTCCCAATAATGTCAAGTTCACACGAAACAGGTTTTAATTGAGTGGCAATATAGCATCTATGCATTTGATTGACCCTGCCTTCACACGAAAACAAATGCGCGGGAAAATGACCACTGACATTTTAATGACAGTTGACGTTAATTATAAAGATTATTGTTTCACAAACAAAAGAATATTTAATTCGCATGTTAAGGGCGAATAAAAAAAAATACTTAGTAATATTTCTGAGTGTGGAGAAGATATTGGTGACCTCGACCATATTTTCTTTTCTTGTTAATATGCACCTCCTTTCTAAATTCCTTACAGTTACTTCATGTTCCGTTTTGGACTAAAATCTTTTGCCATTTGGATTATCCTTTATTGTATTATAATGTATTGTATGTGTATCATCTTTCATAATAAAAATAATAATATTAAGATTTAATATTTATGTAAATATTATTTTTTTAACTAGCTTATCCTTTTGTTTCATTTTGAAGTGTTTCTTTAATTTTTCTCCTATTTAGTTTTCCTACCTTTTACTTGTAACTGGCATAAAGTTAAATAAAAAAAAACCTACCTCGTTTGGAGAATCCTACCAAGTTTTAAAAAAATGTTTTACTTCAAGTACGAATTGCGATGTTTTTATAATAAATGTCACAGAGGCCGGCAAAGACCTGCATTTTGCTGACCTTTTTTAGTTATGATTACTCTTTTCAACTTCCACTAAAAACATCCTCAATGTTACCCAGTTTCATACTAATCTTCCAGCCTCACCTACAGTCTGGACAAAGTCAACCGAATCGGCAACAGAAATATGGCCTCCATCACATTATATGATTTAAATCTTAATCTGTAGTTTAAACAAAAGAATTGTTCGCATGCCGGGACGTCGTTATGTATAAATTAATTATATACAAAACATAGAATGCAATATACTTAGTTATTCATAAATCAGCGTTTGATTATTTATGCAACTGTTTAATTAATCACGTCATATTTGAAATTTTATTGCTGTGTAGAAATACGAGTTATAATAAAAATAAATTAATGGTGCTAGAACCTTTTTAGTTCTAAGCCTCAGATTTCTGTATCTGTTTCATGATCCTTTGTCAATCTAATAGGTGACTGGCCTTTAAGTCCTAAGACAAGCCAGTTTCTTCAAGATGTTTTCCTTCACCGTTTGAGCTAATGTTGAATGCGCACATAGAAAGAAAGTCGATTGGTTCACAGCCGGGGATCGAACCTACGATCTTCGTCACTAGGCCAACACTGCTCATTGACAAATACAGGTTTGCGTAATAGGACATTTTAACTATTTATACAAAAATACTTAAAGTAATATATAGTATAAGTAGATGGTACTTTAATACTCGCTAGGACGGTGAAGGAAAACATCGTGCGGCAACTAAACTCCAATAACTACGTAACGTATCAAGCCAGGTTGCTACTGTATACGGTCATAAAAACATGTGCATAGTCAAAGTCAGAGTCAAAAATCAATTAAATTCATATAGATAACACAATTTACACATATGAACGTCAAAAAAAGAAATATACTTAAATGCTTCTAATTTTAAATTTACTGCCAGTTCCATAGAAGGGCAATTGCTTTTTGAATTTAAATTATGCGTCCAACACCGGTCTATGTCTACCAAAACCAATAGATATTACAAACCCAACTTCAATGTAGTGTTTTGTACCGCGCGATTTCAAGAACATTAGCGGAAGGAACTACGTCGATTTAATCACATTGAAGCTATTGAAATTACAGTGTAGCAACACTAAATTGCGGTGAAGAAATTACTGTTTCGGTTTGGTAGGCACAGATCACTTACTTGCCTATTGTATATACGTATATACATTACGCATCTAATTAATGTACAATGCTTGTTCAAGTGCATAGCATATATAGGTCAATCGTCCTACAATTGGCTATATTTAAAAACAAACCATAAACAACAAGCAAATCCAAGGTGAAGGCTGCGTATTATCAGAGTTTGGAATATTTTACAATATTGTTGCATTGTTTTATTTTAGACATAAACATAGACATAACATTTATTACTAACAAAACACACACAGTACAAAATAACAATATAATTAAAGAAAAAAAATGATAGATAACAATATTTTTTAGGAACAAGGTATATTTTGAGTATGTGCATGTGTGCTTATTATTATACTTTATATAAGTAACAAGTATGTTTTAAGTTTATTTAAAAAATCTATGTTGTTCGGTTTAAATTTGACCAGGCGTTTAGCGATATATATATATTTTTTTTTCTCTGCGGTAATTTGCAATGGTGGTGGTGATGTCATGTGGAATGACTTCCCATTGGAAGCATCTACTTATCTTCTGCCTAGAGCTACTGCTGGTCTGCTAGCTCTAGAATATGGTGACGTTTTAGTCGACTCACATTTATAATATTACATGAGCGATATATAACTATTTCTTGAAGAAAAGTACTTACAATAAGAAGAATAGAGGTGAATGTTGAAAATCTGTAAGGAAAAATATAATTTAGTAAGTTTATTTATCCAAAAACAGTAATATTTGCCACAGATAATCCAATAAGATACAATTATCAATAGTCAAGGTCCAATGCAATCTAGGGCACGTGTACCACGTGATATGATTATTTATTAATGATAGGTATTGATGGCGTATGAAGGTTTCTACGCAGTAATATTTATGATTATGGATTCTATACGATTGTATAGAAGTGATGCCCTAATGGCTTTAGCGTGCGATTCCAATCCTTGAGGACGTAGGTTCGAACAGTGGCTGTTCACCAATGTATTTTATATGTGAGCATTTAACATTTACTAATGGAAACATCGTGAGGAAACCGATATGCCTTAGACCCTATAAGACCATGGCGTGTCAGAAGCAAGAGGCTGATCATCTACTTGAGTATTAGTTTGACATATCATGAAACAGAAATCAGAGACCCAAAAATGTTGTATCTACTGATTTTATGAAGGAAGGAAAATTGAATATTTTTTATTCCATTATAGGCATATTCATTTATACTGATTGATTATAAGGATTTGTTGGTAGGTAGATTAATGATAGAATACAATTCAGCTCAATCCTAAATTATGTTCGTTCGTCAGTCTCATGAAATTCTATTTACGCTGTAATGACAGTTTAGTACTTCAACGGTTCAACTGAGTGCTAAGAGTGACATCATGCTACAGAAACGAGTCGTTTTAGAAACCTTGCTGTATTAATTCATTTGCTATTAGTATTTACTTGATTCTGATTTTAAAGTGATTATTTCGGGATGCATGGCAGACCCGTGTGACATAAAAGAACTAAGAATTTGTCCTTTGTCGACTCTTAGAACAAAGAAACACAATTTTAAAGATGCAATTGCTAAAATAAGTAACAATACAGTACTCCCCGTTAAAAATATGCAATAATGGTATCTATGAATAAATAGTAGAGTAATCTAGTCATAGCTGACAGTATCCCATCGCTATTAAAGAATTAAACTCGCATTTCTATTCAGTTTGTACAACCATCATATTTTATAACATAGATTTCAAGAATCCAGAAGCAAATAAATTATTATTGTGTTCAGTGATTCTTACTATATAACGATTATATTAAAAGTATGAATATATTGCTTTCATAAAGAAATAGCAGTGGTGGCAGAGAGTATCACAGCGGAATGGATTTGGATAAGGCCTTTGACACAAAAGGACAGACATATACTTTAAACAAGATTGAATTAGAAACGTGTTAAATAAAAAAAAATGTGTACATTTATCGTGTAAAATTATCTGAAATTAAATTATAATAGAATGGTAAAAAAAAATTCATAATAAATGTTTTATAATAACACGAACTGTTTTACTTAAAATGATAATAAATATTTTGTATTTAATTTGCCACCTTGCAGAACACCAATAACAATGATTGGTATTATGAGGGTGAGGCAACAAATCAGATTGCGGAATTCACAGTTGGCTGTTGTCCAATGTCGATGACACTTACGGACATTGGCAGGTGAACACTTCCGAGTTGTGAGACGACCAAAGACACCGTTTAATTAGCATCTATAGTTTGTGAAAAGGTTATTTGCAATGTTTGGGTTAAGTGAATAAATAACATTTTTAATAATAATAAAATAAAAGGCATCCTAGGTATATTGAAAATAAGAAATACATGTACAGAGTAATTATATTCTATGAGCGAAATTATAAATTACAATTGTAATTCTATTTGTTATTATCAATACTCTGTAGGTAAGGAATATTGTAAATACTGTATATTTTGTATAGGATTCAATTATTTATGATTGTTGCAACGACAATCTTAATTATTAGTATTTTCTTAATACAATCTGTATGTCTTACGTTAAATGTTCTGTTAATAAAGTAGTATAAAATATTGCAACGATATTTTTGATTATACTAATCACTTAACGTGATTTCAATTTGAGGAATTCCCGCCTTTTCATTGTTCCATTATCATATTGACGTGCTCTTCCGGTGTATAAGGTCAAGGTGTAACTATGCTTATTGTATTATATATTTTCTATTTACCTTCACATTAACCATATTTAGGTACATAATAGAACACATAACACGCACAATTGTGACGTACACATTTTTTTTACAACGCTAGAGGCTAGCATATAACATATAGAGTCCTTCAAGAAAAGAGCGTACCAATTCTTAAAAATCCGGCAACGCACTTGCGAGCCCTCTGGCATTGAGAGTGTCCATGGGCGGTATCAATTAACATCAAATGAGCCTCCTGCCCGTTTGTCATCTGTTCTATGGAAAAAAAATTCACCGGGGCTCAGAATATATTTTATTAAATAGAATTAGTATTAATTTATATAACCTTTCCGATAAGTAGTGCTTGTCTCTTTCACAATTTTCAAAATAGGCTTTGACCTCTAATCCCGAATTTACTTATACCAGAATATCCTAAGTCCTCAGTTTAAATGCATAGTGGCTTACGTAAAAAGTTACCCTAAAAATATACATAATATAGTAGATTCAATTCTATTGAAATGAAACATAAAAATGGATTTACATAAGCCCGGCATCGAATCTATTTGCACATCCAATTTTATACTAAAGAAAATGCCACCATTTTGTATCTGGTACCACGATCGTAAATGTGCCCTGGCGGAAAAATATAAAAATATTATTGTCGATGGATAGAAACCACTCCTAGGGGTTTTATATTATCGAAGTTTATTGGGCGTTTATGTAGCTTTACTTTCAGGCTAAAATATGACGAGTTCTTTGAAAGTAGTTTTCCTAAATATTCCTAAATTTTCATTACATACGTGATAAACGTTTATTGACATCTTTGTTTTATGTTAATGTATTTGTGTTAATATTTTTTTAGCTTCAATATGTTAACTGTGAATAAAAAATACGTTTATTATGGAATATAAGATAGACAGGTTTCAATTATTCCACGTCATTAAATTTGAACCTGTAGGCATCCATACAGCTTCAAATTTAATACTCATCGGCAAAGAAGACAGAGGGTGTAGGCCGAGAAAAAAGCCGGCGTAAAAAACTCTCGATACTCTTTTAAAATCATCAAACAATACTTATTTTAAACATTATAATAACAAATGATCAATGTATAAAAATAAAAAAAACAACACACGAACGATTGCGAGATTTTTGTATCATTAAACCAGTCAATAAAATAAACATTAATATAAAATACCATCAATTTAAAAAATGTACCAGGGAAGCAGAAAACATAATGGGCAATTAATTCGTTTTATGAGTTATTTGTTGGCATTCGAGCGTATTTTATTTGGCAAAGAGGAACACGAAACTTTTCCCATTCACAAGTACAGAACTTAATAAAATTTAATTTTTAAAACACTAGTGAATTTTTGTGTTCCACTGTGGGAAAATCGTATTATCAAATTAATTCAACGATAAATTGGAAATACGAGGTCTGCACGCATTAGGCTTTCTTAGAGTTGTCTTGATCTCAGCCTTTTTGCATTTAAAATAGTATTATCAATATTGTAATTGTTTTTTTTTGTGAACATCTTATGTATGAAATATATTCTAATTATATAATAAAAACAAGTCTCATTTGCATAGTAAAATTTAATACAAAATATATTGTAAAAGTAAAAGTTTCTTCTCGTTTAGAACAAATAGACGATCTTTGAAGTTAAAAAATATCATATAAAATAAAATCCTTATCCTTTCATACCATCTTTACGCTTTGATCTATTTGACCACGCTAGTGTAGAAAATACAGACGGATAGGGTATCATTAGAAACTGAACCATACGAACATCCCGGGCACATAAAATAAAATTTAATTGTTAGGAAAAATTCCAATAATAACAGACGAAAACACAGATACAGCTTGACTAAAATGACTTGTTTTTACAATAAACAAATTAAACACACGTCTAATTATAAAATAGGTATTGATTATGCGTCGATAAATATATTTGTTATAAAGAGTAAGACTAACAAAATTATTCTAGCAAAGGATTTTAGTTTCAAACCTTAATATATATAAATCACGTGTCACGTTGTTTGTCCGCGATGGACTCATAAACTACCGAACCGATATCAATCAAATTTGCACACCGTGTGTAGTTTGATCTAACTTAAAAGATAGGATAGCTTACATCTCAATTTATACCCGCAATATTATTTTATTGCAAATATTCGTTTATTATTTGATACAATTCTAACAGATGGCGCTGTGTTAAAAGTACCAACTTTTCACATAAGTTCTCCTACCGTTTCCCTTGAAAAGTTTCTATGTAATATAACAAAAACCTTACCCACAGCAACGCTTGGCCGAGTTTGCTAGTATTTTATAAATCTAAGCCTAATACTGTTCGTGAGGACAGTAAACATTGCTTTGAAGCAAATATTGATCTGGTTTCAAACACTCTAAACCGTTCCTTGCCTTTATTACTGACAGGAATACTGGGCTACTCCTTTGTTAATGAAATTGTTTTCTGTATTTGATAGAGACTCTTAGTCTCCACAATATTATTCTGTCAAGTAATTTCTGAGGTTATATTAAGCCAAACGTAATTATAATTATTCGTCTAAATTTATTTCTAAGAAACGTTTAGCTACTCTTTTTAATCGCCAATTTTTTGGCTTACAAAGAAATCGCTAGGAACCATTGCACCATACTTCCCATATGGTCAGAAAATGTCTTGGTATTATTTTGATAGAATCGTTTGGCGATTTTTTTTTATTGAACAGGCGGTAAACGAGCATGAAGCTAGGTTAGGCTAGGTTAGGCTGTGTTAGGTGATACCGCCTGTGCGAGTGCGTTGGTGGCCTTTTAAAAATTAGTAAGCTCGTTTCTTGAAGGACCATAAGTCGATTTGGTTCGGAAACACTTCAGTCGTTTCACATAGCGCAACGCTATTTACAGGCTATTTATGTAATATTTATCTATTTATATAATCTTGTATAGAATAATATTTATGTAATAGAGGACAACATGTTATATTTGCTTTTCCACGACTAACAAGACTTTTTCGTTTTTACTATCAATGCAGCTTGCTAAGTTTTTAAAATATCAGCGATAACATTATATAATTCAGAGCGTTCAATGTCGATATATTCATGTAGGAAATGTTTGATTTCAAATATACTTTGAGAGGGAAATTTACTTTTCGTAATACATGAATACATTGGATATGTTAATATATTGGAAAAATTTAGCTAACATTTTGGGATTACATAATGTATGTGGAAGATTCAAATATTAAAATAAAGTTCTACGCTTATATGGTGTATAGCCCAAATAACTAGATGTTCCGCATATTTGATTATGCCGCCACCCATGGACACTTTCAATGCTAGAGGGCTCGCGATTGCCTTGCCGGCCTTTTAAACCTTGGTACGCTCTTGGTCCTAAGTCGAATTGATTCGGAAATAATTCAGTGGTTCTCTTTTCAGTCGTATTCATCATTGGTGAAGGTTGCGCAACTATAAGAAGCCTCCTGACCTGCCGATGATATTTCTCCTCTTATCGGTCTATATCTTCCCTTAGGTTCTACGGTGATCGATCCCTAGAACTCACTTTGACCATTAAAAACCGCGGGTCTGTGTTCTGTATGTGTGTGTGTGTTCAGCTGGTTCACGACAGGCGATATCAACAAAGTTAGAACTCTTGTATATGTTGTTGAGAGTCACATACAAACTTCGAGATGATCCAAGCAGCATCTTTTTCCAACAACACATCTCGAGTGAATCAATCCTTTTCCTGTTTAAACTAGAATTGTTGATGACTGCAATGGATAGAGGAATATGGCTAAAAGTTTGTAACAGTGTAAAAGTGTAAGTTTAAAATCCGGTACCATATAACATAGCCCTCGTAATTACGAAGAAAAAGAATTAATATCAAAAAGTTATCTGTCATAAATGCTGAAACACAACTTTCAAAATTGAATGAATTTCCTACTCGCATACACGAGGCATACCACAAAATCACTAAACGAATTTAACTTTGTCACTAATGTTCAACAGAAGAAAGTATCCAATGTTAACCAGCTTTTCACGGGGAAAATTGCACGTCAGAATTTCCACATCAACGAATGGTAAAGCGTATATAATTAGCGAATAATCCTTCCGGCTGTTTGAACAAAAAATTAACGTATTCCGTACGAGCAGAGTAAGCGGATATTAATAAGCTTAAAATATTTGACTTTTTAAATCCGCACAAAAGTACCAAAGTTAGTTATATATTCTCCTAATAGAGTATTCTAACTAATGTTTATAGTGCCCATATTTTAACACATTATATTATGGCCCCACATATTATATGCTGGAGGAGAATGCTTGGGGTTTTGTGGACTGATTTTCGTACAAACGTCTCGATACTTCAAGAACTCGGTATTAAGCAGCGTCTGTTTTCAACAGTACAATCTCGCATTCTTACATTATTCGGGCGCGTATCTCAACGTGGTGATCAGTCCATAGAACGTCTTCTCGTTCAAGGGAAGGTGGAAGGCACTAGACCGCGCGGCAGGTCACCTAAGCGTTGGAGTGATCAGATAAGTCTGCCGTAGGAGGATCACTGAGTCAGTGCAGCAGGATGATCTCTAATTGGCAACGATGGCGGAACGTCGTGAAACTCATCACATCTGCCCCTTCTATTACCACATAGCGATCACGACCGCTCTGTCAAGAGTGTACCGAATAAAAAGAAGAAGATATTATGACCCGGCATGGCTGGACATTCATTTAAATATTTTGAAAAAAAATATAGCTAACATGATAAAATATTTTTAATGGGTCCAATGCGTTCATTAAAAACATAAGGTTTCTCCGAACGATACATCACTGAAGAAAAACTTTTCAATTCAAATTACAATAGTCTGTACTAGATAGTTTTAACTAATCAAATAAATAAATAAAATTGATCTTATATTCGGCTTTAGGTTTGAGACTATATTATTATATTAATTAACAAATATTGAGCACTTCAATATAACTTCCTTATAAAATGTTACCCGAGGTTGTTCTGCCACCATCTTTTGCTTCACACGATGAATCGTGATTCACCAAGATTGTTTTAAAAGCCCGAAACTTTGAAACAGAGTTTTGGAAGCAATTTACTGTCTTATTATTATGTTGGACTAATTTCTTTTTAATCACAATATGATTCTCAATCTATTGTATCATAGTGTTTCTTTCCAATTTTTAAGTGATTGATTTTAATAAGTTTTGTGAATATTCATTTAGTCTGAATAAATCTTAAACTAGTTTTTGAACCCTTAATTAGGTTATGAATTTTTATTTCTGGATTTTATGATTTCCCCCTCCCTTGATCTCCCAACCTTCACTCTTCCTCCACTAACCTCCACGTTTTATAGCGATAATATTACTGTAATAAACTTTCCATGGCAACAAAAATAAATCAATTTAGCTAGTATATTATAATTCCATGCATAGAATATATGCATCCGTGTTGATATGTACTATAGCTGTATAAATATATGAACTCAAGAACAACATACAGTGTGCCAAAAGTGATATTCAGAATGGTCGGAATTTAATATAGCTCGTGCGAACAAATCAAATCTAAAGGGTGTTGGTCGCCAATGTATCTGATAGATTTTATTATACTCTGTGATAATGAGAAACGTAATACGGAGACGAAGAAACAGTGACAACAACTAAATTATTTAAGTCGTTATTTCAGTAAAAGTTTGTAGTGCTTTGATACAAAATAGTGCCATTTAATATTATTTATCAAGGGTCATTCAAATGCGATTTAATATGTAATAAAATATTGGAATAATACAATTTTACTGTACTGAGATACAAAGGACTGACTATCATTGATTTTTATTAATTATAGCGCTTTCTTTTAATAGAAGTGACAAATTGATATAAAAATTATTATATTAATAATTATATTTGGTATAAATTCATTACAGGACGTTACAAGTAAAGATTTTTGGTTTTAATCCAGAAATGATCTTCAGTCCGTGAATCCGAAAACATTGGTTACGAAGGCTGTATTGGCAAGTATAGTATAGGCCAGTACTTTAACAATTCTCCAATTATTAATATATCATTTTAAAAGTCATGGAAACCGTTTCTTTACAGTTTATTGGAAGAGGCATACTTTTCCTTTACTCTGTCGCGACCCATGGCATGCAAAATTAAAATCAACTTCAGTGTTCACGTGAATTAAACCTTTTTACGTAAAATTTTGGCTATGTGGAATTAATATTGAGTTACAATAATTAATAGCGACGGGATTATCGATTGGTTTATTTATTATGTCACAGATCAGTAACAGAGGTCATTGGTTGGTCACTGGTTTTACTTTTATAGGGAAATGCTATTATTAATAATACTTTTGTGTATACGAAGCTTTCGAACGTCTGTTTTTTTATTATTAAATTTTTAAACTTTAACATTTATATGCCTATTTTAATGTCTAATAGTGCATTTTTTGTAATTAATGTATCATAATTTACCTCTTTCCTTGCAAATAAACGTTGTCGTTTGAAATAAAAACAATAACATACTTAGCACAGAATAAGTATTCTAGTTGCGTTCGACGAACAATTTTCTTTTTTTATAGGATAAAGAACTCACGAGACGCTCAAACGGCAAGCCCATGGACACCCTTTTTAGTAGGTGCGTTCTAGTAGATCTTTAAGGAAGGTATACGTTTATTAAACTATTGAAGGTTGATTAATTTAATGTATAAGTTGATAACCTTTATTTATATAAAAATACATAAACTACAGTATTAAAACAATAGGATAATGTCGAAAAAATTAAAACATTTAATACATAATAAACACAATATAAAGATGTCGACAGTGTCGGAGACAGCGTTCATTGCTAACGGAGATCTGTGACACATACTGGTTCTGACCCTTGGTATCCCAAACAGCCTTGGTCTTCGCTGTAAATAACACTTGGGTAGCTAAAAGAATAAAGTAGGCCTGTAACTCTTTATACAGTACAATATTTACTTAAATCGTTGGTTAGGGACTTGAAAATCCAGGATCAGGTTTTAAAGCAATACCACCACACTACACTACCACCAAAGCATGATAACTGTCATATTTTGCAGCATTTCCATGATCCACAAGAGTATTTATGGCTAAAATCTCAACCTGGAGCCGTCAAAATTCTATGACTGCGCAATGCGGCTCTATTTCATAGGCTGAAGCCGTGCAAATAACTCGGAGTCAACAGACCGCCTCCAAAACAGCTTGAATCGCATGAATAATCCACAATTCGACGATTTACGGCGTTCCGTAATCCGCAAGTCGACGCGCAGCTTGTATTATTCACTCGCACTGCCTTGAGTGAGTCTGTAGACCTGGGGGAATTCTATAACCATTTTGTGGTAGAGTGTTTAATTGCCTAGTAGTTCCCACATTCATAGTTCATACATTTTTTAATTTATATCACTGGCCTTAGTATGTATATAAGTTATTATTTTAATATTTTCAACATATTGAAATAATAAATTAATATGTATTATTTCCTGGTGGACAGGAAAGTCGAATGGGTTCGGAAATACTTCAGTGCCACATCAAGCCAACTTATACCTTCATATAATGAAGGTCTATATGTATATGTCAGTATTTATATTGTCTAGTGCTGTTCATTAACGAAGTTACTTACTAATTAAAAATGATACTAAAATCGTAAATATTATATATACGTACAAAACTCTATAGGTTCATTTATAAGTAAGATATATTTTATAGAGTTTTATACTAAAATATTATATAATAAAATATTGTACAGTAATTTTAAAGCTATTAAAGGTAATAAAAGAAATCTATAACGATTTATTGTTACTATGTTAATAGGCTATACTAGCAACACGAAATATGACGTAATATGCGCGCACGCATAGTGTCGGAAGCGACGTCACGTGCGATACACTTTCTTGGGTGTGGTTTTTGTTACAGGAGGATGGCGATAAATGTTTTTTTTTTATAGAACAGGCGGCAAACGGGCAGGAGGCTCACCTGATGTTAAGTGTGTTAAATCAATCCGAAATTCGACTTATATATTATAAGCATAAAATTTAATTGTTTTTAGTACCTCAGTGTTGGTGCTTTATTTTAATGTAATAATTTTATATATAATTTTAGTAATAATCGCAATACAGCGAGTAAATGCCAGCGCTATAGGACCATTGCCTCGGGGACCGAACTTTTTACTTTGGTTTTAATTTTCTATTTATTTATTTTTGATTATTATTATGTAGGTTAAGAATATATTAAAAACTGTATATTTACTCGCACTATAAGCCCTCTGGCGATGTGCTATAGGTGGAAACTTTTTTTTGTAGAATAGAGGGCAAATGGGCAGGAGGCTCACGTGGTGTTAAGTGATACCGCCCATGGACGTATCACTTAACATTAGATATGGCTCCTGCTCGTTTACCGCTCTTATATAAAAAAAAAGTAACAAATGCTACAATAATAAGAAATAAACTAAAGTGTTAATGGGGAGGCACGTGGCAAGAGGAACGGAAAAGCACAGCAAAACAAGTTACAGCAAAACAAGTACAGCAAACAAATAAGAGGAAGACAATTAAGAAGCTAAACAGACTAAATTAAAAACAGCAGGTGGCACAGTGGAGAAAGCAATGGATATTTGGAGAAGGGCTTTGCCAAAAAAACGCACATAGATACTTTAAAGAAGATTGAAATAAAAACGTATTTAAATGTATTTGAATTAAAAGTTTATTATTATTAATTTTTACAAAAAATCACTAGCTCGTACGGAGATAGGGCAGGAAAATATTCATTGACACAGAGAGTTTCACAGTGGCTAGGATAATGGCTGTAGGCTAGAATTTTTGACTAACATCGTTCAAGTTAGTTTAAATTTTATACCACACGTTATCGCACGCAACCGTTATGTAAAAACCATGCAATCTTTGTCTCATGTCTGCATATGCAATTAACTGTGTAATGCGAGCACTGACCTATTGATTGCCTATTTCTGTGTACAAATTTTTTAATTCATATTCTTTTTATTGCTGTTTAGGATTTAGAATTCCAAATCGTTTTTATAGTTTCTGAGTTTGTTAAAATACAATCTTACAAGACATCTTATAAGTGTCTAAAACTATTTACTAGGTAGATAGTACCGGTGATCCCATACCTGGTACTCTTCTCGACGAATAATATCACAATACAGTGGTAAAATACTAGCATTAAAGGTACCAAACTTTTTTTTACTGAAATTAAGTATATTTAATCTACATAGTATAATAATAGTCAAAATATATAAATTATAATAAAACATTCATATAAAATATGTAAAATCTATTTGTATTTATATATTTCTTTACAATAAAAATAAATTGTGTATGGGCCTCAAACCGCACGGTTGAAAGGGTTGAATGTCGCCAATCACTGAGTTAATATTGATAAAGTGAAGTCAATTTTAATCAAAAGTATGAGAAACTAGACTTTCACCTGAATAGGTTGGGTGTGCCCCGCAATATCGTAATTACTTCCGGTTCACGAATTTTCTATTCAATGGAACGCGGTGAAAAGCTAATTATGGTTTGAGGCTAAAAATATACGAAATTCATTTATTACATGAAGTCTAAGGTCTAAAAGTATTCAATACAGCGAAATTTAACTAAATATTTTCGACGTCCTGGTGGACAGAAAAACTGTGTCCAGTTTATGTTTCCATCAAACCAACTTCTACTATTTAAGATTATTTATACAATAAATAAATAAATATAATAACAAGTATAGTCTCTACTAAGGAGAAGACACTCTGTTCTTGCGTACGTTGAGTACACAGTTACTGTTAGTAACAAAAATAAGTAAAATATTGAAATATTAAGTACACAAAAATGTAAAAAGTTCATAATATTACGCGTAATAAATTTTTATGAATGTATTTTAATACAATATATTACTTAGCTTTCAACATGTTAACCTCGATTTTATTTTGTATATTTATATTGAAAGTTGTATAAGTTCTGGAGGAGTTATATTTTAAGTGTAAAATAATAAATGGTAAGTAGGAAATATAAATTAAATATACAGAATTTACAATTTTCTTAATCTACATGGTTTTCTTATTGTTTTCTTCGTTCAACGAATAAGTATCGCAATACAGCGAAGAAATGATGCCAGTTTTAAAGGTACAGCAGCCAAACTTTTTCAATTTGTTTTAATTTTATTTTTATTATTACGTAATAAATTAGTTCTTAATATAATGTAGTGGCATAAACATTGCCCAGATTTAAAGTTTACAATTGAAAATTAATTTATAATTGCGGAATACCACAGGCAATCTCACTAACCCAGAACTTGTGTTTTTTTTATTTAGTCAATAATTTTCGATGTATATTATCATCAGTAACGTTTGAGAGCAGTATTTTTTTATTCACGTCAAAAAGTTTTTTGGACTATATGAATAAAGTTTGCATATAATTGAAACTTAAATAAAATTGTTTTGCATTATATTTCAAATTCCGATAAAAATCCCTTGATACGTTGACCTAAAAATAAGAATTCCCGTTTGATCCCTCGCGTAAATACATTATTTAATAATGAGTATCTTTGTGCTAAGGAAAATTGTTTCGTCAGCAATTTCCTTCAAAAAGAATAAATTGTGGGTAACTTTGAAATATGCAACATCACCATATTGTTAGCGGGAAAGGGGAAAATTCTTTAATAAATGGGATGTTTGTAAAGGCAAAAGGGAAATAAGTATATAATATAGGTTAACTTTGAATTGAAAAGCTGCGCATAGTTATGATAATTGCGATCTAAACCCCGCAACTCACTTTCAATAGAATTGAAAGTTTTACAAACTATTTGGGATTATATATCTGTGATTAGTAACCTGTAACCTAGAGAAATTGGAGAGAGAAATTTTTATTTTCTTTCTATTAAGAATATAATTCAAATTAAACTCTCATTATTTCAGAAACGCGCCAAAACGCTCTCTAGACAAGATGGCGTCGCACGAGACGCTGACAAGGCTGTCAAATGTAAAGAAACGTCAATTATTTGTGTGTTAATTACCAAAAACACAAATATTATATTTGCACCAAAACTATTCTGACGTAATTAAACTCCAAGACAGTGTCAGAATACAAGAAGACTATGTATTTTTGACAAATCAGGTTACAGGTTATTTTACTCATAATACCTTTAGAAGAAAACTGTAAATAAATAGTCATAAACCGTCCATGTTTTAAAATATGCAAATAATTAATCGGATAATCTTATGTTTTGTTGTTACAAATTGTACATTGCTCCAGAATCTTAAAATAAATTGATTAAAACCAATAAATAAAATCGGGGTAAAATGCAGGTTGAGCAATAATTAAGCAGCGAAGAGGTGTTAATGAGCAAATTGAACGGGTTTGAATAGGATTCTATTAATTATTAACGTGCTTAACAGGGAATAGCAATAAAATAATATATGAAGCTGCTTAAAGAAAAAGTTCAGTTGTTTAAAACAAATACTTAAACTATTTCACCATGCCTCCTGTCGATAGAGGTCAAATCTTTGATTTTAATTTATTTTATTATTATTAATGACTTGAGAAGTCACGTCGAACATGGTGTAATGGCTGCAGCTTCTTATAAACATTGCGAAAAACAAAAACTTTGCGATTAAAAAGAGTGGCGGAGACTTTACTGCCATATCTTCTTTTCCGTTCTACGGCCTTGATTTGAGAACTAGCAGTAAATGTAATAGCTATAAAATAGCATCATTTTCTAATCTTAATAATGACGTTATTAATGTATATATTTTCTGAATGAACGTGACAAAATATGATTTAACTAATTGAGGATTATAGTGAGTTTATATAAGAAAAGGATATATTATAAAGAAATGGTAAATTTATTTGAGCCTAGAAGTATTATAATATAATTACTAAAATAATTAAATTAATCCAGAATGTATGTATTCGTACAAAATACAGTACTAAATTATATCTCAGAGTACTTTAATGAACATTTAATAAAGCTAAATAAATAATTGAGGATGTCTTGATTTACCACTTTATTCAATTATTACCCAGATTATTATTGCACTAGAATGTGGAATTGCGTAACAATCTAGGATTATGTGAAAACAAAATGAGGAAAGCTTTGTATAACTTGTATTTCAGACTCATCAAAGTGTGCGACACACAAAATGTTGCTTTACAATTCTAATCGATTGCCTTGTCTAGCGAATGCCATACTTTCCGCACAATATACAGCACCGGGGGCTTCAGTAAAAAATATATAGAAATTTAGGTACACATATAATAAGTAAAGGAAAGAAAAATTATACTAACATAGATTAAACTGCATGAACTAAAACTAAAATAAATTCTAATAAGTGTAAACTTTAATTACTGAAAATAAAAGGCTTTTTTATTTTATTTATACAGCACCGTATGATAGAATAATTATCTAAAAGGAAAATACATCATATCTTATACATGTTAAACTAGCGGCCTTTCCCGCCGCACGGCAGAAACATATATTCTTTATAACTATATATAGATCAGTGGTGAGACGTAGATCTCTCCTTAGATAAAGGAGGGCAATTCTGTTACGCGACTCTGAGACATGGGACACATGAATTATTTCCTTTGCTGTGCATTGCATTAAATGGTCCGGTCATTTTAGACAATTGAAATACACAAAATTCCGACAGAGCCAAATCTTCTTAGAGATTTTACCACAAGGAATAAAGTGTCAAAAGTCCCCATCAGTCCCATGTGAGCTTAGGGACTTATTCGGGGCCTCAAGGTCAAAATTTTAGGTTTTTTGGAATTTTCTCGAAAACGGTAAGTTTTATCGGAAAAGTACTTACGAGCAAAGTTGTAGATCTTAAAATTCTCTATAAAAATAATCCCTATATGTTTTTCTCTAAGACCTACTATTTCCCAGATGTTGTATGTAGTGCATAGTATGTGCATACTATGTTCTACATAGTATGCACACATATGCCACATATATACATATTTAGGTACTCAAGCAAGCAAAAATGCCTACTCGTGTCTGCATATTGCCATGAGACAAGCTCCGAATTGATCACTATTTTTATGTCTAAAATGACCGGACTAAAAATTTATTTGCAGATTAGCAAGCAAAAGGGGACTCGTTAACCCAATGACTTAAAGCAGGGAAGCCACACCTCTAGCAACCTAAATAATTATCAATGAAGGATGCCACGTTAAACAATAATGAATTATTTTTTCAAATAATATTTTTTCTTCTTCAAATTATATAAATAATAATAATAATATTTATTTATTTTCTCACAAAAACTTACAAAACTTCATCCATTATATTATGTTTACAACTATTTATTAACGTATCAGTATAAACAATTGTCATTCTTCTTTTAAGGAATTGTTATTGTTTATGTGAGACTGATGCCTGCTAAAGGATGTGCACCTGTGTTTCGTTACTAAACACGAGATCATAAAAAAATCTCATTTTTCTCATTTGTGATAAAGAAATAATTAAAGTATAATGAGGCTTACATGAAGCTAGTGATAAGAGACCAGTAGGTCAGCCTACAGCTGGATAAAGTTGAGGACGACCTACTGCAGCTGAAACCCAGCTAGTTGCGAGAAGTGGCACAGGAGAGGAAGTGTTGGAAAATTCTCATTACGGCTAAATTAATTTATTTAGAATTACAGCATGGAATTATATTGGGTTTAATAATCTTCATTCACTGTATTTAGTTTTTAATCTTAATATATATATTTCTTGTGTGCGTGTGTATGTGACTGAACTCCTCCTAAACGACTGGACCGATTTAGACGAAATTTTTTGTGTGTGTTCAAGGGGATCTGGGAATGGTTTAGATTCACAATTTTGTCCGCTGGACAATGTTTTTTTAATTAATTTTCAATTTATTAGTTGTTGTTGATTTTGGAATGTTTTACATTGGATCCGACAGACGGCGCTACCATCGCAGTGTCAAATTTTAAATAATATTCGAATTTTAATTTTAGTCTGTCCCGAAATTTAAAAAAAGTTTTGTTATCATTGTGTTATATCGTGTGTGACCATGTGCTGGATCGTTAGATATTGTCATAACATTTGAATAATAATTTTCATCAAAATGGCTTATTAAAAATTGAAATTTTGAAATTAAAGACGTGTAGACAGGACAACGTCTGTCGGATCCGCTAGTATATTATATAACTGTGGGAATACAAAAATCAAGTACACAGATCATATCTGGAAATGATATTCTAGAAAATTAAAGGGTCTCATACTGTTCCCCAGATTCAACTTTGAATATTTTAACTTGGATTCCCCAGTTTTAATCTGTTCTCATTAAAATGGTTTTCTCATGGGAGTACCCGAACGATATCATTCAAATGATCGTAATCTATAGAATTATGTCAAGATTCTATATTCTTTTAATAACTTTTTTAAATTTAAGTTAACAGTCTGAAGACTAAATAGCATACGAGAAAGGTTCGCATTTGAAAATATGTATGTATGTCGTATTTTCTAGCTATTTCTATATATTAACGTAAAGTTTTGTTTCAAATATTTTTTAGTTCTTCATCTCTCTTCTCTTAAGAGTGAAACGGAGATCATTTATGATATTTGTATAAACTCTAGTGATCAGCTTCCTAGCCGCAACTAGCAACGTAAGTAGATATTTTTAAGAAGAAAAAGATTTCTGTACCTATTTCAATTGTCAAACAAACAAAATATCTTTATTCATCTAGGTAAACAAGTACACTTATGAACGTAAAAATTAAATTGATTGTAAATTTACATTTACTACCAGTTCGCAAGTCAAGAGCGTAGAGCGGGCAAGAAGAACTGGTGAGAAAATTTCCTCCTAAAAAAGAAACTCCTTGCCTGACACACTCCATCGACCGACTAAGGCAAGCCGGTTTCCTCACGATGTTTTCCTTCACCGTTCAAGCAAATGTTAAATGCGCACATGGAAACAAAGTCCATTAGTGCACAGCCGGGGATCGAACCTACGACCTCAGGTATGAGAGTCGCACGCTGAAGCCACTAGGCCAACACTACTCTCCAAAAATTGTCCAAATTGTGAAGAAGCTAGCAGTGTGCTAAGAATGTCGTAGCAATGGACAAAAGCTATTTATATGAAGGGAATCCACTTCCGAGACTAATTTTAATTAGCACTCTCTATAGAAGTAGCCGAGAGCTTCGCAAACGCTTAGTTCTTCAATTTACTATTTAATTATTAAACCTTATTACCGGCTGAGGAGCGCGTTTGAGAT
Organism: Pieris rapae; assembly: GCF_905147795.1. Classification (NCBI taxonomy): domain Eukaryota; kingdom Metazoa; phylum Arthropoda; class Insecta; order Lepidoptera; family Pieridae; genus Pieris; species Pieris rapae. The sequence continues at coordinate 756,398 of NC_059529.1, read as the reverse complement.
TCTTGTCTATTTCTAAATTTAAATAACTAACTTTAACAGCCTTTTTATTAATGTCTTTTAATTGAGATATTAAACGATCTGGCCTAAGATTGATAAGCAATAACTCTAATCCTATTTTGTTAATAATAAGAATTCATTCAGGCGAATACACTCTTGATATTATGTGAACACAGAATATTGATAAAAAATTACGTATTTATGAAGTTATTACTTTAACATGCTTAATTAAAAATAATATTTTTGTCAGAAAAACAACTGATACTAAGTTTAGCAGAGGAATTAAAATATAGTTTTATTTATTCATAATTGTTTAGAAATACAAGAAAGTATGATTTTACAATCAATAAGAGCATTAAAATTACAATGTATGGGGTATAAGAACGCATACTAGCAGAAATTTAAAATTTAAAATCTCCACTAAAAACTAATTTGGGGGCTCATCGTCTCTTTAACCACGGCTGAAGAAATCAAATCAATATAGCAAATTTTCGTCTGATACATTAAAAAAAATAAACTACAAGATTTAATGAGACAAACATAACATACACGAACGGATAAATTATATAAACTAAACAGAAATTGATTTCAAAGTGTGCAGGGAGCAACTATTTACTACTACTAGTTTTCTATTTCTGATTTTTCTTCCTTCACCTCTCTATAACGCCATAAAATGCACAGTTCCTTCAGTCTCGTTATATAGACTTTACACTTTATCTTAATCGCAAACAATATATCAGTTTCTATGTAAATTTACAGTTAATTTAATTTATTTTTCTTGACGTTCATAAGTGTACATGTTTACCTATATGAATAAAGATATTTTGATTTGATTGGATTTGATATGATTCTGTAATGATAACTTCTTAAAGTGCTCTAGCCTAGTTTATTAACGACTACCGAACACCGGTTTCATGTTTATTCTACCTTTTAAAGTTTTTTTCACAAAGGAATAATACAATTTATGAAAGCAACAAATTCCTGAAAAATGAGCAGTCATTTGCACGTCTTCAAAGAAATTAAATTCCACGGAAGCCATTTTTAATTACAGGAAACTCTTGAACGTATTAACAATTACGTACACTGAATTAAAAATTCCAAGTTACGGATAACGAAATTTTCGTTTTTCAATATATGCTGTTGATTTCTGGTACACAGAGTACTTTAATTGGAAGGCCTTTTCTCCAACTTAAAGGATTCTCGAAGAGACTGTTTGAAGACCCCAGCGGTTAAAGTTGTGAAGTCGTATACATCTTTAGCGGCCGCAATAATTTCTGTCAATCGGGGAAGTCATCGCAATGATTTTAGATGGAAAATGTAGGTATCGCTAAACTTTTTAAACGGGAGATTTGATTTTAGTTATTTAGTATTTCATTTGGTTCGTTTTTGTTAAGTAAGTTATATTTATCTTTCATTGTGAATGTTATAGTTATTTCAATAGAAAATTGTAAATTTTTGTTTTGTAAATTATATACTTTTAATTATAAATTAGATTTGCAAATGATTCATATCGGTAATATTGTACTGATACTGTATATATATATATATATATATATTTGCACACTCATTTACTTAAAAGATAGGATAGCTTACATCTCAATTTATACCGGCAATATTATTATATTGCAAATATTTTTTCTTCAGTCTGTATACAATCCGATGTATTTCGTCTGGTTTAAATTACTTTTCATCTAGTAGCTAATAAATAAAACACGAATAATTGGAACAATCGAAACAATTATTTGTTTAAATTCATAACCAAGTCTTCAAAAGACCCCTTAAATCTACATTATTACTTAATAATGATAACGACAAGTTAAAAGAAAACTCAAATCATTAAATTATTGATAGAACCTTAATTTTCCGGGCGCAATATTTGTAATTAAATTTTCTCCTCGACCATTTAATTACTCCGTAACATTTCCTGTATTTCAGTTCCATTTTAAACGAAGTGGAAAAAGGTGAAAATCGGAAGAAAATTCTAGGAAGATTGCTCCCGATGTATTCCTATATCATACAATAATTTTTTTTATTTACTTTAATGTGTATTAAGTTTCTTAAAACTTTTTACGAACCGCATAGAGTAATTCAATAATATTAATTCAATGTTACTTCCAAAAGAGACTTTCATAAGAGAGCTTCTGACTACGATTGCTATACTCCAATCAAGTTAATTTTAAAGTCTTTTTTTATATACGGGGGGGCACACAGGCAGGATGCTCCTCTGATTTTATCGATACCGCTGCCCATAGAATATTAATTAATTAAATATTTAACTAAAAAGAAAACTGCGCAGCCTAGTGGAAATCACCACTGTTCAACAATGGATTTTGTTTCTATGTGGACCATTAATAGTTTTTTTTATAGCACAACGGGCACAGAAAGCTTATTTGATCTTAAATGATACCGCCGTCCATGGGCACTCTCAATGCCAGTCTTTTAAGAATTCGTACGCTCTTCTCTTGTCGTAAGTTGGGGAAAAGGGGCACTCTTAATGCCAAAAGACGCGTGAGTGCGTTGCCGGCCTTTTCATAATTGGTACGCTCTTTTCTTGAAGGACCCTTAGTCAAATTGGTTCGAAATTATTTATTAAGGATTCTGTAAAATATCGTCATAAATCTTAAATTGCATTTCTTTATGCTAAATCTCAACAATATATGCACTAATTAGTCTTGGAGGCTGCGAAATTTCATCTCTCTAACTGATAATGCCACGGCTAATGGAGAAATGGATATATGAAGATACAGTTTTGGAATATATTTAATATGATATATGAGAAATTGAAGATTGGAAATATTGTTTATTTCAATTATCTGTTTTTAGAGCCATTTTAAACATTTCATATGGATGAAACTTTGAAATATTCATTCGATAATCGTGCCTTCGAGATGAGAACCTGTCTCCATCTATATGGGCCTTTAGTTAATAAAAGTCACAGCTGATAAGTTATATTATTTCTTTTTTCAATATCTATTAAAAATGTTCCTATAAAAATTCCAACATAAAGCATTTCTCCCCATTTCTCGGGTCGGGCAATAACACTAATGTCCAATTTATCAATAGAGCGACAGGTGACGGGATCTGGGCAAATTTAATATACTTTTTGTTGTAACCCTTCGGCTGACGTGGATTACATCGGTAGGGTTGCCACTCAAGATGTATTTAATTTCTACGGCTGTCAGTTTATTGGATTTGTGAATCCGTATAACAAAACTTTTTGCTCGCCTCCAGTGTTGCCAATATTTTTTTATGTTTTCCCTTGTTTTGTTTAATGTGCAAAACAAAGAACGCTTACAGCCTATAGAAATTTAATTTTAAAGATCTGTTTGTAGCAATTTATGTCATACTTAGATTTGCTAAATGATGCTTGTGGTATTGAAACGCATTTTAAAATACAATTACTTTATTTTTATTAGTAAAACTCCTCTTAGAATAATGAACTTATAACTTTGTACTTATATTTTTCTAATAAGGCGACTGATCTTTAATGACGGACTTTTAAAAAAGCCTATCTGACCTAATCCGCTGCTTTTTCTTGTTGTTAAATTAATATAAAAATCTTAAAATTAATGTGTTTTTTATAACATTTCTGTTTGAAATAATTGTCATATATTTAAGATAAGATAGCCTGTAACATAAATTGTAGATTTGTAGATATAGCATTATAAAATGAGGTGAAGTTTAGTAAATATATAGTTATATTAAATACGAGTTGAATCTAGCATAAAATTGTATTATTTGAAATAAAAATAATTAAATAAATTAAACTTATTTCGTTCATAGTTTTATTTTTGGTTTAAGTCCAAATCGCACTATTTTTAATTTAGGTTTATGTGTATTGTTTATGTCTTATGTCAGACTATCTCCGCAAAAACTAAGAACAAGTATTAACTACTAACAAATGTTAATTAATTAACTAATTCGCAATTTAATTGGAAATCCTACCTAAAATCTCCCAATTAGTATTCACCAACTATGTATATTACTAACTTCCTTTTTGGTCTAATATTAATTCAACAGTTGATAATAGACAATCCTTGAAATTATTACCCTAAGTTGTTGTAAAATGTTTTTATTAAAGAAATATTAAAGCTGAAAGGATGAAATACCATCTGTCCTGCTCATTCGTATGTGAAAAGCCGAAGAAAATAAAGACAGACAATGTATTATACTATAATAACCGGTTTTGTATCGAACAATAAAGGAATATCGACAATGGACGCATCCTGTGGGATTGTATTCTGTACAATTGTGTATTAAAAATATGGAGAAGACCTTTGCGTATGTATCTGTATCATTTACATATATTTTTATCTAGAAAATATCAGATAAAATATATATAAAAATGTTTATGTACCAAACTTTTTAATATAATTATTAAAATATACACATAAAACAATTGTTTAGTCGGTGAATTATAATCTTGTAACCCAAAGGCCTGTGTTACTAGATTATAATTCAGTTCAAGTTTAACGAGGTCATTTTCCTGGCGACACATAATTATAACCTATTCACTTTATGAATAGATCAATTCAGGGGAATAGACGCAAAATTGGGTCCATACAGAAATATGGTGTTATCATACAAACTAGTCGCATTAGCGTTAGCGTTACAGAAAGCTTGGTAGACAGACGGAGATAGAACATACGACCTCAGATAAGAATCGCTTTTTAAAGCCATCATTGCTGCTGTCAGGCGCAAAAGGTTGAGTACCAACTTGCCTTTTAAAACAAAATGATCACGAAACGGAAACAGTAATCTGAGACATTAAAGATTGTAGCACTACTGTTTGCTTAGCTCATCACGGGCCTTCAATAACAATTAATAGACACTTTTATATAGAAAGTTCTATAGAACAGAGCATAAAATTTTCAATACTAAGAGACAGGACCGAATTCATGACGTAGATCTCGGGGCAATAAAGGAGTGGAGGCCCCCGGTCCTCACAATTTAATCCAAATAATTAAATTTTTTGCTAAGTTTTTCAATAAATAATATATCATAAATCCTAACAGATATTTCAGTATTTAACAATACTTATAGAAATATAAATACAGATCAATGATTTCTTGTAATATTTAAGAACAATATAATCTTATCCAGGTAAAGTTAAAACAGCGAAAAAAATTATCTAAATAAAAATTGTTTAAGAGTGTTTACTCTTCGATTGGGAGGGCCCCTCTTTGTGGAGCCCCCGGGGCTGTAATCCTAGTTACCCTCCCGCAAATCCGCCCCTGTTAACAAACCAAAAGGAAGGCTGCCCGAAGTTTTAGCATCGTCATTGTCTTAACAATATTTGTTCGCCCCTTTGATATTATTTTGACAGCGAGGTTAACAAAGCCAGATAATTTTATATACCTATTCACGCCTGATTTTAGAATGAGAAGACACTATACTCCACTTGCTATCTCTCTCTTTATTTTTCTACTCCTCTAGGAACTATAAATTTAAAATACAAAATACCACCCGTGTCACATGAACGTCCGTCGTTCCAAGAGCGTTTTCTAAAGCAATTTCTGCCGCACACCACCACTATGTGAAACCAGCTCCCACCACATCGTTACCACATCGTGTGGCCGCGCTCTTAAGGTCCTTCAGGAAAAGTGCGTACCAATCCTTGAAAGGCCGGGAACGCCCTTGCGAGCCTTGTGGCAATGTGTGACCCTGGGCGGTGGTAAAAAGTTACCATCCAGCCTGTTTGACTCGTATTCCATACAAAAAATTTAGGTATTTCAGCTTCACTTGAAACTTTTTTTTAATGTAAGCTAATGACTTAAGCTGAATATACACTAATTATTTCATTAAGACATACATTTTAGTTAAACATAACAAGCATATTGTTCATTTCAAATATCTAGTTCAAATAATGTCTAAGACATGAAGTGCAGATGGTTGGAATTGAGTCCAGGGCCGAGAACTAAATATAGCCATAGAGTATTGTCAGTAACAGTACAGACGCTCTCGAGTCGACGTAAGTAATAGGTCCTAATCGTAATTTATAATTCCGATTCCGAGCAATATACAAAATATTGTTTTTACTGAAAACACACTAACACGAAACCGAACTCACCAATATTTAAGATGATTATATTTTACTATTATACGCGTGGCAATTAAAGGGTACCTTAATAGAAAAATAAAAATAAAAAATATTTATTTTCTGGTGTATGTATTTATTTATTTTCATTATATTTGGTATTTTAAAAATAAATATCCAGCCGTCGCCGCTAAAAATCGCCGCTAAAAAAAGCATTTTTAATTGGGTTCCAATGGCATATTAACACGGATATTTTTTTTTAAGTGCCATTATGTATTAATTATATACTGCTAATAAAACTATGTTAATATAAATAAAGAATTTTTATAGTAATGTCTTTTATTAACATAACTTTTACACATTTAAAGAAGAACACTGTCTAAATAATTATTAGTTTAAATACAATAATACATAACTATAATCCGTAAAAAAGTGTTTTTCTTTAAACAATTTTTTATATTTAACTATAAGATTTGAAGGATTCATTCCACAAAGCGTATTCTTTATTCATCAACGTTTCTATAGAGACTGTTTATACAACAATATCACAAAAAGAATATTTAATCGTATGGACATTAAATTAGATATAATGAATGGCATTCTTAACATATCTTAAGTATGTTCTAACAAAAATCTTATCCAGAATATGAGATAACATTCTTCGGACATATAATTACTAAAATAATTAGTGTTCGCAGACAAGACATAATGAATATTATATCATTACTTGAACATCAAATTACGGATATTTCGTGTTCATTATACATTTTTGTGTTTTTTGTTTGTTGGTTTTTCCAATATTCGCTTAAAATCATATCTATTACACGCAGCGTTAATGATTTTTTTATAGAACAGGAGGCAAACAGGCAGGAGGCCCACCTGAGTTAAGTGATACCGCTGCCCATGGACACTCTAAATGCCAGAGGGCTCGCGAGTGCGTTGCCGGCCTTTTAAGAATTGGTACGCTCTTTTCTTGAAGGACCCTAAGAATGGAATATTGAAGTGATTTAGTTTCGTATACAGATGTTTAATACTTTAAAATAACTGTGTGCTTAAAAATGTAATAAAAATGTTTTAATAAGCCAATAGAATCATTTAGAATACAATTAAAAATACCTGTTACTAACCCCGCCTGGCTTTGCATGGCTGTATATACTCGTATATAAATCAAATACATTTATAGAAAATATATATTCAACCAGAAAATAAATATGTTACTTCTATGTTACTTGGAGGTATAGATAGATAATGTAGCATGCACATTGTGAAGTTTCGTTTTAATATACAATAGAATTTAACTTGACTTTGCATAATAAAAAATTTGGTACATTTCTTAAACTTACGAACTAACTAAAATATAAACCGTCCAAATCCGTTCAAATTATTTGCTTAATATTCAAATAAGTAATTAATGAACCTTATGTCTGTATTGCAAGTGCATTGTGGACAGGAAATTCTAATTAGCAAATCGTGTTGTCTGTCGGATTGCGTGTAACTACATCACACTGTACCTAGTATGTTTCGATAATGCTCGCATAAATTACTATAAAATATTTTATAGACGATAATTAAGACAATTAAATGATTGGCTATATATCTTTCTTCTTATTTGCCATCTTCTTAAAGGTAGGCGATCTGCATGGCTGTTTTCTCGACCATGGTTATATCAACTTCGGATCATCTGTATATTAATTTATTTTTCTATATTATGTTACAAATTTCTTAACCTACATACTTAGTAAGAATAAAAGATGAATGTGTGCGTGTACTAGTGTACACTTATGTACGTACAAAATTATGTACTATAGGTATGCAACATCACAGAAATTAATTAAATAAAGTTAATCAAAAGCTTTTATTATCATGAATAAAATAAAACAATTATTTCATTTTACCTTATTACTAAGATTAGAATTTCATCAATTATGATAGAATTATTACTATCAATCTTATCGTTAATTTTTTATTTATGAATGACTTCATATGAGTGGTAAAAAAAGATGACGCGTAACCGAAAAAGTGACGGTAATTTTTTTTCCAACGCCGATAAAGATGTTTATCAAATTAAAATAAATTTTAAAAGTTTGGTCCCTATGGCCTTTTACGCTGGCACACTGCACATTATTTAAAGACCTCTCCAGCCGATCCAGGATTCAACCCAACGGTGCCATAAACTTTAAACTGAAGGTTTATATGCTTATTATAAAAAAAATGGCTTAAATAGCGAAAATGTATGGACCTTAAGGAAGTAGGTATATAGGTATATTAAGATCGAAGTTGTGTGTCGTCCGTCTGTACCATTCATCAAGGTCCAATACAACTGAGCTAACAAGATAAAACTTGCGTCTCAAAGCGATCCATTGTCATGACAGACCCTAATTTAAGTGACTGATAAACTATCTGAGAAGATTTTGAATAACATGATTGTTTTATGCATAATAGAGAAATACTATTAAAATACAATTAATAATATAGTTATTGTACCACAGAGAACAGTTCGGTGGCCAATGATATTCTTAAGATGGCACAAAATTGTCAGTCGTAAATGAGAAGAATTGAGAAACAATAAGAGAGGTTAGATATACTACTATTTCACAATACGTACTAACACTAAGAAATTATATTTTTTTTCTTGACACTCTCAATGCCAGAGGGCTCGCGAGTGCGTTGCCGGGCTTTTAAGAATTGGTACGCTCTTTTCTTGAAGGACTTTAAGTCGAATTGGTTGGCTGGTATAATGAATGAATGTATTTATCATGTCGTGAATAATTTTGCCTAAGTTGTCCAATTCTAAACCAATGAGATATACTTTCGTCGAATTCAGTGTAAGTCATAACCCGAGCGTAACAGAGATGCAAGTGAATCAAAATGTAACGATCGCCTGAATTAAAATATTATAGATCACAATATAAGAACTACCATATGAATGACACTAAAAATACTGCTTGAAATTAACTCAAGTGACATTGACTAGAACGAGAAGTACTGTCAATAATATCTCCGTCACTCCTACAGTTCACGTTTCAGTTATATTTATGTACATCTACGTCACAGTAATAGGGTTTAATACATGGAAGAATTTACATTCATAATCTTTATAAGATTAGGAAGGGTTGATCGCACATCATACTTGAATTGAGGTTACGTAACTTGAGCCAAATCAGCTTACCAGCAAATGGGGACACTTAACCGACTTCCGTTAGGTAATTTGTAATACTCGGGTATCGGAAATAACTTTCATTATTTAAATAACTCCAATTATGCTGCAAATTTTTACAGACCCAATAAAATGTTTAAATAATCTTTTAATTGATTAATATAACGATAAGAGAGTGTTGAGGTTTATTATCTGTTAAATTGTATATGATATATTGATATATATCTATATAAATATTCTGTGTTCTCTATTCTGTGTTGTCTATTCTTATAAAATGTTATGGCTGAGAAATGGTGACATTTTTGAATAATATTTGTATGTAATTACAATTATTAAAAGACAATAAATGTTTAATTTATATATTTGTAGTTACTAGTTATAAATTTTAGAGAAGGTATCTAAACTTTTTAAACAATTGACGAATTTTGATAATCTGTTACTTTTAAAGAAAGACAAGATGGCGGATTTTAATCAGGTGTGCGGCTTTATTTGTTAAAATGTAATGTCTTGGTTAAGGCATTTATTACATTTATTTTTACTGTCTGAGTGGGCAGGCTGAAAGTTGGAATGATGATTTGATAGAAATAAGAAAGGATTTGTGGAGAAGGTAATCTCGCAAGACGGTTTCGTATCCACAGATGTCTATCATATTAAGTAAATTCTAACAGTGTTTGACAACAAATGGAACTTAAGTATATAACAATTATAAGAATTTGTAAACTTTATTAATTTCAACCCCAATAACACAAATATTTAAAAAGTAAGTAAATTATAAAAAAACATACTTCTTAACGGTTTTCGATTCAACTCAGTTTCTTGTAATTGAACTGAATGAATGAACGGTGAACCAAATCGAAATTGAATAACGATAATTATTCGTTTATTATTTTAAAATGTAGTGTAATTGATTCATCGTTCGTTCATGTTCTTTTTGATTCAAATGATTGCAGGCTCGACCCGTAACTTTATAGTGGCTCTAGTTAAAATAAGTTTGACGATGAATCAAAAATACTCTTCTCAATCATTGGAATGGCTTGTAAAATTATTGATGGAGTTTTTGAGAATAGCCCGACTTATTTGTTCGTGTGGTTTTTACTTTATTTTTCTCTACAAAATTCAAAAATTAAAAAAAAAAACTTAAGTGGTTTGTGAATAGCACTTACCAATAATTCACAAATAATTGGACAGCATAATACAAAAGTGATTGTTCGTTTATATAACAAAATGACAATAGTCGATCAATCTGCAAAAAACAAATAATTTGCTTCAAAACAATTCCGAAACGAATCGACTTCGCCATTTTTCATTCCTACTTACGAGAGGTAGTTATTTCTTGGGTATTGGTACGAGATATAAACTTAAAGAGAACAATTTAAATGCCTTACAATGATTGTCATAGGTTTATAAAGCGGTGCTTCAGCCACTCTCGCCTCAGTATCAGATTTCGGTATTTCTAACACTTTTCTCTAAAAGCCACCTGATACGCTGTACCTGCCTTACTCTATTATATTTAGAAAATATAGCATATAAAACTGATTATCCAGAGCCTGTCTGATTTACTACCTTCTGGATTATTAAGCAATAAATTACCAGTAAAACTTAAAAAGGCATTTTAAATTAGGATTGTGACTAAATATTATAGAAAATGATATCTATGTAAAGAAAGTATATACATATATATAAGAAAATGTATACTTTAAATCAAATCGAAATTATTTATTCGTTTAGGTAACACAATGTACTAAATGTACAATGTAATAAATGTCTATAAAGAAATACATATTAGATGCTTCTAATAGGATTACATGTAATTTCAGTTCTCAAATCAAGCGCGTAGAACGGAAGAGAAGAACTGGCAATAAACTCTCCGCCACTCTTTTCAATTTTTTTGTTTTACGAAATGTTTGTAAGGTGCTGCAACGATTATATCATGTACCACATGATATCTTAAGGAATTAAGTTCTTAAAAAAATAAAACCAAGAGATTTGTCCTATATCATCGTATTCGTCTTGAATCGCTTATAACTTAAACCACAGACTCGTTACAGAAAAAACGGACCTATTCATTTTAATTTGTCCTCGGGAGGATTTGTGTCCTGTTGAGTCTAAGGCTGATTTATTGCGAGACCTCGAGTACTTGCAAATTTCACTTGCTTCTATCCTGAATGACGTCATTACTCATACATCCTTCAAAACATTTGCGTTATTTTGCCCTAATTTTTATCTTCAAAAGGCGAACAATCTTTACAAAATATACAATTCGCTTAATGAATTCCACTCATTTCGATTCTACTGTACTGGTAAATACATATTCATACATATGTATGACTCGATAAAAATTCGAATTTTCTAAAGACAAGACAGTGAAAGAATATAAAAAGACTGGTATCAATTATTATCTGTTATTTTAATATGTTGTATTTATGTGTATTTTATTTCCACACAAATAAAGGTACACTGCCACACGGACCAAACTTTTTAATTCTATTTATCCAATTTTTTTTAATTTGTAATATGCAGATAAACAATATTGGCAGTTAAAAAAAGGTAAAAATTATAACAAAAAAACTTCATCCTAAACCGAAATATTTCGTGTACAATTTCGAAATATACACAATTAACATCGCAACAGCAATCAGTACAACCTTGGTGTTTTTGTGGCTAGCTAAGTATACTGGAGTCATCTGCATTACGTCAATCTTTATTATTAACAATTTTAGGGGAAAATCTGATTCTGAATAAACGATTCAATACTGGTAACTCCTAAAGCAACCAGAGAAAACTTGATTGAGAAAATGTACGATGTACTTTTTTTTCTTTAGTAAAAGCCTACGAGTACCATGATACAACTGTTAACTCCGAACAAAAAAATCAAATCTACATTGGGTTATTATAGAATTCTTTAAAAAACATGTACGTTTATTGTCGAAACTATTTACATCCTCCAGAAGAGGACTAGTGCAATCTATAATTTAAATTTTAGGGAATCTTTGAGAGTTAAATTTAAGGAAATTAATATGCCTATACCTTCACCTCACAATATATTTATGAAAATATAATGTACATATTGTATACAAAAATAGTGATTACTAGAATAGAACATACGGACAATGTGAATTCTCGGAAAAATCGCATGTTGCAATTTCCCAGTTAATAATTCTTTTTGGGAAAAGGGATACTCTTCTTTTATATGTATTTAATATCTCTGAAAAGCTGTGTAAAAAGGCTTACTATAAAGTTTATCTATAAAGTATAAAGATTATCTAGTTGATAACAGGGCCTGAGACTTTTGCTAGACAGGCTACTTCTAATTAATTTGCGATGTGATACCTGTATGATGTGAAAGATTTCATAACACCAAAGACGGCCAAAGTCATCCTAGAGAGACGGGAACTAAAGGAAAATGGTATTCGCTCGCTAGAAGATCAGCAACGGTATGCAGATTTAAGCCGTCTGGTTCAACTTTACTGTCGGAAAGACTATGAACATCACATCAACGAAATCTGTCTCGAAATCGAACAGCACTCTTTGAAAAACGAATCCAGATATCTTTTTCAAAAAGTAAAAGAACTGACTGGTACTCGTAAGCCAAGAACGTGTGCTATCGAAGGTACAGATGGGCGTCTAATTACAGATGTGGCTCAAGTGTTGGACCGCTGGAAGAACTACTGCGCGGAACTATATGACGCTGAAGGGATTAGCAAGAGCAGCTCATGGGCAACAGAAGAGCCTGATATTCTACCATCTGAAATTGAGCATGCCATCAAAGCTCTCAAGTGCAACAAATCGCCAGGTAAAGATGGTGTGACAGCCGAAATATTAAAAAACCTAGGTCACCGAGGTACAAAGGCTATAATCGAGATCTGCAACACCATCTGGCGGTCTGGAAGGTGGCCAAATGACTGGACAGAATCGGTGTTTATACCTCTGCACAAGAAAGGCTCTTCTAAAGTCTGTGGGAATTACAGAACTATAGCATTGATATCTAATGCGAGTAAGATCCTTCTCCATGTAATTAACCGACGTCTTAATTACTACCTTAGCCGACAAATACCTGAGGAGCAGGCAGGCTTCGTTAGAGGCAAAGGAACGCGGGAACAAATCCTTAACATTCGCCAAATCATTGAAAAGAGTAGGGAATTCAACACTGCCGTGATCTTATGCTTTGTTGACTATACAAAAGCCTTTGACTATGTGCAATGGGATAAACTATGGAGGGTTCTACTTGAGATGGGATTTCCTGAACACCTCGTAGCTTTAATACAGAATTTGTACATAGAAAACCGTTCCTTCATCAGGATGGGCACTGAATACTCCAATATGTTCCAAACAAAAAAAGGTGTGAGACAGGGCTGCATTCTGTCACCCGCACTATTTAACATATATGGAGAGTACATTATTCGGAAGACAATGGAAAATTGGGAGAAGGGTTTTGCAGTAGGCGGAAAGAGAATAGCAAACCTACGATATGCTGATGACACGGTTCTTCTGGCAACATCCATGGAAGATATGGAAGAACTGTTCCAAAGACTCGAGTTAGAAAGCACAAACATAGGCCGACAGAACAAAAACTAAACTGATGTTAGTGGATCGAGCCAGTAAGCTTCCACGTGTCACTTGTAACATTCCTGGAATTAATATCGTAGACCGCTTTATATATCTTGGATCCCAGATCTCCAACGACGGCAGCTCTGTCCCCGAAATAAAAAGGCGAATCGGCATGGCTAAGGATGCCATGACACGTTTAGGCAACATCTGGAAGAAAAGAGGAATTGGCATCAAAACTAAAATAAGACTGATACGGGCTCTGGTTTTCCCTATCTTCCTGTATGGAGTAGAAACGTGGACCATCCTGGCTCGAGAACGACAAAGAATCGATGCCTTTGAGATGTGGTGCTGGCGGCGAATGCTCAGAATACCGTGGACTGCGAAGCGCACCAACACATCAATCCTGACCCAACTTCGCATACGAACTCGCTTGTCTACCGTATGCCTACAGCGAATCGTATCGTATTTCGGCCACACAATGCGCAAAGGCGATGAGAACTTGGAGAAGCTGATCGTGGTTGGTAACACAGAAGGCAAAAGATCACGTGGCCGTTCACCAACCAGATGGACCGATCAAGTGAAAGACTCATCGTCTTCAAAGCTATACAATGTTATAAGAGAAGCGCTGGACAGAAACCGGTGGAAGCAGATAGTCCGCGCTAAATGTTTCGTTGCTGACCACGACGCTCAGAAATGAGCTGCCGACTAAAGAGAGAGTGATACCTGTATCTTATGATAATTTTCTTCAGTATAACGACCTATAAACATACATATATAATATTAATATTAATCACTGATATGAACATAACTAAAACCAATGAACTATAGAGAACGATATAATTTAATTATATTTTTATTGTATTTTTTATAACATAATGCTTACCACTATCATGTGTTTAAGAATATATAGCTTGTAACATATACTAAAAACATTATATATGCTGTAGCGAACTAAATAAATAAATAAAGTATTTGAAATAAAACAAATACCGTCATAACCAATACTTCCAAATACTCGTAGCACTACTATATTACTAAATTGGAATTGCGAATTATATTGAATGAATACTTACGAAAATATATACAATTCCATCAATTTCTAGGTTAATTCTAGGTCAGTGAAATGTGAAAACGTATTCACGCTTGAGTACGTGAAACAACCTGCGAAACAGAGGTCGAATGAATTAACAGTCGTAACATTTCAATGAGGTTTGGATTCTCAAGAGCATTTCAAAATCAGAATCTTGGACCGATGTTTTATAGCTTGGAGACTCTCATCTCTGAGGTCCTGTTATAATATCATAACCTTGCTCCCTATCTGGCTGACATACTAGTACCTTCTGTTAATCAGCATTTCCCACCGAGAGGTGAAATGATACTGATGATGAAATCAGTTCGGTACCATCCCATAGTATTAAACTATTCAAGGGAAAACAGTAGGAGAACTTATGTGAAAGGTAGATAGCTTATGTGAAACGTTGGTACTTTTAACACAGCGCCATCTATAAGAATTGTATCAAATAATAAATATTGCGGGTATGAATTTAGATGTAAGCTATCCTATCTTTTAAGTTAGATTAAACTGCAGACAGTGAGCAAATTTGATTGATATCGGTTCGGTAGTTTAGGATAAACAATGTGACACGTGATTTATATTTATATATATTAAGATAAAAGTTCCATTGTATCCTTAACTCATCTTTTTTTAACCCAATTACTGGGATACGTCTAACATTACGTTTGAACCCCTGTACTGACTATTCTTTTCTTTTTTTAAATAAATAATCACAATATTTTCATATTACAATGAATACACCTAAAGGAATTTTCTTCTGCAGGAATCACTGTGTATTGGTACTGTCTGTTCATAAATTAATACATAAACGCGGCGGAAAACTTCATTTTACAATCAGTATACATATTCTATCCCGATAAGTCGATCAAGTGACGCAAGTGGAAATGATAGGCCGCACACTCCGAAGCAATTTCTATCATATATCCAGAAGCTTGTTTGCAAGGAAATATCGCTGCCAGCGGATGATTAGAGGACTTTATGTCAAGGATACGTCTGTCAACACAAAACCTTTTGTCAGCTTTTCTATATGAATTTTAAATGATATTTCATCTAAATCAGCGGCACGAGAAAATTAATAATAAATGAATACTAATTAATAACGGATTGATGTGAGCTGATGAATTGTTGTACTCGCTGCAATGAATTCTCCATTAGACAATGTTTAATTGAACAGCCAATTACCGAGCCGGTTATGATAATGTTGACATACAGAAATTATATTCATAGATATTATGTCACCCTCGTACGAATAATGTATATTATATATATTAAGATTTGAGTATTGTTAACAATTAGAAATAATTAAATTTAGCGTGATGCAGTATAAAGTACTATGTATTGAGGTGTTTCATTTCATAATGAGAACCTATATTGCTATGCGTTCGCATTTTTATTTCTTTGTATCTTCACGCCTTTTTTCTGAAGAATCTCTTGCTACGGTTCAGACATAGCTCTCTCGCTTCATCTACTTTCATGTCAAACATGCATACTCGTCGATTATTACTTTTATATTGTCCTTGCGTTCTCTAGTACTTCCTGGATTTGGCTTATCCAATTCACGATTGCCGTGTATATGTACTTATTAAATTGAGAAATAGCAATCATGAGCCTATTAACTACTAAACAATCAAGAGATCCATCAATATCTAACTCTTTGTGATCAAACAAAAAATGCAGTGGTGACGCAATCTTGTCCGTGACCCGCAGTAAACACACGGTCAAACTTAAAGGTCGCCCAGCTCACGAAATTATGACCTCTATAGCTGCGTAATATGGTTCAATGTTGCGTTTGACAATCGTTTTAATATTTGCTAGTAAATATTACGCTTTCAATGCAAGCAGACCTTTAGTTTGTCCCTTTAGAATACATTAATATTGTCGTAACCTAAATAACAGCTGAACAAATATTTGTGTTAGTTAAAATTACATTTCTTTATATAATTGCGCAATATCGTTCTAGACAAATTAACTATTAATTAGTTATTAACGTTATATTAACCGACTAGTTATGGTTTATAATTTAGATTTATTATTGTTATTCATTTCGTTAAGAATTGCGTAAATTTCGCGGTTTCCTAATTGTTTCATTGCTACAACAAATGATAATTTAATTGATTCAATTAATTTTCCCGTATTATTAATTTATATTTATTAAAATGTTGACTTATCTGTTATTTCATGGTTTGCTTAATAAATATATTTAATGAGCGCCTTCACATCAGGTGAGCCTCCTGCTCACTCTAACCACCGAGCAACTCCTCTGAACACTCACCATGGTAAATGCGGTAGAAGATTTAGAGATCCAACTACGCAAGGCACTTGGCCTTCAAATCAAGAAGAGCAGTTCGAACCGCTCTTCGTTTTTAAATCCGTTCATTTTAGTAATTTAAATGTAACTAAGAAAATCTTACACAATTACATTTATGTATCAAATTCACTTATAACGTTTTTTTATTTAGACTCGTACAATATCGACGGAGTCAGCAAAAATAGCAATTTTACAAGCTATTCCTAATGGACGGATAGATAGCCCCTATTTGTTATCGTTAATTTCTTTTAAAATCCCTCCTCATGCGACAAGATACACAAAATTACTCCGTGGGCCTTGTACGAACTCGAATTACCTGCATAATTTGCCAATGATTCGGGTTTTATCGAGCTATAACACCAATTATCAGTATATTGATCTTTTCCACCTCAAAAAAAAAGATGTGAAGACTAAAAGAAGCGGGAAGGCTCTGATTTTGTTTTCGTAGTAAAATGACATTTTAAGTAATGTTTCAAATGTTAAATTTAAGTTTTCTTTAGTTCTTACTTACTTGTTTCCTGTTTCATATATATTGTTTAATTATGTAATCTGTTTTGGTTTTCTGTATTGTCTTAGTGTTTGGTCTTATATGTATATAAACAGTAAGTTTACTTATAATTAAATTAAGAAATAAAGATAAAAATAACAAATCTGTTAAACCATTCTTTGAGATCTTTACAGCGTAAAACGGGAGGTAACAATGCGAGCAAAGAAGCAGCACTCATTAACCTGAATGAGGTGCCCATACTACCCTTCCTCTGTAATCTACTACGTTATAAACTATCTATATCAATTTATATTCTCTATGGTACTGCGAATTCAGTCTGCGAATTTTGAAATTTTTTTTTTTTTTATTTTGAAACTCTGCTATCTATAGTTTTATCTATTATCTATAATACTACTATGTAAAATGTTACGAAAAATATTTTATCAAGTAGCAATGGGATTTGACTATGACTCGTAAGACATATAATAAATAGAACTTTGAAGAAAATTGTGTCGCGTTTTCAAACACTGCATGGACAATGATCTTTTAATAAAGTTTAAGTCCTAAATATACATAGTCCGGCCAAGTTCTGTTAAAAATGAAAATGCATTTTTTTAATGAAGTAATGTAATATTGTTCAAAATTTATACCTACATATTTATCAGTCTAGTTTATCTTCTATTTGTTGCTGTATCTGTTATAGTACGATATGAGAACATACGACTTATATAAAGCATTTGGAGCGTCTGGTATATGACCGACGGCTCCATACGTACTTTGTGCCAGGCGATCACTGCAATCCAATTTTCTTTAACTTCTCATTTATAAAAAATATGGGAAAAGGTGCAAAATGAAAAGTTTTAAAAATAATAGTTTTAGTTTTATTCTAGGAGTATAATGTATATCACATATAATTATTTAACTAATGTATACAAATATTGTAGTTGTATGTATTTTAAAAGAGTAAGTATGGAGTTTCTTATCCATTCTTCTCCACACGAAACTACCTTTTGGAAGGGGCAACTAGAATCATCTTTATATTTTATTTAACGTTCAAAAGTGCCATTTTAGGTGGTTTTATTGAAATAAATTATTGATTTAATTTGTATATAAGTGTTTCAAATTCAAAATAATTAAAAAAATTATGTAAAAGTACCTATTTATGGCCAGACTAGTTAGATAGTTAAAATCGTTTGTATGTGTGCCACGAATTACGTATAAAGAAATATTTACAGTTAGGACTAGGGGGCGCCACTAATTTATAACGCATACAAACAACTGATTGGACGAATTGAGAACTTCACCAAACAAAATAAATTTTAAACTAAATATAACAAAACGATTTAACGGATCCTTTTACAAACAACGAATTAAACATGAGAACATTTCATTTGTCAGAAACTATCAAATAACAACATTTTACGGAAATATTCCGCTGTTTTCATTAATAGTAAATTAAAACAAAAATTGTAAAAGTTTGATGCCTCTGGCAGTATACTTTTAATGTTGGCAGTATTAACTGAATGTTCGCTGTGTATTTCCTCTTCATTAATTAAATTAGACATACCACACCTAAACTATCGATTGGAATTTTAATTTTAACCATACGGCAAAATGAACTCAACTGTAATGTTTAATTAAATATTATTAATTTGACTATTGCCCTGGAAGTTCTCACTAACCGTGGCCTTTCTTCTTCCTTTTGCCTAGTAAAGGACTCAATATGGTGGTGCGTTTGGATCAGAGCTACACCAATGGACTATAATTATATGTACGCAGAAAACCAAGAATTCGACTACATATGTGTCAGACACAGGGTTATATTCTGATATATATCAGAATATCTGTTTTGTGTGTAAAAAAAAGAGAGAACTGTTTTTACGCCGGCTTTTCCTCTTGGCCTACACCCTCTGTCTTCTTTACCGATGAGTAGGGATGCCTACAGGTTTAAAATTAATAACGAGGAATAAATGATATCTTACGTTCCACAATAAATGTATTTTTTTTATTAGTAAAAGAAACAGAAATGTAATGGTGCCCCGCAGTAGTTCGTTTAATATAGATTATAGCAAAGCCTCTGCTACTCTGTGTCAAATGTATTCGATTGAACTATACCACAGCAAGTAGTGCAACAAAAAATGTATTGTTTGGTTAAAAAAACAACGCACTCGTGAAAGTGTGACGCTTCCTCCGTAGACGTAATATCGACAAAACATTTCCTCTTTTACCGCTAATTTATATAGAGCACTATTGCAACTTTATATAAGTAATATATATTATCTTATTACCGATGTAGTCGGGATGTAATTCCCGACGCCTCAAATAGTAGCAGTGATATATAAAGTCCCTGGACACGATGGCAGGGGAGTAAAGTAAAAAAAAATATATATATATATATATATTATCTGACAGCTGTGTTCAATATTCAGCGTGCAACTCTCCTCCCTGAGGTCGTTCCGGGCTGTGCACCAATGGACTATTTATGTGGGCTCGCTCGGACCGTAATGGAATGAGGAAATCGGCATGTCTCAAAACCAAAATTTCGGACATGTCACGACCAATTCGACTAGAAAGTATCAATTCTTACGAACCGGCAAAGGTTTCTGGCATTGAGTGTCCATTAATGATAAATGTGCCAGAAGGCTGATCACCTACTTGTCTATGAAATAAAAATGGCCTCTAGATTAATATTTTAATTATTTAAACAAATGACGATCCGTCTTTCTACAATTCTTAGGACACACATTTAAGAAAATCACAAAGATTTTTAATACTAGTTAGGATTTAACTATGTTTTCACAATGCTGCTAATCAGCTTTTTGCAAGCCGACCTTGTGCGGGTCTGACGGCAAAAACTGTAGTTTTTGTTCATACCAGCTCAACCTGACATTGAAATAGTTACACTGTGAATAATACAGCCATTGCTATAATAATTTATAAACATTATCATAATAAAATGTATGAGTATTTGTTATTGCAATTTAAACCTCTATTAACTTTATATATGTATATATGTGACAACTTTTGAGTTGTGTTTGCCAAAATAGAACTCAGGATTTGCCAGGATGAAATCGTGAACCATTAAGCCACTGGGAAGCTTATGGTCATGATCTTGTATTATAATAAGTACTAATTCGACTTAGGAAAAAAGCGTACCAATTCTTAAAAGGTCGTCAAATCGCGAGCCCTCTTGCATTCAGAATGTCTATGGGCGGCTTTAACATCGTATACCATAGTATCATTTACCATCAGATGAGCCTCCCATTTGCCCCCTGCCCAGAAGCAACATTCGTTATTTCATTAAAGTATAAAGGATTTTTTTTTAAATAGTGTTTGTTTAAGTCATACAATAGATTATAGGTCGACCTTAATATTTTACTACGACAGATTCAACTTATTATACTATTAACCCTAAAAGTAAGCGAGTAAGTTCAGAAAATATTTATAATAAATTGTGCTTCGTGTCCAAAACTTTAAAGGGATTTGATAAAAGGTCAAAGAGAGTTTATTATTAATTCGCGGTAAACAATCGTAAATGTGGAGAACGTGACAAAAACGGATTAGGTTTTGAAAGGGAGAATTACTTTTTTAACTGTACTTTGATAATTTGTACACAAATCGCGTATTTAATATAGTAAACACACTACACACAAGGAGGCTTTCGCTGGGACAAATCGTTCTAATTTGATTTTAGTATTTTTTTTTAATTTTCAATAGTTTCATGTAATAGGAGGCAAACGGCCTGTGGCTCACATGATGTAAAGTGATACCGCCCATGGACACAAACATTGCGAGAGGGCTCGCGATTTGCCGGCCGTTTAACAATTGGTACGGACTTTTCTAAGGACCCAAGTCGAATTGGTCCGGAATTACTTTTTTAATACAGTTGCTCAAAAAGTGGCATATTGCAGGGAGGTATAGCGTTCGGAAAGTGGGCTATTACACACTCGTGCTTTTTCTTTGCCATTCCCGCACTCGTGCGTTTTCTTTGCCAACTGTCAAAACAATGTGTATTTAAAAGAAAAAACTAACCACGAAGGTTTTATTAAAAAAATTCATAGAAGTTTTTATGATATATGATTTCTAAATATTATAATAATTGGATTCAATAAGGTCGATTAGGTTTCTTTTCATTTCATATCAATTAAAAAAATATTAAAAAGAATTTTATAATATATGCAAATACGTATTTTTAAAAAGTTTACTAATAATTGGATTCAATAAGTTAGGTTAGGTTTATTATATTTCATATCAATAAAAAAAATATTAAAAAGAAAAAACTAAACATGAAGTTTTTACTAAAAAAAATCACAGAAGTTTTTATGATTCATGCAAATATTTTAAAAAGAAGCTACTATTTGTTTAAATATCAGATTTAATGATTGGACTCAATGAGTTAGATTTGGTTTTCTTTCAATAAAAATAGTCTACTGAAGAATTGGCTGTATGGGCCAAGTTCCCTTTGCCTACCCAGAATGGGTGAAGAAAAGAAAAAACAAGCTTTGCTCATATTCTTGCGGTTGGCGCCATTTTCCAAAAATGTTCTTTCGAGTTGAGTTATTTGTTGCACAAAATGAGTAATTTCGACGAAATTTTTTTTTTAATGAATACCACCCGAACGCAGTATAATTGCATAAAATGCTTCGGAGAACAATTTACCGGAAACATATAAGTCGCTGCATATCTACGTGCAACGAATTTATTCCGTAGAGAGAAGAGAAAAAAAGCAAATAGTTTAATTAAATTGCTTAATTTTTTCGCAACTGTATTAAAAATAGTCGTTCAGTACACGTGCGGAACCATCATTGCAACTCGTTCCGACTGTCAACCCTCACCTTCGGCTGCGCCTCGGCTCGGGTAGACATTCGTCGGAACTCGTTGCAATGACAAGCTTTCCGCACTTGTAATGAAATATACTATAGTAGGCAGCTGGTTCCACATCGTAATGTCACCTAAACTTTTTGAGCAAACCAGCATATGTTCAATGTTTACTGCTCACCTGACTAATATTTAAATATTTGAAACGAAGAAACTGAAAAATAACTGGTAAGATTTCAAAAATTATTAATTATTTACTTAAAATTGTTGGGTAGAAAATGGCGTGATATGTTACTTTTAACTTTAAAACATTATTTTTCTCATTTTAGTGACAATTATGTATTTGTTTCAAATAAGAATAAAATTCTATCTAATTCCTGAGTAATATAGGGATTTTATTTTTATTGTTCTTGATATCCCTCATTTTATATTTTTCTTTGATTATTGTTATTTTGTGTGTGTGTTTTTATTTGTAATAAGTGTTATTTCTATTTCATTCTAAAATGTTTAACTAACACTAACAGTCATTTTATTCATATTTAAAGGGGCTTAATTGACTTCTACTACTATAAATGAACTTTTGAGCTTTCCTTTAGTTAAGGCGAAGGCTAAGGGTCAAGGTGTAGTACACTCACAACAATTGCACCGCATAATCGCGACTCAACACAAGTGCAGACATTACACTCATTTGCAAGTAAGTGGGCTAAACATAAAGGGCAGCTTTAAGTTTTCATCATGGCCGCTTTTGATACTATTTCCTATTTATAAATATAAAAAAAATCCAGAATCATGTTCGATCTGTAGACCAGTAAATATTAACAATATTTTTAATCTACATAGTAATAATTAAAAATAGATAGGAAATGAGTTCGCTCCATATGTCCATATGGTATATAATGCTGGCGTTTCCTTGCTGCATTGCGATTATTCGTTAGGGAAAACACCAGCTCTAGTGTCTCCGGTGCAACCAGGTGTCTCATAAATCTTTAATTAGCGCTTGAGCACTAAATAAACATAAAATAATTACATGAGTTTTATCTAATTTACGTAACGTAAATGTAATATTCGAGAATTCAGCGTAAATATTTGCATATCATCTTACTGTTTTTACTGTGTTTAAATTTGCCTTAAAATTTGCTGTCAGTTTCAACAGCCATAGAGAGTATACAGTTTAATATATATATATCAGGGCCCACATATTGTGGTTTTAATCTTCTTAATCACAAAAAAACAACGGTGTTTTCTTCTAAACATGCCTCCGCTATCAAATCATCAAAGATGTCATTGTGTAATAAGGAAGAGAATCAATATAACGATCACTTTATACCATAAAACAGAGCATAAATTGCGTACCGTTCGAATTATTAATTATTTATGTCCAAGAGCTCAATAATAAAACAGAACTCAAAGGAAAATGCATACGTACATATTAATCCTACAAAAGTTTGATGCTCCAACGACGGCTTTTACGGGTCAAAAGTAAACCAGGAAAAATTACAAAATATACGTAAATAATAAATTAATTTTTTACCTAAAATATTACTTGAATTTACGTTAATAAAACTATAATCAATAAATTTACGATATCAAAAGGTGAAATCATTTTATACTTCTTCAATTCAATAGACGAACGATTGTTTAGTTGCACGAATCTTTGACATGTTATTATTAATGTAAAATTAAATGACCGAAACTAAATATATATTTTTGACGCAAGATTAGCGCCTTGTTTACTTACAGGGTCAAGCCTTACCAAGTTGGTTTGGGAGTCATCTTCCGTACGTTATCGCATTGAATTTGGAATTTACGTAAACTTAACTAAGCATAGTCTCTGAATCAATAACTAACTAACCTTTTTTTTACTATTTTACCTTACAAAACAATTAATGTAATAAATATATTCGCCTATGCGATTGACAAACGATCTGAATGAAACAGATTCAGAAATATAAGAATAAAACCTAAAAAAGTTGTAACTCTTTTTTTTCTTTCTTTAGATGTCCACCTATATACAACTTCCAAATACAGACATTTATAAACCTTTCTTTAGGCCTCCGTCGTTGTTACGAGCCGTAACAATTTGGAGTTCACTCCCGTCATTGAATTTTGACTCACGGAAGTAATAGTTCCCGATAAATCACGACACTGAAAGGTCAGTCCTAGTTTCCTCAAGATATTCTCTACTTAAGCTTGCTACGCAAATTACCAGTTCACAGCCAAGGCTTGACACCTGTAGTCGTGCTGTAATGCTTGACATAACAAAGCCAATAAGCTAACGAGTAATAAATCTTTTACGTATTTATTGACTGTTATTCATAATATTATCATATTTATTTATAGAAATTGACAGGAAATTCAATGAATCGTCTATTTACGAACAATAAGAAAATATAACAGCCAACACAATAGAGCATTGATTAATAAACAATATTGTTTGTAAACTTATTGTATTTTCTGTATTTTCCAATTTTCTATTATACGAGACATTTTTACCCTACAATCCTAACCCTGGATGATATTAAAATCGTTACAATGGTTTAAACATTTCTTCATACTGCTTACATTGTGTAGATAATTATTTACGTTTAATCCTTACATCGTTAATTAAGATTGATCTATTTACGCTATTGTGATTAAAACCACTCATCCAATCGGTAACTAAATAACTAGACGAAACTATGTACCTACCTGATTTCCTAAGGGCATTATATTTTGTAGCTTCTTTAAATATAATATTATTAACCTACCGATTCATATATAAATTTAATAATATATATGTAACTTAACCTAGACACTTCTGTATCTTTCTATAGTTCAGCCCTTTGTGATGGTGACATGCCAGAGAGCACATGTTCTAGACCAGTATTGGCCTAGTGACTTCAGCGTACGACTCTGAGATCGTAAGTTCGATACCCGACTATGCACTAATAGATTTTTTTTGCGTGCGCATTTAACATTTGCTCGAATGGTGACGGAGAACGTCGTAAGTATTCGCGTGCCTTAGACTTAAAAAGGAAAAAAAAGTTGTCAGGCACAGGAGGCCAATCATCTACATGCCATGATACATGATAAAAGGTTGTAGCACCACTGATTTATTCATTACAAGCTGACCCGGCGAACTTTGTTCCGCCTTAATGGCAATAAATAAGCAGGTTTTTTTTATTGGAAAAAAAATACAAAAAAATTAAATACCCACATTAATCATTCATTATTATTTCTGTATTTTAGTACATAGGTTGCATATTTGCTCTCGAGATTGAGAAGCACGAAGTCGAACCATACTATCGCGGCGCTGTTCACGTGCAATTTGTTGTTCTTCTTCAGTCCTTTCATTTGCAGTATTTCGAATTCTTCTTGCATTACGGCTTTGTCGGGAAAGATTCGATCGTCTTTGAAAACTCAAATTTTCAACCATACCGAGTTTTATAGTTCACTGTTTATACAAATGGGCAATGGCACTATCATTTCATTATAATTGTTAATTATTTATTTAATAGAAATAGTTTGAATATTGATTTCTTACAAATATCAAATTGTCATTACATAGCTGTCATTATACGTCAATAGCTATCATTTGCGTTTTCTTATTCCAAGTCTGATTCCTTTTTGTTAAACCACGTTTTATAGTGACTGACGTTTCATGTCAAGTCACAAGGGAACGCTGTCGAACGGGATAAAAAGTATCCTATGTCCGTCTCCTGGCTCTAAACTACCTCCATACCAATTTTCACTCAAATCTGTTCTGCCGTTCTTGAGTTATAAGTGGTGTAACTAACACGACTTTCTTTTATATATATAGATTTAATTGGCTATGTACAGAAAAACAATGTCCAGTGCAACAAGTCAGTAGGCCAACACTGATCTATATATACTGTGTGAAAGATACATATATATTGTTGAAATACATATATTGCGTCGTAATTAGAAAACAACTAGTAACAAACGAATCGAACCTTGTTAAATTTTAATGCTATATTTACTTGCAATATATTGATTATTATATAATTTGAAGTAACCCTGGAACAAGTAAACTCATAATATAGTATGTAATAATTTTCTTCAATATTATAAAATCTTTGTTAATAAGTACTTACTGTGTACTTAAGAATTTTAATTTAAATTTTGAAAAAAAAAATTACATTAATATTTATTAAATTGTTTTTAGGCTATGTATTTTTCTAGGTCTGTAAAGAGGAAGAATCAAGCAATCATACAAAATACTGTTTTAAAAATTCCCTATCACACAGAGATAAAAAAAATGCACAGCATTACATTTTCTTGAATAAGGAAATGAGCAGTTAGGTCAGCTGACCGCCTACAATCTAAGAAATGCATGAAAACAATTGAATAATTGTGCATTACATCATATTTGTTTGTACCAAATAAATAATAAAATGTCATTTATTAAATTAAAATAACGCAACTAAATTAAAATATCCAATACATATAAAAAAAATACTGCAAAATAGATCGACACCCTGATAAAATCTAATTAATAAATGTTACGAACCTCTTTGACTGGCGCACAAAATCCTTGCACTGCACAGATAAAATAAAAAAAATAAAAACACTTATTCGAAATTCAAACACACGCGGCGCGAATTCGAATGTTTCTGCCTACCGGACGTGTGCGCGCAACAGCCGACGCCTGACAACTGGCTAAGAAGAGAGGCAATCTAACCGATTTTTCCAACTCGGAAAACAAGGCATTTGTTTATTGATACCTCAATTTGCCTCACAATCATTTAGTAACAGGTTCTTACGAATGCATTTATAAATCGTATAGATTTCTGTTGTGTCAATCAAGTCATTAAGAAATCTTCATAGGCCTTTTGTAGGAAGATAAAATCGGACATTCGGCTCAATCTTATTTAACTTGGATTACTTTTTAATAGGTTATTATTAGGATTGTCAGATGAGTTTCATAGCCTGAAACAATCGCTTAAGATATTAAATCATTAAGGAAGAAAAGTCAAATTAATTACATTCACTACTGTTAAGGGTTCTGGCCTAAGCCCACTTATAAATAAATAACGAGAATCGGAGAATAAGATTTCATATAACTAGTAAATGGACATCTTAAATAATAAACAGTTAATTTATTATATTAAAATAAATTAAAAACAAAAATTTGTCCTCTATCAGCAGGAGGCATGGTGAAATAGGAGCACGCACTTACATCATCATTTTTATTTATTGTTTTATTTTATTACTAGGGTTGCCTGGAAGAGATCGCTTGTTATCGACAAGGCCGCCCGTTGCATCCCTTGTAATTTTTATGTATTGTGTTATTTGTGTGTCTTTGCAACGAAGTGTGAATAAATAAATAAATAAATTATCGCGAACCACACGCAAACACAGAAATAACTAATACAATACTTAAAGAATGAAAATTATATACTTAAAATACCAAGTCAAAGTATAAGCATACATATACGAGTATGCTGCCAGTGCCCACCCAGGGGGATGCAGGACTGGTAACACGTAATGAAGCTCGTAAGAACTCGTTTTTTTCTAGTCAAGGGAAATAATCTTCACCGTGCCAGCACTCATTAACTGCACACATAGAAAAATCTACATACATTCGCAGCATCTAGACGAACGTGTTTCGTACGAACGAACGGCTTCCGTATTTCAAATACGTATTTTATTTTGACTTACAGGACGCTTGGACGTATTATTGGATTCTTAAAAATTCCAGTTGATATGGTTTCGGTTTCTAAATTCAATAGTATTTTTTCATACCATTACCTCCTATAAACTAAAATTGGGAATCACAAACCGAACGAAAAATTAATAACTTTGTGGTAATTTTTGAAAAACTGACAAACTTGCTTCGATAGATGATTGTATAGTAATTTATTTATTTCGTAATCCTACATCTAAAATATATTATATATAAAAATAAACAATTACACGGAAAAAACAGCCAGGGATGGAATAAGTACATAATACATTTAACTACGAAAACATTTAATAAGACACAAACAAATAAAAATTGTTCAATACATTTAACTAAGTAGTACCTAATCGGGCTATGTTGTGTGATGGTGAAAAAATTGGAGTAAGTACCTACCATGGCATGTATATGGAGTATGCTCATGATGCAGGTGATTTTGCACTATGTATTCTTAATACTCCTTTTAACTTTTATCCATATTTCGCGATAGCTTCATCAAGTCAAAGCTTAAGTATTGGTCTTTGTGTAAATTATATATCATTATAATCATTAAATAATAGTAACAGGGACTTACGGAGGCATTTATAAATAATATTTTTATTTAAATTAATTTATTAAATTTTTTTAGTCGTGTCAATCAAAGAATCATCAAGAAATCTTTATAGGACCAAATTCGAGGAGATTAAACGAGACATTTGGCCCAATATAATTGAACTTAGATTACTTTTTAATTTGTTATTATTATTGTTCTGATGATATGAGTTTTATAGCCTGGTGAAATAATTGTTTTAGATTTCCAAACCCTAAGACATTCATATTATCAAGGAAGTAAATACTTAAAATAGACTAGAGCTGTAAATCAAAGTTCGAGACATACATAGGTACACATATATGCTGGGAAAATAGAACGTAATGAAGCCCTTAAAAAAACTATTTTTTTCTAGTCAAGTAATTTATTCGTACCATTACCTCTCATAAAATGAAACGCATTGGAATCGCAAACCGAACGAAAATGGATGACTTTGTGGTAAGTTTTGAAATTTAACTGACAAACTTGCTTCGACAGATGATTGTATAATAATGAATTATTTAATAATAATTATTCTTTGAATATATTGTAAACGTACAATTGCGATGCACCTCAGTTGTAGGTTGTCAATAGGCTCGCAATGAGAGCTCTTAGTAGACCCCTTGTTTCTGAAAATCGTAATATAGCGAGTGACATTAAATTTGTTTGTCAAAGGAAGCGTACTCGAGTCGACACTTAGCTCAATTCTCACATCTCCGGCCTTGCTGCGAGGCTGTATCTTAGGTCAGCTCATTGTCATCCATTGTTAATAACAATATGCAATATTAAGCGTTAGCCACTTACATATTTTAATATTTTTACATGGTAATTTTTAACGCTAATTAAATACAGCTGTCGCCTTCATGGATATGAAATTATTATGTCTTTGTTTACTTAGTGGTATAACCATGCTTTTTGTGGTGTATATGAATGTACTTACTTGTTTTCTGTTTCATATATGATGCTCAACTCTAACTCAATATAACTATTTATATAGGTAAGGATGTTAAATTGATTCTTGAATTTTCTATCAGTGCGCAAGTCAAGGGCGTAGAGCGGGCAAAAAGAACTGGCAAGAAACTCATCGCTACTCTTTTATTGTTTATCTATGTAATCTGGCTTTGTGTATTATATACGTGATTTATTTTATAATAAGTATGTTAGCTGTACGTAAAAAAAAATATTAACGCTACAACCTACCTAATTGGCTATTAATTTAACAGCCAGTGCCTGACTCTAAATGTAAAGATATTTTCCTTCATCGGTACCAACAAGTATTAAGTGCGCACAGAAAGTCCTTCGGTGCACAGCTAGGTATCGAACCTACGACCACAGGGATGAGCCGTACAACTAGGGGAACACTGCTTTATGTGCATAATTAATAATTTCTCCTATAATAAATATCCAAAAATTTACAAAGCTACAAAGGTAGCTAATTTCTTGTGCCTGATACTAGACTTAGACCCATATAATATATTTATAACTGTAGTGTAAGGGCCTTTTTTTATTATTATACTCTGTACTATTATTGTTTATTACTATTGCGTTAATAGATAAAGCAAAAGAAGATGTAAAATTCGGAAAATCTTTTTATTTTAAATTTATTCAGTTGTATATAATAATGGCATGTTTTGAATAATATCTTATTTCTTGTATACGTTTTCATTCCTTGTGCTTTACAACCCCGAGATCGTTTGAAATAGGATTTTTCTATAGGATATTTTTCTAATAGACCCAAATCCTAAATACGTAACTAGATTGATCAGCTTTGCGTATAAAGGAAATAATTAAGAAAAAGGATTTATGTTTACGTATATGCAGACGTATTTAGTAGTTTTGTAACGAATACATTTATCTGCACATTTATCAGTAGGCAGAAAAAGAAAGAAAGAAAGAGAGAATGAAGAAAGAAGTGAATGAAATACCAATGATAAGAGATAAGTGAATGAATTGCACTTTTTCAATTGGCTTTTCCTGCGGAATCAATTTCGAATCATCGATTTTAATGTGACATAAATACAACTAGATTTACAGTTATTTTTATTTTATTTACACTCAAAAGCTACAAGAAAGAACGAATGCGTGTGTTACTTCATCCCCCAGGAATACTTTATAAATATGGCCAAGGATTATTTCTGAACAATGGAAATTAATTAATTGGTTTATGGGGATCTGGGTGATTAGACTATGGGCTATTGGGAGCCCCTAAATATATTCAAAACTAATTGTAACTAGTGACAAAAACAATAAATAAATATAAATAAATAAATAAATAAATAATAAATAGAATTCATTGGAGATCCAATTAGCAGAAATAATAGTGTATCACAAAGCCTACGTTTCTGTCTTAGAATATATTTATGTATTTTCTTTACTATTGTTAAATACAAGTTATAATAAATGAGCCGGCTTGTAATATTATTAGATAGTCTTGATTTCAAATAGTTTCAGAGAAATTTGTGGAGAAAATTTACGAAATTAAGCGTTCTTGGAAACCTACATTTATTATCAAATACAAAGTTTTTAGAGTTTCTTAACCTTAATTGTAAAAATAAGAAGAACATATTTGACGAGTTTAGTCCCTGTGGTAGTGTACGTTTAACGCTGGTAGCATTTTCCATTGCGATACCTATTCTTTGAGCGAAAAAAGCCGCGCACCACCACTTTGTG
This sequence comes from Pieris rapae, assembly GCF_905147795.1. Lineage (NCBI taxonomy): Eukaryota > Metazoa > Arthropoda > Insecta > Lepidoptera > Pieridae > Pieris > Pieris rapae. Next base: position 725,053 of record NC_059529.1, on the reverse strand, counting down.
GAACCAGCTGCCGCCTGAAGTATTTCCGAACCAATTCTACTTAGGGTCCTTCAAGAAAAGAGCGTACGTATTCTTAAAAGGCCGGCAACGCTCTCGCGAGCCCTCTGGCATTGAGTGTCCATGGGCGGCGGTATCACTTAACATCAGGTGAGCCTTTTGCCCGTTTGCCAACTGTTCTATAAAAAAAAATAAAAAAAGAGCAACAGCACTGGGGATCACACTATCTACCAGGCGCCAACTTAAATCCTTTTTCTTCCCTTCATTATTTATAACAGTAAGGTGGAAACACAAATTGAACACAGTTTTTCATTCCAATATCATATACAAGTCGGATTGATGACCTACTTTTTTTAAATTTGATTTATTTTACGAAACGTCTGTGTCGTCGGTCTATGAATGATGCATGATATCGTCTTGAGATCCCAGACACGTCTTTCATTTTTTTACCTCAGGGCTAAATAGAGTATATGCTTTTAGATGATGTCTTTTTATCAGCAGTCTTTATTACCAAAGGTCTTGCCTGTCTTGAAAAGGCCTTACTGATGTCACCTTGCTGCCTCCACACCACTCTATCCCCAGCTTTTCAGGGCATTAGGTATGTCAAGACTCATAATTGTCTTAATTTGGTCAGATCACTGGGTCGCTTACCCTCCTGCCATTACTCCTTCCTATCATTACTAGTTGGTCGGGATTTTCCAGTTCTCTAAGTTCGCCAATATGGCCAAAGTAGCTAAGCACTCGTTTGTAAATAGTAGGTAACGGTCTTGTTGCAGGTTCTTTTTGCATTCCATGGTCGCAATTCTCCTCCAACATTACATCTCAAATTCTTATAATTTTTTTTGAGCTGCTGCACGACTTAACCAGGTCTGTACAAAAATATTAAAAGGCTGGCAACGCACTCGCGAGCCTATGGCGTTAAGAATGTCCATGGGCGGCGGTATCACTTAATATCAGGTGAGTCTCCTGCCCGTTTGCCCCCTTTATATTAAAAAAAAATAAAAATAAATATGGATATCAAAGTTCCGACGACTCTGCTCTTGCTTGGTTATCTACTTGATGGAAAATCTTCTGGCGCTGATTATTTATGATGGCATCGCTTATCATCCTTTTCTCTCTGTTCCACAAAAATGTACTTGCAGTAAAGTTTTCTACAATTGTGTGTTACTTGAGGCAGTATTTGCCGCTCTCCTTGACTATGTGGAACCAGCCCAATGAAGTATTTCCGAACCAATTCTACATAGGGTCCAAGAAAGGAGCGTACCAACGGCATCGCACTTGCGAGTATTCTGAAATTGAGTCGGCAGTATTACGTAACACCAAGTGAGCATCCTGCCCGTTTGCCTCCTGTTACTTAAAAATAATGCTCTAGTCAAATCCTACACAAAATCCTCTGGTATTTAAGTAATCTTTTAAAATCTCATAATACGAGTTACATTCATAATGTAACTTATTAAAGAATTCGATAGTTTTTGCATTTATTCATTTCACTTAAAACATCAAATTTAGTATTTTATAAATAAGCGAAAACCGGTCTTTCATTAACAAATACCAGAAGATACAAAGAATCGAATAAAGAATTTTCATTTTTGAAAAGACCGTGATAATTAGTAACGCACTTGTGTATTGCGCAGTAATATTCGTTGTGAATTTTTAAAGATATATACAACCTTTAAAGTCGTAAGTGCTGGCTGGTGACATGAAAAAGAAACAAAGGACGCCATGATTGTTGGCGGGAAAATGGTACAATATCTCAATGTCAGCTGGAAAAATGGCTGGAGTAGCGTTTTCCTACATATTTTTGTCCCACAAGATTGTGGAAATTTCTAGGTCTTTATTTTTTGTATAAGAGATGCAAACGGGTAGAACCTGATGTTATGTGATGGCTGCCGCTCATAGACACTCGAGAGTGGCTGGCGAGTGTGTTGACTATTTTTGCCAGTTCTTCTCTTCCGTTCGACGCCCTTGATTTGAGAACTGGGAGTAAATGTAAAATTAGAATCATTTAATGTATTTTTTTACGATCATAAGTGTGCATTATGTTACCTATATGAATAAATTAAATTTGATTTGATTTCAGTTGATTCCAAATTTATACGCTCTGATTGATCATGAAATAAAGACACAGGCGAAAAAAAACTTCGAATAAATATTTCAAATAGTTCCTCTTAGCATACTAACAGTTCTCTCATTTATGTTAATATTTCTAGGGTTACCTAACAATATGGTAATGACCTATACTCAGGGTTGAACGAGTGCTGTCACCTTACCATAATCGTAATAAGGTCGAATATTCGATTAATCGCTGAACCATGACGTGAGATGTGTCGACTCGATTGTTCAAGTGCCGTAACGATTATCGATTTCACTTTACGATTTCCACACCAAACTACTGTTACGGGTTTAGAATTGCCTATTGAGGTAATTTTGACGATTGTTCATTGTAAATGTATGGTAATATACGCAAATTTTGTTTTCTGAAACAATTAATAGTACCATGCCTAAGTCAACAGATGGCGCTAAAACTCATAACAGACAACCTGTTTGTGTTTAGGCTAAAACGTGAAACGAAATGCAATAATATCCTTAGTGGCACAAAGGGTAAAATTCGTCCAGTGAATATATTTGCGCTCTTACAATATATATACTTAAGATAACATTCTTAATTTTGAAAAATTATCTTCAAAAGACTTGAGAACTATATAAAATAAAATAAATATTAAAAATACAAATGAGATTAATAAAATTAATTAGTACTCGACTAAAGGCAAAGGCTAACGGACGGAGTGCCTCTTGCAATTTCTTCCACTTCTCTTTCATCCTCGCTGCAATTTTGCGATCCTTCCCCACTATTATACCATCATCCCAGCATTTTGGTAGGCCTCCTCTCTTTTTTCTTCCAACTAGGCCTTTTCAAATAAGGGTCTTTTTGACCCATATATCATCACCGGCCCCAGTTTAACCTTTTTGAATATTTTACGACGTCTGTTAGAGAACAATATACTCGAGAAATACTTCTTTTAATTAAAATATAACAACATATAATATAATAAATTAATAACATACCAGAGCATGATAACTAATGATTATCATTCTCTGATATACACTCGAGTTAAGAAAGTGTTTTTATTACATTGTTTCCACGTTTTATCTAATCAAAATTGCATCAAATGTTTTCTATGAACGACGAAAACGTTGTTTGAATATTAAACAACTGTTACAACTACCGAATTTGCATATATTCTAATCTTTATGTCACTTTGACATAACTCCTACGTGATGACAATTTACGCTATCTAATAAAAATGGCGCCTTGAACAGGGTACACATATATTATTATTATTTCGTGAATTCTACAAATATAAATATAACTTCATTCACATATTTACTCTAACACTGTAATAAAACACTATGACGTTACATATATTAAAAAATAAATCTGCAACATGTATATATTATAAATAAATAATAATTATTAAAATTTAGCTTAAGAATTTTAAGATTCAAGAACCATGTAATTTTATCCTTTTCTAATGTCTTTTGCCTCTAACCAAAGCTTTACAGTTAGCTCGGGTCCTTCAAGAAAAGAGCGTACCAATTCTTAAAAGGCCGGCAACGCACTCGCGAGCAATCTAGCATTGAGTGTCCATGCGTGGCGGTATCAATTAACATCAGCTGAGCCTCCTGCCCTGTTCTATACAAAAAAAAGGTTATCAACTTTTAGTTTAAAGAGTTTAAGTTTTCTAGCTGCAAGAAATACTTTAGGATTTGATTTGATTCAGATTGAAACCAATTTTAGGATTTTAACACTAAAATTCTATAATATTTAATTCACTTCAAAAGCGACACTTATATATACAAAAAAACTCCTGAATATGAAGCTTTGAATAAAGGATGTCGATTGAATACATTAAAAAATATGTTAAGCAGTTTTCATATGCATTTTATGAATTGAAATTTGTTAAATACATTAATAATATTTCTTCTAAACATACAAAACGCAATTAAAATGTTTTTATTTCGTGAATTAATTCCTCGAAAGCCTACTTCGTGTCTACGAATGAATGAAAGGAATTATTGTTAGGTACTTGTTCTTAATTAAGGCCGTGTTTAAGTTTAAACATTAATTTTAAGACGTTGAATATTAAATTAACTTTTATACGTACGGATAACTTGAGTCGTATGTAACTATAATAACAGTATAAGTATAAGTTTTGAAAACAAATGTTATATCATTTTATTTGACATTTATTTATTTACAAAAGCCAATGTTTGGAACACTGATACATTTGTCCAAAAGAAAAATAAAATATGGCAAACATTACAAACACGAAGACAAAAAGAATACATGAGTTATAAAAAGTATAAGAAAATATTATAATGTAATAATATTATATAATTAAATATATCAAAGAAAGCATTATATTACGGAACTAAACCTTCAACAAAAATCAAGAATTAATAGCAAACTTCCATGGCATCGTCTGGCTATAGCCATTTACAAATTCACAACGCTATCGGTTGACGAATTTATAAAAATTCAATTATTAACCTTATGTACACCCGTTAGATGTTATACTTCTTTGGCGTAAAAACATAAAAATCTTTTTAAAAATTTTAACTTTCGCCGTCCGTAACAATATAAGGTATTTAAAACATTGAAAATTTTATTACATTTTAGTGCATGCATAATAAAATTTACTATCACTATTTTTTAACTAACGCGCCAAAAGAAGTATAATTCAATTATAATCTATAAATTACAGAGTTCTGTGGTAACGTAACGAGTCATTACCGAGAAGCTTGTTCTTTGAGAAAAGCCTTTTAAAATAATAAATACAATTTATCATTCACCAAATCGCTATTGGCATCAATCTTAAGAAACGACAAGGCTAATGTGTAAATGTATTCTTTAATAAGGTTAGGAAAACCTTTTTCTTTCAGGCACCGTATTGACAATTTACTTTATTCAATGAATGATATTTGAACTACTAATAATGACTTACACAGAGCATCAGAAATAAAAACACAAAGGTGTTTTTTTCAATTCACTTGTGTCTAATTACAGAATTATACAATCGATATGAATCATATTCGGACACGAAATCTTTTTATATTGATATATTTGCATGATTTCATATTAAAACCGTTGCGGAGCCTTTCCAACCAATAATATCGCATTCTGTATAGTTGGGAAATAATTGAGTATTTATGCGAGCAAAATTACAACGCGTTTTTGTATACAAACTTATTAGTTACAATTTACTCAAATGATCGTCGCTTCAAACTCGGTATATGTCATATCTTAAAAAAAAAACATTAAAATAGTAAATTTCCACCTGTTATTTTTTCACAATCGTGTCGCGTCATTTATGTTTATAAATATCATTGTTATGATTGTCTAATAATTACGTAATTTAATTGCATATCTAATTGTTTTCATCTACAATACGTTTTAACTGAATTTATATAAATAAAACATGTCGTATATAAATAATATTTAGTTTAAAATGTAATCATCTTCAAAAAAAAAACACCGTTTCGTCGTATAATACGTTTAACTAGGGGTCATCGATTTTGTAAAGTCGTTTGTTTCAATTCTCTTAATATCAAGACGATATTTCCGGAGTAGATGTCACCCGGGTCCAAGGGAGACGACAAGCCTACCAGACCAGCTTAAGTACATAAAGTCTCTTTCTAGAAAAGTTGAGATTTGATACTGCCGTTGCTTCCGTTGTTGCCGGCACAGATCTGCCTGACAGGCTATGTATGAGGGTTCCTATATATAAAAAAAAAACGCTTAATACGGTTTAGTTGTGAAAAAAAATTAAATACTGGTTATGGGGTAAAAGGATACAAAAACATAAAATAAAATGTTTATTAGTAATCGTAACAGTGAAATATACAGTATTCACAATTTATTAACCTACATAGTAAAAGGATATTTAAAAATTAATAAAAAAGAAAATTTTTAAAAATTTAAAGAGCGGTACTTATTCGTTGAGCAATAATTTATTTATTTTAAGGAAAGGATCAGGTCTGCGGTAAAATCTACGAGCTTAAATCTTAATTAGACCTGTGCACTTAAACCCCACAGCATGATTCTCTACTCCAAAGAAAGCAAAATCTAAGTTGGAGGTAAAACTCTTAGACTTGAGCTGTTTATTATAAAATAAAATACGTTTATTATAGAACATAAGATATACGGGTATCACTTATTCCACGTCATTAAATTCGAGCCTGTTGGCATCCCTACTCATCGGCAAAGAAGACAGAGGGTGTAGGCCGAGAGAAAAAGCCAGCGAAAAAACTTTCGGTACTCTTTTAAAAAAGCAAATCATCAAACAAGACTTATTTTAAAACAAATATAGCAAATTAATTAGAAGTAGCCTGCCCAGCACTAGTCCCAGGCCCTTTTATCAACTAGATAATCACTAACTTTATAGTAAGCCTTTTTACACAGCTTTTCTTTAATGCATTTATTAAATTTATTAAAAGGCATAGATAAAGAGCCTCTAGAATTTTATTTAAGAAGAGTATCCCTTTTCCCAAAAAAGAAAAAGGTATATATGTACTTATCATATAGATAAGTTCTAATAACGTTAAAATGGCACCTTTAGAGAGTCGTTGGATAGAGGAGCCAGTGAAAAATGCAAAATTTCTAACCTACATACTCATCGAGTTTTAAAATTAAATTTAGAACACAAAAAGCTTTTCGGGTTTTTCACGTTCCCGTCTAACTGAAATGGACGTCCTCATTCGACCGTGGCGCCGACAAATTGATCATTTCTGTTAAAATTATTCCCGTATACGCTGCGTCCACACGTTATTGTAGGAAACTTCTTCTGTTCGTCTCGATTCGTGATGAATTTCTGAACAAGAGGAACACAAACAAAACCCAATCTCAATCGTTCACTGCATTACGGGTTAATTTCATTCATCATTGGCAGGCCTTCATACAGACTGAGTTCGTTTCTAGAAACACTTTGGATTTTTATTGGATTAACAATGCATGTATTTCGGAATCTCATCACAGTGTCATATCAATAAAATAATAGTTAAATTCAAAAATATAGTTTAATGTTGTGGACGGGTTAGCAACGAGTTAAATAATGTTAAATTATTATATATTTATTTTAGTTATTTTTAGTAAATGTGTGTGCCTTTACTCTCAACATGTGTTACAAGGGCAATCAAAAACTTATGGAAATATGCTAAAGAAAGGATATACACATGTGAAATTCACATGAGAACCTAAAAAACCTGTGCTAACCATACCACTTCCTCAGAATCCAGTACCCGCAATACACAACTCACTCTCTGTATTGAAAAGTCGCATGGGTCCGCAAAGATACACTGTATATACATAATTATGAAGGAATAAGGAAAATAATAATAATAGCCAGTAATTACCACAGCAATTAACACATAAAAGTTAACTCACAGAAAAAAAACAATTTCTGAACATCCATGTTTCAAACCCACAAAACGTGGCCTCTTGAGTACAAATATTTCTGGTAAACATTTTATTTAGAGTTTAGTTTAGTACAATGTTTTTAGGAATTGGATAATTGTTTTGTTTAAACAATTTGCGGTCATCCAAGGTTTTGCATTTACTGTAAAGGTCAAATAAATGTGACTCTACTGATGCAATTAATCGAATTAACTGTGCAGTAAATGCCTAGTTTTTGTGAACAGTTTAAATACAAATAATATTTCAATAATATTCTAGATGAAATAATGAACGTTATTTCAGACTGCAAAAAGGTGAAATATGATGCAAACTTAACAATTATTTATTTTCGAGTCCATTATTTCATTAATTAATTAAAAACTACTATTTTTATTATTATTATATAACTTCTTGAAGTTGTTTTTTGTTTCGTGTGTGATATTTTTATTGGTTAGGTTAGGTTAGTTGTTAATAATTAATTAATAATAATAATTATAGAAAAATTCGAAACAACATTTGGAAGGATTAACTTAGGTATTGCATAAGTTTCGCCTTTGCTATAAATGTGCATGCATTTTTCTATCGTGTTTCCACGTAATAAATAAATAAAATGAACATTGCAGGTTGATGGGCGATCTATAATAAGCGCTATATAAATTATAATTATATATTTGCTGCCAACACTTGGCACACTAATGGTAATAAAATAAAATTAAGCAATAAAATACAATATTTTTTGTCAGTGGGCAGTTGGAGCGGATCTACTCGCAGCCCAGGCCCCTGTGTATACAAAGGCCCCAGATCCCCACTTATAATAGGCCATATTTTCAATTAAACAAAATAGCTGACATTTAAATATTCCAATCATTTGGCTGGTATTCACGAGATCAATCAACCCATGTGCGATGCTCGTCTATTAACGGGGAATACCCCAATCCGGTTTTTTCAGTCGGTGTTTTTTATCGCTTTTGTCTATAGCGGGGGACTTCGGAGGAAGTTTGCCTGGGGTATCTAGAGGATATTTAAATACCAATCTGATTTAAAAGGCCGGCAATGCACTCGCGAGCCCTCTAGCAACGAGAGTGTCCATGGGCGGCGGTATCACTTAACATCAGGTGAGCCTCCTGCCCGTTTGCCCCCTGTTCTATAAAAAAAAACTAAATATCTTAACCGCAAATATGTAAGTAAAGACTAGTAAGTATGAACATTAAAAACAGTTTTTCCTCGTCTGTAATGGTTTCAGACTTACATAATATAAACTAAGAGATAATTATCCGAGGCGATGGCACTACCCGGCACTTCGCATCAAAGGCATCAATTACGTGTTTCTTTTAATACAAAACAATTTTCCGTTAGGTATTTTTGCGCGGCCTTTGTATAAACAGTTTAAGTTCTGTTGTGATCTTTAAGCCTCAAATTTCTGTATCTGTTTTGAGATCATTTGTTTTTCTTACACCACAGTGGGTTACCACTGACTAAGACATGACATTCCTCATTATCCACAGTACGAATGAGATTCAAACGAACAGATAGTCAATTGGTGCACGGGTCCACATGTCGGAATCGGTATCGCAAATATTGCTTAAGCAGAGTATGTCTAGTGGCTTTAGCGTGCAACTCTCATCTTTGAGGTCGTAGGTTCGTTCCCCGGCTGTGCACCAATGAACTTTCTTTCTATATGCACATATAGTATTATTAGTTACTACTTAAATTAAAAAATATGACAATCAAAGAATGGATAGTTAAAGTACAAGCTGTCTTACCTAAGCAACTAACTATTAGTCTAGCCGTAGTGATAGATTAACATTGGAATCCTTTGTAGATTTTTAGAATACTTAACGACAATGACATTCCATTTCAAACCCTATTTAAAATCCTTTATTCGCGATAAAAGAAACCGTAATAGAGTTTCTTTCGAATGTAATAAATTATGTACGTACTTATAGAGAACGTGACGGCTAGGACGTTAGGTTCGATTCCCGATATAAATGAATTTGCAGATTTACCTCTGATTGTAAGGATATGAGTAAATCGTTACTCGTGTCACATAAACTTCTTTCTTTCTCTTGGTAGGTATTATTATATATATATATATATATATGGGTTTTCCCGACAATATAATTATAATTGTATATCATAACAATAGTAATACATATTTATATATAATGAGTACATAAGTGTACATCTGTACAGAAAAACTGTGTCCAATTTATATTATCACAATATTGTAAAATTATTTTGAAGTAACAACTGGAAAAGGATCGTTGTGATTTGAAAGTTGCTGAAACGAAAAAGAGTCGTACACATGTATAAGATTTAACGTGAAAGAAAATAAGATAGGAGAATTAGTGTGTATTTGATCATTTTCTGAATTAAAAAAAACACAGATGTGCAAAAAATTCAATAAGATATTAATTCAATACAATTTTAAAATTAGATGAAATTTATAATTTATATTTACAAGTATCATCGCCGGTATTCTAGAAATAAATAAACAAACCGAAACTTGAAGATTGTGTCTAAATTTTGGTAGGACCTTGGAAACGTAATATTGTAACCTGTAAACTAATTCGTGGTAATTAGCATTTTTTTATAAAACAACGTAATTTTAAATCATAAGTAGCTGTTGCATCAGGTAATGTCTATTATAAGATACTTGTGTACAGGTAATAACAAAATTGTTTTTATAGAATAAGTTAATCTATTGAACAACTAACTACCTATCAAATAATTTATTTTCAAAAATAAATATATACAGTAATTTACAATATTAATAATAAATTTAAAAAATTAAAAAGTTTTGTCCCTGTGGCACCGTTAATTCTTGCTTATTCTTCGAATAAATTAAGAATAATTCTTCGAATTATTCAGAGGAAGGATGGTGTTCTACTCTAACTTAAAGGAAGAATCTTCAACCAGTTTTATAACTGACTGGTTCAAAAGCAGTGGCTGTGTTAAGAAATTGCATATAGCGACCGGAATATCTTCATCAAAGATATACGTAACTTAAAATTAAATTATTCATATTTATTGTTTCAATAATAGCATGACAGAAATATCTCAAGTTTAAGATATATAATAAATATACTATGATAAAAGAAGTGTTCCTGAATTCTATCACAGATACAAACATAATTTTCAAAGGCGCAAAGCGGAAGAAACTAAACATATCGAAACATAACAGGTAGGTAATTGTAAAACTCGGCATAGACTACAAACTCCTTCATATAAAAGAAATACATAATATATAATCATACAAAAAGCCGTTTTCATTGGTAATAAAATTTGTGGGTTCATCTTCCTGTGAAGACGGATTCGATTCCTATCTCAATATACATAGATACGTAGAGAGCGTACCAATGCAAAGACCGGCAACGCACTTGCGAGCACTTGTCCATGGGTGGTATAACTTGACATCAAATGGGATGAAAAAATACCTGACATACTGTAATACTTGGGAAAGTGACAAATATACGTTTCTACTTAGCCATCTAGGCAGAACACATCACTACATACAAACCGACGCAATTTTCATAGTAAAAAATTTACAACAACAACTTTTCCACACACCTGTACCCACGTGACGAAATCAAGGTCGGCATCAAGCAGGCAGAACAATCACGGCTATTTAATATGCAAAAATAAATCAAAACATCAAGCAATTATCAACCTTATCGTGTGCATATAAATTCATTATTCGTATACATATATAATAGATATTAATCTCGAAGCATACTTCATAATGATCACGATACTATGTGCGTGATTGAAAATTGATTTTGTTTACGATTATATCATATTAAACCCTAAACGTTGTTTTGACATTGAACTGAATCGAAAATAATTCTTCTTTTGGTACCTCTCCATCACTGGATAGAGCGTTAGCCAAATGCGTATCTACCTATGCCAGATGCAGCAACTCTTCCGTAGCCGCAATACTATTCCACTCCCTTACGTGAGGAAGCCATTCTTTTTTTCCTTCTCACGCGCCGTTTACCCTGGATTTTACTTACGTACTTTTCAGTTGCTTTTTTATATGGACAAAGAACAGGAGGCCCATCTGATGTTAAGCGATACTTACATTGCCAGAGGGCTCGCATGTGTGATGCCTTTTTGATGATTCATGAAGATTAGGCACTATTCGACTAAGAACTTGTTGTTAGAGACCTTCTGGTTCCAAGTAAAAAGTATAAAATGATATCTCTTGGAATGTCTACTTGTAATAAATCGTATAATGTAACATTAAACACATTGAAAAGAAATGTGAAGACAGAAAAATAATTAAATTTTAAATACAAAATAATTTGTACCGGTACCCGTATTCATTAGTCTAATGAGTTATACTAAAGAACTCATTGTCTTTTCATCACAACGTAAATACAATTTGACAGAAATAAGCAAAAGAGTACTTTAGTTAAAAACGCAATTAATTGATTGACGAGCTGTTTAATACTATATATATTATAATCAACTCAAACTTAAAATAAAGGTATCACGAATTTACTCTTCCAAAAGGGAGTTATTTTATCTTTTTAATTTTCCATTATTCCTAAAGCAATTTCATGTAAAACATTTCTCATGTAATGTTCAACATTCACCGCTATACGATTTTTTTTATTTTGCAACTTTCCAATTCCGTAACTGTTTAGAATTGAGAAACTATATTTAATGGCTTTTTAATGTTCAAAATACCACAATAAAGTTATCATCATTACAATTATATGCTTTTAATTATAATGCTACAATTCAGGTATTTCAAGTTAAAATCGTCACCAAGGCATGCGCAGACAAATTGACAAGTTCATTTTCGTATTTAATGTTCGGGTCGTACGTGTCGTATTCTACGTCTAAATTCCGCAACGAGATTTCACTTCGCAGCCCGCGGTATTCCATCACCTTGCACTATAACGAAAATATATTGCTACAATAAAATAGAAAACTTAGCAAAACAAAATATAAATCAAGAACATAATATTATAAATCTCCTATCACGATGCTTGTCCGCGATGGACTCCTAAACTACTTAACCGATTTTAAATTAAATTGAAACAACGTGAGCAGTCTGGTCCAACTTAAGAGATAGGATAGCTTAGATCTTTAATTATAGTCGCAATTTTATTTTATTGCAAATTATTGTTTATTTTTTTGATAGAATTCTAACAGTTGGCGCTGTTTTAAAAGTACCAATGTTTCACATAAGCTATCTCCCTTTCACATCAGTTCTCCTACAATTTCCCTTGAATAGCTTACTACTATGTAATATAACAAAAACCTTAGCCACAGCAACGCTTGGCCGAGTCTGCCAGTATTAGATATAAATACAACAAGAAAGCATAAAACCTTTAAAAACAAATATAAATTGTGTGTTCAGCCAGTGATCCACCAGTTGTCATTCTTAGTCAAAAATGATTTTTGATGATCGTAATCGCTTAAGACACGAATATTACCAAGACATGCCGGATTCCATGATGAAAAGTCAAGTCATACAAGTGTTACATACCAATCAAATTTGCAATTCCCTACTCATATTCAAACTATAATTGATAAACCACAAATATTCACTAATGTACTGATTGCATGATTGCAGCATGTTTTTAACTTGACAAGGTTAGGTCAATAAAATTATTACATCCTAAAAGTGTTGATTACTCGGAGATTAATTTGTATAAAAACAGTGTTGACCTAGTGGCTTCGAAGTCGTAGGTTTCATCTCTGGCTGTGGAAAACCATGGACCTTACATTTGCGCGTTTAAAACCCTCGTATTGTGAAGGAAAATATTGTGAGATAAAATTAAACGCCAATCGTTGACGACTTATGTCGTGTAGTTTTAGACAAATAGATTACAAGCATACAATCAAAACGCATGTTGATCTTTTGCGTCTAAAACCAGTTGGTTTCTGTATAAGATTCACATTCGAATACCCAAATTTGGCATTTCAAGCGCTAAAACAAACTATATTTTTAATCAGCACATAAGTATGACGTTTTATGTCTCGTCTCTTCGTGATGCATGCGATCACGCGCAATCCTGCGCATAATTGCATAATGCAGTAATTCATCTCTGTATAATTATTCAACTAATACACGAATTATATAATAATCGATCTATATGAAGCGTGATTACTCTGTTAATTCAACAGCAACCCCAAGTTTTATGACGTCATAAATATTTAGAGTCTAAAAAGCCTATAAAATAAAGACCATACTTACCAGCGTAATCATAAGAATATATTACAAAAAAGTTTGGAACAGAGACTTTGGACGTAAGGTTTAAGAACACAGGCACTAATAAAAGATTTAACTAAAATTCTATTAAAACTTTATTCATATAGGTAACCAAGTACACTTATGGACGTCAACAAAAAAGATGTTAAGTAGATTCTAAATTTACATTTACTACCAGTTACCAAGTCAAGGGCGTAGAGCGGGCAAACAAATTGGCAAGAAACTCTCCGCGACTTTTTTTAATCGACAAGTTTTTTGTATAACAAAATGTTTGTAAGAACCTTCCACCATTACACGATGTTCCACATGACATATTTAAGTTATTAATTATAATAAAAAAATAAACATAAACAATAAAAAAGATCAGTAGTAGAAATAGGAGCACGCACGTATATTCTCGTGGGAAATAGATACTTCAAAATTATCGTTTTTCAAATTATCTTCAAAATTTTACATACGATACATAGTAAAACTATAGTAAAATACGTGCACTTCTGATAACAGTTATGCCTGCCAAAAGTATCATCTAGTTTGGCAGGTCGTTTCCATACAAATTGGGAATTAAAAAGGCTTTTGTCTCAGGATGTACACATTTTAATCCTATTAACGTAGCACCACAAAATAAGTGTTATCGTGACGGCATGCACTAGAGGCGGTTGTCATGACAACGGAATACAAACAAACCTCTTAATCCCGATATTAATGTATGGTACAATAGTTTATGGTATAATAATAAAAATATGAACTAAAAAAAATTTGTTTTATTTTTTTTTAAGAAATCGAATGTTCCACATTTACTGAAATGGTTATTTACTACGTAATAATAATTATTGTATGTCGTTGACAAGTTAGCCTTCATTCAGGAGAGAACTGCACAGTTTCAGTTACAATTAGTTTTTATCGAGATAACTAAATATCCACAGAAGTATTTCGGACCAAATTCGACTTAAGGTCCTTCAAGAAAAGAGCGTACCAATTCTTAAAAGGCCGACAATGCACTTGCAAGCCCTCTGGCATTGATTTTCCATGGGCGGCGGTATCACTTAACATCAGGGAGCCCCTGCCCGTTTGGCAATTGTTATGAAACCATAAGGTATATGATTTGCTTATCACAACCGAATCACTTTGCTAGTGAGTGAGAGAGACAAAACATTTTTGCCAAGCTATTGCAATTATAATAGCTACCTTTTTATCGGGATATAAATATACAGTACAAATTTTAAGTTTCTCACAAAATAACATTGGAACAAACTTAGAAAAAATCACGTTTTAATACTTTACTACTAGCAATTGTTACCCGGAAGAGATTACTTTAAAGGCTGTCCTAGCATGCCTAATTCCATTGTAGTGTTAAGGCGTTATTTATTTTTATTATTACCTATGTACAGTTTAGCTTAAAGATTCTATTAATTATAATTTTATGCTAATATAATAGTTTCATTGTCCAATATGACACTCAATCTATTAAATATTTTAAAAGAAATACCTACTATTGTTACTATACTATGTAGCATAAAATTGCATGGCGCGTCGCTCTATGGCGTGTAGCTTGTTTATGTGCCAATTATTCGCAAGTTTGTTTTTATTGAAGGCTGATTTATTGTTTCCCATAATGTAAAATCTGGGACACGCCGGACCATCCGAAATTTATTGTTCCTCAAGTTTAAACTACATTTAAACTTCGGATGATATTGTTTTATTGCGATTTTTGAAATATGAACGGAATATTTGTGACAGCTCTTTGTGTCTATATATCATTAAGTTTATGGCAAATGTCAATATGAGTTATTGTCTATTACAGAGTCACTATAAAGTACTGTTACGAGCTAGGGGATCGGTTAGAAATTGCCGTAGATTTATTCAAGGGTTTGTATGGCAATAACATTATTATAACTTACCAAAAGAATTAAAAGATCTTCCGATTAGAGTCTTTTAAAATCGACACTGTAGTTGATATAAATTTAATAATGTATGATATGATATGTACGGTACAAACAATATAAGAATTGACCAAGTCATATGACTAATAATGTAAAATGAAAAATTCCTTTAGGGACGAATTTGCGCGCCATTGTGTGGCCGAATACGATTGTACCACCTTACACATTTATGTTCCATATTTTTGCAATAAATAATTATTATTATTATTATTAAATCTTATAGACAGGCCCGGTAGGCTTGTTGCCATGATTAAGAACTGTGTTGTTTAATAAGTATAAAGTTTCTTGCCTATTCTCCACATAAAATACCTTGTGGGCGGGGCAAATTTTTTATTAATTTTAAACTGGTAATTTTGACTTTCAAAAATGCCTTTTTAATGCCTATATGCGATAAATGATTTGACTTGACTTACTTTTTAATGCCTATATGCAATAAATGATTTGACTACTTAAGGTAATGAAATCAGGTATCTTTGCCTTACAATCAGGCAAATCGATTAATCGGGGTACAGACAGACATCCGTTGAAAATAAATAAATAAACCAGTGTCGTTCCTACCTATTTAGATCAGTTGTCAATCTAATGCGCAAATAGACAATCAGCCTGTACCTGACACACGCCGTTTTTTTAGGGTGGATTCGACCGTACAAGAGTAAATCTTAATCTTGGAATAAATCGTCAGTTAATCGAGAATAAATCAATTTTACGTATTACCATCCACAATTCTCGGAATAGTGGGCCTATTCGGGAATTTTGACTATACCGCCGTTTCGCACGGCATAACACGGAATATACATAGAATCCTGGCGTCCGGTCAGTCCAATCATCTGTCTTTTTACATATATTTATCCTGTGGTTTAATTTCAACTCAACGTAACGTACTAATTTAATAGTCTGGCATTGTATAATAACTTTTCATTCCGAAAACAAAACTCAGCCGAAAAGCGTTGCGCCTAGTTATTGATAGATACTCAATAGTTGGCTTTGACTTTTTTCTGTTAATCTATGAATGTGCAAACTACCTGTGTACTTGTGTGGTATTTTCTTTATGTATGTATTATTAGCATTCCGTGGGGTTCAGTGCCTTGACATATAAAAATGACTGTTTGTGTCGACAAATTTACAACCAATTTAGTATTCGACTTTCTACAAATCAAGTCAAATCAAAATCATTTATTCATATAGGTAACACAATGTACACTTGAGAGTCAAAAACGATACATACTCATAAGCCCCCTTATCAATAAATAACGAGAATCGGAGTTTAATATAACTATGAACATGAACACAATGAGCTATCATGAATATTTGAGAATAGCAATCAAAATTGTCTGTTAAATATTTCATTGAAACGGGCTTATGCAAATCACTGATGTAATCTGCGATCAGGCTTATCTATATGTACTAGATATTAATTTACTGACCACAGAGTATACACTATGTAAATGTAAAATTATATTCCTAGATAAAGTATATTTTACATTATTGTATATAGTATATTTTATATATGGTTTATTCAAAGACAATATGTTATATTGATCTTAATAATTGTGTCGGTAAATATATGTTAAGTATTCATAATTATGTTTAAAATATTTCGATACAACTACCATGGGGTTTTCCTGATACATACTTTTCCTGGGTTATAACAGCAAGTTTAAAATAATAATTGAAACTGGTTATAATTAATAATAAAATATACTGGCATTTGGTATGTTTATTTTTTTTAAATGAAATATCGCTGTTTTATTAAGAGCATTGATATCTGTCTGATATGGGTTTTTTCCCATGACTACAAGGACGTTTCCTGCAAGATACGCACATCAGCTTGGGGTGATGTGGGGGAGACAGTTGCCCAAGGAGACGGAAGATCATTGGATAAGTGCGAAATAATCTGACTTTGATTTTGCTTTAACTGGCCTCGGCGATCAGATCACCCGGATCCGATAGATCATGTCGAGGCCTCCAACAGGCCTTTAAAACCTACTTCTAAAAAAGGTAAATTACAAATTGCTGCTAAAAAATCTACAAACTGTAATATAACAAATCCAATTATGACGCACGTAATGTAAATGAAAATTCAAGTTATTACATTCAATAAAAAACATTTTAGTAACCAAAACCACATAGTTATTGATCTGTGCACCAAATATCTTTAAAGGAATTCTCTCTATGGCTTCTAGCAAACACGAGATTATGAATCCATGTTAGCATCGTTGAGACACGTCCGATGATTAATAACTTAATATTCAACACACAAGGAATTCTATTCAAACACCTGTTAGATAAACGGTGCCAGGAAACTTCTAATAACTGAGGAATGTATACAACCTTTACGCAGTGATTGATATACATACATAAGACACTTAGACGAGGCCTCTGTAGGAAGTTGCGGCTTGACCGAAAGAATCCCGGAAAAACAATGTTTTAGGTACTAGTGACTCGCCCCAGCTTCGCACGGGTGCAATGCTGATGAAAAGCAGGTTTTTATTATGTATTGTTATTTCCGTCGCTGGAAAGCTCCGATAATATACGCGACATATACCATATAGACATATACCATCATGGACTTTTCTGTAGACCTTTTCAATGTGTACAATACTAAGTACATTATTTTGATAAAACTCGTAGGGTTCAGCCTGCGTTTGCAATGTAAGCGGAAAAAATGTAATTATTTACGACATCACATTAGAAACCTCAAAAATAACAGTACTTCTCCACTATTTAATGGATGTTATTATACATATAAACCTTCCTCTTGAATCACTCTATCTATTAAAAAAACCGCATCAAAATCCGTTGCGTAGTTTCAAAGATTTAAGCATACAATGGGACATAGGGACAGAGAAAGCGACTTTATTTTATACTATGTAGTGATGATGATATATATTTAGAAAAAATCAGGCGAGAATTAATTTATATACAGTAAGTATGTTAAGTTATTTAAGAATATGCAATTAATTGAAACAAGATGTATTTTATCTAATGATAATTATGCGTTTAGTCACTTTGGAGTTTGGACCATGATTTATTGGAAAGTTATTTAAAAATAGCTTCGTATCTTTAATTATTATTAGTTACAAAAATGTTATATTCACGCGAGTTTAAGGTATTGGTGAATCTAGAGATAGTGGATACCGTTTCGTGTAAAAAATATTTATTTATTCATTTTTCGACAGACTATATTTTGTTTTTTTACGAACATGCGGGTTACTTTGAATCAAGGGCCGCCCATGGAAACAGTGTGCCCATGTGCATCGACCTGTACTAGCAGCTGGTTCCACTCCATGGTGGTGTGCGGTAGCCATATACGTACTTTCTACATATATGATTACTATATGTTGTTAAACAAATATTTTATGAGATTTGGCAATATTTGTCTTAAATCAATATTTAAATTAAGATTCCTTAAAAAACTAATTAGTTTTTTAAAGCTTCGTGCTAGTTAGCAAGAAGCTTTCTATGCACCTTTCAAAATTTATTGATCAAACTGGAGAGATAAGGTTTTTGCTCGTGACATAATGAATTTGTTTTATTATAAATGCATAATTTTCTATTTTTATTACTATGTAAGATAAGAATAATATAAATACTGTATATTGCTGTATTGGAAATAAATAATACAAATTTAGTGCTATATACATATTACATGCAAATGTATGTAAAATTGCTTTACAGGAACACAGATCCTGAAAATTTTTCTACCCTTATCTTAAAAGGTTTCAGGCAAGTTATCATAAATTACACTGTCAATCCAATGTTCATAATACAAGCCAAAACAGAGGAAATTATTTCAAGTTAGAATAACAGTTGCTGTGATTTGTGGATACGAACGTCTTTTATTTTATTAATGGATACTTTATTTAAAATTATTTCTAAACAAATCTACTAGATATATTAACATGGGATTATATGGTATATACTATTTATCCAGGTTATGTTGTTAATTTCTGTCCTGTAAAGTAAGCGGTATTTTTTTAAGGTCCTTCGTGAACTTGATAGAACTTGATACTAATTAAAATCACCAGACGATACAAATAAATAACTCCTACAAAATTTTTGTAAAATGTAGGTAATAACTACGAAAATAGCTTCTCGTTCGGAGTCATCCATTAAGATGCGACGAAGCGAGAACCATACGATATGAGATGTATCCGAACAGACAGACGACGGGTTTTCGCTTTAATAAGAAAAAAGAAACAATATTTTTGAACACATTTCCGGTTCTATCATACATCTCCGGTAAATATTTTAACTAAATTGGCTATGACTTCCATAAACATCAAATCTAACAGTTTTGCGGCGACACCAGGTGGTTCAGCATCCCATTTAATGTAGTGTAGAAGGTGGAAGTACATATATATGTTAACTAGCGACCCGCCCCGGCTTCGCACGGGTGCAATGCTGATACTAAATACACTACAGAAAATTTGTGAACGTTTATATATAAAAATGCGGGTTATCCATAAGAGATAGACATATACCTATACGGACTTTTCTGTAGACCTTTTCAATGTGTACAATACTTAGTGCATTATTTTGATAAAACTCGTAGGGTTCAGCCTGCGTTTGCAATGTAAGCGGAAAAAATGTAATTATTTACGACATCACATTAGAAACCTCAAAAATAACAGTACTTCTCCACAATTTAATGGATGTTTTTATAGATATAAACCTTCCTCTTGAATCACTCTATCTATTAAAAAAAACTGAATCAAAATCCGTTGCGTAGTTTCAAAGATTTAAGCATACAAAGGGACATAGGGACAGAGAAAGCGACTTTGTTTTATAATATGTAGTGATGAAGTCTTTTCCATGTTAATAATGAGTAAAAGAACCCGCTAAAAATGGGTGTATATGAGCTGCGATGACTGCCCTTTTTGGGCGTCCCGCATGCTCGTTTGTCCCCCTATTATATAAAAAGAATCAGCATCATACATATTTTTGTATGTAATTCATGTCATTTGTCAATCTGTCACGCACAGATTTACAAATGACATGTCAATGACGACGTGTGTCATGACACACGTCATGACACATGACGACTTTTTGGGTCTAAGGCAAGCAGGTTACTTGACTGTTCCAGCTAATTTTAAATACGAATACGGATAGGAACTGTAACCACTAGATCAACCCTGATGTTGATCTTTTTTATTCGTCAGAAAACTATAATACTATACTCTTACACTCTAAATTGCTTAACGTTTGTTAATTAAAGATATAGATCTCAGACAGAACAAGACGAATCACGGTTGAAAACAATTAATATATCATACCATTTTACTTAAAGACATTTTAAATTATAAATCATTATACCGTCTTTATTGTCTCGTCTCTTTGTAATTTACAATGAGTTCGAGCAGCCCACAATAAATATAATTTTATGCAAACAGACTCACAAAGGCTAGAGTCTCGCGGGAATATTATTTTCTATTTTAATGATGTGGTTTCCACGTTCCAACAGACCATGTAATGTGTGAATACAAAATCAAGTTTGCGATATTTTTATGTGTATTTCTAAATTTGTAGGTTACGAAATATGAAATCCTTGTAGTTCCTACATAGTCAACATGTGGAAGTGAGAATACATTTATATCAAAAATATGAATCGTAACATAAAATGTTTCTTATTCTACTTTATTCTCACATACGCTGTCATAAGAGAGACGCTGGGCAGAAACCGGTGGAAACATAGTCCACTCCTGATGCTTTTTTATGCTATTATTTGGACCCTCAAAAATCAAGTTTTACTCAAAATATACACGCCTACATTGTTAGGTGAAGTGGACCACTACAGAAATGTTGTAGAATTGTTTATACGTTTAAAATTCGTCTGCAACTTGCATATATTTCTTTGATGATATTTACGCCTATGACATGCTGATTTCCTCACAATATTAACATTCGCCGTACGGGATGGGCCTACAGAAAAATAAATTTACCGCTGTGTTACAAGTATATATATTTATCTCAAATTTCTTTTCTAAAATCATGACAATATGTAGGACTCTATATTTCGCCTTACGTCTGAAGCAACAAAATAATTATTTCCGGTAAGCTATGTTAAGCGCGCTAATATTTCACTTTATATAATAATACTAAGCAATTATATAATACCCCGTATTAAATACGCACTTACTTTGCAAGTAAGACCGAAGATAGTGTCTAACGCCCAATCTATATCATGAAATATTGATAACAGGGTGCCAATAACCAATCGACGGATTGTAACAGCCATCTGTCGATATAAGCTATCCATGGTAGGTCGGATCGGCATAATATGTGGGTAAACTTTTGTATGAAAATGACAGTTCAACTGTGGCAAAATCCTATCTTACGATTTTAACTTACACCAGTTTTTAATTAATTAAAAAGATATATGGTATTTTTTAAACATGGACATGAATGTTTTAATATTATTTGTACGGTTTTATTTACTTTATTTGCTTTATATTGGTTATCAAATATGAGTGTAAAGAACGAAGACATTGCATTCTATCCGTCACCTAAAATGGATTGTCTTCGTGGGGATTGGTTATTGGGATAGATAGGAGATCGATCGACTGTCACTGTGGATTAATTATTGGATTCAGGCGGAATATTATTCTTATTTTTGAGAAAACTTCGTTTGTTGTGCTATTTTATTTATTGAATAGTCAATAACAACAAACTAAGACTGAGAAAGCGCAAGATAAACTCGGAGTCGGACGTCCATATCTTAAACTTGTACCATCTTTCATTGTTTAGGAATCGACGTCCTTTGATAGCTATTTACTAAATTGGGGTCTGTCTTGATCACAATACAAGTTTGTTTTATCTTGTTATAGTTTGAGAACTTCGCTGATTTGTGGATAATAAAATATAATTGGATATTAGATGAAATTTATTTTCGTTGTTAAAGAAAGCCCTGTTTTACACAATAATATACGTATATAATAACGGTTAGTATTTTGGGTTTTAAACCGGGTTTTAACACATGTACTTAGACAACTATTTCTATAATACAGCTAGTATATGTTTTTGTTTATGAATTGCATTTCTATTGACATGCCTATTCTATCACGGAGAAAAAACAAAAGATTTATCAACGGTTTTAGATGACGAATCTCTTTTGTTATCGCTCGTAGCTCATAGATCTGTCATTTTTGTATAGAATAATTTTTGTTGTTTGTTTTATTTAATATTTTTAGGAGTTTCTCAGAATTAAACCAAGTATATTAGGAGGTGTTTATATGCTACTGACCTATTGTTCTTTTAAAGTTAATTTTTTCTACTTCATATTATAAGTTAGAAAAGAAATTGCAATTTTTGTCATTCACCTCCATTAAAAATGCTTGAGATCAATTGAATCTGACTGCATCAACAAGCAACATATATAAAATGAAAGAAAAAAATTAGTGGGTCATCAACGCCGTATACTTTTTGGGTCTAAGGCAACTTACTATTTCCCTTGGTTTCCTCACAATCTTTATCGTCATCATTCGAGCGAATGTTGAACGCGAAAGAAAGAAACGAACCTACGATCTCAGGGAGAGTTTTGTAGAAAGGGTAGATCATTTATTATATACACTCCATATTCAAAAACCTATTAATAAGCATTAT
Source organism: Pieris rapae (assembly GCF_905147795.1). Classification (NCBI taxonomy): domain Eukaryota; kingdom Metazoa; phylum Arthropoda; class Insecta; order Lepidoptera; family Pieridae; genus Pieris; species Pieris rapae. Next base: position 701,835 of record NC_059529.1, on the reverse strand, counting down.
TTTAATATTGGAAAATCAATTTCCATCAATTAAATTGTCAAGTCCGCTTTTATTATTTTACGCCAAAAGGAGTTTCCACTGTTTTTTAATTATAGGTGCATTTAAATTAAACTTAGATATACTGCAGTCAAGCCTTGAATTCGAACAATATCAATAGTTTGTTAAATTTTAACAGCAGAAAATCAATAATAATTTTAAAATGTTTAAGAAATTACAGCAATTCGGTATACGCTACTGTGATTTTCAGACAATGATAAGCAATGTCTCGATACTTCTGAGATTATTACTCATTACTATTGATAAACGAAATACTAAAAGTAAGTAAATGTTTATCTTAATCCTGTAGAAAAATTCCTGACTAACGTCTCTACTAAACAGCGAATGGACACAATTGGCAAACAAATTTTATTTGGCTCGCGATATTCGCATAACTTTTTCTGTTTTCTTGGGCTATTCTTGTATAATATAATTAATTACCTATAAATAATTACATATTTATATAATTATTTAACTATGTAGGTTAGGAAATAAATAATTTCAAAATACTACAATATTAATTTTTAATAATTAATTTAAATAATTATTCCTTAAGTATTTACAGTAAAAAAATGTAAAATAGATGTTTTTAATTTTTTTTTAAGCCTTACGATGTAACAGAAAATTGTTATCTATAGCTATTTGGTATACTTTAAATTAAATTCATTCACACATGTTTTATTCACACCCTTACAAATACACCCACAACCACTCATAATATAGCAGTTCCCAGTGAATCAGTAACATATATTTGTAAGGCATATACCGAACAATGGCCGTAATAGACCAGTGTCGATAATTTTTGAAACAAAAAAAAAAGGTCACTCAGGTATATAAATTATCTTAAAACAGCAATAAATAGGCATCTACAAATATTATTTACAGAAGATTCTACAACTTTTTCAAAATATTGTAGATGTCTTATTAAATATTAACTTTATTAACTTATTTGTTTGTTAATTATAGAAGTATATTTTAATTTGCAATTTTTTCGTTTATCAATGAAGCATGAAATCTTACGTTTTTTGAGTAATTAAAGTGTAAATTGTAATAAATACCTCAAAATTGTACATAATTAAAAGAAAATTTTCGAATTTGAGGTTTTTTCAATTTTTTGCATTTTCTAATAATATTTCCTATAGTAATGTATATTTTTTTTTACACCATCAGAAAGTAGATATTTCAACGAACAAAAAGCCCCCAAACTTTTTGAAAAAAGCTGAAATTTTGACGTCAGAATTTTCGATTGAAAATTAGGGTGCTTTTTTGATATTAAGTTAAAATGAGGCGAAAAAATAAATATTTTTAATCAAATAAATTACAGTATATTTGGGACATAAGAAGGTAAGTTTTCACCAAATTTCGTAGAAAAAAAAACTTTTTAAAAAAGATATAAATAAAAAACCAAAAACTTGGTTTTTTGAATTTTTCACCTAAATTTTGAGGTTATGTGAAAAAATTGTAAATACCAAAGTTGTAGATCTTTTTATGACCTACAACTTTGCCATATAACTTTTTTCCATAGGACTGGTAGTTTCGCCGGAAATCAAGATAAACAATTTTTCCCCCTTAAAAGTCACCCCCCTCCCACTTCCCGAACTCGGATCGACCGTAATTTATTTTTCCTTTCATTTTGATCATATTCCCCTGCATTTCTAATGGGTTTCATCCTACTGTAATTTTTTTTCATTTTTTACTATTTTTGAAGGCTTCGGCACTGGTCTATAAAACATAGTGCATTCGAAAAATATTAGCAAGGTATACTTTGAGTACCTATACCACCGATTTAGAGTATTATTTAAATAATTAAAAAAAAGGTAAATTTTGTGAAGCCGACGCTGTTTAATTAAACATCAAAATAGTTATAAATGATAGGAATACTTTTTTTTAAGCCCAAAAAGTCCATATAATTTTCTACTAAAAAAAAACAACTCCCGTTAAAAATCAACGTTATTAATGTCAAAATAAATGTTAGTAAATCTATCGCTACGAGACCCAACTAGGCACTACAGCATAATTATCATCATTTTGAAAGGAACTGAACGGAACCCAATTGTCGAAAGGAGACAATTACAAAAATCATTCCACGAAATAACTCAGACATACTCCGTTGAACCGCAGTCACCAAGATCGGTTTACGCACGAGTTAAGCTTGCAACACAAATCCTTTGACTGATTTCTAAACGTTTTATGTTTATATACTTTTTAAAATGTTTATTATTATTTCAGGAATTCCCTTTATATCCTTCGTAGTGACAATACTAATTTCAGTGGGTTACTTCTATACATATCTGATTTCTGCTGTATGGTATGTGTTCTGGCGTTGTCAGGAAACTGGAGACAAAATATCCGCCTTGATCGTATTTTCCCTTGGTGTTGCTAGTGAGATATCCGCTTTCAAATTGTTGTTCATGTATATTTACAGGTATATATTATGTAAAAGAAATCGGTTGACTGTAAAGTTGGTTTGCTAACGATAGTTGAACGTGACAACGTCATAAGAAAATACTGATGGAATAGTTGCATTTTTCAAAAGAAATTTTTTAATTTATTTGTTTAATAGATATTTATATTTAGTATGGATATAGAGAAGAAGCTAAATGGAAATCACAATTTAATTGATCAAGTATTATTTATTTGTACGTATAAATACAATTATGTCAATTTTAAACGAACTCATTGTCGCTCGTTCCGCGCTCTCGCTTGCACTTCAAGCCTTAAATGGAACGCCTCAGAGCGAGGTAACGCCGCATTTTTCGTGCGTACAGCCGGCTCCATCGAATTATAAGACGTTGTCACGTCAAAATTAGAAGCCGTAATCAAAGTCGCCATATAATTTATAATAGATAAACTAAATATGTCATTAAATTAAAAGTATACACTTCCAAATTACTTTTTGTTTGGGCTTTACAATTGAGGTGTCTTAAACGTTAACTCATGATTACAACTTAGGGTGTAGTTAGTCATAGGCGACTGATTGCCCTAGTGTAGCTGGCTTATCATGAATCCTGTTACATATATCCAAACCGGAATATTCCTCATAAATCAGCTGTGATATTAGTAATAATTAGGACAACTTGGTAATCCTAATTATTACAAACCTACAAAAACTATACAGCGGCAATATCATTCATATTGCCGCTGTATAGTTTTAATTATAGTTTAAATTTTTATTCATTTGTCAATTTATTTTAGTGACACTATAAGGAACATCGTGGAAGGCTATCTCAATTTAGACGCTAAAACCCGTACGGAAACCCGTTTAGCTAAAAGCCTAGAAAGCAAATTAAAGATTATCAAAAAACGCGCAATTATGTACTGGTGCATTATAATTTCTAACGGAGTTCTGTACGCGTTTAAACCTCTTTTACTACCAGGACGACATCTGATGGAAGATAATTTTGATCTTTTTGGTAAGACGGTTTTAGTGAAAGCATTGTTGGGTGCCTTTTTTCACCTAATTCGCTGTTTTGCTGAAGTTTTTTTTTGTCTCTGCTTTACCAAAAATTCTTGGTAATTTTATGGTATTGTGTATTTGTCTTATCTTGTATACGTTTTTAATTTCTATGTTTTGCAAAACGTATGTTTACATAATATATTGTCGTACATATGAGATAGAAGATTTTATAAAATTATCAGTATATTTCGTAATATGTATGATGTGGTAGACATAATAAATAAGTAAGGCCACCTTAATTTTTAATGATGCTTGATAATTCAAGTATATTTTTTTTTTCATTTACAGGTTTGGACCCAATACTAGAATCGCCTAATTACGAAATAGCGTTCACATCGTGTGTTCTAGGTATTTTCTATACCTGTTACCTGGCTTCTAGCATCAGCGCGTTTCTTATAGTCATCGCGGGATACACAGAATCGCAACTCATTGTTCTTAGCGAGGAAATAAAGAATTTATGGGACGATGCTAAGGAACAAATTAACAGAAATAATGATAGCACTTCATACACAGAAGACGATATTAAGCGTTTGAATAATATCATTAACAACCGTCTTAAAAATATAATAATTACGCACATAACCAACATAGATCTTATGAATGATGTGAAAAGTGTATTCAGTGGATCGATTCTGATAGAGTTCCTTCTTGTTATTACAAGTTTGATTGCTGAATTACTTGGAGGATTGGAGAACACATATTTGGAAATGCCTTTCGCGTTGGCACAATTAACTATGGATTGTATAACTGGACAAAAGCTGATTGATGCATGTGATGTTTTTAACCGGGCAATTTACGATAGCAAATGGGAAAACTTTGATAATAAAAATGCCAAAATGGTACTATTGATGTTGCAAAACTCACAAAAGCCTTTATATTTATCCGCTGGTGGAATGACTAATCTCAGTTTCGTATGTCTTATGTCAATATTAAGAATGATTTATTCTGGATACACCACATTGCGTAGTACAATAAATTAGTAAATAGATAATTTGTTTATACACATACACACATACACATACATACCACACCAAACATACTACAATACAATGACCAAAATATAAAAACTAAATCTTATGATTTACTGAAATAAATACTCCAAAAGGATTTCTGATTTCTGTTACATGCTATGCCACCTTAGCGTTTCTGAAATTCTTAATTCCTAATTTATTAGAAATTATACCTATCAATACATATAATAAAAAACTGAAATTCAAATTTCTAACAACCAAATTGTCCCCCTGTGGGGCGTTTGACCCACGTTCGAAAGCACTAGTCTAGAACGTTATAATATTAATATTATGACGTCCAATAAGAAAAAAACATTCTCAATAGAGTTTTAATACTTCCCCGGGGCACTGGATATACAATTGTAATTGATATGAATTGTAATGAAATAAAATATTTTAAATTGGATTCAGATGCAATGCTTTGAATTGTTGCAGTAGATCGGGATATAACGAGTAGATACTTAAATGTTCATAAATTATTAAAATTTAATAGGAATAAATTTAAATTCCTGAAATATAGAAAGAGTTTTATTTGTATTTCGTATGTATTGTATTTTAGTTGCAAATGAGAATTAAAAAATGCGGCAAAAAAATTACATTTTATGAGATATATTTATGAAACAAAACATATAAAATCTAACAAAATACTGGAACCCACTTAAACATAGTTTCCGGAGAAAAGGACAAAGGACGAAACACATTTGGAAATTATTGGTATTAAAACCGAAGTTGCACACTCTAGAAGCTATAAAAAACATATTTTAACCGTTAATTGCCGATAATTTTTAATGATAGTTCTCTTGTACTTTTTTCAATTTAAATCGATTAGAATGTCAATCATACGCTTACATTAAAATTGGTTGTTTCATTTTTAATATCGAAAATATATCTTCATAAATTACAAAGAAACTGCTTTACTTATAAACCCCTTTTATATTCTTATGTCTTACGTCATTTGCACGCTACAAATTTGCAGGTTTGTCACAAGACGATATTGTCATTAAAACACCTTCATTTTAGATACTTTTTAATTACTTCAACTTCAACATTAAACAATTTAGATACTACCTCAATATTTCCTTTTACAAAAAAATAATCATCATTGCTTAGTTGGACTTGCGCAGTTGTATCTTCATAAAACAGTCATTCAAAGGTCGTAACACAATGTCGATTTTAAACTCCATTCTGTTGAAATTGTCGTCGGTAATTATTTCATAACTTCGTATGCAGTACACCAAAACTGTCTTCAAAAATGCCATTGAGTATTTCTTGCCTGGGGAATCGCAAGTTTGCTTTAATACATAAACAACATAACGAACCTAATATCTGAACATACAAACAGAATATAATGTTTATAGAACTTTATTTCTCATTACAAAAAAAAATATTTATATGAGAAACTTACTATTAATATATATATATCTACGTGTATCTCGCTCGTATACATATATATACGAGCGAGATACACGTCGCCATAAGCCGTCTTAATTTCAGTCAACTGTGTTCATTCTAACATGCATCTTTACTGCCTTTTTGAATTTGTCAAACACTCCAATATTGCGAATTTGAATATATTGATTTTAAAAGAAATTATTTTCTTGCAATTACACAAGCTTCAATGCTTCAGTATTAATCTAAATTATTACTAAATCCGCTAGCCAATCGCCACTATTACTCCTTGGAGTCGTACTAACTGGCGAACTGACTTCACTCGACGAAGTGATTTGACGACTAGACTATACGAGCTGAGTGAAGCTTACATACAGAAACACTACATTTAATTATTAAATAAAGAAATAGCCTTAAGATCATAAATGTTTTTTTTTAATATATCTCATCAGATTTATTGACAAGGCCAGGCTATAAGACAGACTATAAGGCTAAAAAGACAATACTAGAGGCCAGGCCCCCTTTACGAAAGCGTTGCAAGTGCAAACCGTCTCAAAAATGATCGATATTTTATGTTCTCAGAGCGTATTTGCAGTATATATGTAAAATTTTGTTATTTGTTTAATGTAATAGGATCACCTGATGTTAAGTGATACCGCCACTTACATTGCCAGAAGGTTCGCAAGTGTTGCCATCCTTTTAAGAATTGGTTCGGAAATACTTTAGAAAGCAGCTACCACATAGTAATAGTGCGCGGAAAGACTGCTGTAAGAAACGCTCAGCTGTTGTGGATTGACGGATGTCGAGGTGATATGGATGATATTATGTAATCTGCAATAACGTCCGAAAATCTCCTCTGAATACTCTCCATGGTAGATGCTGTAGAAAATGCAGCGACCCCTAAACCACATAAACCTTTATTAACATTATCGAATATACCTATACAAGCTCTTTTCCCCGAGCTAAAAGGTAAATGTGAACTTGTGCTGGGGATGTTCGGTGGGAGCCATCTCTCTGGTCTGAACTCGGCTGCATCATCACCCCACAAACGTTTCGATCTTCCCGCACCCCATATGTTTATTATTGCCGTGGTACCTTTGGTTATAGTACAGGAACCTATAAACACAATTTCGGGACTCTCAGGAATCGGAATAATCACAAAAAATAAAACTATGATAGAAATAACTAAAGATGTATTACGATTTATTCCAGTAAAGGAAAACATCATGAGGAATCCTGCACACCTTTAATCTACACACGGCCTTAAAATCAGGTCCAACATCGGGAAAGTGTTGGGAGCACCCTAGATCGCTCCCTAAATTGCTTTGTGTGTAGGTAAATTGTACCCTAAATTTATTATCAACCCTAACTCAGAAATTGGTTGGGCGTGTTCATGATTCATTCCCACCACCATTATCCAGATATCGCCACAGATTTTAGGCCCATGTGTAGACACTTTATGTCAAAACAATCCTGTCAGTCACAGAAGGCCAATCACCGACTAGCCTCTTAAGAAATGGCAGATAAAACGACTACGTATGTATTAATCTTGGAGGAAGACTGCTCCTCCAACCAAAAGGGAAGATCCACGAATGTTATCAGTTATTCTCGCCAGCAATTTCAATTGATAATAAAGTAAACCTATATATGTAAATAAATATATTTTGTTTATTTATATAACTTCTGGTTATGTACTTCTTGCACTCATCATTTTTAATTATTTATTGTTTTCTTTTCTTACTAGGGTTGCCTGGAAGAGATCGCTTGTTAGCGATAAGGCCGCCCGTTGCATCCCTTGTAATTTATATGTATTGTGTTATTTGTGTTTCTCTCTAGCAACGAAGTGTGAATAAATAAATAAATAAAATAAAAATAAACCTACTGATCTTCAAGTCCTGGTCAGCCATTCGTAATACGGCGACAGCTGGTGGATACAATCTAAGGCTTTCATTAATAACTGCTTCACAGTAGGTTAGCTGAACCAAGTCTTCCTTCTTTAACGGTCTATCGCCAACTGTCCTCATTATCCTGTTAATAATGCATGGTCTTTATACATTTATTTTGATTTGATTTTTGAGTACATACTCTTGGGCCTTGGGATTTAAATGCACATGCGCTAGTTAAAGATTTAATTTAGCATAAATTAGAAAAAAGTTCACTGCAACAGGAACCAAATTTTATTTGTTATTTATTATTTTTTTATTATTATTATTATTACTTTGTTTTAAACTATAACATTGTATTGTATCATATATACCAAAGGTATTGCATGGCGCCAAACAAAAATTCTATTATGATTAATGAAATTCTAATTCTGTAAAAAATAATTAATTTACAGATATTTTAGTTTTTTTATTAGGTTTTTATTTAATTCTCTAATTTAACTTTATTTAATCAATTTCTGTAAAGTTGGATATAGAAGATCATTTTTCGAAAAATAAGGTCACAAAGAAGTTCCACTTTTTACGTGTGTACACTAGTACATGCACATATTTTTTTTATAACAGTGCAGGGTATTGCCATAGGGCTTAGTTAGAGGGCTCTGTTAGTTTTCATTACATTTGTTGTATATAGTCAGTTGAAGTAATAAATTCTTCATAACAATTAATAAAACTACTGTATATTTATACTAATTCTACTCACTCTTCATACATCTTCTCTTGGACATCCTTCCTACTGCCTATAACAAGAAGAGTATAGAAGAGGCTGGTAGCGACCGTTTCCTGTCCGGCCAATATGATAGTTGCAGTTTCCCACAAGATTTGTTGGTCAGTAAGAGTTGGGTCATGTTCCCGGAGCTCCAGTAATTTATCCAAAAAGGATTGAAAAGAATCTTTATCTATAAAAACGATTTTAAATACCACTATTATTGCAATAAGTAAATGCTATAAAGAAATAAAAGTTGGGTTATTTTATTTTAAAATTGTTTAGATTGGCCATCTCCAAGTCCTGACCTCAATCCAGTTCACGATGTTCTGTTCTGTTCTAGGAAACCGGCTTATGTCAGGCACAGGAGGCCGAACACCTATTAGATTGACAAACGATCATGAAACAGAGATAAAAACCTGAGGCCCAGTCTTAAAAAGGCTGTATCGACACTGATTATTTTTGTATAATTCTTGTATGGCACCTGTATATCGGTTTGAAAGAGATAATCAAGCATTTATTTAAAATATACCATAATTCAGTCAATTTCCACGTTTATATATATATATATAATCGAAAAGGATAACGCACTCGCGAGCCCTTTAGCATCGAGAGTGTCCATGGGCGGCGTTATCACTTAATATCAGGTGAGCCTCCTGCCCGTTTGCCCCCTATTCTATAAAAATAAAAAAAAGTCCGAAAATTAAAATTCGTTTAGCATGATTTTGTTATAATTACCATTATCAATATGATTGTCGTCGTTTCTTCTTGCGCGTTCTATTTTTTTATTATTCATTATCTGAAAAGAAAACAGTGTTTTCGTAGTATGAGTATTTAATCAAAAAGCAATGTATAATAGTTATAACACGACTTGCACATTAATAGATTATTTTATATAAGAGGCAAACGGGCAGAATGCTCTTCAGATATTATGTGATACCACCGCCCATGGACTCACATTGTCTCCTGCCACGCAAGTTTCCGGCCTTTTAAGAATTCGTATCTTTGTTATTGATGGTTGCTGATATAGTGGTGATGCGCGGCAAAAACTGCCTTACCTTACGAAAAGATTAATTGTATATTTGTTCTATTATATCTATTCAACTTCCAATATTAAGAATATTATAATAACGAAATTGGAGTCTTCCAGCTCCTTCCAAACATTTTCTTATCCATAAAACTGGCGAATACGAAGTGTGACGGAGTGTTTTGAAACTAGCATCAGCATAATTGATTACACTTGACCTAGACGAAACTTACGGTTTTTGAGACATTGTGCAAAACATCAACACATTTCAAGAGCTCCTTATACGCTGGCGTCAAACGGTACAGCCATTCTGGGTGCAGCAGAATATTGGTGCCTCTATCCACAATCAGATCGAGGGTGCGATGAAAGGCTTTATAGTACTCCTCTGTCACCATATTATTGGATTTCGACACCCCAAGGCCAGCCTCTAAAAATAATGTAGGCACCTATCTCTTTCAAGTTCTCTTATTATAATTTTAGATTTCTTTATTTCTGTTATGTAAGAAGGCAAACGAGCAGGAGGCTCACCTAATGTTAAGTAATGCAGCCGCCAATAGAAACTCACATTGGCAGAAGGCTCGCAAGTGCGTTGTCGGCCTTTCTAGAACCCTTTGCTTAGATCATTTTGGAAGATTAAAATAGGTCTGTTATTTATGAGTGATAAGATTTGGAAATCATGAATTTCCAAAAATAAGAATTTCAAAGAAAACATTCATCTACACATATTTTTAAGGTCTAAGATTTAATCCTTGGCGAAGTAATTAAAAACACAGAAAAGGTCGAATACCCGACTTCAGGGCTGTGTGGCTATCTAGAAGAAGCTGGTTAAAGTAGCAGCAGTAGACAAAGTGACTCACGACAAATAGTTTCCAAAGCTGAAAAGCACAAGTATGGGAAGGGTTCAAAGAAATCGCCGTCCACTTCCCGCACCAACTTTTGAACTAATTTCTGCGCTTGATCATTGAAAAACACTTGGTATTGATCTACAGCTGGTCCTATAAACGTGCTCGCCATCTTTTTAATGTTCTTCTTCCATATCCAACCTGAAGTATAATGTATATTGTTAACAGATACAGAGAATATAGTTTTATATAATTTAATAGCAAGAAAACAGGTTCAACTATCACGTAAATTTTGAAGATTCTTCTTAAAAACATATACGTGATATAGGAGCACGCACTGACATCTTTACTACATAGTATAAAACAAAGACGCGTTCTTTGTCCCTATCTACCTTTGTATGCTTAAATCTTTGAAACTACGCAACGGATTTTGATTTTTTTAATAGATAGAGTAATTCAAGGTTTATATGTATAATAAAATCCATTAAATAGTGGAGAAGTACTGTTATTTTTGAGGTTTCTAATGTGATGTCGTAAATAATTACATTTTTTCCGCTTACATTGCAAACGCAGGCTGAACCCTACGAGTTGTATCAAAATAATGTACTAAGTATTGTACACATTGAAAAGGTCTACAGAAAAGTCCGTGATGGTATATGTCTATCTCTTATAGATAACCCACAATAACTTTTTTTTGTCATTTACTTTTTACGACAAATATTGGCTAATTTTCGAAGCGATTTTAACCAATACAGCATTAATCCTCAACCAATTTAATACCTTGAATACATTGTTCATGTAATATACAATAACAATACATAATAAAAACCTGGTTTTCATCAGCATTGCACCCGTGCGAAGCTGGGGCGGGTCACTAGTATTATATATAAATCACTTGTGACGTTGTTTGTCCGCTATGGACTCCTAAACTACCGAATAGATATCAATCAAATTTGCAAACCGTGTACAGTTTAATCTAACTTACAAGATAGCTTACATCTTAATTTATACCCGCAATATTATTTTATTGCAAATATTTGTTTATTATTTGATCTAACAGATGGCGCTGTGTTAAAAGTACCAACATTTCACATAAGCTATCTATCTATTTTTCACATAAGTTAGCCTAACGTTTGCCTTGAATAGCTTACTACTATGTAATATAACAAAAACCTTAGCCACAGCAACGCTTGGCCGAGTCTGCTAGTATAATATATAGATTGCTTACCAGGCGCAGTAAATAAGCCATTTCCAAGCCAAGCATTAGCAAATTTGTAATAGTATGGTTTTTCTATGAAGGTGTTTGCCACCAGTCTGATATCATCAGGGTCACTCAATACTGTAATATTTTTTTTGTATTTAAATTTTATTCATTGGTTAGGAACTTATTTAACTTTAATGGATGTGTATATAGCATGTTATAATAATGAATAGTTAATAGTAATTGCAATGACATCGGAAGTTTTCAATTGTTTTGCGTAATCGTAAGATATTTTATTCATTTCGATGATTACAAGCATGCAGGACACGGGCAAGAGGTTCACCTGGTGTTAGAAATACCGCCGCCCATGGACACTCAATGCCAGAGGGTGAGTCAGTTGCCGGCATTTAAAAAATCGGTACGCTCTTTTCTTGAAGGACCCGAAGTTGAGTTTACTCAGGTTACATTCCTTTACGAACGGATACGTACGTTTTCACCAAGAGACATTAGAAATATCGGTGGTTTTAGGTCAAGGCCTCAAATTTCTGTATCTGTTTAGAAACATTCATTTTATTTATAGATAAGTACTTAATCACTAATCAGCCGTCTATGCCTGACATACGCTTGATTTGATAGATTGTCTAAGGCAAGATTTCTCCACAACGTTTCCATTTACAGTGAATCTTCAATTGGATATAATTACATTAATGCACAGCTGTGATAAGAACCACCTCAGTGTTGAGAGAAGACTAAAGCCACTAGGCCAAACATTAAACTAAATTTAATCACTAAAATTTGACCTTAAAACTTTAACTTAAAAGTATTACTTACATAAAATCGGCATTGGTCCCGCCCAGAACACAAATGGTTTGTTAGCACTTTCACATTTCTTCGTTACGTCTTCAAATGTTAGGAATAGCTCTAAAAAATACCATAGGTAAGTTAGGTTGACATGAGAACTTGTGCGGAGGTAGTCGGTAATCGTGTAATGGATAAACCTGTGCTATTACCACACCCGGCCCAGGGTGACTGTTGGTGAAGGATGAGGGCATATGCACAATAGCAAGTCTCAAATAGCCTTCCTGCACTAAGGAAACCAGTCGCATAAGGGTATGCTCAATTCATTTTCCCAAATAGATAAAATAATTAAATCTATTCTTAGCCTCAGATTTCTGCCTCTGTTTTATTGATTGATTTCAATGGACCAATTGTAACAACAATAACCAATGAAATAATAAAGTATTTTTATGACTAATCTTATATATGTTAAATCAATCTTATAACATAGAAAAGCATCTAGTTTTGGCCCGTCATTTAAATTTTAATCCGAAATTTTAATAATCCTTAACCATGATTAGAGTGATTCATTTCTAGTAAAAAAACCAAACACCAATCGTTGTTTCTTAAAACACATATTTTAGGAACACATTTATTAACAATATATAAATATCATAAACATACCTATATCAAATTAGTAAGATTTTGACATATATTTTTATATAAAAAATACTTACTCCGTGAATTTCCATACAATTTGTAAGCGTTTCCCAATAATGGTAGATTCGTATAGGATGGCAAATGAGCGTAGTTTTTTCTGGCTCTCCAATGCCAGGTTAACGCACAGAAGCATATCATAACAATAAGACACGCCCATAGATATATCTATAATTTAATCGTATGTACCAGTAGTTAAGTAAATTTAATTCATTTATTTTACTGTATGAATTACATAATAAATGTACTTTAATAATTTGTACATTGGCAGGTACTATTTTATATATGCCAACTTCGATTCGCTTTATATTATTTTTCACTAAGCCTACCTTTAGTACCTAAGTTTTAGTAGCTACAGACCGACATATGGAGCGTATGCGTATAAACTTTTGTAAACAAAACTACAGTTCCTTATTTTTCTCTCCGTGAAAACCTTCCTCAGAGTTCAAAGAATAAATAAAAAAATTACTAAAAATTGTCAAGCGATCGAGTTTTAGGCTTAGTAAGATATTTTGCGATTTCGTTTCGTAGAAGAAACAAAATTGGAAACGACTTTAGCGTACTATATAAACGTTTAACAAAATGATTAACTAATTATTTAAATTAAATTAAATACTTTATAGGTTACTTGAAAAGGAAGTGTAAATGGTTACCTACACTATTTCTAATTTATAAAGGCTATTCTGTGCTTCAACTATTAATAGCTCACCATTTTAAATATATTTCTGTTAGATTCACGACTTTCAGCGACAAATGCCGTACAAATACTATATTCTACAAGAGTGGTACAGCAAATAAACCTTAATCATCAAGATCTTAGTACAATGAAGTATAATCGCGCACACAAGTGTCAACATAAACCCTAATAAAAGTAGTTTAAAAAAATACATTTTAAATTCATTTTAAACCGATGGAATACCTCTGCAAAAACCTCTCAGCCACTCATTTTAATCGCCCAGTTTTGAGTCATACAAAATGATTGTAAGGCAAAAAAAAGTATTTGAACTAGAGAAAATTAATGCCAAGGATCATTTAAGTAAGCGTAAAATTTATAAAAAACTTTATTGATTTATTTACTTTTAACGAGAGTTTTTAATTTATTCAGTGACAATTCTTTAATTTCGCTTGCGAGTTTGATAGAAAAACGAGTACCTACAACTTCTTCTGGAGGCTGGTTAGTCGCTTAGATTTGTTCCATTTCAAGTATTATACTGATGAAAGTATATTTTTTTGTACATACAACAAGGATTTACTTAGATTAGGATAATAACAAACAAAAAATTCATTAAAAATATATTGAAAAGGAATTGGATTCTTACATTTAATCAGTGTACATTTTATGTAATATATACTAGCTTTTATGCAAAATAAACTTCTGTATCGAACTTTTAACTTGAGAGAATTACTTTTTTGCAATAACATAAAAGTGAAAAAAAGTCCATTATACTATCATTACGTTGCTAACAAACAAATCACATCCATTAAATCTAAATTCAGAGGTGTAATGTCGTGAGAAATAAGAAAAAACTAGAAAATTCCTCAATTTTTGCAATTATCGCTATTAAAATTTTATAGTAAAATAAAACTATGTAAATTTTAATACATCTAGTAGTAAACTGATGGTATTTTATTACAGGAATAAAGCATATTATCAGTTAGAACATCGTCCGAAGTTACGGCCTCTGGGGACCCTCATACAATGCTTACCAACCTGTAGAATCGTAGTACGGTAAGTAGATATGTATTATGGCACCAACACAAGGAGAAAAGGAAATCATAAAATGTTCACTATTTGTAAAAAAAGTCAAATTTAAAGTTTGTTTATTAAGAACATTAATAATAATTGACATTTTACAAATTACCGCCAAAATTCACACTCCCTTTTCATATAATCTGCGACCAAGAGATTAAATTTTTTAGAAAAAATTTCGAAGTAAAGACATTATAATGTCATAGTATATGAATATCATTAATATTTTGATATCTAGTCTGTGGTTTATGTAAATAAATAAGTAAAAACTTTTTAACATCATTCATTAAATTATTACATAACGCCTACTTTAATCTATAAGTCGTTGTTTTGTCAGTTAAGTATTTATTAAATAAATCTCTTGAACCTACTAGCATACTACACGAACAAAAACAGGCCATCCTTCGAAAGGCAGACTTACAGCTTATTTGTCCCTCATGTAGTTGAAGATTACCTGAATTTTTTTGAAGCGGGTTGTTGAATATTGTAATAATATGGTTTTAAGCCCATAATGAATTTATAATTTTAAGCTGACATAACAAAGGAACAGCTTGTAATTAAGAATGAATTCTACAATGAGTGTGAATAATGTTTCTTCGGAAGTATACTAGTTTCATCTTCAGTTTTGTCTATCGCAAAATCAATTAAAAATCTTAGCTTGTATTTTTTTAACTTTAACGCAAATTTTTTGTAGCATTTTTTTTATAGCTTTTGTTTATATAAACATTTCCGATTTTAGGTAACTATTTATAACTTTCATTGTAATGTCGTCCCATGGGATGGGACGGGCTTTGGTATCGGATGCAATTTGTGTGAACACGTTAGGGCCGTCCCGTCTCCCTCGTCCCATGTCGGACTAGCACAAAAACATACGATGCAGACCAGACGGAAAATAAGGAACGACAATAATTTAAGTCTTTCCTCCAACTTCGATTATAATCCCTTTGAAGTAGAGACTCTTGGGCCGCGGGGTTCCGCTATGCTGTAGCATTTTCTCACTGTTTTACACTCATTTTCCTACTAACTGTTTGTAAGCTACACTGTTACAGGGCCAATTTGTTCTTAATATTTTTTATTATTACTATCCCGGTTAAGAGTACTTTATATAAAATTATAATCTTTCATCAAATTAAAAAAAACAACTAAATAGAAAAATCAACCTGAATTTTCTTTCATTTTGCGACTACTATTTGACAGTTTTTATCATTTTTAAGGGCATGGCAGGGCAGGCTTTTCACATTGTTGCCTCCACACGTCCTGTTTGTCATTAGGGATGTTGAGACCCAAAATTGACTTAATTTGATCAGACAAACGAGCGGTCAACCCCGACTTCTCGTGCAATCACTGCTCCCTATCATTACCAGTCTTTCCTGGCAATATGGCCAAAGGAGTTACAAACGAGTTTTTATTATAGTTGAAAGTCTTGTGGTGATCTTTAGTTGGTTGAGACTGATTGGTTTTGAATGCCTCTTTTTTCTAGGACTCTGATCCATACAAAATAATGGAAAATACCAAAGTTCTGACGTATATAATCCAGTACATAATATAAATAATCCGTAAATATAATCATTCCATCTAATCGATTTACAGAAGCTTAGCCAAATACGTCAAATAGATTTTATGCCCGAGTAATAGTTGTTGTCTGTTGAATCACAGACGACAAGTTGACAAATTATTTATAATATATAGCAATTATACTAATTACTACGCGCACGACGATGTTAGCAAAGTCTATTCTTATTAAGCCATTAAAGATAACATAATAATTCGCTTTGACTGTGTTCACTTCAACAAGATTTCCACTAATGTTGAACAATTCCTAAAGATATCTATTTTTCTTTCAGCTTTCTGAAAGAATTTATTAGTTTTTCTTTAGTTTTACATTTGATTGATTAAATATTATTATTTAGTGGCAAATTATTCGCTAGATGTTTTGCTTTCATATTTATTATAAATGCTACTATCCATAAATGTGATTTAGGGAAGATGCAGGACCAATGGTATTTCAACATATGGGCGAAATAGCTTCTTAGTCAAACGACAAAGAGACGTCGTTAGGAAATTGGCAAGTTTATAACCAATGAAAAGAAGTGTCAGGCGCTGAATGAAGATGAACCTTCGCCAATAAAGAAAACTGATCAAAGACACAGAAACTTGATATTTGTTTGTCTATTAGACAATGAACGGTATTTACTAAACAATCCGAAACATCTTCGATTAAATAATGTAGTAAGTTCTCGTTTAATAAAGTTATGGGAAAAATTCATTAAATAAAATCGAATTATTGATATGTATTATATATTATACTGAGAACATCTCAAATTCAACCTAAACTCAAAATAACTTTATTGATATAGGTAACCAACACTTATGAACGGCAACAAAAAATATGAAAAAACTGTTTTCATCCTGCAGAAGAGGGCTCTTCGTGCAATTTATAATTTAAAATGTAGAGAATCTCTTAGACATCAATTCAAGGAAAGTGACATTACCTTTTCCTCGCTTTTCATTCATGAAAATATTTTGTAGGTATTATAGATAAGTTTACTAGAAGAGACATTCGGACGATTTTAATACTCGGTACAATCGCAGGCAATTTCCCCGTACTAGACTGTCTAAAGTTAATAATTATTTTTGGCAAAAGGGATACTTTTCTTTCATAAAATCCCAAATGCTCCTTTTAATAAATTCTAGTTGATAAAAGGGCCTGGGCTATGCTAGGCAGGCTAGTTCTAGTTAAATTGCGATATTTGTTTTAAAATAAGTGTTGTTTGATTTGATGATTTGCTATTTTAAAAGAGTACAGAGAGTTTTTTACGCCGGCTTTTTCTGTCGGCCTACACCCTCTGTCTTCTTTGCCCATGACTAGGGATGTCAACCGATTCAAATTTCACAACGTGGAATAACTGATAACTGTCTATGTTATGTTCCATAATAAACATTTTTTTTCTATCAAGGTCTCATTTAGATGTCTGGACCCCTCGGGGCACTAAGAGCGCCCCAAATTATTTTCCAAATATAAATAGTATTTTTTTTCAGTCTAGTTTTTCAATCAAGAATTCTTTAAGTATTTTACAAACATATTAAAAATATTAAAAAGAAAAGTTCAAAGTCTCTATAATGGGGACCCACTTTTGTGGAGGCCCCGAGGCCTAGTTGCCCTCCCCTAAATCCGACCCTGAACACTATAAAAACAAATTATTCTAAAATGTGAAATTAACCGCAGGAAATTACGTTGCAATGCAATCTCAAACATAATCTACTACATATAATTTTCTAATTAAATCCTCGCGTGTGGTATTTAAAATGTTTGTAGATGACAGCTTTACGTAACGAAGCCATGACGATGTTGACGTTTTAACTCGGCCAAATTTGTCCTTGTAAACATATTATACCTTGTCTATGGTAAGATTCATGTACGAATATGAATCTTCTATTAGAACTTTCTGGATTCATTGCATTGTTTTACACAAGCAAATGCTAATTGCCACTTATTACAAAAAAATTAGAACATAATAACATGTTGAATAACTTTATTTGGAAGTCGGTTAAAACGAAAGGGTTTTACACCAATTAAAACTGGGGCTGAAACACACGAAGTCAGCGTTGACCATCGCACTCTTCCCAAGGTACTGCAATATGACTAAATGATGAGATTTTCAGAGTGGAGACATAGAAATTAAAAGTCTATGTACTTTGAAGAAGAACTCTGATCAACAAGTCGGTATAGAGGAATCAGACTTAAATTATTTTGAATTGATTGTATTAAAATAAGGTACTTATTGTGAAATTATGAAAAAAATAATATTTACATTATAGTTATCTGATGTTACGAATATTTAATTGTGTTGTTTCAAACTCTCATAAAAGCTGACCTTTAATTAACCTGCAAATTATCATTTATTAATATATTAATAATCTATGCTAATATCTTTATATATAAAACTGTCGTGTCACAATATATAATAGTTCCTATACTTCTCCGAAACGGCTTTACCGATTCTTACGAAATTTATTATGCATATTTAGTATGTCTGAGAATCGGCTACTATCTATCTTTTGAACCCCTAAGCGATTAGGGGTGTCCAGCCCAATAACTTTATTTTTATTTTTTGACATTTTTTTTTTTTAATGATACGGCATACAAAAATACATATAACCCTTAATTTTCACCCCTCTACAATTGACCCCCTATTTTTTTATTTGTTAATTAATTGCTTATGACATGAACTGAGGTCCATATAGTGAAAAATTCACAAAAGAACCTTAAAAGTTTTTATTCCGGAAAACCGAACAGTCTTCGGGATTGCATAATAAAATGTTCCAGGTTTGTGTGTACTAAAATGGTAGGCATTAATGAGAAACAAAGTTCGCGGGGGCAGCTAGTCTTATATAAATATAAAGAAGAAAGATTGTAACAAATAAACTGAAATGAAGTTTATATCTCACCTAATAACCTAACTTAATGATAACGGTCTCATCTCTAAAGAAAAGCGTGTATTGTGGACTATCATCCAGTAGATTACGTTTTCATGGATTCCCATGTTCACAATATATGCGTAACTAATACAATTGATAATCGTGGTGATTGTGAAATATTTAAAAAGTTAAACCTGTTACACAGATTGCGTGGCTTTTTAAATGCCTGCCAATTATCGTAACATTTTCTGATAAATTTTTAAGTTCTACACACAACTACACGATCTTTTACCTAATAATTAGTATTATTCCACAATATCCCACCGTTTTCAATCATTCAAAACTATTAACAGTATAGACCAGGGTAGAAGGGCCAGGGCCTTTAAAAATAATAAAATGTGAAAAAACATAGTAGGACGAATCCCATTGAAAAAGGAGGAGAAACGTCATCCTAAAACCAAATCTTCTGTAACATAACTTGATGAACGCGACATACATAGAAAGTACTCTGTGGCAATAAGAAGAACACTAAGCTTTGACAAAAATATAAACACAAAGTGACAAATGGCATATTCAAATTTCAAATATTGGAGTTTGTAAATTAAAAGAAAACAGTGAATGAAATTTCCAGAATACTGATCAGTGTTCAGTATTATACATTTTTATAAATTTAACATGCTTTTTATTTATTTGGAGGTATAACATAATAAAACATTCACTATGAATAAGAAACGAAAGACTCATTTATTCGACTTGTATTGGGAAGACATAATAGTAGCTAAAATTATGCCTCTACTTACTATTCAGGAATGTTTTACATTTCGCAGTGTATCGCGGACTTGTCTCCAAATTGTAAATATGTATTTTTCCAAGTTAAAATCTTTGAAACTAATGAACAAGGGGTTTTCGCCTCACACCTTTAATGTAAGTAAGTTTACATACGTTATATTGAAAGCACACATAATGTATGTTCATTAAATTAAAAACAATTACAGGTATTTGGCACAACATGTTCGAAACTTAAACTGCTCAATTTAAGTAGATGTGATTCCATAACAGATACAGAATTGATCCCTTTACTACGTAGAAATACTGGATTGATTCATTTAAATTTGAGCCAATGCAAGAACCTAACTGCAAAATGTCTTCAACCTGTTATACTATATTGTGATAATTTAAAAATTCTGAAGTTAGCACGGTGTTCTTGGCTTACATCAGGAGCTATTGAAGCCTTAGCTCTTCATAAGAGTGAACTAGAAGATATAGATTTAGCCTATTGTGTTTCAATATCTGAAAGTTGTATATTGATATTCATAAAAAAGTTTCGGCAGATAAAGACATTAAATCTGGAGGGTAATAAGCAAGTAACAGATAAGTGTTTATACACTATGTCTAAGTATAGTAAATCACTGAAACTTCTCAACTTGGGTGGCTGTTGTGATGTCACTGATAAGGGAGTAAGGTAAATAACGAAATATTGAACGAAATTTTAATGATTACTACAGTGATGATCTGATTATATTAATTGTATTAAAACAAATTTATGAATTTCAGAGCTCTAGCTCTCCATTTGCCACAGCTGCAAGGTTTACTTGTGCGAGGATGCACCAAAGTCACAGAAAACAGCCTACAACTCATGCGAAATCGAGTCCATATTGATAGAAGACCATCACAAGCAGTGCCATTACCTGTGTATGTGCAAATATAATTGCGGTTGTGTTATAGCTTAATATAGAACATTCTTATCAAGACTTAGGGACTAAATTGCAATAATGTTTTTTTTAATTATGTATATAATTATATTTCTGTTGACTAATTTGCTTATTACCCAATCCATCTTTCGAAACAGATATTTTTTTTTACTTAATGACATCACCATATATAAAAAATGTAAATAAATGGCTTAAGTTAGAATTAGCCCTGCTGAAAATTTCTTGTAACTGTATTATTTTATTTCTTTGAACTTTTATAGGCTTTAAGAGGAATATTTAAGATCTCAAGAATTTTTACATATTTGTTGTTAATATATTGGATACATTTTTTTGTTGTAAATATTAAATAAATTTTAATAGAGTAATTTGTTTTATGTTCCATAATATAACAATCACAATTAACCTCTATTAGTTGATGTTTCAACAAAGGTGTTACACCATTTTTTTGTTTATTGCTTACAGATTATATATAACCACGAGTAACATAAAAAGAATTAACAAAGACACTTGCATTTATTATATAAACCTTGTTTAGTACATTAACCTTGGAGCAAGTAGGGGCGAAATTTCCCTTGGAAACAGTGCGTAAATTCATAGATTTGTGGCCAAACAGATTAAAGACATGTATAAAAGCCAAAGATTGTCTTTTCAAATAGAATATTGATTTATTTTTTGGTCAGACTTCCTATTACATTATTACATAAAAAAATGCATTTTTCATTTGTAACAGGTCTTATAGCTGGATTAATACATAATTATATAACTGAAAAAAAAGATATATAAGATATGAAATATTAAATCAAATTGTGTAATGTATTAGTACAGACAGTATTTAATTATTTTACTTAAAACAAGACACAAGATTTTTTGAATGATACCTATATAATTTTATTTAACTAAATTTCTGCTTTTAGGTTTCAATAAATAAATAAAACATTCCTCTTAATAATAAAATGTTAGGAAATAATAGATGACAAAAATCATTCTCATAATTTTTTGCTGGTATATATAAAATAATACACATACAGTGTATCATTATCAATATAAATTCTAAAATCATTTAAAAAGTAATTACGATTAATCTTACAAAACTTGAACTTTAATTTTTCTCCTAAAACAATCTTATACAGATTAAGCAAAAATGAGTAAAATAAAACTGCAAAATTTTTCACAAAATTATATTTTGTGTAATAACACCTGCTACAAGGTCTTACGATTTATCATATTTACAATATTTTATATTCTACACATTAGTAACAAATAACATTTATAACGTAAAGAGCAGATCTTACAAATAATTTACTGTATGGGAGCGCCCCTCGCTGACACTAAGGGCCAATAAACTTAAAATTAAATTGAATGTTAATAACATTTGGCAATAAATAACTAAGATAAAACGAAAAATAACCCTTAAAATGCAAAGCGTAAAATTAATAATTAGCATACTGATAAAAAATATAAAACTAATCATTAGGCCTGTTTTCAATGAAATGGCTCCCTTCATCACTCTTGTCAACGAGAAATAATACATCACTAGGATAAAATTAACCATTACATTTATTACACGAGAATCATTGATCCTGTACAGCCTTGTGTTAAGTAAAGCGGTCCATTTACAATATTGTACATCAAAATTAAGCATAGTTTGGGACGAGAAAGAGGCACTTTTATGAACAGATCAGACGATAAATTATTCCTACGCATTCTGTACACATAATGTATGTATATTACATCTCGATGGAAAAACAAAACAGCATATACACATAAAAGAATTTCAAACAATTTTTTACATAAAAAAGTACATTTTTACGAAATCGATTGCACTCGGCTTTAATTACGCTTAATACTTACTTCTTTGGGAGTTATAAAATATTAATTATGAATTAAGCACGCCCGTAAAGAGTCCGATCGAAGATATCACAGTACATGCGCCGATATCTAAACTGTAAACGGATAAAAATCGCAATGTTATCATACTTTATTGCACTATATATTATGCTACAACTCATCGACCGCGATGGTACAATACAAAATAGTCTTAAAACATTTATTCAGTAATTTTGTACTTTACTCAGCATATTCGTCAGTTTCCTCATGGAGAAATGATTTACATACATATTTCATATTATGATGCAAGTGCGGGTGCATACATACAAGATATTTACAAGACATTCAAAACTATTGCAGGATCGCTTATTAAAACTTTTCACAAATTACTCTGAAATGAACAAATTCTTAGAAAATCATAAGATTTTATATTAATATCAGTCCCAGTGAATGTTGGTATTGTATACACCCTACACCCGCACAGCTGCCGTAACAAAGACAACACTGACAAGGCAACTCAAGTGGTGTTAATAGTTTCTTATTTACATGTAAACTACTGTTATTTGTACTATACTTAAAAATACACTCTTTTTGGTCAATCTCAGTTCCAACCATGAGTATCGTCTCTACACTGGGCTTGGATCAACTAGTTGCTACCCATAAGCTTTTTTGTGCAGTAGGTAAGTCTACTCACTGCAAAACCTATTTAAAGTCAGTCAAAACGGTTTTTGTCAAATAAATACTGAAATATGGGTACTCAATTAGCAAACCTAGTTATCCAATCACTTTGCACTATCACTTCCTAAATTTGGGTCGAGGCTACCGACGCATAGTAGAGTTCAACGTTTGCATCGTCAAAGGAGGTGGAGGATTGATGTATCCCGCATATGCATAGACATTCGGCTGCTGAGCTCTCGGGTCTGGAGCCGGGTATTGCACACTGGGTTGGACATTCATCATCTGAACAGGGAGGTTATTGAATTGTTGCTGAGGCACTCGGTAGCCATTAAGACTGTATTGGTTTAAAAGATGGGTGTTCAGGTTCGGAGACATTCGCGACCCTGGACCCATTGGGACATGCTGAATTTGGCTGAGATTGCCTGTAAATGAGAAAACATACAGTTTTAAAATATGCAATTCTAAAATGTATATGGATAAAATGAATTAAAAAACTACATTTATCAAATTTTATAGATCACCAATAATACACTCCTAATAATATTTTATTATAATAACTCATTTTTTTATTATACAATTGTAGTTGGGACTTACTAAAATACAATTATATAATATACCGTCACAGTTGATTAAAATTGCATATAAAGAATAATAATAATAATTACTCACTGGTAGCATTTCTAGTATTCCGCGGGGAGTCTAATTGGTTATGCGCGGGCGCGTAATACTTGGGTGCGTGATAGTGCCCGCTGGGAGGAGTTCCCGCCTGTTGTACATACTGGAATTGAACATACATAAGGGTTATTATGTTTTCTATATTTTATTTTATTAATCGAGTTTAATAAATTTGTAATAAACACGATCATGGCATGTCAGAAATCACACATTAAATAAATGAGTTCTCCTTGAAAGAAAATACATAAAATCTGCTGAGAATAAGTACAGTAAAGCCACATAATGATATTAATTTCAGACTATGTATTATTTTTTTTTTTTTTTCATAAAGTTTACAATTAAGAAAACAATTTATGTATATTAAACCAGTGGTCTTGATTTCAAGATTATATTTCCATTGTTTATATATTTCCTATATACCTGAGCGGGCGGTGTGTGCGTGTGGGTATGGGTGTGCGTGTGCGGCGGATGCTGCGGCGCATCGGCCATTTGTTGCAGCTTGGCGAGCGAGCAGGAAGGGGCCCAGCCGGCGTGGTACTGCTGCTGTTGCTGCTGAAAGCTGATGTAGCCGCCCTGATAACCCGCGCCGCTGCTACCTCCGCCGCTCATCACTCCTGCAAGAGGCATGTACTTAATAATCGAGAACACATTTCAACATAATACAAATTAATGTAGTATTTAGAATGAAACAAATAAAAATCAATTTCTCCAAAATCTTGTTAGATTAATAATATACTTCATTATTATGTGTTAAATCAATGTCTTATAAATACCATGTGGCTGGTGGGCTGGCGGTGTAGCCCGATGCCGGGCTGGGGGCGTGGCCGCACTTCGCATCGCCGACTTGCTCTCAGCGCTACCACCGCTGCTGCTACTCGCTGTACTGTTTCTGTAAATAGATACATTTTAAAATACCTGTCATTAAAACATATTTTATGACTATAGAAACATTTATATGCTAATATAATTGAAGGTAGTAAGTGTGCAAAAGAAAGAAAAGCATAGATTGAAGTTACCGAAATAAATATCTACATATGAGATCCAAATGTAAAGATTGGTTTAAGAATTTGTTTAGTGACTTTGTAGTCACTAAACAAATTCTTACAATATTACTTTGTAGTAATATTTTGTCAAACTACAATTTCCTGTCTAAGCTGAGATAGTTTTATACTTGATTATATATATTAGACTATCACATAGTTAATATATATAATAATAAAACCTAATTGAACATTTAGTACCTGTTTCTGTTATTAATCTTCTGTTGTTTTGCAGGTTGATTGGGCTGACTCATAATTGATGGAATATGTATAGAGTGCGGGTACTGCGGGCTCGGCGCCGGATGCATGTGCATCATAGAACACGGAGACGCCAGGTCGGAACCAATGCTGGTCGGAGACTCCAACCCCAACTGACTCACATCGAGCTCACAGGTGGGATATTGCACGGAATGCACAGAATTGCTGGTAGAGTCTGGTGTATAAACGCCCATAGACTGCAAAGCCGGACTCACTGCTTCGCACAACTCCTCCTTGCTCGTGTCCTTCGGAGACTCCTCCTTCTTGTGCTTTCGATTCTTGTCTATCTCTGTTTTCTCTTGACATGGTCCGTTTTGATTAAATGGAGTCTTACAACCGGGTGAGGTCAACACTTGCGGACTCTGTTGACGATATTCAGCGCAACTCGTCGCCACTTCCGGCTGCTTATTCACCTGGCGTTGCATCATTTGCTTCATGTGCTCATTGTGCGATTGCGACTTTTTGGTATCGCATTGCGTCTGACACGCAGTCGTCGTTTTCGACTGCTTTGATGATTTGCAATCGTTCTTTTGACATTCAGATTTAGACGTAGGCGCCTTTGTCTCTTTAAAATGCGGCAGCTGCGTCGCATAGATGCTCCCGGATAACGCGCCATACGCGATGTTGTGGAAGTCTTTTTGATTGAACTTTTGCGGCGACTTTTGCATCTGATCTAAATGCGGCAAATTGAAGGACTGGTACTTGTCGAGATAGGGTTTGTCGTTCGTCTTCATGTCTAAGAATCTGTTATGATCCCACGTGCTCTGCAGCCGCGTGGGGTCCCAGGGAGGCCACTGTGCGTACTGGGGCGTATGGTGGTAGTTTGGGATTTGATTCATGGCGTAATCGGCCTTCGGCACCAGTTCATTGTCATATTTAAACTTCGGCAGCATTTTGTTCAAGTCGTTCTGATCCATTTTTAGCTGCGAGGCACAAGTTTTTTCGTGTTTGGCGGAAGCGTTCTTCGTTTCACACTTGGTTGAATTAGATTTCTCTTTCTTGAAGTAGTCTTGCTTCTTCGGTGGCTCGGCCGCTTTCGTCTCCGACTTACTCGTGACGCTCGCCGTGTTTATCACGTTTATTGGGACGGATGTCTCAGGCTTTCTTGGGTTCGCACTTTGCTCTGGAAAAAACATCTTCGGTTCCGGTGTGCTTCTGGGCGTGTCGTTCTTGGAAACCTTTTTGTCAGTTTTTTCCAATTTACTGTGAGCCGAGTTCACTCTGACGTCGCGTAGTTTACTTTTTTCTCTGGGGCGTTGATTGGGATCACCCTTGTCCTGTGGACTGGCCTGTGTGATGTTCACGGACCCTCCCAGGGCGCCCTGTAAGGGGTTAGTAGTATAGTTAGACTCGAGGTCCGTTCTTTCCAATCCCAAATTGATGGCGGCGTTTGCGCTTTGACAGCGGGGTAAAAAATTGATGTCCGAAACATTGGGAACTTTGGGAATGACGGGGTTCACGACCGGCGAAGATATCGGGTGCGGAACTTCAAGTTTCGTGGGAGCCTTGCTGATGACCGGAGTGGAATCGCTCATACCGGGTACTCTATTCGGTTCACTAGTTTTGATCATAACCTTATCGGTCTGCACGGCCTGAGATTCTTTGGTGACCGGAGGCCTGTGGTTCATGTAGGGATGTTGCATTGGGTTAATGGGTTGTATGGTCATGGAGTTTCCCATTGCGGCTTGGTAGTTTTGCATATTGGCCTCAATTATGCTTCTCGATACGACGACATCCTCCTTCCTGGAATTGAGAGTGTCGGTACGAAACGTTATCTCACTCTCTTTACTAGTGATGGGGTTGTGAAGTTTATTACTCATCTCGATGAACGAATCGGTTTTGGGTTCCGGTCTCTTCATGCTGTTGACGATATCTCTGTGAGGATCGAGACTCTGTATGATCGACTCGATCTTATTCGGCGATTTCTTTTCGGCGTGTTTCGAGTCATCCACAGTCTGATGTTGAATGACGGTTTCCTTTCTTACTTCAAATCTTTTCTGGTCATTAAGTTCGTTTTGTGATTTTTCCGGGGATCTCCTCGATTTGGGTGACTCGCTGATGACGGATTTGTCATTTTTCTTTGGGGAGATGCCCGTTCGAGGTGAAGTGTCCGATTCGCCTTCTACGACTATAGTTTCAATTTGGTGACTCTTTTGCACATTGGGAACGATCAGATCTAAAGATTTACTTCTATTGGCTTCTTCCGGTCCCTTGGCATCTAAGACAATGTGAGCATTTTCCGTGGTCACTACGGGCATGACCTTCGATGGACTTTCATTTTCCCTGATAACGTTAGGTTTGGGGTCACTGTTATCCAGTGGCACCACATCGTTAGCTTTCGGCGATGGTAATGGGCAGCTTTGACTATTGTTATCGTCCGATTCAGATATAATGATGGTGTCCTTGTCGTCGAGCGGTTTTTCTGGAGATTTCATCTCTCCATTTCTCGTTACCTCATTTCGCTGTTCCGTATCATTTGCTTTGTCTTCGTCCTCTTTATTCCTGATCAACTCGTCGATGTTATCGGGCGTGGCACATTCGCTTTTCTCTGCTACTGTTTCTTTAATAACCTCATTATTCTCGTCAATTGATTTCGGAGAATCCATATGTATGCTATCAAGTTCCATGTCACTGGTGTGGTTATCCGTACTGTTCTCCTCGACTGGATGCGGTGATGCAGGTTTGCTGGCGAGACTTTTCCCATCATCTCGTTCTTCAACGTCCATCTCGTCGTCGGCCTCTCCCGATGAGTCTTCAGAACTAGCTTCCGAATTTTTATCCTTGTCCGCGACATTTTCATCCATCTTTTCGATGGGCGCGGTCGTAACATCTTGCTCAGGTTCAGGACTCTCTTTGGAATCAACTTCAGTTTCCTTTTCATCGAGTTTTGTTTTCTTAGCAATAGGCGAGTCCGTTCTTCTCTTGGCCTTATTGAGTCGTTGCCGTTTAGTCTGTCTGCCTCTCCATGCGAGTTTTCGCTTGGTCTTCACTTTTATCGCTGGGGTAGCTCGTTCCAAGCTCTCTTGACTGTCCTGGCTGTCTTCAGAAGCGTAGACCGGCATTTTGTTAGCTTTGAGATCATTCTCAGTACTCTCGTTCGCTTCGTTTTGTATAACTCTTGACGATCTCCTTGTGACACTCTTGCTGCGTGGCCTCCTAGTGCTCTCCTCTTTTTTGTCATCATCATTTTCAGAGATTTTTCTATTCGCATCACGTTTACGCTTTCTGTTTCCATCGCCAATGGCTGGGGTGGTTTGATAAGTGCTCTCGCTGTACTTGAGTGGTCTGGTTCTTCTTCTACCGGAAGACGTAACTTCTACTGGAGTTTCGGGTACTTTGTCTACATTATTTATTATTTCCGATTGAAAAGCGGGCATCTCGGGTTCAGTTTCCGTCTGTTCACTTTCAGTTTTCCCATCGGCCTCATCATTTTCCGTGTCTTGATCACCCGAATTCTCTTCTGGCGACCTGAAGGGATTCACCGTCGGAGCCAATAGCGGCGTCCACCTCAAACACTCCGGGTCGATTTCCAAGCGCGGTTTGGCTCTCAACTTCTTCATGTGATTTCCCACCCTATTCCAGTCTATACAGAAGCCCAATTTAACCGAGTCTTCATTCGGTATGTGTCTAACGAATCCCAGCAGTTGAAACGTAACCGCTATGTCATTCATGTGCATCCCTGTACTGAGAGCGACGTCCTCGAAGGTGAACGGTTTATTTCTGACCCCATCCAGATATTCCAGAATAACAGATTTCCAATATGCATGGTATGAAACTCTGCCCAGGTCCGACAGTGGCTTCTCGGGCGTTCCGGGCTGACCTTCTTCTTTTGATAAGAGATAACCTGCGAAAATAATTCCAACGTTACACCTAGTGCCGATAGAATGTTTACAAAATTTCACAAAAATAAAAAATAATTCCACCACTCACTGAAATGTATCAGAAACCTCCCATAGCCCTGTCTCTGATATTGCGGCATTGTCATTATACACGATACATTATATTTTTGCTGACAGTGCTTCTCTTTAGAAAAATATCCGACAAGATGGCATCCTTTGCTATCGTTTTTCGTCAGCACGTAGAAAAGAAAGGGTTCCACGTCATAGTAGAGAGTCTTATGGTCGAGGAAAAGCTTAGCTAGCAGGCACAGGTTCTGGCAATAAATCTTGTTGGCGTTCCCGTCCACTTCGAAGACGGAAATGTCTCCGCAGCGGTATATCTCCGTTGCGGGAGGATGGCGCCACAGGCACTTGTCCAGGTGACGCATCAGCACCGCTCGGCTTTTTGCGTATTTAAGGCAAAATTCACACAGGAACAGTTTGGGTAATCTGAAACATACATATTAATACTATAAAGACAAATCTTTATTTATACCATTTAGGACACAATTAAAAATAACTTAGTATATTTATATTTTAGCCTACTTTTTTACTTTGAAGGACATTAATGATTGTTTTTAGAAATAATTTAACACGCTTTATATACCTCGCATATTCCTGTGGGAAGGGGCTGGAGTACCAAGTCTCTATCTCCCACTGGCCAAACTCGATAGCTGAAGGGCAGCGGGCCGCAGTACTCCCTTCGCCGTCTCCTCCGCCCGCCGCTCGCGCCGCCGAGAATACTTCGGCATCAGCTTCCGTCACACCGGGCGGCAAACGTTTGCCTTCTGTAACACCGTTTGTATTTTGAGTAACAAGAGCGATCTGATACATAAAAAATTATATTTACCACTTTAAATTATTTAAATAAAATGTTAATTATGTTAGATCAAGTTCAAGGCATGCAGTTAATAGTTAATACCACACAGGACGGAACTAAAATATTAACAAAATCACACACAATTAAATTAACATAACGCGCGAGCGAAAGTGCATGTGTGGATACTGCGGACACCAAATCCAAGCGTCCGAACAGAGAAAACGTACAAACTCACCGTCCGAACAGGAATTACCGGAATTACCGTTAACGAATCGTTACGAAGTCGTTGAATAAGGGATCGACTGACGCCGCGCCGCCCGCACCGCCCGCTTTTCGCACTCGACGTCTCGCAATCGCAAAACGGCGACAGTAAATAAAACAGGAGTATCTCACGAACCGATTCGAGGAACGTCAAACGGAAATACCTTCGTCAGTCTGGGTGTGATCGAATCGGGCGCTGAGATACCGCTCTTTATTTACCGCGGCGGAGGCCGGCCATCAATCAGAGCGAGACGGATCCACCAAACACTTTCACCGCGCCGCGAACCGTTCTTACCCGTCTGATTGGTGGCCGGCTGCGACGCCAGCGCTACTCCGCGCGACAACTTATCCGCTTCGTCCTTCGCCGGCCCCGTCGCCCTCCGCTTCGAAGCCGCCAGACTCCGCACCAACGCGCTGGCGCTCATTTTCACCCCGTCCCCCTCCGTCTCGCGCGCTTCGCTACGTCTGTCTCTCTTCAGCGACGCCTGGTAGCGTTTGAACGTGCTTCGCGTCTCTTTCAGCACCTGTTTGTCTTCGCCGCTCTGCCGAACCTCTCGCCCATTCGCGGCGCGTGATCTGTGACGCGACTGCGATCTAGACCCGGTGCGGACGGAATAGAACTCGGAGAGGCCGTCGAATAGAGTCGTCAGTAGTCTGTCGCTGCATTTGCTCTGCCTTCTGCGTCGGACGTGGGGAGGATTCGTCTTTTCGGGAGCGGGTTGCGGCGCCGGCCGCCGGGCCTTTCGGTCCTCGGGGGGCGGGTCTTCCTTCTTTTCCAATAGACTCTGCTTCTGCGCTTCCGCGGCGAATCCCCAGACCGCGGTCGGTTCGGTGGCCAGCCGTTCGAAGACGGTGGGCAGAGGCGGAGGCGACGGTTCGGCGTTAGAGGAAGACGAGGAATCCTCCTCGGTGGTGGGCGATCTTCTCTCGAGACGTACTTCGACCCTTTGGACCCTGGTGACTCTGACGCCGCCCCACTTCGAGTCTTCCCAGCTCTCCCAATCGCTGGAGGGTTCCCGGCGGCGTCGCTTCACGAGGTTAAATGCGGAGAAGCGGAAGAACTTTTGTTTTTCCTTAGACATTCTCTGTTCGGACGGAAGGCATGAGGAGGCATTACCGTCGGACTGCGAGTCGTCGCTGTCGCGTCGCTGCGTCTTCGGCTTGCGCTTCTTCGGCGTTCCGCTCATCGCAGATCTGAAACAGCGTTACTATTCATGTGAATTATTCTCGTAATGTCTATCTATCTGTTCAAACAAAAAAAAATGCAAATATAAATGGTTTTAACTTTTTTTTAAAAGTTCCTTTGTATATGTCGTGCATACTTTATGTGCACGTTTAGTATCTATATGAATATTATAAGTATCAATATCAATAATAAATAAATATACTTAAACTGTAAGAATTTATCTATTATAATACAGTTATGCTATTAAAATTAATATGTGCAAACTTATTAACTTTTAAGCATGAAGAGCAGAAACTATAATGTCGTGGACTGTTACCATACCTGGCGCAGGCATCGCAGGCATGGGGCGGCCGGGCGCAACGCGGATGAGCCAGGGCGGGGCAGGAGGGGCACCGGGCCGCCCATTCTCCTTGCGCGCCGCAAACGCCACAGCGGCCGCATTCGCCGCACGACCAGCGCACGCTCTGAAATTATAAGGTGTTCTCATTACATTGGAACAGCATTCAACCCATTAAGTTAAAAAAGAGCTTGACTCCTCAAAAACACGTTGAAAACAGCAAATCTGATAATAAATAAAAATTTCCTAATATAGTTTAATAGAGATAAAAAATAACAATGTGCAATCAAAAATCTTATGAATCTAATTAGAACCAACTAGAGGAATGTCATAAAAAATTTTATAGTATGTAGGTATTACTTACATATCCATACACATTACATGTACATCATTTTTGAAGAATTTAACTGGTTTTTCTCATTTTAGACTAAATATTGACTAACTTAAATATGTTACAGTGTTATTATATCATTTATGGTGACATTTTTTACATACTGTGATCCTGAATGCATAAAGAAATGTACCTAGGGAAGTACATATCTGAATGTGTGACAGTTACAAACAATATATTAAAAGTCTATATAAATTACCTTGATAGTAGTTAAATTAACACACTCCAACAGATTTAGGCATGTTGGATGTGCGTATGATTTGCACTGAGTGCAAGAGATCAAGGCCTCAGCTGATCCAAGTCTGTTTTTGGCATCAGTCCCCAAACACTCAGTACAAACTGGGACACCACCAATTTGTTTCTGAAATAATTTTATAATAGACTGATTATGCCATTTTTATACCTTTATATTTATATACAGAATAATCAAATTACAAAATAAAACTATATTCTATAATAATTAATATCAATTCTTACCAAAACAGAAATATTTTTTTAAAAACATAAAAAACTTAGAAATTTTAAATTCATGTTTTTTTAAGTATGCAAAATAAGAGTAACCATAAATTATAATGCAGTTTAAATTACAATTAAATTTAGAATCATTGTATATTTTTCTATATCACTAATAAAAAAATTACAAAATTAAATAATTGGTATCATCATTAAACTAACAATTTTAGGTTTAGCTTCAACAGGTTTTTTTACAGGCTTTACAAAACAATAATTTAAAAAATCTGTACCCCTTAACTTTTTAAATAAATTATGATTCCAGATATGAATACTACTTCTTACCTAACACATACAAGTCTTATAATATATAATTATTAAAATACTACACCTAAACAGCTAACATTAATAATAAAGTGATAACAGCTTACCTTTTCAGATGTTTCCAAATTTTTCTTTTGTTTCTGGCGATCAACACCAGCAGGTCTATCTGCAACCTGATAGTTCCCAGATGTATTAGTAAGTAAACCTCTGGCAACAGCACGCTTGGCAGTAGCCCGTAGTATAGCACGCACATCTGTATTCTCTTCCACAGACACTTGGAATGCTTGCCTTAGATGTTTCTCAATTGTTTTTAAACTGGAACCATCTCTTTCTCCCAACTCACGAACTGCTTTAGCCACTATGCGGGTTATATCCGCGTCTGCTGCTATCCGCAGTATCTTATTCTGCACCCCGCATGGATCCTTGTAAGTGCTCTGGCCCTTGTTGTATACCTTAAGCACAGCCCCATCCCGCACAGCTCTCTCCAGCCGTTCCGATACAACATCTTCATGATAGTTGTGGTGCTGTCTTATCGCATGACATATGCGCTCCACACTTGGCCTCTGCTTTTGCGAACGTATCTTATGTATCGCTTCAAGAATCCATCGCTTCCACACTTCTTTTCCAACGTCGTCTGGTTCACTCATTTTTGTCTATATTTATTTGTTACGGCCGTCTGAGTAACGGTACGGTATACTCACTTGAGTTATGTCAACACCCATCGTATTTTGGCGCCCCGAGCGAAATTCCATTTTATAAAATGGAATCTCGCTGGAAGCGGCACGGAATCTTGGCCGCGATACGAGACGCCAAATTACAACATGCGCGCAAGGTGTTCACTCACCGATGACACATCGGGCCTCACAAGCGAGTTTTGGCGGAGCGAGAATCCAATGGCGGCCATCTTGTGACAATCACAAATTACGTATTGAATATTTGTCGGCCCTAGACGTAAATAATGCCTCCAATTTTATTAAAAAGGCTTTAAATTAATGATACACACACTTCACTGAATAAAACTATATTTAATAACATTAAGTAGCGGTTATAGTAGAATGCTAGTTTGTTCCGGTTTTTTTTTGTCACAATGCGTCTTTATTTAACAAATATCACTATCAACATAAACGCGTTGCTTGATAATAAGAGACTTTATTTGGGTGATTTAAACTTCTATGTTCGTCTTGATTACGAAATTCTGCTAATTTATCTCAAAAACATTCACAAAACACCAACAAAAGCTCTTCAAAATGGCTATCAAACCATCAATCAAATTACTTGCTATATGAAAAAACAACTTTGATATCCTGTCGGTGTATTGCCATTATAATTACACATTCAATATGTCAGATAAAAATTGTTTGTCTATTGTCAGCTACTTATCTTCTATTTTTTAAATCAAGCCCTAACCATAAAGCGACTACAAGTCTTTTTAGCTCATATTCAACAGATATTTATTACAATATTGTTTTACCAAGACTGTTTTCACACAAGCTTTATATTACTTTTAGCCTTCCTTAAACTTTTTTAACTTTATTTTTTTTGATTTCTCACAGTTGATTTGGTGCATAAAGATAAATACTTTTTCCTTTTCTTCCAAAATTTATGAATACGTATAAGTACCTTTATAGTAATTTTTTATTGTATTAATTAAACAAAATATAAACAACAAAAGTAGTCTTGCTTGTGTAGTAAAAACTTAAACTAATCTAAGTTGAACTATTTAATTTTGTAATGTTGCAAAAATCATCTACTTCAGTCATTTTTTTTTTATTACTTTCTTTTGATAATCTAATAATTTGTTAAGTTTCATAGATATTTATATGCTTACTGTCAACAGTGTAACGCACTCCACACACTGAGTTAACGCCTAACGCTGCTGTAAGATAAGAGAAGGGGAGCCTGCCTACCCAGGGCTGGATTAAGCCAGCACGGGCCTGTAGCAAATTCTATCATCGGGCCCTTCTCAAGTTTAGGGTATTAAATAAAACAAAACCGTTACATTTTTTATTTTATTTATAATCGTCAAGTATTTAAGCAAATGATAATATATATTCAACAAAGTGAGACGATTGAGACGTTCTTATAAAATAAAATCTGACTTCTTAAATCGTAAATCGAGTTTTAAGTATAAGTTAGGCAAGACATATTACGCTACTTTGTAAATTAATGCTTTTTTTATTTCGGTAACGTTGGAGCGCGGGGCCCAGAGCATTTGCTACTATTGCTACGTGGCTTATCCAGCGCAGTGCCTACCGCTACCGTATGGGAAGCTAGACAGACTCGCGCCGTAACGCGTAACGTAATGAAGCCGATTGACCTCCCATTACAAGTTATCACTTCAATACTTGTAAAGTTAATTTAACGTATATGTCTTGTACAACACATACTCCTAAAATACTCCAAGGTATATTATACCCTACAATATACCTTGTACCTATATTTTCTTTCCTTTCTTGTTGATTTGTTATGTTTTGTAAAGGTGCATCCAAAATTCACTTCGATCCATTCCCATCATATTAACGGTTAAACAAATTGCAAAACTTTATTTATCAAACCGAAATTTTGTTAACACCAACATTGATATGTTGGTGTTAACAAAATTTCGGCTCAACATAGCTCTTATCAAAATATTACGAAATTTTACAGTCAAATTTATAAATTTAAAACAGAATTATAATTCTATCGTTCGGTCGTGCGATTCCAATACATTTCAGTTAATAGATTCTAAAAAGTTCTGATGGCCACGTGGATAGGGGAAGAGTTATGTAGTCAGAGTTGAGACAACGCTAAGTAAGTCTCCTGTAAGTCAATAACGTGGTAGAATTCAATTCAAAGCCATGTTTTGTTGTTTAGCAGCATTTGCGTCGTAAAAATTATAAACATATTAAAAAAAACTATTTATTCATATCATCCATAGCTCATAAGTACAAACACTTTAAACTATCTTACAGATCCGGTAACAACTTCTCTTTGATGTAATATTGTGCACTAAACTAAATTCTGTAGTCTATGACTTCAACGGAAACATAACCCTTTAAGTAATAGTCTAGTCTAGTAGATAAATGTTTTGACAGTGCTTAAAACTATATTTGTTTTAATGGTATCATGCTTTTAGCACAATGTTTTATGATTATTTATGGTAGCCATTTTCTTTTAACAATGTCTATTTACTATTAACACTGCAGTAGAATTGAAAAAAAATCCTATCAAAATACATTAAAATCTACATTGCTCTATTGTCTCTGTAAAAACAACACATGTTGCCAGTTATTTCTTTTAATTTTTTTAGGCAAAACAATTATTTTGAATTCATAATAATCAAATAAACATTAAGTTAAACTTATATAGTAAATAATGTCAAACATTGAGACATTTACAACAAAATTCATATATTGCTTTTCTTGCATATTTATTGCTGAATACATATTAAAATTACCGAACATAAAAAATAATTTTAACAACACTTACATTGTTAGTCTGAAATAGATATAGATGTCCTTTCAAGTAAAAGTACCTTGATCATTGATATTTATTAAATATTGTCGATTAAAAAGCAATGGTCACATTGACATATCAAAGCGACATTCTTTGACAAGACAGGTACAATATTACTTTAGATTTTAGTAAATTTTTTCATTACGGTTCACAACAATTTAAAGTAATAATTATACAATCTCACTGAAATCACAATAATTGGATTCTACCTGTTCATATGAAAATTATAGCTATATTAAGTCACACTTGAGTGGCTTAATAACATTATTCTTGAAAATCACTTTCACCACTAACAGTGCAACCCGAATGCTGTATAATATGTGTTGCACTATATATACCACATTTGACACACGTTTCATAGGACTTTCCCATAACTAATTGACTTAGAAAACCCCCTGTGAATGCATCCCCGGCTCCATTGGTGTCCACAATTTGTTCCCGGGACAGAGAAATAACTGGTATTAAGGATATTTTGGGTCCCTCCACTAAAATGACTGGGTCCTTTCCTTGGGTGATTACTACGACACGTTTTCGGGAATTCAGCTTTGGCAAAGCGGCTATTTTAAGGGCTACTTGCTGCAAATCCGTTTCAGTTATATTGAAAGCTTGTGCAAATGCTTCCGCTTCCTGAAAATTTATTTTTATAAATATTAAATTATATAAAATATGTTTTTGTTATATAGGGATGAATTGAGCGGTGTTTTTAAAACCATACCTATATGTATTTACAAATTTTTATCTTAAGTATAATGTTATCAGTATTGTATAAATCTGTAAAATTTATAAAATTTTAAATTCAGCAATATGGAAAAAATCAAAGTCAGAGTCAGTATAATATTGATTTTACATTTTAATTGAGTTTATTTCACGAAATATTGATTGACCATAAATAAGTTTAAGTCCTTATCCAAACGTACTCTTATCATAACATCATAGAATGATAAGTCCTTATCACTCTTGTGTCTTTCAAATCTAAATTTAACATGAAAACCAAAAAAAGCTGGATAGAAGAAACATCAGCAGAAGCAGGAAGTGAATGAATAAAGAAAGTCATAGAAAAATAAAAAAAATATACATATGTACATATTTAAATTTTTTTAACATATTTATGGCTTTAGAGCAAAATATTAGAATCTTCAGCCATAATAGAGCATACATTTATTTATATTAGGTAACATTATTTGTAAAAGAAAATAGTTTTATTAGATTTCGATTGATGTACTTGTTGTTACATGCAATAATTTTTTTTTCATACTACTTATAACAAATATGACCAGTGAAACAGATAATAAAATGTCTCTCCGTGAATTACAGGAGTATATAAATATAGATAAACTATAAACATACTTACAGATTCGTTACCAAATAAAACATCCACATACGGCATAATTTCTGACAATGGTTCCTTGTAGAACTGAGAAACAAAAGGTGCGCTCAAATTCATAACGAACGTATGTGAATGGTCTTGCGCATGTTTGGCGAGTTGCATTATTGACTCGGGTGAAACTGCTACGAAGAAACCCTGCAAATAGTATAAAAAATATATATTTTTTTGTTCTTTGATTATACTTATTATTTGATTTATAAATATTGTGTACTTTTTAAATACATTTTTTGTCAACATCGTTTGAAAGGAGTATTTTTGTATATTATGTCATATTTTGCAGCATCATCAATAATAATATCAAACGAGCTCATTTTTTTAATTTTTAAAAAAAATCTTCTTTTTGATCATTTTTCTTCTGCCTCATAACAAGCTGCTACTTACTTACATTAATTGTGACTTAATTAACATTTGGACAAGCTTTTACATGATTATTTATATTTTTTCATTCGGTTTTTTTTAATTTAATTTTTGATATAGTTAGTTACATGTTATTTTGAGTTGCTTTTTGTAAATTAATTATGCACTTCTTGTACTTTATCCTCTGTAGGTGTTACTTTTTATAATGTCCCATATTAGGGTTGTTAATTTGTTTTTCTTGACATTCATAAGTGTACATACATATATACACACCTATATGAATAAAGATATTTTGATTTGATTTTATATTATGTGTAATTTAATAAATTAAAATAAATCAACCGTTAGGATCAGACATCTCTGAAAATATTTAATTATGGCAATATCTTACTGATGCATAGAAGAACTTTGCGCTGCGAATACTCTTCCGACAGTCTTCCTTCTCTAAATGATCTGGTGTGAACTTCTGTGCTGCAGCAAGGTTGGCACATAACGACCTATGTGTCCCCGTGACTAGTACCGCGCATGTTCCCGTTGGTGCTTCGTCTGTTACTTGGTATCGGACTGTTACTCCTTCAGCCCTGGAAGTAGTAAGTAGGAGATTAGAGTGCGCGCAAGAGAAAAATTTAGAGGAAAATATGTAGGTTACAGTTGATTTTCTAAAAATTCAAAAATCATTTATTCATGTAGGTAACATAATGTACACTTATGAACGTCAAAAAATAAATATACATTGAATGCTTTTGAATTTGAAATTGAATTTTACATTTACAAATCAAGGGCTTATAACGGAAGAGAAGAACTGGCAATAAACTTTCCGCCACTCTTTTATTCGCCAAGTTTTTTTTCTTTTATACAACATTTGTAAGGAGCTGCAACCATTACACCATGTTCCATATGATATTATAAAGAATAATAAAATAAATTAAAAACAAAGATTTGTCCTCTATCAACAGGAGGCATGGTGAAATATGAGCACGCACTTACATACTCGTGAGAACAACACGCAAATACGTAGTATTACAACTAATATCACCGCATACACGAATTCAAGTACGACCAGTTAAAAATTATAACTTATGATTTATTTTTGTATACATAAGAAAGAAAGAATAAGTATACAACAATGTATAGGTATAACGAATTAGACAGTTATATTGTCCACCAGGACGTATATACTAAGACCAATGACATAAAATTGTAAGTAGCCGATGCGAGAAACCTGCTTTCGTAAATTATTATTTACAGCATGTCTGATTACTTCAATTTATTATTTAATTATATTTTTTTATTTAAATTTAATATTGTTAGCCAGTGTATTAAATTTGCAATAACATAGTTAATTTTATTTTTCATTTTTTCAATTTTATAAGTGCAGTGGTATCAAAATTTAGCTCTTAATAATATTAAAATTTATTCTGAAATACTAAGTAGGTATATCTTTAGTTAGGTGAAGGGGCGTGTAGCTTCTTATATACAGATAAGTGATAACCTATTAACCTTCAAACACGTGAAAATATAAATTTATGCCTATTGCTTAACAAACAATGTTATATAACCTAGAGTGAGATTTTAATCTAGAGCAGTGTTTCCCAACGTGGGGCCCACGCCCCACAGGGGGCAATTTAATTGAAAATTTATTAATACTATTTGTAATTTGAAATTCAGTTTGTCAAAATTTACTTTCTTTCTTAAAATTAAAAAATGAGGAAATAATAGATAAAAAAACTTCGATTATTCGATATTAGTTAGCTGATAGAAGAACATAGAGGAGGTATTCCTCCAGAAATGGACCAAATAAAGGGATGATGATGATTATGATTTTTAAGTAGTAATAATGATATATTCCCTCTTTCCTAAAAAAAGAAAATATTTTCTTCCACGGTAACACTACAGTGTTAATGCACCGTTTTAAACTACTCATCTGTCTCTTTTTACAGGACGAAAGATTACTAGAGTTACTCAATTCAACTGTGCATCAATACTTAGTTTCTAAACGTGAACAACACGTTGTTTTTAATGAGGTTGTAACGTAATTATCAATTTAATTTCGATAGATTTGCATCGAGACGCAGAACAGAAATAACGGGAAAAATAAATTATTTCAATATTAACTTCGTTATCTAACGTGAAAGAATATTCAATAAATTTGCGTGCTCGTTTTCAGATAGTGATAAGCAAACACCAATCAAGGTTATTTAAATTGCTATTCAACATGTAACCACTTCTATTTAATAGGTACAAATTGAATCTAATTGAGTCACTTAATAATTATTTTTGTAGTACTTTGATTTATATAATGATATCACTATATTCCAAGTTTATTACAAGAAGTCCCGTACGGCGACTCTCGATATACGAGAATTTTGAGGAACAAGCGATATTTTGGTTTGAGATGAGAACAACGAGGAACCCCGCACACTAATACAATATTGCACACTAATAACCATTCCACTAATATATATATATCATAGACCGCAGTCTATATGCTTTACCTCATTTTCAAAACATTTTCGAATAGTTGGGTTCGCGTTTATTGGCTTTATGGCTTTAGGTACAATTACAGAACATTGTGAAAATTGTGAAATTTTCATGTTCAAAAAAACTTAACAAAAAAAGTCTGCAATGTAGGTACACGAGGTAGAAGTGGAACCTAGAAGAACCTTCAAAAATTTTGGTTTCAATCTACTGAGACGAATGTTTAAATTTTTAAATAAGTAATATCTATTATTCAATTTCATAAAAACTACAATGATTAAAAAGTTTTTATAATTAATAATATGTAAATTACTATTTTTTTCACACTTAAGACTTATCTATAAATTCATTTTTTATTTCAATTTTAAATCTTTAATTTTAATAAAAACTTATAAAAGTAAATAAAATATTTCAAATAAACGATGCTAATGACGTTCAACATACGAATTCTTCGCGACTTTAACGGATTGAACACAGCTTATCCGAAGCTGGATATTTTGGTAGTGGGCTGATCGGTTTTAGAAAAATCATTGTTGGGTGCCTTTCTCGAACCTAATTCGCTGTTTTGCTGATGAGTTTTTTTCTGCTTTAAGTACCAAAATTCTTGGTAATTTTATTTTATTGTGTATTTGTCTTATCTTGTTTATGTTTTTAATTGTATTTTTTTTAATTCCTATTTTTTGCTAAACTTATATTTCCATATATCGTCGTACATATTAGATAGAAGATTTTATAAAATTATCAGTAGATTTCGTAATATGTATGATGTTGTAGACTTAATAAATAAATAAATAAATAAAATGACAATTCAAATTCAATGGAGAAAATTGTATGTAATACGAGCAATGTTGCAGAACGAATTAAACTCGTACATCGAGGCCACTGTATTGAACATTTCACATAATTGCTATAATTCTAAATTCTATAATTCTTAAATCTAAATTCAGAGCTGTGTCCTAACGGGGTCGGGCCCCTGTGCCTCTAATTAACGGCTGTTAATTAAAATATTAATAATAGTATACGTTTATTCGATTGTTCATTTTCAATTAGTAATGCAACTATTTCACACAATACAGTATGACCGTGTTTAATTTATATGCAAAATAACCTTATCACCGTGAAAAATTTAACTCGAAATGATTGTTTGCGATGAACGAAACGTTATAATTAAACAAATACTGAAACTAATTACAGTCGTTTATATATTACGACGTATTCGTCTCTGAATACTTATTAAAATTTCGATAAACAACCCTTACCCGTTGTGTAAAAGAAAAAACTTGGCGATTAAAAAGAGTAGTGGTTAATTGCCAGTTCTTCTCTTCCGTTCTACGCCCTTGAGGTGAGAACTGGTATATTTCTTTTTTTTGACGTTCGGAATAATTAGGTAGTTAATAATAAAAAATAAAAAAAAATAACACGCCTTGCCAGACGTCCCGTATTTTAGGCTTAGTTTAATATGTCCCGGCGGGTTGTCCCTGTCCCGTTTTTTAACGTTATTATTATTAACTATGACCCATTTAATAATAAACGACTTGCGAAAGTTTCTTATTACGATTATAATTGTATTGATTTTTATAAATATGTACTTTAAAATTATAACCAATAAAAATTGTTTGCTTCTCGGAAACATATCCTCAAAAAAGGGCTTGTCCCGGGTAAAAAACTAAATTCCCGTATTTTTGCGTATTTAAGCATTTGCCCCTTATAGGCTGAAAAAAATTTTGGCAACCCTACTTATAAGCAGCGGAGCAAGAGGGATCTACTTAAGGGATTTATAGGCTGCAGCCCAGGGCCCCGTGACTACAAAGGGCCCCAAGTCTCCAATGAAAATAATGGGCAATATTTCGAAATATTATATCTGAAATTTAAAAAAATCCTTCATAAGGTCGTCTATTACGGGGTACTTCCTGGTTAAGAGCCCCACAAATTTACGATCCGCCCATGCCTCAGTCTAAGGCGTCTTACGCCCGAACCCAATTATTAATCCACAATCTGAGATTAGAGCGTGACAGTTGATCGATATCCCTACGAAGACAATCCATTTTTGGCGACGGATAGATTGAAACATCTTCGCTCTTTGCACTCGTATTTGATAATCAATATAAACCAAATAAAGTAAATAAAACCGTACCAATAATATTAAAATATACATGTTTAAAACATATCAAATAGCTTTTTAATTATTTTAAAAACTGGTGTAAGTTATAATCTTGGGATAGAATAATGGCACAGTTGAACTGTGAAAATACCGTTATTTATCTGTTGACTAATTATATATTAAATACACGTTCAATGTGTACAACATCATGATTATCTCTTGACGTGACAGTAACATACCTCGCCTTGATCTATGATAAGCCTATTTGAACTGATAAAAGCCGTCACAAACTAAGATAGTATTGTAATCTAAATGAGGTAATAAAATCATTCTGATACTGATCTAAACTATGGACAAAGCTGTATT
Organism: Pieris rapae; assembly: GCF_905147795.1. NCBI lineage: Eukaryota > Metazoa > Arthropoda > Insecta > Lepidoptera > Pieridae > Pieris > Pieris rapae. Next base: position 658,543 of record NC_059529.1, on the reverse strand, counting down.
ATGCTACTGAAATTATAATACTGGTATAGCACAATCTATTTGAAAAAAAAATGGTTATGTAATCAGCTACTTCTGCGGATTGCGAACTTCGTTTCGCCTTAATACTTTGTCTACCTGTTTAGTAGTTACATACCAACATATAGAACACTATGCTGTACTACGCCAATCTCAATTAATCTATACCCAGAGTTAAAGGAATAAATAATTAAAACTAATATTTCAGTGGGTCCAGCTCACTTCGGGTTTTCGCTCAGCAACATATTTTGCGATTCATTTTTATCAATACCATCCACACATAGAATAAACGTAGTACAAAAACTTACATTTGATCAAAATTGCTATTATATCAAATTCATACCAATAAAAATAATTTAGAAAACAGCTCATTTATAGGACAATTTGCAAGTAACAACGAAAGCACTTATGAATAATAAGTATTTAGTCAAGGTTAAAATATAAATAATTTAAAAGGCAATTGTCATTGTAACTTTTTTTTTTAAGCAAAATAAAATTTTCCATGAATTAGTATTGATTTGATTTTATATTAATGAGTTCGTTTTCACCTCATAATAGTTTCGTTTATCACCTGTCAGAGCTAAGATTTATAAGAGAAAATGTAGTAATGACTAAGATTATTTTAATTTTTTTAGTTCTCACATCTAACATAACAAGCGCATTCGATCTTATATCAATACAGTCCAAACAAACACGGACCGTCTTTCTTCTTATCACTTTGTTTAAGTTATCTTAGGAAACTCACAAAACAAACAACTTTTTTGGTCTAATGATTTACTTACTCGGCTCTTTCTCTTAAAATCCGTGCGTAATCGTCATTGCCCACACAACCAAAGTATGTGCATACATTTGGTTTCTTAAGGATCCATTGTGCCACACGTAAGGAATTCTGAACACTACCACCTGCTATGAATTCTGCATTGTATCTATGGAATTAAGTTTGATTAATTTTTAGCTTAAAAAAAATTGTTATCAATAATTAGCTTATCTTAAGATATAAATTTAAATTGCCAACTTAACTGAATTTGTTTTTAAAAAAAATTGAATGTTTATACTAAATACTAAGTGTGCAATACAATAATAAAAAAAAGGTTGTTGACTGTAGTGACTTTAATTAATTAGTTGTTTTAGTTATACATATATATTAATTTGTTTTATTTATATATATTAATTAATTGGTTGTTGGAATAGACAATTAAAGGGAATAATAGTATATAATATAGTCTAACAGTAACTCATGGTAAATAATTTTTAATTAATCCTAATACATTTTTTAATCAAAGAATATGTTAGTTGCTAAGCTATCAATTCTAATAGCACTCATTCATTCATAACTGTAATGGGCACCCTTCCAACTGGCTAGTAGATTTGTTTATTAATAATTATACTAATATTTTAAAAGAGTTTATAAAGTCATATTTAATATAATTAAAAAAAAAATACATGTTAATCTAACCACATCTAAGTAGTTAATTACTGGTTGTTGTTGTCGTGAGTTTGATTAAAGCCAAAACAACAATAGTATAAGTTGCAAGGCATATAACATCTTCTCTTCACAAAACTGGATGTACTCTAGACAGACAAATGATCATTTAGAGTGTTGCTTATCATTTTTTACACAAAAATGATCATATAGGTATCTTTTAACATCGAAAAGTCAATTAATAACCTATTCTATATGGCAAAATATAAATATCATTTACTTTTCCATAAGCTCTTTGTAGAGTGGCATATGTTTCTCTTCAGCCATGATGGCTCCATCTGCTTGCAGTTCATATTTCTGAAGAAGGGATTCATCCACAATAGCTGATATATCCAACAAAGGATTACCAATACCAACTAGCAGGCCTTTTTGACTACAGTCACACCTAAAAAAATGGTTATTTTAGTTATTTAAGTAACTTATTATCTTGATTACTTTAATAATTACTAGTCCTGAAAAAGGAATTACTAACAAGATTTCATGCAAAGAAATAAATAAAAACAAATTTTACTTGGTCTTTTGCAACTTTATCTGGTTAAAAAATATTATTTTGAATTAGAATACCTTACACCAGCCTTTGGCTATCTATCCGCCATATGCGACTGTTTTTAAATGTTTCACTAGAGGTTATCATTTCAAAAGAAACAAACCAATTATTGTATGAAACAACTTTAAAATATAGTTAAACGCAAATTAATCGACATCGTCCCTAAATAATAATGATAATCGAGTTATAAGTTTATTTTGAAAAAATCTGATTACTCTTTTTATAAGCAATAAGCAAGTATTTTTTTCTAATTAATTGAATACGCACGCCGCAAATAGCTTTTAATAAGAGAATTAACTTACCTATTAGCCATTATGTAATAATTATTTAAATAGATTTAAGAAATAATGACAGAAACTGAAAGACAGTAATAATAAATTTAAAAAAATATTCAATTGCGATTTAATTTGTAACATAAATTACCGCATGCTATCCAAAGAAAAACGTGTTCACCACCATATAATAATTCGCAGAATGAAAAAAAAACTGAATTTCAAATTTGGTTGAAGTTACTTGCGTTGTCTTGGCGCTTCAAATTTGTTGACATTTGACAAACTCTAACGTCAATGTGTCTATATGAAGTAAGTCAAATTATATGATCTAAGTTCTATTATGTATAGACTATAGACTAAGTCGGACTACTATTGCAAACTAAAGGGCGCTGGCAGCACAAGAATTGATTATTTTGTGTAATTTGGTATTTTTAGCTAAATTAATTAATAGTTACGATTTTCACCTAAAATGTATAAAAACTTTTTGCAAAAGTTAAAAGTAAAAGAATTTTGTCAAAAGATAAAATTAATCTATATTCTACTGTCTTTGGGCAATGACATAACCTCGTACCGGTATAGAATCACGTTTTGAGTTCGACAATCGTGCAGTGAGATTTCAGAATCTTCGAGAAGCGTGAGTTCGAAGTCTTCTGTGAAGCCTATTATTTCATTCCATTTGTAATTTTTTAAATAAAATAGAAAATGTTGAGGCTGCCGCGTGTACTCCGACAAACTGTTTCCGTGCAAAAGGCACACCAATTTTCTAGATCTTACGCCAAAGATGTAAGATTCGGAGCTGATGTAAGAGCTCTGATGCTCCAGGGAGTAGATATATTAGCCGACGCAGTTGCCGTCACAATGGGTCCAAAAGGCCGAAACGTGATTTTGGAACAATCTTGGGGCTCACCAAAAATAACCAAAGACGGCGTGACAGTTGCCAAAGGTGTTGAACTTAAGGACAAATTCCAGAACATTGGGGCTAAGTTGGTACAAAATGTTGCTAATAACACAAATGAAGAAGCCGGCGACGGTACAACTACAGCTACAGTACTTGCCAGAGCTATCGCAAAAGAAGGTTTTGAAAAGATTTCAAAAGGAGCGAACCCTATTGAAATCCGTCGAGGTGTTATGATGGCTGTGGATGCGGTAAAAGACAAACTAAAGAATATGTCAAAACCCGTAACAACCCCCGAGGAAATCGCCCAAGTGGCGACAATCTCGGCAAACGGAGACATAGCTATTGGGAAGCTCATTGCCGACGCTATGAAAAAAGTTGGAAGAGATGGAGTTATCACAGTAAAGGACGGTAAGACCCTAACTGATGAATTGGAAGTCATTGAAGGCATGAAGTTTGATAGAGGTTATATTTCACCATATTTCATCAACTCATCAAAGGGTGCCAAAGTAGAATTTCAAGATGCCCTTGTTTTGTTCTCTGAGAAAAAGATCAGCAATGTTCAAACCATTATCCCAGCACTAGAATTAGCTAACCAACAAAGGAAGCCTTTGGTAATTGTTGCTGAAGATGTTGATGGTGAGGCACTCTCTACTCTTGTTGTAAACAGACTTAAGATTGGTCTTCAGGTTGCTGCTGTTAAAGCTCCTGGCTTTGGTGACAACAGGAAAGCTACCCTCAGTGACATGGCCATAGCTGCTGGTGGTGTTCTATTTGGTGATGATGCTAACCTAATCAAACTAGAAGATGTTCAGCCATCTGACCTTGGTCAAGTTGGTGAGGTTATTATTACTAAAGATGACACACTCTTCCTGAAGGGTAAGGGTAAGAAGTCTGATATTGATAGACGGGCTGAACAAATACGTGATCAGATTCAAGAAACTAGCTCTGAATATGAAAAGGAAAAACTTCAAGAGCGACTAGCTAGGTTGGCATCTGGAGTTGCTGTATTACATGTAGGTGGATCTAGTGAAGTAGAGGTAAATGAGAAAAAAGACAGGGTAAATGATGCACTCAATGCTACTCGTGCAGCAGTTGAAGAAGGTATTGTTCCTGGAGGTGGTTCAGCACTTCTAAGATGTATCCCAGTGCTAAATGACCTTAAAACAACCAACTCTGACCAGGCCACTGGTGTTGAAATCATTAAAAAAGCCCTAAGAATGCCATGCATGACCATTGCCCGTAATGCGGGTATTGATGGTTCAGTTGTTGTGGCCAAAGTTGAAGACCTTGGCCCAGAGTTTGGCTATGATGCATTGAACAATGAGTATGTTAACATGATTGAGAAAGGTATCATTGACCCCACTAAGGTTGTGAGAACAGCATTGACAGATGCTAGTGGTGTAGCATCGCTCTTAACAACAGCAGAGGCTGTTATTTGTGATATTCCACAGGAAAAGGAACCTAACCCTATGGCAGGTATGGGAGGAATGGGTGGTATGGGAGGCATGGGAGGAATGATGTAAACTGCCTGTAAACTTGCATTTATTAAACAAAGAACAATTATCTCTTAGTAAGATTGCAATGTATGTGTTACACATTTAATATGTGCAGTGAATGAATATATTTTTATGGAGTCTGATTGTGTTAGATTAGAGACGGCTGTCTTAGAATTATTTAGTTTAATGTTTGCTTCAGTGGAGCACAGTGTTATTTTTACAATACATAATGTTACGAAAACTGTATTTTCATTTAATTATTACATCATAATAAATTACAATCCTTTGCTACTGCATGGTCAAGCATAAAAACAATTTTATTATACAATAAATGTATTTCTCAAGATTCGAAGACAAATTTATTTTAAAGCCTATTAAAAAAAATTAACAATGATGATGAAAATTTTTTAAGTATTTCAATGAAATTTTAATTAGGATTAAATTATGTTTTTTTTACTGTCCTTTCAAATAAGAAGGTTAAGTAAAACCTATTTACTTTATCATAAGCCTTATTGAATGAACATACATTATCGAGAAGGCAATGAACTGATTGCTGCTTATATAGATAGGTTAGTTATTGATAATGTCAATCATTTCATAAAGTATCTATTCTGATAAATAAACACTAGATGACACAATGCTTCCCTTGGATGGGTCAGCTCGAAGACCTGGCAATACTATTGAGAATGTCTCGGATGTTCTATACAGCATGCCCAGATGGATTCAAGCTGTGATTTTGAGAAATGACTTATTATTAGGTTTTTAGCATTTATAACTTTATTTAATTTAAATAAGTAAAAAAATCTTTAAAATTACGTAAAATTTATTAAGAAATTGCCAGAATTCAATTCACTTATAATTAAATAAGTGAATGTAATTCTTTAAGAAATAAAGAATCTTTCAAATGATATTACCTACATTACTTGCTACTACGTCAGACAATTAAATTTCATTTAATTAATTGAAATCGACCTTAGAACGTAAATTTCCTTAGGTACCCGTTTTTTTGCAAAAAAATCTTACCCAAAAATAATTTTATGAAAGATTTCGATAGGTACTTGACTAGGTATATGTTTTTATATTATAGACTGTGTGACCCACCCCGGCTTCGCAAGGGTGCAATGCTGATGAAAAGCAGGTTTTTATTATGTATTGTTATTTCCGTCGCTGGAAAGCTCCGATAATATACGCGTTCGATCGCTGCTAAATAAGCTGTAATGGGCTGTATAGATCCATATTAAATGAACAATGTATTCAAGGTATTTAATTGGTTAAGGATTAATGCTGTATTGGTTAAAATCGCTTCGAAAATTAGCCATTATTTGTCGTAAAAAGTAAATGACAAAAAAAGTTATTGTGGGTTATCCATAAAAGATAGACATATACCATCACGGACTTTTCTGTAGACCTTTTCAATGTGTGTTTCCAAAAATACTTAGTACATTATTTTGATAAAACCCGTAGGGTTCAGCCTGCGTTTGCAATGTAATTATTTACGACAACACATTAGAAACCTCTAAAATAACAGTACTTCTCCACTATTTAATGGATGTTATTATACATATAAACCTTCCTCTTGAATCACTCTATCTATTAAAAAAATCGCATCAAAATTCGTTGCGTAGTTTTAAAGATTTAAGCATACAAAGGGACATAGGGACAGAGAAAGCGACTTTGTTTTATACTATGTAGTGATAGTGATTTGTTATGTAATAGTACTTATATGTGTTATGGTACTATGTCAAGGTTCAACATTTGATTTTCCTGAATTGTATATTCTAATGCTAATGTAACATTGTACCAAGACCCACAAACCAAAATAGAAATCATACAAGGAAGTTACATAGAAATATACTTTTATTATACTTTTTATAAAATATTTGTCGATAATAACAATAAAACTTATAAAAAAATTTGATCTTCATCTGAATCTCCGGCCCCATATATAAAATGCCTACGAACAACTTCATCACTAGGAATTGCACTCATATTGCTATTTTTACATGGAGTCACAGGATATCTTACGGGACCCAACCATCGCCTACTCAAGCCAAAATTACGTGGTAAAGCAATGCTTTTTGCTAAATCACTTTTTTCTTCTTTATCCTTTTCAATCAGACATGATTGTATACATTTCAATGAGGACTTATTAAATGAATCTTCACAAGTTTTATCTAAATAATCATCTGGCATATTAACGTCAGTTGGAATGCTTAAGCTAAGGGGTCTCCGTTTATATTTTTCAAGCACATTTCCTCTCCAAGTATTAAACTTCTTTTCAATCTTTTTCTGTGGTGTATTACCCTGTGATGAAAGATCTCCCAAATCGGAATCGTCATTTACTCTGATTTCTGAGTAACATTTCTGAAGGTTGCTTTTTCGCGGTGTAACTTCTATACTTGAATGATCCTTTATTCTATTTACAACTTTTTCTTTCGTCAATTTTATAAGAGCATATATAGTCTTTAATGCTTCTTCATTCAATAGTTCATCATCAGTTAAATCAGCATCCATTGCCGCTATACTTTTTTTAAGGCTTATTTCTTTAGCTGTACCTTCATTAGCAGATTGATACTCATTGGTAAAGTTTTTGTTCACATTTTGTAGAACTATAAGTTCAACATTTTTAGGAGCAGATTGTAACATTGCTAAAGCCTTATCATATTTTAAATTGAGCAGTGTCTGTCCATTTACTGATATAATTTGGTCTCCTGGTAGAAGTTTCTTACAAGAATCTGCTGCACTTTCTGGAGTGATGGATTTTATGTAAACATTACCATCTGAACCTTCAGCTACTTGGAGACCCAAAGCATTACTATGATCTCTTTTTAAAAATGCTGTTACAAAGATCCTTTCACTTTGAACACATTCCATGTTATCTAACTTTTCAAATATTGAACTGTTAATGCATGATTCATTAGGATCGTTGTAGTTAAAAGCATCAGGATACACTTTTGGGGATTCTAAAACATATGCTGTCGGGGCTTGAGACATATTTTGACTGTAAGGTCTTTCAGGTAATAATTTCATACTGTTGACATTACACTGTTGTTTTTGATCTGAACTTAAGTCATCTGAATCACTGTGTGCAGTGGCAAGATCTCCTTCAGATTTGATAAAGTTATCATAATGGGGAGTTCTGAAAACATTGTTTGATGATTTCATCCCATTAAATACCCTTGTTCCCATCTTTACTCCATGTCTTCTAGGTAAACTGCTTTCAGAAGATGAAAGTCCGTCATTTGAGGAGCATTCAGGACCATTGGGACTTTGTATGAGGCTATCATCACTTTGTTGGGGTGATAATATTCTTCTTAAAAGCTCTTCACTGTCAGGCTTTTGATTTTCCTTCCCTTGACTTTTTTTTTCACCAAATAAATCAACTTTGAACTTTCTTCTAATTGGCCTTCTTAATCTTACTGGATTCCTTACTGCTAAATTGTAACTGTCTTGATAATTACTTACATCTATTTTATTAGGGCTACCTGGAGTGTATTGGTAATTTGTTTCACCAGTTAAATAATTAATAAAGTCTTCTTTCGCATATAGTTTAAGATATAATCTATGATGTAATGATGCCAACCAGAATATGAAGAAACTTTTATTTTCACTCATTTTCAACTTATATTTTATACCAATCTTAGACAGCCCCGAATACGCATTAGGTATTATGTAAAGGCTTTTTTTGTTATGGTAAAAATTATGTATATGATGCCAAGGTAAGCTTTGTAGGACAATTCGATTTGTATTTGTTGATGGAGATTCAATAACTTGATTGGTTCTAGAATATAATGTTATCCCCCGTGGTCCAATGGATAACCATACATCTCTGCAAAAGCCATCTCTTGTAGCCCAAATAGCTGAATAAAAATGTGCACCATAGTCACGGAAAGTTTGTGCCAAAGTGATATAATTGATCACGGCTCTATTTTTTTCTAAACCTCTTCTTGATTCATGACCTTTCTTCATTTGTAATTTAACATCAGCCATTTCATTAGTAATTAGTGATTCAGGCAAATAATGTTCTAAAAGAAAGTAATCAGCTGCTCCATGTTCTCGATAAGAAAATTCTCCAAATTCAATGTGTAAAGCATACCCAGCCAACAAAATGAGATTCTGTATGGTTGAAATCATTTGTCCTTCAACAGTAGCTCTTCGTAGTTGTAAATACACCCTGTACCTCCATTCACCACCTTGAATATTACTTGCAATATTTTTAGGTAAAAAAAACTTTATTCTTAGAAAAATAGTAATTGATATACATTCTTCATGTAATTTCTGTTTTTTGTGGTGTAATTTGTGCCAGGTATCTGGAGCTATCTTCTTAATTTTGTAGTCATCGGGTAAAAATACAAAATCTCCTCCAATTAGTGTAGCAATACCAAGCATAAAATGATGTTCATACTTCTCACTATGAACAATAGCATCAAATATTTGTCCTGCTGTAATTGTATTTGGATCACATAGTACTTCAACCTTTTGACCATTAAGGAGTACAACAGTAATAACTCTTTTGCCACACAGGGCTGATATAGTTAAATCAACATTTTTCGCCGGTTGTGAGGCCCTAACTATAAACTCAGGACCTACACATCCCTCCTTGCCCTTCTGTATATCTGCCTTATATAATCTAGATGCTGCTCTTTGAACAGGTTTTGTTCTTTTAAAATGATTCAGTGCTTGTTTAGATTTAGTATATTTATCTTTATTTAGGCCATTCATGGAGACAGCATTACACTGCATACTGGAGTTTTCAATTTGGGTACTGCTTGCTATATTTAATGAAGAATGGGCATTGCTAAGGCCACCCATTCTTGGTGTGTCAAAAAAATTTGTAATAACCTTTCTCTGGCGGCTTGGCAGCCTACAGCTTGGAAAAGGATCTTTGTCATGTGGAGATTTAATGAGACTTATATAGTTCCTAGGTTTGCTACTAACAACCAAGTTAGTATCTGAGTGTTGCTGGTTGTCACCTTCATATGCATGTTGAGCTTTAAAATGATAATCCATGACAGGACTCACTGTGATGGAAGCTGCTGAGCATGAACTTCTTCCAGAATCCTCATCGCAGTTACGAAGCATTTATCTGAAAACCATTTATAAAATTTATGGTAGATGAAAGAAATATACAAAGAAAACTATTTCCAAACATTTAAATTAGGTAATTTTAAATTACCTCCAATTTTAATATTAAGTATCCTACTTTTATTTGTATTAATATTTCTTCAAAACTGAACTATTTATCAATGTTATTTGAAGTAGGTTTATGAGTTTATCCGTTATAATTATTTTATGAATATATCCAAACTGTAAATCCAATGCTTTTGCACATAAATAATTAGTACTTAGTTGTAACTTACTTGTTTTTGAAGAGAGAGGTAGCACGATATCAAAAGTAAAGCTTAACAACAATGAAAATATGATTAAAAAATATTACGTTTTTTACAAGTATTTAAATTACAAACAAATACACCTGTTTCAATGTTTAGAAATTTAACGCACTTGCTAATGCTAAATGCTATTAGGGATGTGAATAAATAATCGATTTTTATTTTAATCGATTATTTTTTTCTTACGATCGATTTTTTGTAATCGATTTTATTAATTGTAAAAATCGATTTTTAATAAATCGATTATATGAATTAGGCATTTTAAATCGATTTTTGTAACGACGGACAAGATATATGGCAGGTACACCAGCAAAAAATAATGGCTGCTCATACGTCAATGACCAAAAATTCAGAATTAGACTTAAATATTACGGCACCATTATCAAATCTTAAAATGGACCCTCTCGATTTATGGAGAAGCTCTGAAGGAACTTTCCCAAGGTTAACTGCCTTGGCTCTGAAACACCTCTCAGTTATGGCCACTTCTGCACCAGCTGAAAGGTTATTTTCGAAAGCGGGAAATATTGTCAGAAAAACTAGGAACCGCATTTTAGGAAAGCGATTGCCAAAATTATTATTTTTAAACTCTTTGACTGAAGACTTATGGCAATAATTTTCTTAAGTTTTTTGATTTAATTTCATTTAAAGTGTGAAGAAAGCTTTCTTTTCTTTTTCAATGTTTATACCTAGCAATTATCGTTTCATTTACTATTTAAACTAATCGGTTTATTTCACTTTGATTCTAGTCGATTGTTTAGCGATACAAAACATTTGTGACAATTATTTATTTTAGTTTTTTTATTATTTAAACTCAAAGCTTGAAGAAAACTTTTTTTTCTTTTTCTAAGTTTGATACTTAAAATTATCATTATGTTTACTACTTAAACTAATCAGTTAATTTTACTTCGATTCTAGTCAAATGTTAAGTGATACTAAACATTTGTGGCAATTATTTATTTTAGTTTTTTTTTATTATTTAAACTCAAAGTTTAAGAATAAAATTATTGTGTTTTTTAGTTTTAAAACATACTAAACATTTGTCATTTTATTCATTATTTACCCTTATCAGTTTATTTTATTTTTTTAAGTCAAATTTTAAACAATACTGATGAATAATATATCGAACAAGCATTTTTCGTATGAAAAAATCGAAATGTCTACAAAAATCGATTATTTCCTCGAAAATCGATTTTTCACAAATCGATTTATCTTGAAACAAAAAGAATCGATTATTAAATAATCGATTTTTTCGACTTGAGGTCACATCCCTAAATGCTATTGTTACGTTGTTGATTTCTATAAAGTACCTGTCAGTTGTCATAGGACATAGATGTGATAAAATAATCGATTATTTTAATCAGTTTATCGTATTTTATTTTTGGACTCGACACCAAAGGCAAAGTTTAATTTATTTCTTGTGGTTATTATTATTTTTTCTGATATAATAATATAATATGATGTTTTTGACGATGATGGTGATTTTTTATTTTGCAACTTTGCATTTAAATTTTGCACTATACTTTTGGGATTATTAGTAATATTTGAGTTAAGTATTTAGTTCTTTTATATTAATCGTTTTGTTTTATAAAATTTTACATATTTCAATTTTATGATAAATACCTATTAAAAAGTAGTAATAATTTTGTGTTCAGTTTCTGAATTCTTGAAGTTTTAGAATGTTCCCGCACAAATGTTGTATGGTACAAATATACGATTACCAGGAGTGTTTTTAGAGCAGAATAAGCAAATTATATCTCCAGAAACGTACACACATTACCCACAACGAACGATGTCACGACTAAGTCCATTTCAGGACAACCACCACGCCAAACACAAGCCATACATACACAGTGGTCAGTGATATGGAAAACGCCAAATACGTTTTATAAGGACCGATGCTGTATTAAGAGACCATTAATTCCACCATATGTAGACCCATACAAGATACTTGAAAAACATGAAAAAATTTACAAGTTGCAGTTGCCAAGCAAAACAAAGATGCAGAAAGTTTATACATCCTATTTTTTTATTTTATTTATTTTTTATTTTCTTTCAAGGGTTCCCCCCTTTATATATATATATAACTATGTAGATGCCTACATAATTATATGGCGCAATCGTTCTTACATTGCATTTATTATCTAGGTTAAGTCAATGCCCTGTAAGCATTTACATTATATTTAAAATGAATAAAATAAGGGGTCGTTTTCCAAGGCTTGCCTGATATGGTTGTTTAATTATATTTCTCCTTCACACACTGATATGTGTGTACACATACGATACCCCACAAGAAGTACTTATTTTGTTTTTCAATTGTAAAATCAATATCGTTGCTTTAGTTTTTAGTGTCTTAGTAATTTTATTATAATGTGCAAAAATCAACTTTTCGAATAGTTATTAATAAAACCCAGAATTTTTTAACTAATCGCTTGTTTACTAATCAATTTATTTTACAGAGAGGACATCGATTTTTTCCGAGATCATCCCTAGTACCTGTTATGGATCACCCATTGCTATAGTAGGTAACTTATTATTTTCAAACTTTGAGAAAGTAGGTATATATAATTATATGAAGATGAGCTCTTATAATTTGACCCTTTTCGGCTGAGCCCCTTTCCGGCTGAGCTAAGCTCGCCAAACAGCCCTTGCTGAGCTGTAAAGGCCCTTAAGGCCAACAGCGAGATTCTATTCTCAAAAAGAAAAAACTTATAATTTGAGTATGAAAGAAGAAATACATGTGTCAGAGAACAATACTTTTACATCTCATAACTAGTTGAAAATCAGTCATCTCTCTTGAGATTCAATCTTACTGACGCTCTCTACTTTGATAAATTGTACAATGTGACTGTTATGTTTAAATAGTAAACCTACCCATATACATAGAAGAGATAAATTCAGTTACGTTGGTCAAACGGAATTGGCACTCTCAATAAACAGAAGTTACTAAAAATTAGCTTGGAATAAGATTACGGCAATTAGAAAAACCAAGCTTTTACAAAAAAAACCTTTGTACTGATTTGTTCAGCTTTAATCTATGGCACAGTTACGCGGTTAAGTTACAGTTTGATTGTATCATATATGTACGGATTATTTTTCTATTTGTTTGTCAACTTTCAGCTGTCTAGTTTTCATTGACTGGGTACTATTTAGTTAGTCAATATGTAATTGATTTCAATGTATTATGTATACTCGAGAAATTCTAATGTAAAATATTTTTTAATAAACTAAGATGAAATTAAATAATATTTTTTTTAAACTCTTTTAGTTAATTAATTATTATATGTCTTGGCGCACCATCATAGTGTAAAAGTGGACTGCTTTTGTTTTCAAGCCGTGAAAAGAAAGTAGAAACTGATAATGTCTACCTTAATTCAATCTTATGAACAACAATATTCAGTTTTAACAGCGGAGATCACGTCTAAAATTGGTCGACTAAAGTTGGGAAATGACGGTACATAATTTAACTGTATTAAACCTGAGTTTTCATTTGTAGTAAATTCAATGTTCTATAATGTGTTAATATACATGCCAAGCATATAAAAAATACTATACATTTCAGAAGCAATAGAATTATATGTAAACTAAAGTTAATGCATAAGTTGATTTTGAAAAAAAATGGTGGGTAAAAATAATCACACACAAGAATCTTAGGTATCTTTTATTTGATTTTTGATTATGATGTTAAACTACAATATTAACACAGTATTGAAAAAATTAAGCAGCTTATTCCTAAGGGCTAAAATGATTCCATTAAAACTTAAGTGGGCCTTAGCTGGTAATATTAGTTTATAAATTATTTTAATTATTTGCTTTTGGATGTTACAGAGTACTGAGAGCATAATTTACTAGTTTAGACTAAAACAATCTAATTTAGTTTTATTGTCAAATTTTAATATTATTAATTTTGTAGATAATCCTGACAAATTATCTAGAGAGATACAATCAAGTTTTGAGGAAGCCAATGACTTGGTAAGTATTATTTTAGATATTAGAGACAATTTCATTTTTGTATGTAATGAGTTGTCAGGAGTGGTACTTTAATTTATTATTTGTTTAATTCTTCTGGGATCTCATATATATGCAAGTTTATTTTTAATGTTTCAAGCTGGAGCAATTGGAATTGGAGTATCGTGGTTCAGGTGTTGGGTCCAGGGTCGCCGCCTATCGTGCTGAACTGCAGCGTGTTAAAGATGAATACCGCTCTGTGATTAGCAATTCTGCAGCTTGTGAGTTTCTAAGCTTATTAGTTAATTATTTTTCTTTAACAATTAATATAATCATTTATTAATTGCCTAATGAAGTGAACAGTTTATGTTATTTTTTATTTAGGACATTGATTTTTATTGTTCATTATTTAGCAACCAAGATACAATTTTCCAATAACAGATATTGATATTTGTTTGCATTTAAGAAATATTATCTTAAAAAAATATCACTACATGTTTGAATTTTACCAAATATGTAATAGTAGATCCCTTATTATTGGTGTTTAAGTCAATTTATATCGAGTCTTGAGTGGGAAGCTGTATTTAATATAATGTCAGATTTCCTTTTATTTATATTGATGCTCCACAGACAATATTGATCCTGATGATTACGAAGACTGGTCGACAGTAAATGAGCAAAATCAGAAGCTGTTAGACAATTCTGAGAGGTTGGAGAGGTCTGGCAAAAACCTTACTGAAGGCTATCGTATCATACTGGAAATGGAACAAATTGGTAATGCAGTTCTGCAAGACTTACATCATCAAAGAGAAACTTTACACAGGACTAGGGCAAGGGTAAGTTTTTTTTATAATTGTAATAACAATAATTTTTCATTAGTGGTAAACAAAAGGTTGTTGAACAAAAGTGTATCATATTTATAAATTTTACTTTACCTTCAAGAGTATTTTTCCGTAAGGAAAGTCATTCAATATTCTTTAACATAAAATGCAGATGCAGCCAAATAGGATGTGGGACAAACACATTTTTGCACTTGTATCATTGACCATTTTGGAACCAACAAGTCATCTTTATATGAACAATTAAATATATGACTAGTGGGATATTATGTATGAATGTATGGAGATTTCCTATTAAACATGTAATAATTTAGTGTTATACAGAATACATAATAACAAAACCAAAATGTTTAACATGTTGTAATCACTTAAATAGTTTTTGTTTTATATTGGTAGGTGTTTAAATAACTGGTTGTAATATAAAATATTATGTTTTTTACGCTAATATGGTTTTAATTGGAAAAAATACCACTTTTTATTACTTTATAGGTTATTTTTCAATAAAAATCTTTCTGTGCTACCAAGATGAAACTAATGTTTATTTGTTAATTCGAATTTGATTTAGTTTTGATTTGGTTTCTGATTAAATACCTCTTTTGCAAAATGATTACAAAATGGAATTTTAACATCTCTCTCACAACTCTCCTCTCATACATATTTTACCAAATACATAATACTGAACATACACAATACTAATTTATAAATACCTAACCAAACAACCGTATGTGGCAAGACAATTTGAAATAAATTTATAAAAAGAAAATAAATTTCTTGCCTGTATATAATATTTTTTTTAGCATAAGCTTCAATCTTACCATATATGTTATATAATTACATCTTTTCTGCTTGTCATGTGTGTAAATAACGTTTTTCTACTCGTGTTTTTCTCGAATTCTGGTGTATCATTTCGACTTTTCTTTAAATTTTTTAACACCTTATCTTTATTGGTTTCACATTACATATATTTTTTTTAACACAAACCAATATGGTTCTAGTTACGAGAAACGGATGCAGACCTAAACCGGTCCACTCGTCTGGTGAAGGGAATGATGATGAGGGCGATACAGCACAAGGTTATATTGGCATCAGTGGTTGGTGTGATGGCTGTGTTAGGAGTAATTGGAATATACTTTTACGTCACGTAGCTGCACACTCCAGGTAAATTCAAAATATTGTGCATTGCACTAAAATAACATTATCTAAATTTGCTCTACAGTAATTTTTATTAAACAATTTTTTTAATTAATAAAATCTAGATTCATTATTAACATATAATAGGTACGTGTCAACTGGCACACAGCATTCTGTTATCTGGCAGCTAGGTTAGTTGGCCTTTCTACAAGCAGTTGCTTGTTGAAAAGCACTCGAAATATTAAGTTATATCATCATGGTAAAAAAATGAATCAGCGAAAACGACGGAAAATAAATTGTTTATGTGTTTATTTGACAGATCAAAAACTTGTAGTCTATATGTCTTCGCATTTGACAGTCGCAGACTAAAAATGTAGATGCAACAAAGTAATTAACACCAACAGATTCGTACATCGGGGTGGTTTAAATAATAGAAGATTTTAAATTTACTCTATATTAACCATTCGTCATACAACAATAGAATATTTGCGAAATATATATCCTTATTGCTATGAAACAAATGCTAAATTTAATTATTGACGAGTGCCGTCTGGCTTCGACTTGACAGAGAGAAAAACTGAGAAAGCGCTATTTCTATTTATTAATAAATAGATATCTCAAACCTGCAAGCGTAGTGTATTATACACGGAATAACTAAATTTTATGACAGACAAAAAGCAACAATAATCTAGCACCGTCACTCCGCCAGCAGTAATATTCAACGTCTTCTGAGCGCTGGGCAGAATTATCGTAATAATTTTCATATTATTTGAATCGAAATTTTCCCAATTGCAACTATAAACGCCTCGTTCGAATATAATCGAGGCATCAATTAGCTTTTGGCCCGCATATGTTTCTGTAAATATAACTACGAGCGTGTAAGTTATTTGTAGATATGTG
This sequence comes from Pieris rapae, assembly GCF_905147795.1. Lineage (NCBI taxonomy): Eukaryota > Metazoa > Arthropoda > Insecta > Lepidoptera > Pieridae > Pieris > Pieris rapae. Next base: position 641,627 of record NC_059529.1, on the reverse strand, counting down.
GTTTCGATTCCTCCCAATAATTCACTTATAATTGCTAATATTGTAGATAGAAGTGCCACTGCCTTCGTGCCCCGAAATATGTCTTCGAATTTTTTAATAATGTTTATGTTTAGTATATGAAAGAGCGCGATTTCCTTCAAGCATTCGTTGATAAAAATATTCTTGATTTTATTCTTTGTGCTGCGGTCGTGGTTGGCCAAACTGTGTGTTTCGTAAAAGATTTCGGCATGTTGCCACAAGTTTTGAAGTTCTGTAGTGAGAGCTAACAATTGAGCTTCGACGTAGCCAAGTATCACCAAAGTGAGGGCTGTGACATTTGCAAAGAAAAGTCCACAGATATAAATGCCAAAACTGAGTATAACGAATGCAATTTCGTAATTTGGCGATTCGAAGATTGGATCCAAACCTAAAACCATACAAGATGTTTAAAAGACGAATAAGGCTAAGTTTAAGGCTTAAATGAGACCTGAAGTGGTTCAATCAAAAATGATTTATAATATAGGGAAGGAAGCTCGCTTACGGGACGCACAAATAGGGTAATCGTCGCAGCCCATGCACACATATTTTAGTGGGTGCGTTGTCAGCCTTTTCGAGAGGAGTATGTTACTTTTTTAAACAATTCGATTCCACAGTTCGTTAGTTCGCAAAATTCTATGTCTAGTAAAGCATTACATGTAAAGCTTCCAGTTGTCAATTAAAGAGTTGCTTGCCATGCACTCTATTCTGTGGTCAGGGTAGGTTTCTGGTTTACGTCGTTGCTTCGTCTAGAGACCGCTGCTCGCATAACTTTAATTTTTATTTCTATTTCGAATCTCGACAGTACTGTTGCAGAGTGCATCCAGTTGTTCCTTAATTCAATTCTAATTATTATTATTAAAATATATTACTCACCATATATTACTTGTTTGTCCTCCGGTAGATGTCGCCCCGGAATGACAAATGGGAGTAGCGCGTAAAATACTGCGTTCATGAACATAGCGACCCAAACGACTGATGCACGTTTCTTTATGTACCTTAGCTGAATGTAAAGGTTTTTCGAAAATACTGTCCCAGGCTTCACTATTTTGTTGAAGTCTAAACAGATTTGAATGAGGTTTTGAAGTTTTTCCCTAAAATTAATGTAATTTTAATATGGATAACTTTGATTCCCGTTTGTCAAATATTTTTGGACATGCATAGTGTTTTTGACTATGTCTTGTCTCCCAAAAGTTGTATTAAAATAGATTTAAAGTGCCAGGTTTACATTTATGATAGTTTCTTCTGAAGTTTATAACAAGATTGAAAAGGACAAAACCATTCGAATTTGTGAATTAGTGTCCTTGTCGTTAAACAGTATTAAGTGGTTTTGAATGTAAGTAAAGCGTGTATTACTTAGGTTTTTTATAGAACAGAGTGCACACGGGCAGGAGGCACATCTGATGTTAAGTGATACCGCCGCCCATGGACACTATTAGACTCAATCGAACTCTATTGCTACTTATACTGTAAACAAACATATTATAAAACTTACTTATAAATCATGATATGAAACATGGTGACGAATGAGAGATGGCTGCACGCCAATATTGAGAACAATATGCATGGGGTGTTAAAATCCCCTGTTGCCGGATACTTTACCACGACAAACCAAACCAGTGAGACAGCATACGCGTAGTAGTAGCAAATAATGCCCACGAACCATATTATTATAAATATTTTGTGTATAGCTGCAAAGTAAAGATCAGTTAATGGTGGACACTCGCGCCTCTCAACCCTGAAGGTACGATTCCAATAATAATAAAATAATAAAAAAGTCTTTATTCATTTTAAGTAGATACATCTTTCTTTTCATAGTGTAAGATAATATAGCGTCCGCTTCGCTTATTATTGGAACCGCTACGCTTAGAAGCGCGTACCGCGTTTGGCTCCTGTGTCCACCGACAATGTTATGTGTAGTGTAAAATTTGAGTGAAAAAAACACTGTGCCGCACAGTTTACACTGGTGGAATCTTCATTTATTACCTATTACAAAAACAGAATTCTTTTGATTTTTTAAAGACGATTTTATGTGTAATTTAATTATTCACACATAAGGGTATATCTAATATAGCGTTAAAATGTTTAATAATTAATATATTATTTGTTACTTTTATCCAAGTTTTTATATTATTATGAATATAATAATTTACACGTATTTACATATTAGACATTATTTGAGCTAAAATTACTCCAAATAACTCACGTTGATCGTTGTTCTTATTAATTTTTACGTTAGAGATTCTTAAAAGAAAATCCAGATTTTCCAGCATTGTATTTAAATCGCAATAGTTTAAATTAAATTGACGAAATTTCTCCATTTCCGCGTACGGTAAAGGGGTTCAAGCGAATAAAGCGTTTATAACAGAATTTGCATGAAACAAATTATAGTCAAAGTACCTACCTATTAATGAAAGTCCTTGAAGGTTCTAGTCGTGTCAAACATGAAAAAACGCTTTATTAATTGTTATGGTCGGCAGCTAATTGGCAGGATGATTTTATTTTTAATGCAGTAAATTATGTTTCATCGTTGAGTATGTGTTTCAAGCAATTTAATTTAGTTGCCTTAGACGAATTACAATCCATTGTTGGTTTTGTTTCGTTTATCACCTTTATTTATTTATTTTTATATAGAACAGGAGGCCATCTGGTATTCAGTGATACAGCCCATGGACACTAAATACCAAAAGGCTAGCGAGTGAGTTGCCGAATTAAGAATTTGTACGCTCTTCTCTTGAAGTACCCTAAGATCGGAATAAATAAAAAAATTGGTTCGGAAATACTTTAGTGAACAGCTGGTTCCATATAGTGCTGATGCGCGGCCTTCAACAGCCTTAAAACCTCTCAGTTGTGCAACGGCGGATGTCGATGTGATACGGGTGGAATTTCATATCCTGGCTCGAAGTCCGATTATGGATCGTTTAAAATCAACCCATCAAAATTATTGTGTTCAACTCTGGTTTAATAGTAAAGACTATCGGAGGTCTTCTGTTTGGTACAGTACATTAGACCTATATTAATTTAACATTCTGCAGGCTAGTGTCGAATTATAGACTACCGTCTCTGACAGAAAGTCCGAAGTGCTTCGAAAAAGTACTTTGTAATCCGAAATTACAGATAATAGAATTCAGATTTTATGATTTTAAAGTAATACATGTGTATATTAAATGCAGTAAGTTAAACAACACGATAGAGTTAATTGTTTTTATTTAAATAAATATTCACTGTCGTGACGGTAGAATACAAATTGATCACAATATCTCCGTCCACCGAAGCGTCACATAATATACCATTATGAAATTCAAGGCATGTGATAATTGTTGCAAAATAAAAGATTACATTTACGTTCTAATGTCGATTTCAGTTAAATCACAGCTTGAATCCTTTTGGGTATGGTTTAAACTCAGAATAAGCCTTATATAATATATAGCTTTATCAGTCGTATAAGAACGTGGTTTTTGATGTAAAAAGAAAGAATTCATTATTTAATATGCTATTATTATAGAATATAGCCCAAAAGTTTTAAAATTTTAGTAATCTGTAAAAGAAACCGTTTCAGCAATTCGGGACATAATTTGATTTGCAAAATTTAAATTTGGAACGTAAAAAATCAGGCCAGAATGCTTCAATGCTACCAGTAGGTATATCGTCAAGCTAATAAAACCTCTTTCTTGAAATATTTACTGAAGGGGAGAAAAAATGGAAATGCCCGTTGGTTTTGCAAAAGAATATATGTATAAATAAATAAATAATTATTTAATCTTTTATTACGTAATTAATGTGTGCATAGTAATGAAATCAATTTCTGAAGAAGTTTCCAAAAAACATTTGCGTGCCTACATTTTACAGCGACTTGCATGTTGTACTAAACGTATATTATTTCACCATTAACCGCAGTGTATTGTACGTGGAATAACTAAATCGGAACACTGAGAGCATACAGCTAAAATCCAAAGGCGTAGTACCACCTGCAGTTATTTTCAGAGTCCGCTGTGCACTGGGTAGCATAAACAGTATAGTTTTTCTGTTATTGATGTCGAAGTTTTCCCATTTACAATTATACACTGCCCTCTCGAACATCGTTGAAGCGTCCTTCAACTTTTGTCCAGAAATACACTCGATTGATATTAACACAACTGTGAATGTTATCTCTAAATATGTGCTCTCGATTCCGCCCAGCAATTCTGAAATTATACCCAAGACGATGAGTAAAAACTCAATTGCCTTTGTGACATTGAATACATTTTCATAATATTTTAATGCCTCGATACACTTGACGTGAAAGTATATTATCTCTTTTAATTTATTGTTGACGTAAATGTTTTTTATAATGGTTTTCGATCCTGAACTTTTGTAGGAGATAGCGTGCTTTCTGTAGAAATCTTCCGCGCTATTCCACACATTCCTGATTTCTTTGCTGAGCGAGATCATTTGCGCTTCAATGTAGCCGAGTATGACGATGTTCATTGCTGTTACGTTTGCTAGCGAAAATACGCAAATATACACGCCTAATGCTGTGATAATCGCGGCGATTTCGAAGTTGGGCGACTCGAACATAGGTTCCAGCCCTGAAAAGAGAAAAATAGTTGTCTATTGTTGTGTCAATCGTCTGTTGACTGCCGCCAAAAGAACTGCAGTATTAATAAAATTATATTATATTAATTAACATTGTATACTATTTATTTATTTATTTATCTTTTATAAAATAAATATTTTAATAAAAGATGTGGGATCACTCTGCATCTTCTACCGTGTTTGCCCTGTTCTATAAAAAAAGTATAATATAAAAATAGTTGCAGAAAAAAATTGCTGATAAGTACCTATTTTTTTCATGCTTAAGAAGGTAAATTTACCTAAAGCCCTTAATTGATTAATAATACCTCTTTATTATTGTTTTTTTTTATTTTAATCTTTTAAAAAAAAATGTTGTTATATAGTTACCATAGATTATTTGAAGATCTTCGGGCAGGTGTCTTCCTGGCATCACTATAGGTATCAAGATGTAGAACATTCCATCAACGACCATAGTAATCCACACTACCATGGCACGTTTTTTAATGTACCGTAAATGTGTGTGAATGTTTTTGGAATAGGTTGTATCCGGTTTTACGAAGTAATTAAATCCTTGAACATTTTCTATTAATCCTTGGACCTTTTTTCTGTAAGAAAATTGAATTATTCTACATTATATAAGAGCACCCAGTCCACTAGGTACACGGCTCTCCTGAAATTATGTGTTTAAACGCTGTCTGCGAAGTAAGGGTGTGCGTGACTTAATTATACAGTGAAGGAATCCAGCACAACTTAGACCTCAAAATCGTTGGGGTGTTTCATACTGATCACCTTGTTGCCTTTAATAAAAGATGATCTAGAAAGTGATACAGAGAAACTAAAACCAGTTATAGCGTAAATGAATTTTTTGCTTAACTTTTACAATATTATAGATACAAATCATTGAGCCGAAGACACGACTACTTGTTAAATCGTAGAGACAAGAAAATAAACCAATTAGTCATGTAATTTCGACGTTAAACGTGTGACATTTTATAGAATTTACACTGTGATTGGTAATTTTATAATCAAATTAAAGGTATACTTGTAAATAATCATATGAAACATTGTGATGAACGATGGCTGACTACACGCAGCCAAAGAGAATATAATGGATGCGGCTATCAGGTCTCCTGTTTCTCGACACCGAATGAACACGAACCACATTGTCGAGATGACGTAGGCATAATAGTAGCATGTAAGAGAAGCCACCCACATGAATAGTATTATGATGTTGATGGCTGAAAATAAAGAATATATTTAATACAAAAATCATAGGATCTTTTGAGCAACGATTATTTCGATTTTAAATGCGAGAACGATATTGGCATGTTCATTATGATATTGTTAAATTGTCGAATGCAATTAAAATATAGTACCTATAAAACTTATTTTGAATGAGCAAGCATTGATTGACAAGAACAATACACGAACTGCAGGTTTTAGTCTTCCACTAGACATGCCGCATATCAACCACCACACACAAGTTGTTATTTCATGCTCCCTTGCGAAGCGTTGTTATAGATCTTTTTGTTCCTTCTGTATTCCTTTAATCTACAAGTCTCAGGGCTCATAAAAATTAACTATTTTACTCACGTCTGTCATTGGCTTTAACAATTTTAACATTAACAATCCGCAATAAGACATCAACATTTTCAATCATAGTTGGTAAATCGCAGAAATCTAAACGAAATTTACGTACTGCTTCCATTTTTACGTATTTTCTTACAATAAAATGAAAATCATTTAACGCGTCGTGGTTCTTTAAAATGCTTCGTTGTGTGCTGTAAAGATGGTATCGAACGATTTCATCGTTTCAAAACAAATATTTGCTTCACAGGCTTTACACAGTCGATTTCATAAAATGATAAAATATTGTAACAAGGTTGTACCTCGGATAGACTTTTTCAAAGTATTACGTGTAGTCTAGCAAGTTCTAAAGGTTCGAAAGTTGTTCGGGAAAATCATGAAACATCATATGGGGGTGGGGGGGGTGTACTTATTTTTTCCTCAAACGCATGATTTCTAAATATCAGTAGATCGATACATTCTCTGCGCTTGATGAAACCGACGTTGATCTTCAACAAAGTATAGTGCCAACAACTAACTTGCAAGATGCTTATCCAGTTGTTAGTGTTGAAGAAAGTCCTGCTAAACCGCGGTTGGAGAACTAATATTCATGAGATACAATGCATGTATTTCGCATGATTACACCATTCCTTTAATATTATTTTATATCAGGCAAAAACAACCTGTAATTCTTCTGTCTTTTTTTTGTCCCATTTTTATGATTATACTTTTTACCGGATCTTAAAATAATGTTATAAAAATTTTGACATTCTTTGTAGCTACCAAAAATATACGTGATTTTTGGTGGGGGCTGGGGGTTAGTCTTAAACCTCACCACGTATCACCATGTGGGAGGGAGGGATTAAACAATGTTAAAAAAACATCACGTGAATAATGGACAGCCCCTAAAGCATAACAAAATAATAGTGACTAGTCTAACGCAACCTAATATATTTATTATTAACTAGGCAGTTGTAATTTGTGCGAACGCTTGTCGTCTCCGAGAGACTTGCTTGAAGTACACGCAAAGGTTGAGCTTGATTTGTTTTTACTTTTTTTTTCATTTTACAGGAAATACCTACCTACCACTTAATTTGTTGCTGTGTGCATTGATATATGTAATCTTAAGTATATTTATATATATGGAAATGATACCGTCGTTTTTTCCACGCAAATTCGATTCGCATTAAGAGATAACGGCTGTCACGAAATTCTTTTAAAATTCAGGAACGCAAAAATGTAAGGAGGGAACGAAAAAGTATGCCGTTGACAAATTACAATGATAGAACATGCAATATTGTTTATTTCGTGTACATTGCCACCTCACAGTCTCTTTAAATATGAATTTTGCTAATAGTGTTTTATTTGTTTATAGGGTCGCATTGTTTGACTACACATCACAAGTCATCATCGTACCTGATTCACCAAGCGTTCCATTATTTTGATAAATGAATTTTATTTGCACTTTATTCGAACACAAACAGATAATAAATAAATGTAGAGTTTAGATAAACTAGTCAATAAATATCATCTTTGTGGAGGAAGATACATATTATAAATTGTACCACAGTGTTGTGTTATAGGCTATGCTGTTAAAAAAAATAGGCTAAGCTGTAGACGTGATAAATGACAGCTAGGCTAAGTGTTGCCAGTGCAATTTTAAATGATGGCGTATGGAAAAGAAGATGACCTCGTGTCTACTTTTATATTTAACTAGCGTATATAAGATATAATTGTGTGATATTTATGTAAATAAGAGACGTTTAAAATATATTGCAATTATGTTGTATTGCACGTAGTCAGTATTGATTGTAGACATTAGATAGGATATTGCAATTTTTGTAACCAGTGTTTTTTCTATTATCATCTATCAAAAAAGTAATATTTATTATTTTGTCCAAAGAGTGTATAAAAGTAAACTTAGTTTGGAAAGTTATCAAAAAGCTTCAAGCAATTTTATTTTAAAGATTATCAAATGTCAAACTTAATTGAAAAATAGTTTTGGTTGGAATTGTAAACACGCTTAATATAATGTCTGTGTTCATGTATCATAAATCAGCACTGCAGATAATTAACATTTCTATTGTATCGACTTTAGTATTAATAATATATAACTAGGAATTTAATACCTGACTGTACTAGTATTTAAATAGTAAAATTTACTGAGAAACGTATTTAATAAATTATTGTTCATCGCAAAGCTGTCTAGTTTTTTTTCATCCTTAGAAATAGCCTTTAATGTAAAATCTTATCTATACTTTTAATAGTAGCTAAATATTAGCAAATCGCCAAGCTTATAAAACTAAGAAAGCTTTTCTGAGAAAATTCATTATATGCTTAAAAGTCTCTAATTTCTGAAACGAGAATATATTTTATTCACGGCACACCGCACCACCCATACCGCATGGGAGTAACCGTAGTCTGGTCCCGGGTGGCTTGCCTTGAGGCCACTGCAAGGTTGCTGCTGATGCTACACTTTCTATACCCTAGCGTCTACTGATCTTTATATAATTATTCCTATCCACTACCTGTCTTGAGCACATTCTGAGAAACTATCATCAGCATTAAAGTACATTACTGTTTTGGTAAATGCAAACATGACCTAGATTAAATATAATTGTTATGAAAGGCGGCCGTACCTCGGTAATTTGATATTTGCATAAAATTATTCATTGTAGTTGACGTCTTTCACAGGTCAGTACACTAGCTAACATATGATATTTTGCTGAACCGGCATTCAATTTATTGTTTACCATTTTTAGTAAGAAATGACTCGCTCAATATTTAATAAAATAAAGTTCGACGTGTAATAAACATACGAAATATCTTATGCTTAGATGTATTTTACTACATCGCATATGTGGAATTCAGTAAAGCTTTTAATTCTTTGGTTCATGTCAAAATTTCTAAAAGTAAATAAAAAAAAGGCTCTGATCTAAGAATATATTAAATAGAAATATGTATATAAGGATTCATAAACATATATAGATAGCAGTTCAACATGGAGACTCGTCCAAAATTATTTTCTCCAGTATTAGAAAACGTTTTTCGAAATATAACATGATGATGGTATTAATATAAATAAACAAACACATTCTATAGTTGCTTATGATAATGTTATGTTTAGAAAACCACAAAATGTAGAACTCAAGCAGTCGAAAGATGATATATGAGGAAACCAGGATCTAAACAAGAGTAAGGGTTATTGGAAGGACTATTATGAAGGTGAAATGGACTAGCCAACTTAAGAGCTAGAAAAATGGTAAGCACGTTACGAAACCACTCCTTATATGGAAATTGTATTCGTATTTACAACAAACTCCCAAGCGAAATTAGAGAAGTATCAGTAAATAAATTCAAAGACCTTATTAAAAGTAAATTCATTAATAAAGCCTTTTATAAATGTGACGAATACTTAAATCATCCTAATCCTTGGGATTGATTTGCTCCAGTTCAAACAATTTGTATTAAAAACTTGGCGATTGAAAAGAGTGGCGGAAAGTTTCTTGCCAGTTCTTCTTACCCGCTCTACGCCCTTGACTTGCGAACTGGTTGTAAATTTATTAATTTTTTTTTGACGTTCATAAGTGTACATTTTTACCTGAATAAAGATATTTTAAGTTTGAAAAGTGTGGTAGAGGATCACATAGGCGATGGAACGACATTTTATGCCTACACATTTAGGCGTAATAAAAGCGAATGGAGAAGAGTGGGGGGAGGCCTTTGCCACTTGGCAAATTGATGAGGGGCTGGTGGTAGATAGAATAACATTACAATAAGACTTGTATTGTCTATTATCCGAATAAAAGGTTTTATTATTATAATCTTGCTATTGATGAACAGTACAAATCTCATCAAAATCAGGTTTAGTATCTAGTTATTAAAATATGGGAATCCAACCATTACAAGATGGTACATGTACAATAAATATATACGTAAGTACCATTTAACGGTATTTGAAATCGGTTTAATTTGTCTAAATTCCGAAGAGTTCTTCAGCCTGAGGAAAAATAAAAATACATTGTGAAATAAAAATATATTAGAAATGTAATAATACATAATAAATATAATTAATTTAACAACAAATGGTAATTCTTATACTTAAACATAATAAAATTAGGTAAGATTTAATTCTGTGTCAGCTTGTGTGTCTTCCACTGTCTGTCCCAAGGAGACCAAACGCATTTTATACTCGTTTATCTTCATGTCCTGAAAAACAAGCCTATTTATTTAATTCGAAATTTGATTTATATTGATTAAGTAGAGGAAATATATGAAAACATTGTCATAAGACATAGACAATAGACTATGACCGTTCTATGATCTATGGACGACTCTCTTTTACGAAAACAAATACGAGTGCTTTAGTCAAAATGGTGTAATGACGGCATTTATTTTACATGAATATGATTTTATCCAATATTTGTATGTATTTATTTTTATTCACAAAAGGTTCACGCCCGCATTATTACAGTGGAACATAATAAAAATAAAATACAAGATTTAATGCAACAAGCCCTTATATGCAAACACGAAGTGAAAAGAAGTTGCCAGATTAATAAATTTTTGTAAACATATGCATTGCATAACATAACACATAGCTTCAAGCATTTTAACAATTTTCCAAACATTTTGAACTTTGGGAGATACATTTCTACATCGAAAAATTTAAATCCTGAAAATGAAGTCAAATGATTTTTTTAAATCCAAAACTGATCCAGAACAGAAAGAAAGTTAGACCCACCTGATCTGCAAGCAATTCCAACAAATCGTCCTGGTCCTTTTTCAGGTCATCCTGTCCTTGTTTCAACTTCACCAATTCGTCTTCATAATTTTTCTTAGCCTCTTCGCATGCCTTTAATTCCGCCGTCAATCTGGTAACTTCAGAATTTAGGAATTGCAATTTATTTTCGTATTCGAGTAATCTGTCTGGGCTGGTTGCCTGGCTAGCTTGGGTATGTTGCCCCGGTGTTGCCTGGCTCGATTGATTTGTCTGGTTAGTCTGGCAGGGCAATTTTGCTGATACTTGGGCTTTGAGAAGCGTGTTCTCGTCTTTGAGGAGAGAGTTTGATGATATGGAATCGTTTAATGCACTCTGGAATAACAATTGTTAAAGATAATATAATAATTTACATGAATATTTTAGGTACAAAAGTTGATATGACGTTGTAAATTTTGTTTTAAATTTTTAAATTAGTTCTATTTGAATAAATACATTTAATATATATTTATATAAACACTTATATGCACCTACGAATATATGATATAGATAAGGAATAAAAAAGGTTTAATTGTAGAGCCTTGCGATACACCAACAGATGACCTCGCTGACGTTAAATTTACATTTATCTTTTAAATTCAACTAATTTGTTAATTCTAATATTACTAAGTAATCTGAAATATTATTAATTGCCGCAAGATGTGATTTCTACAGCTGTTTAAAAAGATTGGCAGAGTTTATTACCCATTCATTTCGTTTTACACCTTTGATTGAATAACTGATATTAAAGTTAATTTTGAAGCATATTTTTTAATATTGTTTTATACATTACCCATACGTATACATGACATTGTCTTTTATTTACATAACTTTTACACATTTAAAGAAAAACACTTTTTTAACGGATTATAGTTATGTATTTGTATTTAAACTTATAATTATTTGTACATAACTTTAACTATAATCCGTTAAAAAAGTGTTTTTCTTTAAACGTATACATGACATTTTAATTTGGATAATAAAGTGTAATTAAAATATTGTAAATGAAATGAGCGAAGATTGTTTTAATCATTATGATATAATTGCATATAGCATTGAGTAGCAATAGAAGTCTCACCTGCAACGCGTAGTTCTGCTGCATCAAGCCATCTAACTGCTGCATCAACTCCTGGAGACGTGCATCCTGTTGTCGGATGAGGCTCTTGTACTGATCCAGATTGTCTGCGGCTGGTGATTGGCGATCCTCACTCGGGTCAGGCTCTTGCTTCTCAGATATCGAGTTAATGAGAACACCTGGAGAAATTCTTACACTTTACTTACTCCGGCACCATGCAAGGGAAAAGTATTGAATTATGATTCTATTATATACATCTGGGTGAATGTTTTGTTTAGTCTAGAATAATTTAAACAATTTAACCTTGAGGTCGAGAGTTCAAAACCTGGTACTGCAAATAGAGTTTTATAACTCTATGGGCATCTGCGGTTAAGAAAAAACTTTTATTATCGATATCGTTAAAACGAAAACTGACTGTATAAAAATAAAAACTTTGGCATCGCACCAAAAAAGACACTTCTATAAGAAAATCTGAAAAATTCAAGATAACACATACTTTCCAAAACCTTGAAAAGCCGGCAAAACTCATAATCAATGAGTATTTCGGCTGGTATCTTCACCCTCAACTGTGGATGCTTGGCTGCCTTATTGTACAACTCATGCTTGGAAACCTCACTTAATTTGGCCGTGAAGGTTTCCATCCCTATTCTTTTCACCAACAACTGCTTAAGAGCATCTTTAGTGTAACTCTCCACTGAATCGTCGTTGAAATGGATGCAAATTGCTAATAGGAATGCGGAAAGACCTGAAATTTTATTTATTTTTCCTTATTTTCTATGTTTATAGCTGCGTAATAAGTTAAACAAACCTTATACCATCTTGTGCTATCAGCGACTTAAAGGAAATTTTAAATTATGTCACTGTACGATCGGAGATCTCTAGCCGGAGTATTCTTATACAAATTGTTGAAACAGAACAATGTTTCAAAATCTTACAAATCCCGTTAGTAAAAACCATCCAAAAACTTCAGGCACCTCACATTTGAATTCTTGGCGAATATAACTGACATTCAAATCGAGGCTGGGAATATGTCAAATAAAATTACTTTCAACTTCATTTCCTTTTAATTGGTTTTTATTCTTGCCTCTTTGGTTACTTTTACTTTTGGGTTTGTTGCATGTACGATTTGTGATAAGTGTAACGATTGTCATTGGAACGATTATTGTTAAGCTCAAATGGACTAGGCAACTTATAAGATCTAGTAAAAAAAAAGAGTTACGTTACCAAGAGTGTGGTAGAGGACCACTTAGGCGATGGGAAGACACATTCCTAATCATCAAATTCAGATTTAGTACCTAGGTATGAAAATATGGCAATCCAACCATTACAAGATTGTACATGTACAATAAATATATATGTAAGTACCATTAAACGGTAATTGCAGTGTATTTTAGAAAATATAGCTTGTATATCAATTATCATTGAAGTTTTTCATGTCTCCTTATGCTAAGCCTTTAATTTCTCTGAATCTTACTATAATTCGATTTAAATAAGAAACAAATCTAAAATTTTGTATACTCTATTGAGGCCAGTTGTAAAGTGTATACTTAGAGCTAAGTATTTGACGTTCCGAAGTCCAAGATTAAGTCATAGAATCTTATCATAGCCTAAGAGATGACTAACCTTGCAGCAAGTATTCGTTTTCATCATGTTCGTTGGAGCAAGTCTGGTTGACCAGATATCCTATTCCACCTGGAACTTGGAGAAATGCACTCACTGCGGCACTGCAGTAACTCATCCAGTGACATAGCAGCATTAGCAATGCTACCTGAATAGAAATACACAATCACAAACATTTACTAAACTTCTATTATTTATAGTGTTAGAGAAGAGATGCAGGTAGAATATATGTGAGAGAAAGGATATTACTAATTAAAATATAAACTTTAGCTTATAATACAATTAATAAAACCAATAATTAAATATTTTTTGTGAGATCAACTCTTTCTCCAATTCATAATAAAAAAAATACGTTTATTATGGAACATAAGATAGACAGGTATCACTAACTCCACATCATTAAATTGAAAGGCATCCCTACTCATCGGCAAAGAAGACAGGGGGTGTTAAAAACTTTCGGTACTCTTTTAAGAAAGCAAATCATCAAACAACACTTATTTTAAAATAAATATAGCAAATTAATAAAAAGATAAGAAGATTTATTATTTAGAATAGAAAATCTTAATACATTACCTTTGACTGCAACTTAGTGGTCTGCTGCAATAACAGAGTACACTGATGCAAGAGTGACACGGGTGTGCTTCCAACATTTGTCGCTAATAATACTCTCAGTAATTGCTCTTTCTGTCCTGGATTATCTATCAAAGCATGCATCAAAGCCACTGCTGAAAACCAATTTGATAACACATCGGCTGAGAATAGACCGCCACAAAGTAATTGGCCACTTGTTAAGCTGGATACGTCGGTGGATGATGGTAGTAATGTTTGTACCAAGGATGTTTGGCTAAGTTCATTGTGGTACAGATAGCATTGGAAGCAGTAGAGGACGGCACACCTGAAAGATTCATATTTAGGAGCAGATGATTTTCTTGTGGTTTTACTAAAAAAGCAAAAGCTTTATTTCTGATTTTGTAATCTGTATCAGTCTGTTTTTTCGAATATCATATTTTCTCTGTTATTGTCTCAGTATATTGTTAGTAAGCCTGTGAACTAATGAATTTTAACACTATTATTATATTTCATGGTATCATATTTATTTATTAGACAATTACAATTTTATTAAAGTGCTACAAAGAATTTCCTTTTGTAATGCCTATTAATTTTGTTATACACTATTAAAATAGTTTAAATCCTTACAGTGGCTCATTATCTTAATACATGTATACATGTATAGTAGTATTTGTAAGTAAAAATTTGTAAAAATACAAACTACGATGTTATATAAATAAAGTCTATGTACCTAAGTGGAAACGGTTGCTTCTCATTCACCATAGACATAAGCAGCACAACTATAGCAGGGCGGGGTGGGTTTGAAGGTGCCATAACATTACCAATAAAGTCCTGATTTGTAATATCACCACGCACAACTTCACCCACAGTGTTTATTGTTTCTGTGAGAATATCAGCTGGAACTCCACTTGCCATTAATATGTTACATAGAGCATCTAAGAATCCAACATTTTTCATTATCTTCTGACAACTGGATATAATTTGTGCTGAATTACTGGGTGACACTAAGGTACGAACAATCTGAAGCATACAGTGCACATTTGAGACCTTCTGTGGAGACCAGCCAATGTCTTCCAAGTCCTCAGGAGTGCTAAACATTGGAAGCATCTTTTGTATGTAACTCCCCTCTTTGAAGAAGTTAATATTACTACTATTGTTCTTTAGTAAATTTAACATAAGCAATAAACAGTCTTCTACAATAATTCCACCATCAGAATATCCTTCACTCGACACAATTTCAAATAATCTATCAAATGCATTTTCAAATGCCACAATTTTTTGGATATTAGCATTACCTTTAGTAAGCTTTATAAGTAGAAGGAGAGTTTCATTACGAATGACCTCTCTAGTATCTCCCAACAAATCCATCATTTTTGAGACACCCATTGGTTTGACTAGAATAATTTCCTGGATATCTTTAGTTCTGTTTGTTAGAAGAGAAGTAAGTAATTGTACAGCAGCAAGCCGAACCCTAAAATCATACTCATCCAAAAGGTCCAAAAGTAGCTGGATATTGTGTGGGTCCTTTATAAACATTTCAGTGAATTGTTCTCCAATATTCATAGGAACATGGGGATTGTCTTCCTCTTCTTCAAACTGTGAGGGTGACATGATGTTGTTAAGAGTGTCAAGAGCATAATTAATAGTCTCATTATCTGCCCGATCCAGTTCTAAAACCTGTTCAAAAAGGGGTTAATTTCTTACTTATACCAGTAAAAGAAACCAGGTGATTTTACTAAAGTGAATTAAATACACAAATATGAAAGCCAATAATTTAAACCTGTTTCAAAGTATCTATTCCTTGAGCTCCAACTTCAACTCTATACTTCCTAGACATTGCCTTCAAGGCTCTGCATGCATCACGACGATCTTCCAATAATGTTGAATTATTTACTCTATCAACTAATCTTTCCACCTATAATAATAAATATGAGTATTTAAGAGGATATAAATGTTATCAACTATTATATGATGAATTGTTTAATTGTTCATGGTAATTATTAAGGAGATTTGCACTTATAAAAACGGAACAGACACATTAGAATAAACATTTGAAGATAGTATTTATATCTGGTGCTAATTTTTGGGAAATCAAACAAAAATAACTACTATTTTAAAAAATCGTACCGTTTCAGCGCCTGAAGGCAATTGACCGGGCTCTGGCGCACCCAATACGGTTTTTAAACCACTTTTAAAGAAATCCATTTTTTATCGTCTTTTTTTTAAAGAAAACTAAGAATACAATTTCATAATTAATACCATACTTCAACAAATAATATCCTGAAACATTTTGCATTACACGAAATAGTACACGTCAAAGATTCCTTTGGTTTGACAATTGATTATTAACGCTTGTGATGTCAAAATCAGCTCAGTAGTCAATTTAGTTTAAATAAAACTGTCTACATACTTAGACTCTGTTTAACAGACTTTTCAGCCTTTGTATTAATTATTTACAAATAAAGTAATAACAAAATGGTCTTAACATTTAAGTCCGAATTGTAATTGTTAAGTGTAGGGTGTTATCGAATTCGAACCATAAAATTGTATAAACATGTCGACAGACTTAGGTGCTAGTTTTAATGAACAGTATGTAAATATTAACACGAAGTTGAAGAAGTGAGTATAAGATACCACAAAACAATACAGATATGGTAATGGTACTTACTTTAAACATTTTATTTAATTATTATTTCAGGCGTTTTATGCGCCGACCTAATATATCAGAAGCGACGAACGAGTTCATTGGTCTTGCAATCCAGTGTGAGAACTGTGAGCAACCAACTTTTGCTGGGCAAACGTATATTGGCGCGGCAAAATGTGAGGCTTCTGCTGGAAATATTTTAGGAGAAGCTGAAAATTATATTGCAGCTGCAAGACAATTTATGAAAGCTGAAAAAAAGCTAGTCTCACTTAAATTTGATAGTCCAGATAGGGAAAACTTGGAGGTACAGAAAATATCAACAGAAAATTAAATATATTTACTTTGATGAAAATACATGATTATGTATGTTTGTTTAAACTTAGGTAGTTTTTTACAGGCAGCTATTGGATGTTTCTTGCAAGCATTACAGAAGTATCCAGAAAAATCTCCACTCCGTGCTTCAATACTGTTGGAAATTACTAATGATCTTTTGGAGATAAATCATAAGCTGGAAGCCATATCATATTTGGAACAAGCTTTGGATATAATACAGGATGAAACTATGAAACTGATGTGTATGATTAAGCTATTCAATATGCAAATAGACAGTGGTAATCAATTAATTAATTATCCATACAAGATAAAAGTATACATTAGAATTTAACCTGGTAAATGCATCATTAAAAGATTTAAACTTTTAAACTTAAATTTAAAAGATATTGTATCTTACTTGAAAAGACTAACCCCCTATATTTTATAAAAAGATTTTAAATTGTTATGTAAGAATTTAATTATTATTACAGGAAAGCTGAATTTAGCCTTACAAACTGGTAATTCAATAACAGATCTAAAATGTCATGTACCTGATCGAATATTAGCAGAGTAAGTATATGATAATGAAAACTAGGTAGTCTTCTTGAACAAAGAATTGAAACTGCTGGCAAAGTGAACATTGTTTGTAATAAAATTTATAAAAAAAAAACTATTTTAGGATACAAGTAAGCAGAGTTCTCTTAGCTCTACATGTTGATATGAATGATAAGAACAGGACAGAGTCTTTGAAAAAGCTGTTTTCTGATCTGCTTAATGATGATGAAGAAAGTGACTGTAAGTTTATATAAACTTTTACTTATGTTAGTATTATGGCTGGAGACTCTGTTGACTTTTCTAATAATATTAATTACCATGCAGTTTTAAAATAATATGCAAGTTTTTTTTCAGCTATACAATTTAACCCTGATTTAAAGTTAAAACTACAGTCTATTATAATTTCAAGTAACTTGGAGGACCAACAGGCATTAATTGCTATCAGTATGGACACAAAACCATATCTTACCGACCAACAATGGAATTTACTTCAATCATTAATCAGTAAAAAACAAGAAGATTAAATTTATAGGAAATACTTAATAGAACATTAATATTTATTTACCTTATTTCACACCAGTTCCCAACTTCAATAAATTGGGTAAAGGTGTTATTCAAAATTCATTTGTATAAAAATTGCAAATATTTAGTATTTATTTAATATAAGAACTATATGTAGCAGCTAGTTGGTATTTTATTATAAGTACAAATTCTGTAATGTAATCTTTACTTTTTTTGGAAATGTCTAGTGTTGGTTACTTTGTTGTCATGTTTAATTTTATTATTTCTTAACTAGTATGCACAAAATAAGTAACAAATTGTGTAAGTGTTGTTCATTACTATTGTTTATTAAAATAAAACTAAGGGTCTCCCAAACTTTTTTTATTGTTCCTTTTTTTTGTTCATTTTAAATGTAATGTACATATAAGGAATAATTTCAGTCTGATAATCAACTCAGAATAAGTAAACATTCAAATCAAAATATGTGCTATATTAAGATTTTTTGTCAATACTACTCATATCTCCATCAATAATCAGTGGAGGAACTTCAATGACATTTCCAGTGTTAATATTCTTGTCAATAACAGGATTATTAACTTTAATTTCATTAGCAAAGTTAGTTGCAGTATCCATTACTTTATTTTTCTGAGAATGTATCCACATTTCATCAAATTCATCATCACTGTCAGAGTCCTTGTTGTTAGCCTTTGGCTTTTCATTAGATTTAAGCCAGCAATATTCAAATGGATAGCTGTCATTACGATTATCATCCAATGATACTTCAAATCGGGCAGACAATGAGTTGTAAATAGTGTGAACACCTTCAAGCATATTAACATCAACCTCATCATACCCAGTTATATATTTGAACAATTCATCAACTGTCTTTATATTTTCTACACCTTTCTTCTCAAAGAACTGCAAATAAACAAAAAAAATATTTCAATATCAAAAATTTCTGTAAAATTACAAAATACATAGTGCAATCTATTCTAAGAATGAGTAGGTATTACTGACTATTATGTTACTTACATTTATCATATTACGGCAATCTCTCAAAAGGAATTCTAACCCACTTGGGTGATCAGGCTGTACAGACTGAGAGACGTCAATGAACCAACATTTATTTTCCCACCACAGAATATTGTACTCTGATAGATCTGCATGTACTAAGTGGCCTACATTGTAGAGTTTGTGCATAGAGTCTACAATCTCATTATAAACACTTTCCCATTGATCAGGTTTCAGTATTACATCTCTCAACTTTGGGGCTGGCTTATTGTCCTTACCAATAAAAGACATAACAAGAACATGCTTTTTCAAGCACACCATTTCAGGGCAATTAAGCCCAACTTTTTGAATCCTCATCATATTATGCATCTCTTTTTCTGCCCACATGTGGACTATCTTGCGAGGATTCTGCTTTGAAAAGCGATCCTTAAACCTGTAATCAGCTTCAATATATTTGTCTCTTGTTTTAAATTCATTGAGGGTGGTTTTAAAAACTTTAATAGCACACTCTTTAGGAAGTATCATGTCTGGATAAGATTGGTCACTGTTTGCATGAAGGACCACAGATTCTTTTCCAGTTGATATAACTCCATTTATATCCTCTAACAAACCATTGTTGATAAGTTTAAAGAGAATAAGTCTTGTCGGTTCATCAAGTCCCATTTCAGCAGTGGCATGACTCTCTTTTCGGTCTAACATCTTATGTTTACGGGCAGTGTTCCATCGTGTATGCTCTTTTAGTTGGTTGAACACATGATTAGGTAATTTCATATCAAAACCAGCTCCATCCCCAGTACATACTTCAGGGGGGAAAGCCATCACTTTGCAAGCATTTCTACGCCCATTAATTACACTGTCATGCTTTGTAACCATTTCACCATCCTTCATAATAAATCCTCTTTTTGGAAGACGTGCAAATTCTTTCTCATTTGTTTCAAATCTGTCCCAATCTTTCTTTTCAACAACATCTTCGTCACCAGATTCAGAATCATACACTAAATGTTCAGGTACCATACGATAGTTGTCAAAAGAAACGGAAACCTTGGATTCTCCATTCTTTTTCTTTTCCACTCGTTTTAATTCATCGTCAAACTCTTTGTCGAACTGGCATTGTAAAACTTTCGCAATAATTGCATCCGAATCGCAATACTCCTTTACGTTAGATTCTTCGATCTGTTTCAAGACATCAGGAGAAAAATCAGTGGGCTCCGAAGTGGTTATACGGCAATCAGAAATCTGCTCTGCAAATTTCAGTTCCTCTTGTATTTGCAAGCCTTTGGCGTATTCTTCAGACATTATATCAGACAAACTCTGAACATCTGCAGATGATACTTTTTTCCAGGGATTGGACATATTTAATACAAATTGATTAGATTAATATAAATTATATATCACAGATTGCAATAAAATAACTAAAATATCGCACTTATATATCTTAACTCTTAAAATATATTGCACAATATCGAAAATACCTTTTTTAAATTGTATTGGCTTGAGTTGTGATCTTTGATTCAGTGATGCCAACTCCTACAGATCGTTAGTCCAGGACCAAATTAAAATAGCTCTAAAGTATTTGTTGTAAATTGGGTTTGAGATTTAATTTCATATATGGATTTAAAATAATACTACGTATTAAAAAATATACCAAATATTAATTACAGGCACGTTTGGAGTTTATATTTGGTTAAGTTTTTTGGTCATGTTGGAAGTTCAGTTTCAATTTTATACAATAGGGTGCGTTTTTTAAGACAAATTTGTTTTTCTTTAATTAAGTACCCCCTTAAAAATCCCCCTGTACTTCTTCCCCCAAATTTGGGGAAAACCCCAAAAAATTAAGGCTGACATATTTTTGCATAGATCTTAAATGTGAAAAGTGAAAACCAAATAATGTACATATGTAAAAGTGCTCTGTGTACATGTTTTTTCTGAATTTGACAGCAGAGTGTAAATCGTAAACGGACTATGGTAAAGACCAGATGGTAGAAACTCTCCTCAAATTTAACGCGCGTTACATGTGAACAGAGCCTTAGTATAAAGCGAATTGAGAAATTCTGCAGGCGATCGATCTTATCAAGCAGATATATATATATATATATATATATATATATATATATATATATATATATAGTATAGGAAGCAGAAGAGATTGCGATAACATAGTTTTAGTGCGGATATTAGAATATGAGCGCTATGATGCGCGTTGCGAGAGTACTCGTCAGTCTAGTTCGGTAGAACGTAGAAAATGTACGTGGAAGAGGCTATTATTTTGTAGTTATACTAAAAAGAAGAATATAGAAAAAGAAAACGAACACATTGGGTACATCCAATTTTTTCTACTTCATCGATTATTAATCTTCAATTTCACTCATTTTAAATGCGAAAACAAAATAAAATTCCTGATTGAAATCATCCCTGTTTACACCTGTCTACGAAGAAGTGCGGCCAGGTGGTCAACGGCACTCGATCTGATCAGATCTTCATCAGATCGGGTGAACGAAACCAAAAATCAATTCAAAATAATATAACTAAAAATACTAGCGGCCATCCTTTTATAGGCAACTTGGTAGATATACTTTCTCCTAATTATAAATATAGTGACATAAAAATTTGGTTTTTAGCAAATACCCAATGAGCGCACTAATCCTGCAGCCGGATCTTGTACTATTCTTAGGTGATTCGTTTAGGATCTGCGCCATTACGTTCGTAATTGTATAGTTTTTCTGTTTTATTTATATGTTATTTTTCGTTGGTTTGGTGAACTTCTTGCACTTTACCCGTAGTACACTAGGATTGCCAGGAAGATATAGCTTGTTAGCTATAAGGCCGCCCGGTCCATTGCAGTATTTGTGATTATTTACAAATACTTATACAAAAATGAAAATGCTGTTAAAGAAAACACAACGACTTTACCGTATTCATGAATTAGTTGTTTTTTATTGCATCCCCTGAAATTTGTTTGAGAGCAGTAATTATCGTCAATTTAGATTTATTTAATTACACGAATTTGTAAATTATATGTCCGTAAAATTCTTTAGATAGGTAGTATATTGGTTAGCTTTAAACTGTTATTCCAACACTGCTCATAGGCAGATACTTACTATAAATAAGACTTAAATTTACTTACTTTTACTTAAAAAATGGACACTCTTCGTAAATTCAATTTAAATTACTGCGATTTATCTACAATGCTTGAAAATATCGATTTTTTGCTAAGAATCTCCAACGTTAAAATTAATAAGAACAATGATCGCCGTGAGTACCTAAGTATAAATTTATTAATTATATTAATTAGTAGATACATATTTAAAACCAAAAACAGAATCTGGTACACAAGACATTTTTTCCAGGTTTTATGAAATAATTATTTGTTTTTAGATTTTTATTTTGTGGGTGCTTAAGGTAAATTAAATATTTTTTACAGCTATCAACATAATAATTCGGCTTATATGGATATTGAGCATAATATGCTATTATTATGCGTATGTGTTTTCGATGTTTTGGTTCGTACTAGTCCAGTATCCACAAACAGAGGATTTTATAACAGCCTGTGTCATGTTCTCTCTTTTAGTATGCAGTCAGCCCTCATTTGTGACCATGTTTTATATAATTATTTATAAGTAAGTATTATACGTAATTATTATTTTCGAATTAAAATAATTGTTTAAATCTGTTACGTGATAGCTAAATCTAGTTATATACATTCCGAAATACATAACGATATAACCTATATATAACGATATAAAAAGGGTTGCCTGGAAGAGATCGCTTGTTAGCGATAAGGCCGCCCGTTGCATCCCTTGTAATTTATATATATTGTGTTATTTGTGTTTCTTTCTAGCAACGAAGTGTAAATAAATAAAAATATAACCAGAGCTAGTCGAGAAACAAAATTGAAAAATGTGTTTTTTTACTTTAACTTATCAAGGTAAACTAAACGAAAAGGGTTTTTTAAATCAAAATCAGCACGATATAAATTAATGTGCCGCTACAGAAAAGTAACAGCAAAAACGATGCATTCGCATAATTTTCACCAATGAAAATATTTATCACTAATGTCTACTCTAAGCTAAGCTTATATTTTCATAGTGTATTTTCTCAAGTATTCAGAGGTGATTAATCCCCTCACCTTTACGACATTTTCAAAATTATTCTCATCACAGGAAAAGAGTGCAAAATCTGATCCATAGCTGTCTTCAATTCAACAATCTGGTAAAGACTGGAACAATATTTTCGAAAAACCTATACAGTCATTTGAAGCACATAAAAACACGTGCTTCGATTGTGTGGCTAGCTATCACCATAAACGCAGTTTTTTATGGATTGCTGCCATTAGCCATGCCAGGACGGCATCTACCAGAGGACAATCAAGTAATATATGGTATGCAACATCATTGATTACAATTAAACAGTTTAAAACGCATTTCTTCGAGTCTTTTTATGATTTTTAGGTCTGGAGCCAATGTTTGAATCGCCGAATTTCGAAATTGCTTACGTCGTGATGGGCATATGCGTTTATATCTGCGCCCTTTTCCTGGCTAATGTGACAGCACTTAATTTGGTTATACTTGGATATGTCGAAGCACAAATGATAACCCTCAGTATTGAGCTTCAAAACTTATGGAAGAACGCCGAATGCTTTTGCGAAACTCATGCATCATCGTACATTAAAGACGAAGTCATGAAGAACCACATTAAGAACAGATTTACAAACGAATGTTTGAAAGATATAGTTCTATTTCATATTCATAACGTTAGTATTATTAAAGAGTTTGAAGATGTATTTCGTGTTACAAAAGCCATAGAATTAATGTGCATTATATTTTCAATTGTAACCGAATTGTTAGGAGGCATCGAAAACACATATCTACAAATGACATGTACGTTTGTGTTGATATTTATAGAAAGTCTAGCTGGACAAAAATTGATGGATGCATCATGTATGTTCGAAAAAGCCGTTTATGATTGTAATTGGGAAAATTTCGATAAAAGTAATATGAAAATTGTGGCAATAATTTTGCCGAGCGCTCAAAAGACTTTAAATATAACGGCTGGCGGTATGACGGTACTGAATTTTACTTGTTTTCTTTCTGTTATAAAATTTAGTTACTCGGTATATAATACTCTACGATTGAAGGTTTAAAAATGATAATTTTTTTTATTATTTTTACTAGAAAGACATACTGAAAAATGTGACGAGTTGATGATTTTAATGCTTTTTTATATGATGTGAATTTAATACCTACTGTCAATATACGGTATGTACTCGAAATCTAATAGCCACATTTATAAGGTATAATTAGCAAGAACATTTTCATGCCCACATAATTTAAAATTTCGAAGGCATTCTTTTAAAATACTACTTTAATGAGATAATTATATATGTACTTGAATGTGAAAGTCCTATGGTTCTGTTGCTATTTTATAAATTGCCTACAAGTGGTGTTAATTAAATGCTTATTATAAATAAGTAGCTTATTAATTTACAATAGATATAATAGCAATGAATTAGAAAGCCCAAATGTTGTTTCTTAACAACAAAGCACATTGTTATTTTATGTAATAATTACAACTTTAGTATTAGAATCTTAGTCTTATCTTTATCATAAAAAAATAATTATTTATATATTTAAAACCCATGTAAAATTATTTTAAATAAAACACTTTAGAGTTTTTACTTATTATAATTTACAGATTCCCTCATTTCGCAGGCTTTTTCCCAACTCTAGCTGTGGCTTGCTGTGCTTTAAGAACCTTAACAATCTTCTGTTCTTCAATGAGGAATGCTCGGACAATGCGTTGCTTTACACATTTGTGACAGAGTACTCCACCGTACACACGCTTGACTGTTTTTTTGCGGTAGCAAAGTCTGGAACGCTCAGCTGGGCGGGCAGGTTGAATACCTCTGAGTTTGCTTTTGCACTGACCACATCTTGGGATCTTCTTGGGCTTCTTGACATACTGATATACAAGGCGTCCACCAGGTGTCCGAACTCTGAAAATTATAAAATAATATAATTTTGTAATAATGGTATAAAAAGATTGAGACACCAAGTACCCATGATGTCATAATAGTAAAATTTACTATGAATCATCTTTCTATGCTTTTTAACAAGTGCAACATAACTATTGTATGTCCACCATGCATTATTTATTTGCCCAGCACCAAACAAAATTTTTTCTAAAGGTAATACACCTTTAGAGAGAGTTCTGTGTTATCTTTATATGCTTTTAACTGAATATCATTGACAAACCTAACCATGTCGCTAATCAATATATAGTATAATAGTCAGTAGCGTTTGTTACTTCATTCTTAAATCATTAAATAATGTAAATTTTAAAACACTTGAGTTAACACTAAAAACCAAATAAAATGTATTCTAACACATAGGACAACAATTGCAATAAACACTTTAATTATATTAAGTAATGTAATAGTAGTTTTATAAAGGCCACCACTTAGAAGTATGAATTAAGCTTTGTGGATAAAGTATTTACTTAGTAATACAAAATCAAGTTCAAAGAATAAGGTTAGAAACAAGGCTTTAGATATTAGGTTATGTTATGGTAAACTAGTGGTGAGTTTTGATTGTTTTTGAAAATACGATTAAGTATTAATTTAATTATTCACTACTCGTAATAACCAAATATAATTTAAATATTACTTACATTCTCCTCTGGTTAGATTTGGTATTGTACGACAATCGTCGTCTAAATGTTAGACGCTGTACCATTTTGAAGCTGAAATATGAAAGAAATTATACTAAACACTTGTAAATAAACTTATTTCACCATATGCCGAAATTAATTTCATTAAATTTATTGTGATTCCAATAGATTTATTTTATTTTACACACAATACCCGTACCTTTTTGACAGCTGATGACAAGAAAAAGGAAAACAATTGTAAATTTACACCTAATGGCAGCCCTGGCAGTTGTCAGCTGTCAAGTTATTACTGTTAAGTGTTGATAAAATTGACGTCATATTTATATTATTTTGGTAAATGTAATCATCATTAATTTAAAATGTTAATAAATTATTACATCTAATAATTCATTAACATATTTAATTAAATTAAAAATGTCTTTTATTATTATAATTAAGTTAATTTTGTATATAGCATATTTTAAATAAATTAAGATATTTATTTATAAACAACCAATATCTTCAAATTTGTAAGGTTTGGAATATAAAATATCTATTTATCACATAATATATACTACATCGACGTTATATAAATAATCGCAGCTGTTAAAACTATTTTTCATCTTGCAACCCTTAAAAAGTTAGTAAGATGGCTGCTTTTGTGTAATGTTTTGTAGTGATTGTGTTTTGATATAAATTTTCGTGTTTTCATCTAAATTTTAACAAAATGGGTAAGTGTCTGTCACGTAAATCTAAGGTGTAAACTTTTTAAATCAATTGCTATACCTTATACATAAATTTGCAATTTAAAAATAGGGGTTGCAGCAGATGACAAGAATTTTTACCTACCTATCAGATAACAACATGACAGAAATTTTTATATTTTCATTACTTTTCTGCTCTTTAGTCGTATATAAGCGACTGTTTCATGAAGGGTTTTAAATCTGGTATAACTGCGTACAACCAATCATTGTCTAGAAAGAAATCTTGTTGTGTTATAAATTGTTTTAGAAACAAAATAATTTTAAACAAGAATTTAGTATTGCATTTACATGTATTAAACCATGATTCAAATTCAGAAATGAAGTAAAAAGAGATTAGTGTAAGGTACTTTACCTGCATCACACTCTAAGCTATAGATAAAGTCTATATCAGTCTTTAGAATAACATGAACTTACAATTAGTCTTAGGCCTAATGCTATGAATTGCTCATTCAAATGTATTGTATTACAATTACAAAGAAATATGTTAATATTAGTGAAATATGATATAGTGGTCAAAAATTGTTTTTGTATTAAGAAACATGTTGCTGCGGTTATATTAATTATTGTGTACATTTATTACCATTGCCAGTGCAGAGCTTTACATTATTATTCATATGATGTTTGTTGGCAAGTTTTAAATCATCTTTAAACTTACTTTGCAGTTTAGACAGATATTCATTAGAAGATAATTAATATAAAGTACATTAACCTCCTTCTCTGTAAACTGAGTTAATTATTAAATATGTATTAATTATTTATTTTTAAAAGTATGTTGTTTCTGCAAGAATCATTCATTAATTTGAATTAACCAAAAATAAATCTCAGGCAATTCAATAAGAAACATAATCATGATATACTAATTTCATGCAAAACTTTACTAACCTGACAATTATGTATGTAGTGTGAAAGACTTGTGTAAATAAAAATGTATTTATGAAATAGATCTGAATAGAATATGATTGTATACAATGTATACATTTTGATTATATAAGGCCAAATCTTTTTACTGTAATAATCGGCATAATCTGAATAAAGACAAAAAAAAATTCAATCAACAATCATCATATGAAAATCCATATACATATTATTAATTATATTTGCACTGAAGAATATTATTCCAATATTTTTATGATGACTATTGGATATAATATTATTTTAATGGTAATTATTTAAAACCGTATTTGCGTTCGCAATGATTATAGTTAGTTTCGTGATAAAAAATATTGGGATATGTTTTCCATTTAAAAAAAAATCATCTTAATTTAATCTTTAAAAATTGGTGTCAATGGGCTGCGACGACTACCTTTTTGGGCGTGCCGCAGAAACCTGAACTAAAAACTAACTTTGTAAAGCTGAAGAATTTGTTAGATTGGCCGCGAAAATATGAGGAGCTTCTTGTTTAAAAAAATATTTCCGTGTTCGATTGTCAATTTGTCGAGAAGGCTGTAAGCAACGCATGAAACTAAACAACGCAAAATGTTTAGTTTTGAGAGCTCTCTTTGTAAACGGTTAATATTGCGAGAAAGAATTAAGTTTGTTTATGGAAGAGCTGTGAACCCTGACACATGTATTTTTACTTAAAAGTGTTTCCAAATCTTACACCCAGGAATGAAAATGTACCTACTTAAAATGAATAAACACTTTTTTTTATTATAGATCCGAAACAATAACTTTAATCAATAGCTTAAGAAATTTTATAGTTTTTTAATTAATGTGAAGAGATTGCGGTGTGGCTTGTACAATATTTATTATATTTATACATTACAAAAGTATATACGCTATCCTTGCAGTACTAAGCCAATACGATAATGTAGAAAAACATTTATTCAAAATTTAATACATATTTACATCTTGACTTTAGGTCATTTTGAAGTATCGTCGATTATGTTTTTGTAGATAACGCATTTATACTGTACATAATCGTATTTTATGAAGGTATTAACAAAAATAACACGAATAAAAACGATCGTAACAAATCAGAGGTTCGGAGGGAGTTTTTATGTAGCTGCCATGTTTCATTGGAGGTGTCAGAAATAAGCCTTTATAAGCGTTCAAAGGCGCTTAAGTTGGGCCGGTTCGTGGAAGACTTCGACATTGAGATGGGTCATTTTTAAATAACAATAGCGGTGCACTAGGGTTGTGGGTCATATATTAAAATAAAGCCTGGCTTTTTAACTTCTTAAGCTTCTATACAGTTTCAGTAGGTACGTTATAATAAACTCATATATTACGGTTGCCAGAATAGGTATACATATATAATATTAGATACATGCTTACGGAATCGACAGACGTTGTCCTGCATGATATTTTAAAGCGATTAGAATATTTAACAGAGTATGAGATAAAACACGAATAATGTCATTATTGGGAAATTCTTTTTAACGAAAAAGGTAAATAATTGGTACGGCTCAGACTGTTCATCGAACCCAGATTACGCCCCAAGAGCTATACCAATAAGCTATCCGAGACTGGTACCTGAAAAACCAGCTGTTTAGTTGTGGTATAGATAAATAACCTAGATATCGACTGCAGCGCATACAAAAATTCATTCAAATCGGTCCAGAAGTATCAGAGGAGTTCAGTGAATACCTGTGTAGGTCCAGTAGGTAGGTACAGTAGAATTATATAATATGAAGCTTAATGTTAGATTGATATTTTTTTGTTTTGTATGGCGTGAATGCGATGTCCCTTTTATATAATGTAGGTAGGGTACAGCCTGATTTTTATACAGTTTTCATTAATAATAAGAAAGCTTAGCACATAATTAATTGTAGTTTAATCAAATTTTGTTGGCTGTGTGCTGCTTTAGTCATACATATTAATATAGTATTTTATGTACCGTACTGTAACCGCGATAATTGTTAAAAGCTAATATACGGCCTTAATACGAAATGAATTCGATAAAGTGAGCGATCAAAAATAATTGTTATTAGTATTATTGACATAAACATTAGCGTTGCGTTCATAACTATTTTTAGGTTCAGAAACAAAATGAACGAACGCTTTTCTTATGAATGTTGTACGTTTATGAATGAAGTTAATTGTGTCGCTAATGAATAACAATGTTCGCTGTTTACTAGCGTTTATTGTTCAAGCGCTTATTCATTTACGTTATTTTTAGCTTTTTGTTACTTCATACAGTATGCTAAAGGAATTTCCTTATAACCATATAGAAGAATGTTTGAAAGTAAGATCATTGTTTAAAGAAAACACTTCTTCACTTCAGATCTTTAAATGTGTAAAAGACAATACAAAGAGCATTGTTGTTTATTAAATGTTGTATTGAATTTATTATCAAGAGTTGGAATCGATTCAAAAATAACTCAATTTTTTCTAGATATATAATCTAAAAGATTTTTGATTTCCCTTTTTTAAAATAATGATCTTTATTATTAATGATGCGGCAACCCTAATAGATAGGAGCAGAAGGCGGGTCTTTTTCTTATTTTGGAAGACGCGACCAACACCTCATGACAATACGCGTGCCCTTGAGCTACGCCATTGTTCAACGAGCTTTGATATTCAACGAGATATTCTGTTCTTCGACGATCTACTAATAAATGTTTCGATTGCACTTAAAGTCAGTTCAATTTTTTTCTACCAGGGAGTAAGGATTTAACTGTATGACTAGACTAGCCGGACATACTACTAATTAGTTTATATATAAATAAACTACTAGTGTTTCAGCCTATAAAAACCTGACGGCCAGTCTGGCCCTCTCATGCATCATCTGCTTCATGATAATTTGCCAATCTAATAGGCAAGTAAGTTTGTTTGTTTAGCAATAAAAAATTATTTAACTGGAATTGCTTTTATTTCATTTGCTTAATAATTTCTTTAGTTTTTTTAAAACTTTATTTTACTGAAGATTATAAAAGTATTTAATTAAATATTAATGTCCCGACATAACTTACTTAAGGCCACCAGGTGAAGCAGATGGTATCCAGTGTTTAATAATCATGTGATCATAATTTTATGATCTCTTCTTCTGATGAATTTCGTCTTTTGTCTTCTCGCGATTCTTCTTTTCTCTTCTCTTCTAGCGATCTATTCTGGCTTCAATTTTTTTACAATTTTTGAATTATACAGCCTATGTGACTCGGTGATGAAATTTTTGTTATTAGTCCCGTTTTTTAAGTTGTTTAGTAAAAACATATAAATATTTCTCTTTCATTAAATGAAGGCCAAAGGTAATACTTATTAGAAGCAAATGGTTCTTGTAATTCAAAAACACCTCTAGTGTAGTTCAATCGTACTATACAGATGTATCTAGTAATCAATGCTTGCGCCTATAAATTACAAAACACCTCTCATTAGATAGAAACGTGGGTCGATAACGCATCGTCCTACGCCCAAGGTTTATGTTACAACTGTATATAAAGGCGGTGATAGATTTCTCTACTCTCGTATCAGATGAACCATTTGAATTCTACAATTGTATGTTCGTCTATATATTGTTTCGTATATGAAGTGATTAATTATTTGAGGGAACCATTATTGAACGGAAACGCAATTTATACAATATAGTTAATTGTTTGATGGTTGTGTAGACTGAAGTTGTGGGCTGCAACCGTTGAAGAGGAATTCTATACATTGCTAACTATAATATATAATATATACAAAGAGTTTCAAACATTTACGAAACAATAGGTAAAATCAATAAAAAATATTAAATACATTAAAGTAAGTTATACCTAATTTGGGTGTGTGATGGTGTGAAAATGAGGATATGTAATTAAATTAACTGAAATATTGATGAAGAGGTTGTAATAAATCTTTCAATACACGCTGTAGGTGAAAGTAAGTTATTATGTAATTTCTCCCTGAAATACAATTAATGATTCTCAAATGTCTAAATAAAAAACTGCATTCAACCCAGGAAATCCGATATGAACCCAAAGATTTAGTAAGAGTCATTAAAACTGTAAGATGTTAGTTATTTTTATTTAAACATTAATAAGAAATAAAAAAACTTTGATCGTAAACTGATCAGAGATTTGAAAGGGCTTTGTCCTTTAATCTTGTGAAATGCGATCTTAAAAGCTTTCCGTACCATAATCGAATGATATCATAAAAAGTTTAGTAATTGAGGAAAAAAGCTTCGAGCTTCTATTTTGCGTTTTTTGAATTTAAATAAGAACAAAAATTATGGCAAAAATATTTATTCACTTTGTTTTTTTAATGTGAGGAACATGTATACCTACTAAAAATACAATAATAGGCCTGTATAGTAATTGTATTCTGGGAGTACATTGTCTTCACATATAATTATTTTACTAATATACTAGCGGATCCGTTGTCCTGTCTACACGTCTTTCAATTTTTAATAAGCCATTTTGATGAAAATTATTATTCAAATGTTATGACAATATTTAACGATCCAGCACATGGTCACACACGATATAACACAATGATAACAAAACTTTTTTTAAATTTCGGGACAGACTAAAATTAAAATTCGAATATTATTTAAAATTTGACACTGCGATGGTAGCGCCGTCTGTCGGATCCAATGTAAAACATTCCAAAATCAACAACAACTAATAAATTGAAAATTAATTAAAAAAACATTGTCCAGCGGACAAAATTGTGAATCTAAACCATTCCCAGATCCCCTTGAACAAACACAAAAAATTTCGTCTAAATCGGTCCAGTCGTTTAGGAGGAGTTCAGTCACATACACACGCACACAAGAAATATATATATTAAGATATACAAATATTGTAAATTCTTAAAGAGTATTTTATATTGTAATTTTTAAAGCGTAAGTGTGGAGTTTCTTGTCTCCACACAAAACTACCTTTTGAAAGTGGCAACTAGAATTACCTTTGTATTTTATTTAACGTTCAAAAGTGCCATTTTAGGTGGTCTAATTGGGATAAATGATTTGATTTGACTGTCTCCATTTTTGATTAGAAAAAAACGGGAATTAGAAGACTCCACTGAAATACTTCGGAACTATTCGACTTAGGGTCTTTCAAAAACAGCGTGCCAATTCTTAAACGGCAAACAACGCACTCTCGAGCCCTCGGGCATTTGGGAAAATATGGGGGAAGCTCAACTGATGTTATGTGCTAGTGTTAAGTAACGTAGTCCTAATTCTGGTCCCTTTGATACGCAACCTTTGTCGATAAATAAAACTTTACAGTCGTAATACCAAATGCGTGAAACATTTATTATTCGTTATTTAGTTAAAAAATATCCGCCATGAAAATGAAATAGTCCCACAGACACATTATAGCAGTTTGAGATTGGTCACGGCGAAAATTACACGATTCGTTCACATTAGGTAAGCTTTTTATCAGCGCCTGGGATACAATTTATTTGAAAAGATTAAGCTTTATGGTTCTTGTAATTTCAAAGAAATTGTGTACAAGTCACAAACGAAGGAATGATTTGGTACATTTTTATATTTAAAAGAAATTTTCAACCAACTTAATCAGGGATAATGTAGTAATTCAATATTGTCCATTAATACCTTGGCCAGGCCCGAGGGACCATCTTAAGGGTGAGAATGGCTGAGGGTGTTTTTAATGGGTACCTCTGTAATCCAGTCTCACAGTCCCCGCGTGGGTCGGTATAAGCGCATTTTCATCTCATTACAAAAAAAGCATTTTAATAATGGAGACAGATTGAGTCATTTAACATAGTTATAGTGTCAAAGTTTACGTAACTCGATATTTTCCTCAAAGCATTTTTATGATATTCGATTATGTTTTGGAAAGCTTTTAAGATCGCATTTCACAAGATAAAAGTACAAAGCCCTTTTTGAATCACTCATCGCTGTTTATGGTTAATTTAATAGATAAATATTTGTATAAAGATTTTTAGTTATCCAATTAAGATTTGACTGCAGACTGCATTCATTTTATTCCTTGAGTTAAAAAAAACGAATATATAAGAAACTAAATTCCGTCGCAACGCCCGCTTGGATTTCGTTTTAGTACATATATACATAGTACAGTATTATAATTTAATTTAATTATAATTATAATCTGAAATATAATTCAGACAATTTATCTTCATAATTTATTAATTACATAGATTGTTCAACAATAGTTCAATTATAAAATGTAAATTTTATGTAGAAATAATTACGTCTAGTACCTAAATCATTAATATGTCAAATGAAAAACAAGAGCGCACCTGGAATTTTGTCTAGTGCACTTTTTAAAAACTTATATCCTTTTTATTATATATAATAAATCTTTTTCTTTTACATTCAGTAATCGCCAGTTGCTAATTATCTCGTCAAACTGATAGACAAGAGAATAGATGTCAGGAAAAAATGTGCAAGCTCGATTTAGCCTGTAGACGTCGATTCGCATTACAGGCGACGTCATGATTACGACACCGTACAAACTCGTACGAAAATCACGCCTGTTTACATGTCGACGACCCCCACATAAATACTAAGAACGTATTGTTTTAAATACAGTTTACGATCTAGGGCGTTACCCCTCTAAATCTGGATATTTGTTGTAAAACAATCGTTGTTTAAACTACAATATCACATTCCTAATGGATTTCCTTACAATTTCTACGCAAACGTTACTCATGGACTATGTTGTGGTGTAGTAATTACACGAAAACAAACTCGTATGTGATTACAATAACATAAATTGTAATAGTACTTTGTAAGCACCTGATTTGTATTAGATTTTACGCGTTAATATACTTTAAAAATATCTTAATTCGATTTTTATTTAGTTATTCCATATTAATCGTCTGTGCTGATTTGAGGGTCCTTCTGATTGAAGCCTCCTTCCTGGATTTTGTTGGCACTCTTGATGCAATTTGGAAATAAGAATTGTCACTTAATTTCGATAATAAATTTTCTAGTGCATATACTAGGATAAAGCATTTAATAAAAACGTTATATGCTCTTACAAAAAAGTTAAACATAGTATGTCCATACATAATGAATATTTATGTTTAACTGGAATACAAAGTGTGCAAGATTAAAATCCTTGAAAGTGGGTGTGCCGTGTTGCTTGTCTATTGTCGTGACTTGTAAATTGGTTTTAAATAGAAAAAAGTTTGATTCGATGTGCAGATGATGTTCATAATAAACTCAAAATATCTTTATTTATATAGGTAAACAAGTACACTTATGAACGTCAAAAAAATTAAATTAATTGTAAATTTACATTTACATAAAGAGGCCTTTTAGTTTGTTGATTGTTCTAATAAATATACAAAGTATTTAAAATTATCTCCGCTTTTTCGTGAACATTTATGATAAATTACGGCTGCTGTCTAAGCTGCTAATTCCTGGTATTATAAGTATTAGTAGACTGTATTCGTTATGGTGTAGAGTTAATGCATCAACAGTTTTATCGTGTTCCGAGCTCGTGGGATTTACTATTATTTTTCCACATGCGTTTCAATAACAAAGACTAACCCCCGCTCTACGGAAACATGTCATTAGATGAAGCTTAACATCTGACGATTACGAGAAACCTTATAAAAATACCTTCGGATATTTGAGAAGTTTGTTCAACTGGATAGGAATAAATTTTCGGATTATCCGAACATCTCTCGTGATTGTATCCTTAGACATTTGAATATTTCGGGATGTATTTATTTGTACACTAAAGTAATTTATGAGATTGCATTTTGTATGCTGTAAATAAATTATCTTAATAGTCGAGTTGGCTGCGACTATTTAACAGATAAGTTAACCACTTAAAACAAAAACTTGGTGATTAAAAAAAAAGAGTTTTTTGCCAGTTCTACCGGTCCGTTATACGTCCTTGATTTGAGATCTGGCAGAACGTTAAGTGTGAAATTCTTTGTCGACGTTCATAAGTGTACCTAAATTAAGTAATAAGGGATTTTTCAATTGAAATTTTGTCAAGAATATTTTTTTTCAATTAGATTTACAGTGAGCGATTGAATTCTTTTATAATCGATTAACGACTATTATAGTCAATCTTGGATACCATGGACCATGGCGTGTTTCGTTCGAGTTGCGGTTGAAAAATGCTTTATTCAATCGGCACGCCTATGCAGAGGCATTATAATGAATATGAATATCGAGCGCTTTTATATTGCGTTTGTGCGTGTTAGGAATTGCGAGCAGTTTTTGCCGTCGAACACATCGAGGCCCGACTTATGCCTGCAATTTGTCTGTACGTGAGAGGAGTGATTGCCTCCCTAATTGCAGCTCGCAACTCGCGCACTCCTTGTAATTTTCTCCCCTCGAAATATTCACAGCTGTTTGATATTTAAAGCTAAGATTATGAATATGATGAAAGTCTTTTTCCCGATGGGTTATTGTAGGTATATGGTTCTCGATAAACCCTATTAGGAGATGGATACTAAAGACCCGTTGACGCTAAGTTATTAGCGCTGTTCAAACTGTAACGATAACCATTAATACCTTAGTAGTTTTACGATTGTATTTACTTTTACTCAATGGCGAATATCGCGGCGAAATCTGTCTTTGGTTAACTCGATGGGTTGTTACATGTCGTTTTTTGTTGTTCGGGCGTTGCAAACGAAATTATGCCTCGTTCGGCGCCGAACCGCCGCGTCCACTCTTCTTTTTACCTCCGCCGCGTTGGAGTTTATTATTTTTATTTAACACCTGCGCCCAGTAATCTGTATTCGACGATCTCCCGAACGCTTAACTCTTTTTGGGCGTGTTTTTGTGTCGGGCCCGAACGATATATTGCGTTGGTGTTTTGTCCGCCCCAAAGTGTCGTTTAATTTTACTTGCTGCTCCGTTGACAATCGATTATCATCGGCCTTGATTAAATTTCTGTTTGAGCTGAGAATTTTCGTTTCTCGATTGTTTTTGTCGAGTTTTATTTTCTTGGCGCGAATCGCTTGGGACGTTTCCAATTACAGTTTTTTATGTAACTGGGGACAAACGGGCAGGAGGCTCTCCTGCTTAAGTGATACCGCTGCCCATGGGCACTCTCAATGCCAGAGGGCTCGCGAGTGCGTTGCCGGCCTGTTCTTCTTACCCGCTCTACGCCCTTGACTTGCGTACTGGTTGTAAATGTAAATTTAAAATGAATTTAATTTGTTTTTCTTGACGTTCATAAGTGTACATGTTTACCTATATGAATAAAGATATTTTGATTTGATTTGTTAAGAATTTTTGACTTTTATTATATTACTAGACAGCTTAGTAAACAACTTGAAATTATTTATTTTAACTTCATACAGAATTGGTGCGTACATAATGTTTATGACACAATATTTAAGATAACAGTAGGTTTTGGTAAATTATAATTGGGTGTTGTTCCAAATTTATCTATCCATAAATTAGGAATACGCAGTGATGAAGGCGACGCTTAGAAGTAATTTGCCACTGGCTCGTGCACGAACGGCCGGCGCCGGCGCAACTGACCTTGTTATCGCGGGGCACATTCGCGAAAACAAGAGTTAAATAAATTAATTATAAGGAGGTCCTAACTTGGGCGGCGGTATGTCGATTACGGAAATAGTATTTTTAGTGTAGCAACAAGTGTTTTAAGCCGCAAATCAACTTTTCTTTATTATAGTATATCGTAAGAATAAACTTGGTAGAGAAATGTATTGTTTTATGAATTTATTGTCAACGATGAGTTAATACAACTATTTTATATATTATCAGCATTATTTTTAACACTCATTAAATTTACTTACCCTTTATTATTTTTTTTAGATTTTCTTTTAGTTAGTTTATTCCTAGTGTTATATTATGTAATTTAATGTGTTTTTTGTCGGTTATTTTTGTACATTTTGTACATCCTCAGGGTTTGTATGTATTTTTGTATGCTGTATCATTAAATTGAAACAAAAAAAATTAAATAAAAAATAAATTATTGGGCTGGACACCCCTTATCGCTTAGGGGTTCGAAAGTTAGACAGTAGCCGATTCTCAGACCTACTGAATATGCATAAATTTCATAAAAATCTCGAGCCGTTTCGGAGGAGTATACAAATATTGACGTGAGAATTTTATTTCTATAGTATGTATATTTAAGATAACGAAGTATAAATTAATATTATAATTGAAGAAACCGACCTTAACAAATCCAGCTCTTTCACTGAGAAAGATGCTAAGATAAAAGCCAAGCAAAACAGAATTACTAAGCAGATAGCTCCTAAGAAGATAGATAGAAGGCCTACAATACTCGCAGGCTTAGCGGGTGACCTCTTTAATGAATATAGCGACTTTTAGAAAAGAGAAAACACATAAACATTTCTTCTCGCCGTTTCTATTTATTAATGGCGAAAATGGCAATTTTTCTAATGTAATTGCGGCCTCAATCCTTATCTCGGTCTGGACTTAATTAATTATTGTAATTTAGTTTTATTATTCTAGACCACGGTGATTACGTGAGCGTCGTATAAACCTATCCTCTGTACTTGTTTCAATGGGTTTCTAAAGCTTACGGATTTATACAAGAAAAAGATTTTGGCATTGTGAGTGTCCATGGGCGGTGGTATCAAATAATAACAGGCAAGCCTTCTGCTCCTTTGAATTTTACCCTAGACGTTTAACTATTACCTACCTTAACAGGGTGGTTTGAAACGAGAGTCGAAATACCTATAAAGACGCGTGTGCACATTTTAAAATTAATACTTTAGAATCTCGACGAAAAAAATATGATTTATTGATGACATGACATCATCTCAAATAAAATTTATTGCAGCTCTCTTCTAGAAAAGTAGCCCTTCCTTGTTCCTGCCTACAAGACTCGTAATTGTGCTTTGTTTCATGTTCCTCACTTCAGCACTAACTATGCAAAAATCTCAGTTTTGTATCACGCAGCCCGGACATACAATAATCACTATTGAGGCCTTGACTTGTTTAGGCTGTCGCTGAATTTGGTTAAAAAGTTTGTTAAGAATATCCATAGCGCCATCAATATCACCAGATCATGAGCACACACCACATACACACCTTCACACAACACAGCCAAATTAGGTACCACTTAGTTAATTGTATTAAATACTTTTATGTTTGTATTGTATATATATATATGTATTCCATCTTAAGCTATATTTTCTGTGTATTTGTTTGTAATTATATATAAATTATGTTAGCTGTAGGATTACGAAATAAATAAATACCTTTCATTAGACTGTGATTGGTTCACAGTTTCTTA
Source organism: Pieris rapae (assembly GCF_905147795.1). Lineage (NCBI taxonomy): Eukaryota > Metazoa > Arthropoda > Insecta > Lepidoptera > Pieridae > Pieris > Pieris rapae. The sequence goes on along the minus strand of NC_059529.1, from coordinate 602,926 downwards.
ATACGCGACGATTGTATTGTTTATATAACGGGGTAAATGGGAGAAGGCTCACCTGATGATTTTTTTTTTAATTTATTTATTTACTGACAGCCCATGCATGGCCAAACTCAGACTAAAAGCAGCAAAAAAATACAATAACATACAAAAAACAAAACAAAAAATATTAGTGATTAAAATACAATTAAGTTATTAAAAAAAATTGACAGTGAATGCTATCCTCTTATCCCCTCCAAGTATACTCTTAAATCATAGTATACTACCTCCATATGTTTCCCAAATAGGTCGCTCTCCGGTGAAGACTCGAGAAACCCATTAAGCAGCGCCAGTAACCGAGGAATAGGAACTGTTGTTATTATTTATGTTAACTGATACAGCCGCCCATGGAGGCTCGCACGTTCGTTGCCGGCCTTTCATGCGACGATGTAACGTTTTTCCAATCGCAATCAAAAGCAAAAATAATTGCATCCTACGTATTGCATTAGTATACGAAACCAAAGTTGTTGCATTCTAGCCAATAGTGGTGGTGTTTTTCAATTAGACATTTACTTAATGGTAAATTTTATTTGTTAAAAGTACCTAAAATAATTAAATTAAATTTCTGTATTTGTTTCATCATCATTAAAAAAGTACACTTATGAACGTCAGAATAGAAATTAATTCTAAATTTACATTTATTACAAGTTCGCAAGTCAAGGGCGTAGAGCGGGCAAGATGGTATTACAACAGAGTCAACAGAGTTAGTTTTTTATTCAGTGGCTCAACCTGAAGTACCTAGTTGATATTAAATAGCGTTACTTACGAATAAACAATATGTTTTTAAAAACACGTTTTACCCTAAGAGATGGATTAAATATAATAATTCAAAGTTGCTTCACAATGGGAGCAATAAAAACGAAATGACCATCCGAATTCAGATAAACGGAGCCGGCTACTGTTAAATTATAAAATTACGGTTCGAAGGTTTTCGATGCTCTAATGTGCGGGTACGCTGACAATACGAGAAAATTGATCCAGTGATAGATATCGTTTGGATTATTATAGTTATTATAATGAATCATTTGCTACTAAGAACTTTTTGGGGAATAAGTTTACCTATGAATACGAAAATTTAATTACTTATATTTTAGTAACTAGTTGACAACTGCAGATGGCGAGACCAGCCTGTATTCCTTTGTACTTTTTATTATGTATATTTATATCTGTGTTGGCCTAGTGGCTTCAGATTGGGAGTCTCATGCCTGAGGTCGAAGGTTCGATCCCCGGTGCACCAATCGGCTTTCTTTCTGCGCATTTATCATTCGCTTAAACAATGAACGAAAAACAGCGTGAGGAACCCGACCCAAAAATTGCACGTCAAGCGCAGATCATCTGACTGCGGGTGATCACCTACTCGTCTTATAGAATGACATATTATGATCATGAAACAAAAACAAAAACTAACACATATAATTAAGCTTAATTATATGTGTTAGTTGGGGTAAAGAGGTCTGGACCTCAGAACAGTAGAATAGGTTTATAGGCTATAAAGGCATCACTGTTTTTTTATAATTGAATCTGCCACACAAATCAAGCTATATATTACAATTTTCTCTTGGTATTTTTTTAACGAAACCATATCATTTTATTAATCTAATTCAATCATTTTCAATCATATAGTTTTTGTACGAATTGTAATTAAAAGATTACTAAGATTTTGCTGCAACGCGAACTGTTTTTACAAGGCAATGAGTAGAATGACATTACCATCGCGTTATGGTTACAGACCACATCTACCTGTGACCGTAGCCCTGTAATTGGTATTCCGATCCCGTATCGAATTATAAAATAAAATCTCAGACTAAAAAAATGCGAGTGGCGCCTGCCCGAGACTCGCCGTAAATCGAGGTAGTAAGGTACCTTTTTATTAAGTTTATAAATCAAATTTGAACGTGTGTGTTTTTACACTAATATACATAATTATCAAAACGAATGATATATGGCACTTTACGATTGCTATTTTCCGTATTCATTAGTTTAAACAAGTTGTACTGCTGTATCTTGTAAACTATGCATTTAATGTAAGACTCAGAAACGAGACTTAGCGTTAAGTGTATTCGGTATGTCGCTATAAGTCTCAGCTGTTTAGATATATGGAATATTGTTCAAGTATTAGTTTAATCATTGAGATTTATTTTATTTTAATTCCCTTAAAACAGTTTAATTAACAAAAACATTTCTTGTCTCTTTCTATCATTGTTTGTCGAAAGAATATGGTGTCAGTGATAATATCCGTAAATTAAATTGTTTTATTAATTGTGACTTAGAGTTGGGAACATGAAACTCAAACATAAACTCAAAATAACATTATTCATATAGATACCAAGTACACCTATGAACGTCCACAGAATAGATGTTAAATTGATTCTAAATTTAGATTTACTACCAGTGCGCAAGTCAAGGGCAAAGAGCGGACAAGAAGATCTCTAATTTCACTTGAAAGTTTCTTGTAAAAACTAATATAATTTCCATTTAAGGAGTGGTTTATCTTCTGCAGCCTATCCTATGGAGCCATCCAACTTAACTCTTTTGATAAGAATACTAATTACAATTATTTTATGGAATAACCAAATACCTTTATTATTAAATAGGTAAAAAAATATATTTCCTTATCAAAATTGTTACGTATAAATGTTTAACTGGGGCCGATGAACAAGAGTTAATTCCGCAAAGATATTTAATGATTGCCCTTAAAACCTAAACTTAATTAGCGGAGTATTAAATGTAAATTATTCAAGGTATTTGTGCCTTTCGATTTGCCGTGTGACGTGTCGCATTTTAGGGCCGCTGACCACAAGTGGCGCGAATTCTTGTGTCAAGTTATTTTGAATATAGGAGAATTTACCGCTTTAAGGGTTTTGGTTTTCGTGTTTGAGTGTTGTGTGGTGTTGAAAATGTTACAACCGTCGAAGGAACACTGTATATTCACTAAGAATATTGATAAGAATTTATATTCTTCATTAAAGAAGGTCCTGCATGGGTATCCCTGTCGCAGCCAACTAGCTGAATTAGCCGTTTCATTAAAAGCCTACCCCTTATTAACTAAACGGCGCCGTTTAACTAAAAGATATTAAATGTAATTGTAACGAATACATTTATTTAAAGTTCATCACGATATTTATGTAATTAATAGCTACCTGCTTTTAACATAAAATTTAATTGGCGATTAACTGAGCACCCCAAGCTTGAAAAACTGCAGTCAATTATTCTGTTGTAAATTTATTGTTTCGCTAATTCGTCGGTAGAATCAAAGGAATTTTAATAAAGTTGAGAAAATAATATATCTTCTATCGCTGAAGAAGTGTATTCATGTTGATTATTTTTCACAATAGTATTTTTGAATATAAAAAGATTTTTTTTGTCATTAAGTTTAATATATGTACATACCTACTGTATGTAATGGTTGATATTTAATAAACCAGCACTGAAGGTGCCGCTAAAATGCTGTGTACAGATTTTCAAATATTGCTTAGTGTGTAATAACTATATGTATTTAATCAATCTGTTTTCTGTTTCTGTACCAAAATATAAAAATAAAATAATACCACACACTGTTAGGTTTTTATTACAGAAACAAAGCATTTTTTGCAATATTTGTTTATAACATAATTAAAATTAATTTAATTATATTTATTATATTAATTTAATTAAACTTTCTTAATTGCATCGAATTGTTACGTAAAATCCTTATTTTAAAGTGTAAAAATAATGATACCTTTTTAATTTTCATAATTATTATAGTTAGTATGGTAATTACTATACGTTGTCGGGTAAATTGTCTATTGTTATAGTTTAAATACATAATTCATGATACCCTTACCTTTTTTTTGCGTTAATCTAACAGTCAAACTGCGTCGTCCATTAACTTTTTCCTAAGGATTAGTAATTATAAGTACGGTTCAACCGAGCTTTGGATATTAATGTCCGATTAACGTAGGGAAAGTCTCTGAGCTTCCGGTTAGAGTTGTGATCAACTTATATAAATCCTTTTTTTAACAACCGTAACATAAGTAACCTTTAATTAATAATTCGACTTAGGGTCCTTCAAGAAAAGAGAAATTCTATAAAGGCCGGCAACGCACTCGCGAGCCCTCATCAGGTGAGCCTCATGCCCGTTGGCCCCCTGTTCTATAAAAAAATAAAATAAACGACTAAGAGTACTATTTTAAGCTTCCTTTTTAATTCATGTACGTCAATCCTAAATATTATTTGAATAAGGTGCGATTGATTCAAATATATTCAATTTAAATGCATAACGCAGCATTTTAAATTAATGTTGGTCCTAGATCAACTATCTGCGGCCCATTATTTTTTAAAGCATAAATTAAACAACTTTTATGTTGGTTATAAACAAAGATTATATGTGATTTGAATAGGGATAGTTTTTGTGTCAGGAAATGGAAATTATACCTTTAATCACATTCCGAATACAATTTAATTTGACTAAAATAAACTAGATGGCGCTACATATGAAATGCACGTTATACGCAAGATTATTGTTTTCACTACATTACTATATAACATACAACACTCACATATATAATATACGTGACAAATTATTGTCTGTTACATTTCGCATTATACAGCTAATAGATGAATAAAAATTTAAAAGGCCTAATTCACTAATTAAATCTCATCTCATAGTAAAAAGTCAATAATAATAATAATATAATTATAGGATATATATAGCATATTTTAACTAGACCGAGAAAAAAAAGATGGCAAATTTTAGCATCGAAATTTGATGAAGAATCGACGGTAAAAAAAATCACCGGTAACTGAGTGTTAATGCAGCGGTGAAAGGTCTTTTTCAGCAATTCAAAGTACAAAAATTTACAGCGCTCTCGCTAATACATATAAAGTGATTTTTTACAAACAATTAAAATTGAAAAAAAAAATCGCATTCTGATAAATAGCCTAGAGCGGTCAGAACTCTCGAGCAGTCTCTGAATGAAGGGCCAGTAGCTTTTTGCCTTTTAATTATACAGTATTTCTGTATTTCTACAGAGAAGTATAAATCAGTATAAATAATAAACGTATATAAATTTCGACGAAAGCATACCTATGTATGAGATATAAAGGATGCATGAATGTCGTGATTGACGTTAGATCACTTTCAAAGCTACGTGGGTTGCTAATGCCCTCTCGAATACAATATAAATGTATCGATATCACTGGCATCACTGGCATGCCACTTTGTGTAGTTTTAATGGAGAATTTGATTTCAAATCTATTTCGATAGCTCAATGCTTTTTGCTTAGTAATATTTGGACCGCATCGGTTTCATGTAATCCAACCTTGAGATGCTTTTAAAGGATAAAGTATGCGATAATATTCTTTTTTTTTATAGAACAGGGGGCTAACGGGCAGGAGGTTGACCTGATGCTAAGCGACACTGCCGCCCATGGACACTCTCAATGCCGGTCTTTTAAGAATTGGTACGCTCTTTTCTTGAATTGGTTCCTTAAAGAAAAGAGCAAAATAGGAAGTCGAATTGTTTCGGAAATACTTCAGTGGCCAGCTGGTTCCACAAAGTTGTGGTGTGCGGAAAAACGGAAAACGCTCAAGTTGTGGAACGGCGGACGTCGTCGATACGGGTGGAATTTCGTATTCTGCCTCGACGCCCGATGATGAATTGAAAACCAAGGCAATTTCGGTTAAAATGGCACTCATATTTCTTTAAGAAGCTTTTAATGTTAGAGTTTTATATATTTTACGTGAACGATCTTCTTCGTTTAATTGGGCAATATTTCATATTTTACAATACCCCTAAACATATAAAACGGGTTATATTTCCTTACGTAAGGCTTTATAATTCGAAATATATTAGATGTCATAAATCAGATTAATATAATTGATTGAATTTGTTATGGACAGGATTAGCCGAGTTTAGACTGTCATGATTTGTCCTTAAGCCTACCTTCGAGAACGCTCGGAATACCTTAATATAATTTGTTTATGTTGGAATCACGTTTTGAATACAAGCTCGAACACACAATATAATTTGTAAGTTACAATTTGACATAAATAATGGATTTTTTAACTCGACCTGGAGTACTACCTTATAAATATTTGTTCGGTTAGAGTTTTTGCCCTGAATGTATTTTAGTGTCAAAATAAACACGGTGGCATATAATAATTTGAAGTGATTAGAACATTTAAGATGATAGCAATATAAATATATAGCCGTTATAAAATCGTGGGCTCAACTTAACTGTTAACATTATTCCTGTTGGGATAAAACTCGTTCAAACAGCGGTGTTAAAATTTTGTGGGCGTTTATGATGATATCGTGATGCCAGATTTCCATTTGTAGGTGTTAAATTTATTATTTATTAGTGTAGTAAAATATTGGATTTAATTTCAATATTTATTAGTTACAGAGTAGTCTAATAGTAGCCCATCATGCCCCATTGTGACCATGCCCCATGGGCGGACTATGTTGACTATGGACTAGTTTTTAGTAAGAAACGGGCAGGAGGCTCACCTGATGTTAAGTGATACCGCCGCTCGTGGACACTCAATGCATATGGCTCGCGAGTGCGTTGCTTCTGATATACATACTATAGGTTGTCTTTGATTTAAGCTATTAGCATTTAAGTAAACCTCTTAACGGATATAATATATATGAACATTCACAATGCCAGAGGGTTCGCGAATGCGTTTCAAACGGCTTTCCGTGTTTTCTCAGGAATCTGTTAAGTTTTTTTGTAACATCCCGGTTAGATTTGTATTCTGTTCTTTGTGCTCTGAGATATTACCATATTAACAAATTTTAATCCAAGTCAATCTTCATTTGTCCGTCTGTCAGTCATAATGAGTGACGTGAGGCGCCAGTTTGGTAAGATCATGGATCATTCTATTTAGTTTGGGTTAAAAGTTCGGCTTAAGATTAAGGGTCTGTTTCACAATGTCCGGATAAGTTTGAAATAAGCTATTTACTTATTGGTAGGATAAATAGTATTTTTGCGTTTCACGACTGTCAGATAGCGCTATTCGTCATGAAACGCGAAGTATCTTATTTGGAACTTTTATCTTTAATAATTTATGTGTTGCATAGCCATTTGGTACTTTATCCATACATTGTGAAACAGGCCCTAAGTGTTTAATAACAATGTAAAGTACAATACCGTCTAACGAAATATCATTCTAAAATCTATTATCGTCTAAAGTGTGTTTTTTTCGGCTGTCTAGTTGTTAATAATTTTCGTCTTGTTTGATATTGAGTTTGTAATGATTAGGTACTTCGCGTGGTGTTCATCTATTATCTCTATAGGTCTTGCTGCAATATTCTCCTACTTGTCACGATTGTAAAAGACGTAGTCTAGATGTCGAGAGTCAGAGGTGGATGGTATATCACTTGTCTTCGATTGGCTTACAAGTGCCTATTCACAATGACTCAAGCTCATCATCTTTTGCTTTATATTATCAGCATGGTCTCGTAAAGTATATATAGAATAACGTGTCTTGTAACAGCAATTTTATTAGAAGCATGTAAAGTTGAAATGAAAGTTAGTGTGGGCGTAACGTCCACTCTAAACAAACCGTGGACACGTTGTAAATTAAAAATTTAATGTACATTCACATACAAAAGTCTATTTTTAAATATTATTATTGTTTAAATGTCAAATCTAATTGACCGATTATTTGGGTTCACTCAATATTTATAGGTCTTGTCCTCAGATTTCTGTTTTTGCTTCATGATCACTTGTCAATTTTATAGGTGATCAACCTGACAGGAGACCTGTGACTGGCGGTCGTTTTTGGGTCCAAGGCAAGCCGGATTTCTTGCTTGTAATATCCTTCAGCGTTCGAGCGAATGTTAAATGCGAACAGACCGACAGATACACAGAAAGTTCATTGGTACACAGCCAGGGATCGAACATACGACCTCAAGGATCAGAGTCGTACCCTGAAACGTCTAGGCAAACGCTGCTTTCCTTGAGAAAAGTCGCATACAATTTATAATCCAAAAAACCTGAGTGCGATAAATATATAAATGAATATACGATCAATACATAATCGCCGTTTTTTCTTATATTGTGTCATAGATTTAACGTCGTGACTGTACCTTAGTTACGGTTGAATAACGATCGCCGAGACTCGGAAAGTCTCAAAGGGCCTTCATTACTGACCTCACTCCGGACCGAATCCTTTCGTTAGAGGTCTATTGTAACAAAAACTTCGTTTATTTATCACCTCAATACATCGTTAACTAAGGTGACAAAAGGTTGGTATGGTAACGCAGGTTTTGCGTTTATTCTTTACCATGGAAAGTTTCTTTAACTAACCCATTGTATTCTGACGGACGGGTTTAGATCCAGTTCAATATTCTATAAATCTTATTGACGTATTGGGTTTCTTTTTCTCCCTCTATTCGGCAAGTCTTAGCCTGTGTAATGCCTATGGCTTGTTAGGACCTTGGTCGGCTTTGGATTCTATTATTCTAGTCACCAGAAGCCGCTCCAAGTTGTCTGGACTTCTGAGTGTTCAGAATCCATTGGTAAACATAGAAGAAAGTCGGATTGTCTATTGTACTAGAGAGTTGGTTTTTTAAAACTGTATCTTTTATGTATCTATTATATACATATCATTTACTTAATGTTTATTAGATTATTTTGAATTGAGAGAATGTGATCTTACATAATGACGTATTTTACGAATACTTTGTAACTTAATTTAATTCTCCATTAATTAAGTAATTGTTATTTATCGATAACTTTCTATCATTAAATGTAATCGTCGATGAATGTCATAAAAACCTCACCGGTGTATCCGAAATTGAATTATTTAAATTAGCTTAAAGAGCTTTTAGATGACGGCATCTTCAAAGCCCAGGTTTATCTTTAGTTGACAGCTTACAAAATCTTTTTAATTAGTAGGAAGCTTCCAAACCACAATCGTTTGATTACTCCCACACTTATTGAGATCGCTCCTTTTGCGTTTTTTTTTCTTTTTATTGAGCCGTTAGCTTTAAATCTGATTAATGTGGTTATTATTTTTGTAAAGTAAGTGTAGTATGTTAATTGCGAAGCCAAGAGTGTCTTAATGTCATTTTTTAATTTCATATATTTACATAATTTTTTTTAAATTATTTACTTAAGAAGTCATGTGGAACATAGTGTAATGGTTGCAGATCCTTACAAACTTTGTGTAAAACAAAAATCTTGGCGATTAAAAAGAGTGGCGGAGAGTTTATTTTCAGTTCTTCGTCCGTTCTACGCTCTTGATTTGAAAACTGGCAGTAAATGTAAAATTAGGTATATCAATAAATAGTTGATTTTTAAATTGAACTGAAGTATCAGAAAAAAATATTATCGTAAAATTCACAATTTCACTACTTTATCAAGAAATCAGTATATTATATAGTATATGTAATATTGTAAATTTATTTCTTGGTCATACAAGCTAGCTATCGGATCTTAAAATCTTGCTTTAAATTTTGGTACATTAAAACCTTAAATATCGATGGTATTGTTTCTTCTTATTACTCTAATGTCTTTGAAAATTAATGTCGTTTTTATGAAATGATAAATGATGGTCACAAATACAGAAATCTGAGGCCTAGACTTAAAATAATGTAGCACCTCTGTTTTTTTTAGCTTTTATTACGATGCGACTGAAGGTATTAAGAGTTCTGTGAATAACGTTCAAAGTGGAATTTGTATTTATGTATTCGTTTTGCTTAGTTCTTAGTAAATTGTAATATATCACTTTGTTGCTTGGGTAATTTTGCTGAACCATGATCGATTTATTGTCCTTTAGTAATTTCATTTTGTGTTGATGTTGAGGTTTTTAAATGGTTTAGTTGATATTTTTACCAGTGGCAACATTTAATTTGAGCTTGAAAGAGCTCGTTCATATTGATACAACGCTGCAATCGATTCTGATTAAAAAAAAGGAGTGTACTTATGTACACGCGTTAGAAGTTATACTTCTTTGGCGTATGGAAAAAAAATAACTTAAATGCAATAGTGATTAACGATAAATATTAAAACTAATCAAAAATATTTTATTTAAATAAATAAGTTATTAGTAAATACTATCACCGTGACATAAAATTGATTTAAAAATAATATTTATTTATACACACTGTTTAATTGTACTGTTACGAAACACGTGTTCTACATATAAAATACAAGAATATACAACTTGAACATAGTTATCGATTTTCATGCCAACTAGACCTAACTTTACGATGTCGAATTTAGGTGTTGGTGTGCGCGCATCGTAAAAATTTACTCTCATCATTTTTCTATATCGCGCCAAAAGAAGTATAACTTCAAAAATAGCGCAAGAAAGCTGCTAGATATGTATATCCAAAATAGAAACAATTATGGTGAACCTAAAACAATACAAAATTTATATTTTAAGAAATGGACGTATATAGATGTTTTATACTCTAAATTATTTCCTTTAAGTTGAAAGCCATCAGTTATTGCTAAAAATAATATTAAACACTTTTTTATATTGTGCCACATTAAGCATAATATAAAAACGATTTACGAAGAACATTATTTTTGGCAACATTAATTGGCCGTTAAGCGATATCTTTCTGGCAACTCTGAATACTTTATTCGTTATTATTAAATGAGAACCAGTGTAATATGTCATACAACGCGTGATCCAGTTATTTATATGTTGGTGGATTTACTGCTGAGGAAGCCTATGCGCATCCGTTCCGAGTTTGGACAGAAATACTCAGTCGCTAGATTCCACACTGTCTCGGTCGACGAACTTGCGATTCCTATGTTTCATTAAAAATAATTCTCCCTTGTATACTGTCACGCGCTGGTGTGGACCAGGTGATACCATACCAGAAGTCAGACAGGGCTTTATCTAACTCCCGTATTAAAAATGTATTGGATTTAAACCCTTAATAAACCCTTGATTCTGAATCTCAGTTATAGCAAATGCTTGACTTCCATTTGTGAAACCAAACTTTTTGACATACGGGAATCATAATGTAGTTTTGTAATTCAATTACAAGCTGTTAATCTAATGTAAGTGAATGTTTAAGTAATAATAATATATCGCTAGACTGTTAAATGTCAAAAAGCTGATTAGCACAAATAATATAAATATTTATGATGCGTTTTTTTTTTCAAAAGATGAAAAAAAGTTAACTACTACATATCCTTTCATATTTTCATAAGTATCTGATAGTCCTAATTTTATAAAATGTATTTTTTTGAGAGCAAAAATAAAATAACATCCAAAAAACATAGCAAATAAATTGTTGGTAGAGTTAAATGTCTCTAGGCCTCATTAAAATTGAGATTAACCCTTTCGATTACATTTCCCGTTCCCAAATTCCATTCTCGTATCATACATTATGTTGATTCTAATTTTCGATTCTGATCGTCAAGTGCTATAACCATTTATCGTGATACATCATTAGTCCGTTTCTTTCCGACTCGAACGCGTTGCTTAAGCGAGAAAGGGAGGCAACAGGTGTTTGGGTCAATGGTTGCAAGGATGGTGTGAAGTCCTGTGGCTTCCAATTATTCTGACGGCGGTGGTCGGCGGGCAGGCGCCTTGCCCCCTATCGCGGTTGGCCATCGATAAACCGGTCCGTTTTTCGTTTATAGGTCTCGGCATCTCGGATTTAATCTGATGGTAATAAAAACAAATGTTTTTAAAAAGTATTCACGATTTACTTTCCTATATTGTAGGGTCAGAAAGGCGTTAGGCGGGTGATTAATATTTATAACTCCAGTAACTCGCCGCTGTTATGCGTATTAAGATACTTTACCGGATAATTACTAAGCTACCCGGTATTGATGTCGTATTAACGCTATAAATGAAATTTTATTGCAAAAAGCTAGTACAAGTTTTATATCAACTTTCTTTAATTATTTTGATAAGACCATTAGCAATTTCCTGTTGATTATTATAGGATTCTTTCTTTTTATTAGTATGCTTGTGTTTGTTCGTATTTAAACATACATTTGCCACTTGTAGAACACGTGCCATCGCGTACTATGTTAGGAAGACATGTTTATCGGTGCTCTAGTATATTAATAACTTATGTATTTAAAATAAAACGATTTACTTATGTCATATAATTTCATATGATGTGTGTACTATGCTTTACATTTCTAGGATAACGACGCCTTAAGTTTTCTTCATCTGAGGGTAATAATTATAGAAACTATGTGCACGCAGCCACTATTATTACCAACTAGTTCCATAACGTTAAGTAATATTATCCACGTTTCTAGCTTTTTATCTAAAACTTATCATTTGCATCGCACGACTCCGTGCCGTGACTTGTGGTTTATTAAGTATTTTTATTCCCACACGAGTGAGCGGTACCGACTTTTCGCAGATTTTGTAATCTGCCGACTGATGTACTTCTCTATTTTTATTGGAATTTTGGATTTGATTACTATACGTATGTTGCAAAATATATCTGAAGTTTAGGTATGTATAACTGTATTGGGGTGATTGACACTATCAGACTCCAGAGTCTAATTACGAAAATTATGTGATACATTACGGGATTTATGTGAGATAAAATATGTAATAGTACATTAAATTGATAAAAGTTCCATGTATGAAGAAAGAACGAATAAATTCTATCTATTTATAATATTTCTGTTTATAGTGTATGACCCGGTTCGGTCCGTGAGATAATCGCAAACGGTAGTGTCCGAGCACGTAGCAAGTGCCTTATTAGGATGGCGACATTTTTTACGATGAAACAAGACATCGAATGGATCGTTTACCGAGAACGATTTAAAGCTGCTTTTTCCAACATTTTTATATTGATACAAAGACAGTTACATTTGCAAAGGAGTACGGACATTGAATGTTTAATTTTTCCGTAGAAAGCTCAGATCGCACGATCGCTATCTCGTTTTGGCGGGTTTTTGAGAAATTTGGAAAGGTACGCGTAATTTTTATTGATCGGTTTAATTGGGTTATTTGTAATAATATTCAACTAGCGGTATGGAGTGCTAACATATGGGGTAGCAAACGATTCATTTTAAGTAAAAAAATAGATGTTATTTTATTTGTATTTATACATAGATACAGTTAGGCACTTCGGAATGAGGTCTCTACCTATTACTTTATGAAATAGCATTAATTTCATTCAAGTTGTTTGATTTTTTTTATTAGATAGCGGGTCAAACGAGCCTACGGAAAGCACAAAAAGGACAGTCAACGCAGCTCATTTTTAAGTGAGTGCGGTGATGGTGTTTGTGGGAGAAGTATGCGAGTATACGCTGTCTTTAAACAGTTGGAGGATGCTCTCCCAGGAAAGAACCCCAGTAAATTCTACAGTGCGGTAGCTTGCAAAGGAAAGTGTCTTGCTAAGCGGACTATAGAAGACTTCCACCGCTTTCCTTAATTTATTTTCATTTTCTTTTAATTTTCTTTTCATCCATCAAGGTGATGGTAATGAAATTAAGACTTATAATCAGCGATAAAAATATTTTGATTATTTAAAATATTTTTGTCGTAATATTGTTTGTATATGTGTGTATGCGTTTATCATCTGTGTTTTATAACACAATTTATGAATTAGACATCTTGACTAACATTCATATCTCTTGTCTTTATATTTTAATGTTTTACGATTTATAAATCATTGTTTTATTATCAATAATGCAAACTAAGAGGTAATTACAAGAATAGGCGCCAGTCGAGACTGGTCATCGTTCAAATGGCTCAAGTTTTTATAATTGATTGCAATAAATGGAGTTCTTTTATAACGATTGAAATACATGGAGCGATTTGATAATTATGTATTTATTTCGTGCTTGTATATTAAATTTAATTATGTATAAGAAAATTTCAATTATGCTACATAATATAGCCAAATATGGAATGCATAGTGTATACAAAAAGGTTCAATACTTTACGAAAGTTGGAAAGATATATATTATATTAAAGAAAATAAAATTTAATGCATATAAATAAATAATTATATTTCTTTTAGATTGTTAATTATCTGTCATGACGCATGTGTCAAAACTGACGATTTATTTCATTGATATATTGAGAGGTTTCTTAATGTGTTATATATAATTTTTGATAGCGCTAGGGATTACGAAAAAAAAACCAAAAGCTACTTTTTTTTATTAATTATTATGTTGTCTATTTGCTATTTAAATAGTGATACGCGTTCCGCATATATTTTTTTAAATACCGCTACACAGGTGATAAATGACTTTTGAAGTCTTATTACTGCCATTTTAGGTGAGCAATAAAGGCAGATAAGGCAGCCGGAAGTCACCAACAAATCGGTCCCGTGCGGGTAGGGTTGTCAGAAATAATTTTTTGGCACGTGGTCGATTTGAAAGATGGTTTCCGTATATTATAAAGATGTAATATGAGGTTAGTTTATTTATTGTAAATATGTAATTGATGTAATAATTCGACGAGACTTCCTCAAAACAAACTAATGTTGTGCGCGCTCTGATGCTGGCAAATGCAGTTAAAAGCAAATTAATTATTATTATACATATATTTTTACTTGTCATATTTTAAACACATAATAGAGTTCTGTACATATTTAATAAAATAGCTCATACATTGTACAATTTTTGGATATAATATACCTAAAAAATGATATATGTCCGTTGATAGAATTAAAATTGCCCATTTCCAGTGAATTGCGGAAAGTATATTATGTTGTCTTTCGGAGAATCTTGTAAGTAGGGTTGACAACCTTAGTTCCGAGGTTCTTATGAATTATCCAAGCGCTCGCGTGTTGGCGACTTGGCGGCGCCTGCGCAGGACATACGAGCACAGCTGTAAACACTGGAAGATAATAAGCAAACACTGTCATTCTACTTGGCAATTTTCATAATCGCAGCATCGCTTAGGTGCTCAGATGAGTTGCTGATAAAAAAATTATGCATTTTTACCATTCACGGGGTTTTTTGGAAGCATTAACATAAGCTCCAAAGGACATTTAGTTACTATATTGTATCGTACATAAAGAATTCCAGTTATTGAGGAAATATAACTATGAAGTTTATAACAGCTTTACCATAACCGTAAGAATTTTATTTCTCGATTTTTAACTTAAAAATCATTAAACTGTTATTAAAGTCATTTAAATTTTAGGATTAATCTAAAATTGGTTTTTATAGAACAGAGAGCAAGCAGGAGGCTCACCTCATTATACGAAATACCGCCGCCCATGGACATCAATGGCAGAGGGCTCGCGAGTGCGATTCTGGCTTTTGATATACTACAATTTATAATGTCCATGATTTACGCTGGTACACTCAGAGCTCTTTAAACGGATAAAGCAATTTCTATATTTGCAAGTGTATTGGCATTAAGTAATTAAAAGAGTTATGTTTCGCGTTTATAAGGTTCGCAAGTGCATTGCCAGACTTGGTACGATCTTTTCTTAAAAGACCCTAAAAAATTTATTAAAACGCCTAGTTGTAAAATAAATGTATTATTGTTACATCATGAACGCAATGTGCTCTAGAAAATATAAAATGTTATTCGTCCATAGCGAATGCTTTCTCCATATAAGAGCATCCCGACATAACTAATGATTCGTATCGTGTTTATATTCTATCGTGTTTGTTTTTCTCTATTACTAGGTATTTACACCCTTTATGAGCCTACGTTTCCGCTGGACTATCTTTGGCATCTCGTTCTCCTTATTGCGTAGTATTGTGAAGGTAGTTTCAAAAATAAATACTGATAATACTAGTGATGCAACGAAGATTCAATGTATAGTTTATATTTATCGAATATACGTATTCGCACATTATCTTAAACGAAAATGACAACGCAACCCAAATTACGGTTGTGTACCAAGTTTTATTTTTTGAATGAAATATCGCTGTCATTTTTAGACAGCGATATTTCATTCAAAAAATAAAACAAATGTAGTCAGTTCCTGAGCATTACCCATTAGCATTTACAGCGGTGCTAAAGTAAATAAGCCCGAATGTGCTGTTTTGTGACACTGGGTTCATATACATGCCCTAATGTAGACTAATGAATTAAATAATATTTAAATATTTTTAACTAATATAGTTATAAGTTTTACTATACTAACAATATATGGACTTATTAATTGGTCTTTAATGATTTTTATTTTTATTTTAAAGTCATCAAAATAATGTAGAAGCATCAAAAGTTCCGAGTTCCCAAAAGCAGTAGGTTCCCTTCCCATAAAGCTAGATCCTTTGGCGTTGCGTAGAGACGTAGGTTACTCTGCATCTTTTACAGCTTTTATGGGTGGCGTTATCAATTAACATCAGGTCCTGCCATTTTGCCCCCTTTTTCTATAAATTTTTTTATTGGAATCCACAACATACAGTCTTTTATTTAAGTGTGACGTGAAGTATTTGGAGTAAACGCGTGTGATCAATACATTATTACAAACAGTATTCAGAGTACGTGAATGACACTGGTCGCATAAATTCACTTGGAAGTCAATTAATGCTAGTTAAGGCAATGGTGCATTTAAATGGGCATTGCGATTTATTGCGTTCCATATCAATAGAAAAAGTATCTAGGAAACGACATTACTTGTGAGCTTCTAGGGACACTAGTCTATGAGAACGCTTTTTTTGTTTGTATGATTTTTAATTATTATTGGGGACAAACGTGCAAGAGGATCATCTAATATTAAGTGATACCTCCCTGCCGCCCATTGACACTAAATGCCAATGCGAGTTTTCCAAAAAAAAGCTGCATTCTTAGAAGTACCCTAATAATTGTTTTGGAAATATTTGACTGGGCAGCTGGTTCCATATAGTGGTTGTGCGTGAAATACTCTGTCTTTAAAAATACTCAGTTGTGGAACGATGGACGTCAAGTTGATACAGGTTGAACTAAAAAATACAAAAAAAAAATTGAAACTTAAACCTCATTAAGAGTTTTAAATTTCTATTTATTTATACACAAAGTTATGGTAAGAAGATAGATTGTTTTAAAATATTCTCATCCATATCAGTAATTAAGTTGTATGAGCGAGGTTTTCACTGGACCATTAGTAGCGAGTCGTAGAAACGTATAGAAGACTCCTAGTTCTAGCAACTCTAGGATTACAAAGAAGGAAAATATGTCATGGGTATCCCTCTGCTTAACTATACTTGAGTAGTTCCAATCCCTTCATATTATGCAAGAAAACAATTCATGCTTCACTGAACATTACTTGGTGTGTGCGCGTCGAATGATCATAAAATCATAAACGCAATAGTTATGGCATCTACAACCTTAATTGAACGAAATAAAGTTCAATATCCTTCAGATGATCTTTGATTGCGGTCAGGTGTATGTAGATGAGATCGGGTTTCCGTAAACGGTATTGTATGAGGACTGGGTAATTGTATCTGTGACAACATTGTTGATGGACGTGACCCAGGGTCGATTGCCTGATTTTTTTGATATGTGATATCATGATAATTGTTCTGATTGTTTTCAGTGTTCGTCTGCAACACTTAATGTTATGAAATTGTCGTACAATAAGATTAAACTGATAGACATTGAAGACAAAACAATCTTCTGTCCTCTGTTGTAAGATCGCATATCGGTACATAGCTTAGAATAGCTAACGCCCGCGCTAACCACGACATTACTGCTTTCATCATCATCATCATCATAAATGGCTATACAGCACCTCGTGGGCTGGTAGGCTCCTCAAGTGTAATTTGCCATCGCAATCGATTTTGAGCCAGTTGCATTACATGAATTGGACGATGTTGACGTCGTCAAGGATGTTATAAAGGATGTCGCCATCACAAAAAGGCTCAAAGATTTTTCCGAGGAATCTCATGCTTGAAAATAAAGAAAGCTCGTCCTTCTTGCTAAGGGCTCAGGTTTCAGAACCATTAGCGAGCACCTGGTCGCAGCAGAGTACAGAAAAAGCGGTAATATTTATATTTATTTATCCTTTATTGCCTTATACAAAAACACACATAACAAAAATAAAAAAAAACAGTTACAAAAGATATAACGCAAAAGGCGGCCTTTTCGCTTACAAGCGATTTCTTCCAGGCAACCCTAATGAGAAACAACGATAAACAAACACCAACAGAGGGTAGAGTACAAAAAATGAAAAACAATTAACAAAAGAAACAAAAAAACTTAAAACAAACGTTACTATAACGAATATTTACTATTTACAAAGCAAAAACCAGCGAGTGTTTTCTTGATGTGTCTAATAATCTCTTGGCTAGGATTACTCTCACTAGTCACCATTGAGCCAAAGTAAAGATATTCCTTATATTGTACTGCATTCCAGCAAGTTAACAATATCTGTAATTATACATCCAGTACTCGCTAAAAATGTGGCAAAAATCTTGTTGGGTTGTATAACCCGCGTTGTACGTAGAGTTTGTTTATACAGTTTTCTATTTGATGTCTCTTCAATGAACATATCGCGAGTCGAAGGTGATTAAGAGTACAATCGTACGATTTAGGTTAGGTTATCTCAGTATCATGCCTGTAAATTATTTGTATGTGTTTTCATTGATTATTCCGATCACTATGTCGCTTCGTGCCCTTATCTAGCGAGAAAGTCGTTATGATCTATAATTGTCGATTAATTAGTATTTCTATGTTATTAACAGTTCTTAATTAAGACGTGTACGTTTTGTTATGTATATTTCTTAACTCAAGTAGAGTTGTTTTTGTTTGCATATAACGAATATACTCTAAATATAAAGATTAAAAAAATACATGAGGAGATATTGTTTTTCTCGGGATTGAACATAATTTAAATTTTCTTTAATCTAGGTTGTTTATTTACTAAGCAAATAGAAAACGGTTTGTTTATCTTACGTATCTTGATAAATACAATAATTTATGTATTCTATTTTTGTAGTAACGTATTATATATCGTGTATTTCTTATGTATTGTAATTATGTATTATTATTTAATTATATTGTACGCGTAACCACCGCTGTAAGAAATCTGACATGTATTTGATATATTTTATTGGACATGTATTTTCCATACTTTGACAAATTGATCATTAGAATCCCTTATGATGAGAGATTGAGCGGAAAATATAAGTTCTGTCTAGTATTTTCTTGGTAGGATTATTGCTAAAAGGAATTCAAATCGTATATTTATCAAATACTTGTAGTAGAACACTTTAATTAACGTCGATTATTAACCAAGTACTTCTATTTTCGGTGTCTTCGATATTCTTTTTGGAACTAACAGCGAATATACTATTGCAGTAAATATCATACAGTTAAAATTAAATTAAAGTTATTACATCTTTTGCAGTGAACCAGCCAGAATCAAACTATAAACATCATTAATTTTATGTTGTATAGATAAAATAATGTATACTTAAAACTATGTAACATACATATTAGATTAAAATTAAGCGGTAATTACAAAATTACTGTAACCTTTAATAGATTTTAATTAATTTTCCAAACATTAATTTTACCAATTAAGATGTTATCTCGAGATCATTAAAATAATCCAATGGTCTTATAATAAAACGTCTTTTACTTTCCGCCCACAAAAAATTTTAGTAACGGAAACAGCAAAACGAAAGAAAAGAGTAATGAAAGACAGTTTTTAATCAATTTTTTCGTGTGAGTGGTGCGAGTTTCATCTCAAAAGTCGGAGGCTCGAATCGATGCTGCACAATCAAGTGACAGATTCAGAAATATAAGGCCCAGGATATAATTCCGTTACCCCATAATGGGGTATAGGGCGGGCATATTTCGGCGTCTCCTTGCAGACTATAAAATTTAAGGTTTCACGCAATTTTTGACTTATGAACTTTCACGCTTAAAATGGTACAAGGAAACAAAATTTATTATTAACAAGATACCCAAGATAGAGAAAAGCAGTTATCTTGATCGCCGTTGGCTCTTAACGGTCATGTCAAAGGGCAAGCGCGTGTGCCGATTTCGTTTATAATCGATTTCACAATGCGTTAATGAGATTATTATTGTCAGTGCCATTTGGAACATTAGATTATATCGTGGACCTATAACAGCTCATTATAAATTTAGATGTGTTTAATAGCTTTCGAATATTTTAAATGATTGTTTATACGACAGTGACTTACAAAATAAAGTGGTACTAAATTTATACAAATTAAGAGAGGCGAGACTAGTCATCTATTTATTAAACACTGCGTTTCTTAGTCTGTTCTTTTAACACCTGAAGTACCTGATCTATAAGCTGGACGCGGGACTGTAGTGTCTATACCGCAGTTTTCCAGTTCTGGTCAACTTACGGTACTCTTCCAAAAGTATTATCCTCCTCCCGGATGTCAAATTTGATATGGGGAGTAAGATGTAGGACTACCCTCAAGCCCAGGGTAGATGCGAAGCCCTATTAACTAAAACAACATAGCGCCGAAAAATGGGGCCTCTCGGATCGTTCAACCCAAGCAATCGTATTTCTGCTTAAATGAACTTTGTATATAAGCTAAAGCTCGTTATAGACTTTATGTTCCGTTTGATGAACACGAAATGATGTTACCAGGAAACTGTCGCCTGGTTACAATGAAACATCAAAAGCGAGTATCAAAGAAGCCCGCATGTAAACATCTCTCATGGGCTGGCATGGTTGTTGTCAAAGGGAAAGGCGAAGGATAAAAGGATTTGAACGTGTTGTGTTAGATGTGATTCCTATAACTGATGCATTTCTTGACCTTAGTGTTAAAAATGCCAAAACGTCATGGCGCAATACTTCTTTGTTATTAAAAAAATAGCTTTCCATATAACAATGTTTTAACGTTTTCGCTCGTATTATAAGTATATAAGTCGGCGCTTAGTATTAAAATCTAGTCGCTAACGCTTTCCTTTTGGGTAAGTTGATTTATTAATTTATTTAATGTAATTAATACTATATGTATTTAATCAATCTGTATTATCTTTCTGTACCAAAATATAAAAATAAAATGTCTTATTGAATCAGAGACTTAAATCGCTTATTCAATGTTAATAGCCTGCCTTTCAGTATTAAACAAAGTTCTAATAAAGGTACAGATTTTCTTTTAGCGTAAAGTTATTGAGTAGAGCCATTTATATCATGTCTGCAATCTTTTTATTGATCTGTCGTCGATCAGCTATGATCAATGACCGGCACACGTTGTATTGAGCTAGGATTGATTTATAGTCTGTCCACAGTTTGATGTCTGTCAATAACTTTACAGTACTGTTTTTTAACGAATTTAATTATTAGAACGATCCTGGGATTTTTGAGCTATACTCATTGCTTCATGTGATTTAAATGGCAGCTTTTTTTAACATAAAATATTCATACACTTATCATGAAATTAAAAAATAATTCGAATATTGTTGCATTTATTAAGTTAGCTTATTATTTATTATTATTATTTATTATAAATGTAATAATGATATATAAGGAAAAAAATAGAAATATATATTTCATGTTCATAGTATTGTCTTTTATTAACATAACTTTTACACATTTAAAGAAAAACACTTTTTTACGGATTATAGTTATGTATCATTTCATGTTCAATTATTCAAGTAAAAATTTCACTTGTTTTTTAATTAAGATACTATAAAGCTAAGAAAAAACAAGGAACCTATTTCTGTCATGAGTAAAGTTTTTATAATTATTATTTTTGGTACATTTGAATGACATCGGATGAATGATATCACGTCAAAGAAATTAATATATGTAATTTATTTTTAATTGTGTCGTATTTTAACAACTGTATGTAGCACTTCACACTCTGGTCTTTGTATCAAACGAAACAGCTTTGTTTGAAGGTATTGTTAGAAGATGTTTAGAATTTGTTCATTAATCACTCGGAACAATCGGCTCGTTCTTCGAAATTGTAGTTTGTTTGAGATATTGATGACGAGGCTTTGCAAATTGCAACGATTTGCGTGATATTTAATAGTTGGGTTCATAATTAGTACCGAGTTAGTAAATAGGTAATATCATAGCGACCTCGTTACATTGTCCTACTGTAAACAATTACGAATGATTTCAATATAGGATTGAACGCTTTTGATACTAAATAATTTAATTTAATAAATACTAATTTACTTTTGAACCAATTCGACTTAGGGACCTTCAAGAAAAGAGTGTACCAATTTTTAAAAGCCGGCAACGCACTCGCGAGCCCTCTGGCATTGAGAGTGTCCATGGGCGGCGGTATCACTTAACATCAGGTGAGCCTCTTGCCCGTTTGCCCCCTGTTCCATAAAAAAAAATATTAATAAAGTATTTTTTCACATTATAATATAATATCTACGTAAATAAGGTTCACGGTGACAACGTGATCCTTATTTACGTAGATATTAGCAGGTATCAGTTTGTCTCGTGTGTTGTGGGCGGTGGTATCACTTAAGGCCCTATCCCAGCACGAAATGCTGTGTCAATGGCCTTAAGGCCTTAAGCTAGCAAAATTTATGATTTCACCAGCGCGTCTCCCTACACTCGCTCGAGTGATGAACCCAATGGCCGCGGCGCCACCGTCGCGCATCTATAATATATATTCGAGACCATTTTGCGCAGTGTTTTGTATATCCAATGCAATTAGATAAAATACATATGTGGTTTACTTAACGACTGCCATATTAAGCACGTGGAAAGAGCCCCATAGTAAAGGGTATGCAAATCTACTCACCTGGGTCTGAGTTTATTGATTTGTCAAAGCGATAGTACTTAATAACTAAAACTATGTCAATTATGATTTTTTCATTTGCGATGTTGAACCTTGGGGTTGTGACATCAAGGCTTGTTTTGGCAGCTACGGTTCAAATCCCTTTTGATATATTTATCCCGACTTTTTTAATAGAACAGGTACCATTGTGTCTGCCCATGCGTACATGCTGTACGTCGAATTGGTGGTACTTAAGCAAAGTGTTATTGTCCATAAAACATACGGATAAACACGAATTTATGTTTGTCATGTTAAACTGTTGAGTCAGCGCCAAAAATGTGTTACCAAAAATGGAAATTTGTATTTCAGACCATAAAAGTGGATGTTTGAAGGGCAAAAGCTTGCCAACGGGGCCATTAATCTGAATATGATATAAAATGAATTGGCCAACACGCGTTCTTTGGTTTTATTACTAATTGCATCGAGGTTATACGAATTAACAGGATGTTGTGAAGTTTGACTCTCAATTTTGTTTTGTAACAAATTTCAGTTACCCAATATCCTCAAAATATTTTGAGTTAATAAATTATTAATAGTGAAACGCATGAAGGAGAGTAATTGTATAATGAAGGCACAGTGCGTCAACGCGGCGAGATAGTTTAGTACCATTTTCGTGAAATAATAAATTGAAAACCATTTTCATCGGGAACAATGTAAGCTATTTGAATAGGCAACTAGCTACTTTAATAAAAATGTGTTCATATCAAGAAAACATCGTGAGTAAAACGGCTTGCCTTAGTCCCAAAAAGTTGACGTGTGTAAGGCACAGGAGGATGATCACCTACTTGTGAATTGACAAACGATGATAAACATACAGATATCTGAGGTTCGCACCTAAAAGGGTTTTAGCGCCATTGATATATTAAATTTTTTTGTTACTATGGAAAACATCTTTCATATAGAGAATTTTTTAATTTGAATATGTCTACGGCATCGACATACAAAGCTAACACTAACTAGACCGATATTCAAAAGCTTTCCTGTTCTATAACTGAAAACATCAAGTTGGAAGAAGATATACCTGTGAGAAGCTAATAATATATTAAAAGCCTTCACGTAGAATAAGATATTGTTGAAACTTGGCCGTCCAATGAAGTATAGGGTTACGTGGGCTCAGCGGAAAGGTGTACAATGACAAAGAAAGCCGCGCTTGATGAACACATGGTGTCATTTCTGATTATGTTGAATTGTTTATTTATAAATTGGTGCCGGTGATTTGTGTTAGATGAAAGGCGGTGTTCTTCGTACCCAAGGATAGCAATTCTGCGAAGATGATTTAGAAACAAAAGTTGTTGAGTATGATACCTACTAAAAGATCTCCTTTTAGCTCTATTAAATTACAAAACGCAAATTTGGCCCCACATGTACTGCTCGAGAGGCACCTCTCGGTGGGAGCCATCCAGTACCAGCTCCTTCCACTTGACCGTTTTCAGCAAAGAGCGGTTAGACAACGATCACCACTTTTTCTTGGTGTTGCGTAGAGATGTGAAGTCACCCTGCATCTTTTACCCCAATTACCAATTGAGCCAATTTGATTTCGGGTCTATGACCTCGCGAGGCTTCTGGCAGAGTATCCATGGGCGGCAGTATGACTTAACATCAGGTGATACCCCCTGTTCTATAAAAAAATCAGTAATCAGGATACTGTATCTATGCCGTACATCCATATGTTCGGTTCGATTTCCGTTGAATTAATGCTTGAACGGCAGAGGCTGCTTATCTATGATAATGCTTTTTAAAGATGACGTAACTGTTTGTACCTGGGCCACGTCTTGCGTCGTGACCGCTATCAACCCCTTTAATTATAATGGATAAAATCCAGGGTAAACGGCGTGTTGGTAGACGGGAAAAAATCTTGGCTTCATAACGTAAGGTACATCTGAGATAAGACATGCTTGCTGAAGGCTAACCTCCAGTACTGGAGAGGAACCAAAAGAATGTATCTGTGTGCGTGCTCTGTATAAATCCATTTGATTATACTATAAACATGTGTATGTCTATACTATGATACAAAACAATTCGTTAAATACAGTCTCTGAATTTAAAATATACATTTTATTTCTTACGTTGTTGAGACGAGTATGATTTATGTGTTATGTGTCCTTACAAGTCTTCTGTTTATAACTGGTTTCAAACAACGATATTGCACGTGCACAGATAGATATCACATACTAACTTACAGCTAGTGGGGTTAGCATTAAAATATTTTCATCTGTGTTGAAGTTTTAGGTGCAATAAAGTTACAAGTTGTACTTATATATTTATTTGTTTTATTATATTATTGTGCACCTCGCTTTCTTTCGCTCGCTTTCGCTGCGGGGAAGTTTAGTATCGTTAGGAAATCGGCCCCTCTGAATAGCAGAGGGATTTGAGTGTAGATCCGGCCCTACAGTCCCCGCGTCAAGTTCGATATTCTTGATGCGGACCTGCATTAGTGCATTTCCACCTCATTAAAAAAAAATCTACTTGCATATTAGATTTACAAATGATCATGAAACAGATAGATAAATCTGAGGCCTAGACCTAAAAAAGGGTTGTTAAGATTTATATTTTTTTTTACCTAGAGATGTGTTTATTTTAGTCTAAGTTATGTCATAATGACTACTTAAAATCTTAATAAGAATTTTAATAAGAAACTTTATCACACTGTAAACAGCGATTTGTTTAAAATGATAATAAATAAACACCTCTAATATGTAAATAATTCAAAACGTTTCTAAGCTTATGATAATTGTTGACAAAATTATAAACTGTCACCCAACCCACGCATTTCTGATGCTCGTATCACGAATCAAACTTGAAACTAGTTTGTAATCTGATACTTATGTAATCATAATTTTAATGTTTTGTCTTATTTGAATCATATCAGTTCAAAATTTAAGATAAATTATACAGCAATGGCACATTTGCTGGTTTCAAATCCAAATCAATATATAAAATGTTTACTATTATTTATTTACTTACATACATTAACTTAAAGATTACGCCAAAACGATAATGTAGAGAATAAATAATATTAAACACATAATATTCACTATATTGATACTCTAAATTCAGTCTGCTGACATATCAATATGTCGATTAGTGTCGGAGATTCAGTATGTAGACTTATAGTCAGTAAAAAATTATGATTCTAAATTTAAATTTGTTAGTTCTCAAAGCAAGTAAAACGAGAAGAAATCTTGTCTTTTAAATTGCCAAGGTCTTTTTAAAATATATCCGATTACATTCACCGTTTCAACATGTTTATTGCTAAATATAACAAAAATAAAAAAATGGCCTCATTTTTCTATTTTCCTATCAACGAATTTCCCTCACCACATAAGATTATATATTTTTCAAGCCTTTGACGTATAAATAAGCTTTTTTTACTTTGAAGTTAAATGAAATTAGATTGGGCGTTACTTGAGTTACGTTTGAATACGGACCGAAATATCTAGTCGCCAGTTAATAATCTGAATTGTAGATGAGAGCGGTGGAATTATACGAATTCTTGACTTTGTCTAATGGTTCTATGCACTTTGATCTCGCTTTATGGGACTGTTGGAATGTAGATTTTATGCCGTTTTAAGAATTGTACTAATAGAAGTCTCGTCACCCCTGTCTCTGTTATTATGCCTGGAGTCGAATTCAGGAATTTCGGGTTATAGGCACTTTTAGTGCCCAACGCTTTTTCTCTTCAGTTAAAAACAAAAATGTTTTTTCGATTAAAAATTTATACTAAAAACACAAATTATATGTATACAAAGAGCGCCGTTATGGCTAACGAGCGATTTCTTTCAGGCAACCCTAAAAAGGAATAAACTATTTTAGGTATACTGGGTACAGTGAAAGATATGTGCATTACCAAAACCCAAACAACATTTTCGTACCCTGGGATAGGTTTAGGATGCTAAAACTAAAATATATTTTTACTTATGTATAATAATAAAGTTTTATTATTTTTATAAGATTTATTTGTTATTAAGAATAATTCTTTTCTGCTGATAATTATTTATATATAAGTGATAAGTTTTTGGAAAAATATTGTAATTGTTTTCTGTTTCATATATATATATTGATTATGTATGTAATCTGTTTTGTCTTATATTATGTATTATCTTATATATATTATAAGTATAAGCTGTAAGATTACTTATAAATTAATAAATAAAATATGTTAATTTTATATATTTTGTTCTAGGTATGTACAACAATTTATATTGCCATGGATATTTGATGAGTAAGTTGAGGTAAGTGTAAGACGGCATTTTTACCAGAGGGCGTCTCTTTCGTATTAATTTAAACAAAAATATTTTTTTTGTACATTGTACATAGTTGAAAACATGACAATCTGATAATGTGCTTGTAAAATTAATTCATTAAAGTAAGCACTTAACATTGAACTTGGTTATATATAGCCTCATGTAAGACTTTAAATAATTGAAGAGGCAAATTATAAATAAAATAAAAATCACGTTAAAAAATTATTTATCTATTACACAAATACATTTACATTATCCTTACAGACTATGCCAATGCTATAATGTCGAGAAACATATATATTATTAAACACATAATATACACCATATCGCTACTGTGAATTCTGCGAACATACAAATTTGTGGATAGTGTCGGAGACAGCATTCAGTAGGCGCAACGTAAAAATATGTAAACCAAGACTAAAAATAACTAATAAACAAAAATTGTTTCGTAAATATATTTGTCTAGGTTATTTAGATTACTGTAGATACAATTTAATATAAGGAATTCCTATCTGAATATAAAACAGCCGTTGGGTATATTCGAGTTATCCAATTATTATTATCGAGGTTTGCAAATGAAAACTTGTCGTTCCTTGATTGCTTACACGGAATTTATTAGGTTAATTTATGGATAGAAAATCGTATCATGAACATAATTCAATTCAATTCTAATATCATTTATTTATATAGGTAACATAATGTTTACTTATGAACGTCAAAAAAAGAAATATACATTAAATGCTTTTAATGTATTTTATTTTATTGTAAATTTTACATTTACTGCCAGTTCTCAAATCAAGATCGTAGAACGGAAGAGAACTGGCAATAAACTCTCCGCCACTCTTTTTAATCGCCAATTTTTTTACACAACGTTTGTAAGGAGCTGCAACCATTACACCATGTTACATATGACATCTTGAGTAATAAAAACTATTTATGCTAAATTACGATAATTTATTAATTTGTTGTTTTGAAAATCATCTTTTATAGGTCAAATGACTGGGTTTAAATCATTTTTTGTGTGTGGGTTGCTATATAATGTTTTGAGAATGAATCGGGTAAAATTATGACAGGATCTTATTTAAAAATCTCTTAAGCATATCTTATGACGCTTAAGACTGACTTGATGATTGTTCGATATGGATGAATTATTAATTATTATAAAATATCATTTGGCATTTGTGTTTTAAAATTGAGAGCGTAACTAATAAGCGAAATTGTCGAAAATGTAATCAAATTCAAAATGCGTCTTGCCATTACTAAGCAAGTATACCAAGTGAAACAAAAAAGTGAGTCAAATGTGAGGATCGGCCGAGTTAAAATTTACTAAATAAAAAATATGTATCTGGAAAATAGATCATAGACCACATTGTACACATAGGCCGAGAAAATTTATATATTGGTATATATTTAATATATGTAATTTGCGATGATTAATTGCTAACGGGGCTTTTTAATAAACAATTTGGCTGAGTTGGAGTATCATCAATCACCTAAGTTATTATTACTCAGAACTGAGGAATCTTGACGTGGCTACCGTATTCTACCGGTTTAAAGTACATTTACACATATGATTTTTTATAATTAATAAAGGTTTGAATAAAATATTGTAGCAAAAGTCTTTCACATCGCTTTCTAAATTTCATAGTTTCGTCAAGTTACTAAACTAAAGCAAAGAACTTCACAAATCGTAAAAACTGAGTAGGTATTTAATTTAATTATTTTATTTAAGCTGCCCACTATTACATGTTTCCGAACCAATTCGACTTAGGGTCCTTCAAGAAAAAGCGTACCAATTCTTAAAAGGCGTGCAACGCACTCGCAAGCCCTCTGGCATTGAGAATGTCCATGGGTGGCTGTATCACTTAACATCAGATGAGCCTCCCGTTTGCCCCCGGTTCTATAAAAAGACTAATCGTTAAAATAGCAAGTGTATAAGTTAATTTAATTTAATTCATACAATTAATTTAATTTGTTTTTTTGACGTTTACCTATATGAATAAAGATATTTTTGAGTTTGAGTTTATTTTTGAATGTTTTTATCAGCGTGAGACGGAATTGGTTCTAAAGTGTCAACTATAACTCATTACTTTTCAAAATGGTTTTAATTAAGAATATTCTATACGTTTGTCAGGTTAGCGTACTAACCATTTACCAATTGCTCCAATTTAATTTCAATTGACTGTCTCCCCAACGATGACGGACGGTTCCCTGGTCATCCAATTGTCTCCGATTCAATTGGTAATGCGGGATGGACCGAGATTGATGTAGTTGCACCAATTGGCGTGATTACCCTTATAGGTGGCGGATGGCGGTAATTTAATGCTGGGTGCGACCGGATTCTTATTGGTTGCATTGGAACGACATGTGCTGTTTCATTCTTAGTTACGTGTAGTTGTCTGAGAATTGGTAAATTTGTCCTTCTCACTGTCCAAACTAGACTTCTGTCACCAACACCACATTTCAAGGGCATCTTAGACAAATGTATGAGTTTTATATCTAATAGACTCGATAGTAAATAAAACCTAACTACATTTTTCCTTTTTTTTTTTGTAAATTCGATATTGTAATAAAACTGACTATAAGAATTTAAAAAAATATATAAATAGTATATATGTCAAGATCGATATATATATCAGTATTCACAACTAAATAATAAATAGCGTATTTTAAGCGTATGCTTCTTAAACAATTTATTTTTAATTGTAATAAATGTATACGCCGAACTACTGTACTCCTATTTGATGAATTCCAAGTGGAAGGCTTTAGGAACCTTCTATTTGGTTACAAAATTAGTTTAAAAAGAAGTTTCTTTTTCATTAATATTATACTATTCCATATCCATTTTGGTTTCTATAAACAACTCTGTAATAGAATAAGAGTCAAATATTATTTTCACGGGTCCTATAACTGCTGGGAAAACCTATTTTGTAAATAAAACTGCTACGTGAAGGGAAGAAAGTAATGAGACTTGATAATGAACACTGAGCAAATGTAACTTATCATTTGCAACTTTCTTTCCCGTGTATTATTACGAGTCTGCACGCGCAATGTTAATAAAGTTTAATGGTGATTAATAACACCTCAACGCGTTATAATTTTGGGACCTTAAAGATGATTTAAGCGAATTCGTTGGATACCTAATTTCGTTTAACCTGGGGCGGTTGGAGTCTTAATATCAGTACATGCATCTCATGTGTTGGCTATTACGTTTTAAGAAATAAAAGGTACATATTGTAACTGTATAATAGTTCTAAATTCAAATTTAACTTGATAGTATAAATGCTTTTTTTGATATTCCAAATTATAATGTTTATTTTATTTTGCTCTCAAACGTCGCACATTACAAGGACGATAATCAGATACAGATAAATGTATGTTATAGAAAGGATATACATACATGTGTGAACTTTCATGAGAACTTACGAAGTAGCTTCAAAGCATGCAACTTCCTCACAATCGAGTAGCCCACTCTCTATGTATTGAAAAAGTGGTATGGTTCCGCCAATTACAACAGAATATACATTATATTGTTGCAAAAAAGAAAATAATAATATGGTTAATTTAGCAACAGAATCTTACCAAGATCAAACTCAAATTTAAAATAAAAAATCATGTTATACAGTACATACAATTAAAATAAAAAAAATAAAAAGGGCCATTCGAGCGATCTCCTCCGCGCAAGGACTGCGAGAAAAAAACTCGATAAGGTGAACATTTGTCTATTTCTAAGACTCCTTCAAGTCCTTAGCAACATTGGCAAATGCATATCGATTTAAATTGGAGCAAAATTCCAGTGCTGCAAAACTAATTCACCAATGACAGCTACATTCAGGTGGTCGATGATAAATCAATGCGCTAATTTGAATTTCTAATATTGTGATTATGTTATTCAAGTAGCCACGTCCGGATACCTTCTAAATTAATAGACCAAGGACGTGTTACTGAAATTATTAAAAACGTTTATATTTCCAATTTTTTTTTATAGGACAAACGGGCAGGAGGCTCATCTGATGTTAAGTGATACCTTCGCCTATGGACACTCTCAATGCCAGAGGGCTCGCGAGTGCGATGCCGACCTTTTAAGAATTGGTACGCTCTTTTCTTGAAGTCGAATTGGTCGACTTAGGGTCCTTCAATTAATCAATTAATCCTTTAATTAATTGGTCGATTTAATTATTAATAGGGTATCTCGTAGGAGAGACCCATGATGATACAGGACCTCGCGAGCCTTGAGCCTTGAGGTCCATGGGCGGCGGACACATGATCAGATTAGCCTCCTGCTTGTACTCTGTTCTGTAATAGAAGAGCAATTTACTGATTTAGCGTTCGTAAAAGTATAGAAACTGAATTTGATTAAATAAAAATTATCTATGTATGGATTGACTTATATGTATAAGAATTATTAACCAAGTTTCATAATTTATGATAAAATTGTTAGGCGAAAAGCATTTGACATAAACGTTTGACATAATATATGCTTGATGTAATACATTATACGTTAAAAGGATTGAGAGGGCACAGATCGGTCATATTTTTTACTTTCCTATCGTATTTTCTAAGGTATACACTTTTTATAAAATAATAAAAAGTGTTAATTCATTTTAAGTACATTTGCATTCCTAGGTGTAAGATTTGGAAACCCTTTTAAGTAGAAAAATACTTGTGTCAGGGTTGCGAGCTCTTCCAACTGTTATCAACAAGCCTGAGTGCATGAGTGTGTGACTGCAAATGTGTCAGTGAGTGAATTAATAAAGTGTGTAATTAAATATTAGGTCTCAGAAGCAGCTCTAACACTGCATAGGGCGTTGGGGTGTGTCAAGGTAAATCAAATTATTTTTTACCTTAGTAATGCTTAATTCATTATCAACTTGTTTCTGCTTTGTTGAAAAAGCAAGGGCTTAAAATAATGGTGCGAAACAACATAAGTAGCTCAGCGGGCCACACAATAAATCCGCTATTGTCCTGTCTCCCACCAGTGTTGCCATAATCGGGGATAACTCCCGCCGCGTTCTCCATATACGATTTAACTCATTTATCTTACGAACTTTTTTCGTGTGTGTTATTTATTTATGTTTTAGAGCTCGTAAAACAATTAGTAAGTGTCTGTATCATCACGATGGTTCTTAATTATTCAGAGCTTAGTCCAAGATAACTCTTCTGAATATTTGTGATAGGTGATGTGCAGTTTTACGATTATTAAGTGTGGCAGAGTCTCTTTTCACTTCTTCTGGCCTGGGAATCTTCCTTTTTGAAACATTCACGTTTATATTATAGATTATGATTGATTAGTTAATAATTTGTTTTATAAATACATACATATTTAATTCGTTTTTGTAAGATAAATGATTACAAATGATGATGGCCGCGGTTTTATTTGAAGGCAGTTTATAAACTGTTTGAAAGAATTGTTTCAAAATACACTGCATTCACATACTGTTTCGCTGATCACTAATCTATACATTAACATGAGTAATGTCATAGACAAATGGTTCTTTACAACCGCCCATATTTAATATACGCATGCATATGTTGGAAATGGATCAGGAATGCAACAATGCATATGCTCGGAAATGCCGTGTACTCAATTCCATTTTCGGCCAGCTCCTTTTATGTATATCCATAAAGCTTTATCGTTTGGACTTTGTGGCCGGCTATTTCTGTACAATGAAAATTCTCTATTAAAGATTTCGTAACCATATTGTTTAATCGTTTCGGTATCTCTAAATCAGGCTTTTAGTGCTGGAATGTGGAATTATGTAAACCAAAAAAGACAATCGCCGCATTTAATATGCTGATTTGGAGCAGTTGTCGTAACAGTTGAGTTATTTGAAGCTAAATTGCTTATTACAAAGCGATATTATTGTTTTTGCTTTACACCAGTTGGTATTACATTTAGGGCCTGTTTCACAATGTCCGGATAAGTTCCATATAAGCTATTTGTTACTTATTTGTAGAATAAACAGTATTTTTGCGTTTCACGACTGTCACATAGAAATGCGAAGTATCTTGTTCGGAACTTTTATCTTTCGAATAATTTATTTGTTGCATAGCTATTTGGCGCTTTATCCATATATTGTGAAACAGGCCCTTAGTGAAATAAACTTTCTTTAAAGGATACCTAATACTTAAGAAGAATTTTTTTGTCCATTCTCTTGATTGGCAACAAATCAAATAAGGGGTGATTTTTTTTTCAAAACAAGTAGGCAAGTAGATTTTTTTTAAATCATTGAATGGTGTAGTACTTACTTTTCAAAGTAAAAAAGTCTTATTTCAGCAAAATATCCTATCAATGGTTATTACGAACTTTCCCTTTATGTCCCATTGTATTGGATTTTGAGATAATAATAATCATTCAAAGATACACAAATTTTATACAAAAATAATATAATTTCTCTATGACCTTAATAGCATTTAGGCCTCAAACTCAAAGGTCCCGGCTGAATTATATGGTACAAGGTTCTTAATAACAACGTCATCGGCTGTTGCGACTATTGAGATTTTAACGGTGAATTATTTTTTTTAAATCAGTTTTTCTCTTTATTCAATTATTAATAATGTAAATAACTTTTTTTAATCATCTTAGTTTGTTTTTAGTTTGTACACTGTTACAAGATGGATTGTCCCGAAGTGGGAAATTAAAAACTTAATGGTTTTTATATGGTAATGTTATCGGCGGGGTACAAAGCATTTCAATTCGTCCCTCGGCCCCTGAGTGCGTTGTCCAACATAGCGACACGGTTTTGCTCTTGCCTCTGACATTTTTGTGTTACAACGTTTTTCTCGGACGCCATTTCTCGCCTTCGTTGGAATTTTAACGCGATTCGATTCCTTGCTGTCGCGTTCAAGTGGGAATTGTGACCTGATGAATTCTTGTTTTGACATCGGATTTAATTTCGCTGCGAAATTGTTTGACAGGTTTAGTGTTCAGGCAATTTAAAGTTCTGGAAGTTTGAAACCTAATAAGTTTTTCGCTAATCAGTCGCTATCATCTTCTACAGTGGTAAATGTGAATCACATTTTTTACTATTATAAAGATTATTTAGGTGCTTCTTTGATTTGAAAACTACACAGCTGTCAAAATACGCTTCTATAAGACAGACATTAGCCGGGCGCCAGGGTTGAAATCAAAAATCGGGATCTTGTGCGAGAATTTATTACAAAATCAATTCCATTGTATCGGGACCGGTATGATATTTGTCCTTGTGTTTTTATTCCCTTCGTATTGTCTTGCGATGGATTAACATTGAGTATGGCGCCGCGGTACCAGCGGTCATGGAATAGCAAATAAAACCTTGTGTGCGGTCCGTTATCAAGATGAACATATACTTACGGAAAGGAGTAGAATTTATAACATGTTACTGTACATTTTTTAATTTGGCACACAAAAAGGAGGCGCTTAACTTAAATATTATTTAAGTATACAATACTGTTCTATAATAAAGACGCGGAAACGGAGGCCGGTGAAGCCTGAGGCAGGCCAAAGTTATGGTTGGATGATGTTGAGGAGAGCCTTCAAAATATGGGGAATCGCGAACTAGAAGTAAAATGCACAAAACAGGACCTTCTGAAGGTTCTTGCTTGACCATGCCGTTCGACGTTACGCTCGACATGTCTTAAATATAATCAAATTATTTAAATTTAATGGACCTCAGCCAGCAATGGGTATACCAGAAACATTTGTCGTGAACATATAATTGTAGCTTTATATAACTTTTGAATGCAATTAGTAAAATAAAATATCACTTCATTATTTTTATAATTTTATCTTTTTTTATAAGTTTCTTGCACAAAGTTTCTATTAAGGGGAAGACACTTTTTTCTGTATTTTTGATTTAATGTTCTTAAATATACTGGGGTTAGTTTCCTGGCGTACCTCTTTTTTTGAAGATGAAACAGTGATGTAGGGCGTTTGACCTTGACCTTAGTTTTATGGGCTCGCGTTCCTCATGATACTGTTGCTCTGTCATCATTCACCATATGAGCATGTATTCATTACATGTATGGAAACTCCAGTGCATGGCCTGGCATGCACTGGAGCACTTCGAGCACGACCTGATTTGAGAGGCCTTCGAACCTAATAAAGCTACTACTACTATATAACTGTAATAAGCTTTTTAACCAACATTAAAAATGAGGTTATTAGGTTTCAGTATGATGATCATAGAGTCTTGACAAAATCAAATTAGTTGCTGATCTAATTTTACATATTTTTGTTATTTCATATTTTATAATACTACAAATTGTGATTAGTATTTTTTTCTCCTACATTTTATTGTTTTATTGCTTTTTTATTACTATTTAATTTATATATTCTCGATATTTGTAAGTTTGTGCGGAACATGTATAATAACAATATAATGATAGACCTGTATAGTAGTTTTATTTAACTAATGTTTACAGATATTGTAAATTCTAATTTAAAAGGGTAAATGTGGAATTTCTTGCCCATTCTTCTCCACACAAAACTACCTTTTGAAAGAGGCAACTAGAATCATCTTTATATTTTATTTAACGTTCAAAAAATGCCATTATAGGTGGTCTAATTGGAATAAATGATTTGAATTTGACTGTAATCTCTGCAAGTGATAATTTTTGCATGTGTGTCCAGTAATGTCTCATAAACCAAAAGATCTAAGTTGATTTTTGTGTTTTCCTATATCACAAGTAAATATTGTTGACAGATTGAAGTCGGTTTAATTGAATTAGATTTTTAGAATTATTGGCTCTAGTCGTCTTCATATATCATTCCAAACAGGGTATGTGTCTCTCCATACTGAGTCTATGGGAGAGTTTGAAAGCCAAGTTAGAACTGGTCGTCTCCATGTATAGATAACTGGCCTTTACGCCTATTATTTTACTAGGAAGGCAAAGACTTTCGAAAAGCTGTACCGAACGATTGTATCCACCAAGCGACATTCACTATAAATAAAGCCAAATTACTTATTTCTTAGTTATTTATTTATGACAGACATACATATTACAAGATATGTGAAAAATACAAGTTATAATTATATAAATCTCTACTTCTTTTGGTAAAATTCATTCTATATAATGCTTCGTGTATTTTTAAATTTGATTTAAATCTGATTGATTCTTATCCTAAATTGTACGAGTGTCTTCTCGTGGAGTTCATAGTTTAAGTCTTGTTTAATAATAAAAAAATATTTGTTTTCAAAGAAATTGGTACAGATCGGTTACATTGAAAGTCGCACAATCAGCTATATGAAATAGACGTGACAAATTATTAATAATCATAATTATAAGGGCTGTTAAGGTGTTTAATATTGTTGTAAAAACTTATGCTCTCAAAACACTCCCATGAAACGCAACGATCTGTAACTTTTGTGTAGGTGATTTAATAGTTAAACTTAGCGTAATTAATTTATATTACATCCCGGTGCTACATGCCCATGATTGAAATAAGCATTTTTTTAAAACTTCGAGATAAAAATATATTTTCGCTTTATTGCTTAAGAATGGTATCTTCCGTAGGTAATCCGAGAACACGAACAAATGACACGTTCATACTAATCTCCGGGATACATCACGCTAATTGTCCATACCTTCAAATTGTGTTCAAATATTGTCCGTGTGACCGAGCACAGCAAACAGTACGTTTGTCTGTTTGTCGAGACCAACGAGCCGGTGTCTGTTTACCTCTATTATCTTTGAGTAGAGTCCATATGGATACCTAATACGTGGGATAAGTTTAACTATAGTCAAACTTTTTGATTGTCATGTCTGGTTTGTGTATAAGTAATTTACAGCTACACATATATATAAAAGAAAACATACTGTCAAAACAGATAAAAACATAAAATAGAAAACAAAAGCCAATTATGTACATTCCTAAATAAAAAATAATAATTAATAACGATGTCTATTCTTAAAAACTCCTTAACCGATACTTTAAAGTTCGTATATATTAATAAATAAAATGTATGTTAAATACTATATACGTTTTGGCCGTGTCCGTAATGTTGGCCGTCGAAACCACACTGCAAGGATTTTTTTACTCTGAAACAATACACTATTGCAATACAATTTATTTTGAAGTAATATTTAAAATTGTTGCAAAAACATGTCTCACTTAGGTTGTCGTAGACATATTATAAAATTGCTAAATATCTCGCCGCAATGAATGAAGGACGCATCTTGATTAAACCTAAAAATATTATAATCATGTAATATAAATGTTTATTAAAAAACCATCTTCAATTTTCTAAGCTCATTAATTACATATTATTATTAATTAGCCTTTTTTGCTATACCCAGTAGGTTTTAGTTTATTAACACTTATTTAAGTTACATAACCTAACTTACTATTATATATGACCCGCTTTTGTTAATCATCGTGCCCTGTGACGCCTCATCCAGCTGCATCCATTATTTCTTCATGATAGCTTTTCTATCCAAGTTGTGCCTGCTATTCTCTTAACATCGTCTGCCCGTATCTTGCTCTGTCTTCCTGTTTTCTGTTTTCCATTATGTGATTGTCATTCTGTAATATTTTTGTCCATTCAACTTTTAATTCCATACAATGAAATAAAAAAATAACGGATAACACTAAAGGTGTATAATCTATATTGTACAAGTGTGCTAATGCCGATTACTGCATATTATCATATTTATTTTGTAAAAATGGGTGTTACAATTGATATTACACAAATAAAGAAAATAACAGCCAACCAATAATTCATTTAAAATACCAATTAGATATGATTTATATTGGTACTGCTACTACTATATAAAATAAACACATAAGTAAACTGGAAAGAAAACTACTGACAAAAAATACCAGTTACAATATTTATTCATCAGCTTAACTATCCAAACATTAAAAATTTGCCTCGGTTTGCTTGATCCGCCTTTCGTCGACCGAGCACCAACCGCTATTACCACAACAAATAAAAACCTATATTTATCGCAACACATATAATTAACTATGTCCTTAAAGCTATGATACATGGTGTTCCTAATCATAGTCGTTGACATATCATTTTGCCCTTTTTCTCCACATCCCTTATAAGGTCATCGAGAGATTGACACGTTGCTATTAAATCGTGCCCAAGTAAGACCGCTTGGTAAGGACGGCTTTTTATTATTTATTTCATTGCTGTGGGAATATTATGCACACCATGTATAGGATGTAAAAACCGCGTCTATTTTGGTTGGTAATTAACTGATTTACGTTATATAATAGATATTTATTTTTTTACAGAATACGCAACAAATATTGATAATAAGTAACTTTTTTAACATCAGTGTTTTTAGGTCTGAGCCTCAGATTTCTGTATCTGTTTCATTTAATACCAATGTAGGTGATCAAGCTTCTGAGCCGGTTTCTTCACGTAGTTTCCTTCCCTTTTATTCTTCCCCTTTATTCTGATTATCTTTAATTGAAAAGTAATATTTAAAAAAGAGAGCTTTTTAACCTATACATGAATTAGGCTCTTATCTTGAATGGTCATCGTGGAATAGATATTATAAATTAATGCACTATAGATATGCGGAACAGTTCGATACGTGCAAGAATGGTGTATGTTTGTGTGTGACGAATGACTGTTATTGCTTTATGTGTCATAAAATACTTAATAGAAAAGTATTTTCTTTGTTCCTTCATAACATAGAAATATGCAATTATTTTTATCAATATTCAATAATAATAATAAATAGTTTAATTGAAAAAAAATGTGGTACATTCATATTTATAAATTATAAAACCCCGCTCTCTTCGGACATATTAAAATAGAGAAATGGTTATGTATATACATATATATATTTATATGTGTACTTTATATACTAGCTAGTTTTTTTTTCCTTTGTAAAAGACTACCTTTCGTAATAATGAAGAAATAAAGTTCGTTATAAAAATTTATTATTCAGTTGAAGTATGAAAAAAAAATCCAAAATTGTGAAACCTTTTCTATTTCATTACTAACATATTAAAAATTGAACTAAAATTCATGCAATGGTCGAGCATGAAATATTTAAAATAAGTCCACTGTAGCGATAACTGACAAATATTAATCTGAAAAATTATACAAATCAGATATATGACAATAGGTAGTAGGGTTATACCCACATGTGTTCGCCCTTGAACATACCCTCTTTAATAAATAAAAATAATTTATTTATTTTATTTCAGAAATACACACATTATCCTTACATGCTATGCCAATACGATAATGTCGAGAAACGTTTAATAAAATATTCTAAAGATAAAATATAATAATATATTTTCAATATATGTGAATGTAACTATAAAGTTACTTAATGGCGAGTTTAAACATAACTGCAAGCTTTAGGTAATTAATCTAAGTGGTAAGTAATGACCATCATTACATACCGTTTATACTAAACGCTCGTAAATGTGCTCCCAGCTCCCTCTATACTTTAGAAATATGCAATCTATAATTTGCTTGTTTTGCTAATTCCTGTCTAGTTTCTAGAAGTTCTTGGGATATCTGCAGTTAAACTGATCAATACACATATGACTCAATCTTGACGTCCGTCGTTCCACCATCGCTATGTGGAACCGGCTAGCTAATTATATGTACTGAAGTATTTCCGAACAAATTCAACTTCTTCGAGAAAAAACTTACCAACGCTCTTGCGATCTTTCTGGAAATGTAAATGTCCATGGCGGTATCACTTAACATCAGGTGGGCTTTCTAGCCTATTAAGAAAATCTGTGGTTTTTAGTTTAGTTAAAGGTATTATTTGCAAATACATACATCACTTTTCTAGTAAAGCTTTCGATTCATGAGAATGTTCTTAATTTAAAAGTTCCTTATTTGATTTTTAACGATGCTCTGGAATAAATGAATAATAAAATTAATAATGAATAATCGTGGACAATTTTTTTCGTTTAACATACTAAATAAATAAATAAAAATAATAACATGCACCAGGTACCACAGTATAATTGTAATCTAGTTACCCACAACACAGGGGCTCCCTAGTTTGGACTAAGCTGTAAATTTTGTCACAACCATATTTTGTCATGAATAAAGTTTTTATTTTTATAATTCATTTCTATATATTTTACTAACTAAAATGGATCTTTTTTATACAAATGAAATGAACTGGACTGGAATTAATCTTAAAGTAGTACTTTACCGACATTATCAAATATTTAAAAATGAAAAAGAACTGAATAATAAATAAGCCTATACGCACAAAACTGCCTGCTTAACAATTTGTAACTGAGATACTGTTCCCAGTTCCCACTGCCACAAGATGACTATTGGTCTGGATAAATAAAGTTATTTTTTGTACCAAAACATAAAGCTGTCTCAACCTATTATGTCAGATGGCATGGTCACGAGTTGGCTATTTATAGTCACGAAAAACGATGAAATTAATTACGAGCTTAAATTTATGGCTTAAAACTTTCTTGATTTACAATTTCAGATTTCTTTGAAGTAATGACATGAAAAATAATTTACGCTGTTTTATTTGTTGGAAACGGAAACAATTTATTAAAGACATTAACCAACATTAGGTATCGCATCTTCCTTGAAGATGCTTATTGCGCGTCCGCTCCACTGATACAGTTTTACGCAAATAGATATTTTAGTCTAGGAATGTTTTCTTGTGATCCAAGTTACTTGAGACGCTAGTTGCAGTATTTAAGGAGCTTTGTTGAGAACCTTGACACAAAGATTAAGCTTTTAGAATCTTTAACAAGCATACTTACCGAAAATTATGGCGTTATAGTTGATTTACTTCTAAAAGTTGCCAAGTGCTGCTATAATCGCCTCCCCGTATGATTATTACCATTCTATATGAAAATTATGTGACGTATTCTATAACGTCACTCAATCATTGACATCGTCGTTTAGCGGGTTTACTGGGCGTTGTGTGGCTAAAGTGCGAGCACAAAAGACAAGAATAATTATCGCATAGTATTTATTTTAGCTTTCTTTCTTACGAATAACATTTTTAGCTTCAACGAGCGGCGGACAACGATCTCACTTTTCCAAACAACTTCACATCCAATGTGAGAATTGCTGTAACAAGCATATTGAAGCAAATTATGATGTAAATTTTGTATTTATAGGAGAGTTCATAGACTGCCTGGTTTTTAAGCAACGCAGATAAATTAGTACCTTTTTCTATCACCCTATTTTGATACGTTATCTGGCGGCGAAAGACGCGCTGTCTGAAAACCGTTCAGCATCAGACCGTGACGGCCATCGACCCGTCACGCATCACCAGTTCCCCGCTCCAATGGTCACTATGATACATCATTATTGCTATATTAAGCTTTTACTTCACGGTGCGATTGTGTTAGAAGCTCGAATGGGTAATTAATACCGTTTCGAATTCCGTAATCATAGTTGCGTAGTTATACATTATACAAATGTATTAAGTGTATAATTGAATAAAATCTATTCATCATTATTGTTTTATTATTTTTTTGCCGCGCACCACAGCGCATGGAACTAGCTGCCCGCTGAAGTATATCCGAACTAATTTCACGAAGAGTATTTCAAGAAAAGTGCGTATATGCTTAAACGGCGGGCAATACACTTACACTTGCGAGCTTTCTGGTAATGTGGAGTGTCCATGGGCGGGGTAGTATCACTTAACATCAGGTCCAGGCCGTTTGTCGCTTGATGATGAATAAAAAAAGTAATCGTTTTAGATAAATCCGTGTCCTTAACCCAATAACCTGTCTCAATCCATTGTTGATCATCTGTGATAGACAACTTTATAAAAACAAAAAATAAAATTGTGCTGATTACCAATCGACGGATTGTAATAGCCATCTGTCGATACAAGCTATTCTAGAGCGAAAAGATTGCATTCTATCAAAACAACAACAAAACATCTTTATTCATCTATGTAAACAAGTACACTTATGAACGTCAAAAAAAATTAAATTAATTGTAAATTTACATTTACTACCAGTTCGCAAGTCAACGGCGTAGAGAGGGCAAGAAGAACTGGCAAGAAACTTTCCGCCACTCTTTTCACCTACCTATATAAACCCAAAGATCAAAGAAACAAACAGTAAAAATGTGTTTCCCCTTACCTTGTTATCCTTCTCCATGCCTCATTTGGCAGACGTAATATGCCAATGAAGCAAGAATAAATACAATTTCCTAATTTAGTTTCTATTAATTAGCTTAGTCTATAAAAAAGTCTAAACCCAATATAGTTCGATCACGAATTAACTGAATATCCAATCCTCTTGTTAAATTACGAGCGGTCGGATAATGTCCACCCGTTTTTTGGAGGCCTCATCTTGGACCTTAATTTTTAGAATTAATTAATTCAACCGGATTATCTTCATAACGGCTGACGTTGACAGGCGCAGGATTAATGTATGATTTTTTTTTCTGCTTGCAGTAATTTATGGTATTTTTATTTTATCTTGTTTATATTTTTATTGTATTTTTTTGTAACATTATGTTTGCTACTAGCATATTTTGTTTATTATGTTTGCCTCAATTGTTATATATTTTAGATATAAGAGTCTGATATGTTTCAAGCGTATCGTAAATTTTGTACTATGTATTGTGTGGTTAAATTTAATAAATAAATATAAAATTCTTTTATTAGGTAGATTTGAGAATGACTACTAAATTTTATTGCCCAAATGGACAATTCAAAAAATTTTTTTTTGGCATTGAACTATAAATCTAATCTTATTATTTCTTTTCACCTTTCTACCACCACAAATAGCATGTACTTATAAAGCAGTTTTTATTTTCTATCTATTTTTTTTATTGGATTTTCGGTTCTGTTTTTTCGGCGAAAACCTAAATGTAAATACAAAGAAAGAAACCACGAACGACGTGTGCTCAAATGCATAACATTCTCAAGTGTGAAATGTTTGTTCGTAACAAAAAACTCACGATACACCATTGCCGATACCAGTTCAGAGAAGTAAGCCTTTGTCGTGATGTCTCGGAATTTCCTAAAATACCTTCGCGCGACTTAATTTTATGCGCATTCGGCTCGTTATACCGTCTAACATGGCGATAAGTGTATCAAGTTTTTGGTAATTAAGATTATGTATTAATTAGGTTGTTGGAGTGAATTCTATAAACGCGGTAATTAGAGATTATTACAGATCATAACATGATTATTCAGACACATTATAAATATATTTATTAATGTAGATTGACACACTAGCAGCTTAATGAGATGTATTTACGGATTTGGTTTACA
Source organism: Pieris rapae (assembly GCF_905147795.1). Classification (NCBI taxonomy): domain Eukaryota; kingdom Metazoa; phylum Arthropoda; class Insecta; order Lepidoptera; family Pieridae; genus Pieris; species Pieris rapae. Next base: position 559,848 of record NC_059529.1, on the reverse strand, counting down.
ATTACACTTTCTGAAAGCCTATTCCAGATGTAATAACTACAATTTTAAAAGCTGTCAATTGTTGAATGCAATATATGATTGATGTAGGTACAACGGGAATTCGAACTGCTAGAGAACGCAAGGATTGGAAATTTGGCGAAGGCTTTTTTCGAAGGACAAGCTTTAAATAAATAATATATTAAGTAATGGGGATTAAATATAATATTACTTTATATAAAGCGTGTGAGTTAAATAGCATTAAAGGCTTTTTTATTTTCTATTGATGTAATATAGGAACATAGATGCATTAAAAGCCATATTATAACTCGTATGTTGTTTATTTTACAATAAAATATAATTTAATTACTACCATTGAAAATAACGTATATGCCTTTTTTTAAACTATTCACATGTTTAAAAGACATTTTTAAATTGTATAATTGTAAAGTGAATTCGTCAAACATCCATTCATAATTAGCATTTTAATAATAAGCCAGTTACAAAAATACAACAAACAAAAACTATTTCAATGTAAAATTCGACATGAATTCGTATTTCTAAGATTAACGAACAAAGGATGTCTAGATGCTCAAATGTCACGTGGCCACGCTCTTTTTGTGAGTTCTGAGAAATGGAAAAAACGTTGCGAAGGTGTGAATATAATTAATGGTGCATCAAAGGGAACCGAACGTGGTCACCGATTTTTGTTGTGGTTTAGCATTGAACATGATCGTTTTGATAACGAATTGATTTTATTATGTTTTATAAAATTTTATTTCTTGTACATTAATGTTAACATGATATGGGGTTAATATAGATAAATTAAATTCTTTCATTGCCTCACACACCCACAAGTTTTGCTTTATTTTTGTTTTTTGTATTATTTTTTAGTTTTATTTTATATATTCTCTCTTCGCGGTGAAATGCTGACACCACCGCAGGACTTCTATAGGCCTAATAAAGACACCAGCCTCTCACAAAGATGGTAAATGCAGCATATCCTGTCAATGAAATATTGAAGAGGCGAATAAACTATATTCTGATATAGAAGTCGTTGTTTTGAAGTCGCGCAAAAGACCAAAATTGTCTATATATTAAATAATGGACTACGATGTAGTTTTTAAATTTTTATAACACGTAAGAGACTTTATGTAAGACATGTATGTAGTTTAATTTGCGAATTTGGGACTATATTTCATGGGATGCCGAACCACCTGGTGTTGTTGCTACAAAACCGTTTAATTTTTATTTATTATTAAATTAGTCGTTTGCATAGATAAACACGTGTGTATATACAGGCTTTTTAAGTTATACTTCTTTGGCGTGAAAAGATTAAATCTTTCAAAAAAACGACACCAACATTATAAAAAAAAAATGTTGACTATAGCTAACTTCAGGGTGTCGGTTTTTTGTGACGGTGAGCGCGCGCATCGTAAAACTCTACTCTCGTCGTTTCCCTTAAGTATAACTTCAAAAACATAGTTTTGATTGCATCATTCAAGTTTGAGATGTCGTCGATATTTATTTACTTATTTCGTAACATACATTATCTGCGCTTTATTAATATTGGTCCATTTTGTTGGTTATTTCTGTATGCAATCAATCATGGTCATCCAAATTTAATAAGATCTCTCATAAATCTCTCGTTCTAATTTGGGAACGATATTAATTCGTCGATTCGCGTGTCTTACTTCATGCGATATTTTGAGTTATTTTACGATTTTGTAAAGAGTTTATTGTGGAATATTCTTAACAATGTTAAAACATTTAAAACAATTTTTCTCGCAGCATAAAATTTTACTGTTTGGTTTATTTCGGACAATTTATTAAATATACGAAAAGCACTAAACATATACAGTTTTGTTATTGTATTGTATAGAGTATTGTTTTTAATCGTAATTGTAATTTTAATTTTTTTTTGTTAGTTTTTTAAACAGACCTGTTCTGTCTGGACAAAGGTACAGGAAGCTCCTCTGATGTTAAGTACCACCGCTCATGGACAATCACTCGGCTCGAAGGCTCGCTAGTACGCTGCCGACCTTTTAAAAATTCGTACGCCCTTTCCTTGAAGGACCCTAAGAATTGGTTCTGAAATACATACTTCAATGAGTAGCTGGTTCTACACAGCGGTGCTGCGACAAAAACTGCCTTTAAAAATGCTCTATTGAACGAGAGGTGGTCGAGGTGAAACGGTTTAAAAAAATTAGCCAAGTTTTTGTTCACTTGCTGAATTTTGTATTAGGTTTTTATACTTTCGATTCACAAGTGTTTAGCCTAAATATATTGCTTAAATATGCTGGGATGTTCACACATTGCATAACCCTGTCAACACATAGACGACATGTCTATTTGTGCAAGCCCGTCTTCAGCCCCGAGCAGTTCCTGTTAAATTGCGATCGTCGTGAGCTGTCAGTGTTTGTCACTCTTAAAGTTGGATCACAGGTCACGGATCTTCCGGGATTATAAATCTTTTTCGTGACTATTTTAAACTGGCTTTGTATTTGATGAACCTTACCTGCTTCCATCATGTTTTTGCCGTCAAACCATGACAAGTTGACGTTTGAAGCATATGACACGCACATTGCTAGAGTACTCCCGAGTGGGTTGCCGGCCTATAAGGAATTACACTCGATCATTCGACTCATTTCTTGATGGACCCGAGGTGGTTAAGGTGAATCTGGGAGACGGTAGGTACTCCCAAAAACTATGAAATTTCCTCATAAGCATGATTGTTGCTGATGTTTTGCAGAACGAATAAAATTATCAGGACTAGTTGAAGACATAAAATTCAGACGAATATTGTATCATAGTTAGTAACTCAGACAGATGCCAATATTATTTGCGGCGAGCCAACATTTGGATCACGTGTCATATATACTCTAAAATAATGAATGGGGAAACTGAAAGGGACCATTGCCAAATTATGTTATGTGTTAAATATAACATACACACATTAGGAAAAATGTGTATCGGATTGTAATTTAGACCCAGAATATATCCAAAAAATATCAGAGATCTTTTCAGTCAGAGAATATTTTTTAATACTTGATTGTTTGTTGTTTAGTAGAGGCTGGCAACGCCCAATTAAAATGTGTGTACATGGGTTGCGATAACTGCCATTTTGGTCTTCCCGCTTGTTTCCCCTCCTATATAGGAGGATAAACGATATATAAAAAACCAAACTTTATGTCTTAGACATTATTTATTATTTTCTTCTTGAGTTAATTCGATTTCTCCGTCTTTTATTATATCTTTCAAAATCAAATATCGTGTTTATCCATCTTCGTGGTAATCTCTTTGTACATTTTTCAACAAATATGTATACTTTATATATGTCTCTCACAAATAAGTAATAGAGATATACCATACAGGATGGAACATGAGATACAATTATGACAATGTTAATATTTACCCGTCTCTAAACAAGCAGATGCTTATCGTAATCACTTACGCGAAACGGCTATTCGTACATTGACGTTGTCTTTCAAACATAAAAGTTTCAAGGCAAGCAAAGGATCGCAGAGGGGACTTCTTTTGCATATTATAAAAAAAATTATAGCCAGCTTAATCTATGGAAGTCTCTCGACTGTAATTAATCGGATACCAACTGAGTTTTTTAATAATATGTAAACAATAAAACTGTTTTCAATACTCGGAAATAGCTTCATGTCAGACATAGGCTTTTTATTACATTACATAACACAACGTTTCTTTCTACCCCTTCTCGGCAATCTGCACAAATATTAGGTATACCTTAATAATGTTATGAATAATTATTGTGTAGATGTAGTACTATTGAAAGACCGGCAACGCACCTTCAGGCAATTTGAGTGTCCATGGGCGGTATCAATTAACATCAGGTTAGCCGTTTGCCATAAAACAAAAACTCTTATTAAGCAATGACTATGAAAATGTATAAATGTTCAATATGTCTATGCAATAATTAGAATTGCTACAATCTGCACTCACCGCGGAAGTTCATTTCCTCGATTGAAAGCTCCAAGAGGCTTTATATTTGTCTATCTCATATATTTGGCCAACTATATGCCTTTGTACCTTTGTATGTCTTCATTTCAGTTTTATCATACAGATGATGCGTCATTGGTATGATGATACGTTAACACATGCAAACTTTAATTACCGAATTGTAGGGCATGTGGTGATTTTCGGGTTCAACGGCTCATTTATAGCCGTATCTCGTTACCCTATTGAGGTGCATGTTACGCAGAGTCATATGAGTAATGATTAGTAGGGGTAACTGGTAGATTTTGTCATACGGATATAGTTTGCAAGTCCTAGGGCTCTTCTTAGTCAAAGCGCTAAGTCGCGATCTAGAGTATCGGAAATGTCAAAATCATATACAATTTAGACTTACGGGAATCAGACTAAACGGTATATCTTGTTATAGAATAATAAAGTTAGGGTTTAATTTTAACTTTTTTCTTTTTAACAGCTAAGGGAGCGTTCAAATATTACGTCAAGCAATTTTTGGAGATTTTTGAATTTATTCCCGTTACTTTGCATGTTACGTGCCGTAACGTTTTTCTGTACCCAATAGTAAAATGTTTCGTTATTACCCAGTGACTCATTAAACCTAAAAGTGGCTATTAATGTGGTGTAAAAATATGGTTGAAAGTAAAAAATAATATAACAATAACGTATAATTCAATCTCCGCGCCGCATCGTAAGGTTTCATTTTTATATTTTATAACATAAGAAAAGCAAAGCTACATAATATTTTTAATTATTTATACATAATGTAACAATTTAAAGTAATTAAATAAATGTAGCATAAGGGACAGTAAAAATACACATCATAGTACATATAGGATAATTGTTCAATAGTATAATAATTGTCAGGAATACGAATTTTATTCTACGATTTCGTGAGATTTTTATTATTAGAATCCTTAGTTTAAGCATCGGGCAGACTCATAAAATATCTAAGAGAATATACTATTCTTTATTTGCTTTATAGTTTATTACTATATTTTAATTACAACGGCCAACGCTTTCAGAAAACTTGTAATTATAAGTTCCTAATAATAAGAGCGTTTAAGCTTACAACCAACATAATGGAACTCGTTAATAAAAGCATAACGTTGTGCCTTTATTAATACTTCCTTTCCTACACAATTTAAACCTTCATAAAGTTGGACTTTTATGTATGAGATCTATTCAAAGATCACGTATATTTTACAAAGGACTTTTACGACTCGGTGTGAGCTAAAAAGCATGATCGGCAACAATGCATTTATGTGCAATGCAATTTCTACTTTAAGGTCTTCACACTAGAGGTGATTGTAGGGCTGTCGAGATTTTATGTTAGATTGAACACATGTGCGATCACAGTTTCTCAGAATATGGAAAATACAATAGACACCTGGCAGACTGGGTGTCGTCTCTGTATAATAGACGATATTGTCCAAATTGCTTACCTGCTCTGCCTTTGTCTGCATCAGGTGCGTTTGAAGTTTTCTAGTTGATTTTGGAATTGTGTTTGAATCTAACAAGCGTTAACTTTGTGAAATATTTTCTGTAAAAGCCTGGTTATAGATTGAGTCTCATTAACAAAAACTTATATTCTGAGAAATTTCAATAAATAAGTAGTTCAAGCGATCTATTTATTTATTCAATAAATTACTAGTTATTGCAGTGTTACTTGCTACCGGATGTGAAGAACATTTGGTTTTTATATACGGAAATTGTAAATCTCAACTTTTCTTGAAACTCAATTGAAATTAACACATTTTAAATTGAGTTGACAATAACAGAAATGGAAGTCTTGGTTTCTGATTTTTCTCTCCGTAAAACTACCGTTGAGTAACAAAATACTCGATTGATCCAGCCGTTTTGAGTTTTGCGTTATCCATCATGTTTATTAAAATAATTAAATAAAATAAAGCTTTGAGATTATTAGAAAGTGCTTTATTACTCTTGAAACAAAAGCTTTAACGGGCCTTTAAGCTCCAATCAAAATCTATATAATAGCAAAAAATCGAATTCATTTGTGTATGTTTATTAAAAAAAGCTGAAAACTTTAATACCATCACAATCCGACAGTATCCCTAGCTATAATTATTTACAAAATATTGAACAAAATTCTTGACTAGTACCAAGCCGCTAGCTTTGTATAAAATCAAATACAGATCGTAATCATTTCAACGATATCTGTTGAGTACTAAAACTGTCCTGTTCAACGTTCCACAATTTATTTATACTCTCATTAGATTCTACCTGGTACCTATGTTTTGTGGGCGTCGGCGTAGGTGTGTTGGCAACACAGGCCCTCAGTACTCAATAATTCTCTCTAATCAAAGCGAACATTCGCGCCGGGCCGTCTCAGTAATTAGACACGTGTGAATGTCCACTACATTGTCTTATTGTGTCTGAAATCTGTGTAAATATAGCGAGTGCAGGGCGATACGGTAATCACAGCTCTCTCTGTATTTCAACTGTATATAAGAGTTCAATTGTATATGCACTACAGAAAGCTAATTAGCTAGTGGTTTATGATATTTCGATGGATGAATAACTAAAGTAATTGTAAAAAGCTACTATACTAAATAAGTTGAGTCAAATTTTCTAATTGCCTTAATCAGTGTCCATGGGTATCATTTAACATCAGGTGAGCCTCCTGCCCGTTTGCCCCGTTCTATAAAAAAATACGCTTAAAAGGCTCATTGGCGCTACAACCCATTTAAGACTGGGCATCAGATTTCTGTGTCTTTTTTTTTCTAGGCAAGTAGGTGATCCTGTGCCTGACACATAAGCCGGTTTCCTCACGATGTGTTTCCTTTACCGTTCGGGCTAATGTTAAAGACCCACTATTTTTTTTCTAACACCACAGTAAAAATTTTAGCAGCTTTTATATTTGATATAACGTCATTCCATTGCGACAGTACTTGGACCGCGTCGAATCGTCTAGCTTCTCTTATTGTGTCTGAAATAGTTAATTATAGAGTTGGGAAGAGCGTCTTTATATATCTATTTGTGTGGGTGTGAATTTGTCATACAACAGGTTATACACATGTAGCCGTACCGATATAGATCAATTCCTAGACACAAACTCAACGCATGAATCTTGAAATGAGGTTGGACAAATCTAAAATAAAATCTACAAATTCGTAGTTAATCAGATAGGACTTTCGTCCGGCATGTTTATTCCCCAACCCTTCTATAAAATAGTATTCAATAATAATTCAAGTATTCTTCTGTGTTTTTTAGTTTAAAGACTCAAAATTTTTGTATGTTGAGGCCTACAATCTCCTTCCTTCACAGTCTAGAAAAAATATTCAATCTCTATACATAAATAAATCTTATAATTCTGTTTTTTAAGGACTCTTTGTCTGTGGTTAACTTTTAGGTTTAGTTTTAGTATTTCTTTAGGTTAAACCGCAAAACCTACAAATTGCCAAATTAATAAAATTCAATCTTGTAACACAGTTTTAATTAAATACTCTCGAAGCACTTAAAACACATAAACGGGACAAAACTTTATTTACCTTTATTAATATCTAGTATATTATCTATTATTTTTTGTAATTTATATCCGGCAGTTTGCAAAGATATTAAATTGTAGAAAGCAAATGGCTATTTTAGAAATTATCGCCACAGATGCGACCGGAAAATTTGTATGTGTGCGTGCATATGTGTGAGGGCAAGTATTGATTACTTAATAAAATATAATAATTATTCAATATAAAAAAGTACACGTGTCAGAATTAAAACTTCTTAGTAAATTAATTATTACTAAGGTAACAGCTCCATTACATGATCATGTAGCAGTATATGATCACTCCATGTATATCTATATACACACTGTTTACACACTGCATTCGTGCTAATAATTATAATATAAATAAATAAAAATATTCTGGTTACTGCACTAGACGTTATGCGACAGAATTTCCATCTAAAGTTTTAATATGTAACTATTAAACGAATACATCAACTGATGCGTGTATTTTTTCTCCGTCGGTCTGAATCGCTCTGTCCCTTTTCTTCGACATTCGCTGCACATATTCGTGACGTTTTGTGAAAAAAATACCCTTATACGTCTAAAGAAGTTTCACTTCAAAAATAATTATCCAGTCACAAATTTAGTCGGTTTAAAGTGTGTTTTTTTTTAATGTGTACCGACAACGTTTTATTGCCTATACAAATTCCGTCGGGTAGTCGCCAAATAATAAAAAATAAATGATCTCAATACGAGAGATTTTCGAAGTTCTTTTGTAGTGTGAGTCGACCAATGCGAAATGCGTCATTGCGTCATACATTGCGTGATAGTGGAACTGTTAGTGTTAATGCAGCATTTGTTGAATGCACATTGGCATGTGAGGGAATTTATGTTATGATTTCTGCGTGGACCGCTTATTAATGTGTACATTGAACGATTGACGTCAATATTAAAGGAAGTCCCTCGACACGCAGTGGCATTTATGACGATATTTCATTAAATGTAGAGCTTATTCCGAAAGCTTTAAAAAAATTATACAGTGAAATAAGTAATAATAATACCACAATTTTTACTTGATGAATAACTTGGAATAATCCAAATTGCATCTACACAAGTAAATCTAGAGTTGAAGGATCCTCTCGAAGGTCGGTGGTCATCACGGCTCCTTTGATTTTGGATGCCGCTGAACAATTGGACCAAACAATTTACGAAGACGTCTATAAGCATATATGCAGCCAGGTCCGTCGACCTGCCACTTTGCCTTGGATGTTTAGTTGAAGGAGCTTGTAAAAAGTACAAAGTAACATATAATACAGATATCGTACATAAAAAACAAATTTAATTTTTAATAAAATTTCGTGAGATTGTCAATTATATGACGAAATTAATTTCAATTATATGAAATCTATAACTGTGAAATAATCAATCTGTGTGCGTATAAATCTATCATGGTTCACAAGCTCGACAGTATCAATAATTTCTGATTTAATAGCGATACGTCGCAAACAGCATCGATCACGTGTTTAATCGGCCATCAATCTTCAGCGCTAATATTCATATTCGTTATCACAAAAATCAAACTAGTATCATCTGAGAACGGCGAGATTCCCACAGACACCGGATGCATCTTCTAATTTCGCTTGCAGATTTTGATTAGAGCTGTCATGAGAATATATTTTGGAACAATTTTTTGCTTTCAATATCACCTGACAGGCCAAGGAACTTAGCGACCATTTGTGGGTCTTAGATTTGACCCGACATTTCAGGTTCTTAAGTGATTTTACTATAAATTGGTACAGGAAGACGAAATACATAATATTAATTATTTTGTATCGTGCAGAGGTTACTCCTACCTTTCTACTTCCTGTTTGCAAATTTATATTTGGAATCCGTAGAATCTGCAGTTTTTAGTTAGATTAAGAGTTATATTATTATATTAGTATACGAGTATAGTATCATATAAAATAATAAATAAAAATATTTTAGAATTTACTATTAAGTGTGTTATGGAAGTGCTGGAAACCCTGACAGGTATTTTTCACTTTAAAGGGTTCCCAAATCTTACACATTGTGATGCATTATTATATATAAAAATAAAATATGTTTATTTTAGAATATATCATACAGGTATCACTTATTGCACGTCATTAAATTTGAACCAGTAGGCATCCCTAGTCAACGGCAAAGAAGACGGAGGGTGTAGGTCGAGAGAAAAAGCCACTAAAAAAGACTCTCGATACTCCTTTAATTTTGCAAATCATCAAATAACACTTATTTTCAAACAAATATTGCAAATTAATTAAATGAATAAACATAGATATTATATTTTTTTTAATAAAAAATATTAATATATTTTTTACAACTTGTTATATAGTGTGAGTTACAGATTTATAATAAGCGTTTAAAATTACAAATAATACAAAGTACATATTACGTACACATTATTTAATAGAAAGGTATAGTTTCTAGATTAACTATAGACATTTTTATCTAGCTAGGTTCATGTCAGGAAATATCAGCATCCAATAGATTTCTCCGCCCTTATCTTTGATACTATAATTGACGGTCAAGTTTGACGACAATTCAAGACAGGCGTGATGCCAATACAGCTGTTATCTTTCGTTGGTCTGCAAGTGACAAATGTTTCCGGTACAAGGCGGCCTGATCAGTTGCGTCTCAATCAACTGGAAATTACTGTGAGAGCTTGCAAGTTGTTGATACTTTGTTGTATGTGGGGAGATTTCTTATTATCCTGTTGAGAACCGTCTGATAGGTTCGCTGGCTTTTTATTGCATACGAGTTTATTTGTAAGAATTCAAAAATGTAATCTTATTTATTTATTTAAAACTGATTTTACAGCTACATATCCATATTATAAGACAAAACACTTAGATGATATACAAAGCCAAAACATATTGCATTTAGAACCTAAATATGTAATGTTAAAGTAAACATAGGAACAATTTAGTTATAACATATCATGTATTCCATCTGTGGCTATGTTCTCGGTGTATTTGTTTGATATTATATGTATTTTGTGTTAGCTGTAGGAGTACAAAAAAATAAAAATAAAATAATAGATGAAAAAACAAAACTGAAATTAACATAAGACAACCAAAACCAAACGAAAACTTAGATAACACAAATATCCTAAATAATTTTAAGCAATCGAGCTCCATTATCAGAGTATTCATTATCAGGTACATTGATATTCTAAATGTTAGGCCAAAAGTATGTTTTATGTTAAAGTAAATATTAGTACGTATATGAAAATCTAAACCTTGAATATACATGAAATTTTATTATTCTGTTTTAGTTTTTACTTGATTTCCTTGCTGGTTTGGTATATGATCTTAATTGATGTGTGTGTATGTTAAAGTTGTAAGGTTTTGTATGTGTATCTAATAATGTTGGTCTTTTGGCTTCACAATTGTATTTGATTAATTAGATTTAGAAACGCGTTAGATTGCACCAATCAACTCGTATCCTGTAGCCAATTAATTATTTAAATCTTTATGATCAGACTAATTGTAGCGGAAGTCTCACATAACTATCATAAAAATAATTTGTCGATTTTTATCAATGAATATTATGAGTGACGGTGCTCAGATGAGTACCGTTATGGCAGTCAATGGCCGGTTTGCATAATCTGCCTCGTTGGCTATCTCCATTCATTAACTGGATGCTATGAGGTCGATACCAGTTTTGATATAGCGAACGATAGCCATTTAACACTGTAAACTGTCTAAAGTATATTGAGTATATTTTCTTATTAAATTCACACTGCACAGCCAAATTAGGTATTCGGTATTTAATATTATATATATTTTTTCCTTTAGTAAATACTTGAACGTTTTTCTTATATTATATATTCGATGTTTGGCTATATGTTTTTGTAGAACTGTTTTTTGTTGTATATAATTTATGTTAGCTGTAGGAATACGAAATAAATACATAATTGTGTTAGTAATATTGAAAAATACATGTAAAATACTTGCAAATTCATAAATTATATTAATAGTCATTTCGTTTTTGCTTTATTATTAAAATTATAGCGAACTAACATTCGCTAAAATGTTCTAGCAGCGATAGATAATTAGAAAACCAGTTCTTAAGACTAGTGTTCATTTCTTAATATTTTCACCTAGCAGGTGTTTCATGGCGCCCGACGCATTGAGGATTTTTACCTAATTGCCAAATAAGGTGATTAGGTGGAGAACGCCTTTCACGCGATCCAGCCTCATTTCTGACTCATTAATTGAAGTTTCTTGTATCGCATAATTTACCTGCTTTATTACAAAGTGTAATTGATGTGAGTGATGAAAATATTTTTATCTTAAGTTGGGGGATATTGACTTAATGCAAAAGTCATTTAAAATAACTCCGTACTTTAATTGAAAAAAAATTGAATTAGTCAAAAAAATTATATTTAGATTTAATTATTTTTGTTGTATACTAAGCATAAGTGATATATTTTGGGTATTGCGGGTTCGATGCCAGCGTGTTGTAAGCATATTTTAATACAGTAAAAGGTAACAAAATTAAACTGAAATTAAACATAACAATGCATCTTAGATGTTTAAAGAACTTTATTTCTCATTACAAACATATATTTTATTTACATGAGAAACTTAATATGTATGTATATGTATACGAACGTCGATACACGTCGCCATCAGCCGTCCCAATTTTAGTCTACTAGGCTCATTCTGGAATGTATCTTTAATGCCCCATTGAATTGGTTAAACGCGCTTTTATTACGAATTTTAGACGATAATTGATTAAATAAGATACCACAAATGTTCCAAATGGTCTTAAGTAACTTCCGAGCTCATCGGAGTGTCAGTTACATAGGTGTTAGGTCAAACATATGTTGTTACCGCCGCCCATGGACACTCATATAGCCAGAAGGCTCGTGTGCGTTGCCGGCCTTTTATGAATTGGTACGCTTGACGTAAGTAGAATTAGTATACCTATGCAAAAAGTAGACATATTATATTTCGAATATACATATAAAATACACCGGATACTCCTAATTCAAATTCTTATTAAAGGGCTTTAAATATTTCAACTAATAAAATTGTTTAATGACAAGGTCATTCTTAATAAGACCTCTAAGTGGCGTCCCGTTAACGATGCTCCGATGTCAGAGGGGCCAACATACATATTAATTGATTCTCGGTCAACGCCACTAGACTCTATATCTGGTTCAGCTAAATAATACGTGGCTATGAGATTTTGTAAATTGATGGATAATCTAGTAGTCATACAATGTAGACATACAATGTTTGGACTGAAGTTTTTTTTCTATTCGTAGATAACGCAAAAGCTCTGATTAGCAGAGGCTTTAGTTTATTCTTCTTAGGACAATCATATACATATATAAATATATGTTCTAGAAATGATATTCGTGTGCCAAAATAACACAAGAATTTAAGAAGGCGCAGTTTCACAATCAATGCAACTTCCTCACAATCGAGTTGCCCGCAATATCTCACACATCTCCTGAGGGGGGATTGTATTTAAGAATTCGTATGGATCCGCCAAGCATATCAGAATATGTACAATTACAACATTATTACTTTTATAAAAATACTTAATAACTTTAGTTTGAAACATACAATGATATCTAAATATTTTTATTATACAATTTACACGCGTATTGGTAGGATGAAGTTTATTCATGACATATGAAAGAGTAAAGCTCTTTGAAACACATTATTTTAAAATAAAATATCATCCAATATATTTCTCATCATCTTATCAACCTGTGCCTCTGTCGACACAGTACGTAAATAAAATTCCAAACGATTTCGACACGTCCTAAACGTTTATGTGGAGGCAGGTTATTTTTATTTATGCTCGAATATGTCGCCCACCTATGACCCGGCACGCGACGCTTTTATCTCGGAATTTTTAACCTTAAAACTCTTAAAGTTCGCCGATTTCATCAATTTGAATATTCTTAATAAGGTAAAGTTCTCTCTGTCACGAGTTAATAATGCGGCCATACATTACAGTTTTATACTTTCATTAATAATGTTTGCCACGTCATAACAGTCAGCTTAGCCTGATTATTTATGTAACGTTTAAATACTAAGCTTAAGTTTTTTCTTCTCTTCTTCTTTTAGTGCCTCTCCTACTAGAGGTTGGCCGTCAGTCTCTTGAAGTGTGTCTTGTTAGAAACAGCAACTCTTCCGCAGTTGAAATACTCTACTCCCTAAATGCAAAGCCATGCTTTCTTATTTCTACCACTACCTTCCGACAACTCAATACGACTCAATACTGACTAAGTTTTTTTGACATGGCAATTCGTTTCAGAACCTTCTCGTTAGATATGTTCAGAAACCATCTTATACAAAGCGTGTGACAATATCACCACATCTCAAATGCTTTTAAGCGCTGGTGGGTATCTTCTTTAATTGTCCAAGCTTCACTGCGGTGCAAAACAATTGGCCATATGTTACAAAGGTGAACTGGGAATTGGAGTCTAGTGAAATATTACTTTAATATTGCGTTTTTAATTACTCAGTAATATCTTTAAAAAAGTAGGCAGAAGCTTAAATGTAGATTTTTCGTTATCAGATTTTATTTTTACTGTAATGTAATGTACTGCCTGTGAAGGTTGCAAAGCCTTGAATAAAATTTAGCTTCAGCACCAATCTGATTATGTGATGTTGGCGACTAAATCACAGTGATAGTATTAGTTTACCGGCACAGAATGCTGTTACTGCAGGGTTTCATTTATTTATTGAGGGTATTACAAGCAATTGCAAGTCGTGTTAAGGTCAATTACAAGTGGATTTAATGCTTTCACGTTTGAAATTGGAATTGTTTGTATATTTTCAATTCATTGCCGACTAGTTCTGTTCATTTGTTTTCTTACTTACATTTTATTATTATAGTTGGTGTAGGAAAACTTTTTCAGCTAATGTTATGTCAAACCGAACAAAGGCTAGAAGAGCTTTTTAACACTCTGTAGTACTTTTGTTCTACGACTTTTGTGACATATTTATAGGCTGATGTAATGAACGAGAAATCGTGGACTGTTTTTTTTCATGAAAATTGCAATTTAATTTTAAAGTAAAATATCAAAGTCAAAGTCAACATCATTAGCCGCATATATTTCTTAATATAAGACATCTTAGGTATTTTTCATCTTAACTTTAATCACCGTATTACTACGTATTTTTGCGATGTTCCCACAGTAATCCAAATATATAACTGATCCTATTTCACATTGCATTGTTGATAGGGATGAAACTTATTTGCTTATTTATTTAATTACAGAAACTGCTTTAGCATGGTATGAGGACCATGATGAGGTTGCAGGTACATTTTGTCAATAAGCCTTGGTGATTTGAAGGAGTGACGGAGATATAGCCAGTTCTTCACGTTCAATGCCCTTGATTTGAACTGCAGAAAACTGACAGTAAATGTAAATTTAGAAGTATTAATTGAATCTGAAGTTTAACAGTGTACATTACACTACCTAATGATTAAAGAAGAACTTTATTTCTCATTACAAAAAAATATTGTATTTACATGAGAGACTAGTATATACGAGAGAGATACACGTCGCCATTTGCCGTCCCAATTAGTCTACTATGTTCACTCTAACATGCATCTATAATGCCCTTTTGAATTTGTCAAACGCACGAATATTGCGATTTTTAGATGGTGATTGATTAAATAATTGCACACCCTCATACTTAATAGACTTCTACAAATTATTTATATATATAAAGATATATATATATATATATATATATATATACTCTATATATATATATCCGCTTGCTTATCTTGATAAGCAAACTCGAATTGCCTGTATGAAAAATCATATTAAAAAACCGCTTGTTACAGACTCAAATGTACCAACCTAAAAATATCAAATTTCCCCAATAAAAATCTATTGTGTTTGTTAATACATATTTATTAATGATTAATATCATTAATACTTTATCTATTACGGCAAAGACGACCAAGGCTAGCGATAACTGGTTTTTATGTAAATTGTGCAACTGTAAGATGCTTTTATAATTATCCTCATACAGCCTACATCATATTGTGACCTCTAACTGGCGTGGGATGACTATCGCAATCTTAGATTCATCCGATAATAAGAAAAGACTGCGTTGGCGGAGTATATTTCCGATTTCGTAACTCAGTGTGCCTTATTGAATTTGAGTTCTATGTTAATTATACACCAAATGTATAAAAAGGCGTGATTTCTTCCATGGATGGCATTTTATTTATTTAAAGTATACAGCTACTCAGTAAACAATATTCAAACAAGTACAGTATACACAAGAGCAAAAAACGGAATACACATTCAAACATACCCATAAAGCACAGTTTTATCTATATATACAAAAAATATAACTAAGTATAAATTCATACTAAATTCTAAATTATAAGTTCAAAGTTCTTAGATTCATTGATGATATCCTTTATAATATATAATTAATATAAAGGAAAAATAACAAAACCATTATTAATAAAAGATACCAGAGTTTTTTTAAATAATTTTTTAAGTATTTTTTTAGTCACATTATATATATCAATTTGCTGGTAATTTGCGTTATAATGTATACGATACATGAATTTATTTTGCGAACTAGCGAAATGTGGCATCTTTTGTCAAGACATTTTGGCACAACAGATTTCTTTAGCATTACTATTGTCTGTGTGCGTTATATTTGAATATATCATTTGTTAATTTGTTGACCGGTTGTTATTTAAAATTTGTGTTTATCTTAGATACGTGCGATTATAAAAAGGCTGGCTGCGGTCTGTGGGCGGATTTTTATTTCCGATGTGTCGTAACGAAGCGTGCTTTTTATTTTTACGACTGTGTTAATTTTGTATATGACTAGGTCACGCGACGGGTAAATGTATGTTTTGTTTAAATTGTAATACCATTTTATTTGGGAACAAAATATGTGGTGCGTTGATAATAGTTTTACTATGTAACTGCATTAGGTGGGCTGAAAAAAACTTTTTTTTATAGAATTTGATTTATACGATAACGATTATCGTCATACAATTTTTCGAAACCGTTTTTATAATGCGTTTTGTGTTTAATCTCAACATAGGCTTCAGATTCGGCAACTACCTTTCCATCAGCGCGTAATTTCTGTAAGTGAGAATTCTTTTGAGGTCTAAGAACAAGAAAAAGTTGCTGGAGGCCAAATCTGGATGCCCAATTTATGGGATTTTGACATAATTTATATTTATTTGTGATCACATTGTCTTAATGAAACAGCACTTTCTTCTTTTAAATGGGACCGAATTTTACGATTTTCTTCTTCAAACGTTGATTTCTTTCGATTCTACAATTTTATTGAACATCCACGGAAATAAGATCGCAACCACAGTACTTTGAGGAAAAACGATTGTTTTGTTCTGACCGATACTGTGATTATTGACTTATTTTTTGGTTTACGAAAGCCTATCAACGTGAAATCTTCATCTATAATCTCTTACATAGGATTGTAGTTTACGATGTTTTATTGCATCATCAATAGTTTTGCTAAACAAGCCGGTCTCTTCCGACAGACTCGGTGACCGCAGTGGGTGGTGTTGTAAAAACAAATGAACACTAATGAATACGATTTTTATTACCACAATTTGATATTGTAATTCGAGCGACGGTTTCATATCGAATTTCCAATTTGTGTATTTTTTTCATTATCGGACGGCAGCTGGGAATTTTCGGTTTTGGGTTACACTTTATGGATAGGCGTTGTAAAAATGATATTAACGGCTTGGATATGAGTTATTTTGCAGGTGTAGAAACAATCATTAATTGCTAAATGATTCATAGAAACTCTAACTTCTACGAATCTATTATTAAACCCATCGCTTATTTTTTATGGACGAGGGCAAACAGGCAGGAGGCTCATCTGATGCTAAGTTAAGCCGCCGCCCATGGACACTCACAATGCCAGAGGGCGAATGCGTTTACCGGCCTTTTATGAATTGGTACGCTCTTATCTTGAAGGGGCCTATATTTCTCCATCTCTTCCACAGACAATTATTAGTAAAGCCTCTGGAGATATAATTATTAAGTATTTGATGTTTTCCAGAGAAAATGTTTTTATCATTTTGAAGACGCTTGACACAGAAGCAGCATGTTAGATGAAATCAAATCAAAATGGATTTAAATCTAATAAATAATAATAGTACAAAAGCTCAAGTAGTTTATAAATCACTGACTACAATGCCACACCCAGTTTTTATACATATGTCTCCGCGAATACAAGACCTCGAGGTCAGGTGCGGAGGTGGTCGTTATTAAGTATAAAACTACTTTCTTTTATATAAAGTATCTGTCATGTCTTTAACGGTAGCGGAAATGAGATAACTGTCTTTACAAGCGTAGGTTTTGGTCAAAAGTTGACCCCACCCACGCACATTCTTCGACGATATCGAAATTGACGGAATTCATTGTTATTTTTATTATCGCGTTCAGAACAAATGAGAAAGGCCATAAATATGGCGTATTAATAGCTATATTAAACCGTAAACTTGATTTGTGTATTGGGAAAGATAATAGACGCAATAACAATTAGATTGATGTCTTTTCCTTAGTTTCTTATCTAAGTGTAAGATTCAGTGTTGTTCAGTACGACTCACGTATGCCAAATTGAGTGAGAGTGCTTGAATCTGGATCTTATATGCAGATTATTTCTGAAAGGATATTTATCGTTTCAAAGAGCAAGCAGGGTTGGAATAACATATACATTATACGTATATATTATATACACTAAGGATGCTCCTAGTTTAAAGGACTATACATATTTTTTTTTATAAATTAAAATAATTCCACTTTGATATTTATACACATTTTATTCATTCACAGTGTAAATTTAATTTAACGTCACTCGATTTAGAAGCGGAATCACTAAGCTTAAGTTGGTTTGCTATGCCCCGGTAGAATGCTAGAACGAGCCTCTCTAACGCGGCGTACCCGAGGTGGTTATAGGGGGTATTACATACCCAGTCTCTGAATAAAAGAGAATCTGCTGTGGGTTAAGTCCCTCAAACCGCTGCTAATTTCGAGGGCAGGGTATGAGCCGCAGCCGAGAGTAGCATTGCATTTGTATTGCTGGTATTCAATCTCTTCTTAACTACTTGTAAAAACACCAAAGGAGTGGGTGGGAAACTTTGCCCTCTTCCATCTTCCTTAGACAGTTTACTATGGATTAATAGTTAAAAAACGGCAGCTAAATATGCATTTAATGTGAGATTGTGGTCAAATGTCTAAGCTCGGAATAAAAAAAAACAAGAAAACAAAAATTAAAATATTCAGTAATCCCCGATATAACGCGATTTACATAGCGGAGATTTCTTATGTTATATTTCTGTAGAGTGACATTTATAATGATTTGACAAGTATATAATTAGATTTGTTTTCTACCTTTGCACCTGTTTCAGTGTGTTGTTATTGAATTTTAAAAAAATCGTGTTTTACGCGAATACCAGGAGTATTCATTCTATTTATTCCTATAACGCGGTAGACCCGGACCGCGTTATAGGAATAAAAGAAATTGTTGGTTTTCTCATTAATATTTGTTTACTGTGGTGTCAGATAAACTGAAGATAGTTGTTTACATAGTGCATACACAGCGTCTACGGTGGGAAGAGATTTTCTCACAGTAAAGCGTAATACGAGTACAAACTATAGTATATTATGTCAACCGCCGGTGGTCCAGTGCATTTATCTTAACGTATTTGATTTATGATCTAGTCACGCGTGCTTGGAAAAATTCGCTTATGCAATATCGAGTAGGTAAACTATCAGTAACTCAAACTTTTCTTGGAAAACTATTAAGACTTTTTATTGTATACGTGGTTTTAATGGGATTTTTTTATAGCACAGGCGGCAATGGACAGGCAAAAAATATGTAAAGGAAATATATTTATTACATAAATAGTCTGTTTATACATTTGTCTTGTAATGATTTTATTCAAATTTATTTCTTATTGAAAATGATTATTACAGGAACATATTCACAACTATGTCGGTAATTATCAAAACCAAGGTTATAAATCTACAGTCATCTAAGTAATCGTGCGCTGTTCAAAAAAAAAATCTAGGGGCTGCCACGAGAAATAGTGCATTTGTCTTTTATATTTTGCTTAAAATTCCTTACTGTTGGAACTGTTTATCTTGTATGTTAAATCGTCATACATTATCCATTTCTTATGTTATGTGTAGCTTATTTGTCTATTTCTTGAGCTCGTTAGGGTATTGTATGGAATGTTTCCTACGAACACTGAATAATTCATGTTTCGATATTAAAAAGCCAATTATAGATATTGATATTGCATTTGTATGAATAGTTATATTGAGAATAATTTGCTTAATTAACCCAACGGTTAAACTTTTAATAAGCGTTAATTTCTATGTTCTAAGTTTGTATCCAAGCTTTTTATGTGTGGGTAATATTTGTAAAACCATAAATAATAACGGTTGACGTAATCACTAAATAAGAAGAAAGGCAAAAGTCAGGGTTTAAACGCTATACCATTGGGCCAATACATCTTGTAGTTACTCATTTATTATTTGAATGTGCATTAAATCACACTATTAACCATTGACCTCCGCAAAGTCCATTTATCGAAAGCCCCTTGGGCACTGCTTTCTCAATCGTAGGCGGCCGTGCCTTATTAATTTATGCGAAATATCCACATTAAACACTATACATTTCTCTAAATCTGGTAATCGGAAGTGAAACATTTAATTTCATTATATATTATATTCACTATATTCAAATATATAAGGTTCATTTTTAGGTAACAGGTGTTCGCCCACACTAGTAAGCCCGCGTTTGTGAGTAGAATAATATTACTCCTTATAACTGATATCAATTTAATAAAATATTTTTATGCTAAGATGTGTGAGCCTATACTCTGATTTTTCATTCCATAGAGTTCTGAAATTTCATAAGGGTTGGTACTAAAAAAGTTTTCCACCGAAAAAGGGTCAAATTTGACCCATTTGAGGGCAATTAAAAATAAAATTCTACTTTTCATGTTTTACCTACAAAAAAGTTAAACAATATTATTAACTCAAGTTAAGTTAATATTATTATTTACTCAAGTGACATAATACAAAAATAACAAAAACTTATGTATTTCAATATCACGAACAATATATCGAATTAATTTTATTTTATTATTCTGCTGGCATTACTGCCTACTAATCCCAGGTTTAGTAAACCTTTAAAAAATATGTTATCTTTTTTTCTTGTAAGTTACTGTTTCGTCGTTTACTGTTTGTGATGAAAAGGGACGTAATTATCACTCACCGTTAAACCACTTTTTATGTGTAACATCGCGCTTAATAAAATACATTCACTAACAAATAAAATCTATGTACTCAGATGTTCAGACTCGTATTAAAATTGTAACATGTGCCCAGCCAAAAAGGTTTGCCATTTCTGACATGTCAAATAATAATAAAATAGCTGTCAGAATTCTAAGGAATAAACAATCTGAGTATAGTAACTAAGCTGCGTTTTAATTGGGTTCAAACAATCTATGAGTGTATGTCATCCAACACCTCGTATTTGACCAATTTGAAGGAGCTACTTTTGGAGGGCTTACAGCTATCTGGATTTTTTTTTTGTACTGTTATACCCTTGGCAGGTAAGCAATGTAATACCTTTGCCAATCTGATATTCTAGGTAATCAAAGGGAAGGCTTGAGACGAATATAAAAGGAAATAATGTAATACAAAAAGTTGGTAATAGAAATAGGTATAACTGCTTAATTATCCGGATCACGGAATACCATTTACTTAAGTTGTACATATATGTAAGTTATTTATTATCTCCGTCGACAACATATTCGGGGAATTATATTAAAAAAACCCCTCTGTGTTCAACTAAGTTGTTTATTTTTTTTATTAATTAGTAATTTCTAGATGAAACGCACTCTCGCTTATTCAGCGCGTCTGTACTTCACAAAGTAATATTGGTTATTTTTACTTTGTGAAGTTCAGACGTGCTGATTACGCCCTCCGACCAGTGTACTGCAAAAGAAGCCAGGTGCGTAAAGTGTACAAGTAAACACTTAAAGAAATCTGAAGCCTTCAAATGAGAAACCGAAGTACTAACACTGCGGAAGGAAGCTACAGATGGTGTACCGTTGCAAAAGAAATGCTGAAATTAAAAATAATAAACAAAAAAGACCAGGTAACCAGAAAATTGGATAAATCAAACGAAACAGATCAACAGAAGCCACTGGTGCAACCCAAGCTAGCAGCGAGCACATCTGCTAGCAACCAGACTGATCCCACGTATGTGGAATTATTAGTGAAGTCCAAAAGTGGAACAAAACTAGTGTAAGACGCCTGAAGAGAACAAAACTTATAATAAACCTAGTGTAGTGAATATAAATGCAAGTGCGTTATCTCAGACACATGAACATAGTGTCAAAATATTATAGAACACTAAGACTGTTTATGAACATTACCTTAGTTTTATTAAGCTGTATTCATTGTGTATGTTGTCATTAGTATTGTAAAAAATTAGGTAAAGATGATTATATTATATTTATTATAGCCATAATTATTGTATAGGCTAGATTGTTATGTTTTTTTGTGTGTATTGTATGAAAAAAAAGTAATTTCTAAAATATAAGATCATTTTTTGAAAGAGTAAGGTATAACAGTAGGTAAATAACAAATGTACGCATTAAATTGCGAGTCGGTCATACAAGTTTCTTGCGTCTTCTTATTTGAGCGACAGTAATTGTTTAACGTCCTTCACTTACTGATGTTGTTTTTTAATTGAAATGTAATCTTTATACGTCTCTGAATAAACACATAGTATGAGTAGTAACGTGGGAAGTCAGCGCGAATGCCTTATATTTCATAATATTGCGATTGTTGCGTTTTATATGACACTCCAGTGGTGTACGTATCGATTTGTATTTATTATATTTATGTAACGCATTTACTGTATGTATAATTCATCTACTCTTAATTACGTGGCAGTAATCAAAATAAGTATATATAAGTTAAACTCAAATATGTTGCAAAAATATTTATTTTAAGAATATTTAGAGTTTGCTATTTCATTTGAAAATCAGTTTTATCCTATTTATTTATAATCAATCCAAAATGTTCTCATAACAAACATTCAAATAAAATCATACATAGACAAACTAAACTAGTGTATTTTCAATAGTCTAACAAACAAAACTAAATGAACTAATTTAAGAAATATGTATACTCACTTTTTTACATATATAATACGTTTAACACAGTAACCTTTTACTTAATAATGCGGATTAGTTACCGATGGAGAGAAATGATGAGATTGAATTGATACCTGAATTTTACATCGTAAAGTTAGGTCTAGGTGGCATAAACATCGATAACTATGTTCCAGTTGTATATTCTATTATTTTTTCAAATTTTTTGTACGTTCACTTTTAGTTAAAATGTCGCCATTCATTATTTTGTGTTGATGTATATGAGAGATGGGCTAAATTCAAAGCAAGAGACGCAAAATGTGGTCTCTTTACAAATAGTAAAAATAATACCAGAGAACAGAGATTCCATACATTACAGAAATGTTGTATCAAGAAGTGTGCCAGGAAAGCGTTAGTAATGGTTGTTATCTTTTAATAGACTGACATCTTTACCAAAAATGTGTGTATAGGCTAATTGCAGCGCCACCGAATTGATATTTTAGTGATGTTATGTACTAATTTGACATTTTAGTTCTACAGAATTGGCTCCAGGGTATTATATATATATTGGCACATAGCTGTCTCGTTACAGTTTCAATTGAAAGGAGATTTAGCTCTCCCCTCGACAAGGATGGAACCCAAAAATGGTTACGCCATAATTTGACTACATTTTTGCCCCGTAGAATACGAAAGCGACCCCGGGAGTCCTTATGCGGAATATAAGTACACGATTTTCTATGTAGATAGTGCGCTTTGAGTCGATTCCCTCAAATCCCCGAGGACTTTGAGTTGCGGTGGAATTCGCAAGAGGCATTTTCTCCTCGGTTATTAAAAAGAGGTCTTACAACACGTTTAAGCTTTATCTAATCCAAAGCAACAAGTGACGTGTAAATGCTATTGTAATATATGGACAAGTGTATGAAACAGCTTCATGTCGCCCACGGGCATTGTATCACGACTCCTCCAACCACTTACGTCCCACTTGACACTGCCTGACGCCTAACCACTTTTCAAACAGCCTATCACGCCTAACAACTTGAAGAAAATTGTATTGGGCGTATGGCCATTATTTGGGAAGACGGGGAATAATTTCATATATAAGTTGTCTAGTATAAGTATTTGTTATTTTCATAAATTGTAAATTTTCTAAAATTAATTTCATAATTAAATCTAAATCTAACGTATTAATGCTTACTGTATATCAGTAAATTAGTAACTTTTTATTATGAAGGTAGGTGTTAATTATGCGGATACTACCGTCATTTTGAAAGACAAGAATTTTGTGTTGAAATAATAAATAACGTCAAAATATTATCAAGACACATTTTCATGTTTATGGAAATATTATATCAACATCTCAGTGTATGAGAGGTAGCAATATCTTATCAGATAAGGGATGTTACCGAATATGACCGCAGTTAATTTTAAATTTTCAGGTAAACAAATACTCATCAGCATAGAAGACAGAGGGTGTTGGCCGTAGTATTTTCCTTTTTTATATATTTAACGGCATTAATATTTCACAGAACTTTTAACTCGTAACATCAATTGAGTTTCCGTCTATTTGTCCTTATTTGAGATTATTACGAATGTTTCTGAATAAAATGCAAATGAGTATTGTATCGTTATGCTGTGGCGGTAAATTGACTCGATATTGTCAATAGGTCATTACAATGAAAATGTTACATCCTCGTTATCTTGCGCCCTTGGCGGACATTTGGTTGAGCCAATCTTTATGCACTCTTAGCATTTAATAGTACATCGATTTTACGATTTTATTCCACTGAGTTTTAAGCTATTTAAAAATATACCCGAACTGTTTTTGTTTAATTAAATTAGGAATTTTAAATTGGTAACTAGTGAGTGAGTGAACTAATTCGACCAGAGTTCTTCAAGATACGAGCGTACCAATACTTAAGGCCCTATCCCAGCACGAAATGCTGCCTCGGGGTCGACTGCGGTGCGTAGTGAAGAGTCTGGTGCTCGGAGGCGCGCCGGCCCTTTATAACAATTACTTATGTAAAACATGAAATTAATGTAGTTTTGTCAAATCAGCGAAAAACAAAAGAGAAGAAAAAGTATTTAATAATAAATTGTGTTTAAGCGATGAGCAGGCACAGGGCCAGATAATAAATCATTAAAAAAAATGTAAAGAAAGGTATAACAATTGAGAATTATAAAAATAGAATTTTAAGTTATTATGATATTTTTAATTATAATTGTGTTTTCGTTTCAACAGCTAATTTATAATATAATTTTAAGCAAGAAAGAGTAATTTCGCCCGGCGAAACTTTAGGTCCGATACCTGTTAGCCGATATCAAATCTAATAATTTATATGAATCGAATCAATTAGCACTCATAATAGCGTAATCACTATAACACGATAACAGACAGATAACATTACATAAAATAATTGTTTGTGACTTGACCTGAATTTTAATTGTGTCGCAATTACAATAAGTGCTGATTAACGAAATTCGTTTTTTGGTAATTAAAATGCTACGAGTGTTCTTAGTAAAATTTGTGTTTTAAAATTTGGTAAATTGTAGATTTTATAAATGTCTCTGCCAGCTTTACAAGGATCCAGACAGACCGTTTATTATATAGTAATGTTTGTCTATAAACATCCTCAATTTGTTTATATCTAGACTGAGTGACTGCAACGAGGTTCTAGTTATAAAATTTAGCTACAAGTAGTAACATTTTTGTTATAAAATAAGTTAGCGTTGTTAAAAAGATACGAGTAAAAATACATTGGAAGTGAAATAATTTTTTTTATCATTTATGTTCACCGTAAATGTCATATAATTTAGAATACATAGATTGTAACGTTTACTATAGAAAATGTATTATACAATTCAATTTAAAAAAAGCGTTGTTATGTGCCTATGTGATACTTAATCTGCTATTTACTAGTAATTTTTTATGCATACTTTAACCATAATATTTTATGGTTTATATAAATGTTAAATTAGAAGAATATTATATATACTATTTTTATTATTTATATTTTGAATATTTGTTACATATATCGTAGATAGCACTGTCTATGATGTGATGAATTTTAATAAATAAATAATGAAATCTTTGAACATTACGGTATAAATTCTCCCGTGTAAACCTACGGTTAACCGATAACACTGTAATAATTCTCACGAAAGGTAACCGTTGCAGATAAATGTGTACTTGTCAATATTTGATTTTCACTTGCGAGGTTTCGTTGAACTCCGAACGAAGTACGGAGTGTGTATGAGACGTCTATTATAAACGGAGAAATACTTGTATGTTCGGTTATTGCTTACGCCTTTTGCATTTTTTAATAGATTTAAACGGAAACACTTTTTTCCCTGGAGCATATATATAGTATACAGATAATATCACTTTTTCTATAGCTGTGATACTTTTTGACATTCAACACTTGTGTAAAATAATTATAAGCTTATAATACATAGCTTCAATCTGTTAATTATTTTTTTAATTAGTAAAAGTTATATTAATAAAAGACAAATCTAGATTTAAACGGGCTAAAGTTATACAGCCGTCCATGGACGCTGTCAAAGCCACATCACTCGTGTTGGCCTTCTAAAAATTGGTACGATTCTTCTTAAATGACTTTAAGTCGTTTTGGTTTGGAATACTTCAGGGGGTACCTGGTTCCACATAGTGGTACTATAGTACTATATATAGGCACTAACTGCCTTAAAAGTTTAAAAAAATGTGAAAGATGTGTGGCGTAAACATCTTACAACAGATATAAATGTGTCATCGTTTTAGTCGTGTTTACTTTTATTCAAGTGGTATTAGCGTGATATTTAGCGCGAAATGGTTTTAAATATTTTTTTAAATACTTGGAAATTATTACAAATATGTCTAAGTAATTAAATTATTGCAAACTCTAGAAGCAAACAAGAATTTTTAAGAGACTTAAAAAAATTTCTTCAATCTAGACAGTCGTTAAGGCGTTAAAGAGGTTAATGTTTCCTATGTTTGTCTCAGGTTGATAAGCGTTATCATTGGCCGTTATCAGTGGACGTAATGGCGTCGCTATCTGATTATGAAACAGAAACAAATAATCTAACATAGCTGGAAGTCTGCCGGTATTCGGTAGCCGATCCTTTCTCGGGCTATACAAATTTTAATTGATTTGCTTCTCGAAAGCTGCCAGTAAACAGTAGGAAACAATAAATAGCTAACATTTACAAACGGCTTGAAATTCTGTCTCTGCCAATTTAACAGTTCAATTGATCACATGCATCGTTGATTAGATCAAACAATACGATTGTTATAATCAAAACCTAGTTTGGATATGTTGGTTTTAAATTAAACTACCAATGCGTTTGTTAGGTAATTTTTTTTTTCTTATCTTCATAATCCTCTATTAGCACATGTTTAGTCAGGTGAATAAAATGTGAAATCTTGTAATGCAATATAAAGATCGAAAATTTTAATTTAAATTTCGTTACACAAATAAAAACTAGTAAATTATTATTAGGCATGAATCGGGCGGCCTTATCGCTAACGACTGATGTCGTCCAGGCGACCCTAGTAAGGAAAGTCTCTGAAGAGTATACCTCGAAGAGTAACCTAACCTCAAATAAAAATATAACATTTAAAAACTGTACAACCTGGCGTTTTAACACGTATTGACATGGAATTCTAGATTTTTGACACGACTACAGTGTTTTAAACGCGCCAGGGATTTTTTTTTGCTGCCCACAATACAGGGGTTCCCTAGTGTAGTATTTATTTCTATAAAGTTTCATAGTTTTATTGATTATACCAAATTTACTCCAACCACTTTGATGACAATGTCAATCTCTATAATCATGTGCTGCTTCTTAGGCAAAATGAGTTAAACGGTAAACTATACCCGTTAGTGTCAATGAGTACACAAATTAGCTGAGACTAATTAGGAAGCAATGTGCACATAACGCTCCCGTTATCGGCGGTGTCGTGACTCTCGCAAATGCCATCGTCATTTCTATGGACCCTTCGTCAGTGCAGGCGATTACATCTCTTACTCTTTGATAAGTGCTTATTAAAAGCGCGTAATACGCACACAACAGCCGAAGGATAACTGGCGACAGAGCTTCCAGATTTTGGTATTTATTTATTTATTTGGAAACAAAACAGATACATCTTTACAATAAAAATAAAGTTAAAAATAAAACAAAATAAACACATTGCATGTAAATCCAATGTGTTTATTTTGTTTTATTTTTACCTAAACCTAAACCTATTGTGGATACCCACAATAGGTTTCACTTTAACTGTATGATACAATCAAAACAAAACATGACATCGACACATATACATGTAAGAGTTAGGACATTAACAGTTTTTTTTTTAATTAAAACATTTATTGTTAATTATGCTGATAATTTATCGATGGACTTATTATTTATATGTATTATTTATTTCAAAATCCTACAACTAAAATAAATTACATACAACAAAAGACAATTATACCTACTAAACATGTAGGCTTAGACAATTATAGTTGAGGTCTTGAATTTAAGAATTGCAATAATAAGAATGCGAATCGTATGACATTTTTTTAATTTAACTGACAAAGAGTAGAGGACTGTATATACATATTTGGACAATAATAAAATACTCTTGGACTCCCATATCTAACATGAACAATGAATAGCAAACAGCGACACTTAGAATCGTAAATGTACCGAGGGGTAGCCGAAAGTTTGATCTATATGTACAAAGTGTAATTCAATATCCGAAAAATAACTGAACCTGTTTAGTTTAAGTTTTTTTAAAGTTGGTGAGGCTTAGTGATGCACGGTATAATTTATTCGGCGGCAGTGTGGCGCGGGCGCGTCGCCTCTAAACTGGATTCCCGCATTTTTTGTGGCTAGGATTGGGCTGTATCAGGTTAAACGCAGGTTACATAACACACCCTCAATCATGCGTTTATTTTAAATGTTTTTATGGAATTACAGTTATTTTACTATTATTGAAATGGTGGGTTTTTGAATTGGCGATACACTGTCGTGAGTTAAAGCGCTCAAAAAGTACGAAATAAATCTAAATTTATATATACATATATAGCAACTTAGAAATAATACTTTTTGAATATTTGTGAAATACTTGTTAAGTTATAAATGTAAAAATTATATATAATCAAAATATATAGTGCATTGTCCTAAATGATGGAGTACTCCAATTTGGCTCCACAACAATTTATGGCCATTTGAATATAAATCTTAAGTGTGATTCACATCTTAAACGAATCACGTTTTAATCATATATTAACCTATTATAGTAATTCAAAATATTTGGTTTCTTATAAATACTATACACAAAAGTTTGGGTCATGGAATAGGATGAGATAGTTACCTAGTGAATTAAGAGATCTGAACTATGGAGTTGCTTCTTTTATTTTTCACACATTATTCTTCATATGAAACTACCTTTTGGAGAGGGCAACTAAAGTCATTTTTCTTAAATATTTCTAACATGTAATGCCTTTTTAATAGGCCTAATTGAAATAAATGATTTGATTTTTACATTGGGGCCAATATAAGGAACTGTTTATTTGTATGCAATGCTTTTCAGCATTCCAATGTGGAATCGATCGAGGACTGTGCATACATTTAACTATATTCGAACATGTTAATAGATAGATTTGCAAAAAGGCAGGAAGCTTTTACCCGTGAAGAGGTTCTTATCAATGGTAATGAAGGAAGTTAACAAATCTAAGATATATCTAGCAAAGATTGGAAATAAATAATTTATTATATAGAAATTGGAACCTCATACACATACGTTTATAATTAACCTCATAAACATGGTCATAATAAAGTCCAAAGGGACCTTGGAATGCATTTGTAACGAATTGATACTGCAACTGGACGAGTATCTCGGTGTAGTTATCAGTCCATAGAACGCCTTGCCGTCCAAGGCACTAGACTAGATCAAGTCTGCCGTAAGAGGTTCAAGCAATGAGAGAGTATGGTCTGTAATAAGGCAACGATGGTGACACGTCCTGAAGTTCATCACATTTGCCCCTTCTAATACTACTTCTACTACTACATTGCGATCGGTCGTGTTCACAATAGTCTAAGAAGAATACTGCAAGATATATCGTAGTGGATATTTGAAGTATCACTATTTTGACTCGTTCATCGAAGTCTGTATCGTGCCCGAAACGATGCGCTCCGTAGCCCGAAACGTATGTAATAAAAGTAATGGTTCAGTAGTAAAAGTAACGCTAATGGCCGCATGATTAGATTGACATTGGGGTAGGGGGCTAAGAATGTAAGTTATATGTTTTTAAACTAAATTAGTGAATATAATCTATTTTGTTGCCTTGGCGCCTGGTAGATGGTACAGCAGAGCTGGTGGTTTCCTTGCTCAACGAATAAATGTCGAATTACAAGGAAAATGTTATGTAAACTAAATATTTTCAATTTGTTTTGTGGAACCAGCTGCCCATTGCAGTATTTCCGAACCAATTCGACTTAGGTCCTTCAAGAAAAGAGCGTACACATTCTTAAAAGGCCGGCAACGCACTCGCGAGCCCTCTAGCATCGAGAGTGTCCATGGGCGGCGAATTCACTTAACATCAGGTGAGCCTCCTGCCCGTTTGCCCCCTGTTCTATAGAAAAAAAAGAAATGTTTAATTATCTTCTTTATTAAAAAAAAATCACAATTTAAAATCATTTATTCATGTAGGTAACATAATGTACACTTATGAACGTCAAAAAAAGAAAAAATACATTAAATGCTTCTAATATTACATTTACTGCCAGTTCTCAAATCAAGGGCGGAAGAGAAGAACTGGCAATAAACTCTCCGCCATTCTTTTTAAACGCTACTTTTATTATGCTTTTACTTTTTAGATTAAGAAAATTGTAAATACTGTGATTGTTACGATTGCTAATAGTATATTAATAAATTAGTATAGTAATGACTAATCTAATAGAAGTACATCTACTTAAATTTTAATGTTACAGAAGAGGCGTCTCTTATCAATTAATTTATAATTTCACAATGAACACTGTTTTTCATCAAAAGCCACTCGTGTTAATAAATAATCATTCTCTGTCGATTGTGACGAAAATAAATTGATGAAATCATCTTCCTTGTTTCGGATATGTACTTTTTGTTTTTGTCATTTTTGAATTCTATTTTGTTCTAGATAAAACTACATTGACTAATGTGCGTCATGTGTAAATACGGTTGTCTGCGAAGCTTTGTTTTATTCGTTCTGATATTGCCTGACACTGGCCTAAATAAGCAAACATCAAAACAAACTTGTAGCGCGGCATCTTTTGATTAGAGTTGATTATTTATTATTTGGCCGGACGCCCCGTTCTAATGTTTACGTGTACAAAATGTTGCTATTATCTCGAGTCAATGAATCTTTCGCGTGCTAGCGTACCGACCGGCGCAGCTTCGGCCATGTGGAGGCTGTAGTTGCATACTGCACCGGGGGAGAGGGGAAGGCGAGGGGGAGATACGTGGCGACTGAGGCCTGAGGGGGACAGTCTGCATCGCGCGCTCTAGTCTACTCATTCTCACCGCATCCGTTGCGAGTGACGCACGCGTACGCTTTTACGCGGAGCAATTTGGTACTGCGTACGTCGTGAGTTATACGCCGTATAAAAATATAGCCGGAGACAGACGGCGCTGTCTCAAGTTAAATTTAAATGATAGCGCGGACGCTTCGCCTGGATCTTCTTGAATTTACTCCGACATGAGATTAAGTACGTGATTTTATCTCAGATTGTCCCGTTGATATATTTTACGTGCCTGTGTTGTGATCTGTGTATCGGATGGTTGAGTGGTATTATGGCTAAGTGGTTGTTCGTTTCCTGTCTTTGTAGTCGGTTATGATTTGTAAGTAAGCTTAGTTTATGCTTGACGTCCCCGCGAATGACCAAGAAGTAATGCAATGACAATAGTTCATTCAGTTTTATCACGGACTCGCGTCATAAGGCTAGTTTATTTGTAACATTTACGATGTATCTCGCATTACATCCGATATCAGTTATTTACTAGCACTAAAACAGTTTATATCTTATAATAGTCCGCTTCTATTTTACATTGCTAACATTTCTTACTAATGACTATTTATAATTGGATGCTGTCTTGTAATTAAAAGGTTTATTAAAAGAGTATTTTGTGTTAATTGTTTCTGTACAGAAAATTGAATAAAACGTAAAATTGGTACAAAAATTGCTGCAGCAATGTGTCGTCCTATTGTAGTAATTTAACTAGTATCTATTCAGTGAATTTTATAGGTAAAACGTATTGTAAATAATGATCAAATTAGCAAGTTCGAGTATCACACATGTTCCCCAAATCTTACCTGCCATTTGGTCTATTGTTGTTTTTAAGATATAAGTTGGTCCCTTATATGGATCGGGGACTCGAAGGGCCTCGGGTACCTGTATAACGTGCCAAAAAACCTGAGCCCTATTCATTCTGTCAGGAACGTGTGTTATTAATAGAAATTATGAAACTGCTTCCACTTGACGTCTCCCGAGAGAATTTGAGGTTTTGCACATGAACGGTCGTATTAGAGAATTTGTTCACATTGGTATTCTTCACCTGGTTGTGTTAATCATAAAATAATAAAATAAAATACGTTTATTATGGAACGTAAGATAGATAAGTATCACTTATTCCATGTCATTAAATTTGAACCTGTAGGCATTCCTACTCATCGGCAAGACAGAGGGTGTTGGCTGAGAGAAAAAGCCGGCGTAAAAAACTCTCGGTACTCTTTTAAAAAAGCAAATCATACAGATAGGTAAGATTTCCTCGTGCAGCTATGGGCGATCAGTAAACATTCAATAAATAGATACAATTAAGAGAATATTATAATGTAACGATAATTCGGTAAATAGGGTAATTGATTTAATAACACAAGATATGAAATCCGTTTAATAGTAGTTAGGACGTAGTGGAAAATTTTATCAAGAAGCGATAATATCTACTTCGGTAATTGCTTACATGGTAACGATAGGTGTAGGATTATGGGAAATCTATCTAGTTTAAAGTGTATGAAATCCTAAAATCGCAAAGATTGAGTTCTACGGCTACTTCATTGCACATTTTTATTAAAAGATTATTAGGATGTCTTCGACGTCAATCCTCGATTTTTCAAGAGAGTTCTATACTTAGCTAGTTCTACATGTTGATCTCTGACTCTTCAGTGTTTTACCTCAAGCAATGCCGGTGACCTTATGTACCTTTCATAATTAATGCAACCTGTAAATACGTCATTTTAAACGAACCTACACATTCCTCACGATTGCTTTCCAATCAGCGTATTCACACCGTGCTAATTATAATGCTACTCTTAATTATGTAAATAGTTATAATAAAAGCACGTTTCATATTCAATCTATACAAATGTTGAATATGCAGCTTAGATTTACTATATATTTTTATTGTTCTTGTTATTCGGTATCCTAATTTCCTCCAGATCTTCCAATCCATTCCATATCTATCGTCCATGGCTTTTTTTTCTCAATTCTTCTCCTACTAACGCTTCTATTTATTCTATCCATCTTCTTTTTAGTGAATAAATAAAGAAATGTAAATTCTATAAAATCGTCGAGTTTTTTTATCTTCTGATACGTTACAAACCTTGGATTTGTCGTATCTACAGCAGTAGGTTATTGTAATTATGTAAGATTAAATCCATCATCAAGAAATAGCTCTAAATTCTATTAAATCCTTTGGAATAATTGAATACAATTAGTCACAGTTATCTTTATGTTTCTCATAAATTTTCTCATCAGTTTGAATGACGCATTTCAATCATGGTTTTCCTCTCATAAACTAAGATTGTTTTCTAAGATATTTTCATCTTTTGATGCACAAGAGTTCGTAGTATTTTCAAAAACTACTGATCTGATTTCTGATTGTATAGATAAATTGAACATGAAGGCGACTATTTTCCTAAGATCAATCGTATTTATATCGACTTTTTAGATAGATTTTTGTATAGTTGGGCTTTGGTGATAATATCAGATCGTTGTTATAGTAGAAATATAACTATTGTTGTTATATGTAAGGGACCAATAAGATATAATAACTAGCTTTATTCCAAGATTTCCGTTGCCTTTAATAAGCTTAATACAATCCAATATTAAAGCAATTCCCGCTAAGGCAGGAAATCGAATTTGTATGGAGGTCATGGACAATTATTTCACACAAAGTTTCATTTGTTATAGTGCTATTTTTTATTTATCGTCTTAACTACGTTATCAATATGTTTTATTTATTTCAATATAGATCTAAAAATAGCTATTTAAATGTGCAGCGATTACATTAGTTATGGAATATAGTCCGATAACAATGAACGAAATGGCCTGTTGTTTGTCTTATATGTTTGCACTTCCGCCCGTGTGGCACTACTCCAAGTTTGCCTAGGTCAGTCCCCGCTCTTATTGCGAGCAGAGTTCTGTTAGATTTCGATAGTGAAACGAGACGTGAATGAGTATACTGCATTATGTACATTTTGGTACATATTGATTTATACTTTGTTGATTCTGTTTAGTCTGTGGTTCGAAACATCTTTTGCCGTATTTAAGATGGTTTTAATGTAGTTTTGGGCAATTTTTTTAACCATGATATTTTGTATTACAGGTCGGGGCATCGTGTGCGAGTGCGCGGGCGCGAGTGCCTGCCCCGACGGCGCAGCCAACGGCACTTGCAGCACGCAACCTGGTGGATACTGTTTCGTCGCCGTCGAAGAAGTCCTGGATGATGCCGGCCTCGTAGTGCTGGAGAGGACCGCCGGCTGCTTGCCACCTGATGAGTCTGGGTTTATGCAGGTAATTGTTGCGCTTACATTACTACATTTTGATCTAACTCATAATATGAACTTCATTGTTCTATCATATCAATCTATACTATTTGTATGTTTTGCCACATGTAAATAGTTTCAATCTCGTTCTGGATGCGATTTAAAAAACTCTGATTCTACCGTTTTCACTTATGAGAGTATTGTATCTATTTCAGTGTAAAAGCTCGCAAGTCCCACATCAGCACCCTAAAGTTATTGAATGCTGCGAAAAGGACCTTTGTAATCGACACCTGAGGCCGCAACTGGCAGAGCCGCCGCCCTCCGTGCCGGAGACGCCCGCCCTGCTGCCAACGCAAGCCGGCCCGCCCGTAGCCCTAGTGGCTGTCGCCCTCGGCGTCGCCTTGGTGGCCTTCCTTGCGGCCTTCTGGCTGCTGCTCCGCAAGCGCCGCGGTGGCTGCAAGAGGCCACCCTCTCCG
Source organism: Pieris rapae (assembly GCF_905147795.1). NCBI lineage: Eukaryota > Metazoa > Arthropoda > Insecta > Lepidoptera > Pieridae > Pieris > Pieris rapae. The sequence goes on along the minus strand of NC_059529.1, from coordinate 524,941 downwards.
CCAGCGCCTGCACCGCTCGTCGACGCCTCATCCGGCTCCGGTTCTGGGCTGCCGCTGCTCGTTCAGCGCACCGTGGCCAAGCAGATTCAAATGGTGGAATCCATCGGCAAAGGCCGCTACGGCGAAGTGTGGCTCGCGCGTTGGCGAGGCGAGAAGGTGGCCGTCAAAGTGTTCTTCACCACCGAGGAGGCGTCCTGGTTCCGCGAGACCGAGATCTACCAGACCGTGCTCATGAGGCACGAGAACATCCTCGGCTTCATCGCCGCCGACATCAAGGGCACCGGTTCGTGGACGCAGATGTTGCTCATCACCGACTACCACGAGAACGGCTCCCTGCACGACCACCTCCAGGCCGTGGTGCTAGATCCGCCCGGGCTCATGGCGATGGCCTACTCCATCGTCAGCGGCCTCGCCCATCTGCACATGGATATCTTCGGCACCAAGGGCAAACCGGCGATCGCCCATCGCGACATCAAGAGTAAGAACATCCTCGTGAAGCGTAACGGGCAGTGCGCCATCGCCGACTTCGGCCTGGCCGTGCGGTACGTGGCCGAGCGGCACGAGGTGGACATCGCGCCCAACACCAGGGTCGGCACCAGGCGCTACATGCCACCGGAGGTGCTCGACGAGAGGCTCGACGTGGCCAACTTCGAGGCGTTCAAGATGGCAGACATGTACTCGCTGGGGCTGGTGCTGTGGGAGATGTGCCGGCGCTGCGCCACGGGCGACAAGGCGCAATATGTGGAGCCTTACGCGCTGCCGTATCACGAGTGGGTGCCGCCCGACCCCTCGTTCGAAGACATGCACGCCGTCGTGGTCCAGAAGGGCGTCAGACCGCCCGTGCCCGCGCGTTGGATGGGCGCCGAGCCCCTGGCCACGCTCACCACGCTCATGGCCGAGTGCTGGCACGCTAACCCGCCCGTTCGGCTCACGGCGCTGCGCGTCAAGAAGACGCTGGCCAAGTACCACTCCGACCCGGCCGCCAAGCTCGTCTGACCGCGGCTCCGAGCTCCGCACTCTCTCTCCGGAATCTCCGCGCGTCGATTGTCTCCCGCCAGGTGAGCGGGTGGACCGAAGTCTTCCGAAAGACGTCAGACCCGCTTTGGAGACGATTGTGATATTTCGACAATAACTTTAAACTCGGTGTCGTATTAAAGAACCTGAATCGGAAACCGGAAGTGTTCAAGTTAGTGAGGGATAATTCTAAGGATTGTACTTAAAAGGTGTTTGAGAAAAGACTTAAACTGCGTGCAGCGTGTGAGACGTTTAATATGAGTTTTGGGATGCCTTCGAGTAGTATTATTTTGTATTGTGGTCGCCGCGCGTTCGATTAGACCTTGGAAAAAAGCTTTTGAAAGCTGTATAACAGAACTCTTTTAGCTGGAATTGTTTAAAAACTTTTATTGTCTTCCAAACATTCCACTGTAAAATTTCTCGATCACTTTCAAAGGTCCAATCGGAGGCAGACGAAGCATTTAATGTACATTGTTTTGTATATATAGGTGTTAGTGTAGTATCAAATACATGTTGCTAGATAAGTTACAATAAAATTTATTATATAGAAATTTTTGATTTATTTAACAAAACACCTCTTTATATTTAACAAGCTTAAGGCTAATAACTAATAAATCATGCTGTAGAAGCAATAGGAATAACCGTCAATGCCTTAAAGATGTTCAAATCATATTTAAACAATAGATTCCAAGTACATAGTTAAAATTAATGATTTTCAAAGTAAACTTTTACCTATCACTTGTGGAGTACCCCAGGGATCAATTTTGGGTCCATTATTGTTTTTAATTTACTTGAATGACATTCAACACCTTAACTTGCATGGACAGATAACCTTGTATGCGGATGATACCGGTCTTCTTTACGCTGGTTCCTCTGTGCATGAAATAAAACTTTAAAATTCCACCACATCTGCCTTTAACAATAAATAATGTACCTCTAATAGAAAAGAAAAGCGAAAAATATCTTGGATTATATATTGACAATAACTTAACATGGACAACGCACATAAATCATTTAATAACTAAATTATCTTCTCTAAGAGGTTCCCTTAGACATATGGCTCGGAGCCTTCCTCGTAAAGTCCGTCTTCTTATTTATAATTCTTTGGCTAAACCACACCTTCTTTACCTGATTGAAATTTGGGGAGCTGAGACTAAAACTAACATATCAAATCTTCAAATTGCTCAAAATAAAGTAATTAAATTGCTTTTTCATTAGCCATACTTAACTTCCACACAAAAAATATACACAGAAACAAAACTGATGAATATAAAACAATTATTTCAATACAATACCAGCTTATTAATCTATAAAATTTTAAATGACTACATACACACTAACAATACATTCACTAAAATAAATAAAATTCAAAAGCGCAGTTCACGATGCCCTCATAATTTAATTGTACCAACTAATTACGGCAAAAAAACATTGAGCGTTGGGGGAGTACTGCGTTGTAATATACTACCAAAAAATGTAAAAGTGCAGGCAGCCTAGCAATATTTATATTAACATTAAAAGACCATCTATTGAGTGATCCCAATCTACGGAAATGAAAGTTCCTCCAAGTTCTACCAAGGTTCTTTTTTTCTTTTTTTTCCAAATTGTAACGTTAGCATATAAGTGTTCTCATGTAGTGACTATTGTCTATTATGAGAATAAATGTCTTTAAACCTAAACATAAATTAAGCCGGCTGTACATATGGGGCCAATGTGTTGGGCAAAAATGATGGAAACCAAGATTCCTGTTCACACATTGGCTTACATGATACGGAGCGCGCCAAGATCCTTTGATGTGTGCACTAAAAACCGACACTATTCAGATGGCCTGCCAATGTTGGCGCCAACTAGTCAATTAAGCCAACATACAGCCAAGTAGCTCTGTACACGTTGGCCCAACACCTTGGCCCCATGTGTACAGCCGGCTTTATAAAAAGAAACAAATATTTACCAAATAATTTTATACAGTTTGATCAGTGTAGTAGTATTAAAGATTAGATTTGATATTAATGTAGTGATTCTGGTAAGTTAATTATCTAATTGAAATCACATAAATAGTTTAGTGTTCTTTTCTTTATAGGCTACCTTGGTAGTTATAGATTTTATTATTGTATTATTAAATAATAATAGTATTTATTTGTAAAGTTTTGCGTAAAATAATATTTGTATAATGTAAATGTAATGTGTGTAATATCACAGCGCAAATAATTTGCGAAAGTCTGTAAATATTATATACGACTCTCTCTTTTAAGATTTTTTTTTATAGAACAGGGGGCAAACGGGCAGGAGGCTCACCTGATGTTAAGTGATACCGCCACCCATAGACACTCAATGCCAGAGGGCTTGCGAGTGCGTTGCCGGCCTTTTAAGATTTTGATATGTAAGGCAAATATACAGTTTCGATTGGTTTGCTGAGTAAACGTATGATATAATAGATTCCGCCAATTCTTTATAGTGTTAATGTGCAGTTTCCAATCTATAACTAAACCGAGGTAGTAATGTCTACACTAGATTTTACAGAATATGTCTAAATTGTTACAAAGGGTTTACATATGTCAGGCAGTGCAAACGACCACTGCGCCCTGTAGAAGACACTGCTTCTAATAATGCAATATATAAAATTTGCATTACTTACTACTTTCTTTACACACCTTATCCTGGTATGATCATATCTCGTAAACAGCCTCGCACCACGCAGGGAGGCTACCTAGTCCTCCAGAATTTTCTTAGATAGACTTGAAAACTTATTCTTTGTCAATAGACGACGCTATTTCTAAGATGCATAATTAAGCGCAAAGTTTGATTGAAATTTTTAAGTAAACCCCTTTTTTTTCCTCAAGTCGTACTTTTAATAGAATCTGCTATAAAATTCGATGTTTTGAATTTATTCTACATCTGAACAAGCTTCATTATCTTAGTTTGTTGGATTACAGTGCCATCTATGGGTCATCTGTGAAACTTTTGGTTAATATATCAAAAGCTGGCATAATTATTTCTTAAAGGACTTTATTTGGTTAAAATGTAAATAATTGCAGTATGTGAACTCATCATTGGGGTCTATAGAGGCACTTAATAAGAAATTTCAATGTAATGCTATTTAATGAGATTGTTTTACATCTTAGAAAAAATACTGAACCAATTGTGACGAATTTAGTAATAGCTAGTACTCAGGTGAAAGGTATGATTACAAAACTAAAAGAAAACAATAAGAGGTACTTAAAATGATATTTATTAACCTATAAACATTTGTTAGCATTGCATACATTCCATTCACTCGTCTCTCTTTAAAATCTGCAAACCTGTCCTCATTATTTTGCTTTGTCCATATTAAATTATCTAATAATTAAGTCGTCACATTAAAACTATTGGACTATGATGTGATTAGGATCCTCTTAGTATGGCGCGTAACGTCTCGAAGGTGAAGGTCCTCTTAGCCCAGGCCTGAAAATACATTCATTATCTAATTTAACCATGTCATACAATGACTCGTATTCTCGATATTTTTCAAAAACCAATAGTCAATGATAGATAAACAGTAATTCTCTTATACCGCTGGAATTCCCCCCATATAACACTGGGATTTCGCGATATTTTTCTGTACTGTGAAATTAATAACAATTTGTATGCACATATTTCGTTCATACCAGTCATAGTTTCATGTAAATATTCGTATTAAATCCCCTTTACCGAGAAAAGTTAAAAGTGAATCATTTGTATATAACGCGTTATATGGGAGCAATTAAGTGCGTAATGCGAGAATACTCCTACAACGCGAAATGAATATACCGTGTTATAGGCGGAATTACTGTACTTCCATCAAAAACATAACATATTAAAAAGATTTTTACAAGTGCCATTAGAATCGTAAGCATAGCAGAGTAAAAAAGGGCTGACAGTAAGTAACAGCATGGAAAGAAGCATATAATTTTATTTATTAGTTATACATGCTAAATTTGTCATACATAACCCACAGCAAAGATGTCTTTAAAATATTGTTGTTATATAGTTAAGTAAAAATTCTGGTCTACTAAGCTGCACAACCTGTTCCAAACAGTGGCCTAACATCCATACATACTATATGTGTACTGTACATACTTTAATTGCCCATTTTCCCCAAATTCTGATGAAGAATCAAGAAACACTTTCATGGTACATAAATTGGTTATAGTATAGGGGCCACCCATGTTAGTGATAGGTTGATGGAATCAAAAGGTATATAATTAAATTACAAGCATATTACTTGAATTAATAAATTCTATGGAGATGAATGATACACAAAAAACAATTACCTTCTATCATCAAAGGTATCTCTGCTGAAATCTTCATATAATCTGTAAAAAAATTTGCTAATCAGTACAGAGGGTACATCAGAATTATCTCTCACAAACAAGTTGAATATTTTTTACAATATTATGCACAATGTTTTAATTTACAATACAAATCAACTTTGTCAATTTTTGTTTGCAACAAAAGAAGACTCAAACAATCTCTATAATTAATTATAAGTGAATAAAACAAAAAAGAAATCTTTTCGATTGCTTGAAATTCTATGTTTAGTTGCTACCATGAATGTATGACAGACATAGGGGTATATACACAACACTAAGGACTATATGAAAGAGGTTGAAGACAAATGCTAACATGTACTCTGTGGAAGCTATGTCGGCTAGTTACATGGGTTGCATATGTGCACAAAATGTTTCTATGAAAACAGATGTTGCTTCATGGCAGAAAATTGCTCTTTCTTCCATATAAAACACATTTCTAGAAATCTTTATTGAAAAAAGTTGATGAAAAGTTACATATGGGAACAGCTTTCAAAACAGGGTTGGTATGATTTAAAAATGTTTTAAGCATAGTACAAAACATAAGACAAAATCTACATACTAATTTCCATAACAAATGATGGATATAAATGGGAAATAAATTAATATATAGGAGTCTAAATAATTGTCAAGTTAATGTCAATAACACCCATTAAGTCTATATGCTATTGTTATATTATATTTTTTTAACTTTTACTAGCATTGTAATTATATTGAAACATTTTAGTGCTAAATAAAATTACTCATAACAAACATAACCAATAACTTAATCAAACAGATCTTAGTAACAGGATTTATATGGGACAAGATAACACCTGGAACATTGCATTAGAAAATCAAAATTAGTTAAAACAAATAGCTGAATCTCTCTCATAAATAGTAAAATCTGTTGAGTATTGATTAGACATAAGCAACATATATATCTTACAAACATTTATTGCATATCCATAGATCATTTCTTGTAAATATTTATTTGCTATAACAAATTTAAAAAAGATTTACTCTAGAATTGAAACATTGATACAGAAAGTGACTAGAGTTTTATACTAAGTGGCTAGAGACTATTAAGAGTAATAAAAACTTACCCTCTGGACATTTGTGGCCCTCTAGGTGGACTCCTTCGGCTATACAAGGTATCATAAGATGATCTCATGGATCCCATTGTTCTGCTCATTGGTGGCAGACTAGGCATAGGTGGCATAGGTTCACGTCGCAGTGGTGGTGAAACAAAGTCCCCTCTGGCACGAGATGCACCCATATCTAGTCCCCTGGAACTTCCAACGGGGTAACGACGATCAAACAGATCCCTTGGAGAGTCAAATCTGGCTCTGTCATAGTAGCCATCATAAGGATCCTAATATAAAAGAAAAAACAAATTATTATTTGTAAAACAACGCACCATTCTAGAAGCAATCACAAATTGAAGTGATCTTAATACAAGCCTTAAAATAATTGAGGAGACTAAATTTTGCAATTTGTATGTCAATTAGTAAACATCACGAGCCGAGTAGGAAGACTGACCCGAGAATACCCGATAATAGGAACCCGCTGAGACTACAATCGGTACCGAAATGTAAATAACGCGTTACCCCAAATCCTCCCATCATGCGATCGCGAAGGAACGGCGGCGGCGGTGGTGGAGGGTAGGGATCGCGGCCGAATGCTCGATCGCGGAAACCATTGCGGTCGGGGCCCAGCGCCTTGGGGCATTCCTTGGACCAGTGTCCGCCGCGACCGCAGCGGTAGCACTGCTCGGGGTCGCCCATGCCCGGGCGCTGACGCACACGGCTCGTTGACAGCTGCACCTTCATGGGCTGCCCGTCTACCATCATACCGTTCAGCTCTTTGATGGCTTCGTTCACGTCACCCGACGCGTCCAAGTGCACGAAGCCGTAGTTACGAACGATATCGCACTCGACGACCGTGCCGAACTTCTGAAACAGCTCGCGGACTTCGGGCGCGCGCGTCTTGTCCGTGAGATTACCGACGAATATTTTAGTTGTCGGCGTCGACGGTGCCTTCCGACTCTTGGCCGCTTCTATTTTAATCGCTTGCCCGTGAATTAGTTCTCCGTTAATGTTTTGAATGGCTTCGCGGCCGACTTGCTCGTTTTCCATGTGTACGAAACCGTAATTTCTGACGATATCGCATTCTACGACCGTACCGTATTTTTCGAACAGTGGTCTTAGATCGGCATCTGTAGTTTTATCGGATAGATTCCCGACGAAGATTTTGAAAGTACCGGCGCCCGGCATTTTAGATTCTGAAACGCATACATAATTTGTCTAAATGAGTCAGAAGCGTCCATTTTCGTAGGTTCGTCATGATGGGTCAGTTTTCTCTTTCAGTTGAGTAACAATTTAGGCACATTTCAACGTAATTAATTGGAAAGCACTTACCTTAAATATAAATAATAACCTTAAAGCAAAAAAACCTACTATCACAGTTAAATACGAAGCTCGTACACTAATTTTATATTTTCACCACCGCATCAAAAATGAGTGACAAATCACAAAATGGCGTCATGGTTCATGCTACGACCAGTGTTGCCAGATGATCTTACCTCTAACTCTAGACTAATTTGATTTGTCCCCTGAAATCCTAGGGGATGCCCTCACCAGTTTATTTATTTATTTATTTTTTTATAGAACAGGGGGCAAACGGGCAGGAGGCTCACCTGATGTTAAGTTGAGAACAATCATCATGTTTAGGAGTTAGGACACCTGTAGCCCGAATCTGGATTACCATGAGAACAACCTAAAAGCCAATGCGACATTTGGTATAGAATATTATTAGTAAAAAGAATTAACAATAACCTTAAAATACAAAAAAGAGTGTGTGTACTTATGTACACGCGTTAGAAGTTATACTTCTTTGGCGAATGAAAAAAAAGTAGTGATTAATGATAAATATTAAAATTAATCATAAAGATTTTATTAAATATTAGTAAATACTATCACCGTCGTATATGAAATTGATTTAAAAACACCAACATAATATTTATTTATTCACACTGTTTAATTGTACTGTTACGAAACACGTGTTCTAAAAACGAAAATACTAGAATGTTTAACTTGGACATAATTATCGATTTCCATGCCACCTAGACCTAACTTTACGATGTCGAATTTTGGTGTTGGTGTGCGCGCGCATCGTAAAAATTCACTCTCATCATTTTTCTCCATCGCGCCAAAAGAAGTATAACTTCAAAAATATTATTGAATTTCAATCTAAATTTTTTATTTAATTTAAATCACGTCGTTACTTGTCAGCTCTAACGAACATAAAATTACTAAGGTTAGACACACGGATATTATTCTTATGATCTGTTCAATTTACTTCCAAAATCAGGATCGTAATATGCAATAGCAAAAACATTTTACTTGGCGTGTTTTTGAAATTTCACCTAAAAAACCCCACTAATTATTCTTTCCCCCTATGCTGCCCCTTACTCGGTTGAGAAACCCTTAAATCTAAGGGGAAATCCTCTGATCTGGCAATGATCTTACGCCTTCAACATTTATGTTGTCAGTTGTCAAGTACAATTTGTTAAGACTGAAGGAATGTTCTTTAGTAAAAAAAAGTAGTACTCGTTTCTATTTGTATAATTTCTAATTAATTATTGTGGTGGAAGTTTTATTTTGTCGTGCGACAATAACGAACTTTGACTTTCCAACTACTTCTGGCTTAACTGGTTTGTATATTGTTATTAAAAATTGTTCAACATTATAACCGACATTGATGTCGAGCTTATTATAAGCACTCAACATTCGCATTTCATAGCAAGCTATCCAAATTCATCAGCAATGTTTAGAGAATTACTGCCATTTCAACTAGTGTTTAACTAGATATATGTATTTAAAAGTATTGTACTTATCACACCAGTACTTAAAGTGCACATCGGTTTCAGTTGTTTTGAATGTAATTATGTATGTAATACATAAAATACTTTTATATCCTTGTTTACGGTTATACCGACGAATAAGTTTTATTTTTCTCTCCTTTAAGAGCCTGGCCTGATATATTTTATGAAATTGAATTTCATATAACATGCCAGGCCTTAATCTTGTGTATTAAATTATTGTTGGAATAGTTCTACATAATTGAAGTAATTTATCTTTGGTATTTCTTAAATAGTGGATGTGTCTTTTAACATTTAGAGTTGGTCACATAACAAAATTACATTTTCGTTGATTTCTGTATCAGTATTACAATGAACAAATACATGTGTATATTTAGTAGTAGTTGTATTGCTTTAAATTAAAATCTCTGTCGGGGTATATTAATTATGGAGCAGTTGCACATAAGCAATTTAATAGTATTTGTTACACCATGACATATTTTTGCTCTCTTGTGATGTGATGTGACATTTTAATTATAATTGCATATCTAAATGAGCACATTTCTATTTGATGATTATCAATTAGTAGAATATTGAAAAGATTTTTTTTTAATCACATTTATTATCTATGATAAAAATTCATGTCTTTTGATTAATTTTATATGGTAATAGAAGTATCCATTTACCTATTTTGAGTAACTGTTTATAATAATAGTTTTAATAGTATATCTAAATTCACAGTGTAATTATGTGATATTTTGGTTCAACATCCGTCATTGTTTATGAATATGAATGATTTAACAAAAAAAAATAATTTTGCCATTTATATTTTTTCAACAGGCATCAGGAATGGACATTATTGGAAATATGACATCTTGTGATGAAGAGATACTTAAACTGTCTCTTGCTTCAATGAATACAAACTCTTTAGGTTATATGGAAATACTCAATCATACTCAGGAACTTAACTATCTTATTTTGAACAGATACAAAAAAATAATTGATGATTTGACTTATCAAAATATTATCCAGCAATACATTATTATCTTTTTGTTAATGGTTGTTGGCTTTGCAGTATTCGTTTTTGGCAACTTTTGTAAGATTACTATGGAAAATTTCAGAAATGTTAAAATATCACATCGTAAAAATCTTAAAAAAAAAATCAATGCTAATGAGAAAATATCTATAGAAGTAAAGGCATAAAGGAACAGGCTAGCATTATTACTAGATACCAACGTCAATTTAAAATTCTGTATTTGTTTTCATCTTTTTTATCATTAATCAAAGTACATTAAAAGTGGTATACAAAATACGCACTCCAGATAACAAGGAGTAATGTTGGTATCCTGTGACCATGGCTATTAAAAAATCAATTTTAATGCTAAGTAAATACTCTGAGCAAGAAAAAAACAGACTGCAATAAAGTCAAAATAAAATAATCTCAAATAAAAAATCTTTGTGCAGTCTGCAAAAAAAGGGATAATGGTACACTAACATTTTTTATAAATTTTATAAATTTCTTATAATTTTATAACTAAGCATTTCAATTTAGTTAAGTTACTTTAGATTTACTTTCCATGTTATTAAAAGTTTAAACTAATAAACAATTACTATTACATTTATATTTATTTTTAACAAAACCTATATTTCTGTTTTTTTTATCACCTTTTTATTGAATAGTATACCAATGTATATATATAATCTAAATTATTTATATTTGTTTATTCAGAATGAGTACTCTGTTTTTACCTATTACCAGTATCTATACAAGAACATCATATATTTTTCTACTGATTTTGGCAAATAGTCTTACCTTATGAGTCCAGTTGTGGACAATTGGCTGCTTATCTTAACAAAAATTAAAGTTGTATATGTTTTAAGTCTACGCTATAAAGCAATGGTGTTGGCTAGTATTCCTGCTAACTAGCCCTGTTACTATACTAGGGCCGAAAGCAAGTCGTCCCATCCCAAGGCGTAAATAAAACGTTTGATAATGCAAGTATAGAGAAAAACAACCTCAGCTTATCTGTATTTTACCGTGTGCCCTTTGACGTTTTCCTGCATATATTGCATTTAGGTTTTAACTTTTAATTAATAATTTTTAACTAGGTATGTATGTACCTGACTTCCCTAAATTGGTCTTCCATAGCAAAATGATTTTCAAAGCAAATTTATTATTATAAATCACTTAGATTTACTTCTAATGACTTATAAGATGTGAGGTTTTTATTTAACATATAGAGGCTAGAAGTGTGACAAGTGACTACAAATAGCTTGTGTTGTGTGGCTTCTTCTCGGTACAATTAATTTTAGATAATATTACTTAAGATTGCTTACTAAAAATATTCTTCAATACTTATATATTTTTTACTTTTAATAAGTTTTATTGATACATCTCTTGATTAAACAGCCGAATATCGTGGACTAGTGTCATGAATGAAGACATTTTATTCTAAACCTATATAACAATTGCACGCTTCTGAAATGCCTTTAAGGCAAACTAAGAGATATTTTAATCCTCTATTTTAGGGTCCTGCATCGATATTAACTATTTCTGTCTACTAACTATTACTATAAATTGATCATACCCTCAAAATAATATGATATTGATATTATCTTCGTCAGACTTAGAATTTGCCACGTGCAACTGCGTATCTGGAAAGGACTAATTTAAGGTCGCCTAGTCTCGCATTGTGCTAGCGATGGCTATATATATTTTCTTTGCCCACGCACCCCTAAGTTATCTAATACCTACGTCACAGAACATCTAAGTTTTTTATTCTTTGCCCGGGTAAGGCCTTCGCGCAGGCTTGGGGCGCAGCGCCGCGGCAGTCCCCTCGCATTCCTTGGACTCGCTACACGTTTCATCTATAAACTGTTCCATAATTATCGTACCTTTGTGCAAATTGTGACATAAACAGTGGACTATATGTGCCAATACTGATTGAAAAGAATTTTTAATTTCTTCGGTGAGTTTTTTGTATTAAATTTTGAAACAGTTCAGTTCGTGTTGGATAGATGGCGTTGCTTCGCCGCGTCACTATTGCAGTTGTAATGTTAAAATACAGCTTTTACAAAGGAATTTGTTGTGAAAGCTAAATAAATATAATAATTATATTAAATATTAGATATATTATCTGTATTTAATTAATGTCAAATCACTTGTTCTGTAGACTACAGAACAAGAAAGTTGTAGAAATGTTCTTTAGAAGTAGGTATCTCAATATAAGCTCTCAATTAATTACACTTTTTATAATCCTATTCGTCACTGAAAACTCAAACTTTGGTCCCACAAAACCTCGGCATTTAAATAACAAAATCTTCATGAGAAATGTTTAACCCTCTTGATTTTATGTTAATACATACATACCTCGTTATTGATAAGTATGACGGTTCCAAGTGTTTCTTGTCTTTAATATAAAAACTAATATAATGACAACTGATATTAACCAAAGCAAGACTCGATGTCTTCCAAACCGTAACTAAAACTTATCGTATTCCTTCTTATTTAATTTAGGACACGTATATGGACACGTATTGAATTCGATGGCCAACATGCATACATTTTAGTTGGCAACAGAGTGATTCGAGTTACGTCAGAGACAGGAAGTCAATATAGGCACTCGGCTAATAGCTTAAAGATGTACTACAGTGCCCCTGAAATTAGTGTGAAGCTAAAGTAGCCGCAAATCACAGATTTTTGAACGATCTGTGGCGTAGATATAGTCCTTACCTTGTTAAATTTATGTTTTATTTTAAAATGCTGTTCTTGCTTCCAAAACGACTTGATTATATAAAGGGCGATTGGCGGTGTTATATATTATACAATGTACAAATCTAATTACATATTCAAAATAATCGTTACGAATTAAAAATAAATTCTCAAAGTAATGATGTTTCTCCATTTCAATCAGGTAATATTTGCGGACAAGTCGTCAAAAGAAATTATAAGATTTAGATACTAACTCTGCCAATTAGAGTTCAATTCGATTAAAGCCTGGGGTTTAATTCGTTATTGTTAACTTACAAATAATAGATGTTATTTTCCATTTGCGGGTATTGTATATTGTATTGTGAAGAATTCCGTCTTCACATTTAGTCCAAAATGTGTCTGTAAAAGTATTTGTACAATTTATAACACAGATGTAATGCGCCAAAAGTTTTCATGGAAAATTAATAATAATATTTTTTTCTTTACAGATATAACTCTGCTTCGCCGTGGTAAGTTTTAAGTGCTATTTCGCTTTGTTACAATTTGAGTAGCCATAAATTTCGAATATCGTGAAGTTCGTAGCGTTGGCCCTACGACACGTAGCTGTCGCGTAGCCCGTAGATCATTTTTGTGTGTGTGGATTCAGAAATCTGAGGCCTAAAGAGATTGTAGGTCCACTGTTTTTTCCATCTGTTTTCTTTATAGACCAGCTTTCTGTCTTCGATTTTTGTGTGGAATTACTATTATATGCTATTTATTCTATTTATGGTTCGGCTATGTACAGCTTACAATATTCACCTTTACTTTACAAGTGTTAAAAATAGAATATTATTTTGCTGGGATTTGAAAGCACGTTTAAACCACTGATCCAACACTCATAACCATCATAGAACATCATCTTCAGTACATATATTGCGTGTAAATATATTAGATTGATGGCTATGTAATATTAAAATATGTTACCAATTAATTTATATTTCGAAATTATAAATGCTGTTATTATATGTCTAATATTATCTGTACTTAGTCTCAAGAGAGGAGTTAGCGAGTCTCGGTCCCGCCGGAAATCAAGTTCTATTTATTGAATTCTCAATGAATTATTGATTGCACGGTGTGCCAGGGTTTATTTCTGGCCCTTTATTTTGCAAGTGTCGGCGTTCTCCGTCACCGCGAAAAACAATCTTTTGATAAACGGGTGGATTTTATTAATTTACTTAATTATAAGTAATCTAACAGCTTATACTTATACATATTATAAGACAAAACAGATTACATAGATAAAAATATACGTATATTCAACAGAAAACAAGCAAGTGCAGTAATAGACAAAGATACATTTAAAAAAAAGTAAACTGAACTCAAGATGTCGATGGAACATGGTGTTATAGTTGCAGCTCCTAACAAACGTTGTATAAAAGAAAAACTTTGCGATTAAAAAGAGTGGCGGAGAGTTTATTGCCATTTCTTGTCTTCCGTTCTACGCCCTTGATTTGGGAACTGGCAGTAAATGTAAAATTAGAAGAATTTAATGTATATTTCTTTTTTTGACGTTCATAAGTGTACATTATGTTACCTACATGAATAAATGATTTTTTGTTTGTTTGTTTGTTTAAACAGATTCGTAGTTCCGATTTAAATAGAACTTTAGAATCCAATATATCAAGTCGCACTAACATTCCAGGCATGTTTGCCAATACGAACTTTCGCGAAACTTCTGTCCGCTCTGAGCTAACCTCTTGGCAAACTCTAAGTACCCTGAACCCCAGGATTTAAAAGTAATATATATTTACATATACAGGATAGTAAAGTTTATTTTTGGACTATTTAATAGATATATTTAATTCTTAAACTGAACCGTTGTAAAGGGATAAATTGCCCTATTAATCTTGCGGTTGGTATACAACAAATAGAAGCGGTTTCTGCGAAATAAAATTTTAAATTGTTTTCGCCGTCGTAAAGTGACAAAGTTCTGGAAGCGGGTGGTGTTTGAAAGTGAGCAAAGTTGTATAAATTTTATCGATATTCTAGACTAACCCGGTGCAACGTTCTATGAAAATTTTCTGTATGATATCTAATGTAGATAAATCTGTTCCGACCGTAGGAATAGTGGCTGCAGTGTGTGAATCTCATACGGCTTTAATCGTAGGTTCGATTCTCGGATTAATTGAGTTTCACCCTATGTGTGTATTTAACATTCGCTCCAACGGTGAAGGGAAACGTCGTTAGGAAACCTGCTTACACCCAAAAAGCCGACGGCAGGCACAGGGGGCTGATGAACTCCTTGCCTATTAGATTAACAAATGATAATGAAACAGATATAGAAATTTGAGGCACAGACAAAGAAATGGTTGTAGCGCCACTCCTTTATTTGCACTTAATTTTTTTAGATTTAGATTGTTAATTTTCTGTCATGTGTCAAAATAACGTTTTGTTTAATATCGAGCGTTTGTTAGTCTGTGGAGAGACGTGACTTTTGGCATGTCGATTATTATTCTTATACAAATCGATATATAATACTTCCAATGCGACATTCTCGTTCTTCGATTAACGACTCCGACCAGACACACAATTAAACATCAGAAACACAACTCCAAGCTGAGTGAAATTGTTGAAGTCTGGTCGTTAATGTCCCCTCTCTAAGGGCAAAGATACACGAATATATATATGTATAGACATTGACAACTATAGTGATTTGTTTAGTTATATATATTTAATTGTACAAATGATTTTTAACATTTAGCTTTTAATTTAAACCGATTTTGTGTAGAAACTACTTCGGTGGTGATAAATACTTATCTAAAAGTGAGTTTGAATTAGAACTTAGGGTCCTTCAAGAAAACAGCGTATCAATTGTTTAATAACCGACAACGCACTCGCGATTACATATTATTTAACGCAAAACCTAACGCAGGCTACGAAGCGGTTACAGCATTACCCTACTATTGACCTATAGCTTATTTGTTGTACCTACAGGTTCCCCTTCAAGACGTTAGGGCGTATTCAGCCGCGGGCTATCAGGTAGGGCAACACTGGGAATTTTGTTTACGACAAGTGTACCATCGAGTAGGGAGCAAGTTTTAATTGAATAAACGTGTAAGGTACATTTTATTTGCTACTGTAGTTTATACAAGCAAAACTAAATCAATTACGGCTCGTTAGTAGGTTTAAATGATATATAATGTTCAGTGAATAGTTATTAATCCTATCAGTTATAAATTTTATTCATAACTGATAATATTTTCTCGTATCACCTCGACGTTCCACAACTGAGCGTTTTTGCGGTCTACCACGCGAAACCAGCTGCCCACTGAAGTATTTCCTAACCAATTCGATATAAGGTCCTTCAAGGAAAGTGCGTACCTGCATGATGTGTATCAGTTAAAATCAGCCGAGCCTCCTTTAAAAAAATTACAGTACAATATTTTATACCGGCAGTAATATTTGTTTAGAACTATAGTAGAATTTGACATCATTAGAAAATAATAACAATTATGATCAAAATAAAGCATTTTATCAAGAACAGTTCTACAATAAGTCGTTGATTGCATGCCTTCATCCGAACAATGAGCAGCAGCGCGTCGTCGCGGATGTAATTACGTGGGGAGTACCTGCCTGCCACTTGTAACGACACTGATCGCTTCCCTATTTTACGGGACGAGATTCGTGGTCTATCTTTTATAAAGGTTTTCTATTCGGGATTGCTGGAAATAATCATAAACCTATCTTACAATTGAATGCAAGTTTGTTAGTTGCTTTCAAATGCAATGAAAAATATACAGGTTTGTCCTAATTATATTTAAATCATATCAATTTATAAAATGTATATTTCATTTATAACAAGTAATGCTTGTATTGTAACATAACAATTATGTAGGACTTTTGAATATGCTTTATGTATGTCGGAAGCTCGAAAAATTGTTAGTAACAACTGTTTTGTTGATTTTAGCAACCAAATCAAACTCAACGATCGACCCGCGCACTACTGACAGATTAACAAATTGACATTGACAATTTAACCTGTAAGAGATGTCTATGATATTTCATGGTGTTGCCATTTTAATACAACAAATGACATCGTGTTTCCTTTTGTTTTAATACAAATAACTGGTTATTTATTTGTCCATGATTTAATTATTAGTTTTTGTTTTTCATTTCTATGATTTTATATATGTTTAAGTCTTCTGTGTGTCTGTACTCAGTCTTTATATATTCTAGTAAAACTAAAGCAGTTTGAGCAGCTAACCGTGAGATGTAGTAATTGGAAATGCGACGTACCCACCTGCCGTCGGCTCCCACTTAAACGATTACACCCTAGGGTTCCATAGGTATAAACCATTTTTATTATGTATTTAAACAATATTTGAAAAACGAAGTACCTATTTCAATAGAGTAACATTATAATTATTAGAGTTAACGAGGACTCTTTTACGGGTCCAAAAAATAATGACGAAGTTTTTGTTTAATAATTCATGGATAAAAAACGGCCTGGCGATAGTAGGTAGAAAAAAAACATTTTATAAAACAGTGCTGTCTTAGTGGCTGAAGCGTGTGACTTGAGGATGTTCCCCAATTGACTTCTTTTACACTTGTCCATTTAATACTTTTTCGTAAGGTGTATTGCATATTTTTGAAATGTTTCTGTGTTGTTTATCACTAAAATGTGCACAGATATTTATATCATTAGTTAAAAGCTATTTAATAATACACTCAAATCGCTTGTTCGTACACATACGTAAATTCACTTACATAGAAACGCAATCAATTAGTCCTTGCTGATCGATGCACACAATTTAATAGAGCCTACCGGGTATATAAGTGGATTTGTTATATTAGTCTGCCTCGATAATTTGTTGGTAGCTTAAAATTTTTGATAATAAAGTTTCCGTATTTGTTTGAATATTAGTACAAATAAATGTTTAATATATATAACTTCATGTCGTCTTAATATGTTTTTTACTTATTCTACCTCTTTAATAGATATATACCAATATAAAACATTTTCATTCTGTATGGACTGTTATATATACTGTTATCCAGTACAGAAACCTACATATTAAAAAAACTAAAATTTCCAATTTTTTATAAGTCTCGAACCACTTAAAACCTCAAAATTCAAGGAATAAATTAAATTCATTTCTTTATATAGATTAACATAACTGAGTTAATAGACCACTATTTTATACATTCGTAACGTTATGGGAATAGTTAAATAACTATACATGGCTTTTAACGCTCCATTACGAAGCTACTGATATAAATTTCTAATTCGTAGTTCTTAAAATAGTTGTTTTAGGTACAGTAGGAATTCCACAATAATTAAGTTTCCATTTTATGTAATGTCGTTTCGTCAGCGACGTTTAATTAAATTTCCAATTTTAACTTATACTTAAGTATAAAAAGAATGTTCTAGAACATTCTCGGAATATAAAAGTTATTTTGAGAGTGTCGGCCCCTAACCGTCCTTAGTACGATACATACATAATTCGGGGCTGTCCTTCATTCCGACGTTTTGGGCCCAAGCTAACAACAGTAAAATATTAGCGGAGTCTCTAGGGTAATGAAAAAAATTCCTAATGTCTGTATTATAAATGTACACTTTTATTATGATACTAGTGACCCGCCCCAGCTTCGCACGGGTGCAATGCTGATGAAAAGCAGGTTTTTATTATGTATTGTTATTTCCGCCGCTGGAAAGTTCCGATAATATACGCGTTCGATCGCTGCTAAATAAGCTGTAATAGGCTGTATAGATCTATATTAAATGAACAATGTATTCAAGGTATTTAATTGGTTAAAGATTGATGCTGTATTGGTTAAAATCGCTTCGAAAATTAGCCAAAAAAAAGTTTTTGTGGGATATCCATAAGAGATAGACATATACCATCACGGACTTTTCTGTAGACGTTTTCAATGTGTACAATACTTAGTACATTATTTTTAAAAACTTGTAGGGTTCAGCCTGCGTTTGCAATGTAAGCGGAAAAAATGTAATTATTTACGACATCACATTAGAAATCTCAAAAATAATAGTACTTCTCCACTATTTAATGGATATTATTATACATATGACCCTTCCTCTTGAATCACTCTATCTAACCGCATCAAAATCCGTTGCGTAGTTTCAAAGATTTAAGCATACAAAGGGACATAGGGACAGAAACAACGACTTTGTTTTATATAATGTAGTGATTATGTTGGGTTCATTCCTACACAGCCTAGTTTTATTTTTTCAAAATGTCATTAAATGCTGTCAATGACAGACCCGAGCTGAACTCAGTTCGAATCTTTTCTTCGAGAGCAAACTACGTCTTTGGTGAGACAACGTTCACTTCTTTTTCCCGTGGCTTTTTTTACTGCGGCTGATAAATGGACTACACGGTTAGTTATGAGATAGCTAAACAAAAACAATTGAAGATTTTTTTGTAGATTTGTCGCGTTCCTTATAATACTATTTAATTATTTCGTCATCATACAGCTAGCATAAATTATATATAATTACAAACAAACACACTGAAAATATAGACAAAGATGGAATACATCATACATTTTACTACAAAAAGATTTACAAAACAAACAAACAAAAAGTATACAATACATTTAGCTAAGTGTGATTTAATTTATTTAAATAAGCCTAATTTGGCTGTGTTGTGTGATGGTGTAAAAGTGTGGGTATGTACGTGATGGTGTGTATGTGGGGTGTGCTCATGATGCAGGTGATTTTGCGCTATGTAAATAGTGGTCATTGTATGTCCGGGCTGCGCGATACACTACTATTGTAACATTTACATGTGATTTAGATGGAATAGATGGTATAGGAATTATTCTGTAAAAACCATTTAGCATTTTCTTAACACTTTCATATACCATTCGGGAAATGTATTCCAGCTGTGGAGTCCATATTCGTATTATTTTGTGTGACAGTAATAATTTTAAATGATGTCGTTAACCGGTAATGTTCTCCCCGTTCTTCAAATATGTATAGCGCAATTATAAAAAATACAGCTTTAAAATTTACAGGGCGTATTCACAATAAGTAACGTACAGTCTAGACAGATCTTACCTGTCAGTGATATATGGGAAACGTGCCTCAATACAAATAGCCACAATGCAGCCAATAACACCCGGGGTACTCAATTTATTCTGCCATAAAATGATGTAACTTTTTTGGTCTTGTATTGTATGAAACCCTAATACTTATTATTGCCATATCTTGATGATATGGAACATAGATAGGATCTAGCAAAAAATATTCAAATATATAAATATAAACGAATTCTTTAAAAACTGGTAACGCACTTGCGAACCTTCTAGAATTGAGTGTATATAGGCGGCAGTATAATTAACACACATAGGTGAGCCTTCTGCCCGTTTGTCTCCTTTTAAATAAACAAATTACCTAGAATTAGTAATTTTCGAAACAAAAACATACGTTAGCAATGTTGTAATCAATATTATATCAACGGATTGGAGATATGTATTTAAATTTATAATAATTTTGTTTGTTAGTTTGTCGTGCTTTACAGCGTGCGTTGACACGGTGACTGAAGAAAAAGGGGTGTTGAATGTCAAAAAGTATCACAACTGTAGAAAAAGTTATGAGATCTGTTTTTATTTCTCCGGAGTTGATATCGACTGAAAGATGAAGGAGTTTGCAGAATTGAATCACTGTGTACTCTATTTCCGGTGATTGTTTGACAAACTATTTATGTAAAATAATAAAAAGTTTATAATACATAGCTTAAATCCCATAATAAATGTTTTCTTTAAATGTGTAAAAGTTATGTTAATAAAAGACAATACTATTAATATTATAATCACATTCTATTTATTAAATAAAAGTGTAAATAGCTTTATTATAAATTAACAACATAGACTACTGTACATAAAAAGCACCAGAGAAAAATCTTAAACAAAGAAATTATAATTTCCTAAGTAATTTTTCTTATGGTCTAGTGATATTTACGGTACTTATACGTCTGGAAAATTACAAAATGGAAAATTTTATATTCTCTACCGTACGTACGTGTATAAATTTTCATAAACCACAATTGTTGACATTTGTATGGGTGAGACGATCTTCACATAATATTCACACAGAGTTCTAATATATTCAAGGGTTTTGTTCTGTGAAATAATAAGTCTAGACAATCTTTCTTACATATTAATTTTATCTATATATGTTCCATTTTGGGGTGATATCGGATTAAATTGTCATATAAGTAGTAGGGATTCACGGGTTCTGCCTCACTCGCTGCCTCAGTCAACCTAACCCCCCGTGCCGGGGACTGCCTCACTCGCTGCCTCAGTCAACCTAACCCCCCGTGTGTTTCTGGCTCAGCGGCAGTCCCCGCCTAAAAAAAAAAAAAAAAAAAAAAAAAAAAGTTTGGTCTCTTTCCCCACTAAACAGACCGTGCTGAGTCGATAGCACTCACTCCCGAAGCGATATTTCTCTCTGTTTCGAAGTTAGGTTTTGCTATACGTTGCAAATTAATCGATTTACTAATCACCTCATAATAAGAATGTAACGTCTCGTCCAAATCCTCATTTACTAATCACCGAGTCAGTTTCGTATCCATAATTAGCAAATTACCATTACGCATACGCATTTACCTGCAAATGCACCAGGACAGATGGGAAAAGGATTTACTGAACATTAAAAATATGATTTCCGTGTTTTATGTGTTTATTTGCATTATGTTACAATACAACTTTACTAGTGTCATGTCATTTCTTGGCGAGTCATACGAAAAATTTCTGAGGTAATCTTCCAAGCTGAAACCCCAGAACTTGTAGTACAAATATACTACACAATACTCCCCACAAAAGGCAGAATAGATGTCCTGAATGCTAGCTGTATTATAGCTCCATACCCGACAATTTCTTCTTAAAAAATCCGCTATTACTCTAATAGGCTTACGTCCAAATGAATCAAAATATTCTCCAACTTTTTCGTGGTTGATATGAATAGCTACCCAATGAGATCCTGGTTGTGAGTCAGGATCGAGATTGCATATAATAAATGTGGGTAAGTGTACGTGCATTGGTAGGCGATTCGAGGGGTACACGCTATACTGGATGCTGGGATGTATTTTATGGAGACTCATTTGCAGGTTTAATGTATTCATTTTTATTCCAACGCGTTTGACCTTCTACTCTTATATATTGCACTAAATACAATTCCAATTCCTATCAATCATCCACCTCAACTAACATCACGTTGTATTGTCATCCCAACATATGTGATATCTTATATGCATTTATTTAGAAAAGTAGGGAAATTATAAATGAGAAACCATATTTTTATTTATTATATTTCATTCCGTTTATTATTCTCAATTTAATCATAAGTACATAAAAGTCATTTCTTAACTACTATAATCCACACATACATTTCTGTTCTTATCTATTTCTATAATGTTTGAAAACTCTGCATAAACTAAGGTAATATCTAAATAAAACAATAATATGAAAACATTATCTTACAAAATATTATAAAACACATAAATAAATAATAATGAGTAATGAAATTATCTACAACTAAATTTCATAAACATATTATTAATAATTTAGTTCACATTTTTCTTTTGTTTTTTACTTGGAATTGCTAACGAGTTTATAATGGCCTAGTGGTATCGTATCTATATTATTTGGGAGAATGTGTCGCTTGGTATCATTAAAAGATAAACATGTTTTATTAATTTCTTGGGTGAAAATTGTATGTTTTAACGATTTAAATCGATACATTTTACAAAATTGAATATTTTTATTAAATAAACATGACTTATAATTGTCTAACGTTAATTTTTTTGTGACACATTTGTTAACACCCTTCGCCTTAGTAATAATTTTATCATCTACCTGTAATGCATACATTTTTGATCGCAAACCTACAAATTCTGTAAAGATTTTACCACAATTTTCATCTTTGAAATAACCTATTTTTTTCTTATTTAATTTAGGAAAGTTAAAAACATTATTTGCATCATAATCTGATGTATCGAAATGTGTACAAATGTCTGGTTTTATATCATTATAAAAGTTACTAGTAAATATTTGATAAATGAGACTGTCGGTATCTGTGTACAGTAGCTTCAGATTGGAAGTAAATTTCTCTTTCATGTAATTATAGTGGAAATCATACATAAGCGTTTTAGATATATCTAATATACAAAATCCGAGATAAATAGGTTTATTATATATTAACTTCATTTTATTTAATTGAATTGCAACAAGACTATCAGAAAATATTGAGACACTGTGAAAATTTGGTTGAGCAATTAGATCCCCAGCTCCTAATACTTTGCCCCTATTTTCCCAGTGGGTTAATAGTTTAACGTTTACACGTTTCTCAATATTTTCCATAGTCTTACCAAAAACAGCGTTGTTCATGAGTTTATAGAAATCTTTCTCAAAATCAGAATTAGCTTGGGTTCTTAATTGTGTATTAAGGTCTATATATTTATTTAACCATGGACTCTGCTTAAATTTTAATATTCTATGAACTTTTAATAATTTTAAATCCATTTTCAAACATTGAATTAAATTTCGATAATGAATAATATATTTGGATTTATTGTTTAAGTTTGGAATCAATCTAATTTCCTTAGCATCCCCAACTGGTATATTTTCTGGACAAAGAGGTAAATCCGAATGTTCATTATGTAAATCCACCGGATACTCCAGATCTACTTCTAATATAAAACCTATTTCTGATGAACAGCTTACATTAAAATCTGTATCAGCACTAACCCATTCAAAACCACCTGTAGGTAGATATTGTGACATTGCCCAACCATAAAGATTATTGGCATCGAAATACATTAAGAATGACTCTTTATCTTTCGCATTATAGTCAGACATGTAAACATTATTGGCTTTTGCATAGCGAGTGCTACATTGCGAAACACCTCCACGAATTCCTGATTTAATAAAAGCAATCATATCTATATCAGTAAGTAATTCAATTTCTGTTTGAGTATGTTTTAACATGGCATCCCAACTTAATCCAGGTGCTGTATAGTAATGAGTCGGATCTAAATCGTATGTTTTAATACAAACACTCCTAAAATTTTCAAAAATATCTGCTAATAATAAAACATCCGTTTTTAAATAAAGATTTGAATAATCTAACATATTTTTACAGTTGAAATGTTTCCAAACATCTTTGGCGTGGTTATAATCTTCATTAGAAATAATGGAATCTGTGAGAGTACTATAAAAGTGTGAAAGTTCTGGAAGTTGATTGTAGTTTAATGTATCAAAATCTTTAATAAATTCATATGGAAATACACCTTTTTTAGTCAGTCGTTTAAAGTCTTCTGAATTGGGAAAGCATTTTGATAATTCTTTAAAATTATTATTGTTTAAATTTTTTGCTAAAGTATCTAAGCTACTGGGTAAAAATTTTAGGGAATCCACAAAACGTAAAGTTACATTACTGTTATTTATTTTAAGTACCTTTGAAAATGATATGTATTTTTCTTTATTTTGCGGGAGTACTTCTACCTGACCTTCATCAAAGTTTAAGGCGTGTACGATAAAATGTGCATCATAATGACTTAAATTGTGCAAGAAGACTGGTATAGTGTAAGGTACTCTAAATTTTTCTGAACAAAGTTTATGTACGACCCCAACAAATTCACCAGTAAACCAATCGTGGTAAATCATTGAATCCCCACCCAAAATTTTATCACAAATATAACAATGATTAGATTTGCTAATTATATCTTGTTGTATTGGTGATATTTTACTTGCAACTTTTTGAAAACCAATTTTTTTAACAATTGTTTTCAAATTATCTTTAAGTGATTCCATAAATTTTAAAGCACAATTTTCACCAGTATATGTTACATATTTAGACAACTTATCATCGAATGAGCATTTAATGTAGTATCCAAAACTATATACATTATGTTTTTGTACATTTATTGTATGTGATTTTGAAGGATCGTTTGAACATGATGCTAAAGGGCTCAAAAAAGCCTCAAAATCCGCATATATAACAAAAGGTAACATCAATTTACGTTGAAATTTATCAAAACTTAATTTACTTTCAGATACAATATCACCCCACCAATTTTTTTTATTTTTATCTGCGTTTGGTATTTGTGTACAAATATGTCTGCAATCATTTTTTTGATGGTTATTTAAACGTTCAGATGTTGAAAAATATTGTAAACAAAAGTCGCAAAGATATATAGCTTCCTTGGATTTCGAAATTTGACTACTTATTAACCTTGACATATTTTTTATATAACAATAATGACCGATTTTACCCTGTGTCAAATATAGTAAATTTATATGAGTCGGCATTTTATTCTTTGTAAAATACAATGGCCCGACAATACAATGTTTTTTTCTTTGTTCATTATATTCCAATCCAAAAACATTAATGCTAATATTATTGAGACTTTCAATTTTGTGAATATCGCTTAATTTAACTGGAAATTTAATATTACCAAATTTTAATTTATGACTGTATTTGGTGTATGATGATACTCTATCCGAATTTTTGTGCATTGGAAATAAAGCAGATAACAGTGCCCACTTAAAACATGCGTCATCGCTGTTTTTAACATTTATCACAGCTTTTTTTATTTTTATGTCATGTGGTAATTCAATAAAGGATTTTCCTCTTAAAGGGTTAAATTGATTCAAATTCATATCCAAATGTAAAATTTTTTTCAGACTCCACCCACTATCCTTTCTCTCGAATGAATTTACATAGTTTATTAGAGAATTCGTGAGAGTTGTATAAAATATATTCAAATCATCACCAATACCAACAATAAAATTCATTGATTGGAAATCAAAAGTGTTGTTTATCTGTTTTGTCTCCTGAACAAAGTCACCATATAAAATGAAATTTATTTTTAAAATTGTGTGGTCTTCTATAGATTTATTTATTATTGTAAATATTGTATCTTTAACTGACGCGAGAAATGAATCTGGTGTCTCAAACTGTAAATCATTTTGATTTTCTGAAGTTACTCTATAGGTTATTATTCTATTACCGAACGCAGTCTCAATTATCTTAACATTGGGTTTTATCGAATGTTGTATTTTATCTACATTATTTTTGTGTGCATTGCTCCTTAGATGACTAGCGAAATATTTTTTGGAAAAATTTGTATTACAAATACAACAAAATTTCGTGTTAGAATTATTACCTTCATTCGATGTTGATGGCTCTTGTGAAGACCGTGAAAAATCCATGGTAGGTCCAGATTTTATTCTTTTGATATCAACAGAGTTAATATCAACATCTGCTTTCCTTTTGGTTCCGCAACCCATTTGATCAACCCTATCGAATAAAATTTTGATTTATTTAACTGTTAGACTTGCGAATAGACATACTTAATCATAACAAAAAATAAGAAATATGATTATTAAATATACTCACAGTTTTCTTTCGAATTCCTCACATAGCTCCATCATTCTTTGATCATAAAATGAGTTATTTAAATCACCTCTTTCTATTTCATCACAAACATTAAAAAGTTCAATTGTATCAATGTTTTCAAATTCATGATCCATTTCTTCAAAAAAGACACTAACACATTCTTGAGACATTGTAAATATATATATTCGTTTCACAACTATTTATTTCGTAACACACTTTTTACCTTAATGCGCAAAGGTCTTCAACACAATTCACAATGATTGACTTTGTACAATGCAACATAATATTTATACTAGAGGACAACTGAAACATTACTTAATTATATAACGTATGGTATTAGAATTTGATAGTAAGTTAATTAATTACTAATAAGGTCATCACGTAAAGATACTAAAGGAACCTAATTTTTAAAACTATAATGTTTTACATTATCTTCCTCGGATATTTCCTTTGTTATGTTATATACTACGTCTTTTATCTGAAGATCAATGTTGGAATCGTTTTTCATGTAATATTTAACACGAATATCTGCATTTTTCCAATGTTGTGAGACCGGGATTTCTTTTAACTTTTTTAAACTATACAAGTCGATTTTCACAAGTATGTCAGCGTCCATTCCATCATCTTTGTCTGTTGATATATATTGAATGTTCCCCTCCTTTCCTGCACGGCCAACAGTTGAAGAAAGTCTAGCTTTTTTCTTCTTTCGGTCTGGTTCTTGAATAAAAAAGTCATCTAAACGACTGGTCCCCTTATTTTTATTTACGTGTATGTTCGAAACCTCTTCTTCATCAGATAAAACATAATAATTATAGGGTCTGAAACATTTTTCCACATCTTTCAGGTTGTATGAAGGCTGAAATATAACATTAACAAATCAAAATGTATTTTAAAAAAATTAATAAGATTTTATTAAAGAAACCTTGGAAAACAAATTTTAAAAATATAAATAACTCACCTCCATTTTTGATATTAGAACACTACACACTTTCTACACGTTGTCCTGTGATTCATACCACAATACTATATTTTTCTTTACAATATCTGTATTTAATAAATTAATGTTAATCGATTGTTACCTCAAATATTTATTAAACAATTATAAATTCATTATCATCCTAATGTTGTCGTTAAAAACAAATTAAAACTCAATGAAATAGCAAATAAATTAAGAGCTTAAGACCGGTACTCAGGTACCGGTATACATTTTCTTAACGAAGGTAATGGGATATCGAGGGAGCAATACTCAGATGGATACTGTTTACTAGCCTTTGATTTAACCCCCGACTTATCAGCTAACTCTAATATTCACTGGAATCTCATTCGTCATGGTAGTGTGAGAATGGAAGTAAGATTCGAGAACGCATTGACTGAAACAATTAACTGTGTAGTTTATGCAGAGTTTTCAAACATTATAGAAATAGATAAGAACAGAAATGTATGTGTGGATTATAGTAGTTAAGAAATGACTTTTATGTACTTATGATTAAATTGAGAATAATAAACGGAATGAAATATAATAAATAAAAATATGGTTTCTCATTTATAATTTCCCTACTTTTCTAAATAAATGCATATAAGATATCACATATGTTGGGATGACAATACAACGTGATGTTAGTTGAGGTGGATGATTGATAGGAATTGGAATTGTATTTAGTGCAATATATAAGAGTAGAAGGTCAAACGCGTTGGAATAAAAATGAATACATTAAACCTGCAAATGAGTCTCCATAAAATACATCCCAGCATCCAGTATAGCGTGTACCCCTCGAATCGCCTACCAATGCACGTACACTTACCCACATTTATTATATGCAATCTCGATCCTGACTCACAACCAGGATCTCATTGGGTAGCTATTCATATCAACCACGAAAAAGTTGGAGAATATTTTGATTCATTTGGACGTAAGCCTATTAGAGTAATAGCGGATTTTTTAAGAAGAAATTGTCGGGTATGGAGCTATAATACAGCTAGCATTCAGGACATCTATTCTGCCTTTTGTGGGGAGTATTGTGTAGTATATTTGTACTACAAGTTCTGGGGTTTCAGCTTGGAAGATTACCTCAGAAATTTTTCGTATGACTCGCCAAGAAATGACATGACACTAGTAAAGTTGTATTGTAACATAATGCAAATAAACACATAAAACACGGAAATCATATTTTTAATGTTCAGTAAATCCTTTTCCCATCTGTCCTGGTGCATTTGCAGGTAAATGCGTATGCGTAATGGTAATTTGCTAATTATGGATACGAAACTGACTCGGTGATTAGTAAATGAGGATTTGGACGAGACGTTACATTCTTATTATGAGGTGATTAGTAAATCGATTAATTTGCAACGTATAGCAAAACCTAACTTCGAAACAGAGAGAAATATCGCTTCGGGAGTGAGTGCTATCGACTCAGCACGGTCTGTTTAGTGGGGAAAGAGACCAAACTTTTTTTTTTTTTTTTTTTTTTTTTTTTTTAGGCGGGGACTGCCGCTGAGCCAGAAACACACGGGGGGTTAGGTTGACTGAGGCAGCGAGTGAGGCAGTCCCCGGCACGGGGGGTTAGGTTGACTGAGGCAGCGAGTGAGGCAGAACCCGTGAATCCCTACTACTCATATATGATGATCATTTTTATTGCCAGTTCTTCTCTTCTGTTCTACGCCTTTGATTTGAGAACTGGCAATAAATGTAAAATTAGAAGCATTTACTGTATATTTCTTTTTTTGACGTTCATAAGTGTACCTATATGAATAAATGATTTTTGAATTTGAATCATACGACTGAAATGTAGGACCTTTGTTAGTGCGAAATAAAAAAACATAACAAATAGGTTAATAAATACTATAGGTTATTTTAGCAAACTACATCATATAGTTTTAAGTATATTTTTTTCACCTTTTTATTTATAGTTATTTCTTCTAGTTGTAAAGGAAATAAAAGGTCTTTTAAAAATACAATTTTTGCACCACTTTAAATGAATGGTGAAAATTTATACAGTAACTAAGAAATACAATCCAATAATATTTTAAAACCGTTGAAGCAGACATCTTAATACCACATTTTCAAAAAATATTTTTCTCAATAGAAAATAATGTTCGATGTCTTGATCTTGACAGTTTTGGCTCAGCTGTGTTCGTTTCAAGGTGAGGCCTCTCGCCCCATCGTCTAGACAACTGGCGCCACAGACCGTACAGTTTTTCATAAATGAAACTAAAATGATATTTAATAAGAACAAATAGTAGGAGAAACTAATACTTAGGGTGCTAAAAGGGTGGCGTCTGATATAAGAATATTGAAAATAATTTTTATTTGGCTCCATATATTATTTCTCATATATTTTGGGGCTACTTGCTCATAGAATCTACTTTTATCTTGTTCTTGTTATGTTCTTCTTGAGACTAGTCCTCGTGAGGTGGATGCTATACTCATGGGTCTCGATTCTGGGAGCGCACCTGGTTGGGATGGTATACCCACAAAGTTTTTGAAAATGTCCAGAGACTTTATTGTCCCGCTCATTAGCCAGCTGGCTAATTCCTGCTTCAAAACAGGAATATTTCCAGCCGTATTTAAGAGATCGTTGATTACGCCTGTGCATAAGAGTGGGGACCTGAACGACGTCAATAACTACCGTCCTATATCCGTACTGCCATGTATCTCTAAAATATTAGAAAAGTTACTGAACAATAGACTGGTCAATTACTTAAATAAATTCAAAATTTTATCCAACACACAATACGGATTTAGGAAGGGCCTGTCTACACAAGATGCAGTGACTGCACTTACTAATGACATAATTGATAATGTAGACAGAGGTATTAAATGCGTAACAATATTCTTGGACCTTAAAAAGGCATTTGATACCGTTTCCGTTCCCATTCTTCTGCGCAGGCTGGAAGCCATAGGAATTCGTGATACAGCTCTCTCCCTTTTTAGAAGTTATCTACAAGGTCGAAAACAACAAGTTAAAATTAATAATTTGATAAGTGAAGAAGAAACCGTGGAATATGGCGTCCCGCAGGGAAGCGTGCTTGGCCCGACATTGTTCCTGATATATATAAATGACCTTTGTAATATTCGGAGCAATGGCGGACGGATCTACTCATACGCGGATGATACCGCGATTGTGTACACGGGAGCGACTTGGATGGCTGTGAAATCCGCAGCTGAACTAGGTCTGGCTGAAGTAGCTGGCTGGCTTAATACCAACTTACTTTCACTTAATGTTAATAAAACAAATTTTATATGTTTTACTGCGAATCAAAGATCTCAGCCGGGTTACGACTTTGGAGTTAGGATTCATAGGTGTGGTGATCCGATTGCCCAGAATTGTAGCTGTCAGACCATAGAACGTGTCAACTCTACCAAATATCTTGGAGTTACAGTGGACCAAAGGTTATCATGGCACTTACACATCGAAACAATTATGGCCCGGGTTAGAAAACTTATTTGGATATTTAAAAACTTACGCTACGTCATGCCCGCGTCATTGCTTAATAAAGTTTATCTAGCCCTGGCTCAATCTATTATAATATACTGCATTCCCGTATGGGGAGGAGCAACTAAAACTAAGTTTTTAGATTTAGAGAGATCTCAAAGGGCCCTTATTAAAGTAATGAACTACAAACCATATAGATACTCTACCGATGACCTTTACAGAAATAGTGGTTTATTGAGCGTTAGAAAATTATACATTTTGCATATCACCCTACGTATGCACAAAACACTACCATTTAGTCCAGGTAAACTAAAGAAGAGACGTAAAGATATTGTAGCATACGCCCCACGCGTGCACACAGTTTTTGCTCAACGTCAATATACTACACAGGCTGCCTACATCTATAATAAACTGAATCAGAAATTAAATATATATCCGATGTTATTATATAATTGTAAGAATACCGTAATTGGGTGGTTGAAAACTATCACATATGAAGAAACAGAATTAATTTTGACGAGAATCAGATAAACACACACACACACACACACACGCACGCACGCACGCACACACACACACGCACACACAAACACACACACACACACACACACACACACAAACACACATGCACGCACTCACACGCACGCACGCAAAGGCCGTGCGTTATTATTTGTTTAATTTAGTTAGTTTTTAATTCAAAAATAAATAAATAGAAAAATAATATATTTTGTAACTAAGTTTGTCAAGTCATATTTCAGTTGTTTTGGTCCAAACATTGTAATCTATAATTTAAGGGAAGTTGCGAGGTTGCTCCATCACAAGTATTATTTAACTTACTGGGGCTACCTCAATTTTACATGTATGTTAATGTTTGTGATTCAATAAAATACTTTTTTTTTTTTTTTTTTTTTTTTTTTTTTTGGATCGTTGGCTTGATTCCTGTGTTGAAGTACAATTATAATTTATTTATTTTAAAATGATGTTTTATTTTACATATGAACCTAATGTTTAGGTCTTGAGTAATAACTAGAATTTATTTACGACGGTTTCACTCCCAAAACTTATCCTAGTTAAATTTTTAAATTTCTCAATTCTTTCAGAATTATCACGACTAGTGTAGACAGCTACAATTATTGGTTTATACCTAAAACATTGCTTAAAATATGTTCTTATATCGGTACTGGAGAACTCGCTCGTTCTCCATATGACGTTTCTCTATTGAGACTGGCCATTTACGCATACTAACGAGTATCGTAAGAGGAGTCTCCGGACTTGCTAATACCAGGTTTGGGAGTATTTTTACCTTCAAAAAGCTATAATTAATTAATATTTCTGGTTTTAAATGAAAATAATTTTAATAATACATATATAATTTAATCATCGGACGGGAAGATATTATGAAACTGAAATTATAAAAGTAAGCTTAAAAACAAGTAGTTTTCGATAAATCTACGATTTATTTATTTATCGAATTATTGAACTAACCCAAGTTTCAGAACATCAACGAATGACTCCCGAATGTCACAATACAAGTCCAAGTGTAAATTAATAACATTTTACTAAACTTCCTTATTCTAAATTAAAAATAACTGTTGATATTGTTGTGAAGAAATATTGATTATTTGTAATAGTTTTAAGCGTAAAAAACTCCACGCCGGTCCCCCAGCACCATAAGAAGCCACATATAGTTTAGCAAATCGCAACAACGCGCAGTTGTCAATTTGTTGTACGGGGGTGAATACCCTCTGAATTATTGATTGGCCCCACGCTGCGACGTCAGCGCTACATTTATTAGCGCCACGCAACACACCTCGTTATCTATATAAACAGTAATGTACTGCATTTAATTTTTCATTCTGTTCGACAACTGCTAATAAGAATAGACAAGTTTCGAAGTTCTTTATTTAAATTTGTAAATTAATTAAAAGGCGGAAATGCACTTTTACCGGAAGTTTTAGTTTCCATAGAAGTCTTTTGAATTTTTTTCCGAGTATTTTTTTGGTTTACTAAAAAGGGTCAGACATGACCACTAAATAAACATTTTAATGGCCCAACCCAGCAAACAGCCGTCGACAATACGAACTGTGGGATGAGGGATGTTATGGGGTTGGACAGATAGAGGGGTTGCTATGCCCAAAATAGATTTGTATACGAGCTTCGAAGGTAGTGCGGATTTAATTTGAATGTAAGAACCGTTCTCGCAGCAAGTGGCCAGTATAAGATGAGACATACTCAATGAGAATATGAAAAATGCTGTTATTATTGCTATGTTTCATTGCTATGAAGGCCAAATTCAATCTTTGTCTCTAAGTTTAATTAGGGTAGTTCCTAAAACTTTTCATATTGAATATATGAAACTTAAATCGTTGTAAATGTTGTTCTTGTTGCGCCGTTAGAACATTGAGGTCTTGAATCAGGACTGTGCAACAATGGTTTTTCTTCTTACCCATTTCACTTTTACTCATATTATTGTACTATAATTATTGCTCGGTTAACTCGAGGAAACCGGCGTCAGTTAAATCTGGACGGCATGTGGCAGGCACAGAAGGCTGACACATGCCACATGAAAATGACTACGAAGATATATTATGTAAGCTACTGGTTATATATAATTTTGTTTGTCATTGATTCGTCAAATCCAAATTATGATTACATTATTTTTGTTTATTAAAAAAACGAATTTTCCAACGAACCACAAGTACACTAAATGTGCTCATAATATTGAAGCCACATAAATACGGTTGAACGGCAGAAGTCAGCCATGACGTGCTCCATATCACTCGACCTAATTAATCGATAAAAATCAAGTACAATAACACTACAAATGAAACAGAATTACATTTTTAAGCCCACTTATGCCGTAATTAATTGACAGACTTACGGATTTAATCCTTTAAAATATTTCGCGAGGACGCGCCCCGCTACGTTTCGTATTTATTTTATTTTGCCCGCTCATTATTTCGATGCGGTGCTTGTTACTCACCGCCATAACGAGTTTTTTTATAATATTTTTATCCCTAACGAATGTTTCCTCTTAAACCTTGTTGGTTTTTTATCAATTAATAATTTAGCGTTAACTATTTCTTTCTACTACTACTACTTTTGGCAATATCATAAATCATTGTTAAGTAAGCTCTATAAATACACCAAATTACCTTTAATATAAATGGTATAAATCAAATATATCGCGTGACCAACTGGTATTAACTTAGTTACCTATAAAGCCAGTCCTTGTTCCTTTAATACTAACAATACTGATTGTTATAAAACTTTTTTGTTTGCTACGCATATGCTACGACGTAGCAAAGATTAATAACGTTGTTTGTTAATTAAATGGAATATTCAGCATTTTATATGTGTGATATTATGTGTCTTAAAACTCAGCTCATACTATGCCACAGAAACAGGTGTGTCTTAATAAATCGTCTGTAAAATATTTTTTCATCATTTTTAGCAACTCTCAAACATGGCTTATGCAAATTCAATGAATTCTCTCAGTTAATTGAGACGAGTGAAGTGCTATTATAAATTCATTCTATTATTCTTTGTGATGATTCTTCGAACAGGGAATTTTGTGACGTAATACAATGTAACGAAGGTTGACAATCCATTAAACAGAATTTTTGGAGAACCGATTAAGGTTTAAATGGAATTTGAGCAATGCGGGCTTTAAAATAGTGTCTAGATTTGTGGAACGTGGATTTGTTGAACTTTACTATGCTAATTTTCCAGTGTAACTGTCGCTAGTTTCTAATATTCACTAATATTAATCTGAGCGTCTGTAGATTTTTCTACTTAATTTTTTTAAATATTACATGTCATGTATCATATTTGACAAAATACTTATATGATTAATTTGAAATATTATTGAAACTATCGTATGAGTTAAAATTTTACGTTTACTCACAAATCGAATGATATCAAATATGTCTTAAACACTCAAAAAATTAAATTGTCTCTACTCAAATAAAGCCTTATTTCATTGGTGGTTTTGTACCAATGAAACAAAAGGTCCGGTCTTGTTCCTATTTGCAAGGGTCCGTCTAATTGGTTTCGTTTCAACATCTGGGGATTTTTGTACAAATGGTTGCAGTGAGCAATATGTTATGTTTGTATTGCATACTATATTTACACATATAAGTGTATGTATAAATATATATTTCTATTGTCTTGACATACTATATAATTAAAATATAATTTAAAGATATAAAAACGGTCAGTGAGCTCTATCCAGCACTAAAAATTAAACCTATAGGTACCTTGTTTGTTAAGTTAATGTAATTACTCGGGCGAGCTGTCACAGTCAGGAGAGAATTAGCAGCGGTTAGATTATTATTAGAATGGGTTGCTTGCTGTCAGATGTCGTAGGAGCTCGTATTTTATTCAAGATACCGTAAAACAAGGAGACGTCTGTGGTTTGGGAAACTTAATCTGCAAAGACACTTTGTTTTAGTGTCTTTCGTTAGGTATTCTATTTTGTAGGTGCATGCGGTGGATTTTCTTTCAAATCTTGATTCTTGAATGCCACATGATCCAGTCGAATTATTGAAAAAATTATATTTTAATTAATTTGAAATTGTAATCAGATCACGTATTCCTCAACATGTCTACGGTGTAGCATCTACACCCTATTTTCGTAGGCATTAGACACGTGTTGTAGCACCGCTACGATCATTAAAATAGTCGCGTAGCGCGTGACGATGCAAGTATTACGTGTAAGTTATGTCCATTGAAAATTAATTAATGTTATTTGAAATTGTGTTTCATCAACGATCTTATTAATAAATTAATTCAGTCAAACTACGTATACAAATTTAGCGGATATATCTGACTTAATTATGGTGGATATAATTGTTTACAAGTTGAGTTTATAGATGAGTGTTTATAACATAAAAGTAGAATCTCCTATCTGGTAAATAAACTTAAAGATAATAGCGTACCAAGTATGAAAAAGCCTCCAACGAACTTCTGAGCCCGCTAGTAT
Organism: Pieris rapae; assembly: GCF_905147795.1. Lineage (NCBI taxonomy): Eukaryota > Metazoa > Arthropoda > Insecta > Lepidoptera > Pieridae > Pieris > Pieris rapae. The sequence goes on along the minus strand of NC_059529.1, from coordinate 489,230 downwards.
TGACCCTCTCAATTGTAGGCGCCAGCTTTTAGTAACTCAGAAAATGTATAAGTAATCATATAGTAAGTCTTATTATTTAAATAAATTGAGCATTCACTTACTCACTCACTCATTCACTCTCTCACACACTTACTCATGCACACAATCAGGTGTGATGATAACGGTTCAAAAATAAAAAATAAAAAGGAAACGAACGAATCGGTTAAATAATGATATTTTAAGTAATTAAGTTTGTTATGGAAGAGCTGGGAACCCTAACACAGGTATATTTACTTAAAAGGGTTCCCAAATCTTACACTATGAAAAGAAAGATGTACCAACTTAAAATGAATAAAGACTTTTTATTATTATTATATTCATCATTGGTCTATAAATACAGAGCCCTAAATGAACCGAGGAAATCCTACGACATGGACTGCTATGGGCATCCTTTCTCTCTATCCTCATTTAAAATTATTCTTTAATTGAGATCTTTCTCCAATTTGATGAATATACTATAATTAATAATAATAATATGTTGTAAATCGTGTATTAAATACAGACGATAAATTTATTTTAGCGTCTGCATCCAGTATGCGGTCGTTTGACATGCAAAGTACAACAGTGTTGTATCATAAAAACACGTTCTTATCTCGAACATTAAATATTAATATGTCCCCTCGGTATAAATAATTCTGAACGGCAATCATTCTTTGATTTTCCGCCTTTGACGTCGAGTATTTGAAATATAGTCTGTGCGTCTGTGTGAATTAAAATAACTTTTCGCAAATTTAATTGTTGCAGTAATGTGCATGTATTCAAATATGTCATATAAGCAATAAAATACTTGTTATTAACTATTATTTGATTCGCTTGCTTCCATGTCTTTGATACATTGGTTTTTTAACTAAGACTACTATCTATAAAGAGGGAAGATTTTATCGTTTATTCTTTCCAAAAGTACTGGGCTGGTTTGGAAATTCTTTCCCCGTAAGATACCGTCGTTCTCCCTGATGATATGCTATGGATTTTTTTTAAGTGTAACCCAAGATATGAAAGCACCTACAAAAATCCTAAATCGCGTACGCTGCTGAAACTATTGACACGAAAACACGAAAATTTTTTTATCCGAAAATATTAAAGACTACACTAAAATATATATTCTCGGTCTTGTAACTTTGGAGTTTGTAAGTTTTCTTCAGCCGGATTTACAGAAACTTTTCTCCCTCTTGTACGCTAATGAACTTTTGCAGTTTCACAGAAATTCATGCACTTTGCCTTTACTGAAATTTCATATCTAGATTTTAAAAAGGTTAAAAGAACACAAAATAAAATCCCGATTTTGTGTACCAATGGATATTTTTACCAAGTGTAAAATTTACTTCTACCGTGAAAGAAAATCTGACTCTATTATAGAAAAGATTCTGAGTTTTGACTTATCACTGTCTCTTTATGTCATGTCCTTTGCTCCATGACACAAATATCGACAATTTTTTTTCAATAGTTAGTATTAATTAGTGAGAACATCATATAATTGCCTGACATGACACCACTCTGAAAGATATATAATAAATGAGAGTATATAGCATACTTTTTATAAAATATATTAATATGCTTGAAATGTTTCAACGAAAAGTCACGAAAATGGTCAGAGCACTTATGAACAAAGTTTATAATTACTATTTGAAAGCTCTTGATCTTACAGAACAAGGCAGTTAAGATGTAATCACTTCGAAACCTATAAAATCCTTACTGGCCTCTATAATGTTCCAGGAATTGAGGTGCTCTTTATATAGCGAGAACACTCATTTCAGGGATAGTTGAAACTAAAGACCACTCAATACAAAATGCCTAAAGAACTTTCTTCTACACAGAGTAGGCTGTCTGGAATTGGTATCCGGAAAGTGTAATTAGTGCACCCTCTTTGAACAACTTAAAACAGGTCGGATAATTTGTCCAAATACGCAGGCATCACCTTATTAAGGTCCTGCATGTTTATCTACATAATACGAATAATATATTTGGTTGAAGTATGCCAAACCTTCGTCACAAAACTTTGTTCTTCACAAAGGCTTTTGAACTCACTAGAAAATCTTAGTCTAATTTAACTTAAACAGTTTAGTCATGTGAAAATATAATCTCAGTTCGTATAAATATTAAACATGTAATTAGGACGAACTGCGTCCATACATAATTTCCCCCGACTCAAATGGGCACTTTATCAGCGGGGGCGTCATTGTCCTCGGAGCTGAGGGTTGCTACATTTAAAAATTTACAAAAGTTTATAAACTAATAAAATATTGGTCCCGTTGGTCGGTTTTTGAGTTGTATCAAAACAAATATGATTTCAAACATTTTTTATTAAAAATTATTCTATTATTAATAAACCTACCAACACTTACCCACATTTAATTTTTTATACATTAACTACACTTGCGCTTTTATTAAATTGTCCAGACATGCTCAGAAATCTATTTATGTCTTGCACAGATTGACATCATTTTTCAGCAAGGCAAATTTTTTTATTACAAGTAAAAATCTAGTAGTTGACGGCCCTAAATTCAACTCTATCCTAAAGTGAGACAGCAAATATGTCTCGCTCGAACAGATATAAATATCTCCGCATCGCACCTTCAATATAGGCCTAAATGTAAGTCGCATTTGTCTGTAATTATTTCTTGATTAAGTTTGCCTATCCTCGCTGATTAACACTATTTATGTAGTTTTAGGATCTGCTTTATGTTTAATAGTGTTTTGATTTATGAAAATATATCGATTTATCTATACTAATATTATAAAGAGGAAAGGTTTGATTTTTTGTTTGTTTGTTTGTATGAATTGAATAGGCTCCGAAACTACTTGGCAGATTTGAAAAATTCTTTCACTGTTGGAAAGCTACATCATTCCTGAGTGACATAGGCTATATTTCATTTTCAAAAAAATAGGCATCCTTACTAAAATTACGATAACATTAACATTTGTTTATTATTTGATACAATTCTAACAGATGGCGCTGAGTTAAAGGTAGTAGTTTGGCAAGACGACGTTTGCCAGGTCAGCTAGTGTTTAATATATGTTAGAAAAAGAGGAGGAACCCAGGGTTTCTATGCTCGAACTTACTAATTAATAGTATTTATAATTAATTAGTTTATACAGAAGATTGTATGGTGTGTTCCCCACAATTCGTATTCTAATTATCTAAGCTATGACTTTGAAAATCTTGTTTATAACACGATTGTCAAATTTGGCCAGTGTAATTAAGCGGGTAATAAATAATTGAGTTTAGACGATCAATCATAAGTCAAAACCACGGGAGACAAGCAACTGAAGGGGGCCTATTTGAACTCAAAATTATAATGGATACATTTTTAACTTTTGAGGCGTTTTGGACTAGTGGCTTTACCGTGCGAGTCTCATCCCCGAGGTCGTAGATTCGACTCCCGGCTGTACACCAATAGCCTTTCTGTCTATGTGCGAATGTAACATTCGCTGAAACGGTGAAGGAAAACATCATGAGAAAACCTACTTGTATCAAACGTTACGATGCGGGGCATAGATTGAATTATGCGTTATTGTTTGTATTATTTTTGACTTTTTGATACTTTACACCACGTAATTTACTCTTAAATGAAACAGTGGCAGAGGAATGCGAAAATAGAAGCGATATTAGTGGCAGGATCCAAAGTAGAAAATATCCTGTGAAGAGGCTCGCGGAACCCAATGATGGTTCTTGGAGTCGGAAGCTAGCTTAAGTTGTAGGCTTCAAGGTTATACTTTTAAGTATTTTTGTACAGTTTATTTTATTTATAATGCTCAAGCAATTACTTATTTAAAAGTATATTATAAAAACAGGTAGGATTAAGCAGTGTTTGTAAAAAAAATCTCGGAAATTATTGACATATTAAATATATTTATAAATATATATATTAGAATTATAACTATCATATCTCGTGCTATTGTAGTTCATAATTATTCTTTAACGAAAATAACATTACACGCAAGACAATTTCATTTTCTATATTTTCTTTGTTATGCGTTTTACGTTACATTAATATTTAGTACTCATAAATGATGCAATGAACGAAATCAAATTGACGACACTTTTCTTTTCTTTACAATTGTAGTAGTTAGAACTAAAAATAAAACACGAAACAATATTGTGTTATTGTGGTTTGAGGAAACCAATCACAGTGAAGCGAAACCTGCAATGGTATCGTCATTTTAAATTATGAGCTTTTCATATGTGAAGCCATTTACAATACATTAAAAATGTAATCCCCCAGCCTCATACGTTGACAATTCACCAATTTATATTGTAATTCCTGGTGACAAGCTGAATAATTCATTATGGTTTTATGTAAATTGACTGAAATACAACAATTTTCGTAGACGACAAGTAAAATGTCTTGCTAAAATACACGAAATATTTGGCGGATGATAGTTTGGTACATAGCACAGTAAGAACATGTTATATTTGCCTTTTAAAGTAATTGTTTTACTGCAACTTAACCTCTGTAAGATTTTTACACATTTCCCGATTATTATATTAAATTAAACTATTTAAATTATGTATAGTGAACGGGTGCTACTTGTGGTGACTGGTCGTGCTTGAATTTGAAATTCGTGTATGCAGTGGTATTAGTTATTTCCACTATGTATTTGCGTGTTGTTCCCACGATTATGTAAGTGCGTGCTCCTATTTTACCATGCCTACTGCTGATAGAGGACAAACCTTTGTTTACAATTTATTTTATGACTTAAGATGTCATATGGAACATGGTGTAATGGTTGGAGCTCATTAAAAACGTTGTGGAAAAGAAAAAACTGGGCGATTAAAAAGAGGGGCGGAGAGTTTATTGCCAGTTCTTGATTTGAGAACTGGTAGTAAATGTAAAGTTAAAATCATTTAATGTTTATTTCTTTTTTTGACGTTCATAAGTGTACATTGTGTTACCTACATGAATAAATGATTTAACTTAATTAGTATTTCCTTCGTAAACCACGTTAAAGAACGTGTGGTTTTATACAATTTTCTTGACTAATTTCATGTTAAAATAACATTTTATTTGCTGTATTTCAAATATTCAAACGCGAAGTTTCATATCCCCTAGGACGGACACAGCCGATGACACGCTTTTAGGGACTCGCGATGATTGATCGTATTGCTTGATAGAATGGAAAATGTTGGGGTATTTTGTATTTATTTAAAAAATATATTAAAGAATGTCCCGCCCGTCAACTTGTGTTCAGCAAAAATACTTTATTGGACGTAATTGTAATAGTCTGACAAGGTTTTAAATGGGATCACGAAGATTGGTTTTTGTTATTAAGAGAACCTTATATTTATTTTTTATTTTTATTTACAGATATATAGCAATTGAATGATAATAATACTTAGGCCTCATTTATTCCATGAATCACTTAGTGTATCTTTGCAGTGTTATAATACAGAATTGTTTTTTTAAGAACCTCTTATACAGTTTATGCATCTTCTAACTGGCTCCATCTCCTACCTTGCTTCCAATTTCCTAAATTCAGCAAATACCAAACGAATTACATAAGCTAATTTGTGTGTACTTATTTACACGCGTAAGATGTTTATCTTATTACACCAAAGTTGTACAACTTTGGTGTAATAAGATAAACATCTTTTTTTTAAAAAAAACTTCGTTTGTAGAAAAAATTACGCTAACCATAGAAAAAAGGTATTGAAAACATCGAAAGTTTTGTAATAAATAAAGTTTATTTAAACGTCACAAAAAAATGTTGACTATAGCTAACTTTAGGGTGTCGGTTTTGTGTGACGGTGTGCGCGCGCATCATAATTTACTCTCATCAATTTTCCCTAACGCGCAAAAATAAGTATAACTGCAATAAATTGTTACTTATACGTGATAAAACTGCAGCTCACAAACACATACAAAATGAATTTATTGAGACGTCTTATGATAATTCTGGAAATCGTCTTAAGACGCTAGACACGGCATGCCGTCACGAGAGGCGGACATACTTTCGGTGAACGTGTAATGAATTCGTATTAATTAAGATTGCTTCTCAATGCTTTGAGAAAATTTTCTTATATATGATTATGAATGAGGCGATTTACACTTCGTTGCTGCAGTACAAGTACAAAGAATGGCAGTTGTTTCAGACTACCACTGTGAGACAAGAAAAACTTAATTACTTAGACAAATGTAAAGGAACAAATGATGACATATAAGTAACATTTAATAATATAATCAGCGAAAGGGACATTAAAAAATGGCATAGTATATACGTGTAATTTTTTTACTGTCTGTTACTAAGATTTTTATAATACTAAAAATGATCTTATGTGATGTTATCAAGTCAAAAATCATTATTTATGTAGATAACACAATGTACACTTATGAACGTCAAAAAGGAGGTCGTATAGCGCCAGGCATAATTGTCAAATCTTAAATATTTTTGACATACGGGAGTCAGACTAGGCGCTCAGTAGTAGTAGTAGTATGGGTATGATTCATGATACGATTAATGATGATTAGACATTAAAAAGTCTTTTCCTCCACAATTTTCTCACAGTAAAATTAATATTGTTAATGTTTTGGCGTGTTTATCTAAATAAATAATAGTCAATACTGGGATATACGAATGCTGTCGAGATCTGATATGAATCCTTTCATGTCGCCGCCACAATGGTCCGAAGCGGTGTATACCGATAAAATCTTGTTCATCGCAAATGCATTAGTTTTGCTAAGTAAAATTTCAGTAATTGATGTGTATATATATAAAATTAAGTTAAAAAAATAGCCATTAAAATGTGTCTGTATATCTTATACACACAAACAGCAGCAGTGCAGTGTTAGCTTCAGTTTGCGACTCTCATATCTGGGGTAGTAGGTTCGATGCCCGGGTGTGATGTTCTTTGTATGTACACAATTAACACCAAGGAAACCGGTTTGCGTTAGACCCAATCCGCTGTCTGTCAGGCATAGAAGGTTAATCATCTATTTGCCGTTTGCTTTTTGCGAAAAGAAATGATTATAGAACAGATACAGAAATCTGAAGCTCACATCTAAAAAGTAGGTCATCATACATAATACCTGGCCCGACATCTTTGTTTTATCCTACAATTAATTAAATAAAAAAAACTCCTTTCAAATATATACTCAAAGTAAAGATAAAATATCACAGAATAAATAATAAGATTAATGTCTAAAATGTTGCGAAATTTATGTGATTATACAATTAACTTTATTGTTAATGGCCGCCGACGTTTTAATTACACTGTTCTAATTTATTTTTATTTAAAAGTGAATTATGTGTTACCTTCAAAGGATTCTAAAATACATAAGCAAGACTAGCTTTTAATATGTTAATGGATTCTGTTATGTGTTAGGAAATTAATTGTGGGTATAGAAAATTGTCATTGTCCTCCATGTAATGTACCATCCCGTCCCGGAATGCTCCATAGTGCCTGATGATGCCCCCGGTATGTATGCCGTCAGTGACGTCAGATACTTTAACGAAACCTTTCAACGGAATTAATTCTGTGGATCGAGATCTAGATCGAGGGATTTCTCTCGGCTCAAAGGATTAAATTCGAATTCGATTATTACACCATTTAGTTATCCCAATATCGTTTCGGCGGCAGATCATGTGAATAAGATTTCTACAAATAAGTATGCCCTAAACCATTATTATTATTATTAAGGCTTTATTAATCCATGCAACAGTAAACAGTTAGTTTACATTCCTTAATATTAATATTAGTATAAGTTTTAAACAAAATTTAAGTTAGATTTTTTTTCTATTTGTTTCGGCCCTTTTTAGTGTGAAAGCCTCCTCCATATTTTTCCATTTTTCCATTCCTTTCCGTTTCGTTGTCTAGGGCAACATTCATCCAGTTTTAACCCGCTGGTTCTATGATGTCATCTGTCCATCTTTTCTTTTGTCGTTCTATACATGTCAATCTGGTAGGTCCAGCCCATTTCGTTGTTTCAAGTGTCCATCTTTTATCTCGTGCTCTAGCAACATTACCTGCCCATTTCCATTTAAGCCTTAGCCTAGAGCTTGGTCAAGTGCATCTGTATCTGTTTTTTACGGATGTCTACATTTCTTGTTTTGTTTATTCTCCTCAATTTTAAGATACTTCTTTTCATTGCATGCTGACAAGACAGGATTTTTCTAGTTGTTTTCTTGCTGAAAACAGCTGTACAAGCTGGAACCATACGGTTTTATAAATATGTTTTCATTATCTTAATATATATATTTCTTGTGTGCGTGTGTATGTGACTGAACTCCTCCTAAACGACTGGACCGATTTAGACGAATTTTTTGTGTGTATTCAAGGGGATCTGGGAATGGTTTAGATTCACAATTTTGTCCGCTGGACAATGTTTTTTTAATTAATTTTCAATTTATTAGTTGTTGTTGATTTTCGAATGTTTTGGATCCGACAGACGGCGCAGCGCTACCATCGCAGTGTCAAATTTTAAATAATATTCGAATTTTAATTTTAGTCTGTCCCGAAATTTAAAAAAAGTTTTGTTATCATTGTATTATATCGTGTGTGACCATGTGCTGGATCGTTAGATTTTGTCATAACATTAGAATAATAATTTTCATCAAAATGGCTTATTAAAAATTGAAATTTTGAAATTAAAGACGTGTAGACAGGACAACGTCTGTCGGATCCGCTAGTATTATATATAAAAATGTCTACGGATTCGCTGTATATTTAAAATAGTATTACTTCTTTGCTTAGTATGAAAAATGGAAACAGACTGCATATTGCGGATAAAGCTTAAGCTTTATACAAAGTAAAGACCATGTTCTTGAATAACTAAGGGTATTATTGAAAACCTCAAAATCCTTTACGTACAGACGGGCCCAGACAACTTAGTATTATACTGGCATCATATCAAAGCTTGTAAACTTCATTAATATTAGCGATCGTTCAGTATTGATATTTTATACAGATTGATAGAACTCAATTTAAATTGGGTACAATATCTCAGTAGTCAAGTTGGATCGCCATTAATTTGGGTGTTACAAAATACCAGAGACAGTTATCGTTATTATCTGTGGACCGAATGCTGGAGCCAAAGTGTTTTGTATTGTTTAACATTAATAAAGCTATTTAAATCCTATTAATTTAAGCGCGTAAACGTACATGTTCCTAAGTATAAGTTCCTGTATTTTCTAGATACTAGTATTCATTGTTTTACTAAAACATTTCAATAAATTATTAGGGTACTTTCGAGTTAAAATGATTCCCCTACTACTACTTACGTACTAATTTCCATGACAGTGAGACTCTTACCGGCTAAGACCACCGGTGTCACTCTACCGGTGTCACTGTATGTCACTTCTTAAATGTCAACTGTCAAAAATTGTAGGTGTTATAAAACTAATATTTATTTAACCGCCATCTAGTGATGAACCATCGAACATGGTTTTGTGGTGAGGCGTGGACAAAGAAGTAATTAATTGAATGGCTAGACGTGCCCGCTCCCTTTGTGCATAAATTTATCTCAACATATCGTTGTTTGTGTTTATGTCTGCTCGCTGATGCATTAATTTTATTACTGTGGTCTACCAATTACCATTTTGAATGAAAAGCCGTTCTTTCGTATAATTTCTGTAGTTTTTCTCCGACACACTTTGTTGAGCATGATGCATAGTGAATTTATAATTTAGTTCATTTTGTTTAGTATAACTTAAAGTGTTTATCTCCTAAAAGGCATCGCACTTGGAGACCGAATGGCTTAAACCACCGCCTAAAGGTCTTAAAAAGAGAGCTTTCATCGATTTTGCCTTGAAACAAATAAATTAAGCCCAATTCATGTTTTTTCACTTCGATTATATGCCGAAGTTTGTATTGTTTTGAAATAAGTGCAGTATAATTAGCATTATTGCTTTCAATTGGTTGCAGGCTCAACTCTGAAAGCTGATCGTGTAGTTTTATTGTTATTTCCCTTTTCTGGTTCCTAGAACGTGTATTGAATGTTAACAAGCCTCTGTGTGAGAGTTCGAAATAGCCAATACTGTTACGTGATAGTACTGTTCTTTACTGAGTTTTAAAATGCACTCAAAATTGCTTTTCTGTTACTAGTATATGCTTGAGGCTTCACTCAATGTAACTAATAAATGGGAGAATCTAACACACATTTTGGGTCCAAGACTTGCGGGTTTGCTCGTGACTATTATGTAACACATTTTTCATTTAATTTAAAAGTATGTGTCGTATAAAGTAAACTTTATATTTTGTCACTAATTGAGTGGTGCGTCAAAAACATTTTTTTAAATATTTTAATTAATGCATAGTATAAAATTGAGACTTAATTAATAATGATTATTTAATCGTTCCGATATGAGTTTCACGACAAATAACCTACATTATGGACTTAAAGGGCTTTACGCAAAACGGACCAAAATTTGAGTCTAGTTGCGGAAATTGAGCCCACCTACCATGCCATACTATATGGACTTAAACTATTTGAGAATTTGACCCATCCGATGTGAGGTATCCGAGCCATTGGTATCTGTTGTCTTCCCTTTATAATGGAGTTGCGTCAGAGGTATTGGTTATGCGGGGCAAGGGTGTGCAATGGATATATGAGACGCTAATATTAATTCTATGTATTTTTGTTACAGATTCTCGTTTTGTATTGGTGAGTGTGCTTTTTTATCAAGAATGTACGTCTTCGATATAAACACTTCCTAACGATATCCTTTACTGCTCAATCGTTTCCTATTCTTTTGTAACTCGTGATTAGCTGCATATTTTGAATTTTTGTTGTTTATTTTTTTTTTAGATTGAGTTTGGTAATTGTATAATTTTTCTTACTAGGGTCTCCTCGACGAAATCGCTTGTTAGCGATAAGGCCGCCTGTTTTTTTAATGTAAAAAAGTTTGAATAAATGTATACAATGAGCTATTGGTATATGCATGTTATTCACCTAACATAGGTTTCGTAAAATACCTAAACTAGGCCAAACTGTCACAGAAAAAATATTTATTCTTTATTGGTAAAAATAATTCTTGGTACGTAAAAAACATTTCGGCCTCACAGATGATTTATCGTTCAGTAGGGACCAGGGCTTTGATTGTGTGGAAAGATTGAGGTTGTATAAATTTTCTTTTTTCCCTTTTAGTTTTTTATGTAAGATATTGAAAACGTTTCGTTTACTGTATAAGAAATTGAATATATGCGTGATAAGCAATACTACTTTATCGGATTTTTAACAATTGTTAAATTAAATATGCTATTATTTTATATATTTAAATGACGTCCATTGAAGTTGTAAACAAAACTTTTAATATATAAGGTCTAAGTTACTTACGTAATCAATCTGTGCCATGAAGCTTTAATAATTATTATTGTTTGGGTTTTTTTGAATTTATCTTTGGGAGCGTTCAAGTATTACGTCACGCAAGTTTTGTAGATTATTGACCCCCCCCCCTCATGTAACGCGCTGTAACGTTTTTCTGTACTCAATAGGAAAATGTGTCGTTATCACCATTTATGTGGGTGTAAAGTATCAGAAAGTCGAAAATAATAGTGACAATATCGTATAATTCAATCCGCGCCCCGCACCGTAACGTTTAACTACAAAAGAAGTATAACTTCTAATGCGTTTTCACGAGTACAGACTTTTTTTAAAATTAATTATTATGTATGTTGAATGTGGAAGGCATTAATTAATTTTAGTAAGGCTGAGGTGGGGCATAGCACAAAAAAGCTTGAGAAACACTGGTTTTGATCATCTTTTTAAATCTGAAAATATCAAGAAACCATAGAATAAGCAACGCCAATATTCTTAGTAATCCCGACCTTACACTTGGCGCACTAAAACAATAAAACATCGGATCCGTTATCCGCTGAAGCGTAACACTTTCAGGAGATGAGGTCAACGAACCTTTATTTCCTCGCAAAATTGTAATCGTGATCCCCATTTAATGGAATTTCATATTTATATTCACCTATAGAAGGTTTATTTTAGATTGTCGCATAAAATCCGCAGTGTAAGAGGAGTGAGGGAATTTCAACTGTATTAATGCGGGATAGAGATCTTGTTCGTGTGTTGGTCAGTTTAAAATTTTATTAAGGGTAAGTGTAATTGTGATAGAGCCATGTGCATCCTGAAACACGAGTTTGTGCCAATAATGTTAAATGATCCTTTGTTAAGGAGCGATTTAGTGAAAGTTATCAGATATGTATTTTTGATTACATTCGCTTTATGCTTAGATGATCAGGTTCAATAATTATTATTGCTTTTCTTCATAATAACTATTGACTGTGTTTAAATGAAATGTTGACTATTATGTTTGTTATTGTTAAAACGAGTTATAAGAAATCTAATAACCAAATAATTAAACATTAAAATCCAAAAAAATGGTTTATAATTTGAAGAATTATTTTTTTGTGGATCGTCTAGCTTCTCCGCGGATCGAGGTGTTGATTCCGGAACTGAGATGGTTTTGTATCTGAACTGTAATATGTAATCTATAAATGAAACTGAAATGTGTTGCAGAAATATTTATATTTAATTTGTTACAAATTCTTTGTTTTATAAACAATCCAAAACGTACTAACAAAAACATCTTCGTATTCAAATTTTAAATACTTATACATATAAAAGTAGAATCTTATCCACAAACTAAGATACAAATGAAACATCTGTTAGCACAAAATAGAAAATTAACCATCTGAAGAATCTAATTTAAGAAATATATCTCTATACATAATTTTGTATAATTACGTAATTAACTTAATTTTTCCTTTTTATATATGTGTCTTCACTAAGACATGGAACATTTCAATCTAGCCTAACTTACCACTTACGAATAATAATAGATAAGTATTTTAAGTCTAACCTATTTTACTAAAAAGGGTTAAAACAACAAAATAAAAAACAACTTTACAGTCTCTATTAAAGGGAAGATTCATTGTTCTAGTGTTCTATTTTATCACTCACTTAATTTACTTAATAATGTATATAAACTTTTAATTACATTACATTACTCAATCTATCGAGTGTCGGCGAGAGAAAGAATTCTGATTATTATATTATTAATGCTGTAATAATAAAAACCGTTTTTATACTCCATCCGAAAGCTACGTCTAGGTTGTGGATTTAAATTATAATATGGCTTGCGGCATCTGCTTTTTCCAAGCGTGAAGTTTGCAGGGGCGAGTAGATTGGCCGGTGGCATGAGTGGCCGCTTTGAGTGCGACTAGAGTGTTCGCTATATGTCTTTCATGTTATGAATTTGTGCTTTGAATATTACTTTGCGAATGATATATTGATATAACATGACCTGTTTTTATGGTTGCTTTTATATACTAAAAGAAATTTTATTGATTGCTTTGTAAGTTTGTTTAGTAAAAATATCTATTTTCATCTTTCTGTTCTTGTTTTCATTGTATTGGATAAAGTCAATTTGTTTTTGATAAAATTTTGTTATTAGACAGTTTTTATAAATGTCTAAATTTAAACTTTAAAAAGTACCGCTAACACTAAGAAATTGTTTTAAAATTGGTTGCGCCAAATTTGCATTTTTTTTTATCTTAATGGTTGCTCAATATATCCCTCCTTAATGTCCTTCCCTATGACGGCACTAGTACCGGAACGGGCTGTAGGTGACGCATAATAATGCGTCGACATTTAAAAAAAAGGGAAATTGAGCAGCGGGTAGTGTTAATTTGGTCGCCTCGCATTGTGGATTGGTTTCGGTCTCCGCACGCATCGCATCGTTTCGTTTAACCTTATTAATTATTTATCTTGTTTATTGTAATAATTGTTTTGTGATATATATCGTTACATACTTTTTCGTGATAAAGCGTGTCTGTGATAAAGTTAGTGAAGAAGCTCAAATCCAGCAGCAAGAAGCCACATCCAGCCATAAGAAAGGAAGCCGAGAAGGTTGAAGGTACTGTGCCGTGTCCTTTCTTTCTTTCTCCAGTACAAGACCCAAATATTGAGCAACCGTATTAAGAAAATTACAGTCCACTTTAAATTGCAATAAATATAAATAATATAATCAACAACCAGCGCCGCCAAAAATGTTTAATATTTTAAAATATATTGGTAAATATAATATGTGGTCCATACTTTAATATATTAATAACTGACAGATACTTAAAAATATGACATAGTATTTAAGATATATTCTTATTTTTGAAGGCTTGGAATTTCTTTCTATGTGCGCATTTAACATTCGGTCGAACGGTGAAGCAAAACATCGTGAGGTAACCGGCTTGCCTTATACCCAAAAAGTTCACGGCTTGTGTCAGGCACAGGAGGCTGATCAGCTACTTTCCTATTAGATTGACAAATGATCATAAAACAGGGACATTAATCTTAGACCCACTCCTAAAAAGGTTGTACCGTCACTGATTTAATTAGATTTAGTGTATCATAAACCTTTAATAGTTAATATCTAAGTAGGCTTATGGAGATTTTTGTCCATATTCGTTGAAATGCCAGCCCTCGAATGAAATAATGAAGCAGGTTCTGTATAAAACCGCCATCAGTACCAACGCCTCGTTTATTTATACAGAGTATTAAATTTAGACGCCGCCGCTGTATATTATCACGACATGTTCCCACCCCAGCTTATCACGGTTAATCCCAAGGGTTTTTTGTTTTTATATACAGTTAATCTGGAGTATAAAAAAATATTGAAGTCTTTGAATTATATACAACTTTTTCGAGATATAATTTCTATGTTTAAGGTATATCTTATATATAAACATGGTGTTACATATAGCTGCGTGTAACGGTAGTTTTTAAACAATGAACACACATCGGCCTAATTTCAATACAACAGAATAAAATTTATTGATACTGAATAAGTTTGCTTTCGCGCTAACAGTTAAAGGAAATATAGAAAGACTAGAATTCTTATGTGTCTTATATATAACAGGGAACAGTTTCTATTTAAATAACATTCATGCCTATGTAAAACGTGGCGTTATTATTAAGAGTAAAAGAAAAATTAATTTTACCATTTTAATAACAAGTGCCTGTCTACGTGAGCTAACCTATTTTTAGCTAAAAATCCTTTTTGAAGCTGGCAAGTACAAATGTGATCAAAGTGCTCGGTAATACGTCTGGCAGGATTCCATACCGCCTGCTTACCGTAACGCTTTTTGCCTGCCAACTGTTTTTGTGTAAGAGCCAGTATAGGCTGCTAGTCAAAGGATGCTTTTAGAATGTTTGCGAACAAATTTCCAAATAAATGTCAACTTTTTCTAAAATAGATAGATACATAGTTTAGATATAAATAAAGCTGTCGTGATCGCGTCTTTCTGAAATCTTCATTGCTCGTCATAAACGGCCAATGCTGGTCTCATCCTCCGAGATGATTTATGGCATACATGCTAAATAATATTTATATAATATAGAATTAACTTCTATACTACCTTGAACTACTTGTTTTCTAATTAAATTATGAAATTAACGCAAAAATGTAACTCTGCAATTAAAAAAATTGATTTTTAGCTATTTATGATTCATCGGTAGGTCTACAGATCCCCAAGGAAACAAAATTATATGTTAGTATATGTATATGTATAGTATGCACATTTTTGAAATATTTTCCTCTTAAAATATTTCATAAGTAGACAGTGTAATTTAGAGTTGTCAGTCGAAATCAGATAAAGTTAAATTGATATTTACGTTGCGTCATGAATAAAATGGATGTTGATTTCCGTTCGGAGAAATTTTGAATTGGTTTGATAAAATATTCTCGCGTGAGCACTCGTTAAATGTAATTGCGCAAATGTGTCTCGTTATGCGTTCGTTTTTTCAATGATACCACAATTCAAAAGAATGTAATTTTATATAGAATTTTACTTATTCATAAGACGATATGCAAAATATATATATGTATTACGAGTTATAATATTATACATGCGTCCTTAATATGGTTCACGGATATTTTAAAAGTATGATTCAATTTCAAAATCATTTATACATTAAGGTAAAGATAACATACTAAATACTACTAATTTTACTAGATTATTTGTAGAACGAAACAGAAGAATTGGCAACAAAATCCCCGCCACTTTTAATCGCCAAGTTTTTTGTTTTTCAAAATGTTTGTAAGGAGCTGCAACCATTACACCATATCATCTTTAAATAATTAGTGTAACTCAAAATGACTAACGTGAGAAAAAATAGAAAGATGAAAATGAGCACGAAAATGTAAACACAATTATTATTAAAAAAATAAGATATATTTTAAAGAATACATAAATAGTTTTAACAGCTAACAATTAAAGTCTATCCATTTTGATTTAGGCATAAAATTAATTTTTATTCTAGTTTAACGTTATTTTCTGAATTGAATACACAATTATGTGAATACTTCATGGTTGAATCTTCATTATCTAGGAGATAACGCGCAACTCGGCTTTTCTATCTAAAAACTTAAACATTGCGACATATGCATTCTCCGTTGTTATTTACAGGAATGGAAATGGCATTTTTAAGTTGCCTGCCCCCATTTCATAACATGCCATATTTGAAACGAGTTTCTGTTCCAATTACTTCACAAGAGTTTTAACAATGTACTAGGGCAGCATGAAAAGTGCATAGCGTGTCCTGTAATATCTTAAGACGGGTCTTTGCACGAACTACCGTGTTTATTCATGCAGCGCTGTTATGTCCTGTTTTAGCATTCGTTAAGACGTTTCTAAAAAAGACATTTTAACAGACTGCATCACAAAGGCAGATTTAATCATTATACATTGTTGAATGAAAATATGAATATGGTTACGGCGTAGGCAGATTTTTTTACAATAATCGGTGTAAAATCCTGATGCAATGAATAAAAATTTAGTAAGTACATGTCAGTACAGTATGTACAGTAAAAAAAAAACAAAAATCAGTGCATTAAAGTAACTGTGGTGGACGGTATCCCGAAAAAGTTTTTATTAAACAGATTTTAATGAATTATATAAAGAAATTTATGTAATTTTTTTTTATTGTTACTATATTTTAAAAATACGCATAAAATTAGCAATACGGGACAAACGAGCACGAAAACCTTGCACGGTTGATTATTATCGCCGGTTTTTATGATATAACGCCCATGGAAGCTTTTGAAAGTTACGCCAGTGCAGCTTGTAAGCTTTCGCTAAATAATGGAAGCTTCCGCGCTGTGAGGCAGGAAATTGTGCCGTTTCGTTAATAACTTTCAAGGCTCAAAGGTTTAACTCTGTTAGTAGGAAAATCTTGAGAGTATAATCGCCTTACCGCTTTATATGGGTTACTTCTACTTGTTCTACGATAAGAATAAAATTACGAAAAATTGTAGTTTGAGAATATTTCGCTGTTATCTGCGTTGAACTTGTGTAATGTGTTTTGTTTACAGTTCTTTTGGTCTTCATAATTTTTACGTCAATTTCTAAAAGTATTTTTAACTATTGTATAGTTATTTTTTTCTATTTTATTATTTTCTCAATCATCAGCATTGCCTCGATCGAGCCATAAGTATATTTTACTATGGCAATCTATTTCGTGCTTCCTGCGACCAACTTCAAATACTTATTATTTCGAGTTCCTTGACAACTTTTCCCACCAACGCAGCCTATGTCTACTGGACTTTCTCTTGCCACCAGGCTGTTGCCACCTTGGAGTTCTGTCGTCCGCCATTCTGTGCACATATCCCAACCACTTGACCATGTTCCTTTTTATGTATGCCTGTTATGAATAACTGTAGGTTTGTAAGCACATTAGGAAAATATCTTAACACATCAGCTCCTACTGCAAATCAATACTAAATTGAACGATTGATGAATGTGAATAATAAGTTGGCAGTAGCTCTATTGACGTCATCGTGGGAAGTTCCACCAAGTTCGATATATTTTCAATATCTAATACTGGTGAAGTATGGAACCTCTAACAGGAAATCAATACAAGAATCGCTTAAACTAAACTCCAAGGCACTATAACATTGTAATGTATAATTTAAGTCTGGTTGTAATCAATGTGAGAGGTGCCTTAAACTTCATTAATAAATCCCTCAAAGTCGTAAAAGTTACTTTTTAATAAAAAATATTTCCTGCCTTCGATCGAAAGAATTAATTAACGCAATGAACGAGGCGTGATCCCTCTTTTTATAACTTTCATATTTTCATTAAATTACTGGCTTCAAAGGCAAATTATGGTATATTCTTGGAACCAAATACCAAGACAATAGAAATAATTATTACTTTTGATTAAGTATTGTAGTGAATTAATTGGTGCTTTTATACTACTGTACATTTTGTAACGTTGATTAATTAAAATAGTCGATTTTAAACTAATTAAAAGCCACAATACCTATAAGACATGATTTTATGTATGTAATGTTTAGATATATAGCCTAGAGTCTTTAGCGTGCGACCGTCATTCCTCAGGTCGTAGGTTCGATATCTGGCTACATACCAATAGTTTTTCGGTCTATGTGCGCGTTTAACATTATCTCGGATGGTGAAGGAAAACATCGTGAGGAACCCAGCCATACCATTAACCCAAAAAGTCGATGGCGTGTGTCAGGTACAGGAGGCAGATCACCTTCTTTCTTATTAAATTAACAAATGATCATGAAACAGATTCAGAAATCTGAGTACGCCCCCTCAGATTTCTGAATCTGTTCTTAAAATAAATCAGTGGTGCTAGAACCCAAAGCGTTCTAGCACCACTGATTTATTTATTTTTAAAATTGTGTAAAAACAGCCACCGAACCGTTCTTTGTGAAATTTCAGTTCGTTCCGTGTGAAATCACAATTCGGCGGTCAATGAATACTGTGTTATTATATATATTATATACTACATTATCTAAGTTAAGTTGGTCGCAGTGCAAGACTATACAGTTATAACGGTGTAGGTGAACCACTCAAGGGCTAGATAGGTTAAGGGATGCTGGAGTAGCAAGCACTTAATATAGCAGAGTACTTACCGAGTTACGAGCCCTCTATCAGTAACTCTTGGGTCCTTGCTATTCATTAAATCACTCACAGTAATTAGTAAATATGCCTAACTGCAGCTTAAAAGTGAGTCATTAACTCAGCTATTAGGTTGTTTTCTTGTACGTATTATGTAATGGCGGGTGCTTACAAATATTTTGTAAAAAACAGGAACGCCAGATTATTTTGAACGTTATAGGCCTTGCCTTTTAAAACTGGTAGGTGATGTATATTTAGTAGTATTAATTTAATACTTTAGTGATTTGTACGTTACGTTACGTACATGAATAAATAATATTTTCTTTGTATTAATCGAGATTAGAGACAACTTTAAAATATTACTCCATTATAACCCACATAAACAGTGTAAGAAATCGCACGCCTAGTTTTGTAAAGGCATGGTGGATAACTGGAAGAACCCGGCTTGTATTCTGTACCCAAAAGTAAAGGCCGCTCAGCTGATGTCAAGTGATATGTCCGCCGGCCATGGACACTATTAACACCAGAGTGCGTTGCCGCCTTTTTAAGTATCGGAACGCATTTCTCTTAAAGGACCATAAGTTACATTGGTGCGGAATATCTTCCATGGGCAGCTGATTCCATATTGTGACGGGCCCTGACTAAAGCCTTAGAAAAGCTTATTTTTGGAACGACGTCGATGTGTTAAGGGTGGAATTTAGTGCCTCGACGTCCGATTATGAAAGTATATGTGCTGTAGTTAGTACAGTATAAAACCTGGCATCGGGCCATTTTCTAATGTCCACTAAAGTCGAATAAATGTTCTAGTTGATATAAAGTCGTAATTTAATGTAGAAACATGATGGAGTAAGTCATTTCCTCTAGTACCCTCATTTGTTAGGCTCGTCCCATTTATAGACAAAGAGCGCATTTTAGACGCCTGAAAGCCTACTTCTCAGAATGGCTACAGTATAACAAATGACATTTCATTGAGTTTATATTATTAAGTTATGAATATTAGCCGATTTGAGGTGAAACACTTGTTTGTTGCTGTTATACACTTTAAATTTAACTCTTGTTTAATATACTTATTTTACTCTTGTTAGATCTTGGTAGATCACGTCTGTAGCAAATGATTCTTATACATTTTTAATTATTGGCCGTGTTGTTGGTATGCGTGCATTTCCCACATTCGATGGCAGTCACCGCTCCGGCCGAGCTGGCCTTGTTATGCGGGCGACGACCTTTTACCCAGCTGACACCGATGAAACCGCATGACAACCAGTACTTGATTAATGGATGCTTTTATGAATGATGTATGTACACAAGAAATCGATTAGATTTGTGAGCGCTACGCTCTACGCGTCGTAGTGATTCGTAGAGCGTAGACTGCTGCCAATGTGCTACGGTTAAATACTTCAGGGAATACGGTAATAATTGCAGCTACTAAATGCATTTATATGATAATAAACGATTCATAGTATGTAGTGCGGAATATCTCTAGTCAATCTTCTTACACCGAAGTCATTGAATTGGCTTGCTCAGTGCTGTAATTGTTGTCTATATCATTGCTAAAACACGCAATAAATCTACGTTGTAGATTAATATTTTGAGAATAACGTAAAGGCAACATCGGTCTCATATTAGAGCTCTTCTAGTATAACATGGTGGATAAGTGCCTTACTTGAGAATCTGAACTCAGAATAACATTATTCATATAGGTAACCAAATACACTTATGATCATCAAGAAAAAGAGAATTGATTCTAAATTTACATTTACTTCCAGTTTCCAAGTTAAGGGTGTAAAGATGGCAAGAAACTCTTCGTCCCTCTTTATAATAGCCAACTTTGAGTCATACAAATTATTTCAATTTTAGCAAATCAATCCCAAGGATCATTTAAATATTCGTAAAGTTTAGCTGTAAAATGTTTTATTGATAGCAATTAACCGACTACAAAATAAAAGTTTAATTAAAAGTCCTTAATTAGGTCACAAATCAAGAAAAAACTATTGTAATAGTGAAACAACGAAAAAACTCGTAGCCTGATTAAAACAAAGTTCACAATGCCGGCATTGTGAACGCAGTCCGGTATAATTATACTTTAACACCAGCCGGTCGTTGAGACCGAATTGTACGACGCTTTAAACAGAGCTTACAGTTTTGTTTCCTATTAAACTAAATAATATTACATCAATGTTTAAATTGACAAATTAAGGGTTATTTAAGCAGATTGGTTAACCAACTGCCGAGGTATTAAAACGTATATTAGTCATTCAAGTAAAGGTGTTTTACTCATAATCAAAAGCGTTTGACCATTCTGATTTAGACTTTGTCGTAAATAATACAGTACCATTAAAATAATTAAATAAAAAGGAAGGCAACTCTCGGTCATATATTAGGCAACTGTGAGAAATAAATATTTATGCATCTTCGTATAATATCCAGGCATAAATACAATTACTTTTGTACAATGATTTTCATATAACTTTGTCTAAGACTAATGTTCAGTTCACTTCAGCAGAAAGCGTGAGGACGCAGAGTATGACGTAACTTCACATAACAACACGCAGGCAGTTCTATTGAACGGTTGCGCGTTTGACATACTTCCGCTGAAATGCTTTTAAAATGTGAACATTTTTGAGCGAACACTGCCCGCGGCTATTTGTAGATACGTTTTAGTTTGTGGGTTTCTATGAGAATATAAATTACTTTTTAATCCACGTTGACTTTATCTCTAATTATTTATTTCCTTTCTTTTTATACCTATAACCTGACATACCATTTACTGAAGATTATTCTGCATCGAAAAAGCAAGGGTTAAATTTATTTATTTATTTTTAATCCAATAGCTATCATTAACTATGTACAAGAAACAGAATTATACCTAATATGTAGCCAAAGATGGAATACATAATACATACAGCATCACTCCGCCGGGAGTGGACCTAATTATGTCGTTAAGAGCCGCAGACCTAACCGCATAACCTTATTTGAATATATGAACGTATTTTTTTTTACCAAATAATTATTCTGGTTTTTTTTCTGGTTACCGCGCCGTAAGCTGAATATTATACATAAAAGTTGGTGAAATTTTTAAATCTATGTAGACGAAACGTGATGCTTTTGTAAACTCAAATTCAAGTTAACGCGGTTTTTTAATACGGAATCACAAAAAGCACTCAAAGTACGTATCGAGGTAAATGCCGACAAAAATGAAATATATTCGCGAGGTTTACACGCGTCATTGAAATCTGTTAATGGGTTATAATTTATGGAAAAGAGGGTAGATGGAAATTATCTTCTCAAAAGTATATTTTTCCACGCTCAAGTTGGTAGTTAGAGAAATATTAGCGGCTTTAGGTAAATGAGTTTAGTGTCTGTTGTAATAAAATATATATCGAGAACTTTCAGACATATGTCCGAAACTGCTCGATATATATTTAATTATATAGTATATATAGTTTATAGTTTGAGGTTTATTTTTATATATATAACAAACGGGCAAGAACCATATGTTTATATGAATCGAATGTCAAGTAGATAATCATGGGTATCGACAGAGGCGAACCGGTTTCCTTGACCGGTTGAGCGTATGTTCAATGTGCTCATAGACAGAAAGTCGATTGGTAAACAGCCGGGGATCGAACCTAATATACTCAAGGAAGGTCGAAGAATAATATGCAATTTACATTGATTAAATCATTCGGTGGCTGTTTTCAGTAAATAACTAGTCACTTTCCGCATAGCGCATACATATACGTACTACAATTTTCATGAAATACAATATATTATTACTTAACATTGTCTAGGAAAAAAGTGAGGATTAATTTTCATGTAATATGAGTTTCCTTGGTATTATCTCTAAGGCACGTTTCATTGCGGAAGTAAGCCTATGCGGCCGCGCTATTTATTAATTCGTATCTCGTACATGGACGTGTGAAACAGGAATAACTTACGAATATATATATATTAGCCGATATATAATATTATATATATAGCCTGAGATTGCGTTTATATCGTCTAAGTTATTTCTTTATACAACAGACGGGTAATAGGCTCACCTGATGTTAAGTGATATTGACATGGACACTGTCAGTGCCAGAGGGTTTGAGAGAGGGTTGTCGGCCTTTTTAAGAATTGGTACGCTCTCTTAGAATTAATTCACTTTTTTTAACTAAAGTACTTTTCGTTATATCTGTAAAATTTATAAAAATAATTGAATAATTTATTTATTTTACACAATGATATAATTAAATCATGAACATTATAAAACCGTTTATACATAAGGGTTATATGTTGGATAATTGTCTTAAATAAATAAAAGTTTTATTTAACGTGAAAAAAATACAGAAAACATCATTAAATTATTTAAAATGTTTGTACAGTAACTTTTATAAAATCTTAAGTTTTCTAAAAAAACATTTAATAAGTTATATAGATAGGTTAATTATGGTGTTAAACCGCGCACGCGCCGCGAACCATTAGATTTCGGTGCCTAATGGTCAATCAACACGCGATCCTACCCTCTGATATCTGAGAGGGTCTTTCTAGATCGACCTTTAAGCCTGTGGAAGTTTTTATGTTGGATAGCTTAATATTTTTTATCGTAAAGAGAAATGTAATTTTTGAATATACTTTTTTTATATCATTAAAAAGCACAATCGAACTATTCACACTCGTGTGCCTGCCATTAAGAGTGTCCATGGGCGGTGGTGCTATGAACTTCGATAAATAAGTACATATTATATACATAAGTGCTACTAAATTTACATTTACTGCCAGTTCGTAAATGAAGGGCGAATGGACGAGAATAACTGGATATAAACTCTCCGCCCTTTTTTTTAATCCATTGGAATTGGGAAAAGTGTGAAATACCGCATAAAATAAATTGGAAACCAGACCAGACTATGAACTGAAAGTCTTGAACAAAGTGCACCAAGTGTACTCCAATAACTGGGTTTCTCTGTACTTATGAGATATGTGCGACGGCGAAGGCCAAAAAAGGCCGGTTTGCCCCCACTTCTATAAAAAATAAAAGTGTGCGTGCGTACAAAGTACACACAGAAGTGAAACTTCTTTGTAAATTAATTATTAAAATAAAAAAATAATCATTTACGTATTTAGATTGTTAGTAAAATTTACACGAATAACGCCTACGCCATTCCGATATATTATTAGAACTATACAAATAGCCTTTAAATCCCCATCAGTATTGCTATCTCTATCATCGTAATATAAAATAAAGGAGAACAATTCTCAACCTGAATACTTGAACGAGTCACAGCTTCAGTTGAACAGGGAAATAAACTTTCATTATATTCGAGAGGCAGAAATAGAGTCCGGAACTAGAAGTTGTAACAAAGGGGACGCCGGTGACGTCACGGGGGGCGGGGAGAGGGGTTTGAATGGTAAATGGCATCGTCAATATCGGCTTATCAGTATGTAGGGCTCGGTAGGACTCTGCAGGGCTATTCACGAGTTCTGGACGGCTTTACAATAGTGTTCGATTATACCTATAGGTATATACATAAGAAGTGTTAGAAAAGTTTCTATGTATCGGCTTGCCTTAGACCCAAAAAGTCGTCGGCGTAGATCAGGCACAGAGAGCGCGTGGATTTTTGTCGTACACGTCGGATTAATTACGACTTTGACGCCAAACGATTTCTTCCACGAACATTATCAGACAGAAACAAAATTTAAGGCTGACATATCGTTTGAAAAAAAAAATGCTGATTTCCGCACATAGACTCTTATTAAGACCTTTGTGCGTAAAGTCCTGGCTAAATAAGCCAACCTAGCTCCTTCCAGACCCACAGAAGCCTCACTGCTTCGAGGATTTATGTACGTCGTTATATCTATGTCTTATAAAAGTACGATTTAAAGAAGCACTACAAATCATTCGCAATGTTGGGATCGATACATCGCAAGGCCAACCTGCTCCTATCAAAACTAAACTAAACGAGTTCATATTTTATGTTATATTAACAACGCATATGGATCATTTATCTACGAGAGTATTTCTATCAAAGAGCAGAGTAAGAGTAACAGGTGGCGTAATGGGTTCAGCGTGCGACTCTCATAGATCATCAGGTCATCAATCATAGATCAATCAAATCAGTAATAGCATAGACTAATCGTGATTATATATTTTCTGACTAAACTCGCTCTATGAAGTTATTTCGTTTATACTTTATCACATTATTAGTACATAGTACTAAATCTACGGTATATATTTTATTAAAAACTCGTTTATGTAAAATGGATGACAATTTCGGTAATGAAATACATAAAATGTTACAAAAAATGTTCTTAGTATCTCGTCTCTTTCTTTACAATGCGATGGAAAGTGATAGATGAGTACTAATAAAGTGAAATTCGACTTGTTTAGTAATTCTGATTAAGGTTGTAAATATTTGTCTTCCGAAGTGTCCTACATCCAGGGAATAGTATTCTAAAATGTCATATACTATAGTGTTTATTCCCACTTGTTACACAAATATAGTACCAAAGGTAACATTTTCTTATCAGTTACATATGTAAATGTTTGACGATGTATAGCGCAGATATATTTGGTTTAATCTCGAGCTTAAAGCTTGTACGTAGCGTACGCAAATAAGCTTATGCGAGACAAATTGAAAGCTTTCATGGAGCTTACTTCGACTATATATGCTTTTTATGTGAAGTTAATAGTATTTACTTTTGTTAATGTTGTGTATAGTAATTTTTTGTTTATAATTTATTTTAAGTGGAATATCGAATTAAATGAAATAAAAGGTATTCGTACTTGTGTTGACTTGTGATACATATGTTCAACAAATCTTAGTGATTCGTATATCTTGAGAATTTCTATACCTATACATTCCCCATGAATCACGCTATTGGGGAAAATCTCATAATATCCAGTGCAGTAGTTTTTTAATGAATAGCGACCAAACACGGATGGAGACTTTGACCACGCAGTTCCTTGATGGGCTCCTCAGATAATTAATTATGTGTTTATATTAGTAGCACATAATGTTTTTGTGCTTCTAATACAAATACATTATGTATGATGATTGTATCTAAGGCATTATTTTACTATTATTATGTTTACGTTAGATCCTTAGAGGTCTAGATTTCCTAAATTGTGGCCTTGACGAAGACATCAGCAAACAAAACAGCTTTTGTCCTGGCAGTAAATTGTGTGTATAATAACGTTGGCATTCGGTACAATTGGGTCGGTGCGCCTCGTAAAAACGATATCGGGCACGTTATGATAATTTATACGATGAGGGTAGACAGAGATTTGCAAGTTTGCGCCACCCGCCTTTGTAAAGCGAAAAGAAAATTTAAATGAGATATCTTTGTTTATTCATCGCGGTTAAACACTGTAATTTTTTAAATTTGTAAGGGTTTGTCTTGGATAATATCAAATTTCTCATACATATTAATTATTTGAATACGCTCATAATTTTTCTGTAATTTTCGGTATTGTTTTTGCACAAAAACATAATTTTACACTATGATCTAGTCTAACTGAATAGTCTACCAACTTACAGTAACTTTGTTTTGCAGGCTATTAAATCTTAATGTAGTTATTATATATTTATAAGTTTTCATTTTGTTTGTTTATTACTGTTATTATTATCTTAAAGTTTTAGTTATTATTTATATTATTTGTTATTATTAATATTTTGTTTCGTTTTTTTGTGGTCGTTTCTTAAGTTTTTTCCTTTGATAAATTGCTTAAGTTCTAATGTAATTGAAGTGTATGTTAAGTGTGTTAAATTTGTCATGTCATATTTTCCTGTGTTTTTAGGCATAGACATTGTTTTTGTACACGTTGTTGTAAAACTTCTTAAGCTTTACTTGGTAAGTAAACAAGTTTTAGAGACACAACGCGTTTTATAAATTCCATATAAAACACTCACATTTTCATTGAAGCTTAGACGATATAGTATTTATACCTTATTAAGTCGTCTAAGACAAATTGCTGCATTATGTCTTACAGATTATGTAACCAAAATCATACACTACCTATAATATTCGTGCAAATAAAAAATTATGATTACTTAATAACAAGAGGAAGAGAAAAGTGAAGCAAAAAAGTACTTAGCTGGTGCCCAATGAACACTAAACGAAAAAGGGGAAGACTTAGCAGGAAATATATGGTATGAATACCAAATTAATGGTACGTGGCAGAGAGTGCACATAGGAATGACGGGATTTGGAGGAGGCCTTTGACAAAAATGAACACACAGATACCTAAAAGAAGATTGAATTAGGAATATCAAAGTAGCTGAAATTAAAGACTACTATTATTATTAGTATATGAATATGCATGCCTTGTGTGAATTAAAAAGTAATGTACCTTTAGGACCGCGACGACTAGGGCATCGAGCCCGGGTTTACCCGGGCCGTAAAAACCCGGGTTTTCCCGGTTCTGAGGATTACAAAAAAAACCGGGTTTCAATTTTTAAAACTCGGGTTTTCGGGTTTTTCGGGTTTTTTTTGTACTTTTGTTTTTGTTGTTTATTAAGTTTAAAGCACTTTGAATGCAATAATAAGTAAATTGAATAACAATTCGCTTTGATAAATTATTATTTATGACATAAAAAGTAGCTTCCTTGCTACGTTCCTACCCATAAACAAGACATGCAAGTTAAATGCGCGTCCATCTCAGGACATGAGAGGGGTGAACTGTGGAGCAGTTGAGAGGGGAGGGTGTATCGTTGCGCGGGTGATGAATACCGGCGCCAATTGAGACTGATGCCAACCCAAGTATGCAGGTTATGGTGTCTCATATGGCTGCAGTTGATGGAATTTCTCTTAGAACGTTCTCAAAATCACAAGATTTAAAGTACCTTTCTGAAAAGACCGGCAACAAATTAACAACTACTGCTGATACCGTTCGCCACACAATTCTCAAAGACTTTGATAAAAGGAAGCTAGAAATAATAAACGAGATAAAAATTATATTGTCAGATGAAAAGAAGTTTTCCATATCATTCGATGAATGGACATCTATGAAAAATAGAAGATATATAGGGATCACTTTACATTCACCAAATTTTGCAAGGGATAGCAGTTTTCGAAATCTAGGTCTCATACGCATTCACGGGTCCATGAATGCTTACAATTGATTGAGGCCAAAAGATCGAAATGCTCGAAAAAACCGGTCTACCCGGGTTTTGATTACACTTAGACCCGAAAACCCGGGTTTTCAGAATTGAACCGAGTTTCGATGCCCTAGCGACGACTAAATGAATAAATTATATTTGATAAAAGACGTATATTTATTTCTAACATACTAAATTTATACATTTCTCTTTTTGCTTTAAGTATAGAACAATTTAAATGTTCATTTCATGGTTATATAAAAGATTTATTTGAATATTAAAATGCATTTCAATTTTAGTAAATTTCGCCTTAATCATATCTAGTAACAGACCTATAATTTGCGAATACAAAGAATAAAATACGATATTATTATAGAAAGGGGCAAATGGGCAGCCTAACTTTAAGTCATACCGCCGCCCAAATTATAAATGCTCCTATTAAGAATTGGTATGCTATTTTTTTGAAGGACCCTAAGTGGAATTGGTTCTTAAATCAAAACTTGCTGATTAAAGAGAGTGGCGAAGAGATTCTTGTCAGTTCTTGCCCGCTCTACGCCCTTGACTGGAACTTCTAGTAAATGTAAATTTAGAATCAATTTAACATCTTTTTTGATGACGTTTAGAAGTGTACTTGGTTACCTATATAAATAAAGTTATTTAGTGTTAAAGTTAACTACTATTTATGAAACAATGTTGTTGTCATAAATATATAATAATATATTACGGCATGGAAGTTATCGAGGGTCCAAAAAGTATATACTTCAAAGAGAGTCACGCTTTAATGGACTTGCAAGCGTTTGCTCCATTCCACTAATCGATTACATATTCACACAAGTTTACTGTGTAATGAAATAGACAGTAATTGTGTTTATAGTCTAAGATAGCGTTCAAAACGTATATCTTTGATTTAAAGTTAAAAGGACGAAATAAGGTAGTGGAAGTGTTCTACATCGCCACTTTGAATGGAAACGAGAATTTAATAAGATAGTAAAACTGACACCCAACCTTTTTAGGTCTAAGCCTCAGATACTGTAACTGTTTTAAGATAATTTCTCTAATAGGCAAGTAGGTGATCAGTCTGTGCTTGATACTTGCTGTCCACTTTTTGGGACTAAGAAATGTCGGTTTCCTCACGATCCTTCACCGTTCGAGCGAATGTTAAATGCGCAATAAAAAATAAAGTCCATGGCACAGCCGGAAATCGAACCTAAGTCCTTAGGGATGAGAGTCGCACAAGTCGTCAACCGTGTTAACATAGTCGGTTGATGTTCAAGGAAATCTAAGCACTTAGCACAGGTACTTATAATATTAGGAGCATGTATAAGGCTTCTTAATTCTTTTTTATTACAATCTATATAATAGAAATGAATCGCAAAAAAAATACTAAGCGCAAAACTCGAAGGCAGCTGAAAACATTCAATTTCTTTTTTATGATTCCTTTGCACTGTCGAAAAAGTTGAGTAGCAAAAATATCACAGAGGAACCTAAAAAAAGAAGTAAATAATATTAAGGCAAATATGTAAAAACGTAAGTGAGCTAATATAGAATTTATTAAGATTTATTGCAGTATTAACATTCGGTCGTATCACTGTATCCTAAATAAAGTTAAACGTCAAACATTACTTAAGGGCAAATTCAATAAAGATACATCGCGTGAAAGCCTTCCGATTGGATTAACATCCACCTAGCCGTGATAAGATATCGCTTTCGGTCCGGACTGGCATTATAGCCCAGTCATATTAGGGGTTTCACCTCGGAATGAAAGATAATAAGCTGCAAATTGGTATGAACCTTTGTTTTGTCATTCTAAATGTTGTCTCAAAAGTCACAATCGTTATCGTGTCCGCGTCTCAAGATATTCAAGGTCAAAGGTCACAAAAATCGGTTTTTCGCGAATATCTGTCTTCCTATCGGTTAAATGAGATTTGCATTTATTATAAAAGTTGTAGGCTATAAAATTCCCTACAACTTTTGTTTAAACTTTTTTTTCATACGACCAACCGTTTTGAAGGTAGAGCGCGAAGTGCACATCGTACAGTCATATACGGCCTAATGCAAGGCCAAGCGTGAGTTATGGTTATCAGTACGTTATATAGTCAATTATTTACAATAATTATAATTATTAAACAATGCCTATTATTTATGTTCTAACTGTTAATTATTTATATTTAATTAAAGTAAGTAACTTGATTATTTATATATAATTATTCATATTTAACTATTTAAGTATAAAATATTATTAATTCTGGATTATATATTTTAGTTTTATTTTAAGTTAAAATGATAGTAAGAGTATATATTTTACACATATTTTGATTTATTATTAAATACGGCATAATATACATTTATCAAAATGTGAGTTCAAATATCAAAAGTATCTTTGTTGATTTTAATTGTAATGAAATTGGAAATGGAAGCTAATTATCTTCTTCTTCTTCGTCTTCTTCTTCTTCTTGTCGCTCAAAAATGTTCGATTCATTGTCATCATCCTCATTATCTGTCATGTTCATCTCCAAACCTTCCAGAATATCGGGATCATATGTATTTTCTTCATCGGGATTACTTGGATACAGTGAAGCGTTGAGGCAAGCTTGTCCGTTGCACTGGCTGCAAGCTAAAGAACATTGTAGCCCTGATTTTCTGCATCCACAGCGGGAACCACAACCATTTTTGCAATTGCAAAATATTACGTTTAGTAGTTCGGCTGGTGCTGGAGGTAATAACGTTCGTATGGGCTCCAGGATTTCATTTTCAAGCATCCAGCCCCATTCTTGAGGTTCTAAGTCCTTCCCTAACCACGTTTGAATCTGGTAGTAGAAACGTTTTATGTGTTGATGAGCTGCTACACTTGTTGGTGGAAGTGTTGACAGTTGTACAGGTTTATGACTGTACGATGTGCACTTCGCGCTCTACCTTCAAAACGGTTGGTCGTATGAAAAAAAAGTTTAAACAAAAGTTGTAGGGAATTTTATAGCCTACAACTTTTATAATAAATGCAAATCTCATTTAACCGATAGGAAGCCAGATATTCGCGAAAAACCGATTTTTGTGACCTTTGACCTTGAATATCTTGAGACGCGGACACGATAACGATTGTGACTTTTGAGACAACATTTAGAATGACAAAACAAAGGTTCATACCAATTTGCAGCTTATTATCTTTCATTCCGAGGTTGACCCCTTTTCTTACCTAATATGACTGGGCTATTATTGCTTGCGATACGTGGCGGCGATAGTGATATTGAAAAATTAGATTCTTCTTTGAGTTATCTAATAGTATTAGCGTAAACCACAAATGTTTTTTCATTATTTCTGTTTTGGCTATATATTTTACTAGCATTTTATATAGGGATGTTATCGCTGTTTTTTTTAAATCATTAACTATTGATAGAGTATATTGAGAACTGGCAGTAAATGTAAAATTAGAAGCATTCCATGTACCTATATTTATTTATTGACGTTCATAATTGTACATTATGTTACCTACATGAATAAATTATTTTTGAATATGAACAAACCCAGACAACATGCTGCTGATATCAAACCCAGATTTAAACGCCAGTATATAAAACAAATACTTTTCTATCGTTTCATTGCTTAGGTAACGACCATTAACTAGCGCTTTAGTTTGATAAATAATTTTAAAGATAAATATTATAAAGCAATTATTATATAAAACTATTTATTGTTTCAGATAGTGAATCAAAATTCCAAATATTTTCATTTCGCAAAATGGACACATTGATCTTATGGTAAGTTCCCTGTTTAGCCTTTACAATAATAAATACCTATTTACTGTTATAATATTTTTAAAAACGGTCTTTAATAATAAATCAATAAAACATGACTTTATAATTACGGATATAAACACAATTAGTTTTAGTCTAGTGACCTCCGCGTGCAACTCTCCTTAAAGTAGTACATTCGAATCACGGCTGTGCACAATCAGAATTTTCTTAAGTTATATTATATAATCAGAAATCTTGTGTCAGCCACAGAAGGCTGATGTTCTATTGCCTACTCTTGAGCTGGTGAATTTGAAGCCAAGACCCTTTTAGGGTATTAAATAATAATTTTAAACAATAATTACAATTAATTCTACAATAACAAAACCAATAAAATATGTAAAAAGGATATCCTAGTACTTTAAATCAATTATTTGGTTATATCTCAGGCTGTAACATACCTAAATAATTGCAATTACAGTCGAAGGTAATATAGAAGCTAGTAACTAGTTCTACAATTATAATTTAAGAAAATATAGTTGTATATTAAACACATTGAATAACATATTTAAAATACTTATCTATAAATATCCTTAATCAAATAATTTACAAACAGAAAACAATACCGTTTGTAAAACCTGTATAAACATTCTCAAAAGACCCTTGAATTTGTTTACATAAAACATTAAAAATGCAAAATAAAAATAGCATAAACAATTTAAACTCCAACTGAAATGAAAAGCCTTGCTCTGCAAAACACAATGGCTGAAAGTTTAGAAGTTTTGAAATAAAATATTATGTTAAGAGTTAAAGCCAACCTTTGAAGCTATAAATGGCATTTTTATTGTTACCCTTGTTTGTAATAAAATTTATTACAATTGTATAAAAATAACCATCGTTTCAATAAGTCTTCTTGTGCGTTGACGTAATTATTATTATTCGTTACGTAGCTAATGGATAAAGATACGAAAGCGTTGTCGAAATCCTATTGACAAACATAGATAAACTTATTCGTCCGTTTTATTGAGATTATATGAGAATATGTATCTGGCAGAGGCCTTATTGGACTAAGGTAGACAAGTGTTAATTCCACGTTGGTATAAATCTATTGCCGTTCAGCAAAAGTTCGAACGAAAAGCTCGTTCCCGTAAATCAATCATAAACGCTGCTACACATCGTAGCAATTCGTAGACAAATGAAATAACGCTAAGTAGATGCTACGAATCTGTAGACGGTCCCCCATTATCACCCAGGTATATAAGTAATACAATTGTATGTAATTTATAAAGCTCCCGCTGTTCCGCCCAACGGCAGTGTATTCTTCACTTTAAACAACCATCAATTTTCGTTGCACATTCGCCCATCTGAAGTTCAATATGTATAGTATTGGAGCGATTTTCTTTTGACAAGCTTTTAGAACTATCTACGGCAAATAAATGGTTTCTATTTTCTTTTGTTGACTCAAGATTTACTGTATTTCACTAGTATTTTAGGAAAATATAAACTTATATAAAAGATCATGGTTTATCTGCCTACAAGTACACCAAAAATTTACGACTTTGATTTAAAAGTTGCAAGTTTTATTGTTTATCCAAAAAGTAAGATCAATCCTTCTGACTCAGATGTTTGGAAAGAGATTACGGAGACCCCAATAAGTAGAGAAATTGAAGCCTGAAATACCCTATTTATATAAACTCTGTTAAAATGTATTTTCGAAAAGATTTCTTTGTAAGTCAAATATTTGTTTTAATTTCAGTAAAAGTTAAGTCAACATTTCGGCTAAGCCGAGAAAAGCGTTTGATTGCCGAGCTATCATTTGTCTCGAGTGAGCTCGGCGCCTCACTAATCCCACGATTAAACCACAGTTCCACTATTGACGATCTTTGATTTGTTGATACAATAGCGACAATTGGCAGCGGTCTATGCTATGTTTTATTAGGTAGAAGTAAGATTTGGAGACGTCATTTATTTTTATCTATCAGATGTGTAAGATAAAATTATTTTCGGGTAGAAGAAGCAAATAATTTGTTGTTGTAATACCCTCATTTTTATAATATACAAAATAAAGATGAAAAAAGTTTATTTGATAATTTCACGCAACTTTATTTAACAAATTTATAAGGTTGTCTGAAATTGAATTCATATAATATATATACTAATTAAAATATATAAATTTATTTTTGTATAGAGGATTTCGCGCTAATAACAACGATTTATGTAATGGCATTTTAATCCTGTTTTAAACTACTCGTCGCTAGAGTTTGGGTATTTTTATCATGAATTATTAAGGTAATCCTATAAAGCTTTTTCACATATAGGTCTCACAAACTCTACAAACAGTAGGCAGAGAAATCATCCAACATTTTTGCGTAACAACCGTATTTAGTCCCATCTGTGCAGGCCACAGTCGTTTATCTTGAGTAGGAAAGCCATCAGCCACCATTTGTATGCAAATGCAGATCGATACCAATGTTTGCCTTCGCACTGAATGCTGCTTTCTCACTAAATGAGGCTTATTTAAGATTTATCGTTTACGATATAAACTTTTTTTTTATTCACATGTGATAACTTAAATTTAGGTTTAGTATTACGAACGTGGATTTGTCAATTAACTGCCTAGACTTTTAACTAAACGGCGTCGTTTAACTAACGGCCTGTAACGGCCTGGCCTTTGGCCTTTCGTACCATAATGTCCTTTTTTGGCTGAAATAAAAATGATGAAAAATATGACATAAATAATATTTCTTTTAAACTTAAATTGCTTCAGATAATTTTATATTATTATTCTCACTGCAGTGTTAATACTTCTTGTTTTTCATGAAAGTTTGGAAAACACCATCAAAGTTGTAGTTTGCCGACGCCATATTGACAGTTTGAGAGTAGCAGAAAGAGCGAATTAAACTTAAATTAACAGTCATCGCTAGGCAACTAATGAAACGTTATCGATCCAAGTCATTTGCCTAACTGTTTGATCAACTGCCTGAACATCTTTCAGGACGCTAGTTAAACGGCTGCTTATTAAGCAAGTTGGCTGCGACATATGTATATATAAGTTACAGACCACCTTAAAGTACTATTAAATTGGAAGGCAACTATTAAGCAAGGAAATCACTCATGCATCCGAGACCTGAATTACTTTTTACACATACATTTCATTCGCGATAAATCCTGGCGTTGTGAAACTATATATAAATATATATTTATGTGTAGAAATGTAAATTTTCTCTTGACACAATTTGTTGAACACCTCAAAATGTTATTTTAAGTAAAGGTGGGCGTCCACGTGCACGTTACGAATGACCCTTGACCTGACCACTCTTCACTCTTCTTCGTATTTCAATATTCCATGCGAGCTCCCTTGCTTATTTGCTTGGAAATAAATCTTTTCGGTTCAGTCGCTCGGCATTTCCTCATTTGTTGGCTAGATTGGGTGCTTTTAAAAGCTTAATCTTTAGATAATTAAAATTGTTCAGTGTGCCTCGTACGAAGTCGAATTACCTGCGTAATTCTCCAATGTTTAGGGTTTTGTCGAACTATGACAACCATTTTCAAGACATTGATATTTTCTACCACAAGAAGAGAGATGTGAAGAAGTGCCTGGAGAAGCGGGAAGACTCCGATTTTTTTTAAGTAGTAGTTTTTTTTAAGTAGTAGATATTTATAAATTCTTAGTATTATTTGTTGCTTTTTTTTAATTTTGCAGTTTTTAATTTTATTCTTTTATTTTTCTTTTAAATGACACTTTGTCTTTTAATGCTTGTTTTCTGTTTTTTATTTAATCTGTGTAATCTGTTTTGGCTTTGTGTATTGTATTTGTGTTTTGTATAATAATATGTGTTAAGTAGCTCTTGATTACTTATTATTAAATAAATAAATAAATAAACTTGGGCTTCCGCCTTTTTGTAGTTCCCACACACGTCAGCAGTCTGTTAATAAAATATTATATAATGTTTGTGTACAGTGTTACCACATATTAGCATACATAAGTTTCGGTGACCAAAAATTAAAATTATACAAAGCCTAATATATCTATATATATTCTTGACTCAACACGAAAAATGGGACACAATTGACAGTAGGGAGAAGAGAAGAATTCATTTTCGAACAATTATAGAGGTCAGATAAATAAAACAAATATTTTACACTTAAGTGAACAAATAATGGACGACATTTATTTATATATTATAATAAGATTTATAAAATATCAAAATGACCTATTACAATGAAAGTAAATTCAAATGCGTCGATTAAATTAATAATTAAGTAAACCTGGAATCGGAAACCATTTCTAAATAGTTCTCACAATGATATCCCAAACTTGGAGTGACGTAGTACATTAAAATAGGATTCATACACAAATTCTGTGGTAAAAGGGCCTGATATTCATGCCTAAACACGCCTTTAATACAATAAACCTTAATGTTATTATTATGTACTAGCTGACCTGGCAAACGTCGTCTTGCCAAACTACTACCTTTAACTCAGCGCCATCTGTTAGAATTGTATCAAATAATAAACAAATGTTAATGTTATCGTAATTTTAGTAAGGATGCCTATTTTTTTGAAAATGAAATATAGCCTATGTCACTCAGGAATGATGTAGCTTTCCAACAGTGAAAGAATTTTTCAAATCTGCCAAGTAGTTTCGGAGCCTATTCAATTCATACAAACAAACAAACAAAAAATCAAACCTTTCCTCTTTATAATATTAGTATAGATATAATAAGATTTATAAAATATCAAAATGACCTATTACAATGAAAGTAAATTCAAATGCGTCGATTAAATTAATAATTAAGTAAACCTGGAATCGGAAACCATTTCTAAATAGTTCTCACAATGATATCCCAAACTTGGAGTGACGTAGTACATTAAAATAGGATTCATACACAAATTCTGTGGTAAAAGGGCGTGATATTCATGCCTAAACACGCCTTTAATACAATAAACCTTAATGTTATTATTATGTACTAGCTGACCTGGCAAACGTCGTCTTGCCAAACTACTACCTTTAACTCAGCGCCATCTGTTAGAATTGTATCAAATAATAAACAAATGTTAATGTTATCGTAATTTTAGTAAGGATGCCTATTTTTTTGAAAATGAAATATAGCCTATGTCACTCAGGAATGATGTAGCTTTCCAACAGTGAAAGAATTTTTCAAATCTGCCAAGTAGTTTCGGAGCCTATTCAATTCATACAAACAAACAAACAAAAAATCAAACCTTTCCTCTTTATAATATTAGTATAGATTGTCACGATCATTTATTTGTCATGAGAGATTACAACATTTAAAGTGTACTTGATTCTCCATCATATCATATCAGTTTTTTTATAAATTATTTAATCTTCTCGACTCTTGTGGTTTTATACTCATATTAAGTATGAAATGTCTTAATATATATATTTAAAGACGAGGGGGGGTCGGCGTCTTGCGAATCATCACACAGTTCAGGTAACTGCTTGGTTTTTTTTATAGAACAGGGGGCAAACGGGCAGGAGGCTCACCTGATGTTAAGTGATACCGCCGCCCATGGACACTCTCAATGCCAGAGGGCTCGCTCGCGTTGCCTGCCTTTTAAGTATTGGTACGGTCTTTTCTTGAAGGACCCTAAGTTGAATGGGTTCGGAAATACTTCAGTGGGCAGCTAGTTCTATGGTGCGCGGCAAAAACTGCCTAGAAAAACGCTCAGTCGTAGAAGGGCGGAGGTCAAGGTGGTAACCTTAAAATCGATTTGTTGCTCCAGGTTGCATCGATCTAGAAATGTTGGATATTCTATAGTGAGATGCATTAGGGTTCGTCTAGTTTGCAGGTTGTACCGAGAAATAATAGAAGAAAAATTCTTAGAAATATTACCAATACCCCGCCATTTAAGCCCCTATTACAATAAATCATGAGTCCATAATTGGTTTCAATAATTCAACGGGCATTTGCCCCCGAGGTCCCTCTATAGAGTCAATCTCACCCCATGCTGTTGCTGACTCCATCATACTTTGATTTATATTAATTTGATGGCGAAGGCATAAAGTTTTTCGAGCAGTTGGAGTATTGTAAAATTACAATAGTTCAAAGCCAATCTAAAATAAACCTGAAAACAACATATATTTTAAAGTATTTAGAAGCTTCTCAAATTAATAAAAAAATAAAATTAATATAGTTTTATATATATTCCTTGATATCTATATTGAACATATCCTAATAGTAAGCAGTCAGTGTTTGTTGTAGTAAAATGCTTGTTAATACATATCTATGTGCACCATGCCACACATATTTTTACTTTAAAGCGTTCTCAAATTTTACAAATGATAATGTATTGTAATATTTTGTTTTAATAATAATTAAGTGCTGAACAGTGTCTACTAACACTTAGGGTTTATACACGGAATAAAGAGTTTATTTATTGAATGCAATGCAACTGTTACAAATAATCTGTGGTGTGTGGACGTTACATTAATAATAAAATCGCTAAAGGAAATTGAATATTATAAAAATACCTAACATTAACATACAAAAAAAGTTTCCATTTGGTGCGTTTGAAATTTAGGGAACGTATTTTTAATGAAGACCTTGTTAAAAAAAATGATTCAATATTATCGAATGTCTAGACTAAGCCTCAATTAAGACACGAAGCGCAGGAATTTTTGCTAAGGTATTAATTGGAGAGCGGATGGGATCGGCATATTTCATGTGGATTCAGTTCAGACAAGCATGTAATTCTTCTTAATCCTATGAGATTGAACTTCTCCAAAGCTATAGCTTCCGCGGTTATGAGAGACGCGGAATCGATTAAAGAATTCTCTCGCCGTTGGAACATTTGGTGCCTCTTAAAAAATTCTGATTTACAGTTTTTTACGTGAATTGTAATTAAGAATATGTTTGATTTTTTTATAATTGTTTCGATTGATATTTGTATGTGCTCTAAATGAATGTCATGTTTGCCACTAATTGCTTGTCACATTAAAAATTGTATTTTGTGTTTGTTTTTACCAATGTATCAGTGTGCCGAGCGTTGGCAAACTTTATCAATAAAAAAAATAAAAATAAAAAACTATTAGCAGCAGACAATCGCCTGTCTTACTCTTTTAATAAGAAACCACTTTAAAATTAAAATTATTTTTGAAATAACAATAGTCACCTATAACACTTATCTAATGTACGTATCATTACGATATAAAACAAAAAATCTTAGAATTAGATATTTAGATATATTTCCCACGAAGGCTACGCTCGTAATATCTTACAAGTCTACTTGTCTATGAAAATAATTATTTAAGGAACAGGTGCTCTTTGAGGCTAAAGTCCATTTGGGACGTAACACTACTGGATTATATGTTAATTTCGAAACTCCGTTCATATATAAAATTGTTAATCCAAGTAATATCTGTTATCAAGTCTGGCACGCTGTTAGACTTCCAAACATCATAAATCGCGAAGACTGATCGAACGCCAGGCTGAACAGTAGATGAATGGCTGAAGCATTTCAGAGATACACCCATATTTTATGGCGAAATAAAAAATTAGCCAACCCGGTTAACTGTTTCCTACAAGTTATTTAGTAAGTTATTTCTTAACATCATTTTTATAGTGTATTTGTAGTTATTTTTTTAAATGTTGTAGGACGACGCGGTTTTTACAATTTCATGTACGTCAACTTAGTGTGTTGGTTCTAACTTTGTGGTTTAAATTAAAAACATTAATTTTTTATTTTCCTTATATCCTAATTTTACAGTTACTTAATGCTCATACAGTAGAAAACTAAACTAAAAACATAATATTAAGTCTTAAACCTTAACCATTTTATAACTAATTATAAATAATGCAATTCTTCTGAATTCAGCGAGTGTGAAAGTAAATACATCTATTTCACAAGCAATATATTATATATAATAATATTTAGAGTGCGCATGACCCGTAAATGATGCTTCTCTGAGGAAGTTCGTACGCGTAGGCACTGCCAGCAATTGAGATCGCTTACCACGCCCAGTGTACCTTTTTCTTCTTCTTCAAGTGCCACTCCATTACTGGAGGTTGGCCGTCAGTTCTCTGAACCGCGTCTTATCCTGCGCCAGATGCAGCAACCCCTCCGCACTCGCAATACCTGTCCACTCCCTGACGTTGCGAAGCCATGACTTCTTCCTTCGGCCAACACGCCGTTTTCCCTGGATTTTACCCATTATTATTAGCTGAAGGAGGTGGTAGCGGTCATGGCGCAACACGTGGCCCAGGTACGCAACTTTTCGCTGCTTAATGTTTCGCATAAGTTTTTTCCCCATTCCAACTCGTCTCCTTTTTCACCTGTTCGCAATCGTGATATATTAAGCTACAGATTAACAATTTTTATGGTGATTTTATGCTGTTCTTCGGTTAGAACGTGTCGCATAACAGTGGACCGTTATCAATACACATTACTGCGTGTTATTTTTAAAGTCTTAAAAAACAGTGACAACCTTTTAAGGAAAGTAGGGCCATCCTTCTGTGAAGATACTAATACGGTCTATGCTTTATCCATATAAACGCGCTCAGAGAAAATATAATCAAAAAATTATATTTTTCTCTCTTCCTAATAGCCCGAAAGTGCAAGTAGACGCCGCTAAAACATTCGACTTAATTTGGTAAGGTCCCGCGGGAGAGCTTCGGGAAGCCCCTTTGATGGAAGCTCGAGGCTTCAGTTACTTATTCCAGGATTCTGAATTTGCCACAATTCTATGTAGACCATTTTATGTGGAGTTGTATGTCTATTTTAATTGAAAAATGTATTAATGCTTTTTTGGTATCGGTGTAGGATTACGGGTTCAATTCCAGGTAAAATTATTTTTCTGCATAAAAACCTACAATTTGAAAGACGGCGTAAAAATGATTCTAATGTGAGTAATAGTTAATTTGCCGCTGTATTATAAAGTTGTGTATTTGTTCGTTAGGATTTTTTCGGCTTGACAATGCATTGATAAGTATTTAATAAGTAAACATCCTATTTCTCTTGATCTTCTTTCACCAATATATACGTATATAGTCGAAAAAATATACTTAGTTACCTTCAAGAAAAGAGCGTACCAATTCTCGTAAGCCGTGTCAGGTCACCCTAACATCAGGAAGTCCTGTTCTAAAGAATTAAAAAAAATATCGGGTTGAAGATTAGTCGAGCCTGTCTAAGCTCAAATATAGCATATATACTGGGACGATCTAGATAATACATAACACAGGCTATCCTTTAACAACAAAAAATCACACACACACATATATAAAAGGCCATTATTGTTACTTGTAAAACTGTTATTGATTACAATTCAATTATCGATACAAAAATATTCGTCAAACTAAAATTGGACTTGTTTAATTTTGAACCTAAATTAGCCACTGATTTCAATGGAAGAAACCTAACAAAGGCTCAATCCAATTTAGTACAGGCTCCTACAATCTTTTTAATTAAAAACCACAAAAACATTGAATAACTTCGTGGAGTGATAGCGAGGGTCGCTCCAATTACGACGAACACTTGACACACTTGTCCTGATAAACTCGTTAAAATGTCAAAAGAAGATGGCATTATGATTTTTATTAAATTAAATAGAGATAAATAGAGTTTCGTTGCAGCTTCTTTTAATGTTGCGGTTTTGTGGGTAATACCTTTATGCAAAATTGGAGTATTTTCATGATGTTTTAGCGTAATTGAAGATTGTGGTACTGAAAATATATAAATAGTTAGTAATATGTTAATAATAAATGAATAATGTTTATGTAATAGTTTTTCGTTTACAATTTTTAATATCTCGGCCTTTCGTTACTGTAATAGTGATTTAAAAAAACAATATAAGTGTGTGGAAGGTCAGTTTGCCTAGTGGCTGTAGCGGGCCACTGGCTTCCCTGTGGCCGTAGGTTCGAACCCCGGCTGTGCACCAATGGACTTTATTTCTATGTGCGCATTAAACACTCATTCGTATGGTGAAGGAAAACATCGCCAGGAATCTGAAATGCTTTCGACTTGTGTCACATCAGAACACCTACTTGCCTGAAAAACGTGGTCATGTAACGGATACATAACACTGAGCCCCAGACCTAAAAATATGTTGCGTTTTTATATGTAACTTTTATTTACATTATATACTTATAAATTACCTGTTTTATTTTTCGGTTAAAATTTACAACATAAAGTTTTAATATGCTAACCAGATTTTAAACCTTGCCATGCCGTTGAACGTGTTTAACATTCTTCGTGAAGTGGCATAGTTAACACTTAATTAACATAATATATTAAGCTACAAGTGGTCTTGTGAGCCCAAGTTTGTAAGGTCGAAGTTACCTACTAATTGTATACATCGGAGCAAAGGGGTAGGAGGCTCTTCTGATGTTAAATGATACAAGGGGCCCACGAGTGCGTTTCCGGCCTTTTAAGGATTGGTACACTCTTGAAGGACCCTAAATCTGAGGAAATACTTAATGGGCAGCTGGTTCCCTGGCAGCAAAGAAGAAGCTAATATTGGATGTAACCAGTTCCGCAGAAAATACAAATTTAATACAAACATGTCAGGGGAATGGTAAAAAACAATCGTTTTGATAAGGTGCCAAACGTAGCCATATAAAATCTAAATAAATATTATAGTTCCTACATTTTCTATTTCTCATCAGAAAAAACTGGGGCATTTTTATAAGCATTACTTATCTATGTTTTATAGGTCACGTATACTCAAGAAATAAGTTTCTTAGCGGTTATGTAAAAACTTGTCGGTCGCTTCACGAAGTTGCGATTCTCAACTGAATTTCTTTTGGCTTATATGTTTTACTTCCTATCTTCGTAGTATTGTTTAAGTTTAATAACAGTATCGTAAAAGGTACGCTTTTCAAATATAAGTAATTTATATACGTACCAGTACGTAGAACACTAATTCTACTGCTGGTTTCATATATAGTACTTTAATAAAGGTTAAATTGAGTTTAGTAAAACACGTTATAAACATAAAACAATTAGTTTATTGTTATTTCTAAATGGAATTAATGAAGGAAACGTTATTACAAAAATATATTATTCAGTTTAGCTATTATAACATATACAAGAAAATACTAGCTGTGGCGTATATTGGCAAGACTACGTTTCCATTAACACTAATCGTTTATATAAAACAACTTGATTAATTATAGTTCTAAACCTCAGAAATCAAACTGTATTGAACCAGCATTCATGTATCAAAATCAAAAATCATTTAATCATATAGTGGTAGGGGAGCCCACGATGCTAAATGGGGATTTACTCGAGCGCCGTGGAGACCTATTGGGTTGCAAAGCTTAGATGATAAGAAGAAAAAAATGTTATATGATATATACCTTTTCATCGGTGGGGAAAGCGGCTATAGATGTTTAAATATGTAAAAAAAAACTGTTGCATGGACATACTCGAGCGCGTCAGATATTGATAGCATCAATGTCCTACGTATTTTTAATAATGTACGTATGTTAATCTGATCATTTGCATGATGGGGGTGGTTGTACGTAAGGGTTAAAAATGAAAAAAAAAAAAATTTAATCGAGCGCGTCAGGTTTTCTAAGGGGGTGTTAAGTGCACCAAAAAAAAAGCTCTCATTCAATAATCTGACGATTTCGATCTGACGCAAACTCGCAGCCATTATTATAATGTGCAAAAAAAATTCGCCAATTTGAAATACTCGAGCGCGTCAGATTAAGATATATATGGTTCAGATTTATATTCTAAACGTACTGTCTCATAATCTGACGATTATCTAGAGGGATTTGCCTGATCTGACAAAAAAAATATTA
Organism: Pieris rapae; assembly: GCF_905147795.1. Taxonomy (NCBI): domain Eukaryota; kingdom Metazoa; phylum Arthropoda; class Insecta; order Lepidoptera; family Pieridae; genus Pieris; species Pieris rapae. The sequence goes on along the minus strand of NC_059529.1, from coordinate 445,753 downwards.
GAAAAACGGTTCACGCTAAAGGCCATCCCTGCAATTCCATTCCTGGGCGCTTAAAATTGTAGTTATGAGCTCGCTGAGTTCAAAGAAATAATATTTCTATGCGTTTGAGTTCTCCCAGCTCGAAAGTCTGATAGAAGTTTCATAGAACACTATTTTTGAAATTTTCAAACCCCAATAACTTTTGAATGGATCAAGCAATTTTCCCGCGGTTGACGGCGATCAACGCATTTTTTAAGCTCTAATTATTTAATTTCATCAAAAACGATAATCCGATATGAAATGTCGAAGTTATGTGATAGAAACACTTTTTTCGGTTTTCTTTCGTTCACGATATCTCTCGAACGAATCAACCGATTTTGACCAGTTTCGTGGCGATCGACGTCGTTTTTCAAGCTTAAAGGTGGATTAGTTTTTTGAAGTTGATGGATAAAGCCGTTTAAAAGTTATTGCAAAAAAGCACTTTCAAAAAAACAAATTGTTATTTTTTTAGATTTTTCAAAATTTCTCAAAATCTATCGGTCCGAATCGGTGCAAATTCACATGAAATCTAATTTTGAGGGAAACGCGGAGAAGGAAATGTAGGCATCACGCAGCTGCACGCGTTTATCGCACGAACTTTATCGAAGAAATTTTGTTATTTCGGCTTGCGGAAATCGTCAGATTATATATTTTTCAATATTCTTGAATTATTTCATTCAAAATAAAAAAAAAATTAGCTACGCTCGAGAATGTCAAGATGACGTTTTTTTTTACAACTTTGCTGCCCTCCTCTCTCTTTACGTCACTCTCAAATTGTCAGATTAGTGGAATATACACTTTTTAGGATGTTATTAACTCACACTACCTTAATCTGACGCGCTCGAGAATGTCTGATGATCAATTTTTTTTTACTAATCTGATCCTGTATCCTTCACGGGCGGCCTTATATATGGGCCTCATATTTGGTGGAGGTACTTAACCGGGTACAAGGTATCCCCCTGTATATTAATCTGCCGCGCTTGAGTAAATCCCGAAATCCCCTCTTGGGCTCCCCTACTATAGGTAACATAATGTACACTTATGAACGTCAAAAAAAAGAAATATACATTAAATAATTTTAATTTTACATTTACTGCCAGTTCTCAAATCAAGGGCGTAGAACGGAAGAGAAGAACTGAAGAGAAGAACTGGCAATAAACTCTCCACCACTCTTTTTAATCGCCAAGTTTTTTTTACACAATGTCTGTAAGGAGCTGCAACCATTACACCATGTGTGTATATATCGTATATGCGGCCGAAGATATTTAATAATGCGTTAAGATATCACTCGGACACCAATTCGCTCCAACTTCAACGATCTGCGCACTTAGCCTCAATTTCATTTCTATAAAAAAATAAACTTAAAATATGAAAGGGTATATGGGTTGAATGAATGTTTCGCGAAAGAGTTTATTTGAAGCATTTACAACAAATTACATCGTATGAATGTGGGTTTAATTTTAAGCTATCGTGTATTGCGCTGATTGAAACGTGAATTGCGAGTTGCGGGATGGGCTGCAGAGGATTAATTCTCCACAACTGAGCGTTTTTTTAAAAGCACTTTTTGTGCGCTTCAACTATGTGGAATCAGCTGCCCATTGAAGTTTTTACTAACCAACCAAAAGAGCGTATCACTTTTTCAAATGCCGGAAACGCACTCGCGAGACCTCTGGAATTGACAGTGTCCGTTGCGGCGGTTCCACTTGACATCAAGCGAGCCTCCTGTTTTGTATATAACGGAATGATACGAATTCATTAAAATAACAAAAAATAAAATACGTTTATTATGGAACATAAGATAGACAGGTATCACTTATTCCACGTCATTAAATTTGAATATTGTAGCTACACAGTTACTTTTACTTCCTCTTCTCTATTATTTTTGGACTTCTCTTAGCTGTCTTTGGATAAAGGAGTGATCGCATTCCAGCGATAAGGCCGTCTGCACTAACCTTTATTTATTACATAGTCTTTAATAGATATAAATTTAATTTCCTTTACTATTAAGTTATGAAAACAAAGTCTTGATTCAATTACTAAAGATATATTAGTAATTGAAGACAAATCTTTATTACCTACCATCTGTTCACTATAAGACAACAATAAAACGTAGGTTCGATCCCCGGCTGTGAACCACTGGACTATCTTTCTATGTGCGCATTTAACATTTGCTCGAACGGCGAAGGAAAACATCGTGAGGAAACCGACATGTCTTAACCCAAAAAGTGGACAACGTGTGTCAGGCACTGGAGGCTGATCACCTACTTGCCTATTAGATTTAAAAATTGATCATGAAACAGATTCAGAAATCTGAGGGCAAGACCAAAAGAGGTTGTAGTGCCACTGATTTATTTATTTAGAGAGCAATAAATATAACTATTACTTACCAAGAAGATTCGGTTCGGTGGCCTTTGTTACACAATTTTTACTTAATAAGCACAAGGTGCCTCGCCTCGATATTACCTTAATACGAACAGGCAGCTGTAAGGATAGGGATGAAATTAGTATTATTAATATTATAATTATATAATAGAATTAGATACATAGATATATAATAGAATAAAGACAAAGACAAAAACAAAATTCTCAATTTATGGGAAGACACTCTGTTGTTTTCTATTTTTTCAGTTAACAAGATTGACAAATGACGAGGAGTGATATCACCATAAAATTAATGTGATCTAAACAAGACTTAATCTAATCACTTAAGCGTAAAAATACCCCATATTGCTGAGCTACCAAATTGCCACTCAAATGTTGACGAGAGATTTCGCACTGCGAAATTATCAATTTATTTTTATAAACGCGTTAATGTCTCATTTCGTCTTTTAAATGATGTTATTAAAATGTTCATATAAAGTTTATTTTTCTGTGCAGTTTGTTTATTAAATATTAAAAGGATATTCCACATGGTTTTATCTCTTTTCCCCCTTTTTCTTCTTCTTGTAATGGCTCTCCACTACTGGAGGCCAACAAAAATTCCAGTTTCAGCCGGTTTCCTTGTGTATTTAATAGTGACCTAAGTAACAGGTTTTAAACCGTTTCAGATTATTCATTAGTGACTATAGAGCCTACACAAATCGTTATTTTCAATTCTGTTAAGCATTAGCTTTAAAAATTCTAATTAAGCACTCATAATTTTAATATTCCTCCATTAAGCTTCTTTAAACAAGATGGCGTCGCAGCCAGTTCCTTTGACGTACCAAGTCATGCCATGCCAGATGATAAACACGTAAAAAAAATTTATTAACACAAATACATACATATTATTTGTTCGATCAAAAACTGTCTCTGTCGAAATTAAACTACAATGTAGTGCTAGGAATAGATAGGTCATAATATATTTTTTTACTAGCTAGGTATGTCATAATCGATTCGACTAATCTGTGACTGTTTTAAGTCACGTGACTGACATATAAGAGCAATATTTTTATATCCATGTTTTATACAGATAAGTCTCAATAACACTTTATATTTCCTATCGGAACAATAGCTTAATTTGAAATATCCAGTTATCGTTCTCATCGAAGGCCTTATTAAGACAGAGACTTTGATCTGATCAAAGTCAAAATTAATTAATTAATTTAGGTATCTTTTATACACGTATCAAAAATATTTTGTAGTCTGTCCTTAATTTTTAACCTGGCTTTACAGCTGAATAAATATAATTAATGTTCTCTCTATTCTGTATTATCCAATAAATCTAGATTTTTCATGGTACATTTATGGAGCTTCAAAGGTATTAATGAATTATAAACTAATTTCAGACGCAGCAGTAGTACAAGTTAATTCACCGAGCCTGCGCCACTTATCTTCACTCATCGTCAAAACTTCATGGAAACCAGTTGTTCTACTTTGAAGAACTTTTAAGGTATGTTACCTTTAAAGTATAAGTAGAAACTTATATTGACAGCGCCATCTGTTAGAATTGTATCAAATTATAAACAAATATTTGCAATAAAATAATATTACGGGTATAAATTGAGATGTAAGCTATCCTATTTTTAAGTTATTGTTGTCATTATCGCCAAATGACGTGCCAAGTTGATTTATGCGTGTAGTATAGAGGAGCTTACAGTGATTGTTTAATGATGAAATCTACATTTCAGGGGGGTAGTAGATGCCCCACGCGGCCCCAGTGAGCGCCATGTCGGCCGCGCCGCGCCATCCTCACTTCTACACGGTCGAGGTGGGCGACACACGCTTTACCATTCTTAAGCGCTACCAGAACCTCAAACCTATTGGCTCCGGAGCACAGGGAATCGTATGGTGAGACTACATGGGTGTAAGATACCCAAGCTGATCTTTAGATATATATGGAAATTTGTGAATTAATAAATTCACAAATTGTGAATTAATGAATTAATAATTGTTTAGTTACATTTATTGAATCTCCGACTTTAGAGGCTTGAGATGAAAGGCTACTTAGTAAGTTAAATTGTAGTTTCGTATAAACATGCATTATTTTTTACCTTTTCATAAATCTCTCAATAGAGCCTTTATTAAAATATTTATTCAGTTTCTAAGTTTTTGAAATAATTATAGAAAACAAATGATTTTAAATCTCACAAGAATCAAAAATGGTTATAATCTTAATATTCTGAGAAAATGTTATATAAATTGTACTATTATATTATGAAATGCTTTGTACATAAGCTTTTATGTATAAATATTAAAGTAGGAAATCGCATGCAAATACTTTCATAATTTTATTTTCAACAAATTTATGCAATTTTTTGTTTGCTGTCAATGCATGCCTATTTAAACATAAAATAGGTCGTTTAAATCATGCACTTTATTTGAATTTTATTTATATTAATATCTTTGTAACAAGAATATGCTTTCTTTTATTTATTTACACCTCAGTGCACATATATAGCGCAACTATTCCATGAGTGCTAAACTAATAATACAAAAAAAGCTTATTTCCCCAAACTAAGTGCTGATAATATAAAGAAGACAAATCTCTTGCCAATGTTGAATCTTGAAATGTACTTTGATAAATATTAATTTATTTAATTATAAGCAATCTAACAGCTTATACTTATACATATTATAAGACAAAACACTAAGACAATACAGAAAGCCAAAACAGATTACATAGATTAACAATATTAGTATATAAAACAGAAAACAAGCCAGTGCATTAATAGAAAAAGATAAATAGTGGGTTTTTTTTTCATATATTGGGGGAAACCGAATTATTTGCTGGTTCCTGTCGGAGGAATCCTGTTTTTGACTTCGACTACTTAACTGTTATGTGAATGGGTTTTGGAATAAATTGCATTGACTCAACTATATGTTGTACATATATACTACATTTTATAATAGAAATAAGTAGAAGACTCATGTCTTCTACTTATTTCTATTCTTATTTCATAATACATGATCAAACGAAATCCAAATCTTAATTAAACAAAAATATATTTTATTAAAATTGACAATCGTGTTATTAATTGTTAAAACGATTTAAAAAATACAAAACCTTGGTTTCTGTAAAAAGGTAATAGAAATGGTAACATTGTTTAATATAATATTTGCAACATAACAACAACTGAAATTGGTCCAATCCAGTGTTTCCAAACGTAGAAAATGTTCCTATAAGTACATTCCCGCAGGGGGCCAATCGAAGCTGAGGCAAAACTTGCAATATAAAATCTATGTGCAGCAAGCATCATGCGCAAGAATCTCACTAAATTAATAAAGAATCTTTATTAAAATTATTTGGAATTTGAATTTCAGTTTTTCGTTATATTTTGAAAATTTACTTATTGTTCCGTTAACCAAGTGGTTTCTTCGTAAAACCTATCATTAAAATTTCTTCTTAATTATTTTTTTTATATATACCTACATTATGTATGTTACATAAGAGTTTTAGGTAGGCATGGCACAAAAATGGTTGGGAAATACTAGTCCAAGCTAACCTAACTACGGTTACCGATAACTTTGCATAACATCGAATCGATAAGAACTTGAAAGATTATGTAATACTGTCCGACTAAGGAAAATACTTTTTAATGTTCTAGCTTTTAATACGCCCAAGACAAATGTCACTTTAAATAACAGTTAGTTAGTACAATTAAACAGTAGAATATAAAATATAATACAATTATTCATTATTAAAATAAAATACGTTTATTTTGGAACATAAGATCATCAAGGTATCACTAATTCCACGTCATTAAATTTGAACCTGAGATATACAATCATAATAATAAATCTCTTTATTAAAGCGATTATAAAATCATGCATAATTCATTGTTCATTTAACCTGTTTTGTATATTATTTTAATTTGTCTCCACACGGGACGACGCCATTTTTTATATATTTTCTGTGTTAAAAAATACCTTTAGTTAACCGATTTGGCAATTCTCCTCCAGACGTAGGACTGGACTGACTTCAGATCTCAGAAATGAGTAAGGCAAAACCCATGAAAACGGGTTAACACAACGGTATGAAATACGAGAGAGTATTTGAAGTAACCTCCAAATGTTTGTACGTGTTATCTGTGGCCTCGTATCTCCTGTAATATGTTTCTGTTTATAGCTGATCGAGTTAAAGCAAGTACAATGGTTCAGTTTTACTCGGTCACACTCGGTGACACCGTCTTCTCGATCCCCACCCGGTATACTGAGCTGGTCCGACGCGGCGCCGGAGCTCAGGGGACGGTGTGGTAAGCCTCGCTGCTTGCTTGTCTCATGCTTTGGTTTACAGACTAATCGCGTTACTAACGGTTAACCGCGGTTTAATTAATAATAATTTAACGATCGACGACGAGTAGCAAGACCAGATGGTGTTCAATTTCTCACGTTTTGGCGGGTTAAGGGTTCCGGATGTATTTTGGAAATTGTTTTTGGTGTTTAGGGTTTGTTTGAAGTTACGTTTTAAAATGACAATATAGTTTGGATGTAAACATAACATTAACTACTAATTTCCTTTTACGGTTAAGGTTGAATTGGTTAAGGGAATATTACGTCAGTTATTAATTCGTTGAAAAAAAATTGTATGTTTCGGCCAACTGTGTCCCAATGATTTTTTAAGTAAGAATTTAACTTGACAATAAATTCAATTATATCCGTCTAAATTACAAGTTTTGAAATACAAATGCAATAACATCTATAATCCTTGAAAAACATTTTAACTAAGTTTTATTTTAACCCATTTACCATTTATATTTTGTTGCATGGCTTTTCATCTAATCATATTGTAATCTTTTGTGTGTTTATAATATTTAGTATGTGTGTATAAGAAAATAAGTATTTATGTACAAACCTATTTTAATGCAGTTGTCAGCCAGATAAGTATTGTGTATATTTAATGGAAGAAAAATTAACTATAATTTGAGTTACAAATTTAAACTTAAATATATTTTGTTTAGTAATTGGTAAGTATTTATAACATTCATATGAAGTTTATAGCGGGGACTAATTATACTGCAGGTAGGTCTGATGAACTGCGTTATTCATGTTCTTTAAAAATGAATACAAATTTAAAATATAGATGATTCCAATAAGTGTATGTATTATTTCGTTTATGAAGAATTTACGACCTTTGGAAAACTCATTAAACGTTTCTAATAACTATATTCACTATCTTAATATATATATTTTTTTAAATACTTATTATTTCTGTCATAAAACTCATATGAGAAAACCAGCATGGCATATATAGTGTATGCAATGTTTGAATTCCTTTAAACTGCAAAATAACTTATTTGACAATGCAATGCCATTGAAAAATATATTATATACTAGCAGACTCGGCCAAGCGTTGCTGTGGCTAAGGTTTTTGTTATATTACATAGTAGTAAATTAATCAAGGGAAACCGTAGGAGAACTTATGTGAAACGTTGGTACCACGACACGGACCTAAACTAAACTACCTTTAACTCAGCGCCATCTGTTAGAATTGTATCAAATAATAAACAAATGTTAATGTTATCGTAATTTTAGTAAGGATGCCTATTTTTTTTGAAAATGAAATATAGCCTATGTCACTCAGGAATGATGTAGCTTTCCAACAGTGAAAGAATTTTTCAAATCTGCCAAGTAGTTTCGGAGCCTATTCAATTCATACAAACAAACAAAAAATCAAACCTTTCCTCTTTATAATATTAGTATAGATATACCTTAATACAGACCGACAAAAATTTAGCACGAACTTTATAGTATTTCAAGTATTCGTATGCGTTAATGGGACTATTTCAGTTAATAACAATAAACTTAATACGTGTTCGAATAACTTATTCGGACTAATACCTTCCGAGTTTTATCATCGGTAAAGAAGAATACAAAATACAGTCCGTATCACCTCAACGTCCGTACCGCCATGTGGAACCTGCTTATTGGAGTATTTCCGAACCGACTTTGGGTTCTTCAAGAAAAGAGCGTTCCAATTTTTAACAGGCCGGCCACCCACTTGCGAGCCTTCTGTTAATGTGAGTGTCCACTTAACATCAATTGAGCTCGTTTTCCTAAAGCCTTCTTTGTCATGAATATGGTATATAGCTAAAATGTAATTAGTTTATTATTTATAGGCCAGTATCAAATATAGAAGCACTGTGAAGATAGCGTATACGAGCTATGTATATTCGTGCTTCCGTTAAATTCCATATATGCACCGCACTTCCAAAGTTCGTGCTAAGGATTATCGTTACGTATATAACGAGAAGTATACCCACTGAGGGATAAAGGTTTGTTAAATGAATGTGTTGTCCACAGTGCGGCTTACGACACGGTGACGCAACAGAACGTGGCGATCAAGAAGCTGTCGCGGCCTTTTCAAAATGTGACGCACGCGAAGCGCGCCTACCGCGAGTTTAAGCTCATGAAGCTTGTCAATCATAAAAATGTACGTATTTTATATACACTTCTAACAGATAATATACAGTGCTAAAATAAATACATTACCTTAATAAATATACTCGTTTCATATTAAAATTAAGAAAGGGAAGTTCTTTAAACGCTGTAAAATACAGATAACAGAAAAAGTAAAACAAATTGTCTATTAGTCGAGCATTTTTTCGAGATGACATAAAATAACGAGTTGACTATGACAGCCCGAGCTGCACTCGATTCGAATCTATTCTTGAAAAGCAAACAACAGTTATGGTGAGAGAACGTGTTTACTGCGGATAGCAAAGATTAGTTATTAGATAACTTAACAAAAACAATTGAAAATTTATTTGAATACACAGTTTCAAAGCTTGGTAAATGCGTTATTTGATTTCCCACAAAAGTGCTGTAAATACTGAGAAAAGTATAAGGAAATATTATGTTACAGATTATTGGATTGTTGAACGCATTCACACCGCAAAAGAGCCTGGAGGAGTTCCAGGATGTCTACCTGGTGATGGAGCTGATGGACGCAAACCTCTGCCAGGTCATCCAGATGGACCTGGACCACGAGAGGATGAGCTATCTCCTCTACCAGATGCTGTGCGGCATTAAGCATTTGCATTTGGCTGGAATCGTACATCGGGTATGAATGTTTACATGATTGGCATTAATGATCTTGATTTTGGAATCTCTACTATGTACGATTTCGATATTTATATAAATTTTCAGGATCTGAAGCCGTCCAACATTGTGGTGAAAAGTGACTGCACCCTGAAGATCCTAGATTTTGGTCTGGCCCGTACTGCCGGCACCACCTTCATGATGACGCCTTACGTCGTCACTCGATACTACCGCGCACCAGAGGTAAGCGTTCACCATGTTTCGTTTTCATATTAATTTCTTAAAGAAGCGGCGATTTTTTTTTTATATATTTGCAGTCGGCCTGTCTTAGGCTTTCACGGATAAGTGGGTTTTTGGTTCCTGTAGCTAACGTTATTATATATACTTATATTTTTTACTTCTGCTTATCAATACGAGCTTATGTTTTGACTTCATTCGTGGTGTTTAAAGGTGATCCTGGGCATGGGATACACGGAGAACGTGGACATATGGTCTGTGGGCTGCATCATGGGAGAAATGATAAGGGGCGGAGTACTCTTCCCTGGGACAGACCACATCGATCAATGGAATAAGATTATAGGTATAATATGAATTTTGATGATATAGGTATTAAGATATGTTTTTCATGAATAAGAATAAAGACATACTTAATTTCTATATATTTATATTTTTAACTTTCGTACTAACTAAATTTTCGTGATTCATGTTTTGTGATTTACTATTTATTTTTCATTTGTCCTTTTTTAGTTTAGTGTTCCTGTATTAGTTGTGTGTATATAACTATTTGTATTATGTATTTTGCACTTCTTGGTTACGTTAATTTAATATATTTTCTTTTTTTTTCAACTGTGGTTGCCTGAAAGAGATCGCCCGAAAGCGATAAGGCCGCCAGTTGCCCTCCTTTTCATTTAATTTTGTAAATGTTATTCAATTTTTGCAACGAAGTACCGCTCTGTAACACTTCAATACAAAAGTGCGACTAATAATAATTTAAAAATAGTTTAAAGCTTTCATATTTTCTAACTATATTGCTATGTAATTTATATGTCATTTAATTGTATTTTTAATTCGTTTTAGAACAACTGGGCACGCCCTCCGCGGCCTTCATGGCCCGTCTCCAGCCCACCGTACGCAACTACGTGGAGAACCGGCCCCGCTACGCCGGATATAGTTTCGAGCGATTATTCCCGGATATCCTGTTCCCGTCGGACAGTAGCGAGCATAACCGGTTGAAGGCGTCCCAGGCTCGTGATTTGCTCTCACGTATGCTCGTCATCGACCCGGAGAGACGCATTTCTGTGGACGAAGCATTGTTACATCCATACATTAATGTCTGGTATGACGAGGGGGAAGTTAATGCGGTAAGTTTTGTGATTCATATGTTGCTGTCTCCAAAGACTTATGATTTCGATATCAATGCTCTATCTATAATTTAAAATGTAGGGAATCTCCAAGAGATAAATTCAAGGAAAATGAATATACTTAGCTTTCTTAGCTGTAGCTTATATTCCATAGTAAACATGTTCTATTTTTATTTATTTGATGCTAATATCTTTTTTGTGCAAGGTGAATGATGACTTTATTTGAGAATTAAGAAAATAATTGGATCACTTATGATCTAAACGTTTGCTAGATATTCATACATGATAAGAGTTAAAGGTTAGTCACCTTCTGAACAGGGCTCATGTGATTCCTCTGTTCTACCTTAGTAAACGAAGAATATAAATTAACGGACTGGATTTAGAGTAGTACTTAATTATTTTTTTATTATGTAAATTTGTTTTTTCTAATAATTTCTTACGTGAATGTCTTCAGCCCGCCCCCGCAGCGTACGACCACTCGGTTGACGAGCGCGAGCACACGGTGGATCAGTGGAAGCAGCTCATCTACCAGGAGGTGGTGGAGTACAACGCCCCGACCCCCGCGACCCCCGCCGTCGCGCATTTGGCGTCCGCCGACCTGGCGCCGCCTGCCCACACCGCATAGGTGACGTTCACTTTCCCCCTCTCTATTTTAATCTGGTCTGTGGTTCGTGCCAGTTTTAAAAGGAGGTTATACTTTGATATTAAAATTTAGTACCGCGACATCTCTAGGCCTCCTAAATGAGTTTTGTCTGAACAGGTTTCAACCGAATGACCGCTGAGATGTAAGGGACGTGCAAGGACAATAGTCGAGTCTCAAATCCCTGTATATACTATTAACGTGTTATACGTTCGATAGAGTGCAAATGCGACTAGGTTAGCTCATCCGGCTCCGGGCTCGTCTATTGTAGTCTTTTCCTCTTTTTATCTTAAAACGTGCAGAAGGAAAGCACGTATTTTTGGTTTAGAAACTTATTTTAAAATTCGCAATAAATTAGGGAATAATATTATTTTTGTTAGCGCAATTTTAATGGCTTTTACAGGCTTTGGACTAGAGTTAATGTTTTTATTATTTAGATGCTTTTCAATTTATTTATATTGTATCATTCTTGTTCATAAATCTTTTTAAGGCAGGTCAGCTTACTTTTAACATTTTTGTTTTATTACTTAGAGATAATAATTAAATTCGTGTCTTTGAATGGTTGAACGGTTCTATAATAAATAAATTAAATATACATTGAAATGTTTTATAACTGACAATTGACATTTACTCTATTCATAGACAAAAAATTCATTTTTAATTCAAAATACTGACGTAGGCTAATATTTATATATCGTGCGTTCTGAGTGTTTCACTGAGTGCCAAGCAGGTTCTAACGCTTTATAAATTTCCGCATTTATTTTATTGAAACGCTTTCCTTCTGCACTCGAATTCCGTGGTAAGTGAAGTCTACTCATAATAACATAACCTTTTTAGTTCCTATCCTTTCGAGTTCTTTTCATTTGCGTCGAACAGTGCCTTTTACTAGTGATTTTTCGAAATGGATGGACTGAATTTGAATATTTTGTTAATGAACCTAATTTGGGCTTTGATTTATCGTTTATTGTTATTTTATTGTGCAATCATTGTTTTAAAGTTGCAATATTCTCGAATGACTATTTACTGAATGAACTGCCGGTTCTTACGAATTTTTGGTACAGCCATTCTATGCCGTAAATAGTATCGTGAGACGTATTGGATGACGATACACCCTTAGGACATTTTTATATTAAATTGCGTTTAGTCCTAACTATAGCACATATGTTTTATTAGGTGTTTATTTCGTTTCGTGAGATAGTCAGTCGGGATTACGTGATGTTCATAGTTTCTCGTAAGTAGACCCTAGTTGAGTTGTTGACTGTATAAGTAGATGATTAAGTACATTTTTACCTAAGTAGTTCATTTAGGTCGCCTCGCACGTTGCTTTTACAGTTTACTCTAAATACGTAATTATCGTGAGCTCTATCGTTGAACGTATTTTATTTAGTTCCGAAAATTGTATCATTTAACTGTCATTTGAACGATTGTCATTCTGGTTATCGCCACAGACGATAAGGCAACGTGTGAGGGACACTGTAGGTTATTGTTTGAAACCTCACTAGGTGATATAATAATAAATTTAAGAGAAAATGGATGACGATGGTCACACTGGATGGTTTCATGAAATAGCACAATTTATTAGCTATAGATGACAGGCGCTAAATGGTTGAGAAAGCAAAATAAGCAATAATGTTAATCAGTTATTCTTCCTCACTTAGCAGTTCGATATATTTGATTATCCGACTCATATCAGAAGGTCGCAATAGATAGATTGAGTTGGAATTCTTGTTCATGTTACTTTACTTTTGTTCCATAGAGAATCCAAAATGGCGGCGATCGCGAATACGAAAACGTTTGTAACGTATCGTTATTTATAGTATATCATAATCTTTAATATAAAACGTATACAAAAGTTTAATTAAGAATGTAAATACGTGTTAAGGAATCTAGTAGGCTGAATGGAACGAAAGTGAAGTACATACTATCTATGGGGCATTCTGTTTAACACTATATAAAGATAAAGTTCACAACTGTACGTCCAAAATGTCCATTTATATGTTAAATGTACCTAATGCAAATTACAATAATGTAATCTTTAGATTGTATTTTAGTACGTGAGGTTTAAGGTTGTAGCGATGTTGACGCAGGCCGAGCGGCGCTTAGCGGTAATCTTTGAGTTAAACGATGACTATCTAAAACAACTTATTTTTACTGTACACGTAAGTTATTTCATATTTTAACTGAATAAATTGAAATGGTTATTATAAAAGTGACTTTAATTTTATCCCATCAATACCTATCCTAAGCTTTGTTTTCAGTTTCCTTATAAAAGAAAAGAGCGTACCAATTCTTAAAAGGCCGGCAAGGCACTTGCAAGCCTTCTGGGATTGTGTTGACCATTCTTGCTTGGCGTATTGTGAGCCTCTCCATCATTGTTTGCACTTATTGACAATTGACATCTGCCCTCACTGTTGTGCCATTCTTTATAGTCTACCAAATAGTCATCATCTTATGATCTTGTGAGGAATATTTTTATTAGTAAACAGATTAGTAGTAGTTGAAGTACTCAGGTCGACCCGAAACGTGTCGTGTTTATCTTTCTGATTTGACGCAAGTGCTTCAATGTTGTTTTGACACTAACACTAACGCGCAGAAATCTCAGATGCAGATTGAGTTGGATCCGTTCCACTATCGCCTTCAAGGGTGCCAACCGCGTGGGTCGTTCCTAAACATTTCCAGATTTAAAATAATTGTTCAAGTAACTCGTATTCGAAAATTGTCTTTTAGAAAATCGTCATGAAGTGTGTGCTCGAAAGGGTTCCTACCGCTAAAGTCGTGATATTTGGCGATTTTAACGACCATCATGCCGATTGAAACGTTTCTTAAACCACCGATTACGCGGGAAGGTCCTTTCACGACTTTGCTTTAGCCTACGACCTGATACAAATGGTCCTCACGCTTACGCGAACTCCAGATGTGGGTGGTCATAAACCCTCTTTGTTGGATCTTCTGCAGACTTCACATACGGAGAGCTATCAAGTCTCTGTTAACCCGCCATTGGGTTCATCGGATCATTGTGTTGTCCGGAGTACAGTATACGGCCCTGCTTTTCGGGTTATCGCCGCATTTGGCACTACTGCACATTCTCTGCGGTGCCAATCAGTGGCAAGTCTCAGCCCTGGCTTAAACGTTCTTGTAAGGCGGCCTCACGTCGAAAGCGAGAATGCTTTAAGAATGCATAGTCAGAAGCGGCGATATCTCGTGATGCCAATACCGGAGATGACTAGCTGGCCCAAACTGCGGGCCTTTTCGCGTCCAACTCGATTTTTGGATGACAGAGGGAGATCACCACCGACCATTTAGCGGCGTGATTTTTCGATGCCGGAAATCAGATTCCGTCAACGTGCTGTCCGCAAAGCATCTTCCTTGGACATTCATAAGTCGAGCGGACGGATGGTATACCTCCAATTGTGCTCCTGAGTTGGCTCTGGTCTTAACTCGCCTATTCCGGTAGCTGTACTTAGAAGACACGAAGATTTTCGATTTAGACACACCTTTTTCGCTACTCCTCTCTTCGAAAACACTCTTCTTAAAGCCGCAGCCAGCATTGGAATACTTGGCGCTGACATATGGAAAGACGTTCAGTTTCGCGGTCACTTGGAGAGAAAGGCTAAATTAGCCTCCAAAAAGCTTGGTGTGCTCAGCAAGGCGAGACGGTACTTCACTCCGGGCCACCGCTTGCTATATGCAACTATATAAAGCGTAAATTCGGCCCCACAGGGAGTACTGTTCTCACCTCTGGGCGGGGGCTCCCCAGTACCAGCTCCTTCCACTTGGCTGTGAGCGGCTTGATACTTTGGCGTTACCTGCAGCTGAGTTTCATCACCGGACGTCGAGGCAGAATACGAAATTCCATCCATATCACCTCGTCGTCCGCCGTTCAACAGCTGCGCGTTTTTCAAGGCAGTTTTTGCCGCGCACCATCACTTTCTTCACATCAACTGCCAACTGAAATATTTTCGAACCAATTCGACTTCGTGTACTTCAAGAAAAGAGCGTACCTATTTTTAAAAGGCAGGCAACGCACTTGCGAGCCCTTTGGCGGTGTCCATAGGCAGTAGTATCAGTTAACATCAGTCCAGCGTCCTGCCCGTTTACCCCCGGTTCTATAAAAACATATGTGCAGAATGTGTGAAGTGCATAGAAGTGAAACCTTCAAAAACAAAGTTTTTATAATTAATCATATTTAAATTAAACATTTTTCACTATCTGAAAAATGTATTAAACTTTTCATTATAAACAGTATATTTTAATGATAAATTTTAATGTATAGGTTTAATATAAATATTTAATTTGACAAAAACTAAAACAACGAGTTTGATATTCGATTAAATGAAAAAGAGGCTGTATAATCCCTCTATCTCACTTCCTCCTACGTTAAATCTTATGAAAATATGTTTCTGCCTCTTTTTACTGTCGCTTTTTCCATTACATCCGGTTTGAAATTACATCGATTCTAAAGAAGTTTCACTTAAATAAATCATTACTCCAGAACTCCCGCACGAACGCACGATTCTATACAACTTATTCAAAGCTACAAATCAAACCAACAAAACCTAATCAAATAAACTCCTAGTATGGCTATAACTGTATATTCCAAAAGTTATGATGACAGTTATTTTAATTACTTCTCAAGCCGACTCACATCAAAAACTGTATGTATTTAAGGTTTATTATTCTGTAAAAGATGGCACTCGGCATAATTTGGCCTAAAAGTTTAGGCCGGGTTTAGTCCAGAACTCCAGATAGCGTAACAGTATAGAAAAGTCGTAAACTAAATTTGTATGAAAATGACAGCTAGTACTTGGTACCAACTGTCGACACTAACTGTCATTTTCATAAAAATTTCGTTTTCGACTTCCTACATACATTACTGTTAAGTCGTCTTGACTAGACCTTTTACTCCAAAAACAAATGGCACTTGGCAATTGACATCAATTGTCATTTGTATTTGGATTTTGCTGGTGATTGGTCAACAATGGCCTAAGAAGTAGGCTATGCGATATTAAATGATATATTTGTTTATAATGAATCATTTTTTATTTTACGCTTAATATAAAGTTATTGCAGTATATTGGCATGTTATTTTAAGACAAAAGTAAATTTTGTCAAAATGTCGGAGAAGGATAAAGCGAAAGGGAATACCCAAACAAAACACATTCCAAAAGATGCACATGTAATAATGTCTATAATGAAAGAAGTGGGCATCACGGACTATGAACCCCGTGTTGTAAACCAATTGCTAGAATTTACCTACAGATACGTTACATCTGTGTTGGATGACGCTCGAGTATTCGCCAATCATGCGAAGAAGAAGACAATAGACCTCGATGATGTCAGGTTAGCGGTGCAGATGCAGTTAGATAAATCATTTACAAGCCCTCCACCAAGGGAAGTCCTACTGGAATTGGCTAGAGTAAAAAATGTGAATCCACTTCCATTAATTAAACCACATTGTGGGCTAAGATTGCCACCTGATCGGTAAGATTAAGAACAATTAGTGTAATATGTAAATTTTATTCTTATAGAGAAAAAGACAATATGCACATCTGATTTATTTTACAGTTACTGTCTCTCAGCATGTAACTATCGCTTGAAATCCGTTCAATCAAAGAAAGTGGCATCTAAACCAGTTGTTTCTGCTCCAATCAAAACGATTACATCATCAAAGTCAAACAGTCAAAATGTTGTTATGAAGAGATCTCAAGGACCTATTAATGTTAGTTCTAAGGGAAATGTGGCCCCTAAACCAGTTCTTAAATTCACTTCTGGAAGTAAGGTAAGTAATAATTGTTAATGAAGAAGAATGAATGAAGTTAAGAACCCTTATAAACCCTTTTGTCCTTTCTCTGGTGTTGTCATTATTTAATACTATACTTATTTGTCATCACAGGTTGTTGCAAAACCAGCAGTGCGGGTGACATCAGGCCCTCCACAACAAAATCCAGTTAAAATGGAAATAGATGAAGTGTCCCACAAAAGGAAAAGGGATGATGATGACTATGACATGTAACATTGAATTTTTTAAGGTGAATTTTTAAGTGAAGTTCTTTAGTAATTTTTAGTAAATAAATAAGTTCAGTTTATATGTTCATTATTGTTAAATATTTGTGTCAAGTTTTTGGATCTGATAGTAACTAAAATAAACTGTCTTAACTTCTTAAAAGTGGGAAAAATAATTTAGAAACTATTAAAAAGCATCAATCAATACAGTACAAAAATATATTTCTTATCTTTTAAAACTTAATGTTTAATGTAGACTTATAGGTTATAAAAGAACTATAAACAAATACTGTAAATAAAAATATCTTATAGAAACACATGCTGAAACAATATAAAATTTTTATATAACAATTCAATGACAAGTTTACTTTTTTTCATACTTGTAGAATCCTTCACCACTCTTGACACCAAGCTTTCCTTCAGCAACTAATTTATTAAGGGTGGGAATTGGACGGAATAGTGGTTGATCAGGGTATTTCTTGGCCCACCCATCAAGAATGAACTTGGTTGTATCAAGTCCAACATAGTCTGCTAATTCTATGGGGCCCATTGGGTATGCTGCACCCAGTTTCATTGCTATGTCAATGTCTTGTGCAGAAGCATCACCTGAATAGATAAAAACAATTTGACATTAAATTAATGAGAATTTTAACTGAGGGTTTCATTGTTCAAAGATCAGTATCTAAAATATTTCCTTGCAGAAATTTGCACAAACCTCTTTCTAACAACCTTATGGCCTCGGCAATGTAGGGAACTAGCAGTCTATTCACAATAAAGCCGGGTGTATCCTTACATGACACACAAGTCTTGCCAACAGACTTGCCCCAATCCATCATAGTATTAAAGGTGATATCTGTTGTGTCCATACCACGCACTACTTCTAAAAGACGCATTATGGGAACAGGATTAAAAAAGTGAAGACCACCAAACCTATAAAGTTTATTATTATTATATTAGTATATACTAAAACAATGTATATGTAAGTTAAGCGTATTTTATTTCACTTACTTATCTTTCCTCTTAACAACAGATGCAATTTCATTAATAGACAGTGATGATGTGTTTGAAGCAAATATTGTGTGGGCAGGTGCTGCCTGTAAGAACATTAAAATTATACATGAAGCTTAATTTTAAATTAAGACTGCATATCAACCGCATCATTTTCGGTTGTTACAGTCTATTTTCTGACTTGGTTTGTGGACTCCTGGAGGTCCGTTGTGCATACAAATTAATTTAATTTGTGCCTTATTTTGGATAATTAATTTAATGGTAATTATATACATACATTATCAAGTTTTTCGAAGAGAGAATGTTTGACTTCAAGATTTTCAACAATGGCTTCAATAACTAAATCAGTCTCTTTTACAGCACTAACTGGATCTGTAGATGTCTTTATGCGAGCAAAAGCCTCTTTTGCAAATTTTTCAGCCTCCTGAGGGTTGTCTTTGTAAATCTTCTTAGAAATTTTATTCAAGCTGTTGCTGATGGATTTCTGTGATTTTGCAAGAACATCAGAATTCACATCTACTAATGTTACATCTTGTCCGGCCTGAGCAGTCACCTGTAATTTTAAATGAAGAGTTATTTAAGTAGGCCGGTAGACACGAACTAGAAAAACGAAGATAAAACGGCGCATCTGTCCTACATTCATAAATTTCAAAACTAATACACCTACAATTGGTACAATGTGTAAAACTACTAATAAAGAGTGACAAGTATATATAATTGCTAGGCACTACTGTTATATATA
Source organism: Pieris rapae (assembly GCF_905147795.1). NCBI lineage: Eukaryota > Metazoa > Arthropoda > Insecta > Lepidoptera > Pieridae > Pieris > Pieris rapae. The sequence continues at coordinate 426,522 of NC_059529.1, read as the reverse complement.
TTATGTTACATACCTGTGCTATGCCAGATCCCATAAGACCACCTCCGATAATAGTTACATTCTTTATGGCATTTTGGACTGCGGAGGAACTTGAAAATTTTCTACTTATTATTCCAAATTGTATCATTGCGTATTTTTTGTTTATTTATTTATTAGCAAACAAAATAAATTTACCGTAAGTAGTACTTTTTTATGTTAATGATATCAATAATTATTATCAAAGTAAAGAATGATTCCAAAGTTCAAATTTGAGCCAAGTGCCACTTTGCACTTGCAGTGCGAGTGTTACCAACTTTAATCTCGAACATATTAGTCATATTAATGAATGTTATCTATCTACCTACTATTCAGTCAGATATCTAATATTCGCTATAAAGCCGGGTCCACATTTGTATCATGTTGACGTATCACGATCAGTCGTATCGTATCAACTATTTGTATCATAAATATGGACGCTCATTTTGTCCATGTCGTATCTTTAAGGCGTATCTTGTACAAAACACGTCCATACTTAGCAAATGCTGTATCATGTCGGTGCATCGGCTTTTGCTTTACAAATATAGACGCTCACTTTTCTTCCGATGTATCATTTCCTAATACGCGTGTCTTTCAGTATACCTTTCCCTTCTCGTACGGTTCAGTCATGTCTTCCTTCTCAAACGGTTTAGCCATGTCAGCAATTGCTGACAATTTGGCGGTGACTTGCGCCTATTATATTATCATTAATAGTATTTCACAACTTGATAAGTTTTATAAAACTTTCGTTTTCCCAGCTCATCTTGTTCCTTTTTCACTGCGACTAACAACTACTATACTTCGTTCAACAATGTTTATGAAATTGCATTCACATTCAAACTTCTTTGATACGACATGTATTCCCTTTGATGATCGCGAAAAAACCGACAATGGATGGTTCGCCGTGTATCAAGTATCGTATCGCGATACAGTATCGTGATACAATATCAAAATACGTCCACAATCGTGATACGCGTATCGGATACGAGGTGTATCAAGATACGCGGTTAGTGCGGATCGGGCCGTATCAGACGCGGCGTGTATCATTAACGGATATCATTTTGCGTCCAAACTAGCGATCATGATACACGCCGAAGCCACGCAACGGAGATACGATACACCGAAATGATACAAATGTGGACCCGGATTAAGTGAATACTAATTACTAACTAGTTATTAATATTCTGTGTACACTGAATTTAAAACTTTTGAAGTGGACAAGGTATTGTGCACTTTCAGCACTTCAATCTGCTTTTAAAGTTTGTTTGGCACAACAGACAATTGCTCGGGACCCATATTAACCGAATACGGTGACAGTCACAATCAATCTATCTTTCGTCTTTATCTTTCTCGGAGACGTTGAAAGGTATATAATGTGCTATCACCCTCTAAAATGGAAGAAGTTTCATCTATATTCTATATGTTCTTTAAATAAAGTATATTTAATAATTGTTCAATCTGCTCAGATGATTTGTAAAAAAGTTTTGCATGGCAACTTCAAAGTTTTTTTATTATGACTTGTTAACACGTATCTGAATTTTATTAGAAATTACAAAGGAATACTTCGAAGTTCAAATATTTTTATGAATGAATATGACGTGAAATTGTGAATATTCAATATACATATTATCTATATTTTGTAATAATGGAGGGTAGGTACAACCACATCTATATTTAAAATGTGTTATTCTTGATTGCAAACCAGTTTGTTACTTTTTTATCATATATTTAAATTATCAGCGTGATACGGGTAACTGATAACGGAATAGTGTTGCTGTTGCCCAATATAACTTGCTTACGACTTGCGACGGGGATTTTTCAAATCAATTCTCACTTGCTGTATCGCGTCAATCGTCCGTCGTCATATTAGGGTAGGCGTTTAAAGGGAAAACACGTTACTTGTTTTTAAAATGAACAAATTAATCGGCCTCACCAGGAGTTTTTCCAGTTCCAATTCATTAAATGCCATTAAAACGGTTACGGTTATTGGCGGAGGGCTCATGGGAAGTGGGATTGCCCAGGTAAGTTATTTTTTATTTTAATTAATCTAGATAGTTGTATAAATTTCTCTGTATGTGACCTATTTACCAAGAAACTTTAACTCAAGTAAATATTAATAAAATTAAGTTTCTTAGATTGCAGCCCAGGCAGGACAAAATGTATCATTAGTAGATTTAAACTCTGAAGCCTTACAAAAAGCCCTTAAATCAATTGAAAATAATTTGACAAGGGTTGCCAAGAAAGTTCATAAGGATGATGTGGCTAAAATCAACAGTTTTGTAAAGGATTCCCTAGCTAGAATTAAAACATCTATTAAGATTGAAGATGGGGTAAACTCTGATTTGATTATTGAAGCTATAGTTGAACAATTGGATGTGAAACAACAGCTTTTCAATAAATTAGATGAGGTAAGTTATTTTAAATCAATATTGATTAAAGAAAAATAAAACCACTTATAAAAAGTACAATTGATGTTATTAATGTTTGAATACCTATTTTTTTTTGATTACATAAATTTTTTGTATATTATTTTCAGCTAGCTCCTCAGCATACAATCTTGACAAGTAATACATCATCAATTCCTATCAGTGCAATTGGTTCTGGGATCAAAAGGAAAGATAGGTAGGTTTCTGCCCTATTCTCATGTATACCAATCAACTATAGTCCCTTATTTTGGTTAAACTTCATCTTTTCAACATCTAGACTTGGTGGTCTTCATTTCTTCAACCCCGTACCAGTGATGCGTCTCATTGAGGTGATCAAAAGTGACGGCATGTCAGAAGAAACCCATCAAACCTTAATGGAATGGGGCAAGTCTGTCGGAAAGACTTGCATCACCTGTAAAGATACACCTGGATTTGTGGTTAACAGATTATTAGGACCATACAGTGCTGAGGCTTTAAGAATGTATGAAAGAGGTTAGTAAAACCTGTGCTACAAATAAATAGAAATTCTAGTTATCTAATTGCATGGATTATAAATAGTGTGCTGTGGGATATTTTAGTTATGTTATACTTTTATTTTTGTGAAGGTTTTAATTGGTTACGGTACTATAATTCACAATTCATTCAAATGTCCTTCAAATTAACACACCAAACATGGTTTTGAAGTTGACCTTATATAAAATTATTTTCATTAATATTCTTATGTAAAAAGAAGTAAGTTTCTAAGCAATTTGGAATTTATTTTATTCTTTTACTTTTTGTGCATTCAAGAAAATTTTACTTGAAGATTTTCTTGAAGTACATAAGTCATCAAACTAATCTTGCTGCTTAATTTTCTACTTTGGGGTTTACCTAAATTTTTCTTTATTGACACATTATTAACTAAAATTTATAACCTTAAGAATGGTGCACACGGGTATACAATAACAACCCTAGCAATGGTCTTTTTAGCGTCTGATTTGGTCTTGGGTGAAGTTATTTAAGAATTTTCTGGGTTTTTGTTTTTGGATAAATTAAATATGTTATAATGCTTTGTGTTTACTGTAACTGGAGGTAAGTTGTTTATTATCTAATATTCCTGTTGGCTGGTAAAGATTTAAAAATGATTGTTTTCAATCCTTTGTTTCAATTAATAAATATATTCATTTCTAATACCTTACGACTCAATACAATCTTAGAGTTTAAAAAATTTTGTAAAGCTAATGACATTATCATGTGTATGTCAGTTTAATGTATATCTAAAATATTATTTCACCTATAAGAAGTCACATACATTATTGTTGACATAGGTATATATGTCAAAATCTAAATGTATTTATTCAAATTAACTATGTACACAAAAATATGCTTATAATTAACTAATCTTTATTATCAGGAGACGCCACAATGGAAGATATAGACATTGGTATGAAGCTTGGTGCAGGTTACCCCATGGGACCTTTTGAATTGTGCGACTACACCGGATTGGACACCAACAAACATGTGATGCGTGTCCTTTACGAGACCACCAAGGACGAAGTATTCAGACCCGTTCCTCTGTTGGACAAAATGGTAGCCGAAGGAAAACTTGGCGTCAAGTCCGGAGAGGGATTTTATAAATATAAAAAATAATGTAGAAAATACGTAATGCAGGAGTAGTTACAGGGATAAAGGGTATCTATAAGTGAATGCATTTTGTTAAATATATATTTTTTATGAAATTTTATAATAAAGTTTTATTCTACTGTTTATGATTTTTAATATAATACTGTAAATTCATCTAATGTCTAGAGAGATAAAAAATGTTTATCTCGTATATAATATTTTATCAAATATCCAGTGGGAACAAGATAAAGTGTAAGTGCCTTGAAGTTTAATGATTTCGTAAATCTATTATTTGTTTTACTTTATAGAAAGTAAATGAATATAGTGCTTATTGAACAAAAAACAATATAATTATAATGTAATTGCTACATTTCTTAAGTTTTGAACATTGTAAGCGATCTCTTTAATGTAATGTTGGCGCCATTTGGAATTTTCGATTTAAAGCGACAATTAAACAGTTTTGCTCTTTAATAATTCAATTTCACAAAATTGTCCTTTAAATTTGCGAGCAATTTAAATCTGCAAAATAAATACTTATATTATTAAATCGGATTTATAAATGCGCGTAAACTTAAACATTATATTATTATTATATTTATACATACAAACTCTGTCTAGACTCTTACTCCTTAGGTTGACACCACGGCTGTGCACAAATGGAATTTGTCTTTGGATTTATATTTTATTTTTATGTGGACTTAACCTAATGCAATACAAATCGGACACTCAAATAAGTTTGAAGCGCAACATTTATAATATTTTAACTTTTTTTTGTATCAAGTGATATTTTTTTTCTGTGGTTTACACCTTTTTGTCTAGCAACCGATTCAGGCTTAACGTTCCAACTTAACTCAAAATAACTTTATTCATATAGGTAAACAAGTACACTTATTGACTTTCATAAGAAGGAAAGAAGGTAAATTAATTATTGTAAATTTACGTTTACTACCAGTTCGCAAGTCAAGGGGGTAGAGGGTATTAAATTACATTTGTAGTGTGACTACTATATTGTCAGTTGTTATTACAATCACGTTGTAGCATAAATTGTCTTTCAGGCGATGCGTCAGCTAAAGACATCGATGTAGCGATGAAATTAGGTGCTGGAATACCTATGGGTCCACTAGAACTGGCTGATTTTACTGGTCTCGATACAAAACAGGCTATTTTAGATGTAATGCTACAGGCCACTGGTGACCCCGTATTTAAACCTATTCCCTTGTTGGACAAGATGGTCAAAGAAGGGAAATATGGAAGGAAGACTGGGGAGGGTATTTATAATTATTAATCGAAATATTATCTATGAAACTTTAAGACATTTTTCGTAATCTGTAGACCGTGAAAAAAATGTGTGTCTAATTAAAATCGACACATCTCTTAAATTGTGCAACAATTCATATTGTATGTGTATATAATTCGTTGCGTAAATAAATTTATTAATAGTATGTGTAAATAAATTTAATACGAAGTATCTTGTCCTTATATATTATTAAAAGTTATTTATTATTATTTTAATTTTATTTGAACCTGAAGGGTACTTTAAGGCTGTATTTTGTCTTTGATATTTACATATCATAGACATACCTTCAGCATAAACTTACAGCAATTGCACAATTCATTTAAGTATTGCTTAAATGTATTTAAGTAAAGACTAATTTAATTTTTATATATAGGTAGGTTGAACGAAACGTAAATTTAACCGAAGTAAATGAAAGCCAAAGCTTTTGCGTATATTCTGTAAAGAATTATCCACTTTGATGTTAATAACACTACAATGTTTAGCTTGAAATCGTTTTAGAACGTAAACTTAAACTCGACTATGACAATTAAATAAAAAAATACCCTTGATACTGCTAAACAAATAATAATATAGATAAAACATGAAATTCCATGAAGACATTGTTGTAAATGCGAATATGGTATTATAAAACCGATATCTATTGATTTCCGAGTTGATAAGATTATGATTCTCATTTCTCACTGGGAATCTCAAGTCAGTTGAATATTAAGTTGCGATTCGAGTGTTTTTATTTTTAAAAGGTATTTACAGGTGTTTTTAAAAAAATATATATTTATTGAACCTCAATCAGTGTTTTATATATACAATGGAGTCTTTACTATAAACGGCACGGCGAGAACTCAGCTAAAACATCCAGAGTGAATAAGAAATATTTCAGAAAATATATCTTCGTTAGTCATATCAATAAAACACTAGTATATAATCAAATTTAATAATACATACGAGTGCAAAATAGTATTGAGCCATTGATCGAGAACTGGCACGAAGTTTAAAATTAAACGCATTATACATTTCTGATTTTTACGTTCGAAAGTGTACCTACTTAGTGTTACCTATGTGAATCAATGCTAGGGATAAGTACTAATAGTTAGTGCCTTCTGTATTTTATGCTGGACCGGTTTGAAACGTGTTCGGCCTTTATTAATTTTGTATAGGTCGAGCGCCCTAGGAAGTACCTACTCATTTATTACAACTGTAAGCCATTGTTTATAACAGGTAAAAGGTTTTTTAAAAGGTAGAAATCTATAATTTCATCGAAACGATGATCACAAGTGGTTTTTACCTTGCTTTAATAGCATATGATAAAAAAATTACAATTTCAAACTTAATTTTTATGGGACTAAACGAGTTTTTAAAAAATAAACCGAAGTCAATATACATGTTCATTGTTATCGACACTACACATGTACTATACATAATGCGACTTTTAAAAGATTTAAAAAATGCTTAACGATAATTTTGTACGCTTCTTAATTTATTAAATTTATTCTTAATTTATTATTATCTAAAGAAAAAGTAATTTAAGATTTTAAGTTGTCGCCTGGTAGATAGTACCATGACCCCAAAGCTGGTGTTTTCCTCGCTCAACGAATAAGTATCACAATACAGTGAGGAAACGCTGCCAGCGTTAGAGGGTACACTGCACAGGGAACATACTTTTAAAATTTGTTTTAATTTTCTATTGATTAATTATTTTTATTACTACCTATGTAAGTAAAGAAAATTGTAGTAAATACTGTATATTTGTGTTTTGGAAACAATAAACTGTAAGAAAATGTACTTATATAGGTTTTTGGGTGTATTAAGCATTTTATGAATCGCATAAATATTATCCTCGTTTCTTAGTCATGTAGTAGGTCATTGGCTATATATGTATAATACCATGTCATGATGTGTCGTTTTAGTCAAATATATGCAAATATTTCCTTTCATAAGACAGTTATTTACTGATCTCCAATGAGCACAGCGTTGCTAAAGTAATTTTTAAATGAGGGTAGTTACCGAAAGAGCTATTGCCCCTGTAAATATTTGCCAATTGTATTGTTAAAGGTTGCCGGATAAATGAGTGATGTTCCGCGAAAGACGAAAGAAAGAAAACCTCGCCGGCAGAGGTCCATCTATCAGGTTTGTACATTATTACTTATGTAAAATTTTCTGTGACTGTTGGTTAATAGTTATTAGTTAAATTTCACTGTTTACTGCTTACTTAAGTTAAGGATTTAAATACTTACAGTTGATAACAAACGTTTATACAGCTTTTAATTTAGTCTAAAGAAAACTACGTTTATGTGTTGTAATATTTTATTATCCTCATATTGCCAATATATATTAACTCTGAAAGGTATTGAACGTATAGACAAGTCCTTTTATTGATTTATAAGTCACAAATAATTTAATTTTTTACATAAGTATTTCAAAGTAATAAACATAGCTATGATATATATGTTTACTCATATATGATAGTGGATAACTATAAATGTTTAATATAAACTATTTTTGGACAAACCACAAGGTCAATGAAAGTTAAACTACTTATTTGTGATGTTATTAACCTTGCATTGGTAATATAATTTAGAACAAAATTTGAATTGTGTTAAATGTTTCTTACTAATTTATCAAATATTTATATATTTCGTTTCATAATTAACTTAAACGTTTTTAAATCTAAACTAACGTTTTACTAAGCAGGCAATGGGTCAGATTATATTTTACCAAATGCTTAACAGTAGTTGACAAGGATGTCGCCCCAGGCAGCTCAACCCTGCCTAAAGAATCGAAAATTTTTTAATTTTTTTTTATCTTTCTTTTTGTCAACATTTATTTTTATTACTTAAAATATTAGTAAGATATGAGTTCTTTGAAATGGCGGTTAAATAGGCATATTTTGGATATCCACATGCCCTCCTGCTGAATAGGCTACATCAGGTGGAATTGTGTCCTATCGGCAGTTCAGTTCTGTATAAAAAAAAGTTAACATGTTTCATTTATTGTTCTGTCGATACCACGTTAATGTTTAACTTGCTTTAAAAAACTTCTACTTTTCCCATCCCAACCTACTTCTACTTCAGTGGTTTGGGAGGGATAGGATGGGCGAACCCCGCCTTCACAGTCGGCTGGCTTTAATGAATGAAAAATGCATGATCATTAGTAAATGATTTGCGCCAAATATCTTGAAACATTATTCCAGGTCCATTATAGTCTCCCTGCTTGCACCGAGATGACAGCTAAGCCCCTTTCGAAACCATACGAGTCCCTGGAAGTCCATAAATATGGCCGCCAAGTCGCTGGCCACACCAGCACTGATGTTAGCAGCAAGTACTTAGGTGAGTTCTTATATTATTTTTGTGATATTTCGATGTAAGGTTTTTATACTGTAGCTACAGTCCATTTTACCCGTATATTAATAATGAGAATGCCACGCACTATATGTTATGGAAAGTAAATGAAAACATTTATTTAGCCACATCACATAACATTTTTAGTTTAAGAAAACAGTTGTTGCCAGTGGTGCTACAACATTCTTTAGGTTTCAGATTTTTTTATCTTCATGATCATTAGTCAATCTAATAGGCAAGTGGCTTATCTTTGTTCAGCCTGCTGTGCACAGCTGGGGATCAAACCTACGGCCTCGTGGATGATAGTCGCACGACCAAGAAAAGAGGAGTACAAAACATATTTCCAATCGTAACTTATTTCAGGGCTGCTCCAATGCAACAACGGGACAATTCTAAAACCGATTCTCAAGGAATCACAAAAACGTGAAGTGGACTTCTACACAAAAGTGTTCTCATCGAACGAAAAAGATTTGGTTCAATTCAGGGAATTTGTGCCAAAATACTTTGGATGTAAGAAATTTACGTACAATGGATTCGAACAGGAATATATTATTCTTGATGATCTCACGGAGAGGATGCTGGAGCCTTGCATCATGGATGTTAAAATTGGTAAGGTTTAAGAATTTAAAACGTTACGTTATATCAGTTTTCAATGATCCGATTTGCAGTTATTAGTAATACTTGGCGAATAAAAAGAGTGGTGGAGAGTTTATTGCCAGTTCTTCTCTTCCGTTCTACGCCCTTGATTTGAGAACTGGCAGTAAATGTAAAATTAGAAGCATTCAATGTATATTTCTTTTTTTGACGTTCATAAGTGTACATTGTGTTACCTACATGAATAAATGATTTTTGATTTAATTTAAGTAATAAAGAACATCTTAATGGTGTAATCTAACCAACTCGATCGAAGAATTTTCAAAAGAAAAACTTTGCAGGTAAACAAACGTGGGACCCCATGGCTTCACAGGAGAAAATAGAAAGAGAGAAAAGCAAGTACAAGAAGTGCAAAGAGGAGTGGGGCTTCTGCATTCCAGGGTACCAGGTGTACAGGTTGGACAGCGGAGCCCTGCTCAAGTACGGGAAGGACTACGGGAAAAAACTGCATGGTCACGTTGTCACTGCAGGTTAGACTGGTTTATTTATTCAATAATAGTACAAAATAATTGGAGATTTTTATTCTGTATAAGTTGGTCTTGGAATTGATTATAATTATAAGTTTATTTCGGATCCATAACCTCAGAAGGAATTACTTTAATTGCTTATATTTTTTATATTAATTAAATATACTCTTATATGTCGCTCTATTTTGTAGGATTTCTTTAATTTGTTTCGATAAAAACTGCTATAGAACAATTCTCATCCCTCAGATCACAGTTTCGAAGCCCAACCGGGCACGAATTGACATTCTATGGGCGTATTTTACAATCACACGTCACTTTTCTCCTTAAGGAAAATACATAATCACGAAACAAAATGAAATCTAAGCAGGCTCAATGATGTTGATGAATATAAAATAATGTTAACTTTGACAGCCATCAAGAACTACTTGAACGGCCAGGGCGGTCACCTCTGCCGCGCCTTGATCCTGCAATTCCTGTCCCGGCTCTGGGCCTTGCAGAGATGGTGCTCGAGGCAGACCTCGTTGAGGCTCTACTCGACATCCCTGTTGCTCGCATATGACGCCGCTAAACTCAGGAGTTGCTATGGGGAAACTGCGACCTTTGAGGGGTCAGTATCTTTGAACTAAAGCTTGGAAAATGCATTTAAACTATTTAACAACCATTTACTGAAGCAATATTTTCATTTATACTTTGGAGCAGTCGAATTTGACTGAAATTGGAAAGGAAGTTTATAATGAAAATTTTGATTTTGGTTATTTACAGGAAAAAAGAGAAATGCCGCCCAATCCCTCCGACGCGTCGTAGGTCAATTCACTCGTTACACAGTCCCCTGAGCGGGTCCAATTTCAGCGGGCTGTTGTCCCCCACGGGACCCGTGTACAAAACGCTCAGTCCCACGCGCCTCACGATTTGTAAGCCCCTGTCCCCGCCCCCGGTCACGTCTCCCTGGACCGAAGCCCTGGACAAGTTGAACCACAATCACTCCTTCGAACACAATTACGAAGAGAAGCTTTGCAAGATTAAAATGAACTATCGAGCCGTTCTCGATCAGCTGAGTCAGGATTCCCCGACTCCCAACCTCTGGGGAACCCTCAAAGTGATAGATTTCGCCCACGCCTTCTTCAACGAGGAACAGGAGAAGGCCGGAGACGAGAACTTCAAGGAGGGCGTCGACAGTTTTGTGGGCATTTTTGAAGCTTTGCTGAGAGAAACGGATGATCAAGTCTTTTGAATGATGGGAGATGGATTAAATGAGTTTTATTAATTTGTGGCGCCAACGACGCGAGTCCTGAAATATGTAATTTATGAGGTTTAGACTCATTGAAAGAAAATGCCACAAATTTATTTGATCCTACTTTTGACGTAATAAACATGTGCCAAATACTTTTGTAATAATTATATTTTAGCTTAAAAGTGAAGTATTCATTATAATTAGAATTTATCAAAACTAAATGTATTTTTTTATTAGAATAATTTATTTCCAAGAAATACTAAAACTAATGTCAAATGTTTGTGATGATCTATCAAATATTTTAGTTAATTATAATTTGAAATTAATTTGTGTTTCCTTCAAAATGTCACACATCCTCACGGGCAGGAGACAAACCTGATGTTAAATGATACCGCCCATGGGACGAGCGTCGACATCTACGACTTTAAAAAAAAAATGTCACACTCAATTCCAGAGAATTCGCGAGTTCGTTGCCGTCCTTTTTAAAAGTTGTACGCTCTAGAGTCTAGAAGGACCTTAAGTCGAATTGGTTCTGAAATATTTCAGCGGGCAGCTGTGTATTTTACATTGCGCCGCGCAACCAGCTGCCAAAAAAGCGCTTAGTTGTGGAACGATGGAATTCGGAAGAGATATGATATTTAGGGCCTGTTTCACTATGTCAAGTCAAGTCAAAATTTATTTATTCATATAGGTAACATAATGTACACTTATTAACGTCAAAAAAAGAAATATTAAATGATTCTAATTTTACATTTACTGCCAGTTCTCAAAGCAAGGGCGTAGAACGGAAGAGAAGAACTGGCAATAAACTCTCCGCCACTCTTTTTAATCGCCAAGTTTTTTTTTACACAATGTTTGTAAGGAGCTGCAACCACTACACCATGTTCCATATGACATATTGAGTAATAAAGAATAAAAAAATAAAAATTTGTCCTATATCAGCAGGAGGCATGGTGAAAAAGGAGCACGTACTTACATAGTCGTGAGAACAACACGCAAATACGTAGTATAAACAACTAATATCACCGCATACACGAATTCAAGTACGACCAGTCACCACAAGTAGCACCCGTTCACGAGTATGACGCATGGCCAGCCATCGGCCACCTCGTCATATTTTAGGGAGAGAGACAACCCGACGAATGGACGCCGCCACAAGCAATGACATTTAATTGAGCATGACGATCCTTGAAATGTGGACTTGGCTACACAAGAAAATAGTAATATGTAATACTAATTATACTGAAATAATTTGATACCACATGTATCACGGTTTGTTTCCACTTTACATTTTTTTTTAAAGTCGTAGATGTCGACGCTCGTCCCATAGTCTGAAAATGCAACCGATGTATGTATGGATATGTATGGATATAGTGCCAAATAGGTATGCAACACAAATTATTCGAAAGATAAAAGTTTCGAATAAGATGCTTTGCATTTCATGACGTATAGCGCTATCTGACAGTCGTGAAACGCAAAAATACTGTCTATCCTACCAATAAGTAATAAATAGCTTTTTTTGGAATTTATCCGGACATTGTGAAACAGGCCCTTAGTATACTCTCTACCTCTCTATAACTCAGGTGCAGGTATCAATTCGAATTATTATCTTATTCAGAGTTCCTCTGAACACTCATTGGCCAACGCGGTAGGAAATGCAGAGTGCATCTACGCATACGAGCCGCCCAGGACCTAATTATCCCTTAGAGAACCTTAGAGAGGCGCGGGTGCGTTCAAATCGCGTCTTCGCTAGATGTCCCCTGCATATTTTAACTAGACCGAGATAAAACTCTAAATGAACTGTGAACTGGATCTACAAGCAGTTGGCCGATTCAGTATCCAAATTAGATGTAGAATCGACGGTTCTAAAAATCTGTCAAAAACTAGAAAAAAATCAAAGTAAAGAGATGAAAATAAAACAACTAAGTATATGCCACTGATTTAGGAAAAACCTGCGCAGAATAATGGACGCATCATTTGGCGCAGTTTTTATAAATTTAACACAGGCCAAGGATGATATTTCTGCAAGGACCCCAAAAGGTTTGTTGCATTCTGATAAATAGCCTAGAGCGGTCAGAAGTCAGAACTCTCGATCAGTCTCTGGAACCGCTGATCGCTGAGAACAGAGAGAGCTGAGAGACTATTATTATATATATACGTTTTTGGGACTTTCTTTGAGACCGAATTTGGACCATACGCAGTTGCAAAATCGGTAAGCCATCGGGCTCGCTCTATAAATGTCCAAGGAAGATAGAGCTTTGCAGACAACACGTTGCCAGAATATGATTTCCGGTATCGAAGTTATTATGTCGCACAACTGGGGGCTGTACAAAAGAAATTTTTGCCCATTTTAAATTATCGGATGAATAGTGGTAGGACTATATACAAGGAACTTTAAAACTGAGTACTAGGCGTAATTTGATAGATTGTGTCACTGTGAGAAAAATATGTGTATCACTACATATTATAAAACAAAGTCGCTTTCTCTGTCCCTATGTCCCTTTGTATGCTTAAATCTTTGAAACTACGCAACGATTTTGATGCGGTTTTTTTAATAGATAGAGTGATTCAAGAGGAAGGTTATATGTAAAATAACATCCATTAAATAGTGGAGAAGTACTGTTATTTTCGAGGTTTCTAATGTGATGTCGATTACATTTTTTCCGCTTACATTGCAAACGCAGGCTGACCCTACGAGTTTTATCAAAATAATGCACTAAGTATTGTACACATTGAAAAGGTCTATGTCTTTCTCTTATGGATAACCCACATTTTTATATACAACGTTCACAGATTTTCTGTAGTGTATTTAGTATCAGCATTGCACCCGTGCGAAGCCGGGGCGGGTCGCTAGTATGAAATAATTTGTTCAGATCTTCTTGAACTCATAACATTTAATGTTCCTGCCAGGTCTCTACGCTCACACAGAACTTTTAACTTTCCGACTCCCAGAACCAACATTGGGTTCCGCGAGCCTCTTCACAGGATGTGTTCTTCTTTAGATTCTATCAAAAACATCGACCCTTTTTCGCATTACTCTCTTTATTAAAAAAATAAATAAAACAACTGTTAATGTCCTAACTCTTCCATGTAGGGTGTCATTGTCATGTTTTGTTTTGTTTGTATCATATAGTTATATTGGTGAAACCTATTGTGGATACATCCAATGTGTTTATTTTATTATTTTTAACTTTATTTTTATTGTAAAGATGTGTCTGTTTTATTTCCAAATAAATAAATACTAAGAAGATAGCCTCAAAACGGCTGTTTTGAAAGCTCCGTAGGAAAGTTGTTGTTAGACAGCGTGGAATAAATGTGTAATTGCTATTTAACCATAATAGCATTAATAGCATACTGAGAGTAGGTGTGAATATAACCGTACAATTTAATATAAAAATAAACTATGCTGGAGGGCGGTATATCATTTCAAGTGCATGAACATGACTTCAATACATTTTTTTAAATATTTAACAAATCATAAACAGTCTTGGATTTGCCTCTCCTGCCAGAATATTACAGACTTCGTGCTTGATGACTAGGATGTAAAGTACTCGTTCCAGGATCTTTGAAAGGTAAGGGAGAATGCTGATCAATCAATCAATCAATCAATGTCAACAAGAACAAAGTTTGGAGTTGTATTCGGAAGCTCGCCATTCTCCCGCATTGGACGGCTTTATTTCGTGGGAGTTCTATATTTTAATACAGCATATGGCCGCGGGTCCAAATGTTGGAATAATATCCCTCCTACGTTGAAAAATCTTCAACTAAAATCAAATTTTCGTCGCAGTTATAAAAAACATCTACTTAGTCAACAAAAAAATACGAGATTACATTACTTAAACTGCTCACTTTTACTATTATTTTTTTTTCTACTAAGTATTAGAATTTTTACATTCTTATTCCAGCCAGGGCTTGAGCCAAGGCCAATTACCACCACGCATTACATACTGATAAATTAAAAAAAAATCTCTCATTCTTTTATATTTTTCTTTGATTATTGTTATCTTGTGTGTGTTTTGTTAGTAATAAATGTTCAGTCTATGTATATGTCTACTCCGCGAAATGGTCGGTGTTGACATCCCTTGGTCATCCAAAGTCGAGTTGAACGACTTCCCAAACTGATGACCTATAGTGTCCAATACAGCAGGGTTGTGGAAGGCGCGTACAATAGGATTAGGAATACATGAAATTTGTGGTCATATTTTGCAATAATGCGCGACTCTTGGATTTACGGTAAGTATCATACGTAGCTCAGCAGATCTAATGCGAGTTTCGCTTACGTGTTTATTCATAATAGAAGACTAAGAAATTGTAACGTTTTTGTATCAGGGAAATTTACCTCCAGTCTGAACAGATATCTTCTAAGAGTGAAAGACTTCCACTCGGTAAGGGCTGTCAGTTTAAATCGGGTGTTTGACATTAAGGTTAATTAAAACACAGCTTCGCTTTCGCATTATATATTTTTAAATCAGCCAAAATTATTCTCCCAAATAAATGAATCTATAAACTTAAAAATACGGTCTAGTACGAAAATGTGGTGTATGGGCTCCGAACGATCGGTATATTCTGTCCAGCAGTTTAACAATTCAGTCAAAAACATTCATTTCATAAAGACGAAACGATTTATCAAAAATTGATAATGAGTCATTCTTATGATTTTCGTTAAACACTGTTTAGAATACGAGTCAAGATGGACGACATACAATGTGTTAACATTGAGAATTTTATACGCTTACACAAAATACGAAAAATTAACAATCTAAAAATCAAATTACAAATAAGAGACGACACAAGTGATTCCTTTTTCAAAAACATTCCAAATTCAAAAAGCGCTTAAAGGAAAATAGAAAAATATTAATCTGTGACATTTCACCGAAAGAAAGGGATACGTGCAACTCTATCTGTAAATAGTCTACGTCAGGAGAGACGTCACAAACGTCAACACCATTTTGACACGAACACTCGATTGACAATTGACATAAAAGGCATCACTCGACATCGCCCGCGGCAAGTAAACATTGTACATGATCACACTGACCACAAATAATAAGCATTAATCTATGCATTATAATATACAACGGAAATAATATAGAAACCGTACTAACTAACACAAAGCACCTCAACTAAGGTCGTCACCGGAGTATTTATCGACGGAACGTCTCGATGGGATCTCAAAACGGGACCGGTTCTCGTTCGAACGCCGGAACTAAATCTAACGGAGATCTCGGCGAGACGTTCGGCGCGTTAATTAATATTTATATATTTTTTTATACTTTTTCATTATATTTAATTACGAAAACAAACACACGAATGGCATTTTAATAACATTTTAAACTTAATTTAGTCATATCACATTCATCGAGTGCCGTCTCGCTGCAATTTTACATATAAAATCGAGCGAGTCTCTCGCGGCCGACGGAATCGCGGAAGGGTTTCCGGAGCCCTCCGAGCGATTCCGCTTCAATCTAACATTAAACCGAGGGTAGGCCGAAAGACTCCTCGGGACGTACGTACGAACGAACAGTGATATATTTGTATATGTATTAGTAACCGTTAGAAATAAGACACTTCACGTTGCGAGCCGACGGTCGGGGCGGTTCTCGAAGGCCGAGACAATTTTTAAAACAAAATTTCTATTTACAAGCATTTAGGCCTCGCTCCGAAACACTCGAATCCGACTTTCGGAGGAGAAGAGATAGAGAGAAAGGAACGGTATTCGTAGAGGAGATTTAAAACGGCTCCGACCTCCTTCGAGCGACTTCAAAATGAAATTTTTGAACGAAGGCCTTCCAAACGCGCTCGTCTTGGTCCTTCGATCCGCACTCGTCAGTCTATATCTTGGGGAGCTTGGGGGCGCTCACGAGAGGGTTCTCCCTCCGCAGCGCGTCCAGGGCGTGTCCCTTGTAGTCGTAGGCGCAGCCGTGGACCTCGGAGTAGCGGTGAGGGGCGCACAGCTCGGCCCCGCAGCGGCAGGTGTGCACCGTCGCTATGCTGAGCCGCTTCTTGCAAAACGCACAACGGATTTTTATCTTCTTCTTCTCTTCGGAGCCCTTTTCCTTTTCCTGTGACGACAGATATTAAATTAAGATTATATGTCATCGCTTGACCTGATATCAATTTCAAGAGAATATAGCTAATGTTGGTCTAGTCCGTTTCGGAGGAGGTTGAGAAAGAGAAAGAGATAACATTACAAAATGGGCCATTTCCTCAAAAGAAATATTCACCTGCGACACGTCCTTGTCCTCCTTGAAGCGTTGCTCCATCTCCGTGATCTTATCGATGCGCCTCTGTCTCCTTTCGGAGCCAACTTCCTTGTTGAGGGGGGCCAGAGAGGGGGCGAGGGAGTCGGCGGGAGGCGTGTCCAGTCTGTCGTCGCTCAGGTGCAGGTGTTCGCGGTTGCGGTGCCGGCTTAAGGCTGGAAGGATTCTGGAAATTTTGCAAGTTTTTATTTTATCATACTGGTACTAGATGGGCGATGGCGTTAGAAAGTATTTGATTTATGTAGTAGCTATTTGACACAATGAAATGAGAGGAAATTATTTTTTCTTTAACAACTAAAACAAATATTTAAAAAAAGTGTAAATTAAATCATCAAACTCACCTATTCCTTTTCAAATGCTCCAGGTCCGAGGTGGAAGAGGAGAAGAGCGCGTCCGACAGGGGCGGCGAGGAGCGTGCCGACCTGCGCGTGCGCACGTGCAAGGCGGACGAGGAGCCCGCCACGGGGCCTCCCGCGAGGGACCCCGTCAGGCCTCCCGCCAGCTGGGAACTTGAGCCGAACCCGCGAGCTCGCCAACCGCTGGATTCCCCGACAACTAGAGGGCCTGGAATATTTATCATTTCAATACTTCGGTAATTATTCGTTGAGTCAAGTTTTCCGTTAATTGCAATTTATCAAAATTGGTCATGCCTTTTAGGCAACTCGTACAACTTCTTGAAAATTGTCAGTTTTATATAGAAAAACATTATTATAAATAATTGATATATTCATGTCCAGGTTATTCATTCATGCCGAAGGGTGGAGACCACGGATCTGCATATACCTCTCTCGCTTCAACCACTTACATAACAATTACTATACAGGTCTATTATTGTTTTGTCAGTATACAATATATAAGCGTACGGCGCCTCGATCTGAAGCACCGCCGCTATAGTGAAAATGAAACTCGAAATGGAGTATTAATTGTTCCGTATATTGGTCGAACGTTAGTGATGGTAAAACACAATTATAAGGCGAAGCAAGCTTATGACTAACGTCCGTCCGGCACGGCTGCGTAAATCTATCTAAAGTATTACAAATAATAACTTAAAACTAAGCCTTAAAACTACACGCTGGTAAAAGGGGAAGACCGTCCCTTTTGATACCTGCGTAGCCGCCGACCGTTTCATAGAATAACATCTGGCTGGCAGCTTCGTTTACCAGCTTTCTAAGTTGCATTGTTCGTTGTCCGTAACAGTCTCCCCTCAGCGAAACCTTCCTATGATGTGAAGCTTTCCGTAGGTAGGACAACGATGCGCATACCGGTCGTCTCAGCTTATGATGTTTCAATTCCAGTTCTACTAATCGGGTTTCTCCATCAGGACCTTTATGCGTTTTCTTTACAATTCTGATCCACTGTAATACCGTCGTTGAATCCGTCCAAAGCACGATCTTGTTTGGTTCAATTCTGTAACCTTCTGTAATGGCCAGGGCTAATCTCGCTTCGATTAGGGCTGCCTGCTTTAGCCGCGGTATACTCTGTGGCTTAATAGGTGCCACCCATGCTTTCGCTGTGAGTCTGACGTCAATTACATCGGTTCCAATTCGCCAATATGCCACTCTCGCCTTGGCTTGTTCAGATGCGTCATAAAACACATGCAATTGTAGCTCAGCTCCCCTCGTGTAATTATACCATCTAGGCATCTTCAGTGTTTTTAGATTTCCTAACTGGCTCAACCACTGTTTAAACTCAGTAGCTTGGTCAGTAGGAATTTCTTCATCCCACCCTGTCTTTAATCTCCATAACTGTTGTAGAATTATCTTCGCCGTTACGGTATAATAACTTATTAATCCTAGCGGATCAAAAATCGACATAACGGCTCCTATAGCTTCTCTTTTAGTTGGCTGCCTTATTCCCTGTTTAACTTCTTGAGGAACTCTGTGGAGGCTTGTGTTAAAAGAAAGTACGTCTTCAGTGGCTTCCCAAATTATTCCTAATGTCTTCTCATAATACAAGATACCAGGCAATGATTGCAATAAGTCTGGCTCGTCTAGCAACTCATCGTTTAAGCATACTTCATTTGATCTAGCCGCTGCATCAAATACAAGACGAACTTTTCCCGGTTTATTAGGGTTTGTAACAGCAAAATGAGGTAAGTACCAATCTTTTGATGTCGGTATTTCGGGTCTTTCAAAAGGGCGGGCGTAATTCTTCTCCAACAGGTTATTTATTTGTCTCGTATATGACTGTTTAAACTCATACGACTGATCCATTTTCCGTTCAATGCTTTTAAGCCGCTTAAATACCATATTATAACTTTCTGGGAATTTCGTGTTATCAGTCTTCCATGGCAAACCCAGGTAGTAACGCCATTCTCGTTTTTCTATTGTTCTATTGAACAATTGAACTGCACGTGCGTCGGCGCTTGTTAATCTTTTTTTATAATTTATCCCTAAGGCATCTATTGCAAAACTTTGTTTTAATATCGCCTCTAGACGCTCATTCAATGTTTCTTTGTAAACGCCGTTTCCTGCCGCCTTTTTTGCCACTTTTATTGCAAACTGGTTTATTTCAACAGCTGTATATCCCGGTCTGGGTAATCTATTTATTTCTACCAGCGCTTTATCAATAATAATCTCCGGTCGGCCATTACACTGATCTATTGCATTCATAATAAGCTCGGGATCACAAGCAGTACTCAATAATGCGGCCACTGTTTCTTTAGCGGCTCCCGTAAGGCATGTGCGTAATCTTTCCATGTTTTCTGCTTTAGAGTATTTGTAGAGCTTCTTCGAGTCTTCATAAGCAACTTTAAAGTAAAGCCAGTCGCAGACATTTCCGTTAAACTGCGTCAGATCTTGAGCATGTCGTACAGGGGGTCTGTCTGTAACTATTTTTCCAAAGGCTCCGATAAGCTGTTCTATCCCTTGATCTTGGGATATCGTTTTCGGTACGGAGACCTCTTCGATAGGTGATATGGGACGCTCTATTTCCCGACACACATTGTGTTTCAATGTCTCCACGCGTTCTGTGAGCGCTGTGTCTTCTTGTCTATCACCTTGAGATAGATTATTCACCTCGCTATGACTTCTTAGCCATCTATCTACCATAGCAGCGGACTTGTTTCCGTTCCGCTGTTCTGGCAAGCATTTGACGATTCTCTCTTCGTCGGCTCTGCTTAAGTCAATGGCGAATCGCTCATTTAACAATTTTATTTCAAGCTCCATCTCTTGTTCCATCTCCTGCATCTTTAATTCGAACTGTTTCCTGATATATTCTTTTTTCAATGCGACTAAGCGTTCTTGGGCTTCGTATTCAATTTGCTTTACACGGGACGCCTTTGACCTCATCTTATTTCTAGAGGTCTGAACTGACTCCCTGTCGTGTGTAACATCAGCTAGTCCACGTTCTAGGACTTTCGATGGTGATTGTAACGGCACGTTCTCTGTCCGTACATCTTCATCGATTTCATCTGCCCTCCTCGCTTGTCGGCTTCTTGTGTTCATTTTGAAGTCGATTGTATTCTTCGCTTCGATGAACTGGTGGATAATGCTTTCCGTCGGCGACCCACGACAGCAGTGCGTCGATGCGGTGAGTCACTTTGTACAGGCAATGAAGTCAACCCTCTGCACGTACTCCTGGGATCGCAGGTAGTACTGCCGATGAAAATCTTCCTGGGATCGCAGGTAAAATCTTCCTTCTTCTCGGCGTCGATGCGTTGAGTATATTTCTTCTGGTTATCCGGCTTCTCGAAGGACCAAAAATGTAAGCGTACGGCGCCTCGATCTGAAGCACCGCCGCTATAGTGAAAATGAAACTCGAAATGGAGTATTAATTGTTCCGTATATTGGTCGAACGTTAGTGATGGTAAAACACAATTATAAGGCGAAGCAAGCTTATGACTAACGTCCGTCCGGCACGGCTGCGTAAATCTATCTAAAGTATTACAAATAATAACTTAAAACTAAGCCTTAAAACTACACGCTGGTAAAAGGGGAAGACCGTCCCTTTTGATACCTGCGTAGCCGCCGACCGTTTCATAGAATAACATCTGGCTGGCAGCTTCGTTTACCAGCTTTCTAAGTTGCATTGTTCGTTGTCCGTAACACAATATGTTCCTTACATATTTACAAATATCTAAACCTATTATATTAAAAATTTATAAAAAAAACAATAAAACAGTGTGTGAAATAAACATAAAATAATGCGTTTATTATACGTTTATTTCACACGTTATAAAACAATAAATATCAAATATATGTAAAATTAGATTTTGTCAAGTATTGTCCTATGGAGCAGGCCCAAAATGTTTCCAAGCATTCTTATCTTGAATATAATTCTCTAATTTGTAATATACTTGTTGACAAACTGTACTATTAGTAAACAAAATTTCATTCATTTAGTTTTAATATGTCACAAGGTATATGTAAATGATGTTAGAACTTTGGCTAATCTGAAAAATGGTTGAGCAATTTTATCTTTAATTATTAATTTTTTAATTTTTTTAATTTAATTTTATCTTAATATTTCTGCTAATAAAATTACGTCTATCACTTATTTTACTAAAAAGATATAGATTCTTTCTTACATACACATTTTCATAAATGAATTGGCAAGGTACCGTCATGATATTAATATTTTTAAATAGTTCCCTAAGAGATTCGTAACGACGTAGATTATAAATCGCAAGGAAAAGCGTTCACTGTCCTGCAGTCAGTCACTAATTTTCCAGCTTTCATTAAAAACTTTCTCCACCCACGACCTCTTCTTTTTCATCATCAGCATCTCGTTCCCACTTTTCTCGCCCGTATCTCTCTGGCCCTAGTTACACGTCAATAGTCTAAATGTCAATCTGCGATTAACCCGCGATTGACAGTTGACACTCACCGTAGTCCGCATGAAGCGCGGGCAAACTGTCAGCTGCCAAGGGCGTGTCCACGTCCCCCTGCCCCCGCCCTTCGCCCGCCTCCCGCTTCACGAGAATGGAGCCCGACAGGGCCTCCGACAGCTTCAAGCGAGCCCTGAAATATGACATAGCCCGTTTGAGACGCCAGTTGTGCTACGAAACCGGCCTGCTCGATGGTCATTTCTAGGGATGCATCAATATGCCTTTTTGCCGATACCTTTATAGAAATATCGCCGATACTGATACCAAAGCTTATTGAATTAAAATTAAATTAAGGTAAAATATATCAAGTTTGGTTTAAAGTTTTAAATTTTTATTATAAAATATAAACACTCACAGTCTCAAAGATTAATAAAGGTTAAGTTATTAAAATTCAGAATTTAGTGTAATAATTGAAATTAACATTGATAAGATTTTTGTAATTGTGTATTATATAATATATTTGGGTATAGAAAAAATACTACGCGCGATAGCAATTAAAGTGTATAGCGAAATGGAATACGCGAGGACTAAACGGGTGAAAGAGGCGATGATAGTCCGTTCATCGTCTGCAACGCACTAGATTAAATAAGATGAAATTTGAAAAGAATCGATATATCGGTATCAGATGCATCCCTATTCATATCCATTTAATTGCTAATGAAAAGCATGAGACACACACGAGATCGATTATTCCTGCATTAATGGAAATAATGTCACCAAAATGGCTGTTAGGTGCGATGAAATGACGATGAGAGTCAAAATGGCCGATCAAAAGCGAATCGTTCGAAACGGGCCGAGACCCTCCCTTTGCTGGTGCAGTTGTTCAGAGCAACTCACGTGTCGTCAGCGTCAGGAATGTTGGGGTCGGAGTCAGTCCTGCAGGGCAAGACCGACCCTGAGAAGCAGTCATACCTCCTGAAGCGGCCTTCTTCCAGCGCTGGGTCGTCCAGCAGACTGGCCACGGAGAGGAACTCTTCGCTCCTCGTCTTCTGGATGTCTCTCTTCACTGTAACGTCATATAACATACATTTAACATAGTTTTAGTTCGCTACATATATCTCAAAGACGAGTATAAATGGACGTCTGGTACCGTGCGAGGGCCTGGAGGCGTTGAGCTTGAGCATGCGATGCCTGAGCTGCATCATCTTGGTCATGGTGAGGGCGTTGTCGTGCATCATGTCGGCCACCAGCTCCCCACCGGTCGAATGGGCCTCGTCGCGCTCACACTCGGCTAGGTGGCTCAGGGATGATGAGTCTGTGACGACATTTGAAGGTTCTTTTATTTGACAGATAACAGTTTCCAATACACACATAACACAAACCACAACAGTGATATATATTACTATTCGTAGCAATTAAGCCTACTAGTAAAAATGTAACTCAAACTAAATCACAGTGGAATGATTAAGTAAATAATGATTCGTCTTTTAACGCTAGCCTTAGCCTACTAAGGCAAAAAGAACATACGAGTTTAGAAATAAAAAAAGGTATAGACAACAAACTTTGTTTGAAAAATTTATCTCCTATAAAACCTATAATAATTAATAAACTCGAAAGAACTTAATTCATAGAGGTAAACAAGTACACTTATGAATGTCAACAGAATAAATGTTACGTTGTTTCTAAATTTACATTTACTACATGTTCGCGCTAAATCGGTGTCAGTCAAAGAAGGATGACAATTATCGATTTGACTTTGACTTTGACACACGAGATGGTGTTCTTCAGTTCAGTTTATTATACTGACACGCGACAGCCGAACCAGCGCAAGTTATTTTACCGAGGGAGCATCCTGGATATAGCACACTACCAGTTCGCAAGTGCGTAGAGCGAGCAAAAAGAACTGGCAAGAAACTCTTCGCTACTCTTTTTAATCACCAAGTTTTGAGTCATACAACTGGTGCTAATGAAACCTAGGATTAGGATCACTTAAACAATCGTTAAATTTATAAAAAGCGTTTCTCATGAAAAACAAGTGCAATGGAAGAGTGTAGTGACAATAATAAAGTGAATTTAAATCAAGCAGTTTAATTTAAAAGAAATATTTTTTTATGCCATATGTTCATCATTTTTATTTCTGCCAAATAATGACTATCGTACGAATGGAATCTTTGAGACCGTTAGTTAAACGGCGCCGTTTAGTTAAAAGGCTAGGCCCTTAATTGAACGGCTATTTAAGCTGGTTGGCTACGACATAGATATTCAATATCGGTACATATACATATTGTTGATTTAATATGGAGTTTATAATATCTATATTATTAGACCAAAGTAAATGTGTATGACAGTTAGAGAAGCATCTCCAATACAAAAAATACTCACACTTAGCAGTGTCCAGATGCGAATAGGTGCCGTCCTTGTTCTCCCTGACCCTGAGCATGTTGACCCTTTCCCCCTCCCGGAACACCACCACCGTCACCTTGCATCCGCTGCCCGCCCCGGACACGCCGCTCGAACATTCTCCGCTGTTAAGTAATATCTCATACAGTTTTGTTGTTGATTAAAATTATTGTTAAATAGAATTTAAATCGCAGAAGTGTCTTGACATTTCGTGTGCACGGTCACCGGGTCAAGAGTCAAACTGTTTATATTCATAATCAATTTTAATAACACCCAAAATAGAAGGTGACAAAACAAAACATTTTATAAAGCGATGGGTATTCATTTATTAAGTTAATGGTTCAAACATCAGGTGAGCCTCCTGCCCGTTTGCCCCCTGTTCTATAAAAAAAAGCATCATAATTTAACATTACATTATCTGGTAAGAATCCGCGTCAAATACCTTTTAGAAGCAAGCATTCGTTCAATGTCGTGCCACGGTTCGGGCGGAGGCAGCCTGCGTGTGGCGACCGGCCCTCCGCGAAGCCCCAACACAAGCCGGAGTTTCGCCCCATCACATACAGACTGTTCGCGGAGCGATCGCGCATCTTCCAACTCTTTGAGATTGTAAACTAAGTGCTGCTGAGATATTGGTATGCCTGAAACAAATTTAACACAAATAAATAAATTAATATAGCTACATAAGTACAATATATTTATTTAAGATATTGGTTAGTAATCAAAACAATTACCAAAATATATTGTGGAACATGAACAGCATATCAACTTTTTAAAATATGCGTGTACTTTGCGATCAATACATATTTTTATCGATAAAAGCTAGCCAAAAAAAACACAAAATATAATTCTTAATGTGACAATCACTAAAAAGCAAACAGTACGTACACAAAGAGATCATACAAATAGTAGATATAAACAAAACAATTAACAAAGAAAAATCTAAAATGGTGTATACAGGGGGTACACTAAACTTTGATAAAAGGTTCGGGCAATCAACCTGATTAGCTACATCAAATTTCTACGATTCATCGAAGACATCATCTTATAATGCGCAAGCCTGGTTTCGGATCTTGGCAACTCTTCGAGATACCGCTGAAGAAAAGCAGATACCGTAGTAATCTTTTTCGTAATCTCTCGAGTCGTTACATATGCGTCGCATAGGATTTTTTTTCAGCGCCTCATTTTGGAAACCATTGGTCCTATGCCTAAGGCATCAAGGATGCCACCCATTTAAGAATTATGGCATTAAAATTGTCAGTCTCGGAGAATATAACTATCGCACTGCAGACGTTAAGCCCAATATTCCGTATTTCCGTGCAACCTGCACGTGTTTTTATACTAAATACGGAAGGTATACCACGCATTGACTGACAATACCCCTTGAACGAAATAATTTTGACTTCCAGTGAGCTACATGCAAACCGGGCCAGCAGTCATATACGCTTACTGATAACGCTCTTCTTTCTCAATTCAGATCGGAGCCATCAGACAAATCCAACAATCAACCAAACTGCAATCTAATAACTCAAATATATTCCATATGAGGTAATTATTTAGCCTGGTCTTTCATTAGCTTTGTTACATATTTTTTTGTATTATCTTCTTAATTGTATTAATAATATATAAAATGTTAGTAAAAGCATCCTAGAGAAATTATTCTTAAAGGAAAACAATTTTACACAACCTGTCAAATTGTGTTTCACAAAATTTAGACAAAGGCAAATGAAATCATAACATGCACACTATTGGCATTGATATTTTTTACAAACAATTAAGAAAATAAATAACATTGTATGTATACTTAATAAATAACAACAATTGTATTTAGGGGATTAAAATATTGTTGTGAAAGTAACAATATTTCAATCCCCTAAATAATATAAAAATTAACATCTCCAAAAAGAAGACAATTATTTGAAACTATTATTCCCGTGTAGCCTAAGATTGTCTGTTGTGTTATAAGCAATAACCAAAAAAATGCAAAAAAAGGGAACATGGGTGTGTACCCCAACTCTATGGACTCGCTAAATTCTCTTGCCAAAATGTTGTCAAGAGCATCTCTACAATTACCCAATGAGTGATCAAGCAATTAGAGGGTAGGAGGAACATTAGCTTAATTCATCATTGGAAATAAGAGACTGCTATATACACTGCACATAATAAGAGTACAACTATTTGCGATTAGAACACCACCACTGCAATTTGTTTATTATGAAGAAAGGCAAAATATAAGTATATTTAACTTATAGTATGTGAAAACAACTTTAAAGTATCAAAATATTATACTGAACATAAATAATTGTATGTTTATTTATGATCTATAAAAAAAATACTCAAAAAATGAATATTTTGATGAGATATACATAAACATGAGTCATGTCATTTTATTAACATAGTTCCAGTGTTAGTCATAAATTATATAATTAATAGTTTACATCTTAAGATACAGTTAATGATCCCATATAGGAACAGAGCAGCATTATTTACTTCTCAGAATTATTACAAGTTGTAAGGTGTAAAACAACATAATTATAACCAAACGCAATATGACAACCAATGTAGTAAAACAGGGTAATGTCAGCTTTTAATGAATCCATCGACGGTTATTTGATTCCGACGCAATAAATTTGTGTAATTTACGCAGCTCATAAGCCACGACATTCTTTGTTGAGATGACGCGTGATAACAAGAAACAATTTATTGTGTAA
The DNA here is from genome assembly GCF_905147795.1 of Pieris rapae. Lineage (NCBI taxonomy): Eukaryota > Metazoa > Arthropoda > Insecta > Lepidoptera > Pieridae > Pieris > Pieris rapae. The sequence continues at coordinate 399,359 of NC_059529.1, read as the reverse complement.
TACTTTGTGCTATTTTAATAAAAAATCCTGTTAAATGGAAATTACCTTCTACTCTATATATTTTCGATTTGATATCGAAAATAGTGTCGGAAGGCGAGACTGTGATTTCAAAAGCAGTGCCAGTCAGAGTCTCAACCAACACCTCCATAGTCTGGCTTGACATATCTTCCTGGAGCCCCTTTGAAGTGTTCGACAGTCTCTCAGGGAATCCATGTTGTGACATTTCACACGCGGTACAAACAATTAACTACCTGCGCCACATTGCACTTTATACAAATTTTATAGCATTGATTGTGATGAATGGCTAGATACTTGGGACGATCACTTGTGACTTGATGACGAAGATAACTAAATTGTCTGTCATATATTATATTAACTATAATAGACTCGTTGAAAGTTTAAAAGGAAAAATTAAACAAAACAAATAATAATTTAAACAAAATGGGATTATTTAGCAACAAAAATAATATTGCACACAACGATTGAATGAAAGAAATATTTTTATTAATAACAGAATAAAAATTTTCATATAAAAAGCAAGCTTCAGATAATAATGTTCCATAGATTCATGAGTACCCTGCCAAAGCCCATTACCACAGACAATATAAATTGCTGTCTATATAATATCTATCCACGGATGTAGAAACGATTCTATAATCAATGACACTTGTTTATGGATAGCAAATCTTTCTTTTTCATCGTTGTTCGTTTACCGTATCGGAGGTTATAAAATGGTGCGTAGCAATATATATGAAAAACGTTCTTATTTCAAGCAAAATATGTCAATAATTATTGATTATTGTAATATTGATTAGCGAATAAACCAATTTGATATTATTTTGTAACTTACGGCATTTTTCATTGGGCTGGCGTGGTCGCTGTCATGTTAGGCATGTGGTATGAAGATGGAAATTTTGTTTTCAGACTCGTAAACGCCGTAACGGAGGACGAGCTAAGCACGGCCGTGGACATGTCAAGGCTGTAAGATGCACGAATTGTGCAAGATGCGTTCCAAAGGACAAGGCTATCAAAAAATTCGTTATTAGAAATATCGTCGAAGCTGCCGCTGTTAGAGACATAAACGAAGCCTCCGTTTACACCTGTAAGCTAACTTAGATATTTTTTTAGTAGTTTGTTTTGCATTTCGATTACAATAAATATTTAATTAGTATTTTTTTGTCATATATTATGTGCTAAGTTTTTGGTTATGTAGGTTGTTTGTTAGTCATGTAAAATTTAGATGATTACTAATTCTATGTTTCATATTAGTTGAGAATTGCACTTATAATCTTTATATAGTTCTATTTCATTTATCCTATAGTTAATGAGTTGATCATATATTGATATTTAAAGTTTTTAACTTTTCATTTCAGCATTCCAGCTCCCCAAGTTATATGCGAAGTTGCATTACTGTGTGTCATGTGCTATCCACAGCAAAGTTGTGCGCAACAGGTCAAAGAAGGACAGACGTATTCGTACGCCACCTAAGAGCAACTTCCCGCGCGACATGTCCCGCCCACAGAATTTGCAACGGAAGTAAATTAATAAATTCATAAGAAAACTCAAATGTTTATTTCTTTAACCAGTGGTTAATGTTGGTTCTAGTAGCAAACTGTCATGATAGCAGAGAATGTTCAGTAATACAGAATAGAAAGTAAAACTGAATGATATCTTCTAATCTTACACTATGAAAAGAAAGATGTACCAACTTAAATGAATAGACTTATTATTAATATCCTATGTAAAAATATTTTTTTATATAGAAGAGAATTAAGTTTAATAGTTAAATTCAAAACTATTGTTGTTTAATAACAATTCTAATCTTGCCTCTATGTGATGGAAGAGGAGCTTATCCCTGTTGGGTGCTTGTTTAAAAATACATATTTCTAAATAGGTGTAAAAAATATGCATTCTTCTGTTATATTTATTTATTAAGAATCCTTTTGTACAACTTTGTGTGTTAATTAAACAAACATTACAGTGATCATATTACTTTTAACATAATTTCAAATCAATTTATAAGTTTATAGTTCAATATACTAAGTATAATATAAAATTATATTAATGTAATCAAAGGCTTATAACTACAATTTAGCTAACCTATGGGCCCTGAAGTTTATAGATGGTTTTAGGTAATTTAGTAATGTCTGGTTTTTGGGCTGTTTCAAGAGCATATTTTAAATTCTTCTCAAAAACTTTCTTAGCATCACAGAAACCCTGCTTGGTTTTTCCAAATGAATTAGGACCTGCAGATGTTGGTGTTTCTCTGTAAAATAAAAGGTTTCATTTATTACAAAATTCCTTTATAGCAATGTAACAGTAATCCAAAAAACTAAAGCATGAACTTCAGACAGCAAATTTCATTTATTAATCATAAATTTCAAAACAACAAACCTGCCAATATTTCTCATTCTCATACGAGCCTCAGCTGGCATTTCTTCAGGCTCTTCATCGTCATCATCATTATTAAAGACTGAAGCTACTGTTGGTTTTGGAGCTGCCACTGCTTTAGGTTTTGATGAGCCTCCTAATGTCATTTTGATTGGAGCTTGTGGCTTTGTGAATCCAATACTTATTTTACTGATACGTGGAGGTGGTGGTGGTGCTGGAACTTCAACAATGTGTTCTCTGCTACTAGGAGATCTCTTCCTTTTATCTAAAATGTAAAGTTAAGTAATACTTAATTCTAAGACTGTGAAGGAATTGGCTTCACTATCTCAAATATAGTGAAAACATGATTAAATTTATTCTTCTTATATAAAGTTTAACATGAACTATATAATAAAGGTTAAGTATTCTTACTAGGAAGTAATAATGTTGTAGTGATATAGGGACACACTTGAAGAAAAAGTGAATTGCTGTGACTTAAATATCTGAGTGCAAAAGCTTGACTGTTTATGCATTTAAAAGTGCTTTAGATAGAAATGCAGCTCATACCGTCAAAGTTATCTCGATTCCGCCTGCTTTCCGGTTCATATTCTGAAGGGGATCTTCGCCTTGGAGATCTCGACCGCGTCCTTTCTCGCCCATGGCTCTCGACTCTCCTAGAATCATCACGCGTCGATCGAGATGACCCTGCCAATGTGAAAACACTGGCAAAGATAAATAACGTATAGAAATGAACAAAGCAGAACAAGTTAAGCCCCTTTTTGTTATCAAATATTATAAGGCTAACAAGAATAATTTACCCTAATGTATACCTTTGTAATCTCGATAACGCTCGCTCATTTTTGTGACGTCGTATAATCAATAAATATATTTATTCTTGTAACTAGTTCATACAAAGATTGATTCAAATTAATTAGGTTAATAAAATATTTTAACGTCCAATTAACAGTTACATTTGTTTTATGGTTATTAATTATTATTATTAAATAGCAGGTCTATGTTCTTCCATCTTTTAGTTTCTTCATAGTTCATACTAGTTTTTTGTCAAAGTCAACACACTATTTCAAATTTTCAAGTCTATGACGTTTGTCATAGATACAACATATATCATTTTTATACAACATAGAGGTTAGTTTTGACGTATTAACAAAGTCCAATAATAAGTAGTGTGAACTGTGAAAATCTGTGTGTATAGTGTAGACTGCAAATATGTAATACAGAATACTCAAATAGTAAATTAAAAATAATATTAACTACAAATATAATTTTGTAGTTATTATAATAGTTGTAGTTATTATAATTGCTTATTTATAATAGCAATGAGGCGTGAGTGGAAGACTTCGATGTTCATTTAGTATTTTATTTGCAATTTACTTTTGTATTAAAGGAAAAGATGATGCTATGTTTATCCCGGGTTACACGTTTAGTCCGATTACTAACAAATACATCTTCAAAATATCGGTGTAAATCAGAGGATGTTTCAGGGTCCTTTGAAAGCAGAATTAAGACAGGACCAGGGTTAAAAGATTTTATTCTAACATCTGAAACTGAAATTGATACACATCCACCATACATACCTTATTTGCCTGATTTTATTCAGGATACATCAAAACGAAAAGTTTTCTTCGATGTATATGGATGTCAGATGAATTTAAACGATACTGAAATTGTTTGGTCTGTTTTGAAGAAAGAGGGGTTTGAAAAAACTGTTGTCGAAGAGGAAGCTGATATATTCCTTGTAATGACGTGTGCTATCCGAGAAGGAGCTGAGACAAAAATTTGGCACCGATTGGATCATTTAAGAGGTTTTAAAAGAAGACGAGCTCTATCTAAAAATAGAGATAGACCTGTAAAGATTGGCATTTTAGGTTGTATGGCTGAAAGGCTAAAAGAGAAGTTAATTGAGAAAGAAAAGGCTGTTGATGTTGGTATGTAAATTCTTAAATTTTTCATTAAACTCAACCAACTTTTTATGAAATTAATTCTAAAGCCCCTAAGATTGTGTATCATTATTTTTTCAGTGGCAGGCCCTGATAGCTACAGGGACTTACCAAGACTTCTAGCACTTACAGAAAATGGGCAGACGGCTGTAAATGTACTGCTTTCTCTTGATGAAACATATGCTGATGTTGTTCCAGTTCGATTAAACAAAGATAGTGTGTCAGCATTTATGTAAATACATTTTTTTACTACAAGAAGCTAAATTGTGCTTTTCATAAAATCACCCATTGATCAATAAGTATTCAGTCAGTTGTAGCAGCTGTAGATCTGTTAAACTCTATGTTAAAATATATTCTAGAAAAATATATTAAGATTTAAAATTGTTTGTTACAACCTAAAATATAAAGATAAAATTTTTCTTTCAGTTCAATAATGCGTGGTTGTGATAACATGTGTACATACTGTATTGTTCCTTTCACAAGAGGTCGAGAAAGGTCTCGGCCCATTGATTCCATTGTAGAAGAAGTTAGACAACTGTCAGAACAAGGAGTAAAGGAGGTGACTCTTTTGGGCCAAAATGTGAACAGTTATAGAGACACCACTCAGCAGACAGAAAAATATGAAACACAATTGGCTCAAGGTGTGATTTTGGCTTAGGTTTATTTGTACTTTTAAACAAAAGTAACTTTCTTAAACAATTCTAATTTCTGTATTTAATACATAGTGCAGTTTGCATATACAAGCTTACATATTCTTATTATCTTTATGAATAATCTTAAATCACTGCAGAGATTTACTGACTATTAAGTTTTTTTAGCTTTATTATAACTGTACTTGCTACATATTTAATTAAAGTTATTTTAATATTTCTAGGTTTCAAAACAGTCTACAAAAGTAAGAAAGGAGGGCTACGCTTTGCAGATTTGTTAGACAAAGTTTCAGCTGTGGACTCCGAGATGAGGATAAGGTTCACTGCAGCTCATCCCAAAGATTTTCCTGATGAGGTTTAAAACTTTTAGAAACATTTAAACAGACTAGCACACTCCAAGGGATAGTAAAAAAAATTAACATTTTATGTAGTCCATTTTAGACTTAAACATTTTTATGTATTTTTGTAAATTAAGAATTAAGAAAAGAATAACTTTCAGTACAATCAGTATCTTATGTTAGGAATTTAATAATCCAATTCCAGGTGTTACAAGTGATACGAGAGCGTCCAAACATATGTAAGATGTTGCATCTTCCAGCTCAGTCTGGTTCCAGCAGTGTGCTGGAGCGAATGAGACGAGGATACACGAGGGAGGCTTATCTTTCCTTAGTGAGACATGTCCGGGATAATATACAGGGTGGTGGGTATATCTCTACTTATTTTCTAATCTAATATTTGTCTGCAGTCTATTATAGGCCTTCTTCAATAAATAGATTTTGCCACAGGTATTTTAGGTCAAAATACTTTTTCTTCAAAAATAATCAATTTTCAGGCTTATAATAGAGATATAATTAATTAAAATTTTCTATCATCTATTTTTATTCATTTAGAAAAAGAAAATCTGCAAAAAAGTGTCCTTGACACAAGAACATTGTTGGAGTCTCTTATATAAATAAACCTAATAAATTTCAGTGGGCCTCTCGACGGACATGATCTGTGGCTTCTGTGGTGAAACTGATGAGGAGTTCGAAGAAACCTTAACGCTCATGGAAGAAGTGGCTTATAATGTCGCCTTCCTCTTTCCCTACAGCATGAGAGAGGTGATTTATTTACATCAAACATTTTACTAAGTAGAAATAAAAACAAATTTTTGAGGTTTAACTAATGCCTTAAAGTAAAATAGATATGACAGCACATTTACAAGGGTCGAAAATAGGTTCTAGGTTTAAATTAATTTAGACATAGACATAACATTTATTACTAACACACATACAGAAACACAAAAAATAACAATAATAAAAAAGGAATGAGAGATCATATTTTTGCCTTATAAAGAACAAGGTATATAAGTATGTAATGGGTGTGTGTTGTGGCTGTATTCCCTATGGCCCTGACTCAGCATTATACTAAGGAGCAGACTGTTCCACAGCGCTGATCATTCTGCCAAAGACCACAGCAGCTATAGAATGTAATAAAACTAATGCTTAGTAGAAATATATATATATATATATATTAGTATAAATTAGCATTATTAAAGTAATGAAGTCTTGTGTAAGAGTATATAGTAAATAAAATATTAATAATTGTTAATTACTTGTGTGTAAAGTTGACATTTCTCCTAATACAGAAAACGGCCGCTCACCGTCGATACAAAGACGACGTTCCGGAACAAATAAAGAAAGCCCGCCATTACAGGATGGTCGAACTCTATCGGCGGAAGTGTGAGGAAATCAACAGAAAGGAAATCGGCAACCACCACCTCGTCTTGGTCGAAGGGATCGCCCCCAAGTCGGGGAAAATATTGGGCAGAAACGAATTTTACCTCAAAGTGTTGTTTGATCAGAAAGAAATCCCGGCGAGTGAGGGTAGGAGGCAGGTGAAACCGGGGGATTACGTCAGTGTTAGAATAAATGAGGCTAGAGCGTCGGTTTTCCACGGAGAAGCCCTTTGTCATAGCAGTATTGAGGAGTTTTATAGGCACACGAGTTGGGCAGAGAGACGGAACATGTAATTTCTACGAATCTAAAGTGGAACACCTGTATATTATAGGTACATTTGTACTGTAATATCAAGAAATGTATACTATAGGTAAAAATCTTTGTAAAAATTCCAGCATTAGTACAAAGTGGAACAAACTAGGCAAAATGAATCTTCTTTATGAGCAAAGTAGTCAATTGAGTAACTTTCTGTGTCATTTAGTGTTGAAAATGTTTTGTTGCAGGCGTTGTTAGATCCCTGACCTTTAGATTGAGAATCTTTCGCAATAATTGTTGATTTTATATTTTTTTGTCATTGCAAGATACCCCAAGTTGAACAAATAAATAACGATTATAATAAAAGTTCTCATAGAATGTTAAAATTCAGTTTAGTCATTTTGTAGATAGGTGTACAGATGTACATTGAAGTAGTCTAATTGTTTGAAATGTAAATAAAATAAAATCTATTACAAAGTTTTGTTTTAATTCAATTTGAAAGATTCTTTATTATGGTCAACAACAATTAAAAGTGCTACATGTCCAGTGTACATTAAAATCCTGGAATGTAACAAACTTATACCTAAACACGTTTTTTAAAGCCATTTTGCTTTTTTTAAAATACTTATAAAAAATTATAAAATTTGTTATCATTAAATCTATCAAGATTGGCAAATTATGCAGTTGATATGAAAGAAATATAGATGCCTTCTCTCTAGTAATAATATTTTTTATGAGGCGTAAGAATAAAACGAGAAACATTATGAAATGACTTGAGGTGCTAAGATTATGTTGGTGGTACGTATTATTAAATCACTAGAGTTGACAATAAAAGGCACATTTAAGTTGTGTCACTTCAAAAGTGCATTTATTGTGGTCAATTATAAAAACCTTATTAATAAATATATAATAAATACACGCTATATTACATTAATACAGTATTACTACAAAAATATAACTTTGAATTACATTACGACTTACAGTCAGCCTTTTATATATTTTTGTAATTGAAGATGCCAGGAAATTGTAAAAAATGAATTAATTGAATTAATATATTCTCAAAGACATCTTTATTTGTACTTAAATATTAAATTTCCGTGTAGTGCTCGTGAATTTATTTGTACTTATTAAATTATGACGGATTAACAATAACATTTCAGAACATTTAGTGAATTACACTAAGCTCGAGGTGCCTAACTGCTCCTTATTCATGACATTAACTCTCTGACCCGAGAGGTTGTCTTCCACGTTTCCCGAAAGACTCGGGGAAGGACCCTGTGAGCTGCCGTAAACCTTTGTACTGTACCCCGAATCATTATGTGACTCCCGATCCGTTTGGCTTTGTGTTTCCGTCAAATGCGTGTTTATTGCCAACGATTGCAATCTACTGTGCAAGAGTGTATGGTCTGGTTTCCTCAGATGCGGGTTTCGCTCGTAGTTCGGATACATTGGCGGATTGTGATCGTAGTAGCCTCGAAAGTGCTCATTTTGGTTGGCGATCTCTACTTCCGTATTCTGGTCCAAATGCTCGCTGTAGCAGTGAGGTATTCGCTCTATTTCTCGGATGATGTGGTCGTTCATCATTGCGTGGAAGACACCGGTCTGATTGTGGTATATCGGGTTTCTGCTTCTGCTCTGCTGTGCCTGTGGAAGGCCCGGTTCGTAATCGTAATGCTCTTGGCAATATTGCGAAGGATGACCATTTTCCATTTCTCTATATGGCATTTGGTGCTGAACTTGTCTGTTTGGTAATTCGTGAAAGTATGCGTCTTTCGGAATCATACGAATGTCGTGAGGATAACTATTTTGGGTTTGAGGTGCGGGTGATTGCGATTTTGTAGACATCGTCTCGTAATTAGGTAGAGGTAATGTTTGTAGGAGATTCGTATTTCTCATCGGTCCTGGTTGGTTCGTAGCTCTAATGGGATTGTCCTCCTCGTCGCTGCTTTCAGAGTTATTCCCGTTTTCTTTCTGTGGACTTTGGAAGGTTTTTCTCGTTGGGAAAGGTATGAGATTGTGAAGACTAAATCTTTTGGTTTTCGGTGGTTTTTCTTTCAAAATCGGCGCCGGCCTTTGAGGTTGTTGTGGCATTTTTAATATAGGCTGAATCGATTGTTTTGGTGGTAACGTTGACTCTCTTTCAGGTACTTTTATACTTAATGGCAATCTTTCAGGTGATATACATCTGTGTTGATGTTCTACTTGGGCTACTAATTCTTGCACAGATTTTCGTGGCTCTTTATCTACGTCATTTTCTTGGAGATTTTGTCTCAATCGAACATAACCATCTTGCGGTATATTCTCCAGCGCTCGAGAATTTCTAATCATTACATCTGCCATTTCTTTTTCTAGCATTACTCTCTTTCTTATATCGTCTGCAGTTCTTTGCAATACTTGACTCTTCCAGGCTGGCACGCTCTGTGATAAGTCTTCTTGATTTCTATAGACTTCTCTCGTCTCCTGGTGACTTTCTGGAGATCTTATACTACTCGGGGAAGATATAGATAGGTGATTTGGGGATGTGTATCTATCATTAACGATTGAAGCGTCGTTTGGTGTCGGTGTTCGTAATTCAGATGGTTTATTTAAATGTTCATGAACTTCTGCCGTTACATTGTGTGACTGTTCCGCACAATTTATGTGAGACGTTATCGTAAAAGGAGATCTGCAATTCCTGCTTGGCCCAGCATCCAAATGATCACTACTTTTTGAATTCTTAAGTATATGCTTTCTTTTAGGACTTCTTGGAGTCCTATCTAGACCTTCAGTACTCTTGGAAGTTGCTTTACAGTGTAAATCATTGCACTCATCAAGTTCAGAGTTATCATAGTTCCTAATAAGATTGTCAACATTGCTCCATTCCTCCGAATTTGCATCTAAAAGCTCCAGACTTCTTGTTCTCTTAATAGGCGGTATATCCACTGACCCTTTTGGACTGAAATCCAGTTTTTTAACGCGTTCTGATGCACGGAACATAATGCCTCTAGTGAGCCACTGTTCTAAATGTTTATGTCTCTCTTTGCACAGTGCTCGTTCTGCCGCTACATACCTCGTCAATTCAGAGATTTGCCCTTGGGTTTTCATCTCCAAGTCCGTTACTTTCTGGTCAATTTTTTCATGCGCCCGGTCAATGTGCTTCTTTAAGTCTTTCTTATCTTCATTTAATTTGTTCTCCATGTGTTTGAAGAATGGTGCGCAGTAGCAAGTGTATCCGGCACCTATCGGACCCTTTTTAATGTTCCCCGCTAAATCTAAGTAATACTGTTCACCCTTTTTCAACGGTTCGGTGGGAAGGGAACTAAGCTTAGGTTTCGGGAAATATTTGGGATCTGGATAGTAATGGCATCCGTACGGAGACCATTTCACTTGAGGTGTCTCAAAGTGGACATTCTTCTTTTTCTTTTCTTTGCTTTGGTCTCTCTTTTTGCCGTCGTCCGGTTCATCTATGCCTCGCTCTTTGCTTTTATCTCTGTGCTTTTCTTTCTTTTTAGGTTGTTTTGCGACTGGAGTATTGAGTATAGCAATAATTTCATTCAGACCTTTTCTAGTGGCAATATCTCTGGCTGTTTCGCCTTGGTGATTTTTTAGTGACTTGTCACAACCGGCTTCAAGAAGAATCCTAGTCAATTTTCTTCTCCCCATCGCTGCCGCTATGTGAAGTGCTGTGTCACCATTCTTGTTTTGCTCAGAAACTCTGCACTGAGCTGAGATGAGGATTCTGGTGACACCTGCGTGGCCGTACCGCGCCGCTGTATGCAGGGACGTATCTCCGTACTGAAACAGGAAAATATTTTTGTAAATATATTAAGGCGTAGACTGAGATTCGCAAGTCTCTTTTCTTAAACTTATGTAAAAAACCTTAAGTCGAAAAATAATATAATCATTTTTAGCATAGTAGCAGGTAGTACTCGTAGAAGTCTTTTTGAAGGGAAACTTCTTTAGGCACATGAGGGTTAATTTTTTTACGGGTGAAAATAGCATCAAGCAAATATACATGGAGCGTGAGTAGGGGCAAGCAAGTTAGAAAGATCGAGAGAGAGAGAGAGAGAGTGAGATAGAGCGAAATGATCGTGCCGATTCAATTTTCTTATTTCGTTAAGTCTCCATTATTATACTAGTCATTAATTAAAGTAATTTAAAAAATAGGGTTTTATTTGGGATTCACCGCCGGCCCTCACTTAATTAGCACGTATATAGTGTGAATATAAATAAATACATGACAAATTGAGTACATGATCATCTGTTGGGGCTTTTACCTTAGTTATAATTAATTTTCAAAGAAGTTTCACTGCTGGCATTTGTGTACTTTGTACGCACGCACTTTTTTAAATGTATTAATTCAAAGTGTCAATCATTATATTTAAATAAATTTGTATTACTTGGCTGATAATAACTCCAAGTAATTAAATTTAATTCAAATAATTAGGCAGCATTTCGACCAAGGATCCAACATTCTACAACCATATCATAATAATTATCTAATAACATACGTTATTTTGTAAGTCGGGTGGGGCATTAGCGAGCAATATCTCTCTTGCTGACTGGTTGTGTCCGTTTTGCGTAGCGAGGTGTAACGGCGCGAATCCCGCCGCATTGCGTACGCGCAAGTCGCCCGCTCGCGCCAGTAAGGCCACGCATCGGGAGTAACCCTTCCATGCCGCTTCATGCGCTGCGGTGTTGCCATGCTGAAATAATTAATAATAACGTCATTATATAAAAACTTCACTTCTACCTTTGCCTTCGTCTTGAAATCTTTATATATGTATATTGTATAGTTACTATTAGGTTAATATAATCTGTCTTAAGTTCTGTGTTGTGGTCGTTCATGCATTTTTGGAGATTCTTGCCAACCCCCCCGCATGTAACGCGCCATTTTTTTTACGTGGTTTAAAATGTCGGAATGTCGAAAATAATATTAACAATAACGCATAATTCAATCCTCACCCCGCATCGTAACGTTTTACAAAATTCGTAAATAAACGTGCAGGTATGACTTACCACATGGTCTTGCCTATTGGGATCAGAACCATTTTCGAGTAGAAGCCTGACAGCCTCCACGTGGCCATCGGCTGCCGCACGTTGCAAGGCGCTGCATCCATTCTGAAATTGTACCATAGTTAAAAATATGTTATCTCGTTTACTTATTACCGAAGCATTATGAGAGTGAAGAGCATTGAATTTTCGGATTCAGATTCTGATCGGAAATCAAACTCCCCAGCAGTAACGGTCTTGACAAAACCGCAAGGCCCTCGGTTGTATTACCATGGTCAGTTTGTTTTATTTGTAGTAAATGCGCATAAACCTGCCCATAATTAGCTTTCCTAATACAGTTATAAGTGGATAGCAGGTTGCTAGCCAGTTATAATTATTACATAACTGTGTAGTCGTTACGAAATGTCAGCCGTTTGACGTTGGCACTCGACAAAAACAACATATCAAGTCAATATAGATCACCTGTTTCATTTTTTGTGTCAGGGCCAATGATTAACTCAATATTGAAAAATCAATATTAATGATCGAATTGAGCAGTGATATATATCTTAAACTGTAACCAAAAACTTATTTAATGTTTTGCTGTTATATAACTTAATACATATAATAGGGCGCTGTAAGATTTAACAACATGGGAAATATTTAGAGCCAAGATTTAGCGCAAGTTTGAATCTAACACATTTTTGAAGTCAATATCACCAGAATTCTTCTGGGTTAAACAATAATGGCAGCCTCAGTAAAAAGATTACCAGAGATAAGTTTAATTAAAAAGTAAAACCCACAAGCAAACTTCTAGTATATAAATTTTTCTATGTTTCGCCGATCACGAAAGTGCTTCAAAGCATAATTGTATATTTTTTTTCATAGAAGGAATTTTTTTTATTTGCTGAATTGTGTCTCATCTAAATAACTAAATGCTGCTGGGTGCATTAAAAAGTGTAGGTGCATCAATACTTAGAGTCTTAGAGTAGAGAACTTTTAGTTTTGCAACTTAATGATGTTGTGATATGCCCTGTATATTTTTGAGGTGTCCAGAAAATAAACCTTAGTACATTTAACTAATTACTGGTTATCTGGCTCCTTAAACGGAATCCGGAACTAAAGACAACGCGCTCACCGACTATTATACGGGTATTCTGACGACATCGTCAAGGAAGTTGGCTCCTAGTAGATACTGAAGACTTACTAAATTTACTACTATGTACTAAAAATGCTCTAAATGAAGAAACTCATGATGAAGATGGTGATGGAATTGTCTATTCTGTTTCTTGTAGAGGTAAAGTGACTTATTAGTGTAAGTGTTATTTCTACATAATCTTAAAATATACTTTTTAAACCTATATGAAATTTTATGTCAAATGTTTTGGGAGTTTTGATAATGTAAAAGGTTCTCATTAAACCACACATTTTTCAAAATGAACAGAAATCCCACATAAACATGATGGTTTGCGTTTTTCAAGTATCACATGTTCCGGCGGCAGTCGTAAAGTAGTTGGCAAGTATTTATGTAGGAATTGAGAACAGAGTCCTCGTAATTGGACAGTAAATCGGTCGCTTCAGAGCATTTCTGAACGAATACCATTCTGTTTACGAGTATGGATATTAGCTTGGCCTATTGTGTGATATCTCACCGCTTAATTGGGATTTTCTTATTTCAAGTTTAATACTACGTATTTGCGTGTTGTTCTCACAAGTATGTAAGTGCGTGCTCTTATTTCACCATGCCTCCTGCTGATAGAGGACAAATCTTTGTGTTTAATTTATTTTATTATTCCTTAATTCTCAATATGTCATATGGAACATGGTGTAATGTTTGCAGCTCCTTACAAACATTGTGTAATAAAAACTTGGCGATTAAAAGAGTGGCGGAGAGTTTATTGCCAGTTCTTCTCTTCCGTTCTACGCCCTTGATTTGAGAACTGGCAGTTAATGTAATATTAGAAGCATTCAATGTATATTTCTTTTTTAACGTTCATAAGTGTACATTATGTTACCTATATGAATAAATGATTTTTGATTTGATTGATACTAACGTTATCCTAAGGTTGAAGAATTTGTTTTGATGTCTTTATCCGCAGTAATGATATTACCTCTTATCAATAATGATTTGTTTAAGTTGCGTTTCTTAAGCCAGTTCTTGCCACGCACCACCTCATATGTGACGGCTGACCACTGAAGTATTTTCGACAAAATTCGATTTACGCCCAAACCCAATAACATATCTCAATACATTTTTGACCATCTGAGATAGACATGTTAATCCAAATATTGACAAAAATGCTCGAATAATCAATCAACGGATTGTAAAAGCCATCTGCCGATACAAGCCTAGACCTTTCTATGAAAATGACAGTTTAATCGTGCCAATATCCATCTTAAGATTTTTCACTTGATTTTTTATTTGATTATGTTTTAAACATATATTTTAATATTATTTATACGGTTTTATTTCTTTATTTGGTTTATATTGATTATTAAATACGAGTGCAGGAACTTACATCCACCTCTTTGGTAAAGCCTGGGCTTTCCCCTCTATGTTGGTTTCATTTAGTTAACTTTAAGTGTTTTAGTCCTCAAACGTGGTTCGCAACATTCACAACATTCATGATAGAATATCTTCTATGTATTAGTTGTGTATTAGCGCCGATTGCATGTACGGTACTTGACGACATGCATTACCTTACAGTTTTTGTTTCCCATCATCTTTGGAATTACAATACAAATGATGTCTTTGTGCATCTCAAAGTTTCTTAACACGAGTGGGGACTTATTGAATGGATTTTTTTTAAAAATCATTTTCATGTAGGTAACATAATATACACTTATGAACGTTAAAAAAGAAATATTCATTGAACGCTTCTAATATTACATTAACTGCCAGTTCTCAAATCAAGGGCGTAGAACGGAAGAGAAGAACTGGCAATAAACTCTCCGCCACTCTTTTAATCGCCAAGTTTTTTCTTTTACAGTCAAGTTTTTTGCTGCCCACTGAAGTATTTCCGAACCATTTCGATTTAGGGTCTTTCAAGAAACCAATCCTTAAAAGGCTGACAATGGCACTCATTGTCACTTCATAACAGATGTGCAAAAAAGGGGATTACTTCAATTTTTAAACATTTAGATTTGAGATTAGATTATGATATATGAAAACTTTAGTAAAAGAACATATTCTTTCGATTAGCGTGGAGAATTGACATACGAGTATTTTAATTCTTTCTCAGTTCATTATAGCATATTATCTAAAACGCTGAGATAATTTTAATGACCTACATAGCCTTCGAAGTTATTCAGAAAGCGTCTGTTAACAAAACAAGCACGACCCAATTAGTCTGACCACAAAAAGTAAGGTATGATGTTACGGACGCTTTTTTGTTGACATTTTGAAACATCGTTTGGATTTCAAATGGAACCTTATTAAAATATATCACCTTAGATAAGGTCGCTTCGTTACAGATTTATAGCTCTCAGCAGCAATGTTATAATATTGCTCTCAAAAGCAAAAAGCTTAAAGGTAAGAAGAAGCTAATTTAAACACAAAATGCAACGGGTTTAAGCGGTTGACACATGTGCACAGAATGGCGGATGACACAATCCCAAGTTTACTGAACTCACAACCTGGTGCCAAGAGACAACCCGGTAGACCGAGGGCGTGTTGGTGGGATGGAGTTGTCAAGGACCTCGAAACAATAGGTGTTCGAAAATGGATGCAGGGAGCACGAAATAGATTGTGATGAGGATAAATACTTGAGTATGCCCACAAGAACGGTATAGCTATTGGTGATGAAGATGATTAATTTATAAACCATAAAAATATATTAATCTTAATGTTAATGTTTCACACAAGTACATGATAATTTGCCTGAAACATTATAATTGATATTAATTTGATAACGTATAATAATAAATTTGTATGATACAAATAATTTAAAAACTGACTAATTGACATTATTCTACCTTAACAGTTACTACTAATTCGATAGAACGCCAAAATAATACTCACACCAATTATCCTACATAAAAATGAGAGCTTAGTAATAAGTTTAACTAATCTTAAATAAATAATCGTGAATCGAAAATATGCCATGCGGTACGAGTTATTCATAAGTCACGGTTCTACTTTCACTGCTTAGGAATAAAAACATAATTATATAATAAGCCTAATTGATTTCATTCTGAATATAGTCATAACTTTCAATTTTAACGTGTAATCGAAGCGTGAAGCGAATTGAATCTGATTATTACGAACATTTTTATAACGCCATTTTTTTGTTGTCTAATTTATTATACTGTAAAATGATGCATTTCATTTTTTTGTCAACTATAACAAATATTTTATGAGAGTGTTTTTAACCAACAGCATTGTACCAATATAGGTGCATGTTGATATTTAAGGGTCCTTCATAATCCATATACCTAAATTGTTTTAGGTGAAAAATTTCAATGAAAGTAGAGAAAATCTTAGATGAATTAAATCAAATAATAATATTCAACATATTTGAGTTTATTTAAAACTGATTATGCCATTTATCAACCAATTTCAATTTACGATCAATAGAGGAATATAAAACCAGTATTTATACAATTTTATTTATAGGTAATACCTATCAGTAGAATCATTAATCAAGATGACTAATTTAGGTTGTCATAAGTCAGTAAAATTGATCGTTCGAATAATGGGCTTAAATTAAAATGTCTGCATATAACTTTTTACTGTGATTAGCTTTCTAAAATGATCAATGACTTCCTTACACTTTTTTGGAAAAATAATGTGTTGCTCTAAATTTACAGTATAGGATTTCTATATTTATTTATAGTTTGTACAAGGAATAGAGGGGATTTGCTTTTTGGGTGGCGCCGATGGATTACAAAAATCACAACTTCCGAATTGACAGTGCTTAGAACTTATGTGAGGACCACAAAGGAGACTTATAACAAAATAAATAACATGTTTATTATATATTAAATAAGTTACAATAAGTTATCCAAAATTTTTGCCTCAACACAATCTTGAAAATTAAGACTACAATTCCTTTACATTTCACAAAAGTAGGATCCTGCTTATGAAATAAATAGAAAACAAGATTGAATTTTAACTATTAAATATATTAATTTAACAAATCAATCATCTGTAAACGAGATCAGGAAATCGTAAGAGCAGGTGCCAACTTTATAAGTTACGGTGGTAAAGTTATTTATACAGAATATTAAACATCATGACTGCTCTTGCATATTGAATATTAATGTGTAAAAACAAATGGGTGATATCATTTATACAACAGCAATAATTAACAAGGTGTAATGGTTTAAATAAAAATAAATCATCTGTGCAGTACGCAGTCCGTCTGCTTACACAAATTAATGTGAATTATATAACAAATTCGCTAAGGGTTTAAATATAAGTTACATACGGGATAATAATATCAACATATTACCAATATGTTGATGTGTATTATAATAATACACTCAGAAACGTTTGCCTTAAAAATAATCAAAATTTAAACAGCAGGAATAAAAAATCAGAATTAAAATGCATAAAGTTGCAACTTCTATTAGCGTGAAATGTAAATTGAAAATCATCGTACCATGAATCTGTGAAACCATTACGTTTCCATTAATATTATTACTATGTAAGCAGTTCAAGCATAGTTGAGGTTTATAACTTATTGCTACAGAAATACAAAAATAAACATATTTCTATAGAGCAACATTGTTTTAAGAAGTGGTACGGTCTTTTAATTCCTTGCTGCAAACCGGCCTGTCATTCGATGTTGACGTTACGATTTAATTATAGCATAAAAGAGACGCATATATGTGTTTCATCTCTTTAGGCTTATGGAACCTTTATACTCGGCATGGATAATGTTATTATTAATTTTTAATTCAACACACTAGGAATCTCATCAAACTAACAGGATCAATGATTAGTTATCAACGGTAAACTTATAAATATGTATAAGAAGGATTTTAAACAAGTTCCAGATAAGGAAGGGTGAAGGACAGGCTTTCTTTCAAAGCAGATATTTGACGGAGCAGCGATCATTGACGTTTTCGGTAATTCAACATTTTTTATGTTAAAACACATATGGCAAACATTTCAAACTATGTTGATTGATATACATATAATTAGGTATTTATCATGCGCTGACTTCAAATCTATCTGTGGATAGGTATCGGCATTTTATAATCTGTCATCTAGTAGTTCAGTCAAGACAGAGATCATTAAAAAACTAGTACTTCGACCCAACCGGTTTGAGACTTGTACTTTTTCTTCAATTTCGTTGTAACCGCGATATCGGCTCGGCAACTCGACACGCTTAAATTTTAACCACAGCCAATAAATCCGTAATTCCTTGCAAATAGAAGATCATAATGATTTACAGTTTATTTAAATAAAGAATAAACAAAATCGTATGATGTTCCCGATAAAATTAATTAACATTTTATACCAGTTTGACATAACGTCGAAATTCTTAACAATCAGCCGAGAACCAGAATGTTTAGTCAATTATGTTGTCTCAAAAACAAAGTAATCGGAGAGATTATAGTCAATAAAAATTTAGTAGGCGTGTGCTGCGGAACGTTGTTTTCATATACGTACTTTCCGGTTAATTATAAACAAGAAATCATTAAATCTTCATGACTTTTGCTCGAGTATGCACGTACCATTTTAAGCAGGTTACGTTAGAGGTTATAAACATATGATTACCTTAATCAGCGACGATGTTCATGAAATTATAATTCATAAAAAAACTATGTACCGCTATTAATCAATAGTATATAATCGCACATTGTAAGATTTATTAGTAGCCGATACAACACGCGATCTATTAATCGACACATTGATTTATCGATTATTCTATACGTTATGAGAGAAATATCGAATCCATACCTAGGACGAGACGTGAATTGAGGTGTATTTCAACTAAAAAGATAATATTTAATGAAAAGAGTTTTAACTTGCTAACTATAAAGTTTATAATTGTGTGGCATATGTCATGCATTAATTCGCTCACAGTATGGTGCCAGTAAAGTAATATAAAGGAGTCAATGTATTGCTACTGCGTTTGAAAGATGGTATTGAGCCACTTTGGTTCATTTATTACATTAATTTATCAGGTGATAAATAACGAAGATTATTGCGACAGATTGCAATTAGATTTCTTGTACGCAAGCGAATATTTTATATTGGCAGGTGAACATGAATGCAAGCGGACAAATGGAAAAAGGAAACTGCAACCCTCGGATTGTGTGTTGTCGTTTTATTTATCTCTGAATTGGTTCGAGATAAATAAAATACGATTTATTACAATGTATTTAGATTATTTTAGTGCATTTCCTCCTCTTCTGGTGGGCTAGTTTAAGCATCAAAATGTGATATTCAGCGCGTGTTCAGTTTAACATACGACATGGATTAAACGACGGACCTACTTTGAATATAATAACGACTACTCTGAGAATGAGAAATGTATCTTTACATAGGCGTATTGACTTAATTTAAGCATATTAAGATTTAGTTTTATTATCCTTGTATATCTGTTTGTAGCTTTTTATAAGTCTAGGCAGTTCCAAACACAGAACTGGAACGAGATACTTATTGCTTGCGAAACAAGGCCATAGTGTTCATTACTTATTACATAGGAGCATGTGGTATTAAAAAAAATAACAAGCAATTGGGTTTATTTCCAACGAAATGCACATTGAAGGCCATCAATTTCTTAATGCTTATGTTAAAGTATTAAGAGGATTTACTAGAGTAAGATGAGACCAAAGAGAAGCAAAAGTTACCTCATCAACCTGGTCGAGCCGCTCACCCGCCCGCAACAAGCTGGCAAGGCGCCCCGCGTCGCCGCGCGCCGCCGCCTCAAGCAGCGCGCCACCCATGCGCTCACAACATCACTGCAACAATCATTATATATATATATATGTATATAACATAGTTTAGAACAGAGCAAATACATGCAATTGTTTCTATACACAGATAGACCGACAAACACGATACAAGATACGAATTCCCATATAGTTTGTAGTATATTAAATGTTTATTTCTAAAACATGTACTGACATACGGTTACATAAATTAATATAACAAATATAAATACTAAAACATATGATGAAAGGAATCCCATAAAGCAAGGTTTTGAAGATACTGACAGCGTTTCCCCTCTGAACAGCTAGACTAATTCTTCGTCCGAGGTAGCTGCCAGCTCTTCGGTCTCCAGTGATGTCAAAAGATTAAATTTCATAAGTCAATTTGATTTTTATGTGACCCCAACTCCTTTGTGAATTGAAAAAAAAAAAAAGGTAAATATTGATCTGGGCTTGTAATAAAAAAAGTGTTTCTAGCTCCTTCAAAGCCAGCAATCTCAAAGTTTGATGCCCTTAGAATTAGATATATAGAGATTTGCTGAACTATGGATAGAAAATAAGATGGCTGGTAAAGTGACACTGGAAATTTTGCAAATCCTTAAACCACCATAACAGATACTTGGGTCTTAGATGCTTGGATCCAAGATTGCTTGTTAAACATGTAAATTACAATACATTATGACTTTACAAAGTGTAAAATAAAAAAGGTCCGTCCAGTGTGTCCGCTTAGATCACGCGTAAAAACACAAGTGTGTGAGTTTAAGCACAGTTTTTGCTCACGACGTATTTGTTCGTATCTTTTTCTATATTGATAAACAGAAAAACACTTTTAACAGCTTGTTTCGGTGGTTTGGTTTTAATTAGTAATTTATTCTCTATTTTAAAAATGCTTACCTAACTAAAACAATTTCTCACAAAATATACGTAAACAATGCAGCAATCACCAACGCATCTTGATCTATACTGATATTTGGATCATATATTTCAAATACTTATCTGCGCTTGTCACCTTCTGGATTATGTCATGAACGAGAGCGATTTCAAAAGTTAAAAAAGGAATTTTTATTTGCAATGAACACTTGAAAAGAGTGGCGGTGAGTTTATTACCAGTTCTTTTCTTCCGTTCTACGCCCTTGATTTGAGAACTGGCAGTAAATGTAAAATTAGAAGCATTTAATGTATATTTCTTTTTTTTACGTTCATAAGTTTATATTATGTTACCAACATGAATAAATGATTTGAATTTTGAATTTGAAATAAACGGATGCTGATAGCCAACATACTTTTCTTTTCTTTGTTTTTTTATTACCATTTCCTTGAATATAATATTTAAGTGCACTTCTAGCCAGAAGATATTGAATAAACCAGCACTGCACTTCATTCTGGCCTCATATTGGCAATTGAATCATCACAGATTTTTCTTTATAGAAAATGATAAAAAGGTGCAGCAACAAAAGCTTTCTTAAACCATCGTTTTCTTCTCTAAGCTGACCTAATGATATATAAGACTTGACACTTGAATTTATAATAAGAATTTTACAGCGCTTTCGCCTCTACCTTAGAACCTAAGATAGTACCAAGTAGTATTGTAACAATAAGAAATTATTGACGGATCAGTGAGCAGGCGCGCCCTTCCGACCCCAGCCTCTATCAGATGGTTTGATTGACTGCTGAATAGATTTGACGTATTTACAGTACGTTAAGCGTGCACCTTTTAAGCCTTAACAAATATATCTTCTTCAAATTCTAGAGTAGTAGGAAACAGTGAGGGTATTGGTAATTGTCATAGTACTTGATGCGATGAATCTTTCTGACGGTAAAGCATTGTGTAAAATGGATTGGCTATTTTTGCTCTAGAAAATTGCAGGATGCCCCGAGGTGAAGGCCCACAACGACAATCAGTCACACAATAGAATTACACAATTCAACATGCATAACATACTCTGCAAAACAGGACAACCGAGTTTGTAGACACTGCATAGTTTTTATAGTCGGGTCGATTCCCAGACAAGGCAAGTAATGTTTAAAAAACCTTTGGTTGCAGTATTACTAACTTTTAAAAATAAAGTCTTCTTTCAGTAATTCAAAATTCAGAAATCATTTTTTCATGTAGGTAAAACAGAAATATACACTCAATGCTTCTAATTTTACATTTACTGCCAGTTCTCAAATCAAGGGCGTTGAACGGAAGAGAAGAACTGGCAATAAACTCTCCCCCACTCTTTTTAATCGCCAAGTGTTTTCTTTTACACAAAATTTGTATGGAGCTGCAACCATGTTCCGGAGGAGGAGGAGGAGTAATAAAGAATAATAAAATAAATTAAAAACAAAGATTTGTCCTCTATCAGCAGGCGGCATGGAGAAATAGGAGCACGCACTTACAGACTCGTGGGAACAACACGCAAATAACTGATACCACTGCATACACGAATTTCAAATTCAAGTACGACCAGTCACCACAAATAGCACCCGTTCACGAGTACGCATGGCTAGCCATCGGCCCCCTCGCCATATTTTGGGTAGGAGACAACCCGACGCATGGACGCCGCCACAAAATATACTATCTACGATATTTAAGGTACTTTTCCTACATGCCCCATAAATCTGGGACGCCGTATATTTAAATTTATATATGTATTAAAATATAAATAAGTTTAGACAAATAACTAAAACCGGTCGTTATTCAGTCTAGACTAGACTATTGGCGATTGGCTATTATGTGTAATTTTGCTTAAAATACTCAGTTTAATGTGGAGCCACTCGTTCGGCTTGTTTTATTAACATAATCGGTCTTATGATTGAAGAACTCTAAATTCAACCTTAAAATGTTGTAGCTTTTAAAAATACTCAAACCAGCTTAGTTGTTCTGGTTGATTCTGAGCGAAACAACAATTGTTTTAGGTTTGAAGACGAACTTAAAGCTCCTGCTTTAACTCATCCATGAAGCCTTTATATGTTTTATGGTATAAGTATGATCTATTTAAATAACAAAGACACTTAATTGATTAATTTCGTAGCTTATTGAATTTTATGTAGCATTTAATGTCAATCAGGATTAGTGGGATTCTAGCTCCCTCTATATCTATATATCTATTCTCTATCGCCTCTCCTGGAATTTCCTTTCTTTTGCAGCTTTACCACATGATCGTTCGATAAAACGTTTCGAGCGACTGCGATCAATAACATCTCTAGTCCAATTACCAATACCCGTTGTCACGCGACATGACGCGTCCTTAAAACATCTACTTGACCTGTGACAATCGATTGACGAACTGTCAGGCACACAGCGCTGAACTTGAAGAAAAAATATCGATACAACAAATTCAGAAATTCAGCGCCACTGGGTGAAAATTATTATTGTTTTACATAAAAAGTATTTATTAGACTAGATTATTCCGTATTCCGCTATCCTCAATCTAACTCTTATATGAGTAAAATGCAATATGTACAGAAAGTTCTAGTCACGATTCTTATAGCTAATATTTATGTCTCCATCATTATTCAAGCTCATTGTCTTTCTGACGACGGACCAGTGTTATTTGACCTGCCGTGATGGAATTTTGATGAGATTATATCAGATTTTTTGTATACTATTGTAATGATACTCTATTTAGATGTACGGTGACATTATAATCATCGTATCTGTTGTAAATTTAAATATGAATTTGTCATTTGTAACTTTACTATTAAGGCTAATTAAAAGCAGTTTATTATTTTAGTATTTGCCTTTTTATTTAATTTTTATGTATTAGTAATTTGTAGAGCAGTGTTGGCCTAGTAGGCTCAGCATGCGACTCTTATTCCTGCGATCTAAGGTTCGATCCCCGGTTGTGCACCAATGGACTTTCTTTCAATGTGCGCATTTAGTAATCAGTCGAACGGTGAAAGAAAACATCGTGATGATTAAACCCAAAATGTCGACGGCGTGTGTCAGCCACAGGATAACATATACCTATTAGATTGACAATTAATGATAATGAAACATCACTGATTTATATTATTTTCAATTTGTATAGTTTTCCTTTAACTAATAAATATTATTATATTGACGATTAGTATATGAAATAGTATGAAATATTAAATAAAAATAAATATGAAATAAATATGAAATATTTGAAAATAAATTATTTTCTATCTTACTATACCAATAATTAGTTAAAATACAAAGGTACACATAAATTAATAACACGGCTAAAGTGGACCATATCTTAATCATTAGGTACATGTATTAGGTAGACTTTTGTTAAATTGAAATGTTACTTTAAGTGGTACGTAAGGAATTCGGAATATCTTTATAGGCTTTTAAATTTTAATCCCACAATTTGGTGAAGAAGAACAAACATTAAGAACACAGCTTAAATCGATTATAGCTTTTCAAAGGGAATTTCTTATTTTGTTCAAATTTATTCTGCTCGATAAATTAATTTAATTAACGACAGACGGACTATGTTAAGCCACGCGTAACGGAAGGAAGTTGATGTCACGTGACTGCGTAGATAATGTATAACTTTCATTCGTTTGCAGATGTTGTCAACCTTTTAATATTATTTAGTGCAATTTTGACTAAAAAAAGTAAGATTTTTTCTTAATTCTATTAGGATTTTATTTTAGCTTCTTTTTTCTTTTCTTTCTTTTAGGTTTAAAATCAATGATTGAATTATCCATAATATAGTCATTATGCTAAACAGTCAGCATTAAATTTTTATAATTAGGCCTTGTGAAACTTTTTGATATGCAAATATTCGGACTATTAATTATCTATAAACACGGTTGTAAATACTATTCGTATATTTACATAGATAATATATATTGCCGTAAATGTAAGGAAAACGAGGTGTTGCCATAAAAATAACATTTGTCCGTAATGTCTATGGTTTATGAGTTTAATATCTTCGGTATTTAAAGATGTTTTGAATGCTTTACAGCAGTCGTGATCAAGGTTCTGAGAGTAATAAATTAGTATTTAGATTGAAAACCGAAAACTGTTATCACAACATTTGGAAGACTTCTTTGTTTTTTTTTTTGAAAAGTTCTTTGTTTTTTCAAGCAAGTATTGAAATATCGTTTATTCTATTAATATAAAACTTACTACGTACTATCACATCGTAAATGAACCTGTGAGAAGCTTTTAGATTTTCAGAATAGTTATTTTTGTTAAACTTTCTTTAGATCGGTTGGAGTCGAGTGAAAATTTTGTTTAAAATTATAAAATTATAAAACTATAAACATTGATATACAAAAAACCCAAGATGCACACTCAACGTCTAAAAAACGTCCTCAAAAAATGAGCGCAACATTCTAAATTGTGCGCTCATTTCAAATAGACTCGCGTCGCTCGCGTCTGGGAGCAGTCGTCAAAAATGTCAAAGTGTTCTGTAAGAAATTGTAAAAATATTACGTCAAAAAGGCTAAAAAAGGATGGGATATCGTATTTTCGGTAAGTAAAAAACTTTATTGATTAGTTTTTGTTGTTTTTATGACTGCAAGCAATGTGTGAATTTATTTATTTTTTCTAAAAACTTCATTCAACGCACAAAGTTATATACGGCCAACTTCAATGGCTGCTTGTTCAGTGTTAGAACAACGCATTACAGTCTTCTTTTTATTTCGCATTATAAAAATTACCCTGTTCTAATAAGTGGAGTCGATTATTTTTATTTGTGTTTTTTTTATTATAAATAAATTTATGTACTATTGAACTTTTTTGTGTGTAGTTTTTGACAAATATAATTACGCTAATAAAGTGTAGGTCAGGTAGCCAATTTAACATTTTTTTAATGTTCGTAAATATTTTGATATTGCTTACAGATTGAAATACCGGATGATGGCGGTGATACTGAAGTGTGTCCTACGAGTTCAATGTTTAATTAAGAAATTGAAAAGAAATTCAAATCTCCTAACAATTCTCTAAGCACGGGGTCAGTTTTGGATACATCTCGAAAAGTTCGTATAAAAAGCGAACTTCACAAATGCCGCAAAAGGTTTAATTATCAAGGAAAAAGTCATTAAAAACTTAAGGAAAAAGAATTCGAGATTTTAGAAAGACTATTTCATTAAAGAATGCGTTAAATGTTTTAACGAAAAGGTTTAAATCGTTTTGAACCAAATATTTGAATAAACAATTTTAACAATTATTTTTTGTTTTTTTGGTATACCCATAGGCTACCCAAAAACATATTTATGCACAAATAAAACTATATTTATGTGTTTAAAACACAATCTAACAAACTCTTAAAATACTAAATAGTAATATATAATGAAAAAAAAGTCATGTTCGACTCCACTCAATACCTTGTCCTACCGACCACGGTCGGTTGTCAAATTTTATTGCTTTAAGTACACTGCGTTGTAATAACAACTTTAAACAATTCGCGTAAGTTTGATTTTGCAATAATATATGCTTGTAACTTATAGAAAGAGACAGAAATAGTGTTTCGGGACACTTTCGAGCGTTACTTTTATTCGAGACTGTGCATCTTGGGTTTTTGTATATCAATGACTATAAAGTATACTATGTCTCATATAAACTATCATTTTTAGATTTAGGATGTTTTAATATCAAGATTCCTTAGCCACCAACTATAAAACGAATCACAAATCGTAAGTAGAAGATAAATAGCAGTTACGATTCCAATTCTCTTCTCCGATGTTGTCAATTCAAGACATAATGGCGCTTCTAAACGGGCCATGTTTTGCTGCAATTGATGGCTGCAACACATGGCCCGGCAACATTGCAAACAATGTCAGCCACACTATGCAATGTTGCAGTAATGTCCCGGCCATATAGCCAAACATGTTTTGTGTAGCCACTTATGGCCGATATGGCCCCGATGGGTTGCCGAACGATCGCTAGGCTATCGAATTCAACTGCAATATTGCACAGCCAGTTCTATTGTTGTTTCAGTCACTCTCTTTGTTATGGCATAGTGTATCCTTTTCTACGCGACATGAAGTTTGCTATGAGTGAAGTGTGCCTGTTGCTATATTCTGTGTTTTGCGATCAGCTGGATTTTGACAACTACGTAAAAATGGTTACTGGTCTAACAAGACAATTACTGATTTTATTGAAGAAATACATTTGCACCCCGAGTTGTGGGATATAAAAACCGGCTCATAAAAAGATAGAAATTCTAAAAAAGATGCATGGAATGAAATCGCTGAAAAGTTTGGCATAACAAGTAACGAGGCTTACAAAAAATTCAGAAGCCTAAGAACTTACGCAAATAATGAGGAGAAAAAGAAGGAAAGTGGTAGTGCTGGCGGTAAAACAGTAAAGTGGTTTGCTTAAGATGCGATATCGTTTCTCTTTACTCAAAATACCACGAATATAGGATTACATAGTGAAAATGAAAACTTCTAACGTAAGTATCTTTAATAAAATATTTTAGTCATTATAAATGTACATATCTCTGTATTACGTATGTTATATATCGATTGATAAATTGAACTTCTTCCCTCGAAATCTTTTGCAACTTGTTTCCATTCTGTTACTCCTGAAGGCATCTAAAAGGCTTAAAGATATACTAAAAATTTTATGCATTCACAGGCGACTGAAACTACATACTGACATCAGTGCTGACCCACGTGAAGTCGTAGAATCAGAAACAACCGACACTTTGGAAGCCGTCGATACTACTCCAAAACCACGTACTAAAAGGCTCAAATTATTATACGCGATGCTGGCGAAAATAAAAACGAATATGCTGCTACTAGATACCTATTATTATTAAATTTAAAAAGTACATAATAGTTACTACCTATGCGTAACATATTTAATAAACCTATGTTAACTTACCTTGATGTATTATTTTAATCCTTCTATAATAGCTGTACACACCTCTTGTATAAAAGTTGAAATCTAACACTCGGAACAGGTACATAAAACTTTTAAATGAATCTCCTGTTGCCAAAAACCGTAGAGTTATCGCAAATCTCGTGATGGCGATGAAACAGGTATTGCTGTTCTCATGTTTGTATCATTTCTTTTTATTTTTGGTCCAATTTTGTTTAAGAGAAAGTCAAAGTCGCCTTTTGAAATTCTAGCCAAGTTCTTGAATAATTTATTATCAAGGCTTATTACTGCTAGACTCAAATTGTCTACAGTTTCACGCCTATTTAAATAAGGTCGAATCCTCAATCTCTTCTTTTTCTGTTCTTTTAAAATTAATATAAGCTGCTGCGACAAGTGTGATTTCATCAGCCATTGTTGCCGGTATGTGTGGCCCGTTTAGGAGTCTGCATCATGGGCCATACTATTGCTGACATATTGCAACACATGGCCCGGCCATACATTGCTCGGCCATCATCTGCATTAAAACATTTTTGTGATGGCCGGACAATTAATTGCCAATAGTGCAGCCATCAATTGCAGAAAAACATGGCCCGTTTAGAAGCCCCATTAATTAAACGTCTCGTGTTGCTCATTAATATGGCGGTGTAAACGTCTATCTCGCCGGACAATCGAATGCAAACAGATGTTGATATTTTTTTTTATGACGGGACACAGGGTTTTCGTTTGTAAGGTCTAATTAGACATTTATCTTTGTAGTTTTATCTTTACGCCAGTACAAATAATTAAAAAAAAAATCTTAAAATGATTTTCATCAACCTCTCTATAAACGATTGCTAGATAAATTTAAATAATGTTATAAATCGAGTTTATATTTGTTAAATCAGTTCATCTTCAATATAATCATATTATATCGTTATTTACGCTTTTATGTTCACCGTACGAAAAAGTGTCAGATGTAGACAGAAAGTCCGTTAGTGCTTCGTGCTCAGCCGGGGATAAAACCTACAACCTCAGAGATGAGTCACACTCACGAGCCACTAGTCCAACACTGATACCACCGAAATACCTGAGAACATAATATACCTATTTAATAAACAAGGGCGGATCCCTCAGTCTATTATAAGGACTCTGAGTTTTTTGGAAAACCATAGATAGTTGCATAGATGCTTGGATCTTCCAAGATACACCATCGAACTAAAATTCAAACCATCCACCAATACAAATTTTCCAAGTGATAACCTGAAATAAAAAAAAAAACGGGTCCCGATTGAATTAATACGTAATACTATTTCCGATTGAAATACAAAGTCCGCTTAACGAGATAATAAACTCTTACGACCATAATACCTTAATTAGGAAATAACTTTATAATTGCAAAAATAAATTCTCCGTTTTATAGTATGGCTAATTAGGTATTTATGGTTAAGTACATAGTATTTACGTGGTATGTGAATTGTGATTTTGTTATTTTTTTATATTATAGCCCCCGCCCCTAACGCAACCAAACGAACGAGCAAACGAGCCTATGCGACGCCCAAAGGGGCAGTACTCGCAACTCATGGACACATTTTTAGTGGGTGCGTTGCCGCCTTTTGTGGGACTGTGGACTGGTGGAGCCTGGTGATCTTGATGAAATTTGAAATTAATAATGCTCGTACGATATTGAAATGGGACAGGAGGGATCAACTCCAACAATTCTTCAGAACGCTCATCGTAGCTTAAATTAAGATAAGAATATCAAATCATTTTCCAGGCGAATTCTTGGTAAAAAAATTTTTTTTTCGATTTGGTTGCTATAGAAGGCAGATGTATACTTACATTTGAAATTGAATAAATTTAACACGCTCAAAAGTGAATTTTAATTCAGATTAATATACGTATGAATCCTGGAAAATATAACATGAAATACAAAACGGTTAAAACATTATTCTTCCATATCAATACTATAAAGAAAGAGGAGGAGATAAGAGATTGCGCAGATGAGAGAATTATTACCCAAAAATATTAACAATGTTAAGTCGTAGACGAGACAGGACGCTTACGGTCTATTTGCGACTCTTTTGATGTTTTATGAGATTATAATTCTGTATCAAACTCAAAAAATATATGAATTTATACTACGTATTTGGTGTTAAGTTGCTTGTTTTAACTTATACACAATTTATAAATGTGTACATTAGCCATAAACAATCGTAATTTATAAACGGTACTTGATCTAGATGGAGATACAGAAAAAGTGGAGATAGCCAAGTATCGATTTTCTCCATATATTGAATTAATATACATTATTTAAAAGTTTGCTTTTATAGAAAGCTTTCACTTTGCCTTGCTTTGACGCTCGATACATGTAATGTATAAAATACATACAAATCGCTTTGCCAAGTCCTTAATTCAATTGCAGGTTTATTTCAAAGTTTAGTAAAACATTTATAAGATGTAATACAGCTTGCAAAGTTAACGGACAATTTGGTAGAGGTGAAAACAGACTAAAATCAAATCTAAATTTATTTATTCATATAGGTAACATAATGTACACTTATGAACCTCAAAAAAAAGAAATATTAAATGAATTTAATTTCTTAAGTTCTCAAACCAAAGGCATAGAACGGAAGAGAAGAGCTGGCAATAAACTCTCCGCCACTCTTTTTAATCGCCAAGTTTTAAAATCTATATATTCCGAAATAAGTCATCTGTTACAATATGTTGCTAATTTGCTTAAACTTTTTAATTTAAGTTTAGTGGTTTAAATGAAATTAAGTGTTAAGTATTTGTTCGCAAGGCAATGTTAAAAAGGCCTAGTTTAAAATTAATCTAATTTCGTCTCCATAATTAGCCGTGACAATTTACGGCCTGTTAGTAGAATAGCAGAGTATGAGGTGGACTAACGGGGTCATAAGCCATTTTTAATAGTGCCTTGCAATGATTAATATTTTCTCTTTATTTGAATTAATACATACTTCATAACATTTAAATTGTAACATTACAACTAGGCCCCTTCAAACTGACATGTTAACAAATGATGAACAAACAAGTACAACAATGCCCCGTTATTAAAGAGAAAAGGTTACTCTAATTATGCATACTATAACGGTAATACTAGGGTTTAGTTTTATCGGTATTCATAGCGGGCCATGGGGCATTTCATCATTTGTTTTACTGATCAGTAGGGATTATAAAACCCCTGAAAAAGTAACACAAAGTGAATTAAAGAAATAGTACTTCTTTTCAATAGTTCAGAATTATGAAATGATATGCTCAAGCTATATTATACTTTTATAACAGTTTTCATATGCTTGAAATTCTTAAAAAATCGTATTTTTATTTATGACAAAAAAATCTGGTAACAAATTATAGGACCCTAGCAAAGGAGCTCACTGGCGGTCTATTTGCTATCAAGCGACAACTCTAGTTGACTAGGGCAGGATCTATCCTAGCCTCTAGGTTAAAGTACAAGAAGTGCATAAATAATAAACAAAAAAGAACTCAAATGAACATTTTAACACTAACTAAAACTAAAAGGAAATAAACTCTAAAAATAAATAAATAATAATAATATAAACAAAAATTTAAAAGATCTATCGAATAAAGTCCCGAAAAATGTAGAATTAATGAATAATTAACATACAATATTGATTAAATATCATTTGGATCGTCCTTCGTTCTTGCACGATATCATGAATAGCCTTGAACTTGGTATAATAAATAAAGCTACAATGTCAGTATTAAACAAGAATAATATTATGGATTGGAACAGGGGTTCATTATTTCTACAAGCACAGTTAAAAAAAAAAATTCACTATAAGTCTATACTAGTGTTACATACTAATCATTCTATTCATAAGGAAAATGTTCGATCATTAATTTTGGAAGTTTTGATATATTTTTTATTGCTTTGCTAAATAAAATAACTACTGTTTATTCTCATGTATCAAACTCAAGTAAGTAAGTTTTGAATCTATGTAATTCAAGACATCACACGCCTAATGTGATGAAACAATTGAATTAGTGAATTAGTGTTAAGGTTAGTCTAAGAGCTTAACAAGAACAGAGCGTCCCCATAATAGAGACTGTAAATAGTGTTATTGGACACTTTCTTATGTTTAATATCCTTTATAGTAAATTAGGTTAGACTTAACTTACTTATTAGTCGCAAGTTAGGCTAGCTCGTAATGTTCCATGATGTCTCAGTGAAAACACGTCACAAAAAATAGTTTAAAAAATCGTTTATTTTGGAACATAAGATCATCATGGTATCACTTATTCCACGTCAATTAATTTGAGCCTGTTGGCATCCCTACTCATCGGCAAAGAAGACAGAGGGTGTTGGCGGAGAGAAAAAGCCGGCGTAAAAAACTCTCGGTACTCTTTTTAAAAAAAGCAAATCATCAAACAATTCTACATTATTTAAAACAAATATAGCAAATTAATTAGAAGTAGCCTGCCCAGAACTAGTCCCAGGCCCTTTTATGAACTAGATAATCAGTAACTTTATAGTAAGCCTTTTTACACAGCTTTTCTTTAACACATTTCTTAAATTTAATAAAAGGCAGAGATATTAGTTCACAGTTCCAATTACCCAATTCAAACGTTCACAAACAATGAATGCGTGGGATTACTATCCTGTTCCTTATCTTAAAGTTATTGTTTTCTTGGCCTCATAGTAGGTGACAAAGTAATAAATTGCCACGCCCACGTCATGTTTTTACATTTTAATACCTCTATATCATCTATAATAAAATCGACATGACTTTTTTATAATCATAATATAATAAAATTTTTTAAATATGTCGTAAAGAAATATAGCAGATGCTACTCAGACAGCATTCTAATGAAGAGGGCATTTAGCAGAAACAGACTTAGTTTAATTGTTATTATCAATGCAGAAGATATGATATAGATAGATAAGATATGCCTAAATGTTCGTGTTATATGTTTTTAACTTGACTCATACCAATGCCTAGGCTTGCCCGTATTTTGCTGATAGATCACTCTTATCTTCCTCTATCATGCGTCACACAGCACTGATTTTTCTTCAGTAGTCGCTGTTAAAGGACATCTCTCACGCGGATCATCATTGAAATTGCTACGTCCAAAAATTCGTTAACCCAATTGAAAAAAGAGGCTTAATTAAGAAATGCTAATCGCAGCCGATATTTGTTGTAAAGTAAGCCCACGAAAGTTAAAATAAATCATTGACCGAAAATTTCTGCGTGAGGTTCTTCTTCACGTGTAACTAGAGCATAATATTTGCCGCCAATTCACTTAAACAAATGACAAATGGATGCAATATACTACATTAGGCTACCAAAGAGTTCTAAAATTGAAATTCAAAAGAGTTTTCATTAGAAATGTTTCTAACTAGCCAGTATCTGTTAGTGACAGATATAATACTAAACGGATCTTATATGATCTTATATGAAATCTTATATGATATCCAATATAGGAATATATTGGATATCATATAAGATTTAAAACTTCATAAAAAGTACTCTATCAGAAATACTATACGGTCATTTATATATTTCGGCGTCCATGCGTCGGGTTGTCTCTCTCCCTAAAATATGGCGAGGGGGCCGATGGCTGGCCATGCGTCATACTCGTGAACGGGTGCTACTTGTGGTGACTGGTCGTACTTGAATTCGTGTATGCGGTGATATTAGTTGTTTATACTACGTATTGGCGTGTTGTTCTCACGAGTATGTAAGTGCGTGCTCCTATTTCACCATGCCTCCTGCTGATAGAGGACAAATCTTTGTTTTTAATTTACTTTTTTATTTTTTATTACTCAATATGTCATATGGAACATGGTGTAGTGGTTGCAACTCTTTACAAACATTATATAAAAAAACTTGGCGATTAAAAAGAGTGGCGGAGAGTTTATTGCCAGTTCTTCTCTTCCATTCTACGCCCTTGATTTGAGAACTGGCACTAAATGTAAAATTAAATTCGTTTAATATTTCTTTTTTTGACGTTCATAAGTGTGCATTATGTTACCTAAATGAATAAATAAATTTTGATTTGATTTGATTTATTATAATCCTACAAAGTTGCAACCTTAGTATGTCTATAAATTCGAGAAGTGACACTTTATACGCGCACGCGTCGTTAGGTATGCATATATACGAATATTTGATAAATTGTAAACGTGTTTACACTTAATTAGGTACATATTAGGCTCCGTATTAGGTTCGTAGTCAAAGGTGTCTTATTTTTATCAGAGCGATAAATTTAAGGAATTTTAACGACATAAACGAGGTCTAAGTAAAATTCTAATTGCAAAACGAAAGAGATTTACAATTCAACAAGTAACCATAAACATGTTACCGGTTTCCCACAAGCATTTTTGTTAATGAACCCATAAAGAAACTTCCCATAATTGCACTCCTGGGATTCGAACCTTAGTGAAGTAGTACACTTAACCCCTAGTCTGACAGTTAATGTGTTTTAAAGCTCTTGTAATATATATATGTTTGATTTATATAAGGATTTAGACATAAATTTAGTTTAAAGCCTTTTGAATCCATCGCAATAGATCTCTGTGATTTATGGGCCGACCATTCTTAATCATTTTATTAATTTATTGTAATCCGGTTTAACTTATATGTTTGACGTAGAAGAGCAAGTAAATGTTTTTTGAACTTATTTTATTTTTTAGTATAGTATTTATAACTTGAAATTTTATTTTTATTAGCATACTTACGTATTCCTTATAAGATTTACTCTATTTCTTTATTAGGGTTTACCGGAAAAAATTGCTTGTTGACAATAGGACCGCCAATTGGCTTCCTATACTTTATGTTACCTGATTTTTTAGTCTTATTTTTGAATCTGACCAGCCAGAATTCAGATCATAAAGAAGTATCTCTGGGAATATTAAATAGTTATAAAAATTCAAGACACAATCGATTTATTGCTTCATTCCAAACAGTTTACGACTTATGTTATAATTCACACAATAATTTATCGTTTTAAGGCTTAACTCTTGAATTTTAGACATTTAAGATGCAAAAAGATTGATTTACCTCTAAATGACTCAATCAAGGAGACGAATAAAATGAAGCAATTCTTAAAACATGTTAAAGATAACGGTGTATTTATGTAAAATCATAGATAACACGGTGGTTAGAAAAATACGTTTATATCGCATTTCAGATAGTAGTTTCGATTTTCTAATTAAAAATACATGTTTCATAATCTGTGGGATATTCTTCTGCTCTTTATGGGGCCGACGCGGACGATTCGAACACCATTTTAGATAAAAAGGGTCTCTTGTCTATTAAATGGCACACGTTGAAATAATCTTCAGATAACGAAAGACGGGGTTATAGGTATGTTGAACTAACAGGAGTATTTTTTTATCTTTATATTGGGTTTTATTTGAACTGATAAAGATTATTAAGTATTCATTAAGTTAAAGTAGATTTTGTTCGTAAAAAAAACTGTTTCACGGTTAATTTGACTTTTGGCTTTGATGATGTGTGCGTTAGTTAGTAAGTATGTTCTATATAAAAATAAAACATTATAACAAGCGCAGAAGTGTGTCTATCGGTGTATTTCTTTACATATATAATTCTATTATACATGTGAATGTTACTAAAGTCCTCTTTTTTTTAAGGCATGTGGGTGGCGCCCTGGATGGTTTATTAGATAGATGATAGACGGTAGATGGCGCTGCAGTCGTTATTCAGGCGATGTATGCATATATGTATATATTTGCCAGTCTGAGCCGTCCGTTATTTATATCATTTTACTATTGAGTAGCCGGAAAAGATCTCTAATTCTATAAAAAAAAAAACTACCAATTATTGTCTAAACTAAAAGCATGAATGATTCATCATTTAAACTGAAAACTAAATATACTCTGTCATTAATTAAGCACAGATTACAACGGCAATAAAAAGAAAATTATAGTATCCTATTTAAAGGGACCGTGACTCTATGAAATAACTTCATTTAAATGAGATGATTCTGCCTATAATAGACAAGTGACTTTCAAATCTGTCCATCATAATTTCCGTATAAGAAAAGAATAAATTAACAATTTTAAAATTTCATTGTTCACTTTTAGCACGCGTTTATATTTAACTCGATATTGTTTATGGTAATTACGTTGATTCTCTAAATCGTATCTTATATTATCTAATTATTTCATCATTTACTTTCATACAATTATATTGTGATAAATTAGACGCCAGTAATTAGACAGCTACACCATAATAGAAAGAGGTAAAATTTAATAATAGCCACGCACGCCCTGTACAAAATACTTTCATATAGGCATCCAAGTACACCTATGAACGTCAAAGAAAAGATGAAAAATTTACATTTACTACCGGTTCGCAAGTCAGGGGCGTAGAGCGTGCAAGAAGAACTGGCAAGAGACTCTCCGCCACTCTTTTTAATGGCCAAGTTTTGAGTCATACATATTGTTTGAACTGGAGCAAATCAATCCCAAGGATTAGGATCATTTAAATAATCATAAAATTTATAAAAATCATTATTGATAAATTTACGTTTAACGAGAGTTTTGGATTTATTCAGAGTTTATTCTCAAATTCTTTTTAAACAATGCTCTATTTGCTTGTGACACTTGTTAAGTTTGGAAGTATTGCTCAATCCATAATCAATCTATAATCCGTTAAAAAAGTGTTTTTCTTTAAATGTGTAAAAGTTATGTAAATAAAAGACAATAGTATTGCTCAATTTAAAAATCTATATTTGTTGACATATCTTTATGTGTTTTATATTTGTATGCACATCACAGGCACAGAGGTCGACGCTTTTATTGGTACACATACGGTGTGCTCAATTTAATTCCAAGAAACTATTAATACATATATTTTCTATACAAATTAACGTTCTCATAAAGTTAGGCAGTTCAGTACTCAAGTGCTGAAGTACTCTGCTATGACCAGTGCTCACTTATGGTTCTGAAACCTAGGCCCTCAGCAAATATTCTTCGATGAATCCTTGGCAATGTTTGTGACGAAGGTGCTTGGCGTATTGATTAACCTGGACGTCGCCTACATCATCCAATTCATGAAATGCACAGGATCAAGTCGTTGTGGCATGTGCACCAAAAGGCGGACCAGAACCCCAAGGTACTTCAGAACTCACAACCTGGTGGTAAGAGAGAACACTGTAGACCTAGGTTGCAATGATGGGATGGAGTACTCAAAACAAATTACTTAAGGAGTCCATCCATCGTTGTTGATTATGATGAGCACGGTGCGAAATCAGAAGGGCTAATTGAAATATAATAAGTAAAATTATTTTTTCCCATATACTAAGCAAGAATGCCTTTAATTCTGAGGTGAAAATAACGCCTCTTTGAGACAATGGCGAGCGTTTCACACAAAACTATCGTTTAACGTTGATGCGCTAAATTTCTCACTGGTCTAATATTTAAACAGAAAGTTGTTGAAAAGAAAATTACTGTTTGATGTCTGAAAAAGTTTTGTAAGTTACTTTCTAGATTTTTATCGATAGCGCATATGATGACGGCGATAAGATTAGATTTGATAAGACGCATAGTCTAGAAAATCTAACCAAGGTTTTACGCAGTTCTTAAATAGTTCCACTTTTCTTTTACCTAATATTTTCATGTTATTAAAACTTTAGTTTTTCTAGATTCAGACAATTTCCAAACAGAATATAGCCTAGTCTCCTTATAAAAGCGCCCACGATATACCAGGCTGTCAGGAAAGGTGAAAAGGCTAATTGCTAGTTTCTAGGCTTCGTTCGCCAGTCACATAAAATATACAAAGATATGTTGGCTTTATGCCTCGAGCGAGTGACCAGGATGTTAGGAGAGGTGAATAGGTCAATCATTTGATTCAGTCGTAAAAGGTTTACAATAGATTGCTAGATTCAAATTTTTATTTAATGTATAGACGTTTAATTAATTTTAGTTCATCAACTTCATGCCTAATTAAACTAATTAATTATTAATAACTAATTAATAATTAATAAATATTCAAATCCAAATTCAAAATCATTTATTCATATAGGTAACATAATGCACACTTATGAACGTAAAAAAATAAATATACATTAAATGCTTCTAATTTTACATTTACTGCCAGTTCTCAAATCAAGGGTGTAGAACGGAAGAGAAGAACTGGTAATAAACTCTCCGCTACCCTTTTTAATGAACATATAAATAATTATATTATATTATTTATTGTACACAAGAAAGAACATAAACAAAGTGCTTAAAAACGTGGCTACATATTATATAAAGAAATAGACAAAAAATAAATAATCATAAAAAAAGCCCTGCAATTGTATTCATCAGACGACCATTTTAGACCATTCTTTGATCAAGTACTTGTAAGGGAAACCTAACAAGCAGAATGCAGCGTAAATTGCACTATTGTTTGGGTACTTGTCTTTGTGTGTCCCGCCAAGTGACAATTGACAATGCATTTGAAAACTCAAGACAGTTATAGGTATAAAATAATTAAATCTCAATCTCAATGTAAAATATACCACTTTACGCCCACGTTAAAGAAAAACAAATCTCCTTTAGTGAACTATGAATAAAACAAATGGCATGTCACATTAATTACTGAACTACTTTAATTAGAGCTAAGAGGCCATTAAATCGGAATAAACTCAGTACCAATTAATCAGAAAGTAGGTTCTTTGGGGTTCACCGCGGGCGGCCTTTTGCTCCCAGGCCTGGCAATTAATCTCCCTTTCTTCCTCGCCCGATTAATCAGTGTATGAGACCACAGTCTATGCAACGAACACAATTAAAAATGTCCTGGAGGATCTATTTGAATATTTATGTTTTTTGATTTGGTCAACCGTTTCTATTCAAATGGGCGTTGACAAAATGCTTCATGACAATTGAAAGTCAAGTTTTATCTAGTTTCTTTCTTTGCAGAAAAGATGCCAGTGATTGCCAATGCCAGAAAAGATGAAAGTGTAAAACAGAAGACAAAAAGATGAGCCGTCAACATTATGTCGTTCAATCACGCGACAATACAAGTCTAATATTCGACTAGTTGATGCAATATACAATAAATCTACATAGCTCTTCTTTCTCCCAGACTTAATTTGAAGTAATATGTATGAACAACATAAACACACACAGGCCTCCCCTTTTATAATTCCTTCGTATAAAGGCAAAAACATTGCAAACGTGTGTTATGAACGTTCTAAAAATGGGTGCAATTTTGTTTAAAATTAATGATTCTTACATTGGTATACTGTAGTTCTTTCCTCACTGTTATTTCTATGTCCTTCACACTGTTTGCATCAATACGTTAGAAAATAGATAAGATGTGTTCAAAGACGATAATTTACTGAATAAAAATCATTTAAATGAGATGAGAAAACAGTGATTTTGTTTTAGTCTAAGCTATTTTACTATTATCTTTATTAACATCATAAATTTACGTTGTTATTTGTTTAAATCTCATCAGGGCGCCATTTCATTTGCCTTGATAATGTACTTATTCGAAATATAGTTTTTTATTTTCATAAATTTTGATGAGGATTTTTTCGATTTATTTGCTTCTTTGTGTTTATTTATTTATTTATTCACACTTCGTTGCAAAGAAACACAATACATAATAATTACAAGGGATGCAACGGGCGGCCTTATCGCTAACAAGCGATCTCTTCCAGGCAACAGCTTTAGTTTGCTTGGGTTATTCTAGGCCTAGTCGCATCTTAAATTTAATTTTTAGTTTTTAATTTCTGCCAAGTTATTTATTAGTACGTATGTAATTACGTAAATTAATACCGATATGGATCGAATAGATGTATTAAATTTCAGAACCATTTTGTTTATATCATACCCGACGGTAGTAAAAATATCTATCTATCTAATATATCTCTATTTAATATCTATATATATATAGATGAGTCACCGTGACCACGCACGCTGTAAAGCACGCGAAACGTCGGTTTAAATTTAAAATTATGTCTAAATAATTATAAGTTTAAATACAATAATACATAACTATAATCCGTAAAAAAGTGTTTTTCTTTAAATGCGTAAAAGTTATGTTAATAAAAGACAATACTATGTATATATATCTAAATATATATCCAATAAAGTTTAGTACAAAAACAATAAATTCAATAGTTCACAATTAGCATTGTTTTTGACGCGAATGTAAGCAAATTTGTTCTATAAATACAAATTGTGTGTTGAACAATAAACATGAAACACACATACTTACGTTTTTTTAAATTGCAAACGTGTGTTTTGAGTGGCAATTCATGGTCACTAAATAATTGAGTAACTTGACCTCCTTGGCTACTGACGATCGCAATGCCTCTTAGGTAATCGCTATTCGGTACCTTAATGACAGCTTTATTTTAATTTTATTTTTATGATAAAGGTCAATAAACATTTGTTGCTACGATTGTAATAAAGTTACACGAATAAATAATAATATTTAGATTTTGTCACTGTTTAAATATTACGGTGTAAAATGAAATAGATTGCTTAGTAAAAAGATTATGACGGCTAAGGGGGTACGAGTCCAAGGCTCTGTTTAATTCTACTGTGCAAGATTGTTTCAACATTCTTTGTAACTCGCAAACTATTATTCAACCTCCAACTTACTGATCACTTCAAGATTTTATGTGTGAGTGGGAAGTTGTAAGTGACACTTGACACATATTGTGTATATACAAATAGAAATGTCAGCCATGCTAGAGAAATTCATTAAGTTACAGTTTTCACTTAAATTAAACACAATATTTAGTATTGGTAGTAATAACCAATTGCAGCAGAAGGCTGGTCGTGTAACGCGATATCAGTGACTTTAGAAGAAAGTAGAATCAGTGGCGCTACAACCTATTTAGGTCTGAGCCTCAGATTTCTGAATCTGTTACAAGATCATTTTACATTCTTATAGGCAAGTAGGTGATCATCCTGTGCCTAACACACTTTGTCCACTTTTTCTGTTTAAGACATGTCGATTTCTTCCCAATGTTTTCCTTTACCGTTCGAGCGAAGGTTAAATGTGTCTATAAATCCTCATGCGAACCTAGCCTCTGAGTTGTTTACATAATATGTTAACTAGAAAAGTATTTTCATAACTTTTCTTTATACACATTTTTTATCTTATCAACGACGTTTTTATATAGCTTTTACGTGTGCCAAAACCAGTAGAGCAGTAATTTCCCACGCTTTGAAGAGTGCGTGGCACGGAAGAGATGTATGTTCTACTTTAGATAACAAACACCGTATTTTGTAAACTTAAGTGCAAAACGATCTCACACATGCTGCAAAATTGTTAATTCAATAATGGTTTGTACATGTTACATAGTTTTTCTTTTGATTAATGGTACGTCTTGTGCATCATTGTTCGTGAAAGAAATGTATTCAATTTTCTATATATTATTATTGTTTACAGTGTATAGTGTTAAAGGAGTGAAATGGGAAAACATAAGGTGTTCCGCTGACACGGTCCAAGCCGTTCCAGAAGGTAATTCACCTGATGTCGGTCGATTTCCATGGCTTGGTATTGTGCAACATAATTTTTGTAAGTTTATAGACAATTGTTTTAAAATTTATCAATAATATGAAAATCTGCACAGCAAGCAGTCGGTGTTTCGTCAGTGCCCCGTTGAAACCCTCAAGAAAAAAGGCACTATTTATCTGTAATATATTTATCAAATACTTTAAATTTCAAGTATATCTATGTAAGACAACGATTTGAAAGCATATATATCCCTGCTCAATGAAAAAGCTGTCTGATGTTAACCTCTGAAGTCATCTTTCTTGTTCTAATTTATTACATTATATATATTTATTATAGATTTGTCGATGTAGCTAGACAATTTAGGTAAATATATATGAATATGATTATATACATTGCATATCAATAAATGGGATCCAAATGGAAAACTCAATGTAAGCAATATTATACAAAAAGTTATATTTTAGATATCGGAGGCGCAAATAGATTTGCAATTACGAGTGGGATTCTTATCCACCCGATGTATGCGATTGCTCCAGCTGAGGATATTGCTAGAATACAGCCTGGATCTTTGACGTGAGAGTTTACTGTAAAATCTAGGCCATAAATCTATTTTATGCCTAAATTATATTTTCTGTTAATTACACAGTTTATAAATATCATTATTAATAATCCAGTAGTGCTACAAGGCTTTGGATAAGATCCGTTTCTGTGATTATTTCATAGACAAGGTCTTTCTGTTCTCTCTGACTCATAATAATTTTGTATTCGAATTTGAACCTCGTTCTCTAAATCTTGCTTGATTTGTGCTGCTTTACCATACGAGCAAGTGTTGACAAAAATAGCCGGGGATCGAGCCAATAACATCAGGGATGAGAGTCGCAAGTAGAAGTCAAGGTCAATGCAGCTTTATATATTAATATAAAACATAATATAAACTAGCCCATGCCTCGATAATAAAACTTATTTGAATAGTTGACGTTGACTGGTGGAGAATCACGATTGTTATTTAAATACCAATGCATCTTTTAGTAACAACACACAATTCATAGTATGGCAAAGTGCCACAAACAAATACGTGATGCCGGTGACAGAATACTTTTTACATACTGAATATGAAAAAAAAACTTATGCTACCATTGCAATGCTGCAGCTGAACACCCGAGGAATGACTGGTCTTGGCGAAATATCTGGTAAAGTATTTACAGAAAGATTACAAATGAAAGTTCTCGTTCTTTCTGTGTACCGAGACGCACTGTAAACAAATTTGCTTTAACAAAATTATATAAGGTTTAATAAAGTTGTTATATTTATCTTTTAAAATATATCTGCGATACGAGTACGATATATCGATATAAATAAATATATCGTACTTGTACTATACGATACGAAGGTTTTTACTCTCGCATTTTTTATACATATTTACGATAATGATTCAGTTAAAATTTCAGCTCCAGTGCTACCAATATGTATGCCAATAAAAGGTGGTGGAGTATTTGAGGATTTCTACACAGTTAAAATGACTGATGGTAAGAAGACATTCATGTATTCTAAATGTATTCAAGATTATAGAGATTAATAATAATTATTTGCAGAAAAGGCTGAATTTTCAAAGCAAGTTATCAAAATGAAATATGTTGAGAATCAAGACTGTGAAGAGTTTTATTATAGAGCTAAGGTACATACTTTTACTACATTCTTTTATTTCAAGTAAATATTAGCCATTGACTTTTTTATGATGGCATTTGTTAAGGTCTATTTAATATTACGGTTTATTAACCGATAACAGCAGAGTATTTCTTATCGATTCCGATAAATAAAGTCTTATAAAACGACACATTCAATTGTAATAATTTTTACATTTAGACTCAAATGTATTTACTTAATTAAATATAATTTTAGATTTCAATGAATTTTTTTTATAAATTTTAATGATTAGGAACGTTAGGAATAATAATTGAATGTGTGTTTTTTATCGGAATCGATAAGAAATACTCTGCTGTGAGCGGGGAGTTGGCAGAGTATTTTACGCTTCAAAAAAATCTGAAATAATTAAGAAAACTGTTTCTAAAAACTATCAGGAATTCCTATAACTTCACAGGCAGGAGGAAATGTTACCAGCATTATTGGTACACAGCCACAGGAACCATACTTTTATCAATTTGTTTTAATTTAGTTGGATTATTACTGTGTAGGTTAAAAATATAAAATAAAAAAATTACATTATTCGCCGGTTTTTTTTTAATTTAATATTTAACCCGACACGACAAATGTGTTTCTTTTCTAGTTAAACCACAAAAAGATGGCCCCAGTGTCGGCAATATGTGCGGTGTCAGACACATTGGGCCAGTCGTGTGTGTGGGACGCCGGAAGTGCCCTCATCACTCGTCAGTCATGGGGCTATTGGAAATTGGTACAAATATTGATTAAAATATCAGTTTCACATTAAATTATCTGTACGAAGGCAACAGACGTATCTTCCTTATCTGCTGCTGTCTAAGAAACCTTTACCATTGAAAGGAATTTTTTTTTGTTGAATTCTGCCACATTGACGCTGATGACGCTTCAAATGAAGTGTTCAAGTGGAGACTATAGTTACTGTATTTTTTAGTTAGGTTTTGGTACTCGCGGCCCAGGGTGCGCAGCTCCAGCCAGATACCTCAATATACACCAATACCTGGGATGGATTGACGAGGTGATCAGCCAGCGACCGTTACGAGAGAGGTTTGATGAAGATGAAGGTCTGATCTTCAGACGCGTCAGCCCGGTCAAGCTTATTATGTACAAAGGTACATTCCAAATTGATGCCATAACGTCGTTCAATGTATTATTTGAATAATCACTCCATTTAGCGATTTCGCTTTTCCAATATATTATTTGCATGTAATGTTTAAAAGTTATTTTAAAACCCATAAAGACAACATTAATAATTTTCTCATTAAACTTCTTTCGTGCCTGATTAGGCAATCTTCGACACCCAAAGTCGCATGGGCAATGCGATCGCAAGGAACGTGGCAACGTGCTGTACAAAGATAGTTCTGAAGTCCTCGTCAACAAGAACTTTGCACAAGGCTTTTTCTTTGTAAGGAATTTTATCTCATTTTATAGTAAGAGATCGCTTCTGGGGCCTTATCGCGAGCTTAAGATAATTTTGTCAATTATTAGTAGCTAAAAAGCTCGAACGCATTTCCATAGAACTGACGAGTTTCTATAGAATTTGTAAAGTACAAGATATTTGATATTAATAAAGTATGATAGTTATTATATATCAGAAAAAGAATAAGAAGAAAAAATAATTAAATCCGTTTAACCGCATATAGAGAAAAACTACGCAAGTATCAATCTTACTTATAGAGTTTCACTGAAAAATGACTATCAGCTTGAAGAGCAAAATAACGGGACCTGGTGATACATTTTAACTCATTAATGGAGTTGTCACTTTCTCAGGTTTGACTGTATTTGATTCACCATTGTTCGTGCTAATTTAAGTACATACAACTACTAGATACGTTTTAAGCTAGTGGTATTAATGAAAACATTTACATTCTTGTGTCATAAAAAAATTATATTTTCCC
Organism: Pieris rapae; assembly: GCF_905147795.1. NCBI lineage: Eukaryota > Metazoa > Arthropoda > Insecta > Lepidoptera > Pieridae > Pieris > Pieris rapae. The sequence goes on along the minus strand of NC_059529.1, from coordinate 354,735 downwards.
ACTATCGTCTTAGAACCCATGCAATTAATTAATAACGTTTTCACGATTAAATCTCTTCGTTGACTACTTTTCCGAATTCTAATTGAAACGAGTATTAATAATGTAAGTGGAATTGAATAGAAACTGCATTAATCTTGTCAGATAATTTTATTGATTAATTTATAAGAGCCACGGAATGGTTTTAAAATAAAAAGGCCCTAAAAAAGGTAAATAAATCTTAGAAAATTGAATAACTAAAAAACGTGTTTCGGGGTTTTTTAATCTGTATTTGTTTTAATAGCTGTCGCTGGCCCAAGCGGCGTCGGTGCGATGCGCAACTATTCACTTGGAGGTCAGTTCACGCACCAACGCAGCCGTCTGGCTGGAGCATTATTGCCACAAGGAGCTCATGGGGCATAAGACGGGATATAAATTCCGACATATCAATCCGTAACTATTCCTCATACTCTTTATAAATCAATGTTGAGGTACTTGTTCTGCACGCCTTTTGAATATTGTTTCCTAAAGAATTCCGTACCTTCTTTTATAACAGACAGCAAACGGGCACGAGGCTCATTCGATGTTAGGTAATACCGCCGCCCATGGACACTTTATATCCAGAGGGCTCCCGAGTGCCCCCTTAAAGATCCTAAGTCGAATTGAGAGGTGGTGCGTGGCAACAACTGCCTAAAATAATGCTTAGCTGTGGAATAACTGACGTCAAGATGATACGGGAAACGTTTTTAAATTTTTACGACCAAATAATATAACATTTGCATTTTATACAAAACACCTGCTTCATATAATACGTAAATGACCCTATATATAAGAACAAAGCATACTTAATATAGTTTTGGTCTGGCATAGTTAAAATCGATCTAAAGAAAACTTGTGATAATTTCATGATAGTTGTATCTTAATATATATAAATTCACAAATCAGCACGGCAGATGGCGCTTCAGTCGGTACTTTTATACTCTGTTTAATATCCTAATCGCTTGAAATATCATGCAGGACAACGTCGCGGGTCCGCTAGTATTGAAATAAATTACGTCGCTTTTTACCATTAACTTTTGTTATTTCAGAGATGAGTGTTTCGTCTACTTTACCAGCGTGGCATTCATCGAGTTTCGTTTCTACTTTTCATTTAAAGCTGTCCTGGAGGTGACATTGTACGGATCTGAGGAAGAAATCAAAATTGCCGAAGGTTTTTGGGCAGCCACAGAGTCCACCTACGCATGGTGGCCCACTTATACCAATATCCGATCCGGTGGGTTCGTCCCCCGAAGTAGTTGGTATTGGTATATGTAATAAGTAGAATGTTCATTAACAATAAGTGTATGTTATGTTGTACGATTGTGCACAGAGTCGATCAATAAGTACATCTAATTAACAGTGTGTCACCTATGTAGTGTAGTGTATTTAATGCCCAATTAATTGCCGATTTGATTCGAAATGATTTAACAAAGCACAGGACACTACAATACCTTTTACCTTCAAATGGATGACTTCTAAATTACAACTCTGAATATGGTTTTAAAAATTTTGCTAATACAGATTTTGAATCATATTAAGTATTATTTATAATAATGGTATTAAATGAAATGTATAACTGCACATTTATTTATTTCTTTCACTCCCCAAATTATGGTATTGGCCATAAGTCCTGTGATCTTTAAAATAAGCCATTTTTGTTTTATGATTATTAATAAGAGATTTACATCCTTTTTTAATGGATAATTGTCTTTTACTTATTAATTGTGTCATTAATCAATCAATGTATCTTAGCAAATAAACGTATTGTTATTATAATAAGATGGTACAGTCTTGATTTTATAGATCAAAATATGTTACCCCAACACATTATATTGTTCATATTGTTTGCTTGCTAGTACTACATTCAAAACGATGTTATGATGTATCTGAACTTAAGAAACAATCTACAAGCTGCAATAAATGTTGCGGTCTACCGCAGTCGTAGTCGACTACTGGTTTTATGAGAAATTGTTTAAATCATCTTTATAACACCCGCTTTTCTTATGGTTTTGATATTTTTGATGTGAAACATCTATAGCCGCACGTAAAACCGATTTCTGGCGTGGCGACGCATGCCGTGGCGACGCGTCGCCACGCTATATGATATACAGTCTAAATGCAGTAGTAAATTTTACATTAAAAATATTTAATGAAAATAATGTTTATTCAACAAATAGTCATCGTTATCTGGAAAAAAATCGTAATATTTTATTTTATCATCATGACATATTTAGTTCCTATCAGTCTGTTCTTTTCTGCATATTACTTTTACAAAATAATGTCCATGTTTCACATCTACCAGGCGTGCCGTGACGGCTCACATTTTTTTTTATATTCTTTATTCCAGACGGATGAAATCTTTTGATAACATGAAATATGGTGTTGCCATTTTCCTTTCTTAGTCGTATTTTTCATTGCTAAAGATCATGTACCGGTGATCCTATAGCTGGTTCTTTCCTCGCTCAACAAATTAGTATAAAATGCTGCCAGCGTTAAAGGTACAATGCCACAGTGAACAACTTTTTAATTTGTTATAACTTTATATTTTTAATTATTAATACTTACAGGTAAAGAGTATTGTAAATACTGTGTGTATTGAAAATAAATTGCAATAAATAAAGTACGAAAGTTTTACAGGCAGGCAGGTTTTCTAAGCAGATATTACACACACTGAATAGTGTTGGCCTAAAGGCTTGAAGTCGTAAGTTCGATTCCAGGCTGTGCACCATTGGACTTTGAAATCATTTAACATTCAATCGAACGGTGAACCGGCTTGCTTTAGACCCAAAATACGACGGCGTGTGTCAGGCACAGACAGCCTACTTTCATATTAGATTGACAAATTTAATATAACAGATGACAGACCTAAAATGGTTAGGTATAACTTCTTGGATTTGGTTACATGATAAGCACCACCAAGTTCTATAGCTGTTTACAGAAAAATAATATTGGTATTTTTTTATAAATCCAGTTTATTAACTGGTAATATCTCTTTACAAAGTACTTGATCTAAATTCTTTTTACTAATTAATTCAGTCGTTTATCGAAAGATTTATTGTATCACGTATAACTTTCCAAATTTCTACAATCGATTATAGCACTTATTTTTCACTGATAAGAACTATATCTGTTTGATTGTACTTGATTGTACGCTAAGGCATCTATAGGTTGGAAATCGACGGATAAAAAGTTGTTAAGGTGAAAGACCGCGACTTTAGGGTTATCTCTTATGAGTGATTAAGTAACGTGATGTAGGTTTTGAGTTCACAAATTTATGCCATATAAAGTTTTTTATACTACTGAGAGTTTAAAAATGAAACACAAAGTTTTTATGGAATTCTTATTTTGAATGTAATATATTGCAAATTATTGCTATTATTGCAAATAGGATTACGAGTCTTTTATTTATTTATTTATTTAATTATAAGTATTATAACAGCTTACTTAATACATATTATTATACAAAATACTAATACAATACAGAAAGCCAAAACAGATTACATAGCAAATTATGTATAAAAAACAGAAAACAGAACCAATTTTACTTGAAGAATTATTGTTTTGTTTTACAATATTTGAATATCAAACTCAATCTTTTACTTAAATACTTTTGACAAACAAAATAAGGTATTTGGTGTACGTTACGAGTTCTAAAGAAATTGTAAAGGTAAATACTATATTATATAGTAAAGTAATTCATGATTACATCCCATACTTTAGATCCCAAACATCCCACAAGTTAAAATTAGGACAATCAGATATTTGTAAATGTTGTAGAAAAAATATACACGTGTGAAAATGAAATACAGATCCACCAAATCAAGAAATCAGTCAATGGCTTTTGTTCAAGAAATTGAAATAGTTGATACCTCGACCCACGTTTTAAAGCCCAAATATATCACATATCAACGAATAATCAACGAAAATCCACGTTATTCACCTAGTGACAGCCCTGAACGCTAGGAGATTAATTGCGACGCATTCTCTGTCTGTTTTGCAAACGGTCTGGCTTTGTCGAGATTTGTTTTCTCCTTGACCTTTGAAAGTTTGACCAGTAAGACCTCTTAGGTCGCCTCGACCTTTGAAACATATGAATTTAAGTAAATAATTAATCGTTCATACAGGATTAATGTGTGAAATCATATTCGCAGAACCTATTATTTACAAAAACTATTAATATTTAATAAAAATAGCAGTGTTGGGCTAATGACTTAAGCGTGCATCATCATCCCTGAGGTCCAGACCTAAAAAGGTTATAGCCACACTGATTTATTACTCTTTTATTAATTACATAAACTTTTATTGTTTTATAATTTTAATTTAAAGCAGACATTATGCATATCATATTTAATACTATATATTCCGTAAACTACTAATAAAGCTATTTCTGTTTTTATCGAGAATTGAACTTTAGACATACTATAGGTATTATTACCATATTAACCCAAAGGAATTATACCTTTTTTTAAATAAAAAGTTGCCTGTAAACTTACAAATGACTATAATTTTCTTCACTCTGCGGTATCTTTAAAATGAAAATACCAGCTTCTAGAACTTTGCGCACGCTATAAGCCTAAGAATTTAAAATAACTTCAAACAATGTATTTAGACAGATAGTAAAATTAAACGCTTTCAATGTCAAATAATCTTAAATACATTAATGGAAGTATAGAAATTAAATATTCATATTTGTGTAGATTATTGAAAATTTATTTTATTTTGTTGTAATCCTATTTGTAATAATGAATTTACTATGTATCACAATATATTTTTAGCACATTTGAAAACTAAATTAATATAGTTTAAAATTTTAAATGTATTTATATTTCATTGTTAAATTTACTGTAAAGAACTAGGTTCTACTCATATATTATGCAACCGAGTTCACCAGAGCTCTTTGATGGAATTCAATATTATTAGTTTTTTTTATTATTTCATATGTCAAACCACTAGGTCTTGCTGACGCGTATTCACGGTTCTAAGGCAAGCCGATTTCCTTAAAAAAATCCTTCACCATACAAGCAAAAGTTAATTCAGCATATAGAAACATAGTCCACCGCAATAGGCACTGCGTCAAGAATGTGAGTAGCATGATCAACTCATTAGGGCCATCACTACTTCATATATATAATTCGTTAATTTTTTTTCTTTGCTATCCATACAGAAATAAAGCCATCATTTCATACTTTATACCTGTTGTGGTAAGTATAATATTACAACATTTTTAAGCTATATTTTAAGCGGCTAACGCGTTTTATGTGCAACGGGACGTTTTCATGGCTTCATACAAAGGTTTCATTCGGAGTTTACGATTAAATTAAAGACTGGGTTGACGTATATATTAAAGCGTACTGCGGACTCTTTAATATTTAACATAAAAAATATTATGTTGTTAAAAAAAGGTTTGTATAAAATGTACCTATTTGACATGTAGTGTTTTTGGACATTGTCTTAAGTTGAATATCCTTGTTAGAAAATTTATTTAGGTATAAATTAGTAGTCATAAGATAGGCTAGATATTCTATGATGACATAGTAAAAACAAATGTATAAAAAAATTAGATGACTAGTTGATGAAAACTCGAAACATATGACTAATTCATTTTAAATTGTTATCAAACAAGAATCTGATCAAAACACCTGCTAGTTATTTTTGCTTAATAGATTTGACCATATATTCCAGTACGATAAAAATGTTTATCCCACTGGAAATCAGATATGTTGAATATACAATTTTATATCGTAAGTTATACGCTTCACTAGTGCACATAACATTAATATTCATTCACATCGATTCTCACGCATAGTATTAATTCTAAGACTCAATAAAACCTATATGAAATCGCTTACAATTGACAGTTATCGCGTAAATTCTGCGAAGGCCTCTATAAGGGAACCCGCGTTGATGTCTTTTATATAAGCACAGCTCCGCTCTAAAGCCGTCTTGTAGTAGCTACATACTGTATATCTATAGATAAACAATACTTATACATACATTATTGTATAACAATATGTATGTATAAGATTAGCAAAGAGAAAATGGGCATCTTTTAGGATGTCTTACCACAAGCTATTTTTTTATGTAATAGGAGGAAAACGGCAAGTGAGCCTTCATCTGATGGCTTCATGGACACTCACATTGCAAGAAGGCTCGCAAGTGCGTTGCCGGCCTTTCTAGAATTGGTAAGCTTTTGCTTGAAGGAAAGTCGAATAATTTAATAAAGAGGAAGAAAAAAATAATTCCACTTGCGAGATAGATTCATAGTAGAAAGAACATTATATATAATGTTAGGCAATAGAATATTTTTGCAATAGTAATGATTTCGGTCAAGGTGTTTTAAATTAATAAATTGTTTAACTATACTTTATGAACACCTATACCTATTTATACATAATAATCGGTTATATAGTTGTTGTTTTTACAGATAGATAATAACGTTGTCAACTCTTACTTAATCCCCAGGTTAAAATCAGCAGGATTTCGTCTGCAAAAACCAACCTAGGAGTTCAGGCACCTCTCTTTTGAATTCTTCGCGATTGTAACGGATTAAACAGTACTTATGCGCAGCTGGATGTATATTCGGTAGTGGGCTGATCAATTTTAAAGAAAGTATTGTTAAGTGTCTACCTCGTACCTAATCCACTGTTTTGCTGGTAATTTTATGTAGCTCATCAACAAGTAAAAAACTTCTAGTACATATTTAAATTATTTTTATATATACTTTTTATAACATTTATGTTTACCAAAATTCTTATATATTTAAGATAAGAGCTTGTAACATTTACCGTATATAGTTCCAGTATGTTGGTTACCTATTATGTTTATTATTTAATTCCTTTACATTTGCATCTCAGCCGCAATAAACTACGCTTTATCATTAAAAGTTCTTTGTTGTAAAGGCTACATTTCTCAGACTTAATGATTAATGATGATTTTTATCATTCGCCGCCTTAACGATTTAATGATTCGCGGCGCTTTAAGCCATGCTTTATATTTTTAGGTCGATTTATGAAGGTTGTTAATTGTGTTTTGCTATTAATTTTACAAAACTATGTTACTTCCAAACAAGTCCTAATAAATCAAATTGACCAAAGATTGATCCGTTATTTTTAATTCGTTTATTGCTTAATCAACAGTGGTTTAGTAATTTTCTTCTTTATCTATTACGTAGTTTGGATCCGAACATGTTTTAATGCGTCGAAAGTCATATATTATGTGTTGTCTTTATGTATATACATATAATTCTATCAAACATGTTCCTTAAAAGAATTTTTGCATTAAACACGCATTCCTCAAACAACACATAAAAACATTTGGAATGTAAGTGTAAAAACCTATACTTCACTATTAACATATAATTATAACCGTCTCACCTCAAATTCATCCAATAAGAATAACTCAGTCATACGCAACGGACACAAAAATTCACTAAAATATCACTGCCACTATTTATCACTAACACTTCACTTGACACTTTATTGCACTTTTAGTTTTGAATTATTACAACAGTAATTTGTACAGCCTTCGTCTATGAAACAGTTTCGCGTACTGACGCGAGCGTCGCCACTTGGCGGCTCCCACTATAGTACGTCTCACTCGTTCATATGAGATTTGAAAAAGAAAGAAAACGAAAGCTCTTTTTTGGCTTCGAAAAGTTGCTGTATGCAGTTGTATGAATTACGGCAGCTGCCGTTTTCATGTTTGTTCTCTTAAGTTCTTTAATCGACCTCAAAAAAGTTTCTGTTTGCTATGTGTTAGAGGAACTTCCTGCCTATTGAGAAAGAGAGAACCTTTTAAGCTGTTTTTTATAATTTAATTCATGAATGTTTTACTAATGTTTTTGAAACAATTCAACAATTGAGGCTTATTCAATTTCTTAATTTCACTATTCGTAAAGGTGTTGATACCATACGTTTATTTAAATTAAATTACTTTATTTGATAACAATCTTATTCAATTATCATACTCATTCTCGTATTAATATCAAGTTTCATACAGAAATAAAAATATTTTTTCACAAACCAGTCTTCTCACAACGTAATACTAGAAATATTTTGACACGTGTTAGTTTTTGACTTGAAGGTTTCACTGAATTAATAAAAAACAAAGACGGCGAATCAAAAGCATTTGCTTATTATTATTCAAGTGCCGCTATAAGTCTGACCCCCGGCGCGCCTTGACTCGTCAATACGTGACTGAGGGCTTGTAAGGGGCTCAAAGAGCTTTAAAGGATGTATAAAGAGCTCTCGATTTATTGATGTTTTTTGCCGCAAACGTGACTTCAGATCCATTTTGTCCTGAACACACTTGTTGCCACCAAGTTATGACTATAATGCGAATCTTTTATTTTAAAATGAATAAAACATCAATTTTACGATTACATGCTGTTAGCTCAGATAAAACTCTACTTGCTTCGGGTTTTCAATCTAGTTTTGCGACTCAATTATATTTGCATAGACAAAAATTTTAAATATTTTAGTAAATTGGGCTATGGTTTTACTACTCGAGTATAAAGTTAAGATTAAATAAAACAGAATATATAAAACCAAATCAAACATATTTGTGTGATTAAAGATGGAGGTTTATAGAAAGAAGAGCAATAACATGTATTTTAAACGATTTCTCGGTGCCTACTTTGATATTAAGTCATTTGGTTTAATCGTGTACTTAAATAAAAACATGGCTGATTGCTGCTCTTGTTAAACTTGAAATAAAACGTAAATGTGTTTAATAATACTTTCAATGTAATGTGAGGTGGAAGAGATATAAATAGACTGAAAGAGTGGTTGTATTTGACGCCCAATGAATGTCACTATAATGGTAACCATGGAAACGTGGATCGATTACTTATTAAGATATTTGTATATCGTTATGTTTTTTGGTAAAGGACATACTTTTTAACTATGATAATAATTATTAAAAATTAGTTATCTTTATAACTATACATTTTCTAAATTCTTTTTAGTATAATACATATTATGGACATACCTGATTTTAAGTGAGAGAACCCATGGACTCATATTGCTAGAAGGCTCGCAAGTACGTTGCCGGCGTTTCAAAAACTGGTAGGCTCTGTTCTTAAAGGGCTATAAGTAGCAAAGGTTCGGAAATTCTTATTGGGTAGTTCGTAGGTTCCACATAGTGGTGGTGCACGGCAAAAACTGCCTCAAGAAACATCGAGGTGACATGAATGGTAATTGCATTCTGCCTTGATTTCCGATGATGAACCTCAGATGCAGGTATTAAAAATTATTACCGCAATTATAATCAAAGATTCCGTCCGTTTCTTATAACGACTGTGACTATTATAATGCCTACAATTACATAACATTTGCTTAGTTTCGTAATGACTTACCATTCTTCTATTGTACCCAAAGTGAACTTGCGTATTAATAAGACTTCCTTTTTCTTTCGGGCAAATATAAACTGTAGGCTAAGGTCAGAAATATACGGACTTATTATTATTATCTAATAAAGCTGTAATTTATCTTATACAAGCTGTTGAATCAAGAGATTTTAGAGAGATGTGTTTAATTTTTAAAGAGAGATGCCCTTTCAAACGTTTCTAGCCAGTAGCCAGCATGGAATTCGACTCTAGAGAGTACAAACTGACCTTATACAAAATATCACTGTGTCAGGTCTCTAGTACCAACGATTAGTGTTATTGGTTCGATCGCAAGTCATTAGACAATATTCAGATTTCAGTACAAAGAAAGAATACATGTTTTAGTTATTTAAAGAATATTATAATCTATCCTTACGTATAGACGTTAGAGCGTAATCCTAATTACGGTATTTGGATTGGGTAAAAGATGCCAACAATAGTAATTAACATCTGTATTCAAGATACCTTGTGATGTCCTGCAGCAGCACAAGGTGTAAGGTTCTTAGCAGACACACGAAATATCGTATATAAAATACTGTTATACGACCAGGCTGAACGTACGGTTGTGGCACTTGGACGCTCACCGTGAAAGAGAAGAATAAGATACTGGTTGGGTAACGCAAAATGGAGACACAAAATCGACGGCGAATGTCAGGTGTAGAATCGTGACCACCTGCTTGTCTATTAGAAAATAAATGATTACGATACAGAAACAGAAATCTATCATAGGTCAAATCCTTAATAATAATAGTTTATGGAGAAAATTTAAAAATGAAAGGAAAATATTCGCATTTATTTTCCAAGTTATCGAGCAATTTGTGTGTCACGCTCATTACCCGTGATTCAGACAGACGTCTGTCACAAACAAATCGCCGGTAATGGCTCGTCACGCTGCGTACGCGCAAACTGTGGCAAACTGTAAATTCCACTCATTTTTACTTTTCACTAGATAGCGTGATTTGTATGAAAATTGAATTTATCAAATATTAATAATACCACGCATGACTACATTTATTAAAATCATTGATTTATACATAACAACATCGTTCTTAAATTTTGATTAAAAATATGTCATATTTACGTTTTCACGGTAAATAATATTTTTTATCTCGTGATTAAAAATCGTATAAGACATGCAATCAAAGTATATAAAAAGAAAGTTGCTCGTAACAACTTAAGTTAATATATTATTATAAGTAAGTGAACGTTTTGTAATTATCATATTATAATTTACAGTGATACAGCAATTTACCTCGACGCTAAACGTTATGGCGTAAATTAATCCGCTAAATGTACATATACTGTTTATAATTAAATAACTTAGCCACATAAACGATATGGTTAATTTAAATTTAACAACTCATATCTAGTTATAGGACAAATCAAATCTAATGCTAAACAATTATTCTTATTTTAACGTTTTATTTTATTTTATTTACTTCCCACCATATTACACAAGACTTTATTACCGATATTGCTAACTTTCACTAATATTATTATTATCATTTCCTACTGAGTGTTAATATATTCTTTTTTTTTGCGACTGAGGCGCAAACTCTGGCAGAATGACCAGCGCTGTGGAACACTCTGCTCCTCAGCATAATGCTGAGCCAGGGCCATTTACAGCCACAGCACACACGCAATACATGCTTGAGACGAACCGAATGGGAAAAAGAAAAATAATAATATACCTCTCATTATATCTTTTATTTAATTTTTTCTTTGATTACTGCAATGTTGTGTATTTATGTGGGTGTGTTTTGTTTGTAATAAATAATATGTCTATGTCTAATTAATATCGGCCACTAAAGGACTATCAATATTAAAGGAAATACATTAAAGTTAAAGTGTATTAACCGAAACCTTATTAACATAATCTGACGTAACAAGTGCTTCAGCAGATACGTTATCAGAGAGAGAAAGCCATGGATAAAATAAAGGAAAGATAAACAGATACTCAAGAGGAAAAAATAAGTTGTAAAATCCAGCAGAAAATTACAACATTACAATTAAATATAGCAATATTTTTAACTGGCCATTTTTTTCTCTGTGTAATTTTAATTATGTTAAATACATATTATTTTCGTTAAAATCCGTAAAATGTTATATGATAATAAACCAAATATATTGTCGATTTAAATGAACAATGTTCAAATGTATATTCATATACAAAACAAAAAATATACAAATTTCACAATAAAGAAACGTTATATTTTAAATGTTTGTAAAATGTAAATGGAGCGAGTAAACAAGGAATATCTTGCGATCTCAAAGGAGCTAGGCGTTAGTAATAGCTGTAATTATTTTACACGGCTTGCTGTCTTCGACTCAACTTTATTTATTCTTTGGATAATTAATGAATATTGTCTCGTATTACTTCGAGAATATATGTGGCGTTAAGTTATTAATCTCTTACAATTAGTGTTTGTCTACACTATTGTTACAAATAAGATAATGTATGCATATTTTGTTTTATTCCTTATCAAGCGAACAAAGAAATAGTACTGGTTGTGCGTGTCGTCTATTGTAAAATAAAATAAAAAGTCTTAACATTATCAAATCTTGATTATTGTGTCAATACGTTATTTTCTTAAAAGTTTTTAAAACTATAAATAGTATACCCTTATACCTAATCGATCGAATTAATTAAATTCATATATTTTATTTAGCATTACTTTTGTGTAACTAATTTATGGTTAAAATTGAAATTGAGAAGATTGAGTATCAAAATAAAATATACTGTAATATCAAAATCCATTAAAAGAAAGAAAACCCAATCAAGTAATCACACAGTCAGTGAGTTCACGTCACTGTGATTTAGCTCTCATATTACGTATTTGGGATCAGCGGTTACTGAGGTAGCCACTGACAAGTTAACAAATTGCTTTCGATGTGGAAAATTAGTTTTATCTGTGGAGGATGTATTTTATTTGATAACGAAGTCGGCGCTGTTTAATTATCGAGATACGAGTGCGGCGTCGACATTTAATGTTTTATGTACATGTTTTGTGTAGTAATACACCAAAAAAACATACAAGGCTAAGTGACAAAAGAAGACCTGGCCGTAAACGCACTTGAAGAATCAGACAGACTTGGATACACCAGCAACGCGGCATGCAAAATTAAAGTAGTTATGATGATAGAAAGGACATGGCCCTTGGACTTTTTTAAGTGAGAGCATAGTTTTTGAGATAAGGAGAGAACGCAATGCACCGCTGTAAAGAAATAATATCGATGAAAAAATATGCAAAAATTTACACTTTTACTTAACACTATTGAGACATTAAAGAACTACTTTGTTTAATATTTTTATATGCTGTTTCTACTTCTTTCTTGAAGAACTACATGTTATAGTGTAAAATATGCATTGTATTGTTTTTAAATAAGTTTTGTATTTATTTCTGTTTCCCAACAGCTTGAGCTTTCCTCGCCCAACGAAGGAAATGCCGGCGTTAAAGTAACACTGCCACATTGTGTATTTATTTTAATTTTCATAAGTCATTTTATTTTTATTTATCAATATAATTAAGGTAAGTAATCCTTATCTAGGTTAAGAATATTTTAAATACTGTATATTTATGTAATGGAAAAATAAAATACTACTACTGACTTAGAGCCGTCCTGAAATCGAGAAAAACGATTATTTTACGAATTCTACATATTCCTAACGAAGGATGTTTTAATGATAACTGATTCTTACTCTACCCGTACAACTATAAACCCTGTAATACAATATCAAAATTTTGGTGGTCGAACCTGCTCCTGTCACTCACGATCATAGACCACACTTAATCTCAAGTTACCTGCGCTCACGCATAACAGAAGCTTAACGTGCCTTCATATCTTATTGTCAAATATAGGCTACTGTCTCATTAGTTATTGCTCGCCCGACTGAAGACGATGATTTTATTATTAACCGTAGGTATCTAAATAAAAAAACGAGTGTGCTTATGACCTCACGACTGAAGTGAAACTTCTTTCGCTACATCTGTCTATAATCTATATATCTATATGTATATTAATTTTCTACAAATATTTAAATTTATTTCATGTTTTCATTGGTAAATTAATATTGTTCCATAGATCTTTTATTTCTATTCGACTCGCTGTTAGTTTTAAATTTTGCTGAATAGAAGAATAATATAAACTTTGAAACATAAGTAGGTACCTACATAATGATTATATAATTTTGTTGGCTATAATTTTAAGGACATACCAACCTACGAGTTCTAAATATGATACAGACAATAGGCCTGCAGTGTGCTTAGATATACGGAACGTATTTGGCTATGAGAGGAAGAGAGAAAGAAAATGTGCGCGCGAACTGCTGTCTTTTGCTTATACCCCCCACTCAACCTCCGTTCGTCTAGCCCGATCACAGTTTTCGTAACGCGTTCGCCAGCTTACTCCCCAAGTCAAACGTGCGTAAAGAAGTTTCACTTCAAAAATCGATTAATCATAATGAAACAATACAATTTAATAGTAATCAACTCGTGGGACATTGATTGCGTCTAGGTAAATTATATTTTTACTGTAATTAAGTAGTACATTGGTGTGTTTGTGTTGTTCCGTTGGTGCACAGACCAGATGGACGAAGAGGGTTGAGTAGCACGATTAAGTACTAAGCCAACTTTGTTAAGAATTGTATGTATACATGTTTGTTACGAATAAACTAAAAAATTGGAGCGGTTTATTTTGTTCTATGTATGTATCAGATACATATTTGATTCCCATATCTGTCGCAGATACATACTGGATATAGATTAAAAAAATAAGTATAGTCTTTAGCATATACAAAAGAATAATCAGGATTTTAGAATATTTGTGGTGTTACTTAAGATATGCTCTATGTAAGTCATGATAAAGCAATTATTGTTAATTTCTTAGAACGTGGATGATGACGTAAAAATAATATTTAGAGAATACATTTTATTCTGACACTTACTAAGCATCAGAATGAATTGTATTGTTATTGTGTATTGATTACATATTACACATATCGATCAATCTATTAATGTATGATTTTTTATAACTTAGAAATTTTTGACAGTTTTATTGAGGTTTTGTGTAGGTATATTATTTAATTTTTGAAAATATCTATTTTGAAGTTTTGTAATATCGACTACATAAAATGTTTATTATTTTCAAATAATATTTTACGCAATCCATTTTAAACATATCTATAAAATAAAACACATGCCTTACATCTTTATAATATCAAAAGAAATGCATTTTCTAAGAAGTTAAAAGAAATACAAGTCAATCAAGCTTGTTCGACTAGAAATAATTTCTCAGAACCTAGACCAAGACTGGCTAATTGACGCCATATAGATTTGAATCACTTGAGACTGGCTTTCTTTAGATTATCTTGATACTGTCACAATAAAGTTCAACATAATGGTATACAATAATCGTTTTCATTAGTGAATGGAAATTTATTATAAACAATATAATAAAATCTTACTATGTTGTTCTATAAGAAATAATTAAGATTATATTACACGTTGCAGATTGCTATTTAAATCTTTATTAAATGGCAAGGTATTACACGATGAGTGTTCCTCAACTAACTCATCGTTAGTTTATTGTTTTCTTTGCTAGATATAGATAGTTGGATTAAAATGATTTTATTCTTACTAATTCAGTTAATTATTAAGTCAGTACTTAATTACATGTAAAGATTTGTTTAATGACGTAAAAAGAACTTTATATTCAGTAGTTTTGTTCATCTTTCTCAATCAATGAAATAAGTCCTTATTTTTTTATTTAAGTTCACTATAATATATAATGATACATCTACATTATAATATATACTGCATAAGCCATCTAAAATACTTGACAATTATGTTAGACATAAATGTTACAATAAATAAGAATTTAATACACTTTCAATTTAGGATTTTTAACTGTGTAAATATTTAATAGATTTTAAACTGTTTTTTTTATTAATAAAACGAATTATCGTGTGAACGGTTAAAAAAATAAGCACACACAAACACATACAAACAAATGTTTCTTAATAAAGCATGGCAACGATGTCCAATTTTCATCAACAAATTGCAGCGCAATCGATAACCGTGTATTGCGCCACTTGGTTCATTAATTTATCAATTTGTCACGACTAATACGCGTAGAAAGTTAGAATGTTTTTTCTACATATATTGTTCTTTAGAAAATACATCTCCATTTAACGATATTTCGTACATCAATTTTAGAGGTTTTAGTGGCGTGATAATCTCTCACTATGTAGACGATCCCAAACTAATAACGTGAAAAAAATATTTAACTTTATAACTAAGCAAATGCCCCCTTTCTCAAAGTTTATTTTCAAAACGAACATCGAATCAGCGTTTGAAACGACCTATCGAACCTTTATCATTGCAAAATAACCCGTATTGTAAGCTTAAGCTTCGTTACTAATAAGTATCGGTTAATCAAATAATCTGTGTAATTGGCAGTAAATTGTAGTTTTTACAACAAAATTTTTCATCGATTGTTATTTTTCCACGTAAATTAACACGCAATTAAAATTATCAAAAAAAATCATTAATTACGAAACCCAACCTTTTTATTTTTATGTTAGTTTCGCTTTTACTGTTCGAGTAAATAATAGTTACGTTAGGTTCTTATGTTATCTAATACATTATCCTTGATATTTATAAACGACTTTTCTGTAGCCGGATGCAATTAATTCTATTTTAAACTCGATCGATTTCTTGCGCGCGAACACGTAGCAAAAGTGCGCATTGTAAACCCATTCGCGTCCATCTTCTCTAAAAGCCTTATAATTTTTGAGAGTAAACGTCGAAGAAACAATAAGATGCTTAAATGGAGTTGACAAACAAGTTCTTGAGTTACAGCACTTTTACTATCAGGTAAACTTTCTACTAACAGTTATTCTGTTATTTTTGTTTTGCTTTGTTCTCTCAGTTTTTATTAAAACTATTTATGTTTTATATGTAAATTTCAACATAGCATAGCAATTAATGGCAAATTGTTGAATAACTTGAGATACGCTGATGACACGATCGTAATCGCAGAGAGCATCGACAGACTTTAGTCAATTCAGTTGCCGCCGTGCGAAATGCGAAAAAGTCAAAATATAGGACTATAAGCCGAACACCGGAGTTTTTTAGTCAACATATACCTACACCTCAATAATCAGACCTTGGAACGTGTCACGAAAATATGATATCTTTATTTGAATCTATCTTGATATGATATCTTTATATGATATCTTGATTATGAAACTAACTGAGCCACTGAGAAGAAAGAGAAAGAGCAAAACGTTCCATGATGCTCGAATAGGGCATGTGAAATTTCAGTCATAATTTTTCTTTATGACAGGTGACAGGTAGAATAGTAGCTTCCATAATTATAATTCTCGGAGTAAAGGCTAAATTTGCGCACCAACCACAAGGCTGCATAAAACGAGTAATTCTTTCCAACATTGCATACGTTTTTTCAACAAAATCCCTGATATACAAATGTTGTCAATAAATAAATTTAAATCGTACATAACAGTAAAACTGCGTGCTAAGGCCTATTATAATGTAAATGAATACTTAAACGATCATAGTGCTTGGATATGAATTGTTTCAGTATAAATAGGTAACGCGACAGAATCTCTCGGCTGCATTTTCAGACAGATTCAGGGGCGATCGTCAACATCTACGACTTTTTTAAAATGTAAACTGGGAACAAACCGTGATTCATGTGGTATCAAATTATTTCAGTATAATTAGTATTATTATTATTTTCTTGTGTAACCAAGTCCACATTTCAAGGATCGTCATGCTCACTTAAATGTTATTGCTTGTGGCGGCGTCCATGCGTCGGGTTGTCTCTCTCCCTAAAATATGGCGAGGGGGCCTATGGCTGGCCATGCGGCATGTGGTCGTACTTGAATTCGTGTATGCGGTGATATTTGCAGCTCCTTACAAACGTATAAAAAAACTTGGCGATTAAAAAGAGTGGCGGAGAATTTATTGCCAGTTCTTCTCTTTCGTTCTACGCCCTTGATTTGGGAATGGCAGTAAATGTAAATAAATTCACAATTAAGTTAATTTATTTTGTTTGTTTGTTTAACGCGGTTGATCGAAAATTACGTGTCCGTTATGTCCAAATTTTGAGAGCAGACGAACCGATTTCGCTAAGTATTTTTTTATAATATTACTTGAAGTACGAGGATTGTTCCATCGGAGTGAAAAACTTCAGAAATTTACTAAATTTGTATTAAATTAATACAAAAGTTTCGTAATAATACTCAAAAGTCAATTTATACTTTAATACCATACCATAAAGTTCAAGTGCTAGTGGAGGGCTTCCGGGAAGGTTAAACAAGAATTTAGAGTGTTTTACAAATTTTATTTTTTGACATAATGCAATTGGTGTCCCAAATAGCAGACTAAGTATTAATAAAAAATTAAAGAATCGACTTTTAGGCAATTCGAAGTTCGCCGGGTCAGCTAGTAGTTAATAAATATAGAGTGCTCCGGTTCCAATACACATAGATAGCCTTCTAGAGAGAACCTTTAAAATGACAATGGGAAATGGTTCCGTCCATAATTTGGCACATTAGCCATAAAGCCTGTCATAATATTACAAAACAAACGATAATTTGAATAATCTATTTATATTGGCAATAAAGAACTAAATTGCCAGAACGGGCCGTTAATTTTTTATTATTGAACGGCTAAACTTCTTGAATTATAGCTTATTGTGGGTGATAAATTGTTATAGTTGTTTTGAGTGGGACGTTGCATTATCCTTTTTATTGCTGACTTTGTTGCCTTATCAACGTTATTACTTTACTTATGAACGCTTAAAGTGTGGTATTTTATTGTATATACTTAACAATTATTGCGACTTTTAATTTACATCCTGCCTACAAAACTTGTAATCGATTTGTAGGCAGGTTGGAGGATCTTTGTTCCATGCTCTCCACATCAACAACAACTGTGCAAAAATCTCAGTTTTGTATTGCGCAGCCTGGAAATACAACAACCTATATACTGAGCCTTATTTTGTTTAAGCTATCGCAGAAAATACTTAAATGCGTATTCAAATTAACCATAGCACATAATCACCTGCATAATGAGCACACACCACCTCCATTCCCTCACTTTTACATCATCACACTTCATAGCCAAATAAGATAATACTGAGTTAAGTATTGAATATATTTTTATGTGCAAACTTCTTTAGCATCGTTGTGATTTGAAAGTCGGTGAACCGAAACAGCGACGGTAGAAAGAGACAGACACATAAATTCATTTTTGAGATTTAACGTGGGAGAAAATGAGATAGGAAACATTATACAGCGTTTCTTGTATTCGTGCTCTGCATCGTACCCCCTCCACTCGTATTTCCGAGTCATAGTGAGGGTTTGCTTGGGCCTCGTTGTACGTGTGTTAATACGTGTTTGTGCGGGCATGCGTAGTAGCTTGAGTAAAGGCCTCACAATCACAATCAACCGTAGTTCTTCGTATTACATGCACGTAAAATATGTTTGTAGAGATTTCATTATTATTATGATAAAATTCTTTAAAGATGCCGAAAACTAATGCAGAATATTGTCGCGATTATCGAAGAAGAAGAAGAAAAAACAAGATTAAATTAAAGACAGCAAAAAGTTCAACGGAACGTGTTCGTGAATTTCGTGCACGCCGGAACGCGTTGTTGAACGTGAGAAATGATATTTCTATTTCGCATAATAATGATTTGTCAGTTAAAAATAGTGAAAGTGATCATAGTAAGTACTCAAGTATTTTTCTAATCAACAAATTTTGTCCCATTATGCACGTCTTGTACGTCAGTTCTCAATCATTACTTTTTTCAGATGATATTCCCATGAATATTTCAAATGTCCAAAGTGATGCATTAATTGAAAATGATATCGTGAATAATGATTGTAAGTAATCGTTGATAAATTTTCATAAACTTTTAACAAGTGTGTATTTGATCTTTTCTGAATTAAAAAAAACATAGAACTTATAAAAAAATTAAATCAGGCTTTAATTTAATTAAATTTAAAATTAGATATTTTTTTTAAATAAATAAAATAAATAATAATTAAATACAATATTTACATATAATTAATTATAATAACTTTATATAAAATTTGTACACTGTATACTGCTTGTCTCAGTTTCTCCCAAATTAAATCTTATGAATTTACTGTCGTCATTTAGTCTCTTTACTGTCGCTTTTTTGTTTCATCGACTTTCAAACTTTAATTAATTTAGTTTTTCTCAAAATCAAAGATTAATACAGATATCGGCAAACTTCTTGAACTATGGTCCTTGTTAATATTGAAAATAAAAAAATAATTTAAAGAAAAGTCTTATGCTACATTTACAGGTGATGCAGATTGGAATAATTCTGAGTCCTGTAAAGATAAAGATGAAGAATCAATACTACCAATCTCCATCATGTCACCTTTAATAATTAAAACTTCGCCAAAGTCATCTCCTCCCGACTCTCCTCAACCATACCTTCAACAGAAAGGAAAAATGGATGACAGAGATCTCGATGATGAAGAAACCCCAGAGAGACATAGGATGTATATTGAGTTAGAGAAAGAGAAGTTGTATGTAGAGTTGGAAAAAGAAAGAATTCGTCAGAGGGATGTTGAGCTTCGACAACGTGATACTGCATTACAATTGCAAGCTCAGTGGTTGGAGTTAGCAAAATCGGGATTGAATATTTTAGATAAATATTTGAATGACAAGAAATAAATGTTAGACCATAAAAATTTAAAAACAAATTTAAAAATAAAATGTCTGGGGTATGATATTAATAAGCCGTGCCGCACTTCTATGATAAACTGTGATTAACAACTCGCCACCACCTTCGAAAGGGCCAACAGCTTTGTTTAGAGATGTCTTCCGCTCCTTGAAGAGGTTTTTGGTTCTTCTGCATAGATGTATGAAGAAAATATTAGATTAGACCTATCTTGTTTTAAATACATGGAGTTAATTTACAATCCTAAAATAAACTGGTTTAAAAGATAAAATTGTTTGGAAAACATACCTCGTAATTTCACTTGTATTTACGTATGAATCATATGAGATATATTATATTAAAATGTTAATCTGACGCTTAATCAGACCTCATTATTTACGAATTTTCCCTAACTAAACGTTGTATACGTTAAAAACCTTTAATTTACAATACGTTTAGTAAGTGTACTCATCTATTAGTGTGATATAAAGTATCGATATAGATTACAATCTACTTGTAATCTATACCTTCGCAACGGACCAATATTTTTTTCTTTTTTGGTTTATTTTAATGTTATTATATATTATATGGCAGCTATAATTTTACATTAGTATTTGATGTAGGTTAAGTTTACGTGGTGTTGACACTTTCGTTTTTTTTGACATACCATTTGACATCAATTGCTAAAGTTTGCCTTCAGTCGTTTTTTTTCTCCTATTGTTATCGTTTGAAACTTTTTGTAAATATTATTCATTATATCTTTGGCTTTATCTTTAGGATAATTGTTTTTTATTATATAATTTATGTTAGCTGTAAGATTACGAAATAATATAAGTTTTCTTTCAAGGTAAGCCATTAGTATGTTTCTTGTCAAATAAATTTCAGTTTAAAGAAGGCTGTAATCAAAACATTTTTTATTATAGTGTAAGTAGGTACGTTATTTAGATGTATGGCGCGTAAAATGGAATACAAAAGGCCTTAGGTGTTTCAAATATTTATTACAGGACTAAGCATAGACTAAAAACGGGCGTAACTCAACAATTATTTCGAGTCCTTAATACGATGCAATAGAGTCTACAATATATTGATTTGTGATATGTAATAGCACCTTATCCTTTCTCGTGACAACTCTATGGAGGCCCTGGCATACAGGTTTTCTGCATTCAATGTTCTCTGAACAGTATTGTTTTGAACAAACATATTCGGTATAAAGGGGTTTACATAATAAAACAATACATATATTATTCGATTATACTTTTAATATAAGTAATAAAATCATATGAGCAGTGTTGGCGTAGTGTCTTCGGCGTGCGGTTCGATTCCCGGCTGTTCACCAATGGACTTTCTTTCTTTTTTTTTGATTATATATATCTAAAAAGCTTTTTTTT
The DNA here is from genome assembly GCF_905147795.1 of Pieris rapae. Taxonomy (NCBI): domain Eukaryota; kingdom Metazoa; phylum Arthropoda; class Insecta; order Lepidoptera; family Pieridae; genus Pieris; species Pieris rapae. Next base: position 333,222 of record NC_059529.1, on the reverse strand, counting down.
GTCTAACTCTTTGTTACCTCCTAAAATCTCCTAAAAAATGAGCTTGATATCTTGAAAATTGAGCTGGCGCATGGGGAGCCTTTCCCATTTAAAATGCATTGAAAAAAACTTTTTTCTTTATTTTCATTGTAAATCGTCGAAAAAAATTTTACTGATTTATTTTATTACTTTTTACTACTGTAATTATTTAGAATGAGAAAACATAACATTACTTTTTATTGGTCACGATTTTCACGTTTAAGATTTAAGCCCTAGATTCTATAAAAAAAATTTGTTCCTTCAGTTCGATGTGGCATTATTTTTATATTTTATTACAACTCTACAGTATTCTTTATATTTTTTATTATACATTAGGGTGAAAAGCGTAATTAAAACGAAAACAAATGGCCGCTGAGTGCAGAGGTCGGAAACAGATGTTCAACAAGGATCTTTGCAGGCTTGAACTTTAAACAAAAGCGTTCCTTCACTACCGTTGTACACGCTGTTCAAATACTTCACACAACTTTGTAAATGAATAGTTAATGAAAGTGGAGTTTAGAGAAACTTCTGGATTTAATAACAGTACAAAAAAGGTTTTAAGTAAACATTTTTAAATGCTAAATTGCATTTGGAAAAAAATCAGTGGCGCTTCATTCTTTTTAGGTCTAGGGTTCAGAATTCAGAATCAGTTTCATGATCGTATGTCAAGTCTAAAGGCACGTTGGAGACCAGACTCCTGTGCCTTCGAGGGTTTGGGTCGCAGGCAAGCCAGTTTCTATCTCGATGTATTTCATCGTTCTAGAGAATGTTAAATGCGCTCATAGAAAGTGATTCAACTGGTCCACAGGTGGGAATCAAACCTACGACCTCAAGGATAAAAGTCGTATGCGGAATCCTCTAGGCCAACACTGCTCAAGGCTGTACTGCTGCTGTCTAGTAGGACATGGGTATTTAGTAATACATGTACGGCGCGATTTCCACTAGGCAAATAGCAAATAGCACTCAATACAAACCGTTTCTTATATATAGTGTACACGATAAGACTATTAACTAATCGAGAGCTTTTTCTCGAATTTTTCCGCCACTTTGCGTTATATATTAAACAAACTAAAACAATTATTGGCACTTAAACTTCAACTTCATTGAAGTGAACGTAACGTAAACAACCTTATCAATTATAAAATGTTTATAAGTCATTAAAATATTAAGAATTATAAAATATATCCCGTAGAAGATGGCTCATACACAATGTAGAACATGACCCAGGCTTCGAGTTATCAATATTCTTATTATAAATTTACGTAAAGTACTACAAAAAATCGATTTAAACGTTATTTTCGTCCGGATCGTGACTCGTTACAGAACAAAAAGCTACGCCCGCGCCGCCGACCGTTACCATTCGAAATACGAAAGTGAACCTGTCGCACGACATCGTTTGTTTCGCTATTAAAGACACACTTTTTTTAAACTACCATGAATTCTGCTTTTGAACATTAGCTTATAGATTAAATATCTATATTATTAAGAGTGATTATTTTATATCATATTAAAATCATAAAGCCGCCCACCCAAACACAGCTTAGGTGCTCCTAACTTCAAGTTCGACTACGGGCATAGGACTGAGTTTTAACCTTGAAAATTCAATAATACACTCTTAATACCCAAAGGAGAGGACGCTGCGGGAAGCAGGAGATTTTCATCTAATTCAGAATTCTCTATACACTTTTATAATTTATTTATTTATCAGTAAGGAAACATTACACATCACAAATGCAGGATATGTAAAAAAACTAATAATTATAGTAGTTAAATTGTTTCACAGGTAAGATTTTTAAAGTGAACCTGAAAGCGGCGCTGGAAAAAAAAATCCCGTCACATTTTTCGGTTACGCGTCACATTTTCTGCTACGCGCCATCTTTTTCTGTTACGCATTCTCTCATTTAAATTTTATTTAACCAATTTCTGTAAAGTTGCACAGATAAAGTTGTTTCCTGTCTACACTAGTACAGGCACACAATTTTTTATATAAAATTGTAAGTGACACGATAAAAAAATCCATGATATGCACCATAATGTAAACACAGAAATGTACACAGACAAAAGACAAAACAAGTACACCAACGATTTTAAACAGCGCTTGAAAGCAGTAACATTGAAACAGTGAAATTTATTGCATGAGCAAAGAGAGCTGGCTTTATAAAGTCCATGAATTAGCTTTTGTAATGGTCACCCTATCTGTTTCTGTGCAGCGAGGTGAGGCTAATGGTTTCGATATCGATACATCAGCGTTATTCAGCTCAACGATTGGTATCACTTGCAATATTTCATACCCTTAAGATTTTGCAGTTAAGCATAAAGAACTTCATCTTCTGATAATAATTAGTATTTCTGTAATCCATGAAATAAAGGACATGCACGTGTCGTGGTTTTATGTAAAAAGCTGCGTTTTTCTTCATTTTTGGGACCGAACTTATTTATAGGACAAAGAGTTCTTGAGCAGTTGGGTTAAAGGTTCTACATAGAGGTCAATCGAGCACTGTACGCAGTATTTTTTCTTGCACAATTAGCTAGTATAATGATAGCCGTCGTAAGCATATTGGCATGCTTGCAAATCAGTTGTCAAAGTGTGTCACAGAAGGCAGAAAGAGCACCTATATTAGTACCTTATTAATACCTACTTGCCAATAAAATATTATTTTATATATTATTATAATTTACTTGTAATTTTCTGCGAAAATTGTTTTATATTTGATAAAAGTGTTTAATGAAATGGTATGGGATGTGGCTGAATAAATTGTTTTTTTTTATTCAAAATAATTAATCAAAATACGCAGAAATATTGTCCCGTTGTTTGTTTCGGTACTTCATACAGCATACAGGAGAAATGATTTTTTGTAAAAGACTTTCTAAAAAAAATTTTAGAAATCACATAATTATACAGTAGTTTAATTAATATTTATGCTGTAATAAACCACTCATAAGAGATGCCGCTATTTAAATTAGCTAATAAATAACTCTAATGCAATTTGTCCCACTTGATTGGGTGTTGAATGATTAATTTATATTATATTTTTTTCTTTCCGCCGTTAACGTGCCAAGTCTACGAAAGCAATTCTTTCGACTGGAATTGCAAGAGACAGTGGCGAGACTGAATAAACATTCAGATAAGCATTCATTTATTTACAGAATACCCTCACAGCAAATAGGCAATTCGATAACTGTGTAAATTAAATACGTATACAGGATTTTTTCGTCTCTTTTGCAAATTCGCTCTGAGAACACACAAAAATATCGGATAATAAGAATAAGACAGTATTAGCACTCGCAACGCCTACATTTAACAAATGCCAGCAGTCAACGATTGATTAATAAAAAAATAATCGTTAACTATACAGAAGAAAGATTTAACAAAAGTACATATCTAGTTTAATACAATACAGAGATATAACATAATAACAGCTACAGCTATATATTTTGACAAGATTTGTTATAATCTGACAGGAAGATCGATCACCGTTCTATTTATCGTTCTCTCAGCGTTCATTTCTGTATCTACTCAGATTTAATGTGACTTTGACTTATGATAGAAGATAAAGCCGGAAAATAAGAGTTAATTAAAAATACATCAATTTTTATTATTTACTAAAAACATAGGACAACAGCGCATTATACAAAGCTACAGCTGTGGCAATAAGCGATGGAACGATGTATGATAGGGAAAAAAAAGAGACAAAATAAAGAATACGTTGTTACAATAACAATCAATAAACTAAAGTGTAAATGGGCGGGGCACATGGCAAGAGGTACAGAAAAGTGGAACAAAATCTACTTAACTGGTGCCCAAGATACAGCAAACGTAAGAGATGGAGACAACTTGTTACGTGGCAGACAGTTGCACAGTATAGTGAGGTATGGCGGGATTGGAGAAGGCCTTTGCCAAAAAGGGGCAAACAGATACACTAGAAGAGGATTGAAATGGAAATTTGTATAAATGTAAATGTATCTGAATAAAGGCTATTCTCTATATAACACCAAAACTTATAACATCTGAATGATCAACTAACTTTGTGATACATGGAAGTAATACGAGTTTTCATAAAACTTCTTTAGCGGATAAAAACACGAACTTTGACTTTTTACATCACGTTTCGAGGCATCGTCCACTAAAGGAAATCAGTTGACCGTCGCGCTTTAAATAAGGTTATTTAATTTTATTATGAAGATGGTTATGATTTGAATACAATCGGTGACAACTACGTATAAAATAATCCTAAAGAAATCTTTAGCTAGAACTGTGCAGGGAGTTATTGGAATTTGTTTTAATCATAACTTATGACAGCTCGTTAGCGCAACTGGATAATTCGCGGGCGTTTAAAAATTTTGCTCACTGCGAGATAAGCAGAAACTCTTACAAGAATATTTTTATATTTATAACATTTCTTATTCGTTATTTGTTCTTGGTTATTTTTCGTCGTATTTCAATCCCGAAACTACAAACATAAATGGAAACCAATACGTTTCAATATCTGATAGAAATACAATACGAACCATAACTTTTTTTTGTAAATATTCTATAGCCTAGGTATATTATCATTAGGGATAACGTAGGCTTCTAATCTTGGAATAATTTTTCGAATAAGTCCTGTGGTTTTGAAATCTATTAAATGTCTCAAATCTTTCATCTCTATAATATTAGTATAAATAGCAATGGTGTTCCGGAGAATTGTCTACCATTTCGTCATAATTCTTCCAAATTTCGTAGCCGTATTGAACCTTGGGAAAGAAAAAAAATTGACAGTCCATTTTACAGTATAGCTTTTGGCTTACCACTGTCTTAAGACGCAAGCATTAAGTTACCGATTGATAACAAATATGGTGGTGGAAAGCTCACGTTGGCCATTTGTGTAACACGTTAGTGTAACCTCTTCGTTATCGCGAGATTTATTTAGTGATAGTGTTGCCATGTACGCCACGTTGTTTCCATCAGGAAACAAATCTAGGTTATTAAGGTTTAAATAGTTTACTGTTAAATTATTAGTTTAAGTATTAATGGAACTGACTATCGATCTCTTCAGACAAAAATCCTTGGAAACCAGTATGACCACAAATAAAATTGATTGTGAAATTTACTAAAAATCAAGCCCGCTTTCAAAGAACTCTACAGTAATCTATTACTATAGAGTTCTTTTACTATACTCTATACTATATATATTGTATACTCTAGTATTAGACATAATTTCCTTTGTATTAAAAAAGGACTGTATTAAGTTATTTTCATTGGATTTCTTCCGCATTATACTTGTTGTCTGGAAATGGTGTAGTATTAAAGAGGAGCGATCGGAATGAACACATTCCAAGAGTCCATCGCCTGCGCTTCGCTATATCTGTTTGTCCCCAGGCACTGTGTCCCATATACAAGAGGTAAGCGATAAAGAAAAATAATATATTTTATTCACTACAATAATTTAAGTACCGACCTATGAAAACTTAAGAGACTAGATTTTTAAATTAAAACATAATAAACATACAAATATAAAATACGTTTCATATATAATCAGTCAAATGAATAATATTCTTAGTTGTTTTCTTGTATTCAAATGAACAATTACATTGCCTAAGGTACAATTATTTGTTCGAGAAAATGAGCCTAAAGTTTATTACGTAAATCGCGAGCTAAGAGAGCAACTGCGCTCAACGAACGATTTTACGCACTACGTAGTAGTCGAAATAGTAAAAGACAATGTTCAAACTAGTGCTAGCTACATTTTTTTCTTTAATTGGAAATTGGGAATCGAAGTACTATAAATCTTTACATTTTATCTCAAACACCACACCAACCAATCCAGGCAATCTTAGCCCGCAGCCATACATTACCATGACGCACAGTAATCGGATCCAGTCGTCCACCTGCTATTACAATGCTGGCTATAATATATGTATAATGAGTTCATGGCATACATTGCACGTAATGGAGGTGATAAATTTCACAATTACCGTGAATCAGAATTGTTTAAGGGCCACGAACAATGGGAACTGGTTTCTTTATTACATTTATAGACTTGTTAATAATAATTTAAAGCTCTTTATGTATCACGATGAAAATCATGCAAACTACTAAGCAGTAATGGAAAGATTTGTATGGTTTCAGAAATTTACACACTATTTAAAATATAGAAACACTAGATATAGTATTATGCAGAATTAACTTATGTTTTTAATTTATGTTAAGTTATTACAATGAATTTAGTCAAAAAAAATGAATTGATCAGATCAAACCAATAAATTATATAAATGCAAGACCAATAAATAATACCGCACCGTTACGGAAAGCTTCGAGTCCATAGAATTAAAGCTCCAATATAATAAAACATTTTGAATTTACCAACGACAATTTTCACTCAATAACCGATTACGTTATTTCAACAAAAACAATGACCCGACGAACATGACGAAACTGGCCGTATACTTATATTACTTAATTGAGGTATAAACGTGTCTGCTATAAGCCCTGATGAGTTTTTATCGCGACTTCCACGAAATCACGTGGTAACGTAGCGATATATTAACAAGTTTTCCCAGATCTTAACAAAATTTCTCGTACATTGTGTTTTATTTATATATATATACATATGTATATTATTAATTTTAAATTGTTTCTTTCCTAAATGTGGAGCTTTTTTATACCTCATAACTTTCATAATACATGCGCGTCTTTACCCGCTTTTTTATATACATACGATTAAGCTTATACTGGAGGTAGCAAAACATAAAAAACACAGTATAATAATGTGACACACATACACTGAACATATGATTACTTAATTTAAAACAGTTTTAAAATTTACGGGTGTTATATGGGCATTTTATGCTCGGGTCCAATCCTTTATTACATAAAATATTTTTTTTTGTATTATTTTATAATAATAAAGACACAGCAGTAAAAATAAACACTTCCTTTATCGTTCATAAACAATCCTAAAGGCGAATCATAATTGTTTTTAAAGTGGATTCAACAAGAAAGACACCATGCATTTCGGAGAAAACCGTATGGTCATTGAACTCTCGCAATCTGCCATGTGGAATGTCAGTGTGACAGTGACAGACCAGAATAATTGTTTATAGATGAATTGGTATAATTTGTTTTTGGAATGTTAAAACTCATCTTGTTTATTGTCTGAGGGACAGTCAAAGATTTTTGATAAAAACTGAACAAAAAAGTGAATACGTAATTCGTTCATATGTAGAGATAATTATCTAGCGATTAACTAGATGGTAGGTATAATACAATTATAATATATAAGTATGAAAAATTCCTAAACTAAGCGATGCGCGAGTGGAGTCGGGATCTTAAGTTAGTTTAATATTAAACCCGTAGCCCATATTGAATATCAGACAGATTAGAAACTATCGTGGGTTTTCAGTCTACTATTACGTAGGGGAAACTTTCAATGGGGCTTTAATTTCAATTTACCAGCAAATTCTATAATTAAGCATGTCATTTATTCCAACATGTTAGGGCACATTTTCTAAAATTAAGTGAAATATTACCACTTCCGCAAACTGTTGGTCAAGCTCTTGATTAATTTACAGTAGGTACTAAATAGTACTATGGTTTTGTTGTTTATTTCCAGCAATATAATAGTCGCCTTAAATTACATAATCTAATAATATTTCAGTTACTGCTGTTACATTACTAAGGATGATGAGGAAAGATCCGGAATGTGCAATGAGCCAATTGCTTTCACAAACAAATCACCAACACCTAGATATTTTTCAGATGCCATTTTCACAGAATAAGAGACATTATTTCATCCATATATATGACCTGAGAACGTGAGAACCAACGACCACCCATATGCAACAAAAAGTTGAAAACTATGAGTTCAAATATATTTTTATTCTTTCCAATATCCATTTATTCCATGCAACAGAGTTCTAATTAACATTATATTGCCATATCAATAAATGTTTACATAATTGATTACTATTTTATACAATACAGTTTTTTTTTTGTCAAATTAGCATTAAATCGTAAACGGTGCACACCATCCAGGCCCAATTTATTGTATTTCAACATTTCTTATCGATTCCAGATCGATTACTTTACGAGTCGAAAGACTAGGATAGTAGACTTCTATCTAGAGTAATTTATTTTTGCTTTGTACACGACTTAGTTCTGAGCTTTCGAAGATAACGCTTGCATTTGTTAATTGTATGGACTAACAATATCACTCACATGAGTTCACCATTGCTAAACATAAAGCTACGTACTAATTTTTTTACCCCTTTAATTAAGTTGTTTTAAATTGATATAATAGTTTTTCCAGGAGGGTAAAATATAACTATTATAATTTTTAACAATGTAACAATTAAATGTATGTATGTGTAAAGATATATCCGTTTATCGATCTTTGGACTAGATCCGTCGAATTGTAGTCTACTATGCCCGGTCCTAGCTAAATATTCGTATAATAAAAATAATTAAAAAGCCTTTTTATTATATAAGTTACAATTCAGATGTTGTTAGTAGTTGTTAGTATTTATATATAGCTAAATGTTAGGAGTTCTATTGTCATTGAAGGCCTCCAAAGCTCTGTCATGACAAAAACTCGTATTTTACTTTCTTTATCACCAGGTACCTATATTCTGACAAACTATATAGCACAAGAAATAATTACTTATGCTCAATAGATTAATTATATTCACTGTGAAGTGGGTTTACCGAACATTAATTAAAATCGTATAAAGCAATTAACAAGCAAATTGTAGCAACATTACGTGCGAACTGACGATAAATAAAACGTTTATCTGTGCGAAGGGACATTGAGTGCAGAATGTGTGAAAACAGGTCCCATACGAGCATTTGCGATGCATGTTGGCCATACTACCTTACATTGAATGTGAAGTCTAGATATATCGATTTATTTATTTGAAAAACATTTCGAGATAAGTAAATCGTCAAAAAATCATTAAAATTCTCGATTCCCATCACTGTCTTCGGTACCTTAAAGCCGTTCCAGGTTCCGGAAAATTCTACTCGTGATCAAAATCTTGATTCTTTGGTAATACCGCCATTAAATAACAGACAGAAGAAACAGGTATTTAAATTAAACGTTGGAACTCTTATGTAGCTTCAGTGTTTGCTCGTTATTGTTAACAAAAGTTAACTTGATAGCGCTAATCGCCTCTTTTGATAGAGTGAATATTGTCTAGTACCTACTTAAGGAAATCTACATTTAAGTTTCAATTCATAATCGATAAATTTCTTTCTTGTATCACGAACGAAGAACAAACTTTACATTGTGAAGTCTAAACCATTCTATTTATCGCTTAATTTAAAGCTTTAAAAATGAAGTGTCAAGTCAAAACAAATGATAGGCTACCACAATAAGACGATTAATATCGGACAATCGTGACAATGGGCCGAGAAATGCGATTACAGTCTCGAGTTATCCACACACCGCGGGTGGCTTAACTGACGTGAATTGTATTTAATTTCAAAATTAAAAATAAGGGTGATTGTGCATACTACAGCCTTAGTCATAATATAATGTTTGTTTATTTGAATAGTTTCCGCACCAGCTTCCGGAATTATTTAGAATTATTGAGTTAATAGCAATGAGTCCTTAAAATAACTCCTTTTTATTTATACGCATAATCAAGTTATATTCCTTATATATATATGTATATAATGAGACATATATTTTCGCCAGAAATCTAGAACCTATATTACGGAGACTTTTTTTCTTTAAGAACTAATACGATATCGTGTGTAGTGAGCCTGTATTGCAGTTTATGACACGTTCTGAATTGCTGTAAAAGGCAATGAATGGGAATTTAATTTCAGCCTTATTAGTTACAAAAAGTGTTAATACCGACTTAAATACACTGATATATTAAGAACTCAGCGAAGATATGAGACTATAGAATATAGGCAAATTCGAATTTTTTGATAAGGTTTAAATAGTACCTAGTACTATCCTTCATATTGAATATGAATAGGCGAAAATTATTGAAAATTTACGAGAGTAAGTATCACAAAATTCCAAAAAAGCACTACATCTCTTGTCTTTTATTAATTAGTATTACAATTGTGCTAATTTATCGCGTAAAATGCGATTTGTCTTGTGAAAGTATTTGTTTACTACCTACGTATTGCTCAGGCCGAATTCCAAGTAAATTATTCAAGTAATAAACCATCGACAACTTATCGGCTACTTGTTGTAAAATATACATCGGCCTATGATTTACAACATATATTTTTCAATATATCGTAAAATTCATTAACAAGACTGCTATAATTTGTACGTGAACATCAATTTATTCGTCCATTAAATTTTATGTGATGTAAAAGATACTAAGATAGACCCATCTTAGTATCTTGTGAATTCTATAGGGTTTTATATTTAAAAAGTGTATTTTATACATAGAATGAAGGCTAGACAAATTTATTCTAGGATCGTCTAATCATACTTCTAACTGTCATCGATGGGCCTATAACCTTGTAGTACGCCATCGAAAATGTGATTGTTTTATTGGCTTCTAAATTATTATATTTAATTGGAATGGAGTTTGATTCCTGATTAAATATAATTTATTAGAATCAACCTCCATTCGTGTTATGTGTGATATATATTATCCTTTGCAAACTAATTAAGACCTGTAAGATTTGACGTCAATTAAAATAATTTTAATAATATAATAAGACTCCTTTGTGATTCACACATTATTAAAATATACGTTTCTAAATCTATAAAAGTTTTGTTTATCACAATATCGTTTACTTAAGTTTGCCCCCAATATGGTATGTGAAAAATGAGAATGTGTGGTTTTTGCAACATACCTCACGGTTCGTGGTCGCGTGGTATCTTGCGTAATGTGATATTGAAGCTTGGGCCATTAAGCCTGTTGTTAACGACTATTTTATTTTGAATTAATAATTAAAACTTGATTATAATATTCCACGTTCATTATAGCTCGCCCATTATCGGGTTGACTACGAGTTTCTTTCTTTAAGCTTATGCTATTGTTGCAGTGCCTGGAGGAAATTTATTGAAGTACCTACTGCCTTTGTGACAAGGTTTTCTATTATTTTAACCGAATCATTTAACAAATTTCTATGATTATAAAAATATGATAAAAATCAATATTTTGTATGGATATACGTAATTATAATAGATAAAAATAAAATTAAATTGATCAAGTTACATTTATTTGTACGGATTAATACAATTATGTCAATTTAAAAAAAAAACGCTGCCGAACGCGGGGTCCAATTGTGCCTCTTGGTCGCTCGTACCGCGCTCTCGCTTGCACTTCAAGCCTGAAAACCTCATGTTTTTCGTGCGTACATCCGGCTCCATCGAATTATAAGACGTTGTCACGTGATTTAACGAACCACAGGAAATAATTTTCGCTTTTTTAGGAGCCGTTGAACTTTATCGATCACTCGTCAGCTTTCGAAGCTTGTCGATAATCCTGCGCAGAAGTGTGAAGTGTCCCGACTCGACGCGTCCCGAGATAATGCGATTAAATATTCAACACCAAGTCAAATTAATTATAAAAACATACCGTTGAGGTATTTAATTATCAATAAATAAATCTAAAGAATAGATCCAACTAAAATAATAAATTCAAATTGTTGTTTTTTTATAAAGGCCTTTTAAACCTTGCTCCAATGTTTATGGTAAATCGTGAGAATTTTGTTTAAAAACGAAACAGTCGGAGACTTACGCATCATTTAGTTAATATTGATTAATATTATTTCTTATTAAATTCAAAATAGTTGTAGTTTCACAAACTGTGTTCAAACATCGCCAGTGGGGCTTCCTTGCGTGTCTTTCCTTACAAATAATATAAAATTACTAAGTCAGCTCACTCTTAACTCGGAACGTGACTGGTTCTGCATTTATTGTTAATTTTCTTTCATGTCTCCGCAATTCAAAAGTTTAAACTTAAGTATTGTTTGTAAATCATAGTTTTTTGTACTATCAGACGGATAAAATGAAATTTATTTACACACACATTATTAATGACTAAGCTAGCTTAATAAACGTTAGATCGTTTTTAAAAGGTCAAAAAATCTGATCAGATGTAATCTCTGCCACTGCCGCTGGATTCATTTGTACGCTTAGCAGAGACTAACAAGCTTTAAATTTGTGGTTGATCGTGGTTACCTACAATTAGGTTATATCTATGCGTCAACGGGGGACAAAAAGTCGACGTGATTGTAACTTTGCTTAAAATGATACATATATAATTTATATAATTTTCTACTTTATAAATTATTTGGTTGAAAAAATACAAACATCACAATAATGCAAGGTCGTGATCTCGTAGGATCAATCAATAATTTTCTATAAAATAATGTCGTATCTTAATTTAAATCATCCACACAGCGCTCGCTAGCAGTTATCATTGAGTTTTGTCCGAGATCCCGTTAGTAAGATTTTATGTCAAAAGCGATAAAAATTTAGGATAAAACTGGGTGCGTGACAACATGGAATTGTGATTAGGTATAATAAAGAAAATTGTGATATAACCCCGATTTACGTTTCTACTTCGAGTTCATTATGAGGTTTATCCTACATAGGACATAACACTTAGCGAGCTTTGAAAACACAGACTTCGTGATTCTGTTCTCAGATCGTGACAAAACCAGCTTTATTGATTGCGATACAAACATTATCGAAGGATAACGACTTATTTCACATGAATTATCTTCACTCCATATTGGGAGTTATAGTATTTTTAACCTATATATCGAGATATTTAAAAATAAATGTAAAAATCTTTGGTAATAGCGTGTCTTATGTCGTACTTATATGAGGACATGAGAAAAATTTATTATTGTCTTGATCATTTTGTGCGTCGGACTTCATAAATAAATAAAACTCGTGGAATTTCAGACTATCAATAGACTTACACTTACAGGAACCTAAGCCTACCTAACTTTAGTTTTTATTCTTATTCTTACTTTCGCCTGGGGATATTCTTGCAACATTACACTTCGCAGGAAATTTTAAATCCGACAAGATCTAAAGCATTCCTTGCATTCCTGAAACTCAGCTGCAGTCCGAACAACAACTCTTTTGAACACTGTCCAGGGTAATTGCGGTTAAAGACGCAGAGTGTAAAGTACGCAATGCCAAGGGATCAAGCTGCTCGAAAAGTGACTGGTCATCGACGATTTGAATCGCACTTCACTACATAATATTATAAAACAAAGTCGCTTTCTCTGTCCCTATATCCCTTTGTATGCTTAAATCTTATGGATACCCCACATTTTTATATACAACGATCACAGATTTTCTGCAGTGTATTTAGTACCAGCATTGCACCCGTGCGAAGACGGGGCGGGTCGCTAGTTATTGAATAAAATGAAGCGGAAGGAGCTGGTACTGGGTCGCCCAGAGGAGAAAAAGTACTCCACGTGGGGGCGAATTTGCGCTTCATAAAGTTGCAGGCGATGCTCCGAAATATCAGCACCGTCACCCCTTGCCTGTCCTTCCAAATGACCGCGCAACTGAACAACATTCGATTTATCAACCCCTAGTACGTATTTCAATGCTAGCTGAGGCTTTAAAGGCAGTGTTTTCGATGAGTGCAGTAGCGACAAAGGGTGTTTTTAAACGGAAAATCTTCTACCTGTTTGTAAGGATGCATCTTAGGTGTGTACAAATTTCATTGATTCTGGTTATTTGTTACGAGTAAAGACGATAGGTTCACATCGGTTATATATTAGCTAGCAACAATCTTGATTGCGGTGTTGACGGCGAAATTACACCCATAATAGATAGGATTTTATTTATTGCCCAAGCCCTGTCTATGGTAAATATCAATTACTGATGAAACTGCTATTTATGTTACGCTTATAGAAATTTATTCAACATATTTGAGATACAGAGTGTTTACATGCGAAGAGCCGTAATTTTTATTTCATAGATTGGTAATTGTACCGTATTTTTTATTGTGATTCGACTATAAAGATTAAAGACTAACTAAATCGATCGAGATGCACCATCGTTTGTTTATCACAGTTAATTTGTTTATGTAGACTTAACGTATACATTGTTGGTCTAAGACTCAAAAGTGCTGATCATCTCCATGTCTATCAGATTGACAAATGATCAAGAAACAGATACAGAAATCTGAGGCCTAGACCTAAAAAGAGGTTTTGGCGCCACTGATTTATAATTATTTATTTAAAGTATTTATTGAATAGTGCATTGTTATTTAGATATTTTACTACCTTTGCATTATAAAAATTCCTATGAAATAAGAATCTTATAATCGGCCGTCACAAGAGACATCTTATCAATAGCAACAGCTGAATGACAGGCCACGTAATTGCATCCGCTCACAAACGACAAGCGTAAAGATAAGTCTTCAAGTTTACCTCAAAATCCGATTATATCCCGACGTTAACACGACATAATATTTTCCGTAATCTTATGAATTCTTTTTCTTTTTTCTCCTATCAAAGATACAGACTATAAATATTTAAACCTAATCTAACTAAAGAGTGCCATGAAAACGAAACAAGTCTTAATATAGAAAATTTATTATTTAGCAACAGAATGTACCTACAATTATTTACATTAATTTAAGATATATAACTAACGGACAACAAATGTAACTCTCTCACTAAACAATTTGAATTCTCAACAATTTTAGATCTCAGCATTTGAGAATTTTCCGCTTGAACCCCTTGCATTATCAGTTTCACGCCCTCCTCGTCTTTGAATTTCCGGCTGCACCTATTAAAGACATTCGTAATCTGACGCTTCGTCAAGAACTTGATCGTCCGTTTCGAGATGGCGTTGTACAGTCCGAGATACGTCGTCACTTCGTCGACGTCCGACTCGTCGACGAAGTTCAACAAGTCGTAAACAATACTCAGAAGCTCGTACTCCTCGTCGCCCTTCACCTTGACGTCGCCGAGATTGAGCTTAATTTGTTTCCCGAACGCGTTGACGTTCACGCTCACTATGACGGCCTTGAGAATATTGAGAATTTCTCGGACGACGATTTTGTCGTCTCTTCGCAAGCACCAGATAATCGAGTGGAGCCAGGTCAGGAGCCCGTGACCCTCGACCAATATTTCGAGCGCTCGCGGGATGGAAACGATGGAGTGGAAGACGCTAATTATTTGCGCTTTGGTCCTCCTATCGCACAGAACGGTCGAGTAAAAGTCCATAAGCATTTTGATGCACATGCTCTTGAAGATGACGATGACGTCCTTCATCGTCTTGATGCCGTGGCTCATCACGCTCAGGATCCACAGCCTCCGTTCGACACATTCGATTTCGTTGTCGTGGAAGAGACTGAGAAAATCGGGGACGATCGTGAGGTCTACGTGTCGCTTGGCTATTAGGAAGTTGTTGACCGGTTTGTACAGAGGCTCCGAGGGAGCCGTGCACACCGTCAGAGCCCTGGCCAAGTACAGAGCGCCGACCGAGGGTAGTCTAGGATTTTTGAAATCTCCCGGAATTCCGTCCTCTTTCGGCGCGTCTTTGAGGATCGACGCGATGCTCTGCCGGAGCGTCGTCACGAAATCGGTCAAGAGCAGCTTGTCGTTTTTGTGCCTCCTGAAATATTAATATTTAAAATAAAGAATAATTCAGAAATTAGCTTTGAAACAAATATTATGTGTATATATTTATAGTATATCTTACGTTTCTAACTCCAAAAGCGAGCAGAACCTATGCAATACGTGGTAAGCGGCGGCGCGCATCAAGGGGCACGATGAGCTGAGAGCCATCAGCGTCACCGATAGAAGACCAGTTCTCATCACCTTAAAGCACGAGGCCATGGATCCAGGAGCCAGTAAGTGACTCAAAAGGGGAAACAGGAAGGCGGGGTCATAGATATCATCGTCGTCATCCTGCTGAGACGTGGTCAGCGCATCTCTTTCCTTAAATTGTTGCAACACCTTGTTATATTCGTTCTTTCTCAGTGCAACTTCGATTACCGCCTCGTTATCCTGAGTTTTGTTGTTGATTTTTATTTTCTGTTTTCGATCATATTCTATAAACGTTTTGGCCGACGTGCGTTTAATGGTTTCGCAATTATCTGGTAATTCATAATAGTAATCTAATTTTTGATTCACTGGAAAATTTCTAATTGTCCTTTCTATAATTTCTCTATCGAGAAGGTTTAACACTTGATTCGGTGTCGGGTGGCTCCACAGTGAAGCCGTACGTTTCTTTCGTACCGCATAGTAGTTCGCCGCCGAGTCTCCCCAGACGTACGGTTTGTATTCGTTTACGGGTAGACCGTTGCTCTCATAAAACTCTAGAATACACAGGATCAATCTATCGGAAGGATTCTTAGTGCCGTGGTATGCGCTCAGAAATACTGGTATCTGTTGGGGCTTCATGATAGTTTTATTCGATGTGATCAGGCAGAAGAGAAGTTGCAACAGTCTAGATTTGATATCCAAGCTGTGATGACTCAACATGACATTCAGAAACTCCGAATGGGATGTCAACATGTCGAATATATCTACGATCTCCGTATGATCCGGTGGGTATAACATCTTGATCAATGTTGTTAAGAGACATAAAAGTTTGGGACCTAGGACATTGGCCTGATCGGCAGTTTTAACTTTTAAGCTATGCTTCAAAACACTTTTGCAAAAGTTTTTCCAAATCGCGCTATCTACAATTTTTTTCAAGTCGCCTTTATTTTCGCTTATTTTTATGTTACTAATTTGTGTAGTAGTATAAACAAGGGAGACGGCTGTGTCTAAATTTTCAAGTTTTTCATCTTTGAAACACGTCACCATTACATGAAGCATAGATAAGATGTAATTGCAGAAATATTCGTGCTTTTCTTCGCCGTCGATAATGTATAATTTCAACAAAGCGGTTTGAACAATCTGCACGTGATTGGCATCCAGTAGTTCAAACTTGTTGATCTTCGAAAACAGTTTTTGGCAATCTTCCTTTGTCATACATTCAGTCACAAGTTTTCTTAACAATTTCCAATTTTGCACATAAACTTGTCCAGCTTTATGTGGTTTTTCTAGATATTTATTTATATTGGTCTTATATTCATTGTATAATTTAACTAAAAATTCTGGATGTTCGTTAAGAAATTGGTGATTTGAAAAAACTTCATTGGCGAGTGGCAATGTGAGTTCTCTTTGATTTAATATTTCTTCTCTGTTTACCTCATCGGAAAAAACTTTATGCAATTTTCCATTAAGTCTTAAGATTATTGCAGCCAAATTTGCCGTAGTTTTTCGTATCGCATAGGCATTGAAAAACTTTTTGAATACTTCGTCCGTAATAAGTGAAGCCTGATGAGGTTTGTTCTCAAAATAAGTGGCGAGGGCCGTTTCTAGTTGAGTTGCATTTGCAGCTAACGCTTTGTTGGCGATCAGATTGCAATATAATGTTATTGTTTTTACGACTACCTCTGGGTTTAGATCTAACGATATGCTTTGAGAATATTTATTTATTAAGATTCTCAGAACCTCCACAATGAGGGTCGGTTCTTTGTCATCATTGACACATGATTCTAAATCTGCTTCAAAGATCTTTTCAAAAATGTGATTATCATTTTCCTTAGAAAAGCCGACAACTTCTAAGACTCTGATTGTATGGTCGCTTTTAATATTCTTCCTTTTATTAATTTTGACAAATGCTTTAATTATCTCTGTGTAAGTTTTTTGCTGATAAGACTTTAAAATGTAGTGGTTTTTGTCAAGGTAACTGATTATATCTTTATTTTGAACAATCATTTGCAGCATAAACTCAGTTGTCAAGATGTAAGACTTTTTAGTCATGTCCACGGCCTTAAACATTCTTAAAAAATGAGCATTCTTAAACAAATTCAACAATATTCTTCGGCAAGTGATTAATAAATGTTGCTGCCTCCCAGTAGCAATAATAATTTGAAAATAATGAGTGATCTTGTGCATATTAATTTCTGTCAATTGATCTGCTTTTGAGAGTCTCACTATACAGAACATTAAATATTTGGCCCACATGAACAATCCTGATTCATCAATAGAATGTTGAGGTAGTATTTTATAATATTTATCACTAATTATCAAATCATAATTATCTTCGGAGCCATCTTCTATAAATTGTAAGATACTTTTAAAGTCAACCATGTCATCATTGACAATTGATTCTGATAACTTTAATAGGACATCATCTTTAGCAATAGAGTCGGGTAACTCAATCAGATTTAGCATGCAAGCAGTGACATAGCTTCTGACTTCTAATTTTGAGTCACCAATTAGAACTTCAGACAATTCAGGAGAATAGTTGCAATGCATTAAATTAGCAATGTATAATGAAAGGAAGCTTTTTAAACTCTTCTTGGCTTCTTTGTTGCCTTGGATAAACTGTATGCTACCAATTATAAATGGTGAAGGCATTTTGTTTTCCAAGAACATACTGTCCTCAGTGTTATGATTGTTCATTAGATCTGTGAACAGTTTATCCAAATTAGATGCCGTATCTTCATCCACAATTTCAAAATTAATCATCTGATTTCGCATGTATTCTATGAGGTCCTTCTTATTCTGCATAACATATTCCACTATGTCCGCCACCAAGGATATTGGCTCAACTTTAGATTTTCTTAAAGAATACAACAATAATTGTATTTCATCTTCATCTGATTCATATATTTCTGTTTGTTTGAGAAATTCTTGCAATGTATCTTTAGCCTCCATCCATATATTTCTTTCTTCGGATGTAAATACTTCTAACATAATGAGAAATAGGTCCTTAAACATTGGGTTTTTCAAGGAAAGGGCAGATTGATCCAAAGTCAGCCACAATGATACGACTTTAAACTTCAGCAACGGTACTTGCCCTTCTCGTAAAGTTTTTGTAAAATCTAATATTGTTTTCATATCTATACTACTCTCCAATGACTCGAAAAATGAAGGATGTACGTAATTATATAATAGCAATGTGTCTATTAATCCCAAGAGAGAATCCGATGTGTCAACCCTTGGTAATTTATAATCTTGAGACGATTCTGCTCCTGCTATACCATTTGTTATATCATTTATTAATGAAATTATAGAGCTTGGAACTGGAACATGTTTAGGTATGAAATACTCGAGTTTACTTCTCATTTCAACAAGTATCTCTTGCGCTTCTCGCAAGTTAAGTATTGTCATGTATTTTTTTAGTGAATTTAGCATTTTTACTAATACTTTAATACAATATAAAGAAATGGTATGATCTTTGCCAAAATTTGCATGAATGAACTTCAATAAGGGCACAGGTAGTGTTATAAACCTAATAAAATTGACTGTTTGCATTGTATTTAAATTATATAGCCTTGGCAACATATCCTCCGGTTTCAATTTGTCTAAAAGCTTAATAGTGAATTCCGTAGTTCTCTCCCATATGGGTGAATGTTGTGGTTCAAAACTTTGCTCAATGACATGTATAATGGCTCTATGTAAGTCTGGACATTTATAGATAATTTCTAGTACTGTGTCACATTCGTAACTATTCTCCCAGGGTCTTTTTAAACTTAACATAGCTTTATACAAGTTTTGATTTTTATTTGTGTCGCCTGTTCCAAAATAGGTATCAACAAAGTATAAACCAAGCTTGTGTGAAGTAAATAATGTTGTAATTATATTAGACAGCAACACCATTATTTCAGGTCGTACCTCATTTTTTGCTTCAACACTTAACTCTGGAGGTCCCTTCCAACTAAATATTTTAAATAAATTATGTAGAACTTGATGATTAAATGTTTTTAACTTCAGTGTTTTTGATATCAAAGGATTGTCTATGACATTTTTTTTCAAGATACTTAAAAACATAAGTACCGCATCAGACTCATCTTGTATTAAACCAGGAATGACCAATGGAAGAAGACCTTGTTTCTCTAATAGAGCCTTAATTAGTGGCAAATGACAGTCAACAAGAAATGATGTCATAAAATGTACAAATGCAGTTCGTACATTGTCTTTTTCTTTATAATTAGGTTTCTCCACTATATACTGAAGATGTTTAGGTGTTAATGGTACTTGATTAAGAACTTCAACACCTAAATCTGAGCTGAGAGTGACCATAGATGTCAAAAGATTTAAAATTATTTTCCTATGTCGTGGTCCAGAATTTTCACTAATCATTATCTCAACAGTTGGGATAAAAGTGTTGAGAAAATAGCGACAAGCTTCTTCTGTAATTGTTATCATGTGTGGCATAGAGGATTGTACCTTGAGAATTAAGAGGTGAAAAATATGGAATGTTGGTGTAGCCAAAGACAAATTTTTCTTATTTTCTGAAGATATTTGTCTCAATATTTCATGTGAATTGCCACCAACTCTGAGATATTCTGCTAAGTAATCCATATCACTGTCAGGGTTCAGGCACACTTGCAGAAATTGAGTTAAAGCTGAAAATTTTACATTAGTAATGTTAAAATAAATTCAATTAATTTATACAAAAAAAACTATTAATATATAGGTAATTCTTTTGTTCCTTTTTTTCCAGCAATAGCTGGAATAAAGTACAAATATAAAAAGAAAGTTTAATATAAAACTTAAAGCAATAAGAAAATCAAATTATTAACTTTTATTTGGAAGGTTACTACTTTTACCAGTATGTATCAGTCACACCTTATTCTCTATTAGATAATAAAATTTAACAAAAATAGTTATAATTTTTGTTACATTTTACCACTGAGAAAGTTGAAAGTATTTGGTTGCATCCTGGGATTGATTCAGGTATATAGTTTTATTTTGGATGCGACAAGAAAGTAGAGTCTAGGAAAATAATCATCAATACAAACGCTAACCCATGGTTTGGCCCTGTTTTTCTGCTAATTCTTTTCGAAAATGTTTAATATCAAACTTAGGTTGAAATTTTAAGTTTTGTTCCGGTTGAGGTTGTCCGTTTTCTTCCTCTTTATCGCTTGATATTTTAGGTATTTTAGTGGATTCCTCATCGTCTTTATATTTTCTTTTACCCATTTTTTAATATTTTATCCACAAACTTTGCAATAGTATAACATACGAAAAATGTTAAATATTTTAATAAAAACTATCGGTTCTAAATTACATGTGCGTTTGTTTTGACTTTTACTATGTCAACTTTTTGTCAAAGTCCAACCATGCTGTCTCACTATATGACGGTGACAATTGACATGCAAGTTATGCATGTTAGTAGTAATCCGATTTAAAATAATTTTCGGCTATTAATTTCGAAGCTAACTTTAATTATATAAGCGCTTAGGTTCTAAACTGAACTAATCGCTATTGTAAAAAACATTTTGTGAAAATGGACTGAACTCAAAATCAGATAACGAATAATGTAACTTGGACATGACATGACAACTTAAGAAGAAATAAATAAATATTTTTTTTATTTTTGACGGAAACCTCTAAAAGTCATACAAATGAATGTCTATAAAGTTATACTTATAAATAATAGATCTAAATAATCTAAAATATTAGATATAAACTTACATTTTTTTAACGCGTGAAAAAACTTTTTAATTCTATGGGATGGACCACTTTCATACGTATATTCGTTTGGCGTTAATTGGTCACGCCTGTCGGAAAGTCAACAAATTGCATAATATTTATGTGAGGCATCTTTTTAACAAACAATACCTATGTAAAATTTTATCATACAACGTACACATTACACCATTGCAAAATTCTTCAGCAAAACAAGTCTCATCCTTGACCGGATCATCATAGCGCGAGATTATTTAAAAAAATATTATAATATGCAATATTATGGCGTAGCTTCGCAGCTTCGTCGAGTGACTAGAGTCTATAGTAGGGGAGCCCACGATGCTAAATAGGGATTTACTCCAGCTTTATAGAGACCTATTGAGTTGCGAAGCTTAGATACTCTGAGATATTCTGATAAGTAATCCATATCATAAGAAAAAAATGTTATTTAATGTACACCTTTTCATCGGTAGGGGGATCGCCTATAGACTTTCAAAAATGTAAAAAAAAGCTGTGCCATGGACATATTCGAGTGCGTCAGATATTGATAGGCTCATGTCCTACGTATTTTTAATAATGTACGTTTGTTAATCTGATTGTTTGCATGGTGGGGGAGGTCCTACGTAAGTGTTGAAAATTAAAAAAACAAATTCATCGAGTGTGTCAAATTTTCTAAGGGGATGTTAAGTGAACCTAAAAAACGATCCCATCTAATAATCAATTATCAAAGGTTTTATTTCACAATTTTGTAGTTAAGTACATATCTATATTATATACAATAAAATAATAAACTCTCCAGTTTAAACTCATAACAATGCCTCATTCTAATATAAAAATAATTAGCAAACTTCTACGAATAATATCAAACCCTCTTTTACCGACACAGTTTTCGGAACACGCTATCAAATCTACGTAGGGAGGTATCTAATACCTAGCAGTAAGCACAAAACATCATTACATGAGAACGAAGTCACGCCACCGTCGGAGTTTCAAGAAATATTGTTAAACAAAGTGCTTTTGGTCTAGTGAACACTGACATAAAAAAATTATTAAAAATTTCATACTATGACAAATAGTAAAATACAGCATCATACAATCACGCGTTTAGGTGATTTTAGTCACACTGGAAATCGTTTCTACTAACATGTACGCCTTTCAAAGATATAGTAACTTAGTACGTTACTATATCTTTGAAATGAAATTGAAATGACCCGAGGTAAAAGAAATAACTGCTGAGACAGTAAGCACGGTAATTCAT
This sequence comes from Pieris rapae, assembly GCF_905147795.1. Lineage (NCBI taxonomy): Eukaryota > Metazoa > Arthropoda > Insecta > Lepidoptera > Pieridae > Pieris > Pieris rapae. The sequence goes on along the minus strand of NC_059529.1, from coordinate 310,531 downwards.
AGAAAATTGGATCTCTCGTTACGACGGCCCATTACATAAAACATTATACGACGAAGTGCACCCAAAGTACGCAATGGATGCAAGAATTGCCACTTTTAGGTATGCACTTGGCAGTAAAACTACATCTGGGTGAAGACCCATACAATTTTTATGTGAAACTAGCCTCAGACTGCCAGGAGACTTGTTTCGATCCAAAACCCCACCAACAATATAGACGAATCTGAATTCGTTAAATGTTCGCATATAAGATACGAGCTTGAGTATTGAGTAACATGAGGGCCCCTTAAAAGTAATAACTCGCTGACAGAAACATTACACTAGCGATAACAATCCGCCAACTCCGTAACATTTTTAAACAATCAAATTTAATTGCTTCGCCGAACTATAACTATAAGCTATTTGCTTCGTACCTCGGCCGGAATTCAACACTGTTACAATTTCCGGCCGCACGAAAAACAAAAGCAGACGCGAGTTATGTGACCCGACATTAGTTAAGTTACATATATATGTATTTTAGTTAATAATTAGAAGCGTAAACAAATGTAAACAATCATCGCACACTTTATGCCCTTTATTTTTTACCACACTTATAAATTGTATTTTAAGAGTCTCGTTTTCGATAATGTCAAATAACATAAGTGTCATTTAGATTTATGAACTCTCGGATAAGCCAAGTTTATTTTCGTTAGCGTCGCAACTCCTCTACTCCTAATTACGTGTTGGTTAAAGTCATTTGTTACCCGGCTTCGAACAAATTTTTTCTTTTAAACATCTCTATACAAAAAAACCGCAACCGCCGACCTCAATTCGCGGTTCAATTGATTTCACCAAAAGCCACATTTAACAACTACTAAGGGCCAACTCCCCAAGCGGAACGACTTTAATCAAAAACTAATGCTGTAGTCATACAATCATACATAGTGTAGCTTTAGCCAATATGCATCCTCTACGTGGGTTGGCGGCGGTACTGCGGCAGGTATATTATGAAAGTGATTTAACATAAATATATACATAAGCCGCAAGTGTGAATCTTTTGAACGACTGATAAAATACACTGTTACACTCATTGGCACACAGTTATTGAAAGAGTATTTATTTATTTCGTATAAAATATATTTAATAAAAACATAAAATAATTATTATTAATAATTTTCTCATTACGTTAAAACCATTTAACAAATTTTTAAAGCTATAGCTAGCAGCTATAGATGTACTTTAAGTTTAATCAAATAAAAAATAACATGATTCCTATTTAGATAAAAATGTATGACTATAAAAAAGCTATCATAAAACAAAAGAACTAGAACAAAATTAAAATGAACACAATAATGAAAAAAAAAATAAGTATTCCTATGTTAAAATATGAATCACATTTACTACAGTGACATATTTCTTAAAGATTCGATCCTCTTAAGAAGAATTTCCGCTAAATTCTGGTTTGGGTCCTCGTCTGAAACAAAAGCAAATTATTTATGGCTCTGTGGACAACATGAATAGATTTTTCAGTCTTTAACTGAACACAAAATATGTCCCCACCGTCATAATAGACCAGCTCGCATTTGCCCCTGCACTCAGGAGTCTTCCTCATAATAGTCTGAAGGGTTTCACAGAAATCAGACACTACTTCTTCCGCATCTATGCTACCCAGCTCTAAAATAGAGAAATATATGTTAGATACTATCTATATGAGTCAAGCATATTCAGCTCAAGACATTTGTTTTAGAACTATCGTCTCTCTTAAGCTTACATGTACCAAGTTACCAAACGTCAAAAATAATTTTCACAGATCTTGAATTACCGCATCGTGCAAAATGATATTCTAATTATAATGTCTAATCGTGACAAAACTCAGAAAGTGATATCACCTTCATAGATAGTCCGGTTCATAAGAACTTTGTGCAGTGTGTGTAGTGGTGTAGCGCACTCCACGGCAAGGTACACGGGATCGGTTCCTGCTCGGTGAATTTTATAAGCACTGTTTCTGTATATGCGGTTCTTTACACCGGCCTGGTCTTTCTGCACGTCTTCCAAAGACTGAAATAAGTTTTATATAAATTAATTTATATTTTCTTTATTTATTAATAAGTACAGGAATTTCCCCTATAACGCGATTTCATATAACGCAATTTTCAATTGTGGTGGTATAAAATTAAACTAAATAACTTTAGGAAATTCGTTTTTCGTCCATTATTCAAAAAAACGCTTTTATGAGAATACTACTACAACGCGGTCAGGTCTACCGCGTTATCGGGGAACTACTTTACACAAAAAAATAAACTTGAAGAGCAATTGGTGGACTTATTGTTAGTGGATATAATTTGATTGAGTTTGAGTGATTACGAGTGTCACATGCCCATGGTAATGAAACAGCTTTTAAAAGTTCTTGCTTGCTTTGAAACTCAACTGTTAAGTTGCTTTAATACTCAATTACCTATTCATTGTAATTCAAACTAGTAATCATTTAAAATTTTTGTGTACAACAATGTAATGCATATAACAATGTCAGTTGTAAAGGATGTTATTTATGTTACTATTATAAACAATGGTCCAGTATAATCTTCATTATTTTGGTGTTTCCTGCACAGTAACTAGAATGATCACGAAGGTTAAATAGTAAATTACTTCATATAATCAATACATAATATAAATCCATAGAAATTAAAAAAAATATTAAGTTGATGAATAATGCGACATTTTGATACACACAATACTGGTGTGTTATATTTTTAATAGAGGGTTAGTGTATATTTTCTACATTCTACATCTATTACCTGGCAAGCTTCCATATATGGTAAGCTAGGGTCCTTTTTGTTGAACTCTTTAAGATCAGGTGGACAATACAAAGACTTTGTTATTACTAAGAACAGTTTCTTCACAGGAAATACAACACCCCCCTGGCTGTTTTCATAGTTTCGGATATTTTCCTCAAAACCAATAAAACCTGCACCGTTACTGGGAATAATATGGGCTAAGTAACCTTCATAGAAGCTACATGCCATACCAACTCCATAGTTGATTGTAGATTTTTCCTGTAAAGTTATATATGTACTTTTTAAAAATTCAAGGGGCATTGATAAAAAATTACTACATTAAAAAGTTTGAATAAATAACAAATATACAATATTTATGCTTTTGTTACCTTGGAAAGCTATTAGAACATAAAATACTAAGCCTTGCTTTTTGGAAAAATATATACTGAAGATTCAAGAGGAAAAATGACTCATTAAATAATTTCCTCAAAAAAGATATATATATATTTTTGCGCTGAAAGAAGAACTGTACTGCAGATGCATGTTATTAAAAATTAATATATTTACATACCAATTTTTCATATTTCATAATAAAGTATGCTATAAATATTACAACAAAATCTTGATCAAATAACTTTATATCATTGTAAAGTAAAATTGCCAGAGATGCCCCAAATAAAAGAAACTTTTTTCTATAGAAAATCAACTTTTTCAAATAAAATTTGTGTCTAGCTTTTACCAAATTGTATTCTGACAAACTAAGATTATACATTGTATGTATGATTTGTAGGTAAAACAAGTAGTGAGCTGAAAAAAATACAGTTGTAATTATTGACAATTGATTAACATAATTAAATATTTTATAACAAATGTTTGCCAACTTTTACATATTAACATAAAGCTGACGAATTCTAAAATAACTAATAAGATTAAATGATACATATACGATTCACCTGTTTTAATAAACCAAAAATTCAGTCGGTTACTCATTGAGTCTTCTTTAAAGCTACGCGAGCTACAAAGTAAGTCTAATAAGTAATAACCATACTACAGAATTGAGTGTTTGTAAACATCAATATTTTAAATTTTAAAAATACTGTCTCAATTTTAAAAGTACAATCTTGAAACTTCAACTGAACATTGTACAAGCTTTCACAGACCCTTTCAGTGGATTCCACAGTGGAACGTTGGTAGTGTTTCATTTCTACTTGACCTGTGGTCAATGTTGCCAACTCGGATTTTAAAAATTACGTTGATTTATATAGTTAGTTATAGGAAAAGTTCGTAGATCTACGTACTTTTTAATGAAATGTAGGGTAATGGGTAGGGTAGGTAAAACTGAATAAAACAAGAGTGTTTTTTTTAATTTTCATTATTACTTTCTGATAAATGTGCAATTTTTAGCACGAATCCGACCAAATATAATAGTCACAAATAGGTATTCAAATTGTCAGAACTAGACAAAATTTGAACCATCAAAATTGTTTGACCAAATCGAAAGTTATGATGTAACAAAATCAAATATTTTAATTATATATACAGTGAAATTGAGAACCTCCTCCTTTTTTTTGAAGTCGGTTGACGAAATTGTTTTTTTCGGTAGAAAAACTAAAGAAGAACTAAGAGTAGCTAGTTATAGCTACTGCATTTATACGGATTTGTGCTAATAGTACATTAATGCAATTATGAAAGCAGTAATAGTATCAACTAACAACATTTCATTTTTATTTATTTACGTACTATACTGTACGTACCTTCTCTTCCTCCATCTAGTTTTCGAAAGTAATAGATGTTGTCAATTCAGCTTAAAGAATTTAACGAATTGACTAAAAATACTTAGATTCTGTGACTAAAGTTCGTAGATTTTTAGGAAAGTCCCAAAATAAGTAGATCTACGTAGTCGTCCACGCTGCCTGTGGTTCTTAATTCTGATTAATCTGTGGCGATTGTCGCATGGAATGTAAGTTAAAGAATATTATTATTATTAGTTTTTTTTTTCACCTTTATGCCAAGTCTTGAGTATTTTTATTTGGTTCAAAGAATATTAAATATCTATTAGTGTTGCCAGATCAGGGGATTTCCCAATAGATTTAGGGGTTTCTCAACCGAGTTAGTGTGTGCCCCGAAATCCGGGTCACCATGAGAACAACCTAAAAGCCAATGCGACACTTAGTATAGAATATTTTTAGTAAAAAAGAATGATCAAAAATCTTTAAATACAAAAATAATAGATATAATTATTGTGTATTTTAATGTAATTACAGAATTTGTTATTAATTAAACACGATGATGTGCGGTAAAGGGTCTTTCTCAACTGGAGGGCAACCTTGGGAATTTCTAGGGGGAAATCCAATTAGTCTAAAATAAGTAATCACTGATATCTATGGATTCTTTCAGGGGGCTTAGTCACGATGCCAAAACAGTAGTGTATGTAGATGCTTTTGTATGAAAGTTACAGTTCTTTTTTTGTAAGGAATCTCGCTGTTGGCCTTAAGAGTCTTTACAGCTCAGCACGGGCTGTTTAGCTCAGCCTGAATGTGCGGGTCTCCTGTGAGACTCGAAGTCAAGAAGAACAAATTAAACTAATTGTAAATTTACATTTACAACCAGTTCGCAAGTCAAGAGCGTAGAGCGGGTAAGAAGAATTGGCAAGAAACTTTCCGCCACTCTTTTCAATCGCCAAGTTTTTAATACAAATTTTTTGAACTGGAGCAAATCAATCCCAAGGATTGTTGTTTGATTGATGTTGTTTATGGCTATTGTTATATTATTATTGGCCGCGCGGGCGGCGTTTAATTTGTCGTGAGCAATTGTGATTGGATCCTCCGGATTCTTTAGTACCTATCGGGGCCTCCTGCGAGCCCTTTTGGGCGGGAATGGGTAGTAATTGATGCTTTTACGCACCAACGGGTTGGGATGGTGTTTGGCCTTGTCAAAGTGGCGTGTGGACGCCAACTTCATCCATGCTATGGTAGGGAGCTCCAGGTCGTAGTAGAGATCGACGTTTCTCACGTAGAAGGGTGCACCGGTCGGGATTCTCATGAAACGCGACTGGAGCGCCTGTAGCCGGTGGATATGCGAGGGGGCACAGTGCGCGAAGACTACGAAGTACCGTAGGTCATGCACGGTCGGTCACAGGCCTTGTACAAGGTCACCTTTTGTCTAAGGAACATGTGACTCCCTTTATTTAGAAGGTGATAGAGAGGGCAAAAGAGACCTTCTTGCGAACGGCGGCTACATGCTTACGGAAAGACATGCCGCTGTCGAGCGTGACTCCTAGATATTTGACGGACTTTTGGCAGAGAATGGCTTATCCGTATAGGGTGAACTCTTTTTTTAAGGCAAAACTTTACCCGAGTATTAGCGTTAGCACCGGGGTTACCCCTGGCAAACAGAACTGCGACGCTTTTCTCGGGATTTAATTGGAAGCCCCATTTCCGAAACCATTCGCCTACCGACGTGGTTGCGGTCTGGAGTCTGTACATGATGACACCTCTGTCTTTGTGAGTGGTATAGAGAGCGGTGTCATCGGCAAAGAACCTGTCTATTGTTAGGTTATGTTAGATTTATTTTGTTTTTTTTTTATAACTGTTTCCGGCGCGTGAAAGTGGTTGGAGATAATAACCATATCGAACCAACCACTATCCTCCCTCTTACTCGCAACCCCCAATACGGGCGACTTATTTCAAAATCGTAACCAATATTTTTAATTCATATTTGACGACAGATGACATATATTAATATTTTGTAGAAGTTGGCATCACTGGGTTCTTCGCATAAAATATAATCGCTCTTCTCAGTTCTCCGTGACGTGCGTATGTAATAATAAACATAAAACTACATCCCATACATTATATTAATAATTCTTAGTTAAAAACGGGTTTTTACATACTGAGAAGAAAAAGAAGTCAAAATAATGCCGGAGTTGGAAATAAAAAGAAAAGCTGACGAATATTCCGTGGTGCCGGCAAAAAAGACGCGACATGAAATATCTGTTGCAGGAACGAGAGAAAAAGCTGTAGTTACGGCGACGGTAAATATTCGTTAATTATTAGAAAGAGTATAATACACTACTGATTGTTAAGATATTAAGTTCTTGCCTATATATACACACAACTATATAAGGTTTAAAAACAATTTCAGGTGCCAAGGACATCAAATCTTTATGCTCCTATTATGTTATTGGAAGGACAACAAGGAGAGATATTTACAGCCAAATTTCACCCAGAAGGCAAACATTTGGCTTCGGCAGGATTTGATAGACAAATTTGTATGTTAATTTATTTTGTTTACATTTTTTATATGCACATCATGAGGGGTTAATTCATTTGTTAAATCATTATCAATGTCATATCAATATAATGAGATTATAGTCCCTGGTTTCCTAATGAACCCTTACTAAATATTCTTACCTAAAATAGTATTTTATTAGTAGAGTTAAAGTTTACTAGTATGTAATTAGATTAAATTTAAAAATGAACCAAAGCTGCACTTCACTAAACAATGTTAATTGTTTTAACAGTGAGACAACATAATATTTTCAGTTCTATGGAATGTTTATGGACAATGTGAGAATGTAATGGTGATGAAGGGTCATACAGGGGCCATTATGGAACTATGCTTCTCTCCTGATGGTGCTCACATGTACACTTGTGCTACAGACAACACTGTAGCTGTCTGGGATGTTCCTACTGGCACAAGAATAAAGAAGTTGAAAGGGCATAGTCATTTTGTCAACTCAGTTTCAGGTTTGTGCTACTCTGTGTTTGATAATACATGGTTGGATTTTTCCAAAATTCTACAATATAGTTTTTTTTATGTTCAGAATTTCTATTAAATATATCTAAAAATATCAAGTATTTGTAAAGATACACTATGAACACTTGTGAATGTCAATAAAAAAAAATGGAATGAATTTTAAACTTAGTGCAAATTCAAGATAAATCAAGGTAAAAAACATTGGAGAAGAAATGGCATTCAACTTTCCACCACTCTTCAATTTGTTTTTTTTTTTGAACAAAACCTTTGTTAATTTTGTATAAAAGGAACATTGTGGAATCGGAACCAAAGTTTAAACATATGTCTGCCAATGAAGAAATATTGTCAATGAAACAGTTGTATTGCTACTACACAACTAGATGTATGTATCACCAGTTAGGCTTAACATAAAAATACATTAAACATGCATATAACCATATGGTTATATGCATGTTTAAAGTACTTAACTTATATAAGTTAACATTATTTTCAGGTGCTAGAAGAGGTCCTGAATTACTGGTATCAGGTTCTGATGACAATTCAATAAAACTGTGGGATGCAAGGAAACGGAATAACATTTTATCACTTGATGCCACATATCCTGTCACTTCTGTGTTATTCAACGACACGGCTGAGAAAATTATAACAGGCGGAGTGGATAATATTATTAAAGTATGGGATATAAGAAATACACAGATTGCTTACAATATTAAAGGACATACAGATACTATAACAGGTATGAAATAAACAAACTTTTTTATCTATATGTGCTCTGCCATTAGACTAATATAACATCACACCACCAAAGGTATAATTTAATAGTATAATCCTCTCTTTTCTTTCTTTGCATATTACATTTACTTGTTATTATTAAATCTATTCATTTATATTATATTCTTGAGGTTTGTTAAAAAGACACTCTACATTAATGCATTGCTAGTAAGTTAGTATTTTACATTTTGGTTACTCTCTAAATCAGATTAGCTAAATGAAAAAAAATGTTTTAAGTTATTTTTTTGATATTTTACTGACTCATTTAATAAACAGGTTCCGAACAACAGCTAACTAACCAATAAGTAATAGTCTTACGTTGTAGCTGTTTTATTAATTAATGCAACTATTGTATGAGTTTTATTAAAATAGGATTGTTGTATAACCTTATTGAACTTTCCAATATTTATGATAAAGTTATTCTATCTCTCTCTCTAATCAATTTACTTAAATTATGAATGGCATCTAAATTGGACTTAGATTATTAATTTACAGTAGCGAAAACAAGTGATGGTACAGATCAAAAACAATTTACAATAATATCTGTTGTTTGTACTCACGGCAAAGAGGTTACAACACAAATTTATCACATTGTTTATTTACTTGACATCTCCTTTACAGCAGCCTTTCCTATAGTCATAAATAATAAAATTAATAATTGGATATCAATCTTGTAGGAATGGCCCTATCAAATGATGGTTCTTACCTTTTGTCCAATTCGATGGATAACACTTTAAGGATATGGGACGTGCGACCTTTCGCGCCTGCTGAGAGATGTGTAAAACTCATGTCAGGCCATCAACACAACTTTGAGAAGAATCTGCTCCGGTGTGCATGGTCTCCAGATGGCTCCAAGGTATTTTTTTTACATTTCAACTAAGACAGCTATATACTGAATTTAAAAAAAAAAATAACCACAATGGCAATGCAAGTTTTGCTAATTTGAAATTTTGCTAAAAGTTATTATGGCACCATGTTTTTCACATAAATTCCCAAACTTTGAGGCTGTCTTTTGAAGTTTAGTAAATATATTGATTTTAGGTATCGGCTGGATCTTCTGACCGTTTTGTATATATTTGGGACACAACATCTCGTCGTATCTTATACAAGCTTCCAGGACATCACGGAGCAGTCAATGATGTACACTTCCATAAAAACGAACCCATCATCCTTTCTGCATCTAGTGATAAACAGATCTATTTGGGGGAAATTGATCATTAATAAACGCTTAAGTTTTAGCATTTCCTTATTTCTCACGTTTAAAACACAATCATAATAACTAACTACGTAACTCTTTCAGTATTTTCTTCTGTTGTTAACTTAGCGGTACATTTACAAAATGGACCAAGAAAAATAAAATTGCACCTGCACTCGCTTCGTCAGGAATCGCAACAACTTTGCCATTTCGTCAAACATTGCCAGTGATTCAACCATGATTGGTTGAGCGAACGAGTTATATTGGCTGCAAAATAATAGATGTAAATGAATTAAATTTCAAATTAAATAAATCAGTTAATTCAGCTACTAACCAAGATGATGTAGTCAACTATCCACCGGAATTTTTAAACTCGATGGATTTGCCACCTCACACAATCTTCAATTAAAGGTTGGATCAATAGTTATAATGTTGCGAAATATCAACCAACCCCGTCTTTACAACGATACCCGGTTAGCGATAAAAAATTACTGAACAACGTGATAGAAGCAACTATACTCAAAGGAATGTATAAAGGAGAAGATGTTCTCATACCGCGCACCCCAATGATTCCGTCTGATGTGCCATTTGAGTTTAAACGACTATACTTTAGACTATAGTTCCTTTTGCTATGACCATAAACAAGTCCCTTAGGCAATCATTAAGTGTTTGTGGTATTAATCTAGAAAACCCATGTTTCTCACATGGTCAATTGTATGTTGCCTGTTCCCGTGTTGGAATATCATCAGATTTGTTTGTCTATGCGCCAAATAATCAAACAAAAAACATCGTATCAGAAAGCACTACAACTATAATAAAACGGATTTCTATTAATAATTAAGCGATTACTTACTTTTATTATCCTTATATATGTTTCATTTAATTATTTTTTATTCACAACACCCTATCACCAGGGTGATGGTTCTCTACAGAAGATTTTTTAGCCACACGACTATAAAATACTTAGGAACAAAAAAACTGCCACATTAATCTTTATGACAGGACGAAGTCTGTCGGTACCACTGGTATATACTATATTTAAATAAAATGAAAATTATTATCTTCACTCTATTTATTCCCAATTCATTTTTTTTTCAGTAATCAAGTTGTATAAACATTGTAACTTACAAAAAAATGTTTTAAGTATAAGAATAAATCCTAAATAATATTACATTCACAAGTACAGACTGAATGTCACATAAAATCAGAAAGTCTGGTACAGTTTTTTGCAATTTCTACTACAGTAATATTATCAAGATCAATATTTTTTATAATAAACTATATTCCTCACTGCTCACAGGAGTATTGTAAAATTGTTGAAAAAAAAATACAAGAATTGCATTGTCTTTGTACCACATACCCAAACACCTTCACTCAACACGCAATGTTTTAATGATAAAATACTACTAATTCCTATTACTCTTCTATTACATTATGGTTCACACACATAGGATATGTGGCGGTGGTAATTCTGGTATTAGGCCTAATTCAAATTCAGAACTATTGTAGGCCTCCAAGTCTAGTTCAGACAAAAGTTCAATTTTACTATAGACATTTTCATCATCCGCTGGAGCCTTTTCAAATGCATTTCTTGAAATACCAAAAATATCAGATCCTGTTCTACTCAGAGTATTTTGTTGAAATACATTCCCACTCTGGTTTTGCTGTGGTATACCAAAAGGATTAACGGAATTTTGCTGTTGTGGACTTACAGAAAAAACACTTTGAGCTTGATGGTTTGCTGTAAACACACTTTGCTGTTGATCAGTTGCAAATACATTTGCATTTGGTTTCTGCTGCCCAAAAACACTTTGGCTAGCTTGAGCAAAAAGGGATTTAGCTGCTGTTTCTTGGGGCTGTGTTGGAAAAAGATTAGATGGCTGAGATGGTCCAAAAGTATTCTGAGCTGCTTGTGCAAATATTGACTTTGGGGCACTGTTGAAAGTATTAGAAGTTTGGGTACCCAATCTTGAAAAGACAGAATTTGTTTGTGTACTGGTATTATTTTGAAAGTGGTCATTCTGAATAGCACTACGGAATAGAGATTTCGCTTGGGATCCGAAAGCTTGGTTTTCTAGTTCAAAAGGTGAAGATACTGGTTCTCCTCTATATATACTTTGTAAAACTTTTATAATCGCTGCAGAAGGTTGTAAAAGTTGCTTATATTTATTCCTTGTTTCTTGAAATAAATTATTCATATACATTACCTGAAAATATAAAAACCTTTATTGTCAGGATACACAAAAAATTTTAAATAAGAAAAAATATACCTACAGCTTGTTCTAATGTTTGGTTGGCTTTAGCTTCATATATAATAAGTCTTGCTTCCTCTTGTGAAAGGTCATTTAAACCCGGAAAACAAGCTTTTTCTTTATAAGGGGCATAGCAGCTAAGTATCCACTGTCCACCATTTAAAGCAGCTTGAATGTCAGATTGCACTTGGCTTACAAGTTGGTCATCCGTTACATTACTGCTTGTGTTGGTTGTATTTGCTGTTAAAATTTAAGTGTTATTTTACAATTTTAAAATGTTAAACAGCAACAATATGACGCATATATATACTAGCAGACTCGGCCAAGCGTTGCTGTGGCGAATGTTGTTGTTGTATTACATAGTAGTAAACTATTCAAGGGAAACAGTACAAGAACTTATGTGAAAGGTGGATAGCTGTCTGTGTTGTGAAACATTGGTACTTTTAATACAGCGCCATCTGTTAGAATTGTATCAAATAATAAACAAATAATTTGCAATAAATTGCGACTATAATTTGAGATTTAAACTATCCTATCTCTCAAGTTGGATCGAACTGCACATGGTGTTCGAATTTTATTATAATCGGTTAAGTGGTTTAGGAGACCATTGATGACAAACAGTGTGACACGAGATTTATATATATTAAGATTATAGCAAGATCAAAGCTATTGAGATATATTCTTATAGAGGCCAATTTTATAGGGTAGTCGACATTTAAGAAATATAAAGATTTCTTCCATAATATCTAGTGATACAGTTGTTATTGTTTTCTATGAATTATTGTAGAATATTACCTTGATAGGAGTATTTAGAACTATACACATGTTCATATCTGCAGTTTTGCCCGAAACGACAACATCCTTGAAGAAAATATTTACAAATAACCATTTTTAGTTCAATAAAATAGTCTTGAAATAGCTATTTATAGTTGGCACTTCTGTAATGTGTCATATGTGCTACATAAGTTACTTGTCTCTAAATCGAATATTTATTATTTAGCACAAGTTAGCATTTAATGACTTTGTTCTCCCGTAACACGTTAGAGATCTATTAAATATGTGCATATACCGCCATAGTCAAACAGCCAATGCAAAGACTACAATTACAAATTACAATATTGGCAATGAATGTCATGTTACAGATTAGCTGAACTTTGATTTTTTTATATTTTAAATCGATCTGCAATCCACCTCTTGGCTTTTATAAAATTTTATGGAATAATGGAAGTTTAGGAAAGCAAATCAAATAATAGACTTTATGAAAGTAATACAATAAATATTAAGTTAACTTTATTCAGATAACACAAAAATAAAGAAATATTGTTGAATATTTAAGTAGTTTGATTTCGAATATTTTCCTTAGTTTTAACAAAATAAATTTCTGACTGTCGGTTTCCTCACGATGTTTTCCTTCACCGTTCGAGCAAATGTTAAATGCGCACATAGAAAGAAAGTCCATTGGTGCACAGCCGGGGATCGAACCTACAACCTCAGGTATGAGAGTCGCACGCTGAAGCCACTAGGCCAACACTGCTCAATATTATAATATATTGTTATCTCCTATTAACATAGACAGAAACGTTTAAGTGTGTTGTGTTTAGGGACTGTTTATCAATATCATAGCAGCAGAAAACTTTACGTTTAACATAGATCATAAAAATATTTTTATTAAATAGTAATACATATATTATACTAAAATAGCTTTTTGTATTCATAAAAAAATTATATCTTGTCTCATTGTTTACCATCTTTATTATCGGTTAGCACTTAGCACCAAGACTTTATAATTATCTGTCACAGAGAAGAGATAATAGAGTGAAATGTGAATTACGAAATGTCGTTTAACGCTGTTTCCGGTAGAATTTTTGAAAATAATAATTTTAAATAGTTTGTACATTGCCCTTTAAAATGGATATAATTTGTGAAAGTCACACATTGCTTTAAAATGATATCAAAGTTACAATTATCTTTAGCTATTATAAAACCACACACGGTAAAAAATCCAGTTGCACTCTCATATATAAGAAATGTTTTGAAAAATAAGTTTGTTGTTATAAAAACTAAAAGGCTTTTTCTGGACAAGTCAACTGCTGCAAATTTTTATATTGAACATAAAGACAAATTTTTCTTCAACAGGCTTGTTACATTTATGTCCAGGTATTGCACAAATTTAGGTTATTTTTTTTATTCTACACTTCATAGTAGGTTTTTACAGCATTTTTTTACAGTGGGTACATAGACCTTCATGTGCTAGGACATACAAATGCCATAGAACTATGGAGGAAAATGCTTGGCCCAACGAAAGTATACAAGGCCCAATTTGAAGATCCATACTCATTAAGAGGCATGTTTGGGCTTTCAGACACCAGGAATGTGGCTCATGGCTCTGGTAAGCATAATATCATTATAATCTTTACTTTAGTTTTATTTGCTGTTCTTTTATGTTCCAACAAGTGTTTTAAAACAGCTTAGTGCATTTTACATTTATTAATAAATTAATTTGTTATAATATTTCAGATTCATTGACATCAGCTGAGAGAGAAATAAAATTTTTCTTTCCTGAGTTCTCATTCTATGAATGGCACAGTAGTAATGAAGAGCTGTACAGAAAAGGCCCTATTATATTCAACAAACATTTGTTTCAGCATGTTAGAAAGTTATAAAAAGCAAGAACCTATTTATATATATCTATTTTGTTTCATAATAATATTGTAGTGAGAATTTGTTATACCTTTTTGTTACACATATCTTGCTAATGAAAGGAATTTATCTGACAAATGGCAAAAGATTTAAAAGACCATGAAAAATCATAAGAAATGAAAATATAATTAAATTAAAATTCCAAATGTTTAAGTCACTGTAAATCATACAAACATTAATCAGCACCTCTATATTATTTAAAGGTGCATACAATAATTAAAACTACAATTACATTACAATTCCTACTAAGACCCACACAATGATTTTTTCATTACTAATAATTTTAACTACAGTAAATGCAATTTTTTAATTACAACTAAATGTTTTAGTTCAGTCTATAGTTTGGTTTAAACATCATTAAAACATTTTCAACAACAAGTTCATTGTCACAGATCCAATAAGTATAAACATAAAATGAACCACTTCACAATTTACTATTATCATTATGAAAGCTTTTTTTTATTCTTGTCTGGGATCTATTCCCCAATCTTGACAAAAACTTTAGGTCTAGAAAACACTTTTATGCCCTCTTCAAGCTTAGCCAGCTGTTTTTCTAACTCCATTTTTCTGTTTCTCATCCTCAATGTGTCTGTTTTAACTGGCATTTTGTTTAATTCGCTTACAAGCTCCGCAAAACCTAAACAGTTTAAAAAATTTACATTTTATTCCTTTTATTTATATGTTGTCTACTTTTACCCTATAATCTATTACTTATACCAATATTAATAATAATTTATCTGACATGTAAATTCTTATTTATATTGGTTGGTATCTGAAAATATATACAAAAAGGGGTTTAGATACTATGTTTAGAAATATGAGATATGATTTATACATTAAATGTGCTTGACTTCCCATATAAAAAACTCAGTTATATCAGTAAAAGGCATTACATTTGATTATACTTAACACTTAAGTATTTTGATAATTATTAATGTTTCTATCAAAATAGTGTAGTATATTAATAAAATACTTACTATTTCGAAGCATCCGTAAAGTCTCCTTCCTCTCATTATCTGGCAATGTGACATGACCTGAAGGACACACAATATGGTCTTCATCAGCTTTAGTATCTTCCAATTCTTTTGCTGTTTGCTCTTTCCTCTCCCGGAGATATTTTGGTAAAACTCCTTTCTGATAACCTAGCAGATATAGATCTTTTTAAGTATTAAATTTTATAGTAGTAAATGTTTAGTTTTGTCCTACCATAACATGCTGAGATCAATACATAACCTGATCATCTATGCCACAAAAAAGTATTAAGACTAAAACAGGCTAGCACTAACATTTTCTCTCTTGATTTCAACATTCACATATGTTGATTTAATATTGGTATCCGAAAGTGTCTGTGCTGATGGTGTAAGGAATAAAAAACAAATAAACTCATACTCGAGTGTCAACATAAGTGAAGGTTATAGGTATATGTATATGAAACCAAACTCATCATGAGTACACCCCATACCCACACTTTTACATCATCACACAACACAACTAATTTAGGCTTAGTTAAATAAATTAAATCACAATTAGTCAAATGTATTAAATAATTTTTGTTTGTTTGTTTGTTCCCTTTTATAAATCTTTTTGTTGTTAAATGTATCATGAATTCCATCTCTGGCTATATTCTCAGAGTATTTGTTTGTAATTATATATAATTTATGTTAGCTGTAGGAGTACTAAATAAATAAATAAACCCTAACAAAAAAAGGGTTACCCTTTAGTGGGTAAAAGGAAACAAATCTTTGGGCAATGATGCTGCAGACAAGCTTGCCAAGAGGGGACCCAGCTTACTTACTTCCAGCTCAAAAAAATATAGGAATAAGAAAGATTAAAGTATGGGCCACTGTCTCTTAAAGTTAGAGAGAGGCCTTTGTGCCAAGCTAGTGCAGAGGAATATTCTTGGAATGCATGGCTATGACTTCCTAATCAGCAGAAATCCTCAACACAGTGAACCCACCACAGGCATGAAGCCAGGACAACAGCCAGGGTAACCGAGTCTATTACTAGGTCTAAAATATACCTGAAGGAAGATAGGGATCTTTATCCTTTTTCTCTAAAATGGAATTCAATTTGCTCCTATGTTTTTCATCCATCAAATCATCACCTGCTCTTCGAGGTGTAAGTGTTAGCGATGAAGGACTTTTAGTTCTTTCACTATCACCACTAGCCTTTAACTTAGCTTCACTGTCTTCTTCTCTAGGATATAACATTGTCAACTTTGCACTTTCAAGCCTCTGAGATAGATTGGTTTCAATAGTTTGGCAACCTATGTCCCGTAAGCGGCCTGAACTATCATTCGAATTTAGTTCATCCTCTGTATCATCATTTGTCTGAGCTTGTCTTAATTCTTTTCGTTTTAAAAACTCTGCCATGTCACCTTTTTTAATTCTAATGTCCTGCCTTCTTCGGTAACTTGAAGCACATGTTTTGGCAACATTGAGTGTAACTTTACCACTTTTACTAGAGGGAGAGGATTTCACTTGACCTAAAGTAGTTGATGCTGTTAAGGAGCTTGTTAGCCTGTTTTGTCCAGGTTTTAATATAAACTTTGGGTCTTTTGGTGGTTTCCCTTGTATAAATTTTAATTGTTTCATATTTTCTTTTATAAAGTTCTTTTTTGGTTCTTTTTCTGTAAATTAAGGTTGAACAAACTAAAACAGGACTACAAATATAACATTATCGTAACATCTTAAAAGTTAATATCTAAAGAATTAATGTGATTAAAAAGTTATAATTAAGAAAGAGCCATAGGTGAGACAGAATCCAAACATGACTCCCGTATATTTTTTGAATTGATATATCAGATTCGAACTAAGCACTCAGTCTCCATTGTAAATCTAAGTCCAAGAACGTTAAATAAATACTTATAATGGAGACTTACTGGGTTCTGGAAAAATACCCTTCAGGGTGTACATTGTTCTCAATAAACAGAAATTAACATCAGAAAATATACTCTCATCATTTAGAGTCCTTTACGCACAAAATAATTCACTAAAATATATGTTTTTTTCCATTTTACAGTAGATATAATTGATAAAAAATAATTTCGATGTTCGAGCAACTTGCGTTCGGTTTTTGTCAATTTTATTTTCAAACAGCTGTCAACCGTTAAATTCACAGACAATATTGGTTCTGGCCACTTTCATTTTATTTTATGTAAACATCAAAAATTCAGAACATGTTTTCCGACCCATGAAGATGGCTTATAGTTTCCGATAAAAAGATTTTATCACAACTGTATGTAATGAAATTCAAACGGATTATCTATTAATCACTGAACCAGAGCTTTCGCTTATCAATTGATAAGCACCCTTATACCAATTAAATACTATCGCGCTATTTTGAACAAAATTACTCATTACTATATTATATGTATAAATAACCTTTGTAAAGTATGCTCTATGATTAAAAAAAATATAAAAAGATTTAAAAACTCTTTGTAGGGTTCAGAACAAAGTTAATCCAAAAATCTTAAAATAAATCGAACTGACACTTAAAATTGGTATTGATACTTTTGTATTATGTGGTAATTTTTGATTGAATTGTATTATCAAGTGTAATCATGTTGAGCAATATTGGAGGTAAATACAAATTGTCCAGAAGGGGAAGAAAACTTATAATGGCAGATGATGCAAGGACCTTAATGGCTCTTCCAAAAGATGTCCCCGAGCGAATTTGGTATAGAATCCCAATAATTCTGTTGTTCTCTTAGCTCTATTGTAATAAGGTGAGCAGAGCGCTTACAAAAGACGTTAACACAAATAACTGCAATTCAAAAGTTACATAAATATTAGTTTGACTGTTTTACTTATCTCGTAAAGGGCTGAAATTCTCCAAAAAGAAGAAGACGATTTGATGATCCTCGACATACGAGAAGAGATATTAGATGATGCTTTAGCGATTTGCTTTGTCAAATACATGCAGCGTCAGACAGCGCTCTTTACGGCCCACTGCGCCGCGCAAGCATGGCTTAAGCTAATTGACTGGTAAGTAAACTATATTATTCTTTTCTTATATACATAAATCAAAATAAGAAGTGCCTTGGACACATAGTTAGCTAGGCACATTTTACTTATGTACCTTAAATTACAGGCACTTCTACCGTCACGATCCTGGCGAAGATCCGAGCGCGTACCCGCCTTGTTACATTCCCAAAAGAAGAGAGTCATGGATTCCCGATGAGTTACCTGACCCCTCACCGAAGGATAGTTGGTGCCGTCAGGATCTGATTATCCAGGAGGAATGGCAGGACGAAGGGTTGAAGAAGTGGCCAAGCAGTTCTTCCATCGACATGCCTTTGGTTGAAGATATATCGGCTGAATATTGGTTTGTTTCATATAACTGTGTGCTCAGTGTTGTAGGTGGGTGTTGTTTTGTAATCCATAAATAATGGGAAAGACAACTATTATTATCATGAAATGGTTTCCCGTTTCTAGGTACTCAGCATTATCTACTATTGAATCAGTTATCTATACTTCTATACTAATATTATAAAGAGGAAAGATTTGTATGTATGTAATTAATTGTTTCAAAAAGTACAGGACCGATTTTAAAAATTGAAAAATTATTTTACTGATTAATGTAGGCTAATTTAATTGCACGAAAAAAATAAGAATCCTAATAAAACTACAATAATGTAACCCAAAGTGTAAAAAATATGATTGTTGATGTGTTTATTGTTATCATTTTGTTTTCAATAATCAAGTCCCATACCCAAAGGGAGCCAGCTATACATTAATGCTCAATACATTATTATTTACTGTACGTTTATGCGAAAATGTAAAATAAAATACCTAATATCGTGCGTATTTAAGAAATATAAAGCCACTGTAGTCTTTGTTAATAAAACTCTATTAGATTATTCACCTAACACGACGTTTCGAGTGCTTCACAGCATTCGTCAGCAATTACTGACTTTCATGTATTTTTATATACTAAACCTATTTGTTGTATGGAATTTAGCGTATACAAACATTATTCTCAGGTTTCCTGGCAAAGTCAACCTGCCAATTGAACCTGAGTCTGATCAGTACACACGAGCGATGAGCAATGTGAGTGTTATTTCTTTTGTGTTACACAAAATACCAGAATATTTTGAGTAACGAAGTCTATTAAAAATATATTGATCGTTCAAAACTAAAACTTTTTATTTTTGGTCGATAATTGTGCTAAACTCCTAAATCTTGTTGTCTTTAGGGCACCAGCAGTGTTATGAGCGAGCCCAATATCTGTGCCGAGAGTGAGGTTTTGCAGAAGATCACAGACTACAGCACTGAAGACCTCTCTGTCAAGGTGGTTACTATTACGCTGTTATTTTGAACTAATAGTAACGAATACAGTATCACTTTAGTTCAAGTACTTATGTAAAATTAAGTTCAAGGCTAAAAAATATTATCCTTTTTATATTTTTCTTAAAATCGCAATAAATTCTATTTGTACGAATGGAATGGTCTTTCATCAGTGAGGTGCTTCAGCTATTGACTGACTATAACTATCAGTAGTTTCTATAGTGTTAATCATGCAGGAGTCCACGTACAGTGCTTTGAAGAACACAACCCCAGTGGAAGGGTCCCTTCACGGCGCTGGTGATTCTGTCGTGGATCGGCTCAGACCTAAGAGAAAACCTACGGATAAGAGCAAGGTTTTTAGCAGACCGAGGTCTGTTGAGGTTCCATGGTCTTTTGATTCTGTTATTTTTAAATTAGTCTGAAATCTTAGTATTCTTTTGTAGACAAGATGTTTAACGTCGCAATATATTTGCAATTATTAATTTAATATGAAAAAGGTAATTGTAATACAACTAATCAAATTACCTGCCAATAAAGTAAGGCGTCCTTGTCTAAATGTAATACTTATTTTTACCGTCTAATCCAAACCTCTGTTGTTTACCGAGAATAATTTCTAATACATAATAAAAAAGAAACAAAATACAGTATAATGAGCCGATCGAAGAACGCCCTTCCGCCATTGACCGGTGACTCCCGCTCCCGCATCAGCATCATATCAGACTGCCGTTTGAGGAACCTCAGGTATATATAAATACAGATTATCTCTTAAACTACTATTTTATTTATTAATTGCATAAAGACAGGAAACATAGAAGAACTGCCCTCGTGAACTTCGTTTCTTCTTAATATCTACCTTTTTAGTACATAAATACCAACATGGAACATTTTGCTCTTACCATAGACAAAGACTAAAAAACTGTTTTCTGGAATGAAAACATTTAAAGTGGTTTTGTGATCGTTCTCTATACAAAGAGTTCAAGTTATTAGATATAGAGATAAATCCATTATAGTCTAGTATTCGTATCTAATACGGTAATTAGTTGACTAAACAGCCTACTTCTTTTCCATAAACCTGATATGTTGACGTAATATGAATGAGGTAAACGTTAGTATAAATAAAGAATGTAATTAGAGTAATATAACTCTCTATTGAGAGTCCGAGTGGTTCACACAGGTCCTTTTGTGCGAAGACAAAGAAGTCTTTCATTCCTCATAGACAATGTCAACTATAAAGCCACGGGTAAGCATAGAAATGAACGCACGTGCAAAATGGCGTTGAATTCAGTGACCCCTCATTATATTAACAAGTAGGTGTCCATCGACCCCGTGCTCTTGGGATTGAAGTAAATCGTGGGGTAATATAAAAAGAATTATCAATAAGCTGCATAATATCCCGTATTATACGAACACTTGTGAGTTTAACGTAGGGCTGTACAAATATGTGTACGTTCTTGATGACAATTCACTTGGAGAGATATTTCTTTGCACTAAGCCGTGAGAATGTGAACAATTATTATTAGTTAGCAAACAGCACAGTCCAGATAAGCGACTGAGCTTTCAAGTTTTTGATGAAACAGTTACCTTTCTTTCGGAATTATACAAGTTCAAAACTGTTATGGATTGACCGATTGTGACGGGACTCCCAGGACGACAAAACTAATGTTTCAAGTATATCCAATAATATTTTAGCAAATAAATATTATAAACCCATTTTAAATGAAAGCGTCTCTCTCAACATCGTTTGATTAATTCCCATTGTCTGTATACTTTGTGTTTGCTATAAAGACGTATAATTTTTTTTAAATCTTGACAACCCTGGGGCTAGGTGAAGTACCCAGGTGTACAGGTCGGTGACCGCTACGGCTACCCATCAGTTATTCAACTATTCAATGCGCCCTGAACAGCAGTGCATTGTTCCTTGCAGGGAAAACCTTTTCTTACATTATACGAGATGACCACTTTAAATTACAAATAACGGGCATTACCCCGATTTTATTGAATATCAGCATATTAACGATACAGCTCAATAGAAAGATCTTCTTGGATTGGCTAGTATTCCTAATAATGCCTGATCATGTGGAACATAAAGATCGCCCAGAGTACGCTTTTTTTTCTTTAGCTAGATTATCTATCAGATCTGTTGTGGTATCAGATAATAGAAAATACAGCTTGACGTAAAAGAAAAGCACAGATGAAATTATTGTCCCTTTGTCTCATTGCTATTCACTTACATAACATAAAGAATGAAAATATGTAATAAACGATGTTCGGGCGATGGGCTTAATTGTTCCACGCAATTCATCATGAGCTACGAACTAAACCTTTTAGCGGTACAAAGGAGTGCTGTGCACCCTTTGTCACGATGTGAACAACACAACACGGCTATTTCACTATTATGAATTATTGCTTTACCATAGGCAGTCTATTTTTGCTGTTCAACATTTTGTTGTATATTAGAGATTTTTATTACGTAAGAGGGCGAATTGTCCAACCATCCTATCCATAGAAGAACGATAAACATTAAATACTTTCGTTTCGGGTATATAACTATTTAAAGTTGAAATTTTAATTAAATAATTTTCAATTTCAATTTTGGGGTATTAATATTTGACAAAATTGATA
This sequence comes from Pieris rapae, assembly GCF_905147795.1. Lineage (NCBI taxonomy): Eukaryota > Metazoa > Arthropoda > Insecta > Lepidoptera > Pieridae > Pieris > Pieris rapae. The sequence continues at coordinate 288,195 of NC_059529.1, read as the reverse complement.
AGAATCAAACTATTCATTAACATAACATGTTAATGAATAGTTTGATTCTTATGACGATAATTTGAATAAAATCAAAAACGCAAGTAAGTAAACGTAAGTTTTTTTCTTTTCGCATAAAATGCGAAGACCTGTGTTGGCCTATTTTCTTCAAGAAACCTGAGGTCGTTGGTCAATCCCTGGCTGTGCACCAATGGATTTTCTTTGACTGGAAAGAAAAATAAGCAATAACCCGAAAAGTCCACGGCGTCAGTGAAGCACAGGAAGCTGTTCATCTACTTGTCTATTAGATTGACAAATGATCCGAAACAGATTTAGAGATCCAGACCTAAGAAGGTTTTATTTAAAATCAGAAGAATGTCAAGATCTACAGATAAACAATTTGTAATTCTGTTTTATGTAAACATATGCTAGAAATTCAAAATTGCCTTTATTTTACTCATGTATAATGAAGGTAAAATTATACAGGTCGGGATTCGAACTGGGGACAGTCAGGGCAATCACCTTTTGCCTTCCAGTTTCTGGAATCGAATTTTCGATTTAAAATTAAAAGATCTTCGATATAGAATCTTTATTTTACCATAAAACTGTATGTTATTATTTTTTTATTGTTTTATTGCGAATTACTTAAATAATTTTAGTGTGCTTAAAAGTTATTATTTATGTCTAAAAATACAAATATATCACGCATTTATTTACACATATATAAAGCTATTTATTTTATATAAAATCCAACTCTGGAAACTTTAGTCGAAAATAGCGATTAAGAAAGAAATGGAAAATATACCTAATGATATATATCAGGATATATATAGGATATGTATACAGTACAGTGCATACAAAGTCTATTATGAAATATTCTGAAGCGAAGTTAATGTAAAACGTAGCCAAGTGTCGGAAAAGCAATGGATTATGCATGGACTTCAAAGAATTGTCTTCTACCTGCATCCATTTGCATTTCACCTTCGAATTTTACGGTCAAACACTGCGTATGGATAATGGATATATTCTTGTTTCCAAGTAAAATTATCTCATTGAATCAGCTTTACTTTACTCGGTAGATTCGATTTAGGATTATGTTTAACTACGACCTACGTAGACTATATCAAATAGTCTAAGTAGTATATAAAGTATTAATTACATTTGGAACCGACTAACTGAAATATACCTGGATCAGTTCAATTGCAGCGTTTTTAAATTACTTTTTTTTATAGAACAGGGCAAACTTTAGTCTCTTTTCGTCGTAGTGTAAACAGATATAGAAAGAGTTAGTTACTTTATGTTGAAACAAGATTATCTCTATTTGGATGTGTTTAAATAAAGTGTGTAAATAATATAAAACAAAACTAGTCATGTTTTTTGTTCGGTAGAGGGTAGTGTTGGCCCACGCCCAAACCCAATAACCTATCTCAATCCATTTTCAATCATATCAGAGATCTACATCTTAATCCAAATATAGATAAAAGTGTGCCAATACCCATCGACGGATTGTAATAGCCATCTGTTGATACAAGCTATCTATGGTCGCATCGGTGTATGTGGATAGAACGTTGCATGAAAACGACAGTTCAACTGTGCCAATATTCTATCTTAAGATTTTAACTAATACCAGTTTTTAAAATAATTAAAAAGCTGGTTCTGGTAGTTCTATGAGACCATTGTCGATAAAAAGAAATGATCATTGAATGCAATCAAGCTTATTCCGATAGAGCTCTAGCGAATAGATTTTCCATATTATTGTAAATAGCTTTTAAATTTATTGTATTACAGATTGGACGCCCAGTACGAGATAACGTCGGAGAAGATAGACACTCCGCCTGGAGAGATCGTTAAACGAAAGTGAGAATTTATTAAAATTGTCAATTAGAATCAGGACAACTGTCTTAAAATTGAATAAATAATTATCTGAATATACTTGTATTATTCTCTAAATCACCTTTGTACTTAGTTTAAAAAAATGTTTCGCTCTATAACATGAGTTATCGTTATCAAGCCTTTAAAACACATTAAGAGCCCCAGAGGACGATATGAAGCATAAAATATGAAAGTTGGATGGCATCGCGACTCGACGATTAGCATAATTATGCGCATAGCAAAACACCAATAAAGTACGTTATTATAATATTATGGCGCTCGAATAATTTTTCAGGCGATATTGCGTTTTTTTATCGTCGCATGAGGCTCAAAGGTTTGTTAGCTTAGGAATATGTTTAGGCGAGGGAAAAGGGAATTTTGCTCAGTCAACTCGTTAAGTTGGGGGTGACTTAAACTTAGTTTATATATTTTTCTTACCAGTCGTGATATACGTTAGTTTAGGTGACGTGGAGCTCACTAAATAAAATAAATAGTATAGACTATAGCTTAATAAGTCCCGAAGCTGTAAACTGTTTCATTTTAAATACTATACTTTTTCCGATTTATAAATGGAGACTGGAACACTAATTGCTTATTTTGTCTTTGGAATACCAATATGTCTATAAGAATATACTGGTGTGTCTTCTAAGGCAAGCTATGGGAGTACTAAGTAGAAATTACATATTAAATTATAATGACACTGTTAAAAACACGAATTTCATTCCAAAAGCTTTTGACGTATTTAAACCGAGACCCGTTGCGTAAGTCACTTACTATTTTAGTATATTTATTCTAAAGTTGTCTTAAACGAATAACTTTTTTAATAAAAATAACTGGGAAGAACTTTTACCTTGTAACCAACGATGTTAGTTAAGAAAAATGTTTTATTAAAAATACTACACCTTAATTGAATATCTATTTCAAATAAAATACAGCTAACTATATTATTTAAAGTGAAACGACGAAATCCATCACTTGAGAATGTAAACAGTGCCATCTCCAGTGTGGTTCACTGGTTTAGTACAAATAATCTTAAGTTAAACGAGAAGAAGACAAAATGTATTAAATTTGAAACTCCACATGTAAAAAGTAGTCATTATCAAATAATAATTAAAGACGAGGAAATAGTTTTTGTTGATGATGCGTTATTCTTGGGAATTACTTGAGATAGTAAACTCCAGTGAGGCATACATTAAAGTAAAACTGCTTGCTAAGACCTATTATAATATAAATGAATACTTAAACGATCATAGTGCTTGGATATGAATTACTGACTGTATCTCTCGGCGATTAAAAAGAGTGGCGGAGAGTGTATTGCCAGTTCTTCTCTTCCGTTCCACGCCCTTGATTTAAGAACTGGCAGTAAATGTAAAATTAGAAGCATTCAATGTATATTTCTTACATGTTTATGTAACTTATATAGTTACCTACATGAATAAATGGTTTTGACTTGAATTGTGAGATTTAATGAAATTGCCAAAAGTACCTAAACTTTTTATTCTGTAAAAGCTTATCCAAGTAAATTTTGAGAGTTTAACATAAGATTAAAAAATACCGTTTATTCTAATACAAAAACAGTAAAACAGGTATCACTATTTCCATCCCCTCATCGTAAGATATTAACGATCTAAATACATATTCGCTGCGTATGTCAGGGTATGACGTGAGCAAATATTGTTTTTGCCAAAAATATCCATTTATTTGCCTAGTTCCCGAAGGGTGTGCGAATGATGCCATCAAAAACATACCTCGGCAAAGGATATTTCTTTGAAGGCTGTTAAAAGTATACATATACGATATTAAACTTAGTAAACATTAAAGAACACGGATTTTCTTTATAACACATTATTACATGTATGAAATAACTTTGAAAAAATTAATATTTAATATGGGACAGAAATAGATCTTTGAAAACAGTTTGGCAGAAAATGTATTTTGTGAGAATTTTACATACACATCCGAAAATAGCGTACAGGAAAAACCTTTTATAAGTTCATAATATAAGTTTGGAAAATTGGGAACAAAACGAGTATTACTAAGAGAAAAGGGACCGTTTTAGATTGATAAAGGGCCCTAGCGGGTCCAATCGTGGACCTCGGGGTACAAATCTATTGTGGGCGGTTTTTTGATACCGCACTATTGTTATTAAAGAAACTTCAATTCCGAGAAGCCAAGAGATTCCTTCACATGAATTTATGAAATATAAATAATTTAGTTTCACTTTCTAATTTGGTTTAGTTTCAATTCGCTTTCCTGTTTTGCCTTTCTTAAAGTGTATGTGTGTATAAACTGTAACATCATATTTTCGTGTATATTAATATAAATAGATCACTTTAAAAGTATAATGTAAAATGAGATAATATCATTTTACATTATACTTAATTGCAGTAAATGTATGAAGATGTTGTCATCTTCATATTACTAAATATCGTTATTTCGGATTTTTTGTAATATGAAGGCGTCAGAAGTGACTCCTTCGGTTGTGATAAAAAACAGCTGATGCCACTCCTGATCCCTTTTTAGGTACTTAGCCTGTAACCCTGTCACTAGTTATATAAACAAGTCTTGCATCGTTTTTAAAAAACAATGATAAAGTTGTACATATTTCAATATGATCGGGTTTCGTAAGGTATGAATAAATGTTTTGCCCTAAACTACATTTAGTTTCATCTTAAAAAAAATATAATAAAAATAAAAATAGTAACTACTGAAAGATGAAAACAACCTTAATCTGGTCATGATAAATTTATTTACTTAAAAGTTATAAAATATAATATACAAATTGTACACACAATAATAATATATTATGTTAATATTACAAACAAGCAAGCAATTTTATGCTTCCACCATTTGAATGGATAAATTGATGACTTTGTATTCAAAAAGTCATCGAAACAAAGTTTAATTCTTATCTCCTTCCAAAAATGTGAAAAGCCTTGTTATTTGTGGACGTGCGTGCACGAATATTCATGAAGTATACCTCGCACTACAATTAAAAGGTCTCGACGTAATAATTATACTTTAGTGTACGTTTAAAGGTCATATGAAGGCTCTCTTCCGGAAAATACAGGGAAATGGCTCCCCGGGCACCATTTGTACCTTAATTACTTTGTACCAAATTACTGTTGTATTACTTTTGTCAATGTTCTGCCGGCTTAGGATTCTTGCTCGTATTAATAGGATAATTCATTAATTAGCTAACAGTTTGTACGGCTTTTCAGCTTTGTTATTATGGCAATTTACGGCTTTAGGCGTTTTTATGTATAGTATATTATTACGGATCTACCTATATACGACGACGATTGAAATTAAGGTTATCGGAAACGAGTGAATTATTGGCCGAGAGATTTGTGGACGGTGACGAATCACCAGCGGCAGCGTGAGGCGGGATTCATCAATTAATAAAACATTTAATTAAATTCCACCTCGTTCCGATTTCCGAGAGTTATTGGATATATCCGATTTACAATTTTATTGCTTCCAAAAGTTGTTTATTTCGGTTGAGGTTGCCCGCTGTAAATAAACCAAATTATTCCAATTTCAATACTCTGACAGTTAAATTACGATGGTTTTTTGTTGCCAGTATCTGTTTCAGTAATCTCGGGGTTTTGCTCAAATAAATCGATTCGGTTAGCCCTTTTCTGTGATGTATATGATTTAAATGTTAAAGTTAACTTTTACGAATTAATATTGTGGGACTTAACTTTAACTATATTAAACTAAGATTGTTTAGATAATATCGTTAAAAAGTGGCATAAGGCAGAGAGAGTATACATACAAGTCAATATGTGTAAGACCCTTCCTAAATGGTCAGTATATAAATCATAAGAGCAAATACTCAAACTGGACCGCAATAAAACGTAGTGGTCATAAAAAAGCAGCATATTTTCAAGATATTCTACCAGAACGTATATTTCTGATGCATAGTTGTCCAACTTAGGGAATATCGTAAAATCCTGATATTACAGGCTACACAAATATGTCGGAGTTACAAGAAATTATTTGGATGATGTAATGCTTTTTTACGAGTTGGTTTTATTGTTCTGTTATGAAGGATTCCGGTATTACATTTAATACTTTGCGAGTTTCGCGCTGAAAGAGGAAATAATTTATAGGGGAAGATATATATTTAACCTGATTTCATATGTAATTTATAATGCTCGTTACTTATAGATAGCCACCCGGTGGTATTAGACGTCTGCTTCATTATTCTTTAGGCGCGCAAAATGATGTAATGTCACGAATTGGTCTTAGCACCGTTATCCGAACTCGCTCAAGTATATAAATATCATAAATCAGAACGACAAAATTTCTTCAAATGTTTATTTTAAAAATTTATTTAGAACAATGGAAATTATACGTTCAAACTGATGACTTGTAAAAAGCTTCCAAGAAGATTAAATTCCTTAATTAATAAAGGTAATGTTGTTACATTAAAAACCTTATCGTTTCGATAATAGGTACAAGAAAAGCAGTTAGCAGGTGTATTATGGTGAAAAGAGGCTCAAAGTTCAACATTAAATTTTACGACTTTCGCGTTCCGTGGAACCGTGGTAGGTGTAATTTAAAAACTAACCACAAACTGTCTCTCAACACGCGATCTCGCCTTATTAAAGTTATTTTGATTAAGTTATTCTTGAATGGAATTGATCCCTGTAGTCAAAAGACCTTGTTCATAGACGTACTATACGGTGTTATTTACTTGAATTTGGGTACGGGGAAAATTAAATAGTCGTTTAAGAGTTATAGATATGTATAAATACGTTTACCTACTTAAAAACATGATTCTAAGATGCTGATGGTGAAAGTCACATTTGAAAAATCTTGAATATCACATTTCATACAATAAGTAAAGACATCTAAACCATTAAACATAAGAATTTAATATGCAATTATTATCATATGAAACTAAAGTCTGGTTTTATTCAAGTTTTAAATCGGTCTCTTTAAGGCGCGGCGAAAGCGTTAAACCTGAACATCCGTCCAAAGCATCCCTTTTATTTCTTCTTATTAGTGAAGTGCAATTTTCGCTTGGCACTTACATTAACTTTCATATGACGTCAGAGCGTATTCTGTAAGTAATCCCTCAGCCCTCCCTCATTACTAAGAAAACGAGCGCCGCGCCAATATGAGACAACTTCACTCGCTACGGATAAAAACTTGTAGAACAAAGGCGGATACAGCCAAGTGTGATACTGTTTGCATATGGGTTCTGTTTTATTTCAATAAGAGATATTCCACTTGCAGTCTCATAGTTTTATAATATTTATAGTGTGTCTTTTAAAATTAAAGGAGATATTGTTACATACATACTGTGTGTTTTAATTGACCTCTGTTTGAGGGTAAATATTGTATAGGTACTCCCTTTTTTGTAAAGAATAAGAAGTATGTTTCCTTCTGCTTTTTTGCAGTAGAAAATAAAATGGTATGGAAAACAATAATTTCTTTTGAAGACACTTACTTTACTGTAAGACATATACGCACTTCATACATACATACGGGACGTGTTTTAAAAAAAATGTGTGCCGTCACGGGACGCCTGGCAGATGTGAAACATCGACATTATTTTTTAAAAGTTATAAGCAGAAAATAACAGATTGTGATAGGAACTAAATATGTCATATAGATCAAATAAAATATTACGATTTTTTTCCAGATAACGATGACTATTTGTTGAATAAACATTATTTTCATTAAATATTTTTAATGTGAAATTTACTACTGCATTTAGACTGTATATCATATTATAGCGTGGCGATGCGTCGCCACGGCATGCGTCGCCACGCCAGAAATCGGTTTTACGTGCGGCTATAGATGTTTCACATCAAAACGCATATGTAAATGAGTGGCAAAGAAAGTGGCTTAAAATAAAAAAGCTCCAAAGGATCCCCGGCACTGTAAAAGCTTTATTACTTGGAAGCTCATTTGATCCGGGGAGTATCTTGGCGTCTATTTATTTCTGTACAAATAATATTAAAAACTCCGGCCGGTCCGTAGGGCGGAACTTTTTCTTTTTTTAAGAGGAAATTTGCGTTGTTTTTAAATTTTCTTGGAAATTCCCAAGTATACTTTTCCTTTTTGGGATGATATTTTTATTTACCCGTTAAAAGTAATTGTATTGCCACCAGCTTGTGTCTTGGGTATTTACCGTTTTTTGTGTTAATGATGTAAAACCTAGCTGGGTTTATAGTATATTTTAACATCCAATTTATTATTTAACTTACAACAGATTAAGTATTACATTATCAGTAAATAAACGACCCGCTCCTTTTCGAAGCAATTGACGCACTTGAACAAAAAAACGGCTAAAAATATCTTCAACCATAACAACTAAACTCGCAACTCTCTCGTTTCAACAGGAATTTCCCCAAACATGAATTATTAATGATATTCTGTTTTCGATGAAATATTTATAGGCAGATAATTAAAAATATAGCTAGTCGAGTAACCGTGAAATTGATCTGACGTTTTCCTCGACGAATAAATCAAGTGTTTTTGAATATTTACCCTACCGTAAACAAAGGGGTGCGAAGAATGCCGACGATAACACTTTGATTAATTACATTCTTTTATAAAAGAGCGTAAAAAAGAGTTTTATTGGCACTCAGCTACTACATCTATCTTATTTATTCATTTAAGAAATATGATTACAAATGCTATTTAAAATTTGTATAGTGAAAGGGCAAACACATTTCTGCATCTGTTTTCATATCACATTTCCTTTTAAAGGCAAGTAGGTAAAATGTCGTGCCCAGATAAAGAACGATGTCTCGCCTAGGGAAAAAATCTGGACCATGTAAGTTAACCACTAAGCTATTTACCTGAACGAATTTCCTTAACATGGTAGGATAATTTATTATTTACAAAAATTCACGCAAATGATACAAATTAAGAAAGTGCTATTTATTTTTATCAGGCGCTTGACTTTATAACAAAAATGATTTCAAAGGAATTCCTTAATTAATATAAAAGAAAAACACACTCCATTGTTCAAGGAAATTTTCTTGTTATTACATTTAAATGGAGGCTTCAAGGAGGTTCTGCCTAAACATGATAAAATTTCCTGTTATCAGGAGGAAGAAAATATGCAAAATTCACGATAACAGTATAATGCAAAAATCATATTCATTGCTTATAAATGGTAAATGGTTCTGGTTTAATCAAGTACAAATCCAGTTTTACTGTAGTATACTTAATCCATGGCTGGAATACAGTAGAAAGATTAGGCGTATGGAGGGTGTAGTTTACGGCAGTGTAAGGGTGAGATAAGGAAAGTTGGGTGTTGTATTATTCAAGGGCACTTCACTGCGGCTTCCGTCTACTTAAGAGTAAACTTACCGTGTAAGCTGCCTCCCGACGCTGACTTTGCATTTATTTATTATTAGCTGCGTCTCCATTTCGCATATCAACATTGTTACGAAATATCTCAAAGTTTATTCATTACCTTGACCTTATGGACAATTAAATAAATGATAGAGTAATGAAGGCGAATAAATTAGTAACTGCTGGCAACAAATTGGCTATCACCGGTTCTACCACCTTTCTAATGACGCCCGGCGCCAAGAAAGTGACCATACCACTCCGTTACTTAACACATTGACGTTTATATGACAAGGTATAACGATTTGAAGTCTCGTGGTTCATGGGAGTGTGATGTAGCTGAATTTGGTTGATGATTTGTAAAGGCTAACCCCTTGTGTAACCTGAACGTGTTTAGAAAATTGGATTTAACCCTAAATTTTGGAGTCTTCTGCTTTTCTATAATGGTCGCATAAATATATATTTTATTTTTACACGACCAGTTATATACTAAATTAAGTTTTTAAATTGGCGCTTATCTTTCTTAAAGGTTTCATAGATCAATACTGAAATGCATCCAAGCTTATTTCAGTACTAAAAATGATGATAAAAAACTAATCGTTAAACCTTTTTAGTACATAATTATTATTTAAAAGTGTTTGAGTTTAATGTGTAATTCATATAAATATTAATTTTTAAAGAAAAAAAATAATTAAACTACCTTTAATCGTTAGTTTCATTTCCAAAGTGTGTTTTTAATTAAAATTTAGTCTTAAAATGATGAATACTTTATTTAGTAAGCAAAATCAAGTAATCAAACCTGTTATAGCCTATAAAAGAGCACAAAAGAAAACTTTTTATATTGTAATCCGCATCTTTTGTTGATGATTTAGTGTGCGGGTGCTAAGACGCGATATAAATTACTTAGGACAAAAACTTTACGGCAAAACTTCACCAATCATCCCTTTTATCCTGTTTGCCCTCATCTGGACCGTTTTATACGGGCTCAGTACTGGAGATAGTACGAATTTATTACCCGCACAAAGTAAGCACCTTTTTGTAATTTAGATCAGATGCTCCAATATTTATAAGCATGGACTCATTTCAAGATTTGTAAATTAATGATAATGTGTGTCAATAAAAAAATGGAGTTAGGAAGAATGTCAATACTCTGTATTTAATGCTGATTACAACTTAGAGTAGATAATTACAGATGTTGTTCATGTATATACAATTTTGATATAGAAAATAATTTAATAAAAATAAATAAATAGTGATAACTAGTACAAACATATAAGTATATCTATGCAACTCTAAGTTTGACTACTAATTTTTACATGAGTTACAAAACTATGCCATGTCTCGGCAAGCAATGCGAACAAAGAATTCGTTCCAGTAAAGGGAATCATCAAACACGGCTCCACTCAAAACAAAATATAAACCGAATTTCCCCAATACTTTCCTCGGCCTCTACCTGTCCTCATTTTCTTTGGCTAAATATTTTCCTCAGCGATAAATAAAAAATACTGTATGTATTAGTTATTTGGTAAACATTGCAGATCAAAGGCGGGTTGCCGCACTTGTCTTGATTCGTTCCGAATTACTTGTTTGATGTAGGCCGTGCAGGTAGTGTTATTTGTTTTAGGGAATCTTTACCGTATGGGCTTTACGTTTATCGATTTTGTTATATACGGCTTGTAATATTAAGTAGGGTAAATAAAACTAGAACAATCTTGTACATAAGTGGATTTATTGCAAACGCGAATATGATGTTGGTATTAAATAATTATCTGTACCATATAAGTTAGGTATACCGCCATCGGCCAGTTTTCTTTTATAAAAATAAAAGTTCACAAAATAACAACGATAGACCGGCGATTAACTTATAATACAAACTTTCATTAGCATCCGTTCTCCGGACGCGCTTTCCAATTCATTCTATGTTATCTCTTTCGCCAATCCTTGATTACTATTTATTGTAAACTTATAGTAACGATTACAAAATAAATCGTTAATAACGCTTAATCAAAGGAAAGTTGGTGTGGTTTAACTTTTATTTATTATTAATAATACAAATCACTTACACGCAAAACTAACTAAAAATGAATCGGCCGATAGTTAGAAATGATTTTACATGACAGCCAGGTAGAACAATAGAAACAATATAAATATAAACAACAAAATGTAAACCTTACTTAAACAATGGTGTGTGTCTGTTATGTAATATAACGACTTTATGATATCTTATTCTTTATAGTCTTCATTACTGATGGTCATATTGGCCATCTCGAGAGAGAGAGGTTCTAGAGGTTCTCTCCTGGCAGAAGATAGTCAGCCATAAATTGACAGTAATTTTGCCTTCTGCCACACAGAGTATTCCAGTTATTTCTCTTTTTGAAGAGCACCGCAAAGCAAGGCCAAGTTTTAAAAAGCAAATCTAATGTAGCATCTAAACAAAATGTTAAGTTTCGTAAGGCCGGTGTTTGAGGCCAACAATATCGTGTAGCTTTATTTATTTTCACCATAAAAAGACTCATAGGCACGTCCGACCAACTTGGAGTACCGTCGCATAGAAAATCGGCTATAAGTCGAATTAATATATGAAGATTTTTTTCTTCATTATACCAATAGACTATTATAGACGCATATATCTAAGTTAATAGATATTGATACAAAATTAACTTATTCGGCGTTCATATAATGGTGGACTAAATAAAGTGTCATGTAACCATGGTAACCACAATAATAATCTTGAGTCTACGTTTTATGATAATGCCTCTTATATTATGATTTAAGGGGCTTCTTTATGTAAGGAAAACATTTATAACTTTTATACTGTTTGTTTCGAGAAGTAATATATTTCAATTTGGTAGTATTTATTAAAATATAATAATTGATTTATTAGAGTTCTCTTTTCACCTGTACATGACGTGGGTTGGTACCACGTGTCTCGTCCATAACTTGTCGCCCACACTCAACCGATCTCTATAATTACGGTAAACACACACACACACACGTACATTATTTATATTATTGTACAATATGCCTTTGATATGCTACTGCTTTGTGAACAATAAACATTGACAAAGTACATAATTGTCTGGTAAATATGGACGTAATTTTATATTCAATTGCGAATCCGAGGATTTATTTTTCTCTCTTATTTTTCTCTCTTTTAAATAATTATGCCTGAATCGATATTATTATAGTATCCAGAGTTTTATCTTAAATATAGATTTGGTGTATTATTTGTACATTTATTCATAACTCTAATGGTTATTTTAGATATAATAAAGAAGATGCTTGAATGAACTATATACACCTATGATTTTAATAGATATTTGATGTAGTGTGGTACAAGTTATAATACAAACATATAAGAAGCGGCTATCTGCAATATAACTAGTTTCCAGGAGAACGTCAAAAACTCTATCCTGGAAACCAGTGGCATTGCAGACAGGTTTATTCTTTCAAGCCGTCGATATGATACAAAGTAAAATCTTATAGCTGAATGAAAGCCATCGGATACCTCACAATATTCCATAACAACAATAGTAATGTAGCCCTGAAATCACTAACATTGTTAACGCTACTCTGCTCCATCGATTCCTGGAGTTGTTTACTGGTTACTAGAGTAGTACGGTGAGAGAGGGTGTAGTAAATATCTATTTCACACTATCGTGTGCACGTGTGGGAGCCGATAACATAATATTTTCAATGACCCGAGGAGCACGCTACAATTCGATAACAGTATTTATATTGCCATATGCTATTGTTTTGTGACGTAATTATATAGCTATTGTGAGCGAAATAAATACGCAATATTCCTCTCTGCAACCACCAGCCAAATATTACACCTGTCTGTTTCCTGGTTTACTTCCAGCGTACACTTGATTGTTCTGTTAATCATTCGATTCTGAGAAACTCTGCTTAATAATAAATGCATACCTAGTTATTGTTAATTCGATACTTTGTTACGGAAATGATACCGTAATACAAATCGAAACTTAAGTCAACAATATGGTCTTGAGCATTGTGAATTCAAACTTCATATTATAAACAAAATAGTGTTAGTTTCAGGGCTAATAATAGGACTTAATGTCACTTGTCAAATTATAGAACATTTTTCGCCTAAGATTTATAAAGCTTTTATTGGCTTAAAACTAAATATAATTAAAACATCTACCAGTTATATACCACGCACTAAAAACAAAGAGCTCTCTGAAATATATTAATTAACGTAAAACATAAATTACTGTACTTTATATCAGATATGGTATCGTAATATTAATTTGATTCAGTCGCTGGTCGTGTGTGGAATATGAAAATATTTTAAATGTTATGAATTGTATAGTATATTACTATTGTGATACTAGAATATGACATTATGTAACCAAAATAATTAAATAGGCAATATCAATTTTCGTTTATAAATACAAATCAAAAGTTAATTTCTTCTAATTACCAATAAAGTAATGAATTAACTTATTAATGATGTATTAACAATTTAGAACAGCGTCATAGAAAGGCGTTCGTTGATCGTAAAAAGCTCTGTTTTTTTCTCAATTATCCAAGTAATAATTGCGCTGCAGCATTTATGGTCGAAGGCCACACGTGGCAGCTCTTACATGACGAGTGTGTCACATCTACACATCTATTTATTGAATGCGATTTACATTTTTAACTATTGAATACATACTTTGCAAAAACTACTCTCGACGCATGAAGTAATAAAACCATTAAGCGTGATCATTAAGCATTTTTAATAATTAGTGTCAAAGTCTTCCTACCTCTACCTAATAATTAGCAATAATAGTATCAAATACTTATAGAGTATAGAATCCCGTAAAGGAAATCCTGTAATGGGGCATGGAAGTGTGTGTTCATAAAGTCTCTTTCTTTATCCTCACTAGATGCCATGGCACTGAAGGCAGCGTTCAGTGCCATGGCATCTAAAATAGGAATGCATGTTTTGAACCCCTGACGCAAAAAGAACTTATAATCCAATTATGGTATGGTGTTTTGTTAAAAAGTTGACGAGCTGAACGCTGTATCTACGTAATCGGATCCTTGTTTCAGATGCGGCAGAAATGGGTACTATTTTTTATGATTATATATGTATACCACCATAATGTAAAGACAGATGAAATATCGCCAAATACTATTAAACCTAGATTGCTATTCAAATAGCTTTATTCCGGAATGTGTTTTAGGGGTTCATCAGTTGCAACTAGCTCAAATTGTGATTATAATGAAAGACTAAAAAATTCAGTCCCAGATCCTTTTTCTCGATCCAATACCAGTTATATTACCAGTTCTAGAAATACCACTTATTAAAATTTATGTATATTATGAAAAAAATATACTTATTTGAAAATAGCTGTTTTAATTTGCATCTCAGGTGGCGGGAACCTACGAGTAGTCGCCGCTTATTAATTTCATAGAAATATGATTCAATGCACATCAAAATAATGTTTTTTTTTATAAAATATCTCTAAAATCTGTATCGGAGTGTAAATTAATTGAATGTTATAGTATTGGGTATCGAGTTTTAGTTGTTTAAAGCGTAATAGCATAATAGTGTAAATTAAAAGTTTAAATTGTAGTGTGTGTTTGTCGTCCCTGGTGTACCAGGTAAACATGGGTGGATACATTTAAATGTTCTAGCAAATCGATCCACGTGTAATAAGTTATTATAATAAAATGTTCCGCATACCGTTACTGCTCGAAGAAATTTAAACCAAGGCATTCCTCTTTTTTCACGGAATGTAAAATATATTTTTTTCAATAAAAGTGAGTTGTACATACAATATATATTATAGTGTAGGTATGTAAAGTAAATCCAATTAATTTAAGTCTGCGTTGTGATGTGAAGTTGCCCAAAACTTTAAGGCGTAGGTGTCCAAATTAAAAATCTCGATAGACTTCAAATATTTAAGGTTCAGTGAAGTTCCTTTTTAATTTTCAGAAAATCTGACACACAGCACATTGCTGACTTTGTCGCATCTTTTATTATCGTTTTGTATCTCTCCGCAATAGTCCTTGTCGACTGGAGACATAACTATAACATTTATTGATACTCTTACAAGACAAAGAATGGATTTAAACAAGGACAATATATCGATAGTTTTATTACCACGAATGTCAACAATTGTTAATCGTTAAGCCATCATTAAGATATTTTAACTATTATATAAAGTAAGAAAAGCCGGCGGATATGTATAAGTATTGAAAAGAAAAGTGTATTTAGAGTTATCTATCTCGGTCTAGCCATAGGCAGTACTTATCTATACATTGTTATCATGTCTAGTACAATCTAGACACAATAGTGTCTGAGTAGTTCCAACACGTGTGAGTGACGTACTCCTCGCTCGCCTACTCGTCTACACTACGTGAGGCGATTCACGACACTAAATTGTAACAAAATCGTAGCCATAAATTGTATTAATGGCTTCAGTAGTCTTCTTAGTTTTGATGTCGTTTTACTACTTTAGGCATGTAATTGTAGAGTTGTTGAATGTACTTGCTTATTTTAAGAAACGAAGATAAAAGTTATTGAAGTGTGGCAAGTGACTAGAATTTAATTGTCACGTTATTTAGCGTTACGTAAGAGCAAAGTATTAAAATTGCTTGTCTCTGTTTTATCTGGAAAGGTTAATAAGGCTTTAATTGGTAGTTGATAAAATTGTAATAAATCAATCATAAGAAACAATAAGATATCGAAAATTAATATTTATTACTTTAAACATTTCCACGCTCATAAGCACGTTTAAGAATTTGATATTTTTTCAACTTCTTAGGTATTGCTACTTCTGCGTAGTCAACCAACTTCGCGTCGTGTGTTCAATTCTAGGCAAAATTTAGTGTTTAGACAAAGGAGTTTAAAGAAATAGTAAAATAAAGAAAGGGACTACTAACTAACGAATACAAAGAACATACGATTATTTATAACATATATGTAATATAGTAAAATATTTGTAAAATGTTGGGCACATATTGTCTGCATTCAACCTCGTTACTATGTGTATCACAGTGTCCACATGAAGTGCATAAAATAATAAACTTACAGATGCGCTCGTGTGAACATTAATTGTATTTATTATTTTAACTTGCCTTCAACCACACATGTCCTATAAATCGAGATATTTTATTAACTGTGAAAAGATTGTATAAATATACTTTGTATTCAACTTATACTTAAGGATTTCTTAGATAACAATACACGTTTGATCTCTCTTTGAGATTATGTCGTTTCCTAGCAGTTGTTTGAAGGAAATATGGCGTATTGTAGACGGAATTCTTCCTTGCTTTATTAATAGATAAGCATTGGGTGTTCTGTATTTTATTAATAATAGGCTGTTCGATGAAATGTACAAGGAAGTTAAGTTAAAGTTAATTGAGTAGCCATTAATGGCGTGTAAGTCATTCTCCTTATCAGAAACCAGTTGTTTCGGCTGTCCTGTGAAAAACATTGCTTCATGTGTAAAGTCGGCTGGTCCATGCGTCGGGTCGTCTCTCTCCCTAAAATATGGCGAGGGGGCCGATGGCTGGCCATGCGTCATACTCGTGAACGGGTGCTACTTAGGGCATCGAAACTCGGTTCAATTCTGAAAACCCGGGTTTTCGGGTCTAAGAGTAATCAAAACCCGGGTAGACCGGTTTTTTCGAGCATTTCGATCTTTTGGCCTCAATCAATTGTAAGTATTCATGGACCCGTGAATGCGTATGAGACCTAGATTTCGAAAACTGCTATCCCTTGCAAAATTTGGTGAATGTAAAGTGATCCCTATATATCTTCTATTTTTCATAGATGTCCATTCATCGAATGATATCGAAAACTTCTTTTCATCTGACAATATAATTTTTATCTCGTTTATTATTTCTAGCTTCCTTTTATCAAAGTCTTTGAGAATTGTGTGGCGAACGGTATCAGCAGTAGTTGGTAATTTGTTGCCGGTCTTTTCAGAAAGGTACTTTAAATCTTATGATTTTGAGAACGTTCTAAGAGAAATTCCATCAACTGCAGCCATATAAGACACCATAACCTGCATACTTGGGTTGGCATCAGTCTCAAATGGCGCCGGTATTCATCACCCGCGCAACGATACACCCTCCCCTCTCAACTGCTCCACAGTTCACCCCTCTCATGTCCTGAGATGGACACGCATTTAACTTGCATGTCTTGTTTATGGGTAGGAACGTAGCAAGGAAGCTACTTTTTGTGTCATAAATAATAATTTATCAAAGCGAATTGTTATTCAATTTACTTATTATTGCATTCAAAGTGCTTTAAACTTAATAAACAACAAAAACAAAAGTACAAAAAAAAAACCCGAAAAACCCGAAAACCCGAGTTTTAAAAATTGAAACCCGGTTTTTTTTGTAATCCTCAGAACCGGGAAAACCCGGGTTTTTACGGCCCGGGTAAACCCGGGCTCGATGCCCTAGTGCTACTTGTGGTGACTGGTCGTACTTGAATTCGTGTATGCGGTGATATTAGTTGTATCTACTATGTATTTGCGTGTTGTTCTCACGAGAATGTAAGTGCTTGCTCCTATAACACCGTGCCTCTTGCTGATAGAGGTTCTTCGACGATCTAATCATTTTTTTTATTTTTTTTATTTAAATTATTACTATTTATTACTAAAATATGGCAACCGAATAAAAAGCTGCAACCATTACAACATGTGGAACATGATGTAATGGTTGCAGCTCCTTTCAAACATTTTTTTTTGTTAAAAAGAGTGGCGGAGAGTTTATTGCCACTTCTTTTCTTCCGTTCTACGCCCTTGATTTATATTTTCTATATTTCTTTTTTTGACGTTCATAAGTGTGCATTGTGTTACCTTTATGAATAAATGATTTTTTACTTTGACTTTTAATATGTAAAGTATTTTTTCTTTCATTTAAGAATAGAATGAGTTTAAAAAAAACAAATAATTCGTTAAAGTTACGAATTCGCATTTCAAAAAACCTCTGTTTAGAGTTATTAATCGTATAAATAAAAATTCCGTAATTAATTTTAATGATTTTTTTTGTGTATGTTCAAGTCAATTCAAAGTTTATTTACAATTTACTGAGATTATATTTTTATATAATTATATTTTACTAGATAATTGAATTAAAACTTTCTAATATAATTCAGGGCGGGCCCGCACGCCTCTATACGATTAGTGATAGCGATTTTTATGAGTAATAAAATTTTACAACGACAAATGTCGACTACAAAGCGGCTCTTTTAGACTAGGTGAAAACCGCAGATCCGCTCGGCCCCCCAGAAACAGTACAGGGTCGAATTCCGACACCTTTGAGGCCCCACTTCCTCTCTTTCACAACACTGCCATGCAGAAAGTACGGTTAGGCACGTTGGTTGCTAGTTTGTTCTGTTCATCTGATCGTCCTCCTGCTTGATAAGTACTAATATAAAAAATGGAGAGGGGTAATTTCTTTATTCATGCTTGCTTCAAAAGCATTCTATCGTACATTGTTTCATGTTCCTCACATGAATACAAATTACGCTAAAAACTCAATTTTATATCGCGCTGCTCGGACATACAATGACCACTATTTAGACATTGACTTGTTTAGGTTATCGCGGAATGTGGTTAAAACATGTATTAAGAATATACATAGCGCAAAATCATCTACATCATAAGCACGACCCACATACACACCATCACGTACACACACACACCATTACACAACACAACCAATTTAGGTTTAATTAATTAAATTTAATCAGTTAATTGTATTAAATATCTTGTTTGTTTGTTCCCTTTTTTAAATCTTTTTATTATAATGTATCATGTATTCCGTTTGTGGCTATGTTCTTGGTGTATTTGTTTGTTATTATATGTATTTTGTGTTAGCTGTAGGAGTAATTTTGCTGTTTCCAAATATTTACTTTAATCAAGGGTGGAGGCCCCACGTAATGGCCCCAACTAAATGTTTTTAGAACCATTTGAAGTTAAACTATTTCGGGAGTACGCAGAAGTTGTGTTTTTACAGCAGCTGTGCACAGATGAAACGTCTTCGCTCGTGTTTGTTGACGGTTTTATGTTTGTTCGTCTTCTTCACGCTAATTAGACGGTTTCTCGAAATTAACGATATTATTAGTGTAACATAATATTAATTTAATAAAGCGTTGCTCCGTAATTACTTCGTTATGTCTCAAACTACGCGATTATAACTTTATCGTCCACTATATTATTGGAATATGGATCTTGGAAGTATATTAAATGTTATATAAGTTTAGTAACGGTAGTTCTGTTTTTTTTAATAAAGATTTATAAACTGAAGATGGCATAGACAAGCGGCTACAGGCTTAATAAGTTGGCACATTTGACATTCAGGCAGAAGATCATAAATGTGACGTGAGGAGCTTTGTACGTGTAAACGCATAACGCGGTATGGGCGTTACGTTTCCATAAACTTCGTACGCACCAAATGGGACGACGTGTTATGTTTCGCGACGGTTTAAGTTGTAAGAGTCTATTATATATATATATATATATATATATTCTCTATATATATTATATCTATTTGAATATAAATTAATCGCAAAATATGTTGCTGGCCGTCGGAGACCACTGAACTAATTCGAATGTTTTCTTATTTATTGATTTGAGGAAGGTTTTTAAGGAGAGAAAAGTATTTGATTTAGTACTTTGACTTCACATATAATTATTTATATATGTATACAAATATTGTAAATTATTTTTTGAATGAGTAAGTGTGGAGTTTCTTGGCCATTTTTCTCCACACGAAACTTCCTTTTGGAAGGGGCAACTAGAATCATCTTTATATTTTATTTAACGTTCAAAGTGCTTTATTGTGTGGCAATAAGCATGATCATCATTATCATCAACTTCTCTTTGTTTACATACTAATAGAATTTCTCCAAATCCTTACGTACGGCTGACAATATTGTGTACCTTTCTTCCTGGTAAGGAGACGTTACAACGAGGACTGAGAACTTATTATCACTACATATTATAAAACAAAGTCGCTTTCTCTGTCCCTATGTCCCTTTGTATGCTTAAATCTTTGAATCTACGCAACGGATTTTTATGCGGTTTTTTTAATAGATTGGTGATTCAAGAGAAAGGTTTATATGTACAATAACATCCATTAAATAGTGGAGAAGTACTGTTATTTTTGAGGTTTCTAATGTGATGTCGTAAATAATTACATTTTTTCCGCTTACATTGCAAATGCAGGCTGAGCCCTACGAGTTTTATCAAAATACTGCACTAAGTATTGAAAAGGTCTACAGAAAAGTCCATGATGGTATATATCTATCTCTTATGGATAACCCACATATTTATATACAACGTTCCCAGATTTTCTGTAGTGTATTTAGTATCAGCATTGCACCCGTGCGAAGCCGGGGCGGGTCGCTAGTTTTAGTATAAATTGTGTATCGACGGCCACCGAAGCGTTCTGTATTGTACAAATAAATTAAAGACACGTATCTTATCACAAAAGGTAAGACATAAGAATACTCCAAATCCTGTAGCTTGAGCCATCAGCGTGGAAATATACTTTTCTTCAGGATTATCATAATATAGAATGTTCGCGTAATTTAGGTAAAATACGAAAATATTTTGTTACAATTTAATTTGGCAGTTAATAAATTAATAGACTCGGAGGTAAAAATATTTAAGAAATGCATTTTAATTAAAAGATCCCAACACGTAGACCACCGTAGAAGTAAATTAATTACTGAGACGAATGATTTGAATTATGTATGAAGTTAAAATTGTAAAACCATCATTACTACTTACTTTCCTCTTCAATAAAATATAAGATTACCAGAAATGACTACGTAACATTTCTTAACTCTAATCTCCATCAAACACCAGACTCGAAAAACTACGATAACCATCGAAATATAGGCGATAACTCTTGAAATTTACGAGAAAAGAAACCTTTTAACAATCACGAAGACATTTAACCGGTATAAATTCAACGTTTTATTAGTAGATTATTTTATTCGGTCGTAAAACTAAATGCGGAACCCGCGCCCGCGTTTAAGTGCAATTTCAGTTTTAGTGTCGCCTATACAGCGCCTGATGATTTCCACTTTACAGGGAAATGCCTCTGCTTTAATTCGATGAAATCTTTATTATTTAATCATTGATCTGCCTAGTCGTTTATTTGCTAATTAAAATCAACCAGAGAATAATTCAGAGCACTTTTCTTATGGATCATTAGGAAACAGACAAATCAAAATGCAACATATTTTTGTCATATGGGATTTGTTGAATGTTATACACAAAAATCGGTGTAACGTATCAATTCAGACACAGAAATTAAATAAGGGACCAAGATATTACTAAGCCAGTAGTAGGTAGGTAGTAGATAGCCTTGAGTAGTGATTATCAATGTAAAATGTGTTAAATCAGCTGCTTTGACTCCCTCAAAGATATCTATCTGACTTTGATTTAATTTAAACACCTTGGTTAGTGATGTCATAGAACACAGTTTGATTTCAATGATAAAATAGTTTCCAATGTTTAAAAACTGGATCTATGCATTTCCCAGATTTCGGACTGTTGCGTCCTGACCATGTTGGTCTCTATCTATGATTAATATGATCAGTTGCACCCGCACCTAGATAGACCCGCCGAGTGATGTCGCGGGCTGAATAATAATACGCCTTTGTTTGCGGCGATCGCTTCACGACAATGCACTTGTTGCCTTCACAATTATTGAGTCTAAGAGACAGACCGCACTATAAAGTACATGTATAACCATACGAGTATCGACGCAGAGTTGCAAGCCTTCTGGCAGTGAGTGCCCATGGGCGGCGGTGTCACTTAGCATCAGATGAACCTTCTGCCCGTTCGCCGTTATTACACAAAATAACTAATGATAATAATAAAAATGTACCTGCGTACACATGTCTGAATTAAAACTTCTTTGTAAATTAATTATTACTAAGGTAAAAGCCCTAATAGATGATCATGTACAAGTATCACCATCTCCCTTTCTCACTCTCTCTCAATCAAAAACTGAGACGTGCCTGTTTCCACACTGTTTGAACACGCGCCCAACCTCTAGGGTTATAGTGCTCATTTCCACCTGACAGCTTGAAGTGTGAAGATAAAGTATTAAGCATCTCTTGAACTAAACCGCACAAACATCTAATCGTGTATCGAATACGTGGTTTGGATTAAATAAAAGTTATGATAAATAATATATGCGTTGCGGAGCGCGGCTCGGTTTCATGAGGCCGGCCTATACATAGGCCCGTGTCTTATGCGTGTAAACTGCCTTCATTATGTCGGGACACATTACTGCCTATTAGAAACACATTATTGTATACATATTTGATAAAATTTTGACATTTACCGTAATTTCCGAGTCAACGTTTACTCAGGGTTAATAAATTATTGAAATTAATGTTTAATGGATGTTAGATGAAGCCCCAAATAACTCAAACGTATAAGGCCGATAAATAAGAAGTGCAAAACCCGTATGATGCCAGTTCGGGTCGGTAATATTAAAATAATTACAATAGAGTGGGTTATCGTTATCAGCCATGTCAAGGATGCCGGCCGGGGTCTGTCGTGCGTGTTGTTAACGATTGCATTATTATTTATCATACAATATAAGGGAATTATGTGAATTTAACACATATTACGTATGAAATTTCTTCGACTCGGTAATCTCTCTGCCATAAAACAGCTTTATCTTTATTTAACACTATAACTCCCCTCCGACGTTAACGCAACAAAATATAATTTATGATATTTCCAACAAAAACATGTGTTAATCTAAAGATAGATCTTTGTCTATATATATATATATCCCATAAGACAGTTTTATTGAGAAGTATTGGTTATAAACGAGGATATACGCTCGCGGGGCTTGTATGTGACATTTATTGTGTGTCAGTTTGACACATCCCAGGCTCAGATTGGGTTTAAGGTGTAAAGTGGATCGTAAAATTTTCTTTTGATCGAAATAGCGGGATATTTCAATTGGAGTCTTGGGTTTTGTCAAACTTTTGTGTCATATACGTATATATAATTTAATCGTGCATGGATTAATAACAAAAATCTATTAATTCTCGTAGGCTGTGAAGATGGTACATACAAGAGAGAACTATAGTTCTGAATGTGAAATTCGTTATATCTATAGAATCTATTGTATTTATATATATTCTACATGAATGGATGACAGGAGACCGAAAAGCTGGCAGCTACCTCGGACCAAGATTTTTTTTTTATAGAACAGGGGGCAAACGGGCTGGATGCTCCCCTGATGTTAAGTGATACCGCCGCCCATGGACACTCTCAATGCCAGAGGGCTCGCGAGTGCGTTGCCGGCCTTTTAAGTCCGTCTTTATTAATTCTTTAATTAGTCTAGGAACGCTGCCAGTATCTTCGGATTTTATATATTACAATTTAAGGTTAGTTATTATATTAGAATTATGTATAATAATGTAAAGTAAATTAAACGATATCTCAAGATAATAAATGAAAATTCGGGTGAAAAGATTAATTTATTCAGGCCAGAAAAGTTAGACCCTTATGCTCAGCTGAGCTCCGTTAATTCTGGATTAATTAAAACTTTCACTAACACGGTGGAGTTTTAATTCTTTGTTCAACTATAAGTCGCTTTTTAAAATAAACCCTTCTCTTGTCGGAAACAAAAGCCAAGTAATAAAAATGGCTTCTTAAGCACATATGTCACCTCTGACCGTTACGCATGAATCTGAAATTATATTTTCATATACCAATGTCGTCGATTATCGTTAACTAAATAGTTAATTCCTAAAATAATTATTTAATTTGCTAAGTTTTATTGACTTTATGGGAGATGTAATAGCAGCTGGTACCACAAAGAGAAAGAAATATGAAAGTATTTTGCTGTTGAAGGCGATGTGAAAAAGATGCATTTGAAATGTTTTTCTGAATGTATGTATAATTGACGGTAGCTCGGTGCAATCAAATTGTACAAGGCGAAGACAATGTCGCAAGGAAACAGAAGAAATCTGCGGAGATGATTATCAAAATATGTTTCAAAAGGTCGATCATTGGAGTATGAGGTTGCTTTTAAGAAATCCATTTCCACCCCATTTACAAATTTTCGCAGAACTCCATGAAACGGACGCCACGTCCCCAAAGACGAAGCGTTATACGTCAATTTAAAATAACGGTACAGGGGTATAATTGAGCGATAATAAAGCCGTGGTCACGTCGAGTTCCGGTTATCTCGCTGTAAGCGAGCTCGTAAAATTCAATGATGCAATTTGTATAATCCCAGCATCGAACCCGGCGCCACTCGCCCTCATTATCTCTTCCAAAAAAGGCTTCGCTTGTAGAATTAAGTAATTTTTAGGAAGGGGAAACTGAATACTATACTCGACTAGCTAATTTTTTTGTATTTACGTCAAAAATATTTTCTTTAGAGGATATGAAAACTAGTGGTAACAGATATAAAAGTTTTATTTGTATTTTTTCTTTTTTTTCTCACGGGGCAAGAGGGCAAGAGACTCGCCTGATGTGTTCTCTTGGCTGTTTACGCAATGAACTGAAATTTTAATTATGAGGACCAATCTTTATAAATTAAAAAACTGTTATGGGTATATGACAAACGCCATTAATTTTATATACAATTGGATGGCTACTAAAATAAAGGATACACTGACGTAATCTCTTAACGAAATCACAACACGACTAAATAAATCTACGTTAAAATATTCTTGGCGCCAAAAGACTTACATTACCATATAAATGATGTATCGAAGAAGGTCGTATTCGGAGCGTCACGGATTCAATTTACTTGTTTTTATCTGTGGATAAAGCGATGCAGCCTTTCTGTTTATTAGATTTTTCTGATAAAGCTTTTTTCTTTTTCTTATTGCGTGACAAGCTAGTTTCAGTAGCTTTACAAGCACAATTTAGCCCTTTTTGTCAAAATTGCATTTAAATCAAACTGACTAAAACTTAAATCATAGGCAATTCGAAGCGATATTACAATTGTGATATAAGATGTAATAAATCATTCTTATTGTATCGATACATTCATAATCATAATTAAGTGATGCCCCTTATTTATTTATTTATTTATTTAGTACTCCTACAGCTAACATAAATCATATAAAATTACAAACAAATAAACTGAGAATATAGCCAAAGATGGAATACATAGATGATACATACATTTAACAGCAAAAATATTTAAAAAAGGGAACAAACAAACAAAAATTACTTAATACATTTGACTAATTGTGATTTAATTTATTTAAGTAAGCCTAAATTAGTTGTGTTGTGTGATGATGTAAAAGTGTGTGTACGTGATGGTGTGTATGCGGGGTGTGTGTATTATTCTTATAAAATGTATTATTCTTTTTATATTGACAGACCACCACTAACATATACTGTATAAATAATACGCGGAGGCTGTAAGCCCTAGTGATTTTCAAATCGTAAGGACTCAAATTCTCAGTAGAATTAATTCGTAAAAGTTGATTAATAAAATTACAATAAATCAAGTGCAACGTTAATTAAAATGTTTCCTAAATCGGTTAAAGGATGAAGTTAATTAGCAAACTTTTTATTGAGTTAGATGTTCCCGTGAGTACAAAATTAATTTCAACACTCCGGTAGGTCTCAAAAAAGTCTACTTTACAAAGGAATTGGATTAAATCCTTAAGTAATTGAGTTAATCCTGCTATTTTGTTTCCGCGATGTTTTCTGTGACATTTTGCGCTTAAAACTAGTTCCTTGTATATCAAGTTTTTATGGTCGGAAGTAAGCATTTATTACGCACCGTAATATCTTTTTCGCCAGTGCAGAAACAGGTCCTATTTTTATAAGTATATTAAATATACAAAAATAGCGAATACCTACCTACCTACACCAATATCACAAATAAACCTCTTATTTGCTTTACGGTTGAGTTAAAATAAATATTTCTTTGTATAATAGGGCCTTATTATAGATACAGAAATTTAATACTTTATTTGTAAACTAAATAATATGAAGTCATGGTTTTTAAATATTGTGCTAAACAGACGGCGAATGCTTTGTGCCTCCCAAACTTTTACCTATTAGCTTCCTGTTTAGTATATTTTGGAGTTATAAAATATATGTCTCATTTATTCTGAATAAAGAATTCTAAGCACGTGTACTACACCAATTATGATAGCTTCATAGCTTATCGCTAACTTAATTAGCTTCTTCATCGCTTATCGCTATCTATCTTAATGAAGCAAAATCTCCGAGGAGAGGGGGGTGCTTCATCGAAGAGTAAACAAAGCAGTTAGCATACGTAATGTGGTTATTGTTATTTTTACTGAACCGGTTTCGTATAGACTCTTTGCAAACCAGTTTTCAGATTTGTAACTGTTTTTATCTCGTTTCGACCAATATTGCAATCGAGATGTTTTTTTTTCGGATTGTTTAGTTTTTCATCAGGTACGAATATTAAGTTAAATTGAACCACTTCTAATATTTTTATTATCTTGGCCCCATGGCTATATACTTTGCAGACAGTATCTACGAGCGTTTCTCGTTTTAAAACATTAATTTAAAATAAAATAAATACTACAGTGTCTTTAGTTATTTTTGTTTGTTAGGTATGAGTATCTGTTCTTGTTGGATTTGGAGACGGCAGAAAAAGATAATTCTGAATGGCTACTTCGCCACTACTTACTTCTACTTTATTACTCAAAGATTATGATAAGCAAAGTGAGTCTTGATAATCAGCCACATATCAATGACCTAGTTGAACTAGTTTATTCGCCCTTCTCTTGTCGTTAAACTTCTAGAAAATAATATTTATTATCGCATGCACGATCTTAGTGCAAGCTTTCTCGCTGTATCGGTGACCCGCCGGTCGACTTTCCAAAACCACACGCCTTCATATTTATTTTGTTTAATAAAATTAACATATTTACACCGATATGCAATACTGGATCAAAATAAGGGACGCGCTTCGACTTAAACTTGTGTTTTCTACATTAAGAGCGCGCATATGGCTAGCAAAATTCTCTATCCGCTTGCTATAGTGTTTAGTGAAACGTAAGGTATGCCTGAAGGTCGCTTGAGATTGTACAGTGTTTCGCGGATCAAAATTGAAATTGATATATATAAATATCAAAATTAACCGTCACCCTTTCACCAGGGTGACTGTTCTGTACAGAAGATTTTTTAGCCATGACTATAAAATACGTAGGAACAAAAAACTGCCACATTACAAATCTTTATGACAGGACGAAGTCTGTCGGGTCCGCTAGTATTTAATAAAATCGCTAGTAACAGCTCTCGGCCAAACTAATATGTTTATGTTTTAGCAGAGGGCTCTGAATATAATTCCAGATTTTGTAATTCTTATTCTTTTACTCACAATATAGATATTGAAGATGATTGATTAAAACACCTAAATCTTGAATGACTCACAAAATAACGATCGCATACCGTGCAATTCGCATGATTTCAGGTGACTGCCATTTTATGACGATCTGAATCTGACGTTGGCTCGTTCCGGTGTAAGAGACGACCGCGGTTAACGAGACACCGTATTTTGGGAGATGTTGACATTAATAGCTTGATTTATTTACGTGTTTCCTCGTTTATGGCTCGGAATAGACATTATGTATGGTAAGGCGGGATTGACCACAACAGCATCGTCAATGTTTTCCCACAACATAGAGAACTACGAACGCATTCGTTTTGTGCCAAACATATTTTTTTTTCTGATTTTGATTAATAAATATATAATAATATATTAAATATATTAATAAATAAATGCAATGTATAAGAAACGTACAAGAGTGACTTAAACATTTTAATTATAAACCCGCAAAAAAGAAATTTTGTTAACAATGATTTGTATACGTATATGTGATTACGAATTCCATAAATTAAAGCAAATATTTGTTTGGGCATTGCTTGATAATGGTGATTTATGTATAATGATGTTTAAATACAGCTAAGTTACAAATAGGGCATATTCCCATCGTGGAACGAAATAAACAAGATACAATTTAAATCGAAGGCTGCTATTAGCATACTCGGAGCAATTAATCAGTAGTGGGCTCACATTTATTATTAAATTAATTTCAATATATTGTTAAGGACGTTTAGATAATTCCTGCAATTTATCTTTGTTTCGTTTGATATTTAAACCTGAACCTTCGGCTGTGTACTTCGCAATTGTTAAGTATTAATTATATGCCAATGGGTGTGGGTAATAGAAACATTATTGCACTCGACATTTAGTGTAATGTAGTAATAAGATATATATTTATATTTAGAGGCTCTAGTTTTTAAAAACGTGGGACTTAGAACTATTAGAACTATTCATAACGTTGACAAAAGATTAACTTTAAGTGTAATTGTAATCCGGTTTCCAGGAAACCCTATTACCGTATTAAATATAAATATGTATTTTATTACTTTTAATGTCGAGTGCTTTAGTTAGTCCACACATTATAATAATTAGAACCATCCTTACCGGTATACAATTTTAGAAACGTAAAATCTTATTTAGTCCAAATATCAGAATATAATAATCAATATTTGTTTAATGTTTTAAATAAGTAACATCTTTTGTTTGGTTTGTTGTTGACTTTATTGAGTCTAGGGCTTGCTGGTTTCCTCTCGATGTCCATTGGCGCACCCGGTGCTCGAACCTAGGACCTCACAGATGAGAGTCGCATGTTCAAGTCACTAGGCCAATACCATCCCTCTCCAGTTTGACACATAGGACAATAAAATAAGTAAATAGAGTAAATAATCAAATAACTGAATAAATTCATTACACATTAAACAACACATACGTAAACAAAAGAGCAAACAATTGAAACAATGATTTTATAATTGAACGAGATAAGATAGGAGGATCTAACATTAAATAAAGTTTAATTAAATGTGAGGTATTTCTGTCAGTTGAAAACAGCTTCCAGTTCCAATTTCTCCAAGATCTCATTACATTATAACGAGCGATACATTTTGTAATTCTATTCAATAAAAAACAAAATCCATACAAAGACTGTTTCAACACAACGCGGTGCATGTGTGTGTGGCTCAGCTGTTTGCTGTGTGTCAGCCTCGGATGGGGGTCGATGACATAGCCATAGATTACGACATAGATACGTTAGAAAGGATATCCTACAAAACTATATATTCTTCACAACAATATATATTATGTATTCAGTATGTAGTATGGGTATGCCCAACTGAAATTGTAACTTAATTAGCAAATACGTTTCAGAAATATGAAAAAATCTATTTTTTGGTGTGTCCTCGAAATTTTAAATTTGATACATTTTATTTAATTTCATTTATTTCGTCAATAGTATGACTTGTTTTATAAAACATAATTTTATTATGTAAGGCCACACCTAGACGAACTATCCGCATCTGCCACCTAGCACTTCTATGTCACCTAGCAACAGTTCGCTAGGCGTTGCGCAAGTCAGCTCGATTCGAAGGTTCTCCGCTCAAATAAACAACATAATAGTATTTTATACATGCACTAGCTAGGATTGGCTTCATTCATGTACTATTATTATACGATACCTCACCCTCAACCTTACACACATCTAAATAATTTCCAATAGCGATAGGGAAAGGTTTTTCTGCTGGTACTTATACAAAATAAGCATTTAATAAAATTTTAATTAATAATATAGTTCAATAATTCCTCA
Organism: Pieris rapae; assembly: GCF_905147795.1. Taxonomy (NCBI): domain Eukaryota; kingdom Metazoa; phylum Arthropoda; class Insecta; order Lepidoptera; family Pieridae; genus Pieris; species Pieris rapae. The sequence goes on along the minus strand of NC_059529.1, from coordinate 258,377 downwards.
CGATCTTGATTTTTTTTATCAATACAGGCTGGCCGTGTACAAAGGATGTACTTTTCTATAGCCAGTTTCCTGCAACAGCTCCGTTAGAACCGGCTAACGGCGTTTAGCTGTCTCTAATCGATTCTTAATGTTTATCTTCTACATAAGAAAAAAAATGTCGCCAAAGCAGATTCGCGACCACGAGTTTTTTATGCTCTGATGAAATTAATTGAATTTATTTTCACTAAGTGATGTTTTAAAATTGTTTAAGAGTTTTATTTGCTAGATGTTGACAGTAATCTCACGAAGATTACTGTATTAATATTTGATAAAAAGATTTTTGATATTAAAATTGAATATCTCAAATTTATAAAAAAAATTGAATTTTAATCGAAACATTAACTAAACAAAATACGAAGTGTATAATTTTAAGGGCTATACTTTACCCCATCACATTTCAGGGTGTGATTATCTAAACAAGCGAGTAAGTCTTTTGTTTTTAAACACCATTGTACTAGATTAAAAACGAAACCTTTGACGACGAAACGCACGTTTTAATCTGATTAACTATTTTCTTTTAATTCTTAAATTTCCATACATTATGTTTATTTCGGTATCTCCAATAAACCGACGCAACAAGATAAGTATCCAAATACTTGAACAATATTGTAAAATGTTTATTTTGCATATAAATTACGTTTCGTAACTAATGAATAATATTAAACTAACGTGATTTTGTTAATTTGTGTTGGTTTATCGGCTATGATTTACATAATAGTTAAATGTATCCACCATGAAATGTTGATGGGCCATTATCTTGGATAGTACTCACGGGATCAATTTCGTGTAAGATTTTATTTGTGTATTTCTACACAATCCACCTGTAGGTATATACTTAAGATCAAATCAAATCAAATCATGTGTGAAGAGAATGTGAAAAGAATGATAAGGAGGCGTACAAAGAAAAATTTCAAATCAAAGAAATGCTGGCCTACAATTAATAATTGTTTCGGTTCTGTCCTCTTATTGTAAATGCTATTATTTTAAATAATAAATACTAATTTAACAATTATTACCTTTTTATTCTCCTTCTTTTTCTTCATACAAAGATGATTCTTTATCTCTTCTATAATAAATTAGAAATTGATAGACAAAGACAAAAATAATTTATTCATATAGGTAACATAATGTACACTTATGAACGTCAAAAAAAAGAAACCTCTTCCCGCCACTCTTCTTAATCGCCAATTTTTTTTTACACAATGTTTGTAAGGAGCTGCAACCATTACACCATGTTCCATATGACATATTGAGTAATAAAGAATAATAAAATAAATTAGAAACAAAGATTTGTCCTCTATCAGCAGGAGGCATGGTGAAATAGGAGCACGCACTTACATACTAATGAGAACAACACGCAAATATATATAATAATATATATACTACGGTATAAACAACTAATATCACCGCATACACGAATTCAAGTACGACCAGTCACCACAAGTAGCACCCGTTCACGAGTATGACGCATGGCCAGCCATCGGCCCCCTCGCCATATTTTAGGGAGAGAGACAACCCGACGCATGGACGCCGCCACAAGCAATAACATTAAAGTGATAAAATTATAATTTGGTAATTGTGCACAGATAAACAAATCCTAATATTAAATCAGTTTTCTCATCCTTCTCTAGCAAAGCACAGACGCGTACACGTACGCGTACAAAACCTCTCCCTTGTATCTCCCAACCTAAAAGCAACCTTATCAAAGTAATACACACAATGCCTTTGTAATAAGGCCCCCATAAGCTTATCATCTTTTTAATATCCGTTTTTTTGGACAAACAATCGCTAATTCATTGAGTTAATAAGTAAATCTTTGTTTGTTCCGGCAATTGGATACGAGGTCAGATATGTTTAAACTACACACATATTATGTTACGTTAGTTAATGTTCTGTTTTTATACACGGGTTTTAGTAGAATTATAATTTTCAATTGAAACACCGACTATCCTTATAAAAAACTTTTTAGTACATATTTATACTTTTTCAAGTTGTTCAATAAAATAGGGGTTGGTTAATTGAAAAACTGAGTTAAATAGCGTGTTGCTTTGTGAACTTTTGTGAGGCGAGTACGCAGATCTAGAAACAATTTTTCATTAGAAACTGAACCTAGGTTCTTCTGCACAAATCTATATATTGATGAGCTATTGGTTTGATAGCTAATAAATATTATGATTATTTACTCTTATTACATGATTTACCCATGCAAATATATTAAGTTTATTACAAAACGATAATCTGATTATATGCTTAAATTATCTTACAGTAACATATACATATATATAAGGTTTTTATATGACACACATACGTGTACACATGCTAAAGGATTGTTTCATACTTTTATAGCACACCACAATAATATGGTTTCGCGTACAAATAATATTTTAAAGTTTAGATTAGTTCACACTCAGAAGGCCCTACATTTGTAGTGTAAGCCATAAATAGCCTCGAAGTAAACAAATAGATTGTGCAATGTGTATGGGCATGTACAAGGTCCGAGACTGTTTGTCTGTTTGCTTTGAATATACGAATATTTGTTCTTAATTTATTGTAGCCTATCTAGGCTATCTAAATTGGGAAAATAGGGCCTGCTCGCGTTTTCTCGCCATACATATATTAAAGATCAAAAATCTATAAGAATTTACAGGTGATTTACGTGTATTTTATTGTATGTTCAAACATAGCTCCACCATCCTTTGACAGACTTGGATAAGAATATGCCTTGAATAAGTCCCATGCAAAGGATTTTGTAATCAGACTAATAGTTTTCAGTATTAACTTAAATGCCTCGTCGTGATATGTCTGTCTCTTAAGAGACTTTAAAGTCGATGGAAAACTTTAGACGCATTAAAAATAGCACTAAATGAATGAACAGAAACAAAATAATTTTTATCCATCAATCTAGCATCGTAGGTCGATCATATATTGAATGTGTAAAGTGCACTAGATACAAGCATTAAAAGTAATATGTATAAAAATAGTCTGTATGTTGTAAGAACACCCGCGTGGATTCACTTATAGTACGGGCCGTTAGCAATCAATAACAAAATAATAATTTATACGCGGCAAGGCCGTCTATTCGAGATCTATTCCTTTGAACGGTGTTATATTATAAAATCATTTCGCTGGACAACACTATGCAAGTCCGGTACATACGAAACTTAAAAATCTTTTTATTTTCTCTAAATGTCGTATATATGTACACAATTAATCCCAATACTATTAGCCCATAATAATAATAGTAAACGGCTTCGAATTTACTTTTTTGTCATGTAACCATTCCAAAAAATATATATTTAAAATGTATAATTGTAAATACTGTGTATTTGTGTGTTGACTTAAAAGAATATACTTGTAATGTAAGTTTTATCTCTTGTAAAATTTTGACAATTAACGATGGTGACAGTGATTGAATTTACATCACATACCGTTTATATTGTCACATAACATGCACTCCTTATAATTGACGATATAGATTAAGTTTTAATTATGTACCTATTTCATGAATATTCTTGACGGATTTTTGCATGATACTATCACTTCAAAGTATTTCTGTATCGCTTGAAGTGTAGCAATCGCGATGTTTATGAAGCTATAAATTGAACAGTGCGGAGAGCGTAGGTACCGGCCGCCTCTTGTTATTAATTGTTACCTAATACCTTGGCTTTAATTACTTATGGAAAAATTTATTCGTAACGTTGAATTTAAATAGAACAACAATTAGTGTTGAGTGGTAGAAATGTTTTATCTTACATAACCTTTCTTAATACTTTCGTAGTCATTAAAAATCGGACCTTCATTCAAATTCAAGTGTTATAGGCTATAATTGGGTCGTTTCTTCTTAAACGTTAAGCAATAAAACAACAGACTCATATAATATGTTAGGCTACAATGAGATAAGGAGTACGCCCAGAATTCGCGCTTGGGATGTACTTAATAAAGTTGTTACATGGCAAGGACAGTAATTCGGCAGTACTTCAGTACCTTAGCTTCAATGTGCCTGATGGGTACGTCATCGATATCCTCCGACGTTACTTCATGTGCCCACAGCTAGACTAACCTTCTGCAAAGGGCACATGTTATTCGGTGTGTTAATTTACTTAACAAAAATAAATAAATAAATTAAATACATAGGTTAGCGGACCTTTTCATTGTGTCAGCTCACTCAAGAGTGAGCTGGCAAAAGTATATTATTTTATTAGTTAGTAAATTTCTTGTATTTTTTATTACATATTTAATTTCATATGTTTGTTTTTTGTGTTTCGTCTGTAAAGTATATTATAATTGTTCACTCGTGTCAAATTAGAGTCACCTGTTTTAATAAATAAATAAATAATTGTTGTGCGGTATTTAATCTATAAAATGTTTTCAATGAACCATTGAGTTATTAGAGTCCTAAATGTTTCCTTGAGAAAACTGAAAATAGATTTGAAGGCGGAAACAAATGTAAACACAAGTTAATATTTGTCAGAGGTCAGCGGAATGGTACCTTGTTACAACACAACACCTCAACGTTATGTGATTATATTTACACTCTATACTTACTGTGCTATAAAGCCACACCCAACATCATTTTATATATCTATGTTTTTTTTCAGAATGCGTCAACTTTTTCAGTACTATAGTTTTGTAAATTAACGCGGTAACAGGATGTCGTTTGTAGAAATTAAAAAAAATATTACAGTTATTCAAATAAAAAGGCACAGTGAGTAAATGGAAAGGGCTCACTAAACAAATTATGTTAATATAATGGTTTATTAAATGTATTAGTCATATTTACGACATTTTCTGACAATAACTTTGTGGGGAGACGTTACACAACAATACTAATTAAGTTTCGACATATTTCACGGCTTTATTTCAATGTGTTTTATGATTATTTGTATGTGAAATATAAAACCTTGCCAGTTTGTTATATGCTCCAATAAATGTTTTATCTACATTTGTTAAATATTTCGCTAATTATGAGTTGATTCTTTATATCGCCAAGCAATCAAATATATTAATAAGTAAGACAAATCAACCAACATTGACATAACAAAAAAATAACCCTTACTTACAAATTAAATGTCAAACTGTTATAAAAAGTGATAAGTTAACGTTTATGTAATGTTCGCAAACGATGTCAAACGAAAAATGTTGATTCAACTCTCAAAATATCTAGTTTCAGAGTGTTTTATTACTTACAAATGAATTAAACAGTAAGTAAAAAATAGATTATGCCTTATCTAAATAAGTACATTTAGAAAATTTTATTGCAAATATCCTTTATTCCGATCAAAGAGATCGCTCGAATAATATTCCATTTAAATAAACGTCTATGCTTTGTTATTATTGAGCTCATTTCGTATATTAGCGTTAGATAATAATAGTTGCCCAACTTTCAGTATTTAAGAGAAATCGGACCACATCTAAACATGAATAAAAGCTTGATTTTACCACACCTGCCACTTTTACAGTTGAATATATTACCGCATTACTAATAAATCTTTTGAGTGATTTAAAGACAGCAATTTATATCTTTCTTTATAAAATTGCTCTCGTATATCAAACACAATCCGGTAGAAATAAAAAAACTAGGACGTGTATTTATTTCCCCGCCCCGCCTGTTTTGCTAAAAATAACTAGTATTTCGGTGGTGTATTCCTTCAAAGTCAGGTAGGTATTTTGCGTATCGCTAGCCCGTATTGACAGACGAACACGACGACTTCAACATAAAGTTCTTGCATCAAACCAGTTATAATTTGATCACATTTGTATTGTTAAAGATTTACAGATCTATTAATGTGATCTTGTGAAAGGCATGTTAATAGACAATTCAGAAATAAAAGTGAGGCGGTTTAGTTTAACATTTAAACTATTTAAAATAAATAAAACTGGTTAATTTATGGGTATTAATTGTGATAAGAATTTGCCCCAGCTAATTAATTATTTTATTTTGTAATATAAAAAATGTGTTTATAATTATGAAGATAAATGGATACATGTGAACCTTTGATGTACCTTATCGGAAAATATTGTTAAATAAATAAAGTCAAGTATATAATCCCTAAATTAATGGCTGCTCATTTTTTGTTATTTGTTAGGATATTCCATAGCTATTATCACTGATAACATTTTATTACAAACAGCGAAAAACAACGTGTTGCTATTAGTTTTAAATTTTCCATGGTTGTCATATGATTACAGTTCATACATTATGAGGCAGAAAAGATAGCTATGGATATTGTTCATAATGAATTTGTGTTTGTTAAACATAAGTTTTAGTTTGGGACAATACTATTATTTTCACAAGGATATAAATTAAATGTGGCATTCAAATAAAGAATCAGCGCGAAATAGTCAATATGTAATTGACCTCTCAGTTGATCTAATCTTTGTCAATTCGCAGCAAGTGGGGCGGCAGTTTCCGCCCACCACTCTAAATTATCACCTAAACTCACATTAATGCTGGCCCACTTGGACACGATCTCAGGAAGACGATTTTTATTATAAAACTAACAAACGAACGCGGCTTCAGTCTATATTCGTTGTGGCATTAAATAATTAATACAAAAAAGCCAAATACTGAAAGTGTCGTATTTTCATTTAAGTTTGATGGTTTTATTTTGCACAAAAAGCTACGACTGAATAATTATTGTAATACATGTATACGGATAGATACATCAGCGCATCGGATATTAAGAGAATATCGAACTTGCATATAATGTCTTAGAAAGGCAGCCTCCTTACTTTCGAATAAGGATCTATTTGGAAGAGTCTCGTAATAATCCATAGCCAAGGTGTTGAATATAAACGGGATCAATGGACGGACACGGAATTTCGTAAATTGTATAGAAGTGGCGATCACTTGGCGCGTCTTTGGGCAGATCGTGATATGTTTTACGCTCTGTTGATATAAATACGCATTTTAACGAACGCTCTCTTGTAAATATTTTCAAAATAACATTATAATGATCTTTGGCGGTTGTAAACAATGCCATTTAGGTAATGCTTTTTACGTTCGTTCTTTTTATTAATAATTTAGTGTTTTATCACGGCTGATTAATAATATAGTTTAAATTTTACATTCTTATATAATAGTAAGGACGCATTTTTTCTATACTAAAATAATAGATATACAATTCAGTTGTTATGGCTATTTTGCCGCATGAAAAAGCTAAAAATTTATTAATATTAATGTGTTTTCAACTTGCGAAATGAGATTTCATAGGTTTTCCTTAATCTTAAATAAATACGGAAGAGACATGGTGACAAACAAAAATCCCGGAATTGGCCGTGAAATTATGTGCGAATGTAGGGATTAGTGGTCAGATTACATTGCAGTGAAGATGTCTTGGGTTTGTTTATTAACGAGTGACGTAAAACTTGCTTTAAAATAATATAACATTATAAAAGTTCCTTTTATCCTTTTTCTGCACAATAAATTAGCAAAATAATTAAACCACACATTATTCATAGCGCCCATTTCGTGTCTTATAAATACTAATTATGTAAAGAGTATTTAGACATGTTTGGAATCAGTCAACCGCTATTTGGGATTTATAGTACATTTTTTATTGAGGTTAATATCGTTTAACTTCAATTTTAATCTTAATATATTGCAGAATAAACCCAAAGTTTAAAATGTCGAAATTTTTTTACTGAACATCAAAAATAAAGTTGTTGTACGATTGTTTACGACACATTTATTTAATCCCAGTACACATAAGCATAGCTTCGATTAAGGCTTTCAACACACAAGCGACTAATAAGTGGTAGCACGCTTACTTCAAATCATCGATAGTATTTGATTTTTAAGATAAAATGTCTTAGAATAAATAAATGCTTTGTGATTAGGATAAAAATATATATGAAGAAATTAGTACATTTAATTTAAAACTATTTAAAAATTTGTTCCATAAATGTTGAATTGTTAAATAGTTTTAATTGTTTAATGTGATATTTTCCTTATTTCACTACATACACATATCACACAATTACAAATAGTCTAGATACTATTTGTAGTAATAATATTTTGTTTTATTTAATAAAATATATACACGCGGGCGAAACGTTCGCGTATAGAAGCCGAAATGTCAGATCAAATGACGTACGTTATTTATGTGTATGTTTACAATTTAAAAATTGTCGCTGCTGAATAGATTGAAAATAGTTTTCCTGTTTGTTTATCTAAAGGGTTTTTATTAACATAGTACCAAATATCTATTGTATATGTTTATTAAGTTAAAAACATAAACTCTACACATTTAACTGTGTGTCTTGGGCCAAATTAAACTAGGTATCCTTTCCCTACTGAGCAAATTTAAATATGCGTCTCTTAACTAACATTAACACGATGTAATAAAAATAGATAAACCAATATTTTAGTAAATTCGTTATTAATGTTTTTTCATATGAAAAAATACATTTAGTATATATTGACTTAATTGAATTAATGAAATTGAAGGCTGATAATTCTCTATCATACTACATTAATTTTTAAAGTCTGCATATTATGAAGAACAGTTTAATGTTTAACTTGATGAACATTGTAAATATTTGCAAAACAGTGGACGAAATTGCTCTTAGAGAAAACACTTAACGACACGTCAGTATCAATAATCTACTTAATGTAAGAACGACACCTCCCGCCGAGGGACGTCATTCGTCTATTTCCACACCCAGGGTCAATACCCTTTCGCAGCACTCAAATGATAATTCTCATTGTTCAATGGAAGCGAAATATTCACAACAACTTTTTTCGAATATGACTTAAAAGAAACGCGGATATTTCTTACCGTATACCACAATAGTCACGCTTTTTAAAGATTTAAGGGTGTTTTTTAATATAGACTTATACCAAAGCGATGTTTAAATTATTGTCAGCTGTCAAAACGTTGTATGAGCGGATTTGAATTGCCGGTACATCAGATGTTGAAAATTAATGTACACATATCGCGAAGGACTAATCTCTACTTACTACTACTATATCACTTTATAAGCCAAAATCTAAAAGTAGTTTGACTAAAAGTGTGTTATGAGATTTGCTTTGGTGATAAATATAGTAATGTAAAGTGGATTTTCGTTGCAAGAACTGATCGAATTCGGAGCATTGTGCAATAAATAGCCGATATGAAACAGGAGTATAAACAGGATGCTCATGGCCCGCCGGATGTTCCCGAAGCTCAAATAAACATTATACTAGTTATAATAGCTACTTTTATTTTATTATATTTATGTATTTAATATAGAATGGTGCCCAGGTAGCACGAAAAATGTTTAGAAAATGAAAAACGACTTAATGTAGAAAGTTGCCAATACTTTTATTGATTTTCTAAGTAATCTCCGTTCCTCTTTACAAGGTCAAAATATGTAGCATTTGAGTCACCGCCGTTGACCTTATCTAACATTTGGTGATAGACAGACTATGCGAAGATGTTTCTGTCCGTCGGTTAAACTATGGGGAATCCAGCTAGTACAAAGCTTCTTGACGCCTAAATGTTCGTGTAATATGTTTTTAACTTGACTCATACCAATGCCTAGGCTTGCCCGTATTTTGCTGATAGGTTACTCTCTTATCTTCTTTTGTCAAGCGTCGCACAGCACTGATGCTATCTTTAGTAATCGCTGTTAAAGGATGTCTCTCACGCGCATCATCATTGAGATTGCTACGTCCACGCTTAAAGTAACTACAACCAATTATTGTAAATAGTGGCACGAGATGGGGCTTTATTAAGCAATGCTAAGCGCAGCCTATCATAGCTTTGTTGTTGAGTAAGCCGACAACAAAAGTCAAAATAAATCATTAAGCCCAAACATTTTCGCGTTAGGTTTGTTTTCACGTATAATAATAGTTATAGATTTCCCGCCAATATACAAAAACAAATGACAAATGAACGCACTATACTTCATTAGGTTACCAAAGAGTTCTAAAATTGAAATTCAAAAAGTATTCATTAACTATATTTCTAACTGGCCAGTTTTAATATGTGTTATTTTTTTAGTGTTACCCACGTTTATATTATATAATAATCGGAAGCCTTAAAACTTCTTAAACTTTTTTTAACTTTTTAGTTTTGTACCAGTGTCACAGTGTTACAATTATTAGAATGTTCTATAGGAAGTAAGGTATTGTTGGTATGCAAATCTTAAGTTTTATCCGTACACTTGTAAATCAAGCGTAATTATCCGGCCTCGTGCGTATTTTCCGTTTTGTCTGAGTGGATAGTCCAAAAAGGTCAGCTGTCGCCGTCTGTTTTCCAATTAAAACAACACATTTTTTATTTCATAATTTAATTACGTTCTCCGTTAGAACGAAGCCATCTGATCCAAATACGTAAAAATTAATAAAAAAATGTGAAACAATTTTCGGATTACTGTTATTTATAGGACTTCGAAAGGGATCGTAATTAAGAGAAGGGGTAAAATAAAAACCTGTAATAATCGCGAAATGAATGGCCTTCCAAGTTGAAATTTATGTTTCACCCGGGGCCAGTTGAACCCGAATTGAATATTAGATAAGCCATTTGCAGAAAGCGGACATTTTTAGACATTCAAAAATGTACACTCTTGGCTGTATCACGTTCGTTTTAATATTTTATTAAGCCTTTGCACGTTTAGGAGGAAATATTAGCTTTGTTTTAATTTACAGTAAGTATTATTTTGTAATCTAAGAGCAGCGTTTTAAGAGCGGCCGCTTTTCACCCCGGAGGTCCCCGGTTCGATTCTCAGCAGTGCAGTTCTTGTATATTGTGTCTAAGAAAGTTATCTGAGAACAAGATCCAGGGTTGTAGCACCACTGGTTCATAGTCTTAATTGTATATTATGTGTTGTTGACAGTCATTATGTAACTTATACCAAGCTGAGCGATTTAGAAAATGAACGTTAAAACTTGTACGACAAATTAACACTTTTTCATTGTGCATAAAGGGGAATGTTACTTGAGGCAAGAAAATACAGACATGGAGCGGATAATCTGTTTCCACCGGTTCCTTTCCAGCGCGAGCGCCTCAGGTTTTGAGAACGATGACTGTAGTGTTTTTATGTAACTTTTTTTTATTTTGTTTGATCCGTGCATCTGGTGTTAAACGGCCATCTCTGCCAATCTCTTCTTTTTCTGTGTTACCAACCACGAACACCTTTTCTCCAAGTTATCGTCACCTCTGCGCATTAATCAATAAAAATATAATTTTCCACATTATTTCAACAATTTCCAATTTTATTTACAAAAATTATAAAACTTTTCATAATTGATATTGTATAGTTCTTCAACTGTTAAAAAAAAGGATTTAAAAAAATTTGTGACAAAATGTCATGTTCCCACAGTCTAAATTTTAGAAACTGGATTATTTCAAAGTGAATGGCATTTCAAATCTTACCTAACATATTTTCATAGCATTGAGAAAAAACGGAAAACGAAATGTATCAGCACATTATAATTATACGACTGTATATCACGGCGCCCTTCTGTCGGCGCTGATTTAAAAATATTGCGCAAACTCACTTCCGGTCAAATATGTTTCCAATTTATATTAATTTAATAATCATTTCAGAAGTAGATATAAGCCTTATACACATTTATTTTACTATTATTACAACATTATTAGCTGGAGTAATATGCGCTTGTCATTATGCAATGAAATATATTAACAATCGTGTTTTTTTTGAAGAAAAGTTAAAAACGTTCTAATAGTTTAGTGTTGTAGTATTTATTTTATTTAATTAACTGAGAGTGAATGTAGTGTTTTGATTATATTAGCGTCTTATAAATATAAAATGCTACAATAATTGAATCTTTTGTATATGATATATCTTTTTAATTCTTGAGCTTTAGTTACCCTTGATAACATTAGTTGTAATTAAGTAAAGTGGTCATAATTCTATACTGGTTATGATTTATGACTTAACGTGTCACGGGTCAAAGGGCGGTGTTCACTCATTTTCGTGAGTGTTGAGAATGCATATTGATTTTGTGTGATATCATTATGTTCACATAAATTTACCTATATATTTGTCTGTGATTGTTTTACGCAAATGTTACATAGAAACAATGGACAAAAAATATTCAACTTTCAATATAACATTGAGGTACAGTTTAAATGTAATAAAATTCTTATGAACATAAAATATCACATTAATCGGGCTGAGCACTAATCATTTGTTACAGTACAGCTAAAGTAGCTGTGTGTCAGAGGTTTATTTAAATGTAACTCGCTCGTTAAATTGAATAGTTAAACATAAACGCTGACTATAATGAACTCATAATGGAGGAACGATGTTCTTCCAAAGGCCCTTGTTTCCGATGCGCTGTTTCACGGATCATTAATTATTTCAATTGCTGTTTATGCAAAATATATAGCTTTACATTCTTTGTTCATTTGTTCTACATACGCCATTAAGGTGGGGGGGTGGAGGGCGGTTATTCGTATCGGAGACAAACATCCATTGAGTTTCTTTAACTCATTTATGTGTTTTAGATTAACGTGTGGGTTTTTACCATTAGGCGTTAGAACTAAAAACTTCCATCGGATTAAAGAAATCACATGTATGAAGAGAAATAAAATTGTACAATAATTATATGCTTTTTAGGAATAGCACACCTATACTACTATTTAATTTATTTTGCCAAAAAGTTAGTTTTAATTTCATACAAATTATAAATCTAATCTTCGTCGAATAAATAAGTATATTATAAAATTAGCACTTTTTATTTTTATTTAATTTATTATTACTTTAGAAAACTTTAAAGATATTCAATTTATTTATAAAAAGCAAGTGAAATTATGTCATTATATCCGGCATTTACTTTGTGATTGTGAAAATTTAAATCTATCGATTGATACATTATGACTAGTCATTATAAAAACAATGTCTCTTTAAACACTTTCTTTGTCTATCTATTTGAGTTAAAAAGGGTCAAATTGCCCTAAGGTTTTGACGCAGTCTGAATTTGGAAAACAATAATGGAGAATTGTATAAATTTCAAGAAGCTAACTTATCGATACGAAACGAAAACAATACTTGGCAACTTTTCAACACATTATAAAAGGTTTTCTTAGTATGTCCTATGTATGCGAGGTTGGTTGATGATTAAACGCTGTACAAAATGGCGGCGTGTGCACGAATTTCCAAGTTCACGTACAGATTTGAGATGGTTAATGACGCGTATCTGATGCTGAAGCCTTTGTCGGCAAAACTTTTAATTAAATGCTAAGTTTAACAAACAATTATGGCCACATATTATAGTCCGCTGTTAACCAAATTGCTGAAATTAAACAGTATAATAACAAGTTTCGCAATTGCTATACATATTTATATAATAGTATCGTTACACGACTTCAGTTGTAACATCGAAGTGGGTTAGGAAATAAATGTCAGGTTTTTTTACCCCATAATTTAGTTTTCTACGTTAACGGTTATGTAACTTAAATAATAACATACATTTTGATTTATTATACGAGCAGGGAGGGGAAATTATGGTTACATATTTCTTCATTTGAGGCAGACACTTAGATAACCGACACTGTGTGGTTGAGTCATTTTAATTTAATTTTTGAGTTTATTATTTCGAATGAGACATTTAATTTAATCAAATTTAATCGCAGGGAAATCTCATAAAAAGTGACGTATGCAAACCACATGCGGTACACGAGAATAAATTCAATAAAAGTAATGAATCATTCAGTTTTAGTTCTTGTAGCTGGGGCATAGTGTTTAAATTAGTGTGAAAGGGTTAGGTAGGTTTGGATGTTAGCTCGCCTAGTAACAGTTCATCTTGCGATCGGTACAAAAGTGGGGCAGGTCATTGGCCCCAGCACTTATCTAAATAAGGATCACACTTGACACTCTGGTCATTATATAATTATTTTTATGAAATTTAATAAAGAAATTATATAGTGACTAGGATATATATGGTTTATAAAACCTTTTTTGCGTATAGTATAGTATATAGTGAGGTCCAGAGAACTAGTCACTACTTTTGTTTGTATAATCTTTATTATTTAACAGATACTCTATTATTGTTCTACCTTCATTGGAATCAAAACTATTCTTTTTTATTTACATATCATTCCAGTATCACATTAGTAATTAAGACTAAAAACGATGTACAAACATAAATAACAAAAAAATGTAAAAGTTTATTTGATTTAATTAACTCCTTAAAAAACCATTCAATTCAAGAAGCAAAATAGAAAAATTTGACTGGAGGTGCTGGGATTTGAACCCAGGACTTTCAGCATGCGAAGCAGACACTCTACCACTGAGTTACACCCCCTGATACAGGCCTAGCTGAAATTATGGAACATTAAGCTGAATTGTCCGTGCAAAATACCTCCGTTTAATTTTAATATTTTTTTTAAATAAAAATGAAATGTTCCTTACGGAATATGTAAAGTTTTTTAAATTTCCAAATTTCAAATTGGCTCTGCAGTTATAGACTTTAAACTAAAAATACATTTTGTATACGGTACTAGTTATTATAGATAGGAGTACACTAAACAAAACATCACAGTTTTGTACATTGGCTCTAATGTCAAATTATACTTCATTTTCATATTACAGACATTTAGAGTTACTCTGCAAATATCGGAATGGTGTAATCAAACATTGTAAGGTTTAATGAAATAATTTGGGAGTAATCAGCAGGGCACAGTGTGCAAACAAACAGACAACTTTCATATATTCGTGCTATTGTTGGGATAATTAAGTTTAAGAGTAGCTGGCGCCGGCGCTTTCTAAAATCGACTCTATAAGGTACACTTGTGTAGAAAAATGTTATTGCCATATTATGATTTCTCTCAATTATAGACAAGTATTTTATTAACAAAGGAATTATTATGAAACTTAAATTGTGAGTGATTCATCCGAATAATGTAATTTTGTTTGGTTCTATTCGTTTATAAAATATAGCAATATACATACTTATACTAATTACGATTACGATTAAGGTAAAATAGAAATTATGTTCGTCAAGTTAATTTCATCATAAATCTGCCAAATAACCCTGCTACTTGCATTCTAAAGCCTGAAGTGTTAAAGGGCTAACATGTCTACGCAAACGGACAATAGTCTTCATTTAAACACATCATGTTTATGTGTCAAATGGCGGCCGGGTTTTGTTCGCGACTGTCCTCTTATAGTAGGACAGGCCGCGCCTAGCAACACCGGTTGATTAGTTATAGCGGAACACGGCGCAAGACAACAGCAAACAGTTTCACACGAATGTACATACATTGTATGAAAAAATTTTCAACACATTGTATGTTTCTGCGTAAACATTTTTCTAGAGGGCGTAACGCAGCACGCAATGCTAAATCGTCGTTCTTTAAGGAGCGATACATGGTTTCTTTCCATTTTTCGTCATCATTTCTTGAAGTAGGGAGAATGGAAAAACTGTATGTTGGAGTTGAGTTGTTTAAGTATCCATTTTCATTTAAATAATTTCGCTTGATAAAAAAAATCCAAAGATAGCCAATTTTTGATACTTTGTTATATAGCCAATTTTATGACGAAAATTTATATGGAACATGATATTAAAACTTACACTATATATTTTATCGCAAGTTAAATTATCCATTTCAGAAAAAAAATCTGAAATTACATTAATTTAATGTTTTACATAACTAATTGTTATCATGGGCCGGCGTGCCCCAGAGGTTTATTAATTACAGCATTTAAACTTACCTACCTCTTCTTTCCGTATTTAGAAGTACCATGATATCTTTTTGAGAGCACTGATGTCACCGTATTCTAGTCAAATATGTGGTGTCGAAATGTGTGATGCGTCGGTATTATGTCGAATAATATTCACACTGGACATTCGAATATTGAAAGGATATCAGTGTCGCAGTCGAATGAGCAGTGTAAACGAACAATTTTATCAAGTCAAATAAATCAAGTCTACATATAGCGTGGATATGATTTATGTGCTCGATTAGAAAACGTGGAACTTCTAGAATGGCTTTTTTATAAAATACTAGTTTGTTTACGAGTTTATTCAAAGATACTAAATTGCCTTAAGTTAAATCCGTATAATTTCTGCTATATGCAAAAAAAAACAATTTGAACTAGGGTCAAGTTGTTGGATCGAAATATAAATGAAAGCTATCAAAATATGCTTCATTTCAGTTATAATAAAAAAATAATTCAGTTAAACATAGTAATGCCTAATACTTTTAGTCAGGATTGCGCTTCTTTGCAATAATTGCAAAAGCATTATTATTCGTTGTCGGTTTTTGTGTCTAAAACATAAGGGTTTCTAGGCGATGTATTTCTTTACAAGAAAGTATTAATTGCGGTCATAATTAGCTAGCTACTTCGTATTAATTTACCTGAAAAGTTTACTTATTCAAATTGATCACAAACAGTGAAAATAAAAATCCTTTAAAGTCAGTGTTACGAAACATTCAGATTCTTTGCACAAAAAAATAACATAAGCATGACATAATACGTAATATGAGTTACCTAACGCACCGTAATTTGCTTAACACCATTGTGGTTAGCAAGGCTGATCCAAAATTTAAGGATATTTAATATATCGTATATCTAACTAACGATCTCAGGCTACACAGAAAGAGTTATTAACTCTCTTAACAGTGAAACTATTAGGCATATAATATAACGAATGAATCTTTGAAAGCCAAATGCTGAATATTGAATCAGCTAATCAAAGTAACAAATAAAGCGACAGGTGCGTCAATGATCGAATTGCAACACAGCACTTGGTAACAAATTTTTCGCATTGAGGTAGGCTCCTATACGGGTCGATGACTTTGTATAGTTAAAACATGCCTATACATACAGCCGCTGTGATATTTTCAACTTTATTCGCTGGTAATAAAGTTCAAATTTAAATATCATCTCTTTTAAAGTGCAACACTACGTTTGTGTTGTCTATTTTATTCAACAATACGGTGGTGTGAGTGACGGTAATAGTAGTGTTGTGCAACGTTTGCGAAAATTGTCGAAATTTAACGTGCATTGCACTACGAGTGATTGGGCAACGCTGTTCGGAAATGATGATTAGAGTTTATTTAATATGCGAGAGCATTAGCTTATGCAAAATGATGTATTGTTCTGCTTGATTAAATATTTTAGATTACAAAAAGTTAGATTAAAACCATAGTAATAAAGAATAAGAATAATGAAACAAAAGTTTAAAAGTAGTGTTCACTTCACACAATTCACAGATAATTGGTAAAATCTTGTTATTTCAAAATATGGAGTTTGTCAAATTTAAGTAATCGTATACAGTTGTGAAGTTGTGTAAAATGGGAGGAAATTATTGAAGAAAATTATCGATACAGTTGTTCGTCACTAAGCCCCCTGCCACGACACTCACACTCCCGGCAGCATTTGCAATTTTCGCCTGGCAACTAAAGTGAAGGCAGATCTGCTGCCCCCCTACCAGGCTCCACGCTCTAATTTTTTTACAACATTATGTATGATATGATTCATCGCCGGCTTTTAACTTAGTCACCTAAACACTTACAAGTATTATAAGGAACAAAGATATTGACATTTCACAGTTATCATTAACATTCGACTTTTATTTTAATCCGTTAGCAATATAGGATATAGTAAAACATCGATATTACAATTCGATGTAAGTTCATCAAATAACTTTTCTATCAATTGTTAATCATATAGGCCATAGATAGCATTTTAAAACGAATTTCGTTATGCTGCATAATGTATGTATTAGAGCACCTAGCGACAACACTGTTAGTATTGTATGCAAAGAAACGCGACACTTTCAGCGACTATTGTGGCAAATGAGATCGTGGTACCGGTTCAAAGAAACGTCAATTTCTAGGTTATGTAGCAGTACGCACAGTACAAAAACCAGTCGCAGAATTATAGTGAATGCTAGATGCATTACCATCTAGGACGGACTTCTTAAATGGCATAGAAATGTTCTCGTAATGGCTTAGATTTCTTTTTCTAGAGATTTAATTAATAAAATGCTTTATTATGCCGCTCCTGAGACACTTTTATGCAGTTCAAGTGCTGCATTATGTACTTGGAAAGAAAAGCGATTTATGCGAACAAACAGAGTGTCATGCAACACTGTGATTTTTGCAGTATCATTAACTGAAACTGCGTATTTTTAATTCTTTTAAAATCTCTCCGAATACTTTACGATACGTAATATTTTATAGGCTGGAGCGAGCCACACCCCCAGCCTCTATTTGTAATTAAACCTATTTCACGAACAAGTTTTAAATTAATTCTACGTAATAAATTAACTATATCTAGAGTTATGAAGCAACAGAGTCGTATAATATTATGATATATTACTAAATTGGTATAATTTGGCCGATCACGATAACGACAACACACAAAAACTATGCAATCTTGATCGCTTTACGTCACGTCCACCATGTTTCGTAACCGTATGCTTTAAATTTGTGACCATAATGGTCATGTTTATTGCTGGAATAAGAAGAGACGACCAAATCGCTTCTTAGCAGTGGCTACAACCTTTTTCGGTTTGGGCCTCAGATTTTTGAAGGAAATAAATAAGTAAGCATAGTTCTAAAGCAAACCGAAGAGCGAATGTGAAATGCGCATATCGACAGTCCATTGCCACAGCCAGGATTCCAACCTACGACCTCATGGTCTAGCCACTGAGAACACTGCTCTAAACTCTGCTACATTAAAATACATTATTTTAAATATGTATTTTAGTCATAACAAGTTTCACGACGAGCTGTGTGGTTGGAGTTTTAAATTACATAATAAGGCCTTGATTGATGCCATAGTCAGGTAAAAAATAAATACATAGAATACGTATGTCCTATATAATGGATGCCTACAATAATTGAATATAAAACTAATGCAATGATGATTATGCAAATGGGGCTCCCAGACGTATCGTCTCCGCTCTGACACTCGAGACAATCCAAAGCATTGTGACACCTTCGACTCTCGGAGGGCGATTTGATTATATTATTATATTGTAACTACGTTATTTCGACATTGTATTAATTTAAATGAAAATTTTGATACCACGACCTGCGACAATGATTTTAAAAGTCACGCTGCAATCATATGAGTTTAATTTGAAATTTGCACCGTGTCATGATAACGTTGAGGTTGGTCATGGACTCACGTTTTGAGCATAATCATTATCGATACAGCCGCTTTTCCACCCTAAAACCACCCTTATGCCTTAGCAGCAAAGGCTAAGATTATGTGCTGTGTTTCTCGTAAACAGAATAGTTAAAACACGTTCAGTACACGATAAGAAATTTTTTATTGTTTTCAAATGGAACTATTTTACTGCAAGCTATTATTTCTGTTTCTCACATAAATTATATTTGCACGATCTTTGTTTTATGTGGTATTTTTTGCAAGTTTAATGGTGGAATGATAACGGATACATGAAAAATGCATTACAATGAAACAAAACAATCCGTGCAGTTGCGGATCACCACATTCAAGTTCAGAGGTCATCTTAATAGTATATTTTAAGCCCTATTATAATGTATTTCAAAAGAGTTAGGTAATAGAAGTTCCAAGGGGCGGGGCGTATAGCAAGATGGACTATAAAGACAATTATATGGAAAGGACCAAGAAACGGGGTTCCGATAAACAATACAGAAAGAAGTTAGGATATCGAGTATCAAGAAAAATGTTTATAACGTATTTAAACTCTATTTAACATTAACCGCTAAATTCACTGCGAAACTCATCAGTTCACAATAAATTAGTCAGCTTTTCAGAAATGGGAGCTTGGTGTCAGTTTTCGTGGTAAGTCTGCGGGCTGCGGTCATTTGCAGGATATCCGAAAGAGCTGGTTTGAAAAGGGTTGATGAGATGACAAACATACTTGTCTCTGCACTTTACGTGGATACATTACCCATAAGACTTTTAATTTAATAGATATTACTTATAACATCCAGGAACGCAAATTAATAGTAAATTATTGGTCGTTTCTAGTGCTTCATCGATTTCTCGGATCCGTGCGAGCGCCCCGTAATTTTTTTTTATCTTTAGCTCTCGGGTCCACCCACAGCACCCAATGTGCAGACTATTCAGATCCGATTTTTTAAAATAAAAATAATAATATTCCTACATTCATAGATATTATCAAACATTCATATTAACTTTCTCTCTTCTTCAAATAACTAATTCCTTTTATTTATTGTTTAAGCATTCAGTGTTTTAAATTACAGCTTTCCTACTATTAAACAATAAAACATACGAGAATGTGTTCACTCTATAAAAATCTATTAATTGTAGTTCTTTAACACTTATTTTAACTCATTGAACACATCTCATACGTGAAATTAAAAATGGGCGCCACTCCGGAACAGCGCTGGGCGTGCGTTTAACGAGATCTGCAGTTTATATGACCACGCCCTCTCATCCACTAAACACATAAATTGGGGACACTAATGCTTACACTCGAGTATGCTTACATATCCTAATCTGGTATCAATTCGCTAGAAAATCTTTACTCCTTTAAGAAATATTTGTACTTAAACTTTTGATCCCGACTGGACATGCGGGAAGAAGTATGAAAGATTGTAAGAATATATTGAGAATAGATGATTGTATAACCGCGTCATGACAGTATTCCCAGTCATAGTTCGTCGGACGCTTGAATCACAAAGATACAGGAACAGGAAAAAGGTTACGCATAGAAACGGAGTGAGCTCAAATATGATGAAATTTTCCTTTTATCATGAAATAATGTTGAAAGCTTTTCTTCATTACTTAGTGAGAGGGAGGTACGTGTGACGTTCAAACGTTCCTTTGAAGCCTTATTTATATTGAATCGTACTCAAATAAACGGAGAATTGATTTATTTTTAGCCTCTGAAAACTTTCCGGTTAACGGGCCGGAGATTTTCTTTGTTTTTTTACATGAGAATATTTTATATGGTCTCATTTCTGCAATGTGTTCCACGAGCTTTCTCTAGTACAGGAAAAAATAATTTTAAGTCTGACGGGCGAGGAAAGTACATTATGTATGCGATGTGTATGTTTGGTACGATATTATGCAGACGCTTCAGTCGGCACGTGCCGGTGCCGATGTGAGACCACGTGACACCTTACACTATTATAATTACAAATGCCTCGGAATCGTATTCAGAGAGCCTACTTTAAGTATTACCAACAGGTAAACAAAGAACTTTCTCAGTTCTTGATGCGTGTATACGTCGACTTGATCTGACCATCTCTTGCCAACTGGTTAACTATGAGTTACGTAACAAATTTGTGTTTATATTCGCTGAACTCAGTTGTCGACTGACAATAAATTATAGATTTCTTTGTTATTTGTTAAATTACTTTTGTTAATAATATTTAATTCTCGTTATTTCCTTTTTTTTGTGAAATAAAGTCTGTGCTAAGAGATTAATTATAGGTAGGTTTCGATGTAAAAAATTTGCTTAAGTTGTTACAGAAATAAATATTCTATAACTATAAAGAAGTTATCTACCCGTTTAAAATGTTTGTGTCATTAAAATAAATTAAACTCCTACGTAACCTACTAAAAGAAAAATAATGTTCGTTTATTAATAGACTCAATAGTTTAATCTGATAGTGCCCCGCTTATTGTGTACTTCTGGGTGTTTCAGAGAGAAGATTTACTTGGAGGCACCATTTGCTCGTTAAGGAGGCGCTTAAAGTGACTTATTTATCTACGGAACCCCTTTCAGTCAACAATGTCGTGCTGAAATAGGGATGTCACAAGTATTCCTCGTTATAAAAAAAATTACACATCGAAGTGAGAAGTGAGTTAAACAACAGTCGGCAACCTCTGTGTCATACGTTTTTTGTTTAGCTTTGAATGAAATTAATTCTCCAATTTGAGAAATGAAACAGCTGTATAATGTGTAAAGTACGAATTAATTCTTAAAAACTGGCAAAAACTATGAATGCCGGAGCAAGCCAAATACATTGCAATACTCACGCATATTAGGCCTAGATTAAAAATGGAGTTATTATCGAACTAACTTTAATTAATGCCTATTTTAATGAAATTTAATAAATCACTGCATTCCTTGCTCTTTGATAGAATACTTCGAACATATTTAAACATATAGGTTATTACAAATTATTAGTGTTAAGTAAAAAGCAAAAACTACTGAACCAATGACAAAAGTTCTTTAACTAAATTATTTCCCAAATAATTAAAAAACTTTTTGTTTTGGAAACTAATACTAAGTATAAACATTTTCAGTGAAACTAATACCTTAAGAAATAGGGTTTATATTTAGTTTTATTTGAACTAAATTTAACACTTAACTTTTAGCCTTCGAAAAAATAAAATTTTGGCAACCTTAGAAGGGATTATTTACTTGTAATCTATCACTAGCGAGTCCCTTCGGCTCGTACTCCCCTATATTTGACGACGCGAGGCTCATCAATAAACTTTCCTTTCGTTAAAGTATGTCTTCCATTAAAATGGATTTGCTTTTTTTTAAATACATTCACACTTAAACCAGCTTGCCACACCAAAAATGCCAAATATTATTAGCGTTGACGTCTTCTCATAAAACGAAAAGTGAGTAGCTTCCTGTATGGCATATAACTGGTCTGGCCGTAAGTTCTCTTACAAATGCAAATGCATTTTTTTTCAACTTTTCAACAATTATTTTGAATTTGGAACACATATTATTTCGTGTTAATTATTAGATTCCAATTTTGATAGGGTTCTAAAGAAAATATGATTTCTGTGATCGCCTTGCACGAAGTGGGTACGGAACCGTCGGTCATATTCCAGACACTTCAAAAGCTTGGTAGCAGCCGTATGTTCGTAAATCGCACTATCATATTAGATGTTTCTACTACGTATTTGCGTGTTGTTCCCACGAGTATGTAAGTGCGTGCTCCTATTTCACCATGCCTTCTGCTGATAAAGGACAAATCTTTGTTTTTAATTTATTTTATTATTCTTGATTACTCAAGATGTCATATGGAACATGGTGTAATGGTTGCAGCTCCTTACAAACGTTGTGTAAAATAAAAAACTTGGCGATTAAAAAAAGTGGCGGAGTGTCTATTGCCAGTTCTTGTGTTCCGTTCTACGCCCTTGATTTGGGAACTGGCAGGAAATGTAAAATTAGAAACATTTAATGTATATTTCTTTTTTTGACGTTTATTAGTGTACATTATTTTATCTACATGAATAAATGATTTTTGATTTGAGTTGATTTGATTTGAAACCTTCTGTCGCGGTACGCACAGAAATACCCGCTTTACTGGTGAACAAATTTTTACGATTGAAATTTCACACTGAGCAAAATGATAAAGTTCTAAAGAATAAATAAAGCTACTCATGTGGTCGGAAAGCTACAACGTGGTCATTATGCAGCCTCAGTGATGGTCACAATTGGTCACAAGGCAAGAACTACCCAAGCTTGGCCTGAAACCTACGTTCCGGACTTTATAAGCACTGAAGACTGGCCCTCATCTAGCCGAGACCTCAACCCTTTAGATTTGGAATTATGGTCAGTTTAAGAGGACATGGCCTACTCTGAACGACACGGCGACTTCTTAAAAAAATATTTTTACTATTAATTATTAAAATATCTCTCCGAAATAGTGCTTAAATCCATAGATTCGTAGCCAAACAGATTAAAGGCCTGTATATTCTGTAAATTCATAAAGGCCAAAGGTGGCCATTTTGAATATAATATTTGCTGAGACTTAAATATGTGTGTATACATTTTAATAATTGCACTACTTCTTAAAAAAAATCATTTTCTTCTGTAACTTATATATAGACTAGGTAGTGCTAGTATACGATAATATACTTTTAAAAATAAGTATTTTGTTTTCATATATGCCTTTAAAAATTGTGCTCCATAGGATTTTTTTAAACTAGTGTAACGCGACCTTTATGTTTACTGAGAAAGCACTTGGCAAGTCGTTAAGTTTTGGCTTAATTTCAATATATACTTCAGCGTATTTTATCGGATTTCATAGATAATTTCTTATCTACCGGGATTTTCCGGCCATCAAAATAAGCCAGTGGCGAGAAGAGTTGTACTTTTGGCTTGTTTTCTCAGAATTCTAAGCGTTTGTTTTTGATAAATGCAAGTCGGAGAGCCTTCTGTGTCTGCCGATTTCCTCACCAAGTAAAAGTCCAGTACATAGATATAAACCTCCGACCTTAGGGATGACACAGGCTCAAGCCACTGGCAACACTGCTTATAATAATCGTACGTTAATAAAGTAATTATTACATTTTAAATTATACAGATATGAATTGCTGTATCAGCCTGAAGGTTGAGCCTGCTATTCTTCCCCTGACGTCGTGAATTCCAACTGCTGCTGTACAGTGTTGTGTATGTAAATGTTAATATTAATTGTGCATATAAAAGAGCTGTAATTTAATTTATCTGCTAAATAACTATTTGTATGTTTTAAACACGCAAATATACAGTGTTAACTAAAATAAAAAAATGATAAATAGAAAATTAAAATATCAATTTCTCGCTGTACCTACTTATTATGTTCCTCTAAGTTAGTTTTGTTTTCTTTAAATTGAAGTAACAAGATATTTTACTTACGTATATTGAGATGAATTGGTAGGCATAAAAATGTAGAATGTTGCGTAAATATTGGATAAGTTTATGCGGAACTCAGAGTTACGTATTCGTTAATGCAACGGCAACTATTCAACAGTCAGGATAAAAATACTTTCTGTAGATCGTATTTCTCTATAAATACATTATATTATACCAGTAATTTAATAGTAAACAGAATATCATAGTTATATGAGAGTTATCAATCAGTGTAAATAATTATTTAAACAAACGCGAATTTATTACTATTTACATTTTACAGACGTGACAGTATTAAATATTCATTAATAAGATTTAAAAAGAAAATCTAATTCTTAACAATTATTCTTATTTTTAACCTTTAATTTTTAACAAGACTTCATTACTGATATTGCTAACTTTTACTAATATTATTATTATTATTTTATACTAAGTGTTAATAATTATTTTTTTGCGACTGAGGCACAAACTAGCTGCTAATGACCAGCGCTGTGGAACAGTCTAATTAATATTTATCACTTCACACACCTATTAATATTTGTACTTAAAGTAAACACCTTATATCTGATACATCACCAAGTTGGCAGGTCCTAAGTGGGGGTAATTTTTTTATTTAAAAGGTTAAGGTTTACAATTCAATACCTCGTAATAAATATACTAAACTAACCTAACCAAACTAGATAATAATTCGTTTTTTGGACAGTTATTTGAAATAAAATATTAATATACTAACCTAACCTAATCGAACTAGATAATAATTCGTTTTTTGGACGCTTAGACTCGTACATACTCAGTATAATCAAATTCAAGGTATTACCCATAATTATTTAACTAACGTTTACAAATATTGTAAATTCTAATTTAAAAGAGTAAGTGTGGAATTTCTTGCCCATTCTTCTCCACACAAAACTATCTTTTGGAAGGGGCAACTAGAATCATCTTTAGATATTATTTCACGTTCAAAACTGCCATTATAGGTGGTCTTTTTGGAGTAGGTAAATGATTTGATTTGATTTAGCGATTTTTTATGTATTGGGCATTTTATAGTTTATACCACGGGAAATTCAGGTGGTTCCACGTTTTGAAATATTATTTTTATTTATCTGCAAACAGAATGCATATTTTGCATACTAACAATAATGTAAAATACTTGGCGCTGATTCTGTTTGACTGAATGGCAAATGCAATCTAAGTTTACGATATACCGGCTAAATATACTGGTTTAATCCAGTTCGATCTGTAGTTTAGTTCACGTGCGCAGTTCCTTGCCCTGACTGCATTAGTACTACTTTCAAAGCTAAAGTCTTTAATATTCTATACTAGTTCTCAGTATGATGAATTGCAATACTATTTCTACGTGAATACAGTTGCAAAAACACCAGTACATTGTAGATATTTGTGAACAAAATTACATTTCACTTGTTGTTAATGATATTTATTATTAATGTAGTTTTAACCTACATAAGTAAATTGGTTTTCACAATAAAAAATGTGATGCTAGATTCATCTCGAAATATATCTCATAATACGTATTACGTATTATGAGTAATAATATTATTATAAAATGTAAGTATAACTAGTCAGTTGATTTGGTACACATAGCAGGTGGCTTAAGTTTAATACGTAAAATAAGTGGCAGCCGATGATTCCTTATATGGCTTTGCATTTATCGCAAATATTGTTATTTAATACTATAATACTATGAGTTATTCATTATTACATCATTCGCCAATAGTTACTAAGTGGTCCGACGATTGAAAGTAAACTTATGGCACATCGCCACGAACTATGTCATTCTAACATACCGTATAAGTTTATAGGCTAGTTCATGGCAAAAGTTTTCCTTTCGACCAGCAACCGCAATTTCATATTTTTCGCGCGCAAAACATGCCAGCTGTCAAAATACGTCAAGTAACAAATTCCGCGCTCTGACGTCAGCTGTCAGTCTATGTGGCCAATTTGACCGCCACGTGGCGGTAAATTGGACATGCGTACCTCAAATTAGTACTCGTATAATTAAAACTGACGAAATGTATTATTTACTTGTGTGCCAACATACGCCAATTTTTTGTTTAGACCTGTCATAAGTTTAAATAATACTTTGATATCGTTGTTGTTGCCAAAGAACGCTTTAGATAGAATTAGACGCTTATTTTGATGCGCTAGCATCACAACTGTTGTGTCTAAATCTGGACGATTTTAGTGCATTCGAGTGCACTTCAGTTTTTCCACGGAGGCGGAGTAGCCTTGGCTTCTTTAAGTTGAATAAATTTTTACATCTTCATTTCTTTCTCAGAGTTAATCGTGTACGTACACGAGAAAAACAATTGCTTTATGTTAAAAAATAATTTATTAGGAGTATTTTTAGTAACTTAGCTAAATACTTAAGGTGAAATCTTTTCTGTTTCCGTTCATAAAGATCGATTTATCACATTTGAGTTGTGATGTAATAAATTAATTATTTTATATAATTAATTTATTACATCACAACTCAATAATTAATTTTTATTACAAATATTAATTTTATAATTAATATTTAATTTGGCTTATACATAAATTGTTCATTAAAGAAAAGTTTTTAGTTGCCCACTTTTAAAATTAATTATTTCTTGAATGTTACTAGGAACAGCTTTATGAAAAATGACACATTCTTGGCATCTATTTTGTAAGTATTTCAGTTAATCCACTATGGCTACTGTCAAGGTCGCGATGATTGGAGCTCTTTCAAAATATTAAGAAAATAACCATATGTTGCTGATGTGAAAGGTGACTGAGGTGACTTTAACAAGTCTATTTAAAACACAAAAAGGCAGAAACTGACATATTTCATTTCTTATCTAAATTGATGGACTTAGAGTGTGATATTTTCTCAGTTGTGACAACGGGACCTTTTTATAATTCTTTATTCTTTAAAGCCTATTTTCTTATCTATTTAAACAAAGTACCCTTTACCATATTTCCTACTTTCAGAGCAGTTACTGTAATCGATAGCTGATAATCAAAAGCCATTGTTACTTGTTTTCAAGCCGGGTAACTTCTAAGAGTGAGGTTTTTGACTTCTTTGTCATTGTAAGTAGGTTATTGTTGACTTGCCTTGACTTTTCAGTCATTTATTATTTAACATTTCATTCAATTTAGCCATAGCTAGCGAAAACGGTGCGATCTAGCGCTTCAGTCGTTTACAGCCATTGAGGACGATTTCCATTGTCCTTTGGGTTGGGGTTTTTTTATAAAAATACGCCAAATATTATATATAAGAATTATTTATCTTAAATATAAAATTCTCGTGTCACAATGTTATTTACCATACTGCTCCGAAACGGCTTGACCGATTATTATGCATATTCAGTAGGTCTGAGAATCGGCTAATACATATCTATTTTACATACCCCTAAGCGATATGGGGCGTTCAAATCAAGATTTTTTTTATATTTATGACGAAATTTTTTGATTTTAATTTTTATGATACAAAATAAAAATACATACAACCCTTAATTTCCACCCTTTACAATTAAACCCTATTTTTTATTTGATACTTAAGAACTTTGATTTTGTCACTAGGGTAGCGTAGCAAAATGTTCCAAATATTCCTTAAAATATAGGCATTAACGAGAAGTTCGCGGGGGCAACTAGTATAAAGATAAAATAGAAATAATATTGCAAAGTAATGAATATGCTACGACGTAGCACTTTTCACGTAGCAGGTTAAGATGAACGAAGTTGCTACTGTTAATTTGCAAGGTATTTAAATGACGAGATAACATTGGTTGAATATATTTAATACATTATAGATATATTTTGTTTATATTTGTAGCGTTTTAAAATGCTACCTGCGATCGTGCATTGATCTTTATTTATATTTATATAATTGTTTATAGAAGCGTTGGTTCAAGCCCTTTTTAGCTAGAAGGAGCGACCATTGGCCGGTCGCCAACATTCTGTTTCTCCTCACTCCACACGCGTCCATAACAACTATTTTTAACGCACAACACAACGCAACAGTTTATTAACTGTTAATAGTAAATTCATTTGCGATACATATGTTTTCGGTTAAACATGGAAGGACCTGTCACATTTGTATAACAACCCTTCTCAATTTCTGCGGGTATACATTAATCATAATCAATCTACAAGGGCTTTAGTGATTATAATGTTATTTATTAAAATTATCAAAATATTTATAATTTTAATAGTATTTATTCATAACTTGCAAACAACTGTAATAGAATGTCTGACAATGACAAGACAATTTAAGGCAATATATATATTATTGTTCACTTCCGGACCTCAGACCTTGTCACTAGTAGAAGGTTGTGCGTCTGACGAGGGGTGCATTATTTTCATAAGTAAATAGACCACTAATTCGTAATATGCTTTACTGATTTATTGGTTATTTAGTTATACTAACTAATAAACAGTAAATTAATAAAAAAAATGCTAGTAATTAAAGTCTTCAGTTTGAACCCGATGAAAAAGTTCAAGTTCAAAAAGATCAAGTTTTCTATGACTGTCTTCGTCTTACTTGTGGTGGCGACCAAAATAATTGTAATGTAATGCCTCTAGTTAAGTATATTGAATAAAGCTCATGTAATGTATTTACTGTATATGAACACGTGTCGTAGAAATTGAGCGGGGAAACGTGGGTAACACGAAGTCGAAGCCAAATAGTTGCCACGTGTTGCAAAAACGGGGCCTAATATCGAAAATAATTGCGTAGAGTCATGAGTACATCGTAAAGTACATTTTGAAACGTCGCCAATGTTGCGCTTGCGACATGCGAACTCATTTCTCTAACGTTAACCTCACCACATTGTGCGTAATCTCTTTATCCCAAAAACATCTATTAAATGAGGACATTTCACTACTTTCATATAAACATGAAGCGGAGCCAAAGTCGATGATTAAAATGCTTGTTATTCGTGTACAAAATTGTTTCAGTCGAGCGTTAATGGCGTTTTAAATTTATTCTAAGTATTTAAATTAAAATATTTCGTAATAGTTTATGCTTTCCCATTTATTGTTTCATTGTCACCCGATTCTGAACAAAGGATATCGTTGATAAAATGAGAAACAGAGATGTCATGTCA
The DNA here is from genome assembly GCF_905147795.1 of Pieris rapae. Classification (NCBI taxonomy): domain Eukaryota; kingdom Metazoa; phylum Arthropoda; class Insecta; order Lepidoptera; family Pieridae; genus Pieris; species Pieris rapae. Next base: position 228,746 of record NC_059529.1, on the reverse strand, counting down.
TCCAAATATACGTTACATTAAAGTCGTATTTTTATGAAAACTCATATATTTCAATTTATTTGAAAGCTTTTTGACGCCCGAAATAATATTTTTGCACGGCTTAAGATATGTCGTATACTATTTATTTCTGTAAAGTTTACTCCATGATCCATTTCCGATCAATTGATTGTCGGCATATAATAACCGATTTGTTTCTCAGTTTTTTGTCGATAATAAGGTAACAGTTCCATATCGGAATCATTATTTCATTCGCATTAGAACGCGTCCGTATTATAACCCCAACTTACACTAGGCAGCTCCGCCCCGCGATGTCTGTCAATCTGTCAAAGCTGTCAGGAAACACTTTTGTTGTCTGTGGCATGCCAATATGTTGAGTATCGATCAATGTTACAGTTATTTTCATATTCTTGCTGTATTAAGGGACCTTAATACAATAATTAATTAAAAATAGTTTTTTGCATGGCACATGAATGACTTCATAAATTTATTTTCTTTTAATGTAAAACATCACGGTCGGTCACTCATAATGTTCGAGTGCAATTAGTCAATTGCATCAAGTTAGTTTTTATTCTCTTTCTCTACACAACTGTTCCATGTATACTTAATTATTAGCTTAGCAATAAGTAAAGTGTTTCTAATAGTTGTATATTCTATTCGTTTATCAAAGTATGTATTATTAAGTTGCAATATCTGAATAATAAAACGAAAAGAATATGCATTTCTTTATGTAGAAGGAGGCATACCTACGTCAACTGATGGTAAGTGATAGTGCCCATGAACACTCACATTGCGACGAGGTTGGCAAGTGCGTTGCCGACCTTTTAAGACATGGAAGACCCTAAGTCGAATTGTTACATTAGTAGATCGAAAGATTACCTACTGTGAAAAATCAAGTATGAAAAAAAAAATTGTAGCATATCTTCTCGGGGGTCCGGGACACACGGTTTTTTCCTGGCAAATAAATAAATTCCGGTCGGCCCCTCTCGTTACCTCGCAGGTAACTTTTGTGCTTACGGAACATCTTAACTTGTAGTAATTTATTTGTTTTGTATTTCGGAGTAAACATCGCTATAAAAAGGGGAAGATTTAGCAGTATTAGATGAAAAAACTTTCTTGATTTTTCAAAGGACAACTTATGAAATACATTTGCATCATTTTAAGAATTAGATATTTGGTAATGATATTTCTTGATTAGTCAACCTCGTCTATCGTAATAAGTTATGTTTGTTTCATAATATTATGGGTCGATAAAACAAATTTATACTTATATTTATTATAATTATTATTTTATTTATTTGTAGTAAATAATATATATATTTTACATAAATACAAAGCAGCAAACAATACAAGTGCAATGCCCTTTCAATGGAAATGATTTCCAATCCCCGCCGTCATTAACAATGTACCAACTTATTCAACACTCAACAAGCCAATTATATAATTATGGAAAAACACAAACTGTTTATATCTAAAATCCATTATTTTCACGCAAATTATTAAGAAAACAAGTCTCAATATATATTCAAATGAGGCTTCATTATCTCATTTGAATTGATTGCCTTACATTATCATTGACGATTTGCTTTGTTACTTTGTTTTCCTTTTCCATAATAATTAAATTGTTGAAAATAAGATAAAATAAAATGAAGAATTTCTTGTCCTAAATGAATGGTCAAAATGCTGACAACGCAATAACGACTCGCCTCGCTAAAGCCATAAATATATTTCTTTCCGTTTAATAAAGGCACATCCGATCAAAATCTCGGGGCCCGAAAAATATCTCTATATATCTCGGTTATGGCCGTAATCCATAACGGAGGTTCGATTATAACAAAGATGGCGGCCCGCCCCCGCACCGTCCACGTCACATCCGCTTCCTGTGACAAATGGCGCAATGAGAGGACAAGCTGAAAAACAACACTGACCAGAGTCAGGTCTCGTCAACCTTTTTATTGGAACTTCACACATACAAACAAAAGTTTCATTATCCGTCAATTAATCAGGGTAGACAAAATTCTGAATTTTGTTACTTTGTTGATGGAATTCACACAACAAAGAATCTGTTGGCGCAGAGCCGGGTTTCCGGCTCACGACCTGTGGTTTGAGAATCTCACGCTTAGCCACTGGGTTTTTCATTTTTTATTAATTATTAATTTTTGAGCTTACAGGATTTACTTATAACGTTTAACACAAAAATAGTAAAGTAGACCTTAATAGGTAACACACCATAAATATGAAAATAAAGTATATTCAGAATAAGAATCATTAAAGTTTTGCATGTAAGAAAATTTAGAAAAAGAAAACAAGACAACATATATCTATGAAGAATGTTTGTTTTACTCTGTACTCATTTCATGATTTTAAAAAGGTATGTAGTTATGATTCAGAATGAATGAAATTATCCATTCACTTTCAATCCATTTAGCAAATGGAAATCCTCTTTTTATATCATATTTAATAAAATTAAGAAATAACAAATTTAGCTTACGACCATACTATCATAATTACCTTTGCACATTGAAAACAAAATCGCTCGTAAGTTATTATTTATCCTCATCAACAAACCCATAAAGTCACATCAGCACATAAAGACCGGTAAAATACAGACGATGAAGTTTAAATATAGCAATTTTACCTTCGTGCCAAAGGTTCATAATCCCTGCCAATAGCCCATTTCGCTCCCATATTATCGATGACATACTATTATGAGCGTATTATGTTAGTTTTTGTTTGCTATTTCTTTATATTATGTCCCAAAGTTATCTTTCACCTTAACGGAAGTTTCGGCTAATGTTTACATTTCTTCGTTGATATTGTGATGTGGCCGGAGAAGATTGAAGGATGCTACCGATTATTGTAACTGAACAAGACAATAAGTACACTTTAGAACCATATGTTTAACGTGAGTTTCCAAACAGTACAGCAACGAAAGAATAAATTCTGATTGGAAAGGATTCTTGTTATAAAATGAGCACCATTGACATACATTTGATACGAGGTACAGGCGAGGCAATACAATAAATTGAGCAAGGATGTGGCAGAAACGAAATAAGTTTAGCAGGTGAGGCGAGGGATCGAAGCAAACAAGTAAACACCGTTACGCCAAGTGAGTTTGCGGGGGCTTCATCCAATCACCACTAATGTACGGTGAAATACGATTTCCTCGCCAAATGTTACCCACTTTCCTTCCACAGCTCGGTGACGCGCCCAAAATCATCATATATTCATAAAAGAGAGGCCCATAGCAATAACTTACGCTTAAAACTGCAATTTCCATACAAATAAATATAATTGAATATCGCGTCACTTCTTATTTAAAACGACCACACAAAACTCCGGTTTGAAAATATAAAAACAAATTAAGATATTAAGCAACGTAAAAATGATAAACAGAACAATAAAACAGTAACAAAGGCGTATTTTATTTATTTTATATGATAATGATTGTTGTAATCACACCTAATTCACGTAATTAGTCAGCGTAGCACATAAAACTTATTAAACAAAAGAGGGGACAGATGAAAAATATTTTGAGTGCGGAAGTTTTTTAATAAAAAAGCATTGCGTGTCGGTCGGTAGTAACCGTAACTTTGTACTTGGCCAAACACCTCTCTTTGATAAGCGAAATCATTTCCGGCGAGTAATTAAACGCCACATCTTGTTTGCCTGAGCCCCGAACGATATTTCATAGCTCCTGCTTCAACTATTTGTTACTGGATAATAGCCAAATTAATACTTCAAAGTAGCTTTACAATATGACCAATGCTTATACGTTTACTTGCCATTAATGAGAATAAACAAGAGGAAAATAAGGATAGCGATTTAAGTAAAAACGCGACACCATTTTATAGACGTAATTCATCCGAATTATTTTAACATTGCGAAACAAACAAATAAATGTGACAGCGGATATGAAGTGGGTGTGTCATAGAAGAATGTATAATAAATAATATAAATGTTTAATGCAAAATGACACAATTGTTTACAAGTCTATAATTAATGCAGAACATTGAATAATTTAATAAATCTTCATTGCTAAGTTGTTTGTTGCGTTCACCTTGTTTTTCTAACAATTATCATCATTAATTTGTATTAATTGGGTTGAATAAATATAATATACTTTTTATGCCAATGAGTAATTTTACGTAACGTACGTAACACTAGGAAGATTTCTTTTTTTTATACGATATATAGAGGTGAGTCATAAATCTTTACATTTATGACTCACCTCTATTAACGATTATATAAATTAAAAGGAAAGCTTAAGCTATATAGATGGAAAAATACTCGATTTCATTTAGTTTTGTTACCTCAAACCTTTGCACGAAGATCTCCTTGACATTATAAATAAAATATTTTATAAAATCACCGTTCCATCTGCTATTTATCGGCGGTTAAAGAGGAAAACACCTTGCACGGCCTTCTACTGCCGGTCTGTAAATAACTTTTAAAATGTGATGGACTTCATACAATTACTTTAATTATTCATAATAAAAATCCCATAATCGAAATGCGGAACTAAGTATATACAACTAGATAAAAACTGTGTTAATTTATATTTTATTTTACGCTTCGCTGAAACTCACATTCGGTAGTCATTTATGAGCGAGGCAAATGTAAAATTCATGAAGTGATTTGTCTAAATATGTACTGTGAAACATTTTGATTACAAAATTGCTTAAATTAAGACATTTGCTATAACGAGGAAAGAGATGCTGATGATACTCACATATATTCTGTCTGTTCAAAATATTTTTACTCGGCCGATTGGCACATTTTTTTGTTAGTCACGGTTGAATTTTACTAGGGTTGTTTAAGACGAATTTATTTTGATATATACCTTTTGGTTAATTATACTTTTGTTAATAGATACGTTCTCAAATTATAGTGAGTGTTTTGTGAACCATTGTGAGGCGAGGTATCAATATCAGTCAGTGTCTTTGTTCCCAAACTAATACAATTTCTCCAAATTCTTACGACTGTCAATTGTGCGCCTTTCTGCTTGGCAAAGATACATGTGTAGTTACGTGGTATGTAATCTGAAGGGAGACTTATTATTTTAGTATAAATTTGTGTATCGACGGCCGCCTAAACGTTTTTTGTGGTATATATATGTTTTTTTAAATTAGTCAAGCGAAATTTGCTACTTTATACATATTTTAAGGATATATGCTATCCTAGCTTCTAATTATAAGAGTTACCTATATGTAAGGCTTTCAGATAGGAAATTAAAAGAGTTCAAATGAATACCATTTTAATTTCACTGACATTTAATTTATTAACCTTCTATTTAGATTAGTCAGTTTATTCATTCATAAGATAATTTTTAATTCAAAGGTGGGCATATGTTCCGTTACAAATATTTTAATATAATTTATGACATAGTAAGATACAATTAGGCAGGTGAATGCCGATCAGCTGTCTGTGCATGAGCGCAGATGTTGCTCTTTCATTCAAAATATGAAAATTTGTGAGTTTGCACTATATCTACGAGTTACGCCTATTCATAGTTAAAATCTCTTAAAGGTGCTGGTGAATGGACTATCGCCATAAACAATAAAAAGGCATATGTAAACTTAAACTTACTCAGTACAAACTACAATCTCCCTGTAAATTATGTTTAGTCACGTTAGTCTGTTTAAAAAGTGATATGACAGTGACGAGAACAAAACTATAAATCGTTGATTTAGGAAATAAAAGGATTAACTTTATCATACATAATAAAAAAAAGAAAATGCATGTCTGAAGGAGAAAAAATCGATTTAAGGCTCGTAAAAGAGCAAATTAGTTAAATATTTTAAATATATTGTTGATTTGACTATCCCGTGTTCATATTGAATGTACTCAGTTGAACATTCACTCATCTCAGTAGATTTCCTAATGAGAGAGTAATTAAAGTGATTATAAAAAGGTAGATAATATATTTCGCTGAAGTAACCGTGGTTGTGTTAATAGCGAGCGATCAATGGCGATTGTTTGCTATTTGCAATTATAATTGGTGCGAAATTACACCGATTGTTAACTAACATCGCGAAAACATTGCATTCGTTTTAATGATGCAGCTGCAAGAGTAAAGCGTATAGCGGTAAATAAAAATCAACCTGTTATTATTTAGTTTTTATTATGACTCGCTGGATTTTCGAAAGTAAAGAGGAAGACAGGATCTGAAATTAATCATCTAGTAAGCGAAGCTCGAATCTAGTCGGTGCTGGTCGTGAGGAACAAACGTACCCTAAAAGTAACCAAAAATTTTTTTTTATGAGTTATTATCATAGACAGACGCAGAAATGTCTGTCTGTCTTCATTCAGTTATGGATCTTCGTATGAGGTGCACTCACTAAATTCATAGGCTCTAAACGCACATAAAATAGATTATTACAAATATTTTGAAAAGATTGAACCAATCCCAAAAAATAATTCACTTTGCAGTTAGCACCAGGTGGTTCTTCTGTAAAGCGAAACCCTCATGCCTTGGACTGCTCGCCCACACTTTGTGCGTCGGTTGTCATGCGAGCGAAACGCATTGTACGTTTTTTCTTGTATTTTCCACTAATTTATGTAACCGCTGTTGCCAAGTGCCGCCGGAATGATCCGTGAGCTTGATAACGCTTCAACGTCGTTTTCATATTTGTATCCTGTTGTTTATTATAGATATTGCTGCAATTATTAATTATTTGAAGGTAGAGCTGTGATGTAATATAGGGGTTGGAAGTGGAGAAAATCAATACATTGAATTTGATTTCGTATGATACTGTCCAGAGCTCTTCAGCTTTTGTCATTTCCTGAAAAGTGGACAATGGAAGAACAATACCTTATAAACAGGACTCTGGACGAGAAACATTTTCTTATTAGCATGAGAAACACATACCTATAAATATCAAACGTGTTCTTGAAACAATGGTGGAGTCATAGATTATAGCCATTGTGATTATATCCGTCCCTTTCCCACCGACGATGCGGCCCATACAGCCGTCCCTGTCTGATTTATACCTTCCTGTCGATTGAATGCGTTAGTTACCAACTGAAGCGGGTTGAATAATGTTTATTGGACTCTTTTAAAAACCGTTTAAATGCTGAGCCTGCCGGCTTGCTTTGTGACCACTGCCTAATAGTCGTACGAAATTCAATCTCCCCATAAAATTAGTAACTCTTTGCTTTATTTGTGTTCTACGGGAGACGTAGAACTCTCGTTTGTCAAAGTGTCAAGTGTTAGTTTGCAAATCATTTTTAATATTACGCCCAATTTGTCACAATCAATCCCTCGGTTTCTTAGATTAACCTCCAATATCTGAGTCATTCAAGTTAACGCGTTCATTACAGCTCATCACAACCTACTATGGCGAAGTATTCCCGAAGATAATGCAATTATCGTTAAATTTTACGGCTGATTTCTTGGTGTTATTGATCATTTAGATCCCATAAAGATATTACTTTATATTTATATTAAAAGGGCTTAACTGATAACGTCGGCCTTGGTGTTGTCCTCTTATGGGATTATTTTCTACTAAAGGATTAAGCGTTTATATCAATTAAAAAGGCAGGCTCTTATCACTTCCGTATCACGACCAGTAGTTTTTACTCTTAGAACTATTAATATACTAATTTTAGATATTTATTTGCAGTTGTAAGTGGGGCTAGTAATTATTCTAGTCCTGCTTCGAGCTAAATTTAAAAAATAATTTCCATTAGAAGATGCCGTGGGTGGGTGGGATAAGTGGGTAAAGCCGCAACGATCTGTTTCGTATCAGCCGTTAATTCGTTGTTCGATAACGAGATCGGCATTAGAATCGATTAGCTGCAACCTCGATACGATCCCTATTAATAAAGGTCATATTTACTGATAGAAACGCGAAGGCCAGCGTCATGTTCGTTTGGTTGCGCTTATCTCACAAATTCAATTTGCTTCAATTTGGCCAATGAGTAAACTAAACAAATTGAGCAATTTTTTCCGTAAATTGATTTAAAACATTTTTCTGATCGAAGGGATAATGAGGGAAGCTCAAGCTCCCATTATTCGCTTTTAATTGTCAATTACGAGTTGTTTATCGTCAAGTGGGGTAAAAACATTTGAAGGGTCGGTAGTGATTAGAAGATTTGCGAATCCGCTCCCGTTACAAAATTTAATAGAAATTACGCCACTCATTATCCAAATATATCCCTTATAACTAGTCTTAGAACCTATCCACATATTGAAATAGACATAGACAATATTGGAGATAGGCCATATTCGCCCTATTATGGCAGGTTAGGTCAGGTCTAATAATAATTGGTAAATGAAAGCGCGTGAGGTGATGGCGTGCGTTCCTTATCGCGGGTCAGATTGGGCCCAAAATAAAAAGGAATTATCACAATAACTGTTATCGTGTATCAGTTCGCCGGTCATTTGTTACGTGATACGATCAGACGAAACTGTCTCCATTGTACTCGTAAATCTTTAAAAAGTTTAATTTTTAAATATTAGCAAATATATGTTTTAAATATATTTCGACTTATACGTAAAAGTACCCTTTGGCTTTGACTTGGCATATGAGGTTCGAAAAAACCGGTGCGGTGAAAGGCATGATCTTTTGCTCATAGTGTCCCGTGTCGTGTGGTGAAGTGGAGCTAGTCCCCGGAGATACAGTCGGCTGACCACTTTCCTCGGCCCTTTGTGCCGGACAAGCCGTCCGGCAAATTCAATTTATCCACCATCGCGATGTTATACTCGCTAATTATTCTCTATTCAATCCGATCGTTTTAATGATAACTCGTTTGGAAAGAGCTCTCTTTAATAGTCTATTCAAAATGGCATCTGCCAAAGAGAAAGCGTAACTAATAAAAATAACCCAGCCACAGGGATTTTGTTACATCCTAATAAACTTCGGACTCTATTTGGACTTAAGAGTGCGCTAAGTATGTATTGCGTTTGTCAAAAACATATTATATATATATAAATTGGCCTTAGCTAAGCTAGCTGTTACCGTCTTAAGTTCAATTCCCAGTGAAATAAAAGTAATTATGATGGAACGGACTCATACTTTTCTCTTTCCTATTTCATTCATTTTTTTTCATTGCATATGGTATATTTTATATATATTTAGAATAAAGCCTTTATAAAGACGACAACATATAGAATGTTGCACCATACACTATTAATGGCGATGATATTTAGAAATTTCAGAGTTCTGCAGTAATTATCGGTTGGTTCCACTTTGCACTGGTCTCATTTCATTGTGAAATAGATAATTCGAATCTCTACTAACATTCAACTAAGACTTAGTTCAAAATATACTTGCTTTTACTATAACTAATGTAGACTTAAAGGACAAATTTCCGAATTGAGCCATCGTGAGTAACTTATGACCTCTAATCAAGGACCTTTTTATCAAATAATATTACTCTAAAGAATTCCATATAGTCGTATGAACAAAGCAACATCTTTTAAAAATTACAACATAATGATTGCTTTCGCTTAGACGCAAGTGGAGCAAAGCATAGAAACAACAAGATTTATTACGCAGCGGGGAGTCGAACCGAGGACCGTTTGCGTAAAGCGAAAGATCAATGTAGCATTTTCAAATGTCGCGCCCTACTGTAAAGTTCAACTATGGCGTGACTTGGATGTTTAGCTTTACAATATTGCTTTATTTCGATTTTACACTGTTTCTTGCAGTTTTAAACGCGTTTTGTTAAAAATATTTATATATAGCTGTAATACAACTGTGTTTCAAATTTGGAATGTTCTCTTCGTTAGACTCGCTGAAATTGCTTCTAGTTTTAGAGATTTGTAAGCTGATAGCGATTTTTGTAAAATGGAGATATTTATTAAAGAATTACGTTAATACTACTTGAAAAGGGCCCATGGATTACTTAAAACAGACATTTAGCTTATTCATGACTAATAATGTTTTGATGTCATTAAAGTAAACAACGAGTACTGAACACGTGACCCAGGTGACATGTTTGAACAATAATTTTTGCTGAATTTCTTACCTTGATAATCACTCGTATCTATTATGCTTTTGGAGTTCCGTAAGTATGTTTGTCACAGTAGGTACACTCATAACAACTGAGCCACCAAGTACAATACGCGTTAAAGAAGTTATTGAATAATACTGAATATTTGAATTCTAAACATCGTCACGAGGCATGTATAAGAATGGGTGAACATGCCAATCAATGATAATCAATCAAAATTCTATGAGTTTGCCTTGAATTTAACCTGGCTTCAGGTCACATACTGAACCACATCATTCAATTATAATTTACGTAACAATGATACGATGAGTTACGTAAATTATACAACGTTTGTCCGTTGACTGAGAATGCCGAAAACGTGAGTTGGGCAAGGCCTAGCAGCAGTCACGTTTGTGATGCAGCCTGCAGGTCATTCACGCGAACCGAATGTCTGACGTCACTCAAACACGCCTGATGAACCTATTCAAATTAGGTTCACAACCTAAGGTAACTTCAATATTTCTCATTTATCAAAGCACCGAGAGTCACGCTGCCTCTCTCTTATGGAAGTTTTTTCAAGTAATAGTTTAATTCATTGTCAATCGAAAATCTCTCAATTAAGAAACGAACGCAGTCCTTTGACGTTTAATAAAGAAAACATGCTCTACAGGCTCATAGCATTAAAATTAGGTACTTTGTCTAAGAAAAACAAGATGAATATCCCCGGGGCCACGGAGGGCCATAAACCAGCCGGCACATACATTACGGAGCGTGTAGCGGGCCGTGAAGGATTTATTGCATTGCGCTCGCCTCCGCTGCGCGGTGGATAACCCACGTACTATATTTGCGAATGTCGCCGCAAATGGTGAGTACATTCTGGAATAAATGAAACGTGTATTGATTGAAAGAAACGCCTCTAATCCAATACATTAATATATAATGCTTACAACAATTCCACCCTTTAAGCTTAAGGACATATCTTATAAATGTATCTAAGCGTTCTTCAGGCATCCAGGGACATAAGTGACATTTAGTATTTCTAAATCCTAACAGTGAGATTTTCTCGTCATTGGATTAGCGTGTAACGAAGAGCAAACACCAAATTAACTCCATTATATAATTTGTTTTCTGACAGGGAATTGAATTCAATAAGTGAGCCTATAAGACCCTCGACTAATAGGGACTGTATGTGGGTTTTGCGAGTAAATCTCCCGACTGAGTATCAGTGATCTACCCCCGGGTGACAAATGAAAGAAATTCACAAAGCATACAAATTGTACACGTACCTAATAAACTTGTAAACTAAATCGCACATTACAAAACCGCAGAAGTGATTCGAGACAATAATCAACACAATAAAACATATTTCCAGCTGAAAATTAGCGAACCATTCGCTTATCATTCTCAATTAACGACAAAAACATGTTTGACCCATTTTGCTAAACCATTAGCTGGGCGTGTGCGGGTTTAGTGTGTGTGTGTGCAGTACGTGTGACAATGTAAGGTGATAACTTAGTGTCGTGAGGTTTACGGTAACAATATTATTATAATCCTCTTACATTCCACAACAGACATTGTGGCGGCGTAGGCTTCATGAAGAATGCCAATTTTTTCTCTTCATTATTATTTTCTTTGAGCAAAGCTCAATGGAGTTTAGTTTAACAGCAATGCAAGTGTTACTACGGTTATAAAAAAGTTAGGTTTTCTACATACAGCCTATTTTAACACTTCTGTATGGAGGCCAAATAAATAGTTTAGTTAATAATTTAAGGTAAATTATTAGATACTGAATCTATACGGCATACCCGTTGCAACTCACCCTTTACGATCGAGAGAATAACAACAAAAACAGCTCTGACCCAATTTATACCCGGAAGTGGATAATGATTGTCCACTAATTAATTAGCATTTGCGCTTTCCGCTTTACGGGCGCAGCAGACGCGGCGTGGTGGCCACACTTCCGTATGGACTTGAATCATATCCATTCGAAACATTCAACATAAATGAAACACTGAATCATTTTACGTTTTAAGTAAATTTTGAAAACGTCATAGATATAGCCAATGATTCCTTAAGGTCGCCAAACTCCGAAAAAATACATTGTTTATTTTCATTTTTGTCATCGTCTCTTAAAGTAGGGCAAATGGAAAAAATATATGGTGGAGTTGAGTAGTTTATGTATCCATTTTGAATGATCGATACACGATTTAAATAACTTTGCTCGATAGAAAAAAAAATCCTAACATAGCCAATGTTTGACATTTTAAATATATTTTGTGACGAAAATGCATATAGAAAATGATTTTGACATTTACAAGATATATTTTATCGCAAACCAAGTAATCCATTTGAGAAAAAGAATTGATAAAATTACATCCCTACTACAAGTTTTTGGCGCTAAAATCCAGCCGAGCCGAATAGTTTTGCCTTATATTCTGATATTCGGTCAGGGGCCTCGCCGATTATTCGGTATTCGGTATACTGCCGAATATACGATTCGTTGCAAGTATAGTATTTATCAAATATTGTTAATTTACATTATTTTATTTTTATTGAGATCTTGATTCGATAAAGAAGTTTCATAAAATTTATTCTACCTTGTTATTACAAATTAATTTTATGACAATAGTAACATTTGAAATGTATCTTTATTTTATTTATCTATACCTAAATAATTAATATAAATGAATCGATATTTTAATATAGATCAGTATTGTACCAATATGTACTCATATTAAATAGTCGTGTCTTGAAGAGCCTCGTTTCATTAAAATACTTAGTACCTTATAAAGATATTCGAATACCAAATATGGTAGTACCATATTTACTACATTCTATGAATATATTATTTGTCCATCTTATTACATTGTCCAGTGTCTAGGAATCATGGTCACCCGACGTGTAAACAACGCCGGTTTATGATAACTAATTATTATATGTGCTACACAATACCTCGTGCCCCATTGTCCCCGGCAGATTGTATCTACGGCCCTGACAATTGTAACCAGTTGTTTTTAAATAGGAAAAGCTAATTGCTAGTTCTGATGATCGAATATATTTATGTGTTTAACGGAAATTATGTTTAATTTTTATACTATTTTAGTTGGAGTATTTTTTAACAGCCTACATTAAATGAATTTATGATTTCGGAAGTAACTTATTTACCAGGAAAATATCGCTTAACTTCAAAATAATTATTAAAGTGTTTATTTACCGATTTAGTGTTTACAAAAATATGCTCTTAAAAGATAAATTTAAAGAAATTTATTAAGTATGTAATTTTAACGAAATATTTTGTAATAACCTATCTGAATCCATTTATGATTACCTGAGATAGACATCTTACTCCAAATATTGATAAAAAGTGTGACAAAATCCAATCGACGGATTGTAATAGTAAATAGACATCTGTCGATGGCGGGTCGGATCGGTGTATGTGGATTGTGGATAGGCCTCTGTATGAAAATGTTCTCAGTTCAACTGTGTCAATATCCTATCTTAAGATTTTAAGAAGACCAGTTTTTTAAATAATTAAAAAGCTATTTAATATGTTTTAAACATGACATGTATATTTTAATATTAGTCGTAAGTACGGTTTTATTTACTTTATTTGGTTTATATGTATTGATTATCAAATATGTTAAATAAGATGATCGCCAAAAATGGATTTTCTTCGTAGGGTTTGCTTATTGGGATGCAGATAGGAGATCGATCGACTGTCATGGTCTGATCTCAGGTTGTTTTCAATCTGAGATTGTGAAGTAATTATTGAGTTCGCGCGTAAGCCAACGCCGCTCCAAATACAGAAAAGAATAACAAAAGATTTGTTAAAATACATCTGTGATACACAGCGTTATGAAACGAAGCCACGGAATAAGCTGACTCATGAAAATCACATAAACAGATTCTATTCTGCATTTAGTTGCATAGAGATTGCAAGTTTAATGAACTTCGGTGACTGACCTGCCGCAAGGATCTGTCCCATATACCACCACAAGCCAAATTCACCCTTCTAACAACTAAATACAACCCATTCTCGCGTACACCGAGTGTTATTAATATTTTGTATGCAACGTTAGATATAATGTTTTGCGTTTCAACTGCAATTGCATATTTTATTTGTGCGACATTTTTAAATAATATTATCATCTACAAAAATTTAGTAGGTTGTGTTAAATTGTTTGTTTAATTAACATTAAAAATAACTGTATAAAAATGTAAATCCGTAATTGTTTAGTTTATTTAAAAATAGCGGAAAGTTAATTTATTTTCGAAAGTAAGAGCTACCTTTTGATAAGATCTGTTAGTATTCTCAGTATTAAAATTGACTGGTATACGTTTAGCACAGTCATTCATATTTAAATTTGTATACAAACTGATGTAAGATGTAAAGTCGGTAAAACGCTCACAAACAAGCTTAGTAGTCTCGGTGAGGGCAGCGCCTGCGACCCCTAACTAGGTGAGGGACAGACAATGAACTGCATGCCGTCGTTCAACTACAGACCCTGTCATTGTTAGCCATATTCTACTTTGCCAATATATCAATCCATATAGATCGCTGAGCTGGACATGCCTATAAACTAAAAAAGATACAATTTTTACTTTTACGGAAGTAGGTAGTAACAGATATTTATTTTAATTGACTTAATTTTGTTTTGATAAGTGATATGTCTTTATTACGTGATTAAATAACCTTTTAGTTGGCAAATCTCATCTCAAAGTTTCATTTATATAAATATAAATGTCAAATAAAATTAAGTCAACGTTAAGAACCCGTTTCTACCGTTCTTTTGCTTATGTAAGTGCGATTGTATGACGACAATATAATATCTTAATACTTCAAGAACCAAGTTAAAACTTGAACGCCAAAGATTAGTTCACAGTTTAGCGGTAACGTATAGATTGTACAGGTGCTCGATAAGATTTAATTATTAAATTACAGCTTCGCTTACATAATGTTTTAGTTAGTCGATAACCACCGGTATTCTTATATTTAATTGACGTCCATTTAACGAGTCATTTGCATATGGGTTTCTTCAGACTGACTTTATACTTGAAAGCTAGTTTCAGTGTAGTCCTAACCTTTGTTTATTCGAAACGGGAGAACTCTAAAAAAGTAATAGACATATAAATCTTTTAGATTTATTAAGTAGGTTGGAGGTATTTAATTCTCAAGTGTCATGAAAAACTTCGGGAAATTTATACAACGTGAAAGTCATTTTCTAATCATTTTGCGTTTTTGTACAATAAAAATCCAAACGATTCAATTAAATAAGTCATAACTGAATTCATCTGATGAATATTGTGCGTGTAAACTAACAACGTACAAGTAATAATTCGGTATATTAGGTATACTAATATCTCGAACTGTTATTACCCCCAGTTAGCAGTGGAAAGTCGTTTACAATGTGCTTATTGCAATTACCTTTTATAGGCACTATGGGTGTCAGGACGCGAAACAATTAAGGCAGTATGATTTCTTTTATACACTGTTAAGGAAGTGCCAAAATTTAGTCTTAAAACCCTTTTCCAAAATGAGAATTATAAGTTAACACCCTTACTATTTGCCCAAAAAATTTCTTTATACGGATCATTCGGTTTTTTGAAAGATTTGCTTTGTATTGGAAATAATCTATATATATTAGTTAAATTCGATTTTTGATTAAACAAGAGATGCCCAATAAACGAACGGTCATGCACCATTACGGATCGAAAAACAAATTACAAATTTCAGTACAAATCGTAAAATAACATAACTATATTTTATGTTATATGAGGTTTAACTTTGATTAAAGTTCTGTCGCGAGTAACACCTTGATTTATGAAATACGTATACTGATAATGTGGTTGTATTTCATATTATAACTACGTATTATATGGATGTGCTAAAACACATAATTGCACACTAATATTTATGTAAAGAAATACATCAAGTTATATCTAGCTAATAATTATCACGTTGAAGTCGTAATGAATTGAAGTTACTAGTATTTATTCCAAATAATTGATAGAATTATTTTTTTATAGAAAGGCAGGAGCTCAACTAAAACTCAGCTGCAGTTTTTAATCCGAATAAAATTCTCTACATGGTGAATGCGATAGAAGATGCAGAGTGACCCCTACGCACTACTTGTGTCTTATGGGATTAAAAGTTATCCTTTAAGTCCAAAATACTCTTATTATGACCACAGTTTCGAAAAGGCTTTTCATAGAGTCGAAGCCTCCATCTGTCGACCTAAAACACTTGTTCGATGCGGAAGGTGTAGTCATCAGTTGACACAAGTGTAACGAATAGAACAATAAGAAACAAATTGAAATCGATTAAAATTCAACTCAACATGCTGACTAAATAGTTAAATATTTTCGAGTGAATAGTTAAAAATAGATGTGGTGTAATCGTTTTATTATTCATTTTCATTCGTGCTTAGATAACGGTATGGAAATAGAGGCGACTCATTAAGAGGTTGTTTTTATGATAATTTTTTTATTTCATTGTACAAATTTGACACAAAAATAAAATGTGAACATTTAAATTTTTTATGTGGAACTAAAAGTGGATTTTTTTAATATGTCGAATATATTTTCATTAATTAAAATATGTACGAACCATTGCTATCAATGCAATTTTGCCATCTTATAGGTAGTTTATTGATCCCGTTTCTAAAAAAAAAAAACATATGGACGGGAAACAAAATTCTTTGAAGGCGGTTTCGCCTGCCCTTTCAGAGTTGAATTTTATATTGAACGACCCCGATAATAGTCTATCAAACGCTAATAACTAATAGTCAGCTAATAATATTAAGTTTCTCATGTAAATAAAATATTTTTTTTTGTGATGAGAAATAATTTTTTTAAACATGCAACTAAATGTGGAACCATAATTAGGCGATGATTCCTCTTCTACAATAGCCTTCTTTTCCTTCAATTCTTCGTTAACTACTTTGGTCTCCAGTCGTCGACGGGGATTTTACTGCAGGTCGAAATTTCTAGAACAAAAACGTTGAACATAAAACCGCAGTGTTTTCTTTTGCGACACCGCAACCGACATACCAATAATAATTAATCCTTTGAACCGTTTCTGCAGCACTGTCGCCACTGTCGATCTCATACTCGTAATTAACGCAATATTTCATGTTTTTGATTGTATAGAGTGACGAAAAAAAAATTGAGATTGAGGTCAAATGAATTTGGCGTTTTGGCGACAAATTCATATAATATGTATGTAAGGACCTAATATTTCAATTTATGTAATTTATTCCTAGAGCATACGATACACTTTATTTTAATTTCCAAATGCCAGCCTGACAATTCAATTCAAGCAACACCCGTTGTAGCGGTTACTGAAAGGAAAATTTTCATGTTTACGCAACAGCAGCTAGCAACAGAAGCCCCAGAAGGACGGACCTTTTTGTTTAAATCTAGAACAAATTGTTTATACATGGTCACGTGGACAAGGCCGATCGCGAAATTATTTATTGTTTTTTCATTTAAACAACTGTTTTAATGTAATTATTCAGCAAATATTTCTGTGCTTGAAGGTGAGTTTTAATTATATCTACATTTTGGAAAAATGGAAATCATGTTTTAACAAATTAAATATTTTACAACTTCTTGTAACAAACGAGGAGTGTTAGATAAATGTCGAAAAAGGATACAGAAAACAAATAACATATTAAAAATAACCGAAAATATTGGAATAAAATAATATGATCTATTTCAAAATTCTTTAAGTTCCTGGCTCGCGTGACTTGCGTTTAGCTTCGGTTAAACGTATGAAAACTAATGATTAAAGAAGTAAGCTGCTCTAAAATGTGATGTTCACACTTGCATAAATATGTTTCGCCAATAATTGTATAAGTTTATCAATGAACTCATTCCACTTGTCCCACTTCCCTCACCTTGACTCGTCACTTGTTTCGCTATTTCTTTTATCTCTCAACTGGTTTTGGCAAACGTATTCGTTTGTCCTCACTCACTGAACGTATGATGATAATATATATTTAAACTAGTCAACTTTATTTATCTTAGAACGCTAAACAAATTATAGATTAAGCTCGACCTCTAGGATAAATTAATATAAACTACTTTAATTTCGTCATCATTGTGAGTCCAATACTATGTAATAGGTGCCTGTGGATCTAACCTGATGATGCTCGTTCAAGTCTCGGTAGTGCATCAACGGTTTCCGTATGCATCACAATCACAGTCAATCACAGGCTTTTAAAGACAAACGATTAAGAAAGAAAATATATTTAAATTCGTTTTTAGAACTCGAGTCTAGGATGTGTTATAAATTTATGTGATTAGATGTTTATTAAACAGAAAAATATCTAAGAGCAGAGTGCAGGTTCAATGCCCCATTTATTGTATAATCTACGAACTACCTACGCGTTTAAATTCTTAGCGATTTCGTATATAATTCGTTATACGAAAGTGTAAATGATTTAGCATTAATATTAAAATGTCAGTCAGTCCAGAATTCATTTCTTATTACCTTTGTGAGTTAAAGTAAAATGAAATTATTGCCACAGCTTCATAAAACAATTGTGAAACAAACAAAGACTCAATGAACTTAAGGTGCTAATTTTATAATGCTTGATAAACTCATAACCCTATTCGTCGTCGGTTAAGAGATAACTCGATGACGTTCGTTATCGTAGTTTCTATACGGAAGTTTACTTTTACAAATAATATAGCTCTACGCACTACACAATACCTACTATTTGAATTCAGATTTAATTAAGTAATTAACCTTTTTGCTAGGATGAGTAATGCAGAAAGCTCGTTTTAAGGAACAATCTCTGCTTGACATTTTATTCTGAAATGCCAGATTCGTCAAATCGCAAAACAAATGAAAAACATATGAATGTGGTAAAGAATGTAGTATCCACTGGTTTTGTTTTACTACAGAAATGTAAGCTTTGGTTTTTAACCAACTTAAAAAAGAGGTATTTGTTTGACATTAACTTATTAAGACTTATATAAGCGTCTGAATACCGGGTCATATCGAAATGAGTTTTGTTTTATTTAAGTATATTTAAAGTTAAAGTGCCATTAATTTGATTATTTTCTAACAAAAAGAATAATTAATTATTTATTAAAAAAGATATTACACATATTGGTTAATAATCAAAAATAGTGTACAATCAGTAATATTAAAATGAGAATGCCAATTATTTTTCAATTCAATTCTGCTGCCTTTTTGGTAATGATGATGAGCTAAAATCGTATATATTTGGTGGTCAATAAAATATAATTCAGTCAGTAAAGTAATATATGTATATATACTTAGAAACATAATATTTATAATATTCAACGTCTCAAGGATGGCTCAAACAGAATTGATAAAACTGTATTATCATTGATCGTTATAGCCTTATGTTTGACCTCATAATTGTTGCTGCTCGGCACACCAGACCGACTATTTTGTAATTTTTATCACTTCGTATCAGTACTATTTTTAGATTTCTCTTATAATTTCTAAATCCGCATTATAATATAAAAATTGTATTGATGTATATAGAGGTGTGATCTACTTTTTAAAAGATAGGTAAGGATTGAATGAAATGTCGACTTTACAAGTATTACAAACAACAGCACGATGATTTTAATGTAAATATTGTCTTAGTACCACGACATTCGTTTGCATCAGCGGACATTGAGAAAAGTGTTTCGATTTCGTCGTCCGGTACAGCTTTGAAATCGACAGACTAACATAGCCGGTGCAACTTACTAGATATACTTTGTTGTCACAAAGGTAATTTTATGTATTTTCTGAAGCTAACATAATGTAATTTTAAATTACATTGATTTCTTTAGGTTTGTGAAACAGGTAGCCCTAACGGCAGCGTCGTGGCCGATCCAATAATATAATGATTATCTGAATATCTAATCGTAAGTAAATGGGTCATCGTGTTTCATATTAAAATAATGTTCACTCTTGATAGATATCGCTTTGAATTGAATTAACAAGATTCAGATATTGTATTCTCGTGTTTATAATTGAGGCTTTTTATTTCTAAATATATAATCCGATAGACATAAACAATTCATAACACAGAACAAGGGCAAAGGGGCAGGAGGCTCACTTGATGTTAAGTGATACCGCCGCCCATGGACACTCTCAAAGCCAGAGGGCTCTCGAGTGCGTTGCCGGCCTTTTAAGAATTGCATCAAGCAGCGCTTACTATTCGCTTTGGCGGATGAGGAGTACGGAGGAAAACAAGCTCTTCCAGCGTTTCTCTCATCTGCTCACAAACCTAGCAGCGTGATAGGTAAAATCTTCAGATCTTATTGTACAAACTACGAGATTCAAACATTATATTGATTCACGAGTGAATTATTTTTTAGTAAAGGGGTCAATGAAGTACCTATAAGATGGCAAAAGTGCATGTGCAAAGTGATTTCAATGATACATACTTTGATTCATTAAATATACATAGATATTCTATTTAAAAACAATCTACTTTTTGTGCCTCTCATACAAAACGCTTATTTCATAAGTAAAAACCTAATAGAAAAATAAACATTTAAATAACATAAATTTATTGATTCTCATAATCAGGAAATACAAATGAGTTACCGCAAGCAGTGGAAAATTCTATTCATATACATATTATAATCGAAATATCTAAATATACATATTACATTTTAAATTAAATCCATCCTTTTTTATCTTCATATAACAGATTAAACTTCCTGAAATGAAGCGAATATCCATTTGAAGGTTGTGTAATTATAAGATACGGAACAAAACCAATAAGTATTAACTTAACAATTATTATCATGTTACAATGTGTTTTATGTAAATTTAAACATTCAAAATTAATATTTTAGCCGGTATTCAACCTTTTAAACTAATAGATATTAGTATAATTATTAACTTATTGGAATAATCCAAATCAAAATAGAATTATGACTACTTTCATTGAGAAAGATTCGACATATGACAACATCTTAAAAATATTTTGATACGTAATAAAAACGGGCTTACAGACATTTTCATTGAATTATAATCAAAAGCGACTGCCATTAAGAAACTCGATGCAATATCCTGACAAACTACACCTCAATATTTGTATATAAAATACTTACAACTCAAAGACCTTCTGTATGTATTTTGCTTCGGCAGAAGGCAAATAAAAAATGCTTGTTGTTAAGTGCCAGCCTCCACTCATTAATACATAGCAGCTTCTTAATGCTAGAAAGCACGCGTGAAGAAGTGGCTGATTCTTTTAGGCCCAAGAAAACCTCTTTTTTAATTAAAATCGGTCACAAGAATGTATAGTTATTAAAAAATAAATAATCTTCCGTCCTGTCCTTCAGTGTAAGTGATCTTCCGTCCTGCCCTTCTGTCGATTAACCACCCCTCGACTGTGGAAGCCGAGTTCCGAACGAGCAGGAGACGCCCTTGCGCTAGTCGCGGGTAAAGTCCATTCCAACGAGAGAGCTACGCTCGAGAAAAACAGCCCGAGCTGAGCTGTAAAACGAGAAAAGATATCCGCAAAAGCGCACAATACATCTAAATCGGTGAAGTCGCTTTTCATTGTTAACATATTGTCAAAAATACGTTTTTTTCCCACGGCATCTGCTTTTGCAAATGCATTAATTACAATCAATAAAATCATTTTTTATAGTTCTAGACTTTCTCATCATATTTATGAATAATTTATTCTAAACGGGGACAGGCGCCATAATGGCGTTCAATTAGAAATATTTTGGAATATGTTATTCCACTGGAACAATATTAAAAAAACTGCTTTTTAAAGGTGTAAAATCGTGGAACGACACAAAATCCTGTAAATATATTAACGTCATTCTTCTGAAAATCATATCGTTGCAACTTTCAGTTTTTGAAGTCGGTTTAAAAATGCTGTAGTAACATAGAAATTGTCGTTAAAATAAATTATAACATTAATGTGTTCTGTAAACATTTCTATAACATATTCGATTAAATGAATCTTGCGCACATATAATGTCAACCGCCATTCTATACTTTATCGTATCTTCAATAATAACTTGTATCCACCGTTACCAACAACCATTAGGAGCATAATAAATATATAAATACCAGTTATATCTGGTTAATTCAACCCAATTCGCTATCGCAACGCGGATCAGAACATTTTGCATCTTAACGACTGGACATAGAGTCCAGTTATCAATGTTCCGTGAATTAAATAAATTGATAAAATGAATGCAAAATAAGAGGCCAAGTCAGGGCTCTCACCTCCTACACTATTACATAATAATCATATGCATTATATTTTAAATATTAAACGTTACATAGCATCTCTTGTTTTTTATTTTTTCTTTTCTTATAAGTCACAATAGCACATAGATAATTTATATTCTGGGCGTGTATTAAAGTTTCGCGATTGATAGCCCTACCCTTTCGTCTGATGTATTATCACAAGTGTCGCTTCGCCAAATGTTTGTGTGTGTGTGCTATTTACGACGATTGCAGAGTTCTAAGCACATGCAAACCTATACAATACTGGTATAAAATGGAAAGTTGATAATATAAAAATTATATCAGAATTCTATACACATAGGGGTTAATTAGATCAATTTGATTACGCCTTCTCCTTGCTTTTAAGTCTAATACAAGTTTAAACATATTATTTTTTGCATATCTCACCAAAAAACCAGTGTAGAACTTGACGTACCAAGCACTCCGCTACACAGAGAGCTGGGTGAGTTGACATGTTGAAGTACCACAGTATTTTGTGTCAGATTTTTTTGTATAATTTTATTTTTTCTACGATAAGTACAGTCACACTTGCCAGTACATTGACTGTTTAATTACACGAGTTAAAATACTTTATAAATAATTAATTTTATTGTTAAGAATAAAGAGTTCTTTTTAGTATTTCCATCAGGCAATGCGATGCAGTCATTTGCATTAATTTTGGAATAATTGAAAATGAAATTGTAATAATTTTCAGTATGTGTTGGTAGGAGCTGTATGTTAATAGAAAATACGTTGGGGCATGTCTTTTATTTATTATCTGAAACCGTAAACTAAACTAAAACGAGTATAGAATTATTTGAGAAATTCTGAAAATATCGGCACTCAAAATAACCGACCATATTCATCTGATCTTTTTGTCACAGAGCAGATGAATTTGGTTGCAACAAGCAAAGGTAACGCAGATTATGTCATGTTGCTTGTAATTCAAGAGATGAATCGTACGTAGAAGTTAAAAAAGATTCCGTTTCTATTTGCTGAGTGAGCGATGCCGGGCTCTTATCTTCAGACGTCACTTACTCTGGACCACTCTCGGGTCACCACACCTCATCAGATATTTGAAACACATACGGCAAGACCTTTAAAACACATGTCGTTGAAGCTATATTTAACTTTGTAATAACTATGCGAAGTTACAAATAAAAAAAAGCTAATTTAAAAATATCGCCTTGAATCGATAACCATAAAAACATAATTACATCTGTAAATAACTACTTGTTTGGACTGATTCATCGTCGTGAGCCTTAATTCCAGCTTTGTTATGTTATATACCATAAAATATATACATAACAATATTTTAAGCGGTCTACATATAGGGGTACGGATAGGGGTAACATACATATATAATACATTTAGATATAATTAATAGATAGACTTGGCCCTTACGACAAAGTAGCCATAACCAGTTCTGTGGTTGTTAACATCACAAGTTTGTCTGTTTGTTCAAACTTTCTCCGAAGCACGTTCGTCTGATATATTCACTGTCTGTTTAATCTGTTCGTAAACTGAGAAACAAAACATGATAGTCAGACGCAGTTTGTAAACTCTAAACATAGCCACATCGTTAAAGATGTTGTTTCATTGTCTTAATCGATATACCTCATAAGTGAATTATTATTATATTAAAATTGTAAAGTATATCACTGTTTAGTGAAAGATAGTCTGTTGTTATAAGCAAAGTTGCTAAATGCCTTGATTAAGCCAATGTCGCTTTACGGCCGCGTACCTCGGTGATTTTTAAATAAATATTTAGACAATATCTATATGAATGGTACTCAGGAGTCTGACTCTTTGAGCGAATCATGCCCAGAGCAATGTGAGCAAAGTAATATTGTATTGTGACGTCACAACGCGAACCAATTATGTTCTATCGCAAACATTAGCCCCATTCTTAATCTCCACTGCTCATTATTATTAACATAATCTATTTTAGTATCAGTTTTCAATTGCAACCGGTTTAAACTAGATACTGGCCTCGTGATCACCGACTGCAGCAGAGGGGAGTGTTTTTTCAACCGATATATCAGTGATTCTTCTCTTATATAAAAAATGTCTCTTCTCATCGCTACATCTATAAGATACGCTTTAGTACGAACCGAGTCGCGCGAATGTCTAGTCGAAATGCTTTAAATGTTATTTCTATTTTAATGATAGCCCGTAGATAGAAGTTAGAAGTGAATTAAAACTTATTACCTTTTAATTCTGCAGCTATCTATTTTTTTGAATGAATTTAATTTTAATTGAATATTGAGGGACTACGCATTCGATTACCGACTTACCTGAAACGAGTATTGTTTAGCAATGCATGCGCCCATTTTTTAACAAACTTCTACGATATAACATAATTATCGTAAATAGACATTATCGAGATCTAGGTTTTTTAATATTACGTATTTACATAGTTTCCTTTAAAAGACGTAAATTTATTAAAAGAAAATGAATTTACAATTTATATCAGCAAATTAAAGGCAACTTGTCGCCAATCCGTCCTCGGTCAAGTCAAGTCATTTAAAGTTAATTTCACAAAAAAAGATATCTGCAGAGTAGAGTAGTGGTATTTCGTACTGTATATTGATGATGATGTAGATGATGATTGGAAACGCAAATAATGCAAAAATTGTATTTTAGACTATCCTTAGCGAACTAAGGAAATCATAATTCCTGTTTGGAAAATGATTTTACAAATACGTAATGCACAGAGACGTGTAGTCGCCGATTCACGAGGACATATCGTTCTATTTGCTCAGCGATACTGTGATACACTGATAACTGCAATCAGACTTCCTTCATGCCAACAACTATCTTGTATATCTATCGAAAATAATTACTTTGGCGTTCAGCTTTGAGGACAACTCAAATAAGGATTTGTGTACACGTTAAATGATATATAAACGAGGAACACGGAGGTAAATAAATTAAGATTTAGACACTTTTCGTTTTACACATCACATGATTTATTTCATTATAAATTGTATGCAGGAATGTGTATAGAAATAATAAATACATAGTTAATTACACTCGAAATGTGACCTCGTTCGAAATGTTCTGATATTTAGTACCTAATTACGTACTTTGAATGCCCGATTGTTCTCTTATACATGTTTTATTACAATGAAGAATATATATTATATTCTGCCAGAGTATCAAGCGGGTGAGTTTCCGACGAATACTAATGAGTAACAAGTACCTTAAGAAAATAGGCAATATTATATCAATACACCTCAAGGATATATTAAAAAATATCGATCCTCTTGTAAACATGTTTACGCATTATCTATGTTTAAATATAAATCTTATTCAAATAGAATAAGGCATGAATTTGCGTGTCTGTTATAAGTATCAAGGTCAATCGGTTTATTTTTATTCAAAACTAGCTCAGCATCGGAGGAAATGCTCGACGTTTGGTGCTAATTTCATTTTATTGGATGTATTAAAATAGTTTTATTTAAAAGTACGTTTATCGCGATCGTGCTAAAAAGATTTTCTTAAAAGGATTCTAAAATCACGTTAAACCGATAACTGTTCAATTATTTCACAGTTTGAAAGAATGTTTCTTGCTCGCGTGTACGAAAAATGTTTTGCTAAATTAAGCAGCAGATTTTAAATTAAATTAATGTTGAATTTAATTAATTCTTTTTATTTAAATTGGTTGAGTCCAAATAAATGGAAGTGTTTTAAGTGAAGCCAAGTACTTATTGGGCGTTGATAGCTCCATATCACGCAATGTACTCCAATGTTATTTTATTTTAGCCACTGTGAGAACACGAACATGACTTTTCTCAAGTATTCCTAGATCTAGAAGAGATTTTTACATGCATTCTATTCAAATTAGAGTTTGACTTACACCACTTACACTTATATCAAAATACATAATTTTTCGATTCTCTTGTCTTCCTGTAAGGATGGACAATCCGATGTTAATAATTAGATTACATTGTACCGACTTCGGATTATCCAATTACACCATGTGCGGTGCGTAAAGTTATTGTTTAAGTTTCAGATAGGTTGAAGTTTATATACTTCTTCAACATTTATAGCGAATTGTGAAGCGGTTTTGCAAAAAAAGGCTAATGCGACTCATTTATGACAGGAGCTTACTTAAAAATAGAAGTTAAAGTTGGCCAAGTAACCAAGTAGTTCTCTATAAGACCGATTTACAAATTGCTGGAATCGCATGGTGATAAATCTGAAAATTTAAAAGGGGCTTGGGAATTGACTAAAGTTGTCTATTCATAAATTATGTACAGTATGTTTAGTTTATTATTAACATAAAAAAATCTTATCCCTCCAACAACACATGAGGGTTTGATTAAGAAAAAAGAGGTGTTATAAACCTAAAAAATATGATGCTTTAGGTACAATAATTTAATTTGTAATTGTCTTAGGTTTGCAGTAGTAGTAGTTTGAGTAATATGTACATATGTACTGGCCGTAACCCGTAATAAAAAATAGTACGTATGTGTACTAGCAAGTCACTGAGTACGAGCTGAATTTATGTCAAGGTCGGAGTGAACGACCTCTGTATGTGTGCAGTGGAACAGCGATTATGTGATACGCATTTAAGATGAAAAAAAGAAGAATCAAGTTAAAAGCGCTATACCTATAGTTTTAAAACGAATATCATTTTTGTACAAAAACAAGCTAAAGGAATGGCCTTACACATAAAAAATAATATGGTTGTTTTCTATTGAAACGAAGTGAATGGAAAAAAATAAAGGAAGAAATATAATTTGTAATATTTTAAATATTACAAATTGTTTCACTTTCAATCTCCAATTGAAAGCACTACCAGTGGTTTGTAGAACATCTAAACTACAGAAAAACAACACTTAATTTGAAATTGTAATCACTAACGAAGCACTCACAGAATTCATTTTAAAACTTCAAATACAACAACACGCTGCAAAACAGCCTCCCTAGCAACGACCATTAATATAGTAAACCATACATTGCTGGGTTTTCATCTGTCTGGTGTAATTAACTGGAGCGTAGCAATTAATGGATCGTGCTGTAATCTTCATACAAAAATAGCTTCGCATAAATGACGGCGTGGTAGAGATATCTCTTATGTGTTTCAATTGGCGGAATTGAGTCGCAGATTGTCTAATTGGTAAAATTTATTTTTAAACACGGAACAGGGCAGTAATAGAATTAAGGACCGAGATGATTTTGGCCTAGATATTATGGTATTATAGTGAACTACGAGAATATCGCTGGTTTCGTGTCAACATAATGCTATAATTGTTGTCTTGGAGTCGGTAGAATAGCTGAATATCTGAATTGTAACAATGTATTTTAATATGTGAAATTTGTCAATTACTTACTTATGTTCTTTATTGTTATGTATATTAGTATATGTATATCCTGCTATTTTGAAAAGTATAGCAACAAATACATAACAAAATATACTATTCCTATAATTCAGCGATGATTAATAAAGCGAACAGTAAACAAAACCAGTTATGCTCTTATTAAATTGTATATTCATTAATAACTCTATTACACTGATAAGGCCAAATAAACAACTGTATTTTAGAATTATTCATATATTAAAACAATTCTAGTAGCTTTACGAATACATCAGATAGAACTTTCCAGAATTTCTTTGAAAACAGATTCGACATATTCATTTATCAGCCGAATATATGCTGTATAAGAAACTCTTCGTCGACGAAGGTGTTGTGATGCAATATACAAATGGCAAAGGCACAATCGTGTGCTCCTTATCACGAGGTATATTATGTTTATCAGTCACTTTATTATAATTAAATAGCTCTCGCAGATATAGCAGAACAACAGAATTATTTACATCTGACAGTTATGTGTTATACATCAATGTCACTATCAAACAATATTGTTGAGATTAATCGCTGGTGCTATAAATACGATGACAAACAACGATGCATAGCAACTACTCCGTGGTTAAGGAGATGTGCGAATGTGTGAGTGAAAGTATACCAATCACCAATTGAAGCGGGGCCTTAATTGTGTTGTTTACGACTGCTAACGAGTTTGGTTTCGCTCGGCACCAGGCGCACCAGAAGCATTTTTCTTCATCGATTTCCCTCTTATTACTTAGACATACACCTTATATATCAATGGCCAAAAATTATACAAATTAGAACATTCAATACAAATTACTCAATCTCAAATAATATTTAATATTATCCGTACACGTTATCATTATTTAATGTCGGTCTAAAATTGAGTCAATCGTCGAGTTTATCTGGAGTTTGTAAAGGGGTTTTAATCCGGCCGCTATCGCCCATCATGGAAATTGGTTTCGATTTGATTTATTTCGCTTTGAAGTGAAAGAGAAGTCGGCTAAATCAATAATCAATTAGTTGCCGCTTAATTAGATTGGTCCGATTGAATTGGATGACCGCAGGGCACTGTTGTTAGCCTTAGGCTTCCATTTGCCTAAATATCAACTTCAGTTTTTGGAAACTGTTATCATGTTAAAACTACAAAACGAATGTACCCTTTTTAATGGGAAGACTTTTTATGATTAAATGGTAAAATATATACATATTATGTTTATTCGTTGTAAATATTATAAAAATACATTTCGAAGTAACTTTTCTAAAAGACAATAATATAGTCAAATGAATCAACGAAAAACTTGAGAGCAATCAAGCTTATAATTGAAATTATATGTTTTTTTTAAAAAACTTTATATATTGGGCTGACAATAGCTTAAGGAGTATAAATAAATGTTTATATGCAATTGTTCCTATATCAGAAAAAGTCAGTGGAAATAACCATAGATTTTGAAAATATCGGTTAAATTTTTGAATGTGTTCGTTCGAAATTTATGAAATGCTTTTCTGCCATTTGTTAGGCTCAAACTTTAACAATTAATAACTCGTAATAGAGTAGAAACAATGAAGAGTCGATACAAAGTAAGAACAATTTGTGTTTAACAGAATAATGGACAAAACTTTGTGAACTCTTCAAAGGGCATTATTTAGCGGACATGACGTAAAGACATATTTCAGTCATATAAATTAATCAACTCGGCTTATGAAGTATACACAAGATTAAATCAAATATATCGGATACCAACTATGCACTTAAGAGTTGTTGATTTCCATTAGTGGCGTCTTTCGAAGCTAACAACGGGCGACCGTTGTTCAGATTGTCACGTCCGGAACGTTCGATATGTTTATGAAAATCCTTCTTGGCTTTCGTAAGAAACATAAAAAAAGGTTAGGTTACCTGCTTATTATTAAAAAATATTCATGATTCATATAAAAGTGACAAAATACATTCGATTCTGGAATTTATTAGACCGCCTTTTATAATTTTAATTCCTGAAATATAAAGTGGCAGGTTTTAGTGACCGCATTGGCTCATTGAAGGTAATCACGAGAGCAGTCATCGTCTTGTTTAAATCGCTGCGGTTAGAAAGTCAACCCCTCTAAATTGCCTATTGTGTAAGGGCTACCACAAGACATAAGGTACAAATTTTGCGTTCTAATATCGTGATGTACTTCCTGAACGCATCTATGCGTTTCACTTATTCTTTAGTTTTGTTCTAATATGTCATCTAATGCTTTATGAGAACCGAGAAGGTAAATAGGACGAAGCAGCCCTATTTGTGAAAGGCAACTCACTGACCTCGTTTAGACTTTTCTCGTTCTTTTGTTCCGCTCTTGTACTAGCCCTTAAGACTGTTGTAAGACTGTTGTAATATAACACTCTGACATTTTGTTAGAAGACTTCGGAAAATTTAAAATAATTAATCCGCTTCAGGCCGATCTCGGCCGATAGTTTGTTTTTCAACGTAATTGAAAAACTTTTTATAATTATACCTGATCATCACATCAGAAAATGTATGGTTATAAAAGTAAAACAAGTGTGTCCTAAAAATTGTGTGTGAGGATATATCGATTTATTGGCTAGTCTGACTAATTTTTAATATACATATGTTTGTAGCATAGATTAGGTATTCATATATGTATAAGGTAGCTAAAGGCGATTCTGAAAATGGCGTCACGTACAAATCAATTTTGAAATATAATCGATGAAGTCAAGACTGAACGCTACGAATTATTATTGCTTCGAGTCACGTACGATTGTGGACGGAGCCCTAGTTAATTGTAATATCTACTTCGTTGAAGTTAAAAAATGTTTGCATTCACATAAAAAAATCATTTAGCACAGAAAATAAAAACTAAAGTGATACTTGTTCGTTTGTTGCGCCTCCAATCTTTGATTGAAGCAGGTTTAGGAAAATCAAATTGTGTAAAATGAAACGTGGTTATAAATTCAGTATGACGTGATCCAAAACTGGTATGGATGAAGATGGGGTGGACCATTCTCCATCTCCAACCGGTTCGTAAGACAACTGGTTTCGAGCCGGTTCTTTTATAACTATTAAGTAGTTTTTGCCGGCTCAGGCTTGTGATTTCGGAGTGTTTCAGATTTTATCGATAGGTTTAGGGAATTAAGAGAAACGAGAAAATAATTTTTTGAAACTATGTATTTTTTTATAATTTCTACATTTTCTTTTTACCGTCTATGAAATAAATATCAATTATAAACAATTGATTCATTTTATTGTTAGTTTTGTATATGTCGACATTTCAAGTTTAAAAAGGTTTTTATGTTATTTTTATGTTTTTTGATGAAAGTGAAATCTAGGACTATGATATTGTGCGTTTAAAAAACACTGGACCCTACAAACATTTAGATTCGTTTAAAAACTGTTAGTTTACGGATTCAACAAAGTTCTGTACACTGGAAGAAGAAAATGCTTCATCATTGACGTCCTGTCACCTCGTCGCTTCAAAGGTAGGTGTAGGTACTGTTAGTCAGTCACAAAAGGTCTCAACACACTGGACTACGAACGCCGCATCGCGCGTTCCATAGAAAACAATCTTATAAAAATTACAATCTTTATATTAACTTAAATAACTTAATACTTGTTATAACTATAATAATAATTAATATAACCTGAGATCTTTGCAGTATATTACGACGCGGACACCCGCGCCTCTACCTATTGCCTTCGCTCGCACGGCTCTATGATAAATACTATCTCAACATTATAATCTGCACGCGGGCTCACGCGCTCTGTTTAAAGTATATTTTCTCATTTAAATTTTATACATTACAAAAGTAGTATCACAAACAAATGTACGAACTAGTACAATGACGAAAACGTACACATATCTGATCCCTCGCGAGATCGCCTCTAATAAATACAATCACCATACAAGTAATATACCGACTCTACACAACTTCAGAATAGAATTATTGAACTCGAAACAAAAAGAATAGACAACTACTCGAGCAGGACTCGGTATCACACGCGCGGCGGCGGCTGAGATCTCGGTGCGCACCTGAACGCCGCCGCGCCAAGCACTCGACTCACTCGCTCTCCCTACTCTATCTATACATTACATATCACGCTGTGCTTTTCTCTTATTCAAAATATAATATACATAATATAATAATATTGATATTTTTTAAAATAACGATACGCAGACGTCGAGGAGGGCAATCAGTCGGCTCGCTCGCCCCACGCGTTATCGCAGCCGCTCACTCGGCTTGACTCCGAAAGAGCTTTTTCTTCTCTATCGTGAACTGGGGGCTGATGATGATGGTGCCGCCTCGCGTTAAATTTCTGTAAAGAAGCAGCAAACGTGAGCATTCGAGTTGCGAATGAGAAAGACGTCGATCGAATTAAATTTGGTATCGATTGTGAAACTCACTTTAAGAATTGCGGCAACAGGCTCGTCCAGTTCGTGGCGTCGTGTTCTAGATGAAGGTGTATTTCGTGCGTCGTCAGTGTGTTGGGATCTATCTTGAATGCCGCCAGCCGCCTTCCCGCTACGTCCACTATGACCGCCGCCCCTCTCGAGCCGCAGGGTTCTCCCTCCGCTAGCGCCAGCGTCTGCCTCGAAGCCCTAGCGAGCAACTCGGCCGGCACTAGGACCTCTGCGGTGGCTAGCTCGCTGGCACCTTTGGCCGCTCTCAGCTCTCTCTCGAGCCTCTGAGCCAGCGCCGTCTCCGTCGGAACCGGCACCGGTGCCTCCCGCCACGTCGGCCCATTCCACGCTGTAACAAAGGAGAAAACAAATCAATTAAATAATTCAGGTAAGTAAATCGGAACAACCATCGGGAAAGCGATAAGGTTCAAGAGACCGCACCGACCGAACAGCTGTTGCGTCAGCTGACTGTGACGGTCGGGCGAGACTCCCAGGTTGGAATCGGTGTATCCGAAACATATCACTACATACAAATTATTTGTAATCGCAATATTTAGAATTAATATTGCATCAACAGTTAAGATAATGGTAGATTTCGTCAGATATCAGAGGTGGAGAGTTGCGCGCGCCGCATAGCAACACAGCTGAGCTCCGCCGGTTAGAAAGCCAAGTTCCCTCACCCCTTACAACTGAATAGAAAGTAGACTAACCTTTTTCACTATTGAATCCGACGTTAAACTGACTCGTGACCGGCAGGATTTCCATATTTTCCAAATTTTTACTTATATTGTACACTTTTAATACCAAAAAAATTTACTCGTTCCGTTTCGGAACTTCTATACTAGAAAAATATCACAAGTCTCTTTTGTACTGCGAATGCGCACTGAACAGCCGGCTTCTAGACCGGGACTAGCTAAAGTATAGAGATCGTTTGGGAATAGAAAATGTCCGAAGTTAACACGACCTCATCAGATCTGATCTCGTAACCACAGGGCTTGTCTCTCACCCTCGGCTCACCGTTCGACCCACCCGACCCTATCGTTCTCTGTGACGGACTGCCGCTGCCCGTGGTGCACGCCAGTTTTATAGAGAGCCCAGAGCGGGGGTGAGCGGGGGCTCTCCGCGGCCTGTTGCGGGCTCCCCGCACGCCAGTTTCCGTCGCTCGCGTTATCGGAAGCACGTCGCTCTGTTGCTCCGCACCGGCTTCTAACAAAAAGCCGGCCGGCTTCCTTTGTCTCGAGTCCTCAGTAACAATAATTTACTTTTTTTTAAAGCAAGTTTAAATCAAATCATTAACAGTGATATCCCCCCCCCCCGTGGTCCGCAATTATGTCATTCGGATAGAATATACAAATAAAGCTTCCTAAAATATTGTGTGATTTAGCTATAAGTAAAATTTTAGATATAAAGTGTTTTGACAGATTTTTTGTGTTATAATATTTTAAAACAAGCGCTCGTGTATGTATGTAGGGATAAGGTATCTGTTATACTCAAAAGATAAGAATTGTTATCGGTCGACTAGACCGGGCGTCAACTTGGCTGGCCTTTTGTTACAATCAGATTATTATCCTTCTTTATGAGTAAATCTAGTCTAGAACTAATATTGTTTTAGTTTATTTAAAACCGTACATAATAATAAGTACCTATGTAAAGTTATGTTGATAATTTAATTAAAGATAACTTATGAATACTTAAGCACATTTTTATTGACAGAAATAAGTTTCGTAAAGTATGTATAATCACAATGTCTATTGATACAAATCAAGTGCTTACCAGAAACAACTGTACTTAAAATAGTCCATAAATCTTACTTGTAATGAAACAAAATCGGAAGTTGCATCATCTTACCAGAAAGTTCCATGTTTACAACTTGCATCAATCGTAGTTGTGTGATACGTACAAGACGGCATTGATATTCGCACAATTATTATTAAGAAAACGTATTTTATCGTATAAGTTATTGTAATAATTAAGATAAATTTAAGAACGATAAAGCTCTTTTATTAATTATAAAAACTATATTTTCTAATAGTCAATATATACCCGATATAAATCAGCGTAGCTACAACCAAAGCAAAGGCGTAAAAAGAGAAATGGTTAGATTTAGTTGCTAGGCGGCGCCGGCCGGCTTACCGGCCTCGGGCAAGACTCATCATCGGTGAAACCTATCGAAAAAGTCGTAACTGAATCGGTCGATAGCTATAGACCAATCATGCATTGGTCAATTTAATAGAATAATGTTAGAATTTTTTCTGTGAAAAGAGCAGTTTAAAATTTAGAAAGTATTGTTAAATAAACGTTTAAATAATTTGAGAATTACTTTTCTAATTACAGTACAAATTCCAAAAAAAAAATATCATAAACATAATGTAATTATTCTGAAACCCTAAATAAATCACACAAAATTTAACAGCCAAAAACTGAAAGGAATGTACATAACTTTATCATTTCTACATCACGACAGTCACGAAAAACTATTATTTTCAATTGCAATAAAGTACGATACATTTGCTTATATTGAAATATTTTTATTAGATATATTAAAAACTTAGTTTAGGTCGCGGAAACCATTATTGCCATAACTTGAATGTCAAGCTCTTGATGTAGTGAAACTGTATTCCAGAAGCTTGAAAAACCTTCTTTAAAATGTGATATGCAGCATTGTGAAATCGGTATTTTACATATTGTATGTATAAAAAGTACCCCCAAATGGTTTATGTAATGGTTTAAGTAGCAGGCTCTTTAAACATATCATATTAAACATTGTCCAAAAGGGATACAATGAGTATGTGTAGGAGGGTCCACGTCGAAGGAACATGTCCAAACCTGTTCGCTACTTGTTTTCATTTCTTAACTGGTTTTTTCTAGGCTGATGCAACACTGGGGTTGTGAGGAGCGGCACTTAATTACAGTTTGGGGTTTACTTGATATTATTGTCGAGTCTTATTTACGATTAAAAAGGAATATATCAAGCACTCAAAATAATTTACAATCTTTTAAAATTTTGCGCACCAAGTGATACTAATTTACTATATTTATATATTCACCTAAAACTGATTTTAACATCAACTAGATATATTAAATTTATTATAAAGTAGGTTCGTAGACGTAGTAGCATTAAAAAACAAAGGTTATTTGTCAAAGACATTGTCCGTGTCACGTACACTTTTGTCCGGACGGCGGACGCAGAAAGTGAAGGCTGAAAAAAGATTTTATGTTCATATGCACATGCAGCAAACGTTTGCACATTCGGACCATTACAATGCAATTTGATTTTAACGAGTTGGCTCATTTTATTAATGTTTATTTAAAAACGTTAGTTTTTTTATTGCTAATTAATATTTTAAATTTACTTACACATTAAAAAAAGCAATCATTACAATTTTCATATTTTTAGTATAATATTCTTCCCAATTAATACATTGAAAAAAAAAATGTATTAAATTAACTGCCTTCATCACATAAATAAACATTGCCTCATTTTGTGAGACGCAACTATAATGCTGTGCATTGTAAAGTCGAGCTTAGTGCACGTTCGATTTCTAGCTGTTGTTACTTATTTTTTTGCCTGGTTATACGGCCGATGTTTGTCTTGATCAATATGTATGGTACGTTGATTGCGACGAACTTGTGTAAACTAATTAGCAATTTTAGGTGTGATTTTAGAGCCGTGCTTATGTATCCAACACGTGTTCGTTGTATTTATATTTGTATTAATTCCGACCAACTTTAAGTGACCTTGTTAGATTAGAACGACACTGTATGAACCGTTTGTTGGGGAATTATTAGTTTTATGGTCATATTGTTAGCTTGTAAACGTGTGATTTAATGCAAATAAAACGTATTACCTCTATTGTTGGTTTTATTTTTCTCCTATTTACATAGAACTCTACAACAAACAATAACTATTTTAGAATTATATGTAGTACTACTACTTTCATTACTTATACAAATTAATCTAAATTTCCCATAGCTGACTTATTGGCATATTTCAACTTTAAAACGTATTACTTTTAATTATTTTTTTAAAAGACATTTTGAAATAAGTAGCGAATGAAGCATAATGAGTTTAATTTAAAGGAAAGAAATACTCTGCACACAAATGTTTGTTCCATAAATCATTTACTGGTTCATATATACTCAAAAAAAGATGTTTTATCTATTTGATATGTTTTACCTTTATTATAATAGTATAACCTTTTCCAAAACACTATATTTTAAGAAATAGTATCTGACAGTTACTGATATATGTATTTAATTTTTTACACGCCTTTGTGCTTAATGATTTATTCTTTTGGGTCTTTTCGCCAACAAACTAGTCATGGGAACAAAGAAGTGTAAGTCGATTGGAACTGATATAAAATTAGGATTTCAATTCTAGACTTTCATTATTAATCTATATTATTTGTGTATTAAACAAGTTACGACCCAAAATGCTGTTTTTAACTGACACGCAATATACTTAATATAGACAACATTATGATAATATACATAGAATAGAACTATGTTATTTATTCATGGCCATATAAACTGGTACCCCTTTTCCTAAGTTCTATTCACTATTGTTTCAGTAAGTTTATTCGCCTATAAAACATTTTGTCTTCTAGTTAAAACGGTGAGGCTTTCACACTTAGAGCTTCGTGGAAACTGTAAATTGATCTGGGATTTGATAGGATTATGTGTTTCTTTACATTTGAAATTCATTATATTGAAATGTGTATCGGATTATATTTGCATTACAATAATGAAGAACTTAGTAATCCTAGGTAATCGTATTACGAGTTAATTCATACTATATAAATAGGTATATTATCTCTATAATTTTTTTCAACTTCTTATGGAAATAGTTAAAAATCCGGGTTTTCATATTTACTTAAATGGAAGAAATTATTTTTTAAATTGGTTAATAATATACTTATTTTCTACACGAGTTGATTACTCTCCAGATTGTAATGTATTTAAATATTATATATGTATTACTACTTTGAGATATCTTTGATATAAGGAACTTAGTTTACAACAGTATCTGTGATATATTAAAACCTAAACATAACAATCAAATATAGACGAAAATAAAAAGAGCTCGGATTCTGGTCAAGATAGCGATGGATACGTTCACCACAGAGTTCATATCATCATCATCATAGACACATCATAGTGTCGGCGTTGCTGATAAGTGTACCGGTGATTAAATCTTAAATAAAACGTGCACATTAAAGCCCCATTCCATCGAGTTTTATTCATTTGAAATACATTAAGGAGATTACCAATAATCCAGAATAGCTTAAACTAATATCCACATTATAGTCCCTATGCTGTGAGCAGGTAATCATATTTAGCGTGCGTGGGTCGAAATCACCGGTATTTTCGGCTATTCAATTGATTTATGCACGCAAATGGCTACCGTATATTCGAGTAACGCTTAAAATTTAATCGTACAGTGATTGTTACAGCGCTTTCGGCCGCTTTATTATGATAAATTACTCGAACAGGTTTTAAGTGCTTTACGCTTGAATTATTAATCATTCGTTGCTTTGGGTATAGTTAACGTTGGAATAGTTTTTGTTTTTTTTTCATAATATAATCGATTTCATTTCTATAATAAATCTTAGGTTTTAAGAAATTTTATGGTAGAAATCTTTAATGGGCAATTTGAAAGTTAATTTTAAAACTCCACGACTGATTGGAAAGGCGATTTCATAAAAATTGCACCCTCCACTAAAGCATTTGTGTTATCAACAAAGGTATTCTTTGTTCAGCGTTCAATACTACCGAAAATATACGGCTATTACAGTGGCTTGGATGCGATTTGATCTCTATGGCGTGGCAATTAGGATGCTATTCACTTAAACATTTGACAACAAAGTTTTGGTTAATGCTGCATGGTAACAAAAGTTATAATTACGACTCTGCATAATAGCGAATCCACCTGGTGTTGAAATTTAAATGAAAAGTAGTAAAAAGTATTCCCATGTCCCATTTATGGAAATGGCAGACGCACTTTAATGTATGTTTCAATACTAGTTTATTCCCGAAGGCAAGCAAAGTCTCACAAGACTTTGCTTTAATACAAAAGAAACTCCCGACTTCTCTTGGCTAAGATACACTATTTGACTTCTACCAAGATAATTTTATGGGCACGGGGTACCATTATTGTTGGAATATTAGAACTTATATAATTGTGAATCTGAATCAACTATGCATTATTTGTAATTAACGTCTACGGCTATTTTACACTGCATTAGCTTTGTCTTATATAAAGTTTTTTATATTTAGCCATTGCCCGCTATGACACTCGATCAACCCGCTACGCATTATCAACTGCAAACATTAGCATGTACTTATCAAATCGATTGCATCGAGGCACCCTTCCGAAATCCCAGCTGCCGACAATTGACACCCCTGTTGTTGCTAGGCGGCTGTGGCCTTGAATTGTTACGAGCGTTCTGCGCCATTTTTAATCAGAAAATGCTTTGTCAACGAAAGCTGTAGGTGACCCCTTCGGTCAAAGGGGTTACATTTCTGATGAATATTATTAGTATTATTCCACCAAATGTGGGAAATGTTTTGACAGACATACGACTTTTAATAAGTCTCACCGAAATGTACATAACGCTGGCTTTCTATATATGTATTAATCAAGTCAATAAATTGAACATTCCTATGTTCTATATTTTTAAGTTAATTAGGCCGTAATTATCAGTCACATCTGTTAAAACTATTTTTACTACCACTTAATGATTTAACTGCCATTAATAGCGACAATTTGTGTTTTGTGTATAATTAATTAAATACAAATGAGAGCTGATGCGGCAGAATGGCTCGAATGTTCAAATGTATCAACGAGACAAATTCTGGTGAAATTATTTTAAAATATCACCAGATTCGAAATACTATAATTAATTAATTAAAATAAAAAATTGTTCAGTTTCACAAACGTGGTATCACGTAGAAAGGAAAAACTTAATCTTTTCAAATGGGATTGCGAATTTTGTGCTCAAACCTAAATTCTAGGGAATATCGGAATGTTTACAAAAACACACAATTTGACATGAATTATGAATTTTCAAACAACAATTTACTTCAGCCAAATCAAACCCATTGAAATGAGTTTCTTGTGAGTATAATTTAAATCTTCTTCTTTTGGTGATACACCATTTCGTTGAGGTTGGTTGATGGATGCCGGTCCACTTCCGTACGTTCCGCAACCACAACTTCTAACCCTTCTATCCACAAAAATTTCATTAAATGATAATGTCCTTCCCTAAATAAAAAGGTTATCGTGTCGTTTATATCAATTAAATAACATTAACAAACAGAACGATTAAAAGAAACAATCTGAATTATAACAATATTTTCAAAAATATTAAATTAACTAAGAGTCCAACAAAAACATTGCTAAGTTTTAATATAGATCTGTGCATAAAACGCAAAATGACCTCATAATTTGATTATTTTTAATGCCTGCAATTATTTATGTATGGAAAATTAACTTTCTGAGTTGTTAACTGTGGTTTATTAGGTTTCGGGAGTAATTTGTTTTTAACTATTATTTATTGGTATTAAAATTAGGCCTCATTTCGCAAGATGTCTTTCGTAATTTTTACGTCGCGTTAAAATCGTTCCTTCCCTATATTTTTTGTTTTTTGCTATGAAGTGTCATCTGAACTGTACGGTCCGCTTTAACTTCATTTATTTACTCTTGAATTTAGATGAATTATTACTAAAAGTAGAGACAATATGTATTAATAACGAGAATAATAATCACATTTATTAAAATTTGTCACTGCCACAAATAATAGTCTTGGACGACATTTTCGAATATGTGGGAAAATGTCAAATCATGTGAAATTATAATTAGATCCAGTACGTGAACCCGTCAAATTACCTAAGTACACAGACAAACAAACGCTCTCTTATCGATATACTTAATTGGATTTGCCGAAAAGGTCTAATATTCAATATTTAAGAAACAATGTATTGGTATAAGTTCGTAGGCGATGCTTTCTTAAGGGAATTACTACGAATTACACAATTTACGCAAAAATTGTTCGCGAATGCTTTGTTCCCTGCTAAGCTACGTTTTCATCTTGTACGTTAAGAACCTAGTAGTGTATAGTTTTCTTACTTTCACGTGTAACTGAAAATAAAGATCTGTTTATAAAAATATTAAATAAAGATAATAAAAAATATAAATTATGTAGGAAGCATGAAGCGGCTATATAGATAATTTTCTATGTCGGAGTTAACAGTCAAACTATTTATAATTAAACGAGTACAATTGTCAACCTCATTACATAGTAAAATAATGAAATAGATAAAAATATATTTGAGTATTATCGCTTGGCAGTTACTTTAGTTTATCTTTAAAAAAAACAAACGCACAAAAATCAAATCAAATCCCTCTTTTCATTTGAAATCACATCGTAATGTGACCTGTTGTTTCCGATTGACATTGTCATGCTCTTGTTTGTGCCTTAGTTTCCTCGAAACACGTCATAATTTGAATGTACGATTTGTAAGCGGTGGGACAGCAGTCAGCACGAAATAGCCACACTTATTGTGACGTAACGCTGTTGCCATGCGCACGCGCATCATATGACACAATATTACTCTTTCCACACATGTCCATAATGAGGTGCTCCATGGAGGTCCTAATGCAAAGTTTTCAAAACGCTTATAGCGACTGTATGTACCCACTTAATAATTAACATTGTCTATTGCAATTCTGTTTACTTTACTTACGGTACAATTAAGTTGCATTCATGATTGACACCTATCTATATACGTGCGTGCAGTACCTACTGACATTGGTGTTATGCCAAGGTGAGTTGTAGAGCAATGAGATCTAGTAACCCCCAAATGGGGCATAGTTTAAAATGTAAATGCGTTTCAATAATCTGCCATCTGTGAGTGACACACGAGGTTTTCCATCATTGTCCGTGCAAGCGTTAATTGCGCACATGGAAAGTAAAAAAAACCATTGGTACACGGCCATATAGCCACGATCGACTTAGAATATACCCTTTAACCACACACGTACATAAACATGGAACTTATTTTTCAAAATTTAAATATCGATTTTCGAACGATTCAGTAATTGAATACAATTTTTATAATTTTATAGAATAAATTAAAAATGTATCTCTCAAATGGCGATATGGGCCTGTATTGAGGGCAGATAGAGTTATCTATGCAAAGCGGAGGTGAACGCGAAATGCAGACGTGACAAGCGTCACTCGCCGCTTCTTGACGTATTCGTAGCAATGACTCAACTTTACAAGAAAATCTATCCTTTGTTAACAACACTGCATTGCCGCTTTTGTCAATATCTTCACTTGTTTCAGATGTAAAGAAGTCCTATACTTCTTCTTTGAAAAGAATTGTAAGAACATACACTATAAATGATGTGACTCATTGTGTATGTCCACTGGTTTAAAAAAATTCTATCGTCGATACTTGTATGTAATTCAGGCATGAGTCATCGTGAAATGACTGACAAATAGTCTGACGAAATTGTCATCGCATATTTATACTTCACGTTGATGCGAGGACGGGTTTTGATGTCTACACTACAGGTCTTAACACGCAAACTTTTATCAATTATCTTTCCTAGCGAGTTGTAAAATAAATAAAATTCAGAATGCTTATTGACTTAAAACTTATAAATGTAAATTTTACATTTCATTATCCAAACAAACCACCTAATTCAGTTATTCATAGTTCCATTTCTTTAGACCAGTTTATAATATTTATTAATAACCATAACAATCAAAGTTACAGTATTTACAATTTTCTTAACCTTCATTGTAATAAAAATAATTAAAAATTAATAAAATGAAAATGAAAACTGCATTTTCTCGCTATATTGCGATACTTACTCGTTGAGCGAAAAAATTTCTTAAACTCGTTCAGCTCTGGGGTCACCGATACTGTCTACTAGGCGCCACTTAAATCTTTAATTGGCGCCTGTGCTATTGAACCCCACCGCCCAAATGTCTCCACTACAAAGCTTTTTCGCTTGTCCGAGAGATGAAGAGTGAGCTAACATGTGGCCACAAGTAGCATCCCATGCCAAAGCCCACCTCATCTTCCAAGGGATCAATGACATCCCATCCAGTATCTTGCGAGACAAAACAAGACAAGTTAATAATGTATGAATATAGGAATAGCTTTCCTAACGATACGCAGGCAAAAGAGTCACATCAAAATATCTAATCGCATTCATGACAAATGTATCCTATTTTTTGAAGTTATGTCAAGCCGATATTTTATTAAGTAATGTCGAACTATGGACGACATGGCGAAAGTCGATACCGAATGATATTAACAATGAGTTAAGCTGTAATTAGGTGTTGTTCTAGAATCAGCCAGTCACGTACACACCGACGATTAACTGATATTTAAATAATCATTAACTTTAATCGTTGCTGTAGTTAGGTCATTAACATGTTTTCGCCAAATTATATTTAGTAACTCTTCAAATACCTAACTACAGAAGAGAAATAAGAACGGTAGTAAGTAGTAGTAGTAAGAATTCCGAATTTTTAGTGGGGTTTGTAAGGATTTCTCTTAGGAAACGATTTTTACGATTCCATATCATTATTTATAATTCAATAAGACTTTCATAATACCATTTTTTGGTTATTATTAATTTAATATCCGTTTTACAGAAATGACAACTCTTAACCCTCGAGATGAATGGTGAAATCAAGTGATTCGGATGATGAAATTTTATCCTTCTTTACATTGTTACGTCATAGACTGGGCGGCTTAACAATTATCTACCTTAAGCCATGCCGATAGAGTTAAAAATACAATAAATGTAGGTGTGTTGGTGGTTGCTAGGTCAAAAAATGGCTCAACGGAAACTTTAGAAAAGAGGAAAAATACGCATTGAAGAGATTTTTTTGCACATGTTTATAATTACAACGAATGAGTCACAACTCGCAAGAATTATTATTTCAGTGAAAAAGACAAGGATATATATATAATATATCTCCTCGATACGAATTATCTCATCGTTTTTTGTTACGATTTTTTATTTCATTTAATATCTGTTTTATAGACCGGATTTTCTGTTACATCACCAGTTATAATAGTTGTTGTAATAAAACTACTTCAATTTTACTAATTACCAACATTTAATAATAAAATCCAAAATACCAATATTTAATTTTATTTCTTGGTAACCTTATTTCTTCATTATTTAATGTTCTATAGGATTGCATCATGTCATAAGGAAAATTTAAACGATACCTTTCGGGTAAATTTATGACTTTCCGTATTAATTCTGACTTAATGCCAAAGGAAGTCACTTCTTTGCTTCATTTCTCTACTTACATACTATTGCATCATTGCTACATTTAATTCTAATAAATACGTGGATGCATTCTTCTACAGGAAGTGAAGTAGTTAGTAGCAAACATTACGTATTACCTAAAGGATTCATTTTCCATCGAAACAATATACTCGTAAACTAGGATTACTAAAAGAGATGTAGCTATGTTCCTGCTCCTCGCGGGTCTAACCTCATAAACGGGAAGAGAGGAGAACGTCTTGCGCTGTGCGCGTCTTACGAACGAAAAACAAACAAACGAATATTTTATTTATTAAAGTATTTGTGTTATTTTTTTATTGTATTTTTTTGTTACGAATACATACTCTAACCTTATTCAAATTTTGTTTAATATGCTTATCAATAAACAAGCGAAAAAGGTCGCTGTCTACGTCACTTGCTTCCTAAGCATAGGAAGGAAGATTCTATTGTTTTTCAGTCAAATTCGTTAACGCTTAGTAACAGTCCGTAGTTTCAGCGAACTACCAAGAAAACGTTACGTGCTATGAAACAGGCCGCTTCTCAGAATCGCGGAATCCACCAGTTCTCGAGATAATATCGACCTAATTATCTCAACCCGATGACAAATTGCAATTACATATATATTATTTACCGGTTTTAAAAGTCGTTCTGAAATGTTTTATAGGCTATTATGTTATGTCTTATGTATTATTTGTCATTCCATTCGTAGATTATACCTAGGCTTTTAATAATGTGCAAAGTGTTAATGTCATAGAAAAAGGAATCTTAGAGGATATTCAATAAAACTACATCCATGTATAAATCCTATTCACATCTTGGATGTACGGTGGTGGGTGGTGGGCATAAAACACCATCCGTAAAAGTAATAATTAAACTTTATTTTTAGTGTAAAGACATCTTTTGAAATAGACACTTATTATTTACACATTTACATTTTTAAAATAGATAGCGTCGTCACCAAGGCCGCAGAGCATAATGTGTTTTTTTAATGAAGCGATATAAAGTGGGTAGAATACTCTGTAACAGATACTAGTTTGTACATTCATTGGAGAAATTAACTAAAGGCGTATAAAGTTTATATATTACGGTGGTACCTTCTTAGAAGTAATTCTAAAATGACACTTTACAAGAAATAAGTAACTAAGTACAGAGCGACTACATGTTATTGTCAG
The DNA here is from genome assembly GCF_905147795.1 of Pieris rapae. NCBI lineage: Eukaryota > Metazoa > Arthropoda > Insecta > Lepidoptera > Pieridae > Pieris > Pieris rapae. The sequence goes on along the minus strand of NC_059529.1, from coordinate 184,352 downwards.
TCAACGGGTTCACAGTTCAGGAAATCTGCATTGTAGATTGTGCCTCCAAATTATGCACGTGTCTGGCTTCTGGAGTTTAGCATTGACCCACAAATGTTTATCATATCCTTGTTTCAACATCATTTTAAATTTAACATTTTCATTATTTGAAAAACTTGCTGAAACCGGTATTTTCTTTAACTTATGTATCATCAATATGAGATATACTAAAAAATACCTAGCCGGCAGGAATGATCCTTCCTGTTGTTTTGTTGAATTTCGCTTAGTAATTATTGATAAAACAAATGTATCACCAGTTCGCTGAACCGTTCTTTGGCGAACATAAATTGTTTTTTTTTATTATATCACTCTCTCTCTCTCTCTCTCTCTCTATCTAACTCTAGTTTTTCCAAAAATATAATCTTTAATAGGGTTCTTATTTACTATAGCATAGCATACTGCGACACATTGAAATAATAAGATTGAACCTAAGCATAATTTTTAGAACTTCAAATTAATCAACAATTTCAAAAGCAATGGAAAATAATTGTAAGCTATTTTTTAAAAGTGTTTTCACATAATTCGCTGATGCTTCATTAAGCTCAGCTCAGCGACGTAATAATTAATATAAAGACTGATTTAAAACTAATTCAGTAAAGCCGCGTTTCGAGTGAAAGCGGTTTAGTCGTGTTTTTGAGCTGAGCATCGGTTAGCAACAGGCGACCATTGAATAGAAAGTGTTCGTGCGCTGCCTTATGCTGCGTTATGCGTATCACTTTAATCCTCTGAGTACATGATGCTCTTTACTGCACTCATTTGCTCACATTTCGTACATTTTACCATTCAGTGATAATTTAGGTGCCAAGTCAGAAGTTGGCAATCATATTTGCTGCGAGCGACGTGTATAAGGGTATTTTATAAAGATTGATTTAAACATTTAAATGTCAGTAATACTAAAATTACCTCATTCTAGTAGCACTTAAAAAATTTATAGGTTTTCATGAATGCATTTCACATTAAATTTTTATATCGAAGTGAGTCATAGATGTAACTGAAAAAAAGTGAATCATGTATGTATGTACGTCAGCAATTTCACTAGACGAAGGTCGCGAATGGCGTGACACAAAGTGATTGTGTTCATGTGATTCATGCATTATAAATAGGTCAGTAAATGAGGGTACACCTTCTTTTGTTTTAACTATTGAATTATTTATCAAGAGACAATCGATAAATGCTTATATTATATTTGATTAAACTCACCTTCTAGAATCATCCGAAGAGTTGCTTCTCTATTCTCTTGTTAATACGGATTTATTGATTTAATTGATTTTGATTTCGACTATTTTAGAACAAAACTCAAATTCAAAGTCTTCTGAGTTATCGATACCTTATTAACATTACTTTATTTTTGGTAACTTTGCATATTTAAAATGTGCTTATGACACAAACAAATTGCAACAAGCTCAAATCGCATTATGCGAGGCGTCGGGTGTCAAAGACAGTGGCGAGTGGCGAGTGTCGAGTGTCGAGTGTCGAGTTGCGGTGCCGACATGTCTGAGGTGACGGCTTATGCACACAGCCTTAAGCATTTGTATGCGTTTAATTAGGTTGCAATTTAGTTTAATTTCTACTACTAGGTACGTGGTTACCCTTAGCTCAGTATTTTAATCGACTTTAAAAAAGCAATTATCAATATGATCGGTTGGTTTTGGATAATGTTTCACTATGATGATCTATTTAGCCTTAAGCATATTTCCATTCCATTTATTAACAAATTTCTCGGAAACTAATAGTCTTGAATCCGACTTTCTTTCTGATTAAGGAAACAGGCCAAAAACAGAATTGTTTTCGTAATTTTTGAGATTTGGTTTAGTTTTGTGATTCGTCAAGTAAGATTTATTTATTTATTTGGAAACAAAACAGATACAATTATACCATAAACCTCTTGTTTATAATATATATAGTATAGAAATAGCTACTAGTACAAATAACTATTCGACATGATTAATATATAAAAATTGAAAGGCATTAATTATATCATTTATGTACAGGTATAATTTTATTGTATTATTTTTGGTAATATAGTATTTAACAAACTCTCCCATACACACACATACACCCTCTCACCTTACTCAAGTTCTAAAAGTTCTGTGTCAGACCCTATAGCACTACAGACTTTGACATGACAATTGACATCTGTTAGACCAAAAATATTGTATTAAGCAACGATTGTGCCATACTCTTAACAGTAACAAAAGAATATTTCTAGATTTTGTTCGAGTTTAAAATAGCGACAATACTTTTGTAATAAGATTTATTAACAGATAACTGTCACGTCCATGGGACGTGCATTGCACGTGTGTGTGTGTTTATCTTATCTTTATCTTCATGTTATGTACTGCTTGCTCTGCGAGTTTGCTTTATTTCAAAGTTAAATGTACAAAACGCAGTTCATTACTTGATGTCCGTGACTATATCTGCGTTCAGACAGAATAAGGGGAATAGTAACCAATGTACCAATGACGTTTTAATGAATAAATTTACCTTTGATATAGTTTATTATAATAATATATATTGATACCTACACACATCAATATATATTAAGAAATAAGTGCTGGAGAACTCTCCGCCACCGATTGTAATCAGGCTATCGAAATCTCAAATACATATATGCATGGAAATTGTCAGTTTTCCATCGCAGCCACCGGCACGAAAAGACTTTTCTCTTTACTCTATGGTACCTTGTACGATTTGAAACTAATGATAATATTATATTATTAGTTAATTGTCTGAATAAAGTAACGCTTGACGTCAATCGTATTTTGATACAGATTTAGCCATTGTGACGCAAATTGCATTGTTTTAGCAATAAACAGCAATTAGATCGGGTCATTATCATTAATTGTCAAGTTCAATGTAATGGCTTCTAAATATTTAAAAACTAGTTTATTACTACTTCTAGTAGCTCTCTCAAAAATATTATAAAAGTAGCGCGGAACTCCATTAATTTATTTCAGTGATTTGTAATCTCTGTTGTAGCGACGCCTTTATTTTAACTTTAAATGAAAAAAGGATAAATGCAAATGTATGATAATTACCGACTGCGTGAGCAATAATAAGTGTGACTCATAAAAACAATTATATTATTCTCCATTTACATCCACACGTTGTGCTGTTCAAACATTTTAAATTAGGTAATTTATTCTCGGCACGAGGTCGTATTGACCTCATCAAGTGCGAAAGTCGGATGGACTGATATTGATGGATTTCGTATCATTCTGAATCTGTGGTAAGGTTTAGTTTTTGCCAAAACCAATCCAACGTTGATAACCCAGCATGGGTCATCAGATTCCAAAATATTTTTTAATACGACGCTAACGTGTTTTTTTTTATTAAAACCGGGGCCAAATTGTCCCGCCGCCACCCGTGGGCACTCACTTTGCTAGAAGGGTCGCGAGTGTTTCGTCGGCTATTTAGGACTAAACTCAAACTCAAAATATCTTTATTCATATAGGTAAATACCTATTAGTAGACTTATGAACGTCAAAAAATTAAATTAATTGTAAATTTACATTTACTACCTGTTCGTAAGATAAGGGCATAGAGCGGGCAAGAAGAACTGGCAAGAAACTTTCCACCAACTAGCTTTACTCTAAAGTAAAATTTCTTAAATTGCTTCTTAAATACAAGTATATGTGTTTTCTTAGTATAACTAAAAAAAGATTACTTACCAGATATATTACCTACGCCCTTGATTTGAGAACTGGCAGTAAGTGTAAAATTAGAAGCATTTAATGTATATTTCTTTGACGTTCATAAGTGTACATTAGGTTACCTAAATGAATTTGAATTTAATAATTTGAAAACTTATTTATTTCATAAAAAGGCTTCTTTCTTGAAATCGTTGTAGAACTATAGTCATACAAAAGCATACGTGACTTTCATGAGCATAATAAAAGTGTGAAAGAGAGGACCGGCGACTTTTGCGAGCGTGCGAGCGAGACGGCAGCAGGGTGAAGGACCTCACCTGCTGGTTTACACAATGCTCCTTTGCATTACGTAAATAATTTGATAACATTTTGATAAGTTTTATAGCCACGGCCTCATAGCCGTTTCGTTTGATAGCGGTGGCGTAGCGGTGGCGTAGCGGTCAGCGATTACCTAAAATTCAACATTCGTCCGACGATTATTAGATTTTTCATCGATTTTACTATCGTCTTTAAGATTTTAACCATCTGGTGTTTTATTCGTAGTAGAAGTAATTATTTCATATCCAATTAAGTCGGACATAAGCTGTCTTCATTCGGCCACTAAGAGATTTATCAAATTAAAAAAAACTGAATAATAAAAAAACTGGAGATTCTTATGAATAATATAAATCTAGAAGTATCAGTAATTTGGAGAGCCTCGTCTCTCTCGCACGTACTGACTGCAGACATTTTGGGGTTCAATCGTATGTTAATCATTAGCGTATCAAATCAAAACAAATCAAAGTCACTTATGCATACGAGGTAAAAGGACCTGTATCTTGTATGCTTTGCCAAATAATCTTTTCCTGCACGAACAATACAAACGTCACATGAACTCTGCTGAACCTTTCCCATTGACCGAATCATAAAAGCCAGGTGGAGGTAAAAGATTGTAAAAAAATGTTCTTTCCAAGAATTTGGCACTTTTACGCACGCAACTAGCCCTGAAAGAGCTGCGTACGTGCAACACTACACGCTGCGCACGCGATTGAACATTATCTTGTGCAGTTATTTTGAGCTCTCGGAATGTCAATGCTCTCTATATCGCAGCAATGTGCCCACACACATTATAGTAATTCTTTTTTAAACAAAAACATCTTGAATGAAATGTTGTTGTTCTAGAAGTTCTATCATTTATTCATTCGACATAAAATAATTCTCAATATATTTTTATAATCACAAAGTTGCTGACGCACTGCATAAAAAGTGATAATCACCAAGAAAAAATATTGTTATAAATGCATATAGATGAGTCATGGATAAGATGGCTCTAATTATAAAGCAATCAGTTTTCTTACTTCATTTGAAACCCCCAATAATTCACAGTTTATCTCATAATGTCTAATCTTACGTAAATATAATTACTATATGACGTAACGTGTTATTTTGTACGCTGTTCCCCATTCTATTCCCGACGATGGCCCTTAAGACCTAAATTTGCTCAGTTAAGACCGCTCTCAAGATAAGCCAACTAGTAAACAAGATTAGTATTGATACAGAGATAATACTCAAATGTGTGTTTGTCGATAGGCAACTACTGACGTACGCTCTTTGTCATCAACACGCCGGTTATGAAAACAACAACCTTATATCGTCGTGATAAGGCCTAGGTGACTGCATAAATATAATTGGAAACTGGTCGATAAGAAAACAAATTTATTATTTATACTAAGTAAAGAAATGTAGAGCTTAAAGTAAAAACATAAGGTATTCTTAACAGGAGATATAATATTTGCCAAGGTAATACCTAGGTCACACCGTGTTGAAGGAAAATAGCCCGTATGGGGATGTAATTAAAACACAAGTGAAAATGTCGTAAGACCTATATTAAGAGCTGGCGACGAGGTGTCTGATGTTTTCGATATTGGCAACGATTGATAATACGATACAGGTAGGTCATTTGATTACGGTGTGATTTTACTTTGCGTGTTTCCACGTATTCTTTAATAATATATTTTGTTTTGGGACATCTGGAGTTCTTAGAAACGTGTAGACTGTACTTACAGTTTCCTGAGCGTCATTTCGCGGCGACAGATTTAGAAATAGCATACCCAAAACCCTTGTTTTGTTCAAAGCTCAAATATAATACAATATATGTAGTGTATCTGTATACTACTAATGACGAAACAGAATTGAATTAGGCATCAAAATACACCAACAAAAATAATAAAGAGAGAATAAGAAATCGTGGTATCGCATAATCTAGAAAGATCGGCCCACTAATGCATATAACACTGTTCAAAACAAAGGAATTCACACAGTTTTATATCATTTTCATCAGCAAAAACCAGTGAATACTGAATTGATGAAATCTCAAAAAGAAAACATCTAATTAATTCAGATTATTATTATTATTTATAGGATGTTTATCGTGTTTAATGAATTAACACATCAGTGACGTAATAGAATAGGTCTAGATAATAATATAATTTCTGAAGTTATCGAGGACTGATCGGAAGCAACGTGAGCGATATACTAATGATATGCATTGCTATTGTTTCTGTACACACACACACATAAAATCAACTTTAATGTTTTTTTAAGTTATTAAAATCTAAATAATATCGCAATCTTGATTACAATGATAAAGTTGTTTTTTAACCTTCATGGCAGAAATATAATCTGTTAGTAACAACTTGCGGCTTATTCACGAACCAGAGCTCGCTGATACAGAGTAAGTAAGTCGGTACCTGCGAGACTCGAGTGCATCGCGCTTCTGACGTCAAATGGCGAGATGCTTTTACTAAAATCAGTGTTATACATGACTCAACTAGTAAACCATAATTCATTACCGCTTTAGCAATCGCTTTACGTGTTATACCGAATTAAAAGTGGACATGAATATCGAATTATCACATTGGTTATAATGCAAATCAGTTATAAATAAAATCACTGCATTTGTACATTGCTGATTTCAATAGTATTGAGACATAAGTGTACACTTCAAAAACACGATGGAAACAAAATTAGCTGTAATTTCTGTTAACGCTAATATCGAGTGATGACGCCCCGTGCTTGTTGGCGCGTAGGCAGTTCTAGATGCATGATTGATGTAAAAAGTTGAGGAAAACTGTGTTAACATCGCGTGTTACCATCTTATTACATCTGGCGATCTGATTTTTTTATTAATCGGATCCTCTACGTTTCCCAGTATTTTCATGCGGAAACACCAATCTCATAGTGGAAAACTTTGTTATTATAAAAGGAAAAAGCAAGAATTTCAAAATTTAATTCTATAAAATATTCACATCGAACCTTACAGTCCATCGGGTAAACTGCCTTCACCCCTTTTCAATATTTAAAACCTGTAATAATCACTTTTCACAGTCGTCACTATCACCAATGATCAAAGGATTCTTCTCAACTACGAACGAGGTACTATTGTATTTCTTCATTTCTTGTTCGAACAATATGTTATTGATGGCTTGCTTGATCATAGACCGCGTCCGCTCATCATGCTTACGCAGTGACACCGCGATATATTCTCCAAAACTATCACATTCATCTTTCCCTTTGGTCGGTAAAGGTTTGACATACGGTTCTGTCAAGCTTCTGTCCCTCTCGCGCGTAAGAAAGTGCCTTTTAAAAGAGGGTCGCGTAGATCGAACCGCTCTCGGCTTTCTATAGTGCAAAACTCTTTTTGGCGGTGGCTCGTCTTCTGGTTCATTTTTGACAATTATTTCCTTCTGAATGAACTCAGTCTCCTCATCCGAATGATCCGTGTTGTCATCGTTATCTTGATCGTCAATTCCGTCAACGTTTTCATCGACTTGTTTCTGAAATAAAAAAAATAACTAATTATGAAGAGTTTGCGTAACATTGTTATCGTACTTGACGTTTATGCCGAATGTCCGGGAAGCGACAGACGAAATCGGTTTGATACCTAAAGAACTAATTTGTTTTACATCCCATCGACAATTAAATAAGAACGACAACAACATAGTTTTAAACTTTACCAGCTGCAAGGTAAAACAAATGAAACAAATATTCTACAAATATTTTCAGGAAGTGAAAAATGATCACTGATTGCATGACAGAACATAACTTCAAAAATGGCATTCGAATACGAGGTTAAATAAGAGGTTTTCCTTTTCAATTTCTTTCATTTTCATAAAGTAAATATATAAAGTGGCTTCCGAATAGAATTTTCAATTAGTGTTAGAGATATACAATGGACTCTCGATAATTTGAAATTTGTTTTAGGTCTCGTGAAAAATATTCGATAAATAGAATAAACTGGGTAATTTTAAGATGAAGTCGACAATATGCGATAAAATTTGAAATTGTTTATCATGTTTATCATGTATGAAAGTTCGCATTCCAGTCTTTTTTGAAATGTAAACAGTAATATTAAGTTTGATGACATCACGACAATGATAGCCAAATAACATCTTATATGTATACTTGAGTCCCCCAGTCCTCCGGTTATTTAAACCTTATTATGTTGAACTCTTGGTAATTTATCGCTGGTCCTTTGAATTTGAAATGATCGAGAGTCAACTGTGCATGTGTATGTGTAATTACATAAGTATTAAGGGTTTTCTGCGCAGACGAGTTTCGCTTCTTGCTCGCCTTTAGGTTCTTAACGTGAGTTGGCAAAAAGCTCAGAAGGTCATAGAGGAACCAATGGGTCTTAATCCCGCGCAGAACCCTGGACCTCTCGCGGCGGTGTGACGCGAAGATTGACTTAAATTTCCTCTTCAAATCCATTACGTTGTAGTTAATCTTTGCCGCGATTTCTCCCCACGCCTCGTACCTCGAGGTCTGTACCCGGTACAAGTCATGATTAGGGTCCCACAACACCGGGCGGGCCTTAAATTCCTTCACCACTCGAATGATTTGTTCGTTGCATAGTATATGTTCCTGTGTAAGGGACATGGTTCTTTGTACTTATTTGACTTCACGTTACGGCCCACGTTAAAACCCAATAACTGCTTTTAGTTCGTTTACGGGGGGAATTTATTAGCGAGCAAATGTCATATTGCGCATGCGGTTACACGATACAAGATACGTTCGCTTCGGCGCGCGGCGAGCGGGGACTGGCGCGCGGAGAGTTCTCGGCCAGGCTCGCCTGCGCTCAGCGTTCGTTCGATAAGGGGACGACTCTGCTTTCTTCGGTAGGGTGCAATGCTATGAGGCTTTATTCTCAATTTCATTTGCCGTCATTTGGGGTACATTCGAGCTTCTGCATTAAAAAACGAAATAATTTTGCGATAAGTTTAATTCTGTGGCGGTTGCGATTTTACGAAAAATAAAATAACGGCTTGATTGTGGGAGTTGGTGTATGTATGGCATAGGCACGGTATTATAGTCTAGTATATATATATGATTTACATAAACGCTCTTGTTCGCTCTATGTTCGCTCTAACCTTAAAATAATAAAACAAGAAGCTAATAATTATGTTTACAACAGCAGTTTTTATTCCTTACCGATTTATGATACGATAGGAAAATAAAATACATATTAAATTATTTATTATTTAGTATAGTGTATACAGTAGTGAACAATTAATTAAGAAAGAGCCCCGTAGGTCGTAACAAGTTGACGACATCTAAGACGTTTATTGCAACAATTTGATCAACATTCAACACTGACCGAGTCTGAATAGATTCCATTGTCTGAGGCCCTCGTCTCGTCTCTAAATTAAATTCTATCCCCAACATTTGTCTAATTTATGTTTTCAAGGCATACACCTCTAATTACTAAAAGCCGTAGTATACTTTGACATTCATAGTGCACATGATACTGATTATATATATTATTATGTATTTGGATATAGTGCCACGTTAATTAAGAAAAGTTAACGATTATTTTTAATCCGCCAATTTTAGTTATTAGTTAGGTTATTAGTTATTTTGTTTCTGCCATATTCAAATATTTTATAATTTTTAAAGTGAATTGACTTTATCAATAATGAGTTTAATGAAAACATTTTATTTTTATGATGACTAAATATTTATTATTACATAGCTAATAAAATGATTCATCCGTTTGAAAAAAAACTTTTTGTTTCGAAGTTTAGAGATGTTTATATCAGGTACACTAGCAGGTTTTGCAAATAGCACTAGATATACATTATTTAATCTGAAAGCACACAAATTACGACATTTCGTAAAATGAACAGGAAATCCGGCCTCAGTCGACACACTACATTTAGTAAGTCATATTCTGATGGAAAATATTGTACAAATTATAGCATGTTCAACAACACGAAGATATCACCAAGTTTTTGACCTAAAAACTGTTTTTATAACCTTAAAACAATTATCAAATGTCTATTTTTTATGAAAATATCGAGCGAGTGCAGTTTCTAGGACACCCGATCATAGCACCAGGAAGATTATATGAAAACTGTCATAGACGCACGGCCGTTTATTTCATAATATTTTCTATTTTTAAAACTTAAAAAATAGTTTTAATGATTTTTTTTTGTCTATCCACATTTCCATAATAAAATATAAGTGGTTTTTCAACATTCAACAACTTCTCGACATGTCTAGGTATAACTTATTAACAAACCCTTTAATAATAATGAACTTTACAATAATATTTGCTATGTTAATTGATCAGAAAACTTTGTTGGTATTGAAACAATGTAATGCAAAGTTTCTCTTGCAGCTATTTTGCGGAGGGCTGAGAGGTAAGAATCATTTTTGAGATAAAAACGGTGCTGGTTAAACACAGACAGAAATACCCGATTCCGATTTCCTTTTGTGAAAAACAAGCAATTCACAAGAATTTCTTTATGTGTTTCCGTTTAATATATTTCAAGTTTAGAGAAACACATTTCATCAGATCATTCTTGTAAAATGTCAAAATCGAACCCTGCTTTTTATAAGGATCAATGTATACATTACATGAGACTCGACGGTTTTCGCAGACGCCTTTCTCTTAGGACTGGACAGATTCTGGACATGGCTCGGCAAAAAACTCAATATGTCATAGAGGAACCACTTGGATTTATTTCCGTGGCGCACTTTTCCCTTCTCACGTCGATGTGACGCGAAAATCGAGTTGAATTTCCTCCTCAAATCCACTATGTCGCAGTCGAATATCGCTGCGATCTCTGACCACGCCTCGTATTTGGCGGTGTGTATCCTGTACAGGTCATGTTCGGGGTCCCATAGCATCGGGCGAGCCTTAAACTCGTTCACCATTCGCAGCACTTGCTCGTTCGACAAGATCAGTTCGTCCTGAAGTGGCATCGTCAATCGAACCTAAATAGACGAATGTTTTATTCTATCGTACACCTCGTCGAGGCGTTATCGAACAAATATTCTAATGACTTCGCGAACGAAAGTTGTATTTTGTACGTTACGTGATACTCGAGACGTTCGTTTAAGCTCGCGTCGAGCGTGAACTGGCGTCCGTACTCCGTTGATCGGTGCGGCTCGGACGTGTTCGGTGTTCGTTCGATAAGCGACCTTCGTTTTCCTCGTTCGTGTTACTTTCATCGTTTTGGATTACATTATATAGCATGTTAGATGCCACCTTATAATACAATGTGTAAGAAATTCTCCTCCGAAAACGTTTATAGATAGAATTAAAAAAATAAACTATACACATTATTGTTTGTAAATACGTTTTATACCTGACGAAAAAGCAATTTAACATAAAATTAAGAGAATAGGCCGCGTCCCTATTCCGTACAATCGGTGAGCTCATCCCTTCGATCATCAAACGGTTCGGCGGCAGCTTATCGCAGATGATTACCGGCTATGGGGTTGGAGATTCACAAAGGGACGCATTTGTGTCGCTGAATTTACGAGGCACTTTTACGACTGCCAAATAGCTGGCTGCTTTCGGAGGGCGGGCCGGGCGGCCCTGGTGCCAAGCGTCCACGGAATACGTAAAGGAATTGTTCAGTATTCTTTTGTTGGGCAAATTGAGCATATTTTGGGCACATGAGGTCAATATCATGTTGGTTATATGTATATGTAGCGCATACTTATACATTATACATATAATTAAGCGTAACTGCAATATTTTTATATTGTCAATAGTTTCGGAACGAATATCGGTAAATCTCTTACATCATATGCAGTTTTTTTTATCATTTCTCTTTAGCGTTTAATAAAAAGGTCGCCTCTTCACTGTAAAGTATATATGCAAAATCCGGAGATAAATTCCCCATAATTTAATTGTTTATAATATTTTAGTAGCGCCATGTGGAAGCTTTTATAGCATCCGCCCGTAACGAGTAACGGCGTCACGACGCTTTACTGATATGGAAATTGTGTGTAAGGAAATGCGCAATAAACTTAATAAAAATTTATAATCCGAGCTTTTATGTCTACACCCGCTGAGATATTACACAAAGCACGGCTGTGGGTCGGGCCAAAGTGTTCCATGTACTATATATCGTTTACTATGTAAACGATGCTATAACATCGAACAGTGTATTTATCACTTATGGTATGGACAATATCACTATTTATCAAGAAATATGTCTTACCGGGCGTCTCCCGGATATCGCCGATTCACTTTCCCATCGTTTGTCCCGTTTTTGTTCCGCTTCCTTTACGGACATATGGTTAACCGCAAAAAATCACCCGTTCTCGAAAAACTGGAATGTTACTTTTTCCACCGAACTTGTATTTAAGTTAAATATCTCAAATTTGTATCAAAGAAACAAAAGGCGCTTATATTTTACAAATAGCCCCATAACTAACAATGCATCGAACAATTATTAATAATAATATTTAATACTTTCATCATCAATTTACCAATCAAATTTTTTGTAGAGATCAGACACTCTTTGTTCTTTTACCTGTCCAATCTTTTGTTTAGAGATGAGATTTGCATTAAGCTTAGCAAGAAAACGGCGCATTAAGTGTTAGTGAATGATTTAAAAACGGATAACGGATGATGTTAATAATAGGAAATAAGAAAACAATAATAAATAAATTAATGTTTTCTGTAACCACCTAATTTCTAGAATGATGATATTCAAATTGAGAAAAACTGCTTCTGCTAAGAATTAAATAAATTTTGAAGCTATGTAAAGTGTAAGTGTATGGTAGACGAGCACCTCAGACTGCCTGGCTGTGCCAACGTTGATCCAATTATGTTAAGCCCGTCTGGGTGTAACCCATTGGCTTCCTGCGTTTTGCACTCTGCTTTAAGGCTTCTGACAATTCACTATAATATAGTAAAGTTCATGCCATTTAGGAGAAGAATTCATTAACAATTCGTTCCATCCTTGGTTTATTGCAGCACCTCAAAACAACGAACATGATATAAATGTTAAGGTAAAATATCCTTGTCAACTTTATATTACTCTTTATATTTAATTTTCTTCATAAAATAGACTTTCGACTTGAGTTGACAACTTGACTGCTCTTTAAATTACAAAAAAACCTAAGAAGAATTGTGGGCATATGGTGCAATTATTTCCATCAAGTATTCGGAATAACAAAAATATAATGCTATTTTAGTAATTATTGATATCCATTGCCTGCTTGTTAGAATTAACAGACGATTTATCTTACAAAAATGTTAAAACGTCCGTCGGTTTGTTGTGTGATCACGAACAAGTTTACAAACATCTACGAGTACATCCGTTTGCTAAACACAAATCCGCACCAATGCTTCCTTCAATATCGCACCTCTCAATGTATATTGATTATACCGTATACCGTATATAATATAAATAAAAATAAAAATAAAAAAGCCTTTTTATTCCTACAGCAGAACAAGTTACATTAATTAAGTTTACTTACATACTAGTGTTAGTTTTGTTAGTAATTAAATTTCTATCCTAAATTTAGTTGTGTTAGTTTTTTCCTATTTTTAGACTATTATTTTTCAGTAAGAACTCCTCTGTGGGTAAAGGCCTCCTCCAAGGACAGCCAGTCCTCTCTCCACTGGGCCACTTGGATCCAGTTGAGACCAGCTGCTTTCTTTATCTCGTCTTCCCAGCTAGCCACAGGTCTACCTCTCTTTCTTTTTCCCTGTGGACCCGCCCAAATGGTTACCGTTTTCGTCCATCTCTTGTCACGTATATAGTATCCCCAATTAGTTTCTGTATTTTTTATTATTTACAAAAAATATTAGTATTCATACATTTATATAACTAAATGATTCCTTAGCGAGTAAAGTGGAAAAGTTATTTAAGTTGTTTTAAAGCTGTGCAAACTTTTAAGCTCTATATAAAATATATCTTCCTATAAGCTCAAAAATAAATGAAATATCAGTTGTAATTTGTGTGGATGTGTTTGTAAAATGTTATAGAAACGTGGCGATAAAATTGTGGTATTAAAAAGTTAAAAACAATTTCGTTAGCCTCTGTTACATTGATAAACTATGCGTATTAATATCGTAAGTTCCGAATCATTCCTTAGTTAACGAAGTTTCCTTTTCGTTAGACCGAGTTTCGCAAAATCATTCAAAAACATTGAGTTTTAATCGAAAATAGGTCAGGACTTTCAATTACTCTAATATTACTTTGAATTCAATAAATAATAGGTACAAGTGACGATCTAACTGCCATTTCCTGATAACGTAATGGCACGTAGGAGTATGATGCAAGTTTGCGAAGCGTGTGCTATGAATGGGTCGATAGCTGATGCAATATTATGCGCGTTCTGATCAATCCATCTAACTGTCTATGAGCAAAGACATAGATAGATGCAAGACACCACTTGTCTTTTTTTCAATATCTGCTATCTATTTGAGTGCATACGATGCATTTTACTAAAGGACAGTTAAAGTGGCCCTGTCCTGCCCTGCCCTGTTGGATTGCAGACAGATAAACTGCATCATTTGTGAACAGTTTAAATTTGCCTGATTTACCCATTGCAGTTATTATGTTAAAGGATTTATACTAGTAGGTATTAATATCATATATTTGACGGGGAATGCAAGTGAGGTAGGAAATGAAGATAGGAAGTGCAGAATAAGTCAATACAGCGACTACCGGTCACTGGCAACGCTTGCCTTTCACACAATACATCCGTAAATAAAATATCTATTTCATTCAAAGAATTGCAATTAGTCGATTCTTTCTAATATTTATTCCTTAATATTCAAACACGTTTTAGATAACATCAAAAATTTCTTCGATTATCGCTTTAAGCTTAGAAACAACAAACTACGAACGTAGCATTGCTCCATCTGAAGGTCTAAAAGAAAACACGACTTTATTAGAAACGCAGAGAGAATATATTCCCGTAAAAGGGAGTTAACGCAAGGTGTAATTTCCATAACGGACGATATGAAGATGGGAATTTATGGAGATACAAGCAAAAGGCGGTTCTCTTGACCGCTGACACAGAGTACACTCACTGGTAGGGTCGTTTTCTAACATTTGGCAGTTAATTATATTTTTATCCCAAATACCAAAAAGAAAACACTTTCGTAATACCAAAGAAATTTCCCTTTGACGTCACGACTGACCTACTTTTCAATAAATAAAGATATTCATTTATATCTGAACGTTATTACGAGCTAAATTATTGAACAGTCAGTTTCAGTGAGAAAGGCACGCCCACTCAATTTCGGTAAGAAATAATATGTTGGCTAACTGGGGAAATGTTACGGTAACATTTTTATAACTAAACTTTTTCTTGGTGAACATTAAATTAAATGATTTTTAATTTCTTGGGAAAGCAAAACGAAACCTTCGAGTCCAACCACTGATGAAACGTATTTTAACGGTAAAGTCTTTGTCGATTGTTCTCGAATATCTAACTCTGATTTTTCATACATTTTTATTAAGATTAGGGTGATAATATAGTGTATGAATAGAAATATGATTTAAACTAAGTATTAGTATCCATATCGCATACGTAATGCAATGACTAACTGAAAAATGTCACTCGACCTTAAAGATAAAAAGTTCTTCTTTATAAGAACCGAAGTCCCTTCTAAGCCGCCGCCCTAATGCGTCTTACATAGCATTATGGACGCGTAACTTTTATACATTTATTTCCTTTTGCGCGTCTCCTAATATAGTTTGCACCTGCATTTGTGTTAGGTCCAACGACGAACTTAAAGACCTTAAAGACATCACTATTGTCTTTTCTCGCAAAACCATAACATGTTATAAAACATATTATATTGTAAACTGTGTGACCTACATTCTAAGCTAATCAGCGTAGTTCATATTGACACAGACATAAATAGAATGATAGCTTCCTCCACCGAGGAGCACCTTGAACTGGTTCGCCAATGACCTTCCTGCCAATTGAAGACGTATAAACAAACCACGGATCAACACGAAGCTGAAATAAAGAGAATCTTCTACATGTATTAAACACCTTAATTTCGTGTACAAGCATATATAGTATGTTATATAAGGATGTGAATTCCACGCGGACCTAGACTAGTAAATTCGTAGATACTTTTAGAAGAGCACAGACCCGGCAGCTCGTCGTTTCCTTTCACCGGTCGAGCCTAATAAACGTCAGGTCGAAAAGTTTTATAACTTAGGTCGGGGAATAACGCGGTCCGCACCGCGGGGCGTACCTCGACTACAGTATTTTATAACGCGATGCGTACTCTATTATTGGGGACCACGGCGCTGGGGAGGACACGCCGGCTTAGCGACGCGGATAAACTTTCGACTACTCTTTCAACCTTGAGTTACGAGATTTGTTTTGAGATTATTAGTGGGTGTCCCGCTGCGGCCGAAACTCGCCTCATTTGGACTTGCTCATGGCACTTCTTCTATACGTACATTGTTTCATGTTCCTCACATGAATACTTATTACGCTAAAACTCAGTTTTGTATCGCGCTGCCCGGACATACAATGACCACTATTTAGGCAATGACTTGTTTAGGTTATCGCGGAATGTGGTTAAAAAATGTATTAAGAATATACATAGCGCGAAATCATCTACATCATAAGCACGCCACACATACACACCATCACGTACACACCCACACTTTTACACCATTACACAACACAACCAATTTAGGCTTAATTAATTAAATTTAATCACAGTTAGTTAATAGTATTAAATACTTTGTTTGTTTGTTCCCTTTTATAAATCTTTTTATTGTTAAATGTATCATGTATTCCATCTTTGGCTATATTCTCAGTGTATTTGTTTGCTATTATATATAATTTATGTTAGCTGCAGGAGTACTAAATAAATAAATAAATAAATAAGAGGAAATATCAAACGCTACGTGAACTCGCTTCTTTTTTCCCAAAATATCGATTTTAACTTTAACAGCAAAAATTTAGCTTTATTTATAACCACTATGAACTCGAAAATTATGAGTAGTATTAATTATATAAAAGTTATATACGTTTTGATTCTTATAGGGCCGATTTATTAAATTTCACGGTCCCTTGAGAATGCCATGAATGAATGTGGTCACAATGTGGCAATATAACGATTGGCACACAATGTGAAGTAGTTTTCAAGTTGTTTGAGTTTTTGTTCCCGTATCAAGATCTAGCGAGCTATAATTATGTAATGAGCACGCCTGTAATCATCTCCTCAAATTGACTTTTCACTTTTCCGAGCGTTTTTTAATATCAGTTATTAAGGTGGCGTGGGTTCCGCAACATTTTGTAGCGACTAGTACTACTCCCCTACGCCTAACTTTCGGCCCATGTGTTTCAAAAATCAAAATAAGAAACCTCACTCGAGAGCTAAATTTTTCATACTTTCATCACAACATGACTTTTTTATCGAGGATCCATCCAAAAATGGTCGTACATGTAGAGCCGCAGGCAATGACTAGTTCATAGTTATAATGGTAGCGACGAGGTGTCGCCAGAACACTTAGTCCACTGCGAAAACAATTACGTTACTTCGGGACGAGAAAATCTTGCTAAAGACAAGAGGTCGGTGGCATCTTTTGTTATGAACGGGGCTCATTTCTGCCCATTAACTAGCTATACTTTACGGGATCATGTAATATTATATTCCAGTATTGTTCAAAAGGGGAAAATGAGCAATATTAAAAGAAAGTTACATAGAAATAGAGTATTTTCTTTGTGGCGAGTGACACGTGTAACAGAGCTATGCGGGGTTAGGAGTGCTCGTCACGGCGGCTTAGCTGACGACCCATTGTTCCGATATTGCAATAACAATTATAATTATAACTCTTTGCTTTGCTATTGTTGCTTGTCTGACTATGGCCGTGACGTTGCCTCAGAGCTTTCGTCGTCAAACTATGCAGATTGTCCCATACAGAATTTCACTCTTACAGTTAGTTGAACTAATCCTTTCTAACAATTGAACTCCTTTCCATATTGAAATTAATGCACATGATAACCGGCCCTGTGTGTGACCATTTGTAGTTAAACTTCGAATCATTCCAACTTTAGTCTTTTTATAGTGTAAAACTCGATAACATCCCCTTTTATTTGTGATTAAAATCCAGTTTGAACACTGCATAGAGAGTCAGCGACCGGGGGGTTTAAACTCTCGCTACCCGCGCGAGGATCGCGCTCTTTGGGACCAGCGCTAATATTTGAGATGAGAAGTGGGGCCGGGCCTTTGTTTCTGTCAACTCATATATTATGTGTAAATTGTGAAGGAATTGCATGTTATTACAGTTATTTTAATAGCTCTCACATTCGTCACATCATTCTGATACCGAAAACCGATTATATGCAATCTACACTTTAGGATCTCTTTCAATTCTTTAATATTACTTGTAAATCTAGGTGCTCAATATCTAAAAAAATCTGTCATGCTGAGAAGTTGTATAATTCCGGCTGCTTTTAATACATTCATATTTTAAATCCTCACATAAAAATAATTGTATAGTTCACGAGCATTAACTCAGAAGGAACAAAGCAAGTTGGCAACAAAACATTCACACAATAAACAAATGAATGTGACGTCATAAAAATGATACCTTTTGAGGTATCGAGGAGCACAAAAGAGCCCGCTGAAAACGGCCATTCTTCGTGAAGTAATAAAATGAAAGCTATAGTTAACACAGTTTAATCCGGGTCCCTTCGACCCGAGCCCCGTATTAACATACGTAACTCATTCTGGCCGTAACATTCTTTTCGGCCGTCGTAAAACTGCGGTTTCAGTGAATGTAGGGTTTGGGGCGTGGGACAGGGGACGGTTCGGGGGACACTTACTCGATAAATATGTTCACTTGTGTTATTGCGTTTATTTAATTTTACCACCGCTTCTGCAACATATTTACGATATTGCGATAGAAATATTTCCCCTATGTTATGTTGTTATTGTGCTCGCGACATTCTTCGATTCGGGCCTTACCTGGTGCACACGCTTTCCTGTCTATCTACATTTTAAGTATATAAAAAGTAATTTGAGTGTAACAGCATCAGATGCACTTTGCCCTGTCGAGATGCAAATGCATCTGGAACGCATCACGTTTCGTCCACTTATCTACAAATATATTCAAAAGATACTCTTTCTGAAGCTCGAGCCGTCGAGATGGACTTCGAATTAAAATTTATCACCTCGTTAATTTTAATAGCGGCGCATTATTTTGTTTGTGTACGGCCACTTTTTAAGATTCCGAAATAGGCAACTCCGCCATTACTTAATATTAAAAACAAAGGAATATAAACGGCCTTAGGTATAAATTGGGAAAACTGCCTTTAAACTCGGGTAATTAAGCTCGGGGCAAAGTTTTAAAAAGCTTCTTTAAATTAAATAGCTCTCAACAAGATTTGCATAATTTAACGAAAACCAACCGCGACCACATTTACGAGTAAAAAGGACATTTTGCGCCTTTCGCCTGAATTGCGAATTGAAATATCTTTATCTTAATATGTAATTATTTAGTGTATCTGAATTCATTTTTCGTGACCAAATAAAGGGCTAACTCGATCTGTTTCCGTCAAAGCAAAACATTTTTTTAAGAACAAGCGACACTCACACAGTGCAAACAAATGAGTAAGCTGATTGAACTGAAAATTGGTTGCATTTTTAATATTATTATAACCTATGTGTTAATCTTGTGTGTTATTTTTGCCGTATTTTTCTCCATTTCCAAGAATAATTTATTGAACACCAAAGTAAGCTTACTCAGCTTACCAATACCCATTGAGTAAATATAGGTACATAGTTTAGAAGAATCATTGGAAAATGTATACTCGTAGTAATGGAATATATCATGTACCTAATACAACTCCCACAGGACTGTGCAAGTATTATGACGTATGAGTATTATGACTTATAATTAGAGTTCGCGAATCTCAGTCCCGCCCTTAGTTTTTGCCTTGGCAGCTCCCATATATAGCTTCCTCCCGCTAATAACCAGCGATTCCTGGGGCCGTACATGTTAATACGCTCATTTCCTCTGATGGCTGCCTCCTTTATCAACAAAATTAAGATATTTATAACACTGTAACGTTCACATTTGCAGCCTTTATACCTTGCCTACTGGGATCTTAAAATTACGATAATATTGTCACATGGGACACATCTTGAATGTTGCAGATTCCATCTTGTATCCTGTAAATTTCTTGTTGTAAATCTCGTTTCCGGAATATATGATAAAACCTCTTATATCCGTTTTCACAACGAATAACGAACATAAAAGCCAAATGTAAAATGTTTCTTTCCCTTTTCTAATGTGATCCGTGGATCCTTCAATTATTTCATAACCACTTAAACATTACATATAAATCTCCGATCATATACGAATATTAATTACGCAGTATTTTAGGGATGAAATCTTCCCCCGGGAATATCCCAGTTACGCACTCCGATCGGAAGATTTGCCTAGCAACCGCTCCACCCTCGACGAGGTGTCCTTCAGTACAATTTACCCGAAAGCCACATTTATGTCTCTTGTGATAAGGCCTACTATTCTGTCAGTTGAAAAATATTAAAAGATATTCGAGATTCTACCTTATTTAATTATATTACAGTTTATTCTCATATGCAGCATTGCGATATGCAATTTAGGAAACCAATTTAAGTCATCCATCAATATAGAAAATGGACCTTACCACGCACAGTTAAGATACAATTTCAAAAGACGTGACATCGAGTGCATCTCCCAGGTACGAGGGCTGAAAGTAAAATTTATGCGTGTTTTTGTCGACTTGACAAAAAATGGGTTAAGTGTTTGTAGTTGTTTTCATTTTGCCTTAACACGTGTAATGGGCTTGTTTAGAATGAGCATAGAAGCAACCATGTCGAGAAAGCCTACGCATATGCTAGATGTATGTTCTTAGATTTAATATTAAACTTTTAGAAAAACGTTTAATTTAATGCGAAACACGATTTGGATTATTGGGTGGGGAAAATTTACGTTCTGGTGCTGACAAACGAATTCTTCTTCAAACATTTTAAAATACCAATAGTCATTTTTCAATATACAAAGTCATACAATATATAGATATCGATATGTCGTGGTTATTGACATGTTCCGGCGATCACATGTATATCTCCCGAAGAGGCCTATTTGGAATTAAAAATTGTTTATTTTACTTTCTAGATAGATCGATGGTATCTGGTCAGTCTGATAAGAAATATCTTTGACAAAGAAACAAAGTTTATAGATATGGTCTAACATCATAGTTTTGAATAATTTTCACGCGAACTGATATACAGTAGGTTACAGGGCCTTCCCAGTTGCTCTTCTATTAAATAATAATCTATTTATATATTACAGAATGCACAATATATATTACGTAGTTTTTTACACAATTATGTTCTCTACTCTTTCAGGTATTTTAAAACCTTTTAATATCTAATGTGAATCCTTTGTTATATAAAACTCGTCTTGCGTGGCATTTATTCAATAAATAAGATACTTTTTTAACGCTTAATTCAATTAGTGAATCAGATACTAAACTTCTGGAAAGAAGTTCTACTTACTTTGCTACGACAGGTGCTACTCGCCTTAGGTAACGGCACATTGCAAAATCTAAACTCAGTTAGACATAGTTAGGAAAATTGAATGTCGTAAAAGTTTAATGGCGAATAAAGCTAAAGTGAATTGCGTAAGACTTGCAAGCTTTTACTATTTCACAGGCGACGCCTGATCTTATCAGCCTATCGTAGATAGTGTGATGTATGTCTGTATGAATGTAAGTAGTCCATCCCATACTTGATTGCACACACTCGAAATGACAAGTCGAATACCAAAACTTCCATTTCATCGGATATATTATGATATGTATACGCAAATTGATAAGGTATATCATCAGGTGAAAATTCAATGCTTTCATATAAAAAAAATTCACGGTAACAAACGCTACGAATGATATTTTAGTCCCGAGGCCTGGGCTTCCTTTCAAATCCCTTTCGCAAGGGGCTAAATAATGACGTAATACATGAACACCCTTGCTCAGGAAATCAATTTTTACACGTACCCTATGTCTGAAGTCGTAAAGGTGAATTTCGAACAACTAAATATGAATGATGGATGATGAAATCACTAGTGATTATAGCCAAAAAGCTGCGCGTATACTTTTTGTGATTTGGATAAATTATTAAAACGACTGCAAAATTTATTTTATTAAATTGTAGTAATAAAATAGTGTTACTCTATTCAAAGTAGGCACCAAGCAACATTTACGTTCATGAATTGTGTATTCAAATGTAAGTTAAACAATTAATGTCTATAAATAGCGATGCCGTCAGAATCTCGATGCAATTCATTTGGATGACCAGATAATACATTTATTGCAATATCAGAACCTGCCTTTTTACGATTCAGCAGTTCCAATGTAGGAAATTATATTAATTAGATCATACCTATTTGTATTGATGATGTCGACTTTATTACAGTCAGGTGCTTTTTTTATCTTAACCTTTATTACTTTTCGAAACAACATTAAATGTGAATTTTACATTTCTCAGTGATATTAAAACGAGTTTGAATAAATCTGTTACTTTGTGTTTGGATTACAACTGGTACTTGCATGAGTACAACATATTTTGAAATAAAACCACTTTATTAACTTTAATTATAGTAGTAGAAATATACTAGTACTAATACTTATAAATATTGATGTGTCTATCGGTGTTTGTATATACTAAATATATATTATTTATTTAGGACGGTTTTGTTTTATTGAAAATGTCAAATTGAGAAAATAAATCTAGTTCCATAAGTTCTATTTACGTTGCGAGAAACGTTATTTTTATTTATGTTAACCGAGAAAAGAGTGGCACGTCTTGCTGCAGACCCATCCGCTCTTTTGGAATCATTTTCAACAATTTTCGTGTCGGTTTTATATTTATCATAAAATTCGGATCTTTGAAAATGCTGAAACGTACGCAAATGTCTTGGATTGTATCATATAAATTTGTATAATAACACATTGTTTTATCCCTATGGTTTATTCCTTTACAAAGTTTCATTTAAGTAAAAAAATATGTATGAACGTATATATGTTGTTAAAAAATGTTGAAAAATAATTAAAGTTTTAAAGGTAGAGAACGTAACCTGCTATAACTTGGCAAAGAGATTTTGATCCAAGATACTGTTTAGTTGGAACCGACCAACAATAGAGCATCGAATTTTTGATTCGATAACAAACAACTCTGTCTAACATCAATCAATCAAATCGGTCACTTTGACATTGAATAGAACCTCTTGATAAATTCCTTTCTGATCAACATTTAACTCGCAACTGAAGTTAGACAAGAATCTTCATCTTCATTTACTATTCCCGTTTCTACCCCATCATTAAGTTGTGTTTATCAAATTGGGGTGATCACTTTAGGCGAAACGGGCATTATCTGTGGGAGTTGAACCCTTTCTGAACATTACTAATATTTATCCGGCCTAGTCGTGCGCGTTCATTGTGGCCCTTTAGATATCTTACACCTTCGGACAGAATGGCGGCTGGATGAAGCTTATTGCTCATATCCAGGCGCAAATTTCGTTCTATGAGAAAAGCGGAAACTTGAAAAACACAGAAAAGGAAATTTACTAACAAAAGAAGACCATTACCTCACCGTAAGAAGACCATTACCTACCTTAAATATAAAACCGATATTTATTATCTAAATTATTAAGTGTATTTGGAATGAAGGATTAAATAAGTGTATTTGGAAGTAAGCTTTCTGAATAATTACAGTCGGTTATTACCGACTTCTATTGAAGTCGGTCGAGCCTACAAAATCAGCGGTACCATATTTGAGAAAATAGAAGAGATGTTACCACGATATGTTTTCGATGCGCCTACGCAGGTTCAATAACGTACTCTGTGCGGCTGCACTATGGTACGGGCTCACGTTTCTCAGGTCGGTGGGCGTTTCTTTCCGATTGTACGAGTTTTTGTGAGCTTCGTGGTTTTATTGTGATCTCTGCCTCACAATTAGAACAGGTAGCTTACATGCTTATAATTGAATACATTCGATTCAGTTTGTTTGTCAGCTCAAGTGTGCTGCTTCCATTTCTAATGCGGAAGCACAAAATGACCGTATCTACCTGTTATTTCTTTAAGTCTCTCCATCAGAATCATATAATGATATATATATACTGCGCATAGCAATCGCTCCTTTCACCCAGATTTAGTCAACCCGTTATCTTGTCCTGGATATGAAAAGAAAAGACGCATCCTCACAGGCCGCTAAGAAAACTTTTCCTTTTTAATTTATAAAATGGTCATACAGTCTCATATTAAACACAGGAAAAGGGTTTATTATGTCGAAAGTAGTTTAGGTCCCTCTTTGTTCTCTGGTTAAAATCAACAACATCTGAGGTAACAAAGAAGTGTTACGGAAAATCAGCTATTTACCTGTCTTCATGTCTTCATATCAAACCCCCGCTACCTAAAATACGATTGAAAATAATAATTGATTGATACTTTGGCATGTAATTGATTATTTCTCGTGTATCTGAAATCCTTTTGCTCAACAAAAGAAGGAACCTGAAACTTGCTCTTGCATTTCATTATTTCTTCACTCCTAGCCACTCTTCGTCAGAATAATTGAACAGATACTACTGCGTACAACACAGTGGGCGTGTGTATGTACGTGGAGACTGGAGAGCCTCACTTAGAGTGTACCTAAAAGTTGTCGACGGGCTTGGCTGCTGCGTAGATTTAACTCCAGTAGCAAATGAGAACAAAAGCCGACGAGTTCGGGAACTCTCGGCGACTCGCTCGGCTCGATTCGGCTCAGCGCAGCTCGCAGCTGACGGCAATTGTTGCTATGTGCATTTACACACGAGCTAAGCGGACATAACATAAGTGAAAGCCGCTGCATAAAGAGATCTCCATTTCCTAGCAATTATTAGTAGCTGTTAACACTACTAATAATAACACATTTTTTCCGTGGATTTTTATCTAAAAGCTAGTTATAAAAATTATTTGGTACCGATTGCAAGAGATCTTTTAGTGCCAACGTTGAGTATATTTTAAATACAAGTCATTAACGATAACTTGTATTATTACAATCCCTCGTAAATGTAATGATTACATTGTGTTCCATTTTGAAAGCTATGATTGTATCTGGAATCAGAAAGTGTCTGTAAAAGTCGTGTGCAGTGCCAGAGCCTACGTGACCGGCTAACGCACACTAGCACAATTTTGCCATCCGTTCATGGACGCTGCACTAACACAAGAGCAACGGTGGTTAACTTCTACCGCGGGTCGAAACGACGTAACCGGCGTCGACCTTCACAAAGAAAATCCCACATCCGTCGCCCTTATTGCCAACGCATAGAATATGTTTCAACATTTAATTACAAAAGGTGTTTAGTTCGTTTCGTCCCTGCGTCGGTTCAGTGAAGTGCATTTATGGCATCGGTCTCCCGTTGCCAACCTTTTTGCATTAATTATTTTTTTATAGAGAACGTTGATGAGACGATTTGTGACGTTTTTTCTAATTGGCTTAGAAATTGTTTGTTTATTCAAATTTCAGTTACTTTTTCTGTGGCAATAATGACGATTACGAGAGTGTCAAGATAAAGAGAAAATTTTATGATAGTATAGAGTCACTTAAATTAATGGTTTTCAAAACCATTTTATTTCTACTTTAAGTGTAGGTGTAGGTAATGAAAAAACAATGAAGAACACAAAGCAAGGCTTGTAGTTCAAATATTTGAATTATATAAACCCGTTTTAATTACGAGCAAATCGTATTTGTTTGTACACAAGAGGTTTATAAATATAGTAATTATATATTATGTATTAATTACTAAATTAAAAAGATTTTTACTTGATCCTATTCTGGACCCATTAGTTTTGTGTCTAAAAAAGACTTGCATCAAAATTATTATTGATTAAAATTTTAAATAACGATGTTAAATACGAACTGTCAACGCTAAATATCATAATTACCTTGACTATCGTTCGTGAACGCTAGCCTAGAACAAAAAGGCTACGAGCAGAGCGACCCAGAAAAAGGTTGATGATACCTGTAACCGCTTGGCAACATAAAAACTGTACGAATTACAACCTTAACCTAAGGTATTAAGGTTCAATTTAAGTAGAAGCTCGTTTGCTATTGATCGAGCAGTTTTTACTAACCTGTACAAATACACAGTGTGTTATGGCTTTAGATTCAGTTTTGGAAGAAGTCAGGTCTGTTAGGCAACAGGCCAGGCTAAACAAGGAGTTTCTCGAACTTTCCTCCTTCGAGGCACGAGACCTACCGGATTTTGATGCAATTAACGGACCAGTTAGGTTCGGCGAGGTCTTTTGTAACGTAATGGTGAACTGAACTGAGTATCAATTGATGACTTAGTTTGATCATAACAATAATTACGGATCTCCGATGACTCAGTTTTGGGTGTACAGACCGAAAAAAACAAACGAGGGTGAAGAAACAAAAGGCATTGGGCAGACACGCGTTTTTATATGATTGCTTTTCTTAAAAGCCTTATAGATCACCAATGCTTTCCAAAGCGATTTTATACCACCCAGATGAGAGCCCTGTTACCCGAGCGTCAGAACACTACGCTGTGGCCAAGTTTGAGATAAAAAATTGGATGGGCTTTGTAAACCAACATTTTATTGACGATTATATCAAATTAGGTGTTGAACTGTGACGAGGTAAGAACGAAACTCGAGGTTTAAGTAACGCTTATACTGTTCAATCATTTCACGTATATAAATTTGCCTTATTACAATCCATAATTGAATACACAAATCAATTCAAAAAACTCAATAGTTATTATTGAATAAAAAATCTCGAATATTTCGATCCCCTTTTGATAATAACCTATTTGAGGAGACCGAGGGTGACAGGTTTGTAGGGACGCCGCCGCCTAACCAGGTTCCGTACGTATGTACTTATTGTTAACGAAATGTGTTAGTCAGCGTTAAAATAATTTGTTTATCTATATGAAATGTACGGATATAGGAACGAATATTGAGATTGTCGGTGATCCAATCAAAGTGAGTTGGATAATTTCTATTATATTATATTTTCCATTCAAAGGAATATCGTTTCGTCTTTTATCATTCGTGCAGGACCCTAAATGTATTGAATAGGTCTTGTAAGTCAGTCACGCGTAGTTTTTGTCCCGGGAGCTCTCGTTCGATTCCCCACACGTAGACATCACTATTATGACGAAACTATGAATACATTCAACTATTTATAGTAAACATGTGTACTTTTGGATTGGGATTGCTTTGCACGTACAAAGTGACGAAATAGAGATATTCTCATTCTACTGCTCTAATACTAGTCAATATTTTCCGACAATTGCATAATGGAGAAAAATACTATATAACGATGTAGTACGTAACTTTTCTATTTTTAACGCGACTCCCTTATATGTGAAACGCTTCTGTATGGCCATCTGCCAAGTTGCCAAGTGAGATCAGCTGTTTGGTTCTCCACCCTCGTGACACATATTTACATAATACACACATGTCAAAGGTTCACAACGGTTAACTTAGTTCTATAATTGACTTTGTATTTAGGAATTAATAACGTGGAAATGGCAATTCAAAAGGGATCATAATTATTGCCGAGGGAAAATAATACATAACGAGGGATGAACTCTTACTGAAAACGTCAAGGCAATCTCTATTATCATATCTCCTATCAGGTCTTCTCTCCTGTCTCCTCAAATGTTCTTCGTTCAATGAATACTATTTGTTCGCAGTTATTATATTAAATTATATTTATTAGTGAAGAATATTAGTTTCTTATACGATAGTACCGTGATAGTAGTAAAAATAAAAGCAACACTTCGTCGTCAGGGAAAGTAAACAGTAAACCGCATGAATGTAATAAAACGATCGTGTCTCCTTTTATTTTCCAATTTGTCTGCGTAAATCAGGGCTTTGCGTGCTCAGGGTCCGATGCAAGGAGCTTCACTGGGCGCAGTTTTATAGCCGCTGCCCGACGAACTTTAAGGACCCGCTCATCGACGGGGCTCGCCCAGATTGTTTAACGGCTCTCTTTGATTGAATCTTGTTTACGTTTTCGTTTTATTGCAGATAAAAGATATGAGAATGAATCTCTAAGCTATCTATATTTTTGTATCGGAAAAATAGGAGTTTTTCGAAGTACACTCAATCAAAAATTATTGTTAGGGCTTGTGCTAGGCAAATTTGACTTGGTTTGATTTTATGTTCATGTATTTTGGTCGATTTATAGCCGTTTTAAAAGACGGAGTTTTAAATATTAAAGAAATTTCTGATCGACACAGAAGGTGCAAAATTAACATAATCTCTTATCAAACGAGCGCAGCTCCCCAGATATGTAAAAATAATATACACATGTATTGCATCATAAACGTCGAAATTGGCAATCTAACTACAATCAATCCGCGTCCCTGATCCGCAGCGATTGCTTCAACTTCACGGGACATTTGACACTCAAATATGTTGCCATCTGACGGGAGATGAAGCTCTATGACGCAAGGGGACCGTTTTACGACCGGCATTTCACTAAACCTCGTCAAATACGTCGCGATTACAAAATGGTTTATTTAGATGATAGTCGTCACTAAGTTGGTCTTAGAGAATATGCAGTATCCTTTCATATCTCTCCAAAACAAAGGAAAGAAAACGAGAAAAGCCCAAAGTAGTGAACTCTTCGTGCCGTGGTTTAATTACCAATGTTCGTGAATTCAGAATATTCAGGAAGTGTTGGCAGCGCACAGAATTTACATTGATAACGATAATAAGACGATAAGACCCGCACTGCTGATGGCAACCCTCGGAAGATGCTCTCAAAACACTCTTCGCCAAAGCGACTTGCTGTCGGAGGCTTTCCCGAGGGCCCTAAGTGAAGGCTTTAGAGGTTCTTTTGCCTCGCAGTGTTTAAAAAGACTTTTGTGGCAGCGTAGTCTTCGCCACGCAATCTTACGCTCAATGTCATTTTATCGTCATAATGGAGATTGAGTGTGAAAGAGAGGTACAGAGCGGGACAGCTGTCGGTGAAATCATGAAGTTTCCAAAGCCTGCATGAGAAGGTATGAAGTACATTCGTGTATTTCGTGTAAATTTATGTGTTTTATTAAGATTTCATAAACGCCTCCTACGAGCGTTTTTTATGGTTACGTCGCGCAAATTGCTTGCGATATTTTTGCATTTTTATCCTACTTTAGTTTGAATGCTAAGTCAAACCTTACGTTTTAGTCAGCTAATATGCAACCAACAAATGTTATTTATAAGTTGTTAATAAATTAAACGAGTTTCCAGGAAACAGCAACTATTCGACTAAATGACAAGTAGTAATCGATAATTTAGACATGTATGTTACTGAGTTACGCCAAAAGTGCTGAACATAAAATAAACTAGTGACATACAACATGTTCTAAAATGCCTACAATCTATATGTATGTACATTGATTTCTCGCCACGAATCTAGAAAGGCAGCGTCAACTAACGTAATTCTCGAATTTCACGGCCTGTTTTATGAGCACTTTTATGGAAAATAGTATTAGCAAACTTGTAGTAGCGTTAATAACATATAATATTAGATGTAATTATGTTCGCTCCGCTGAGTGCGGCCCTCGGAAACCTGTGTACTATTACGAACCGGTTAGGAACAGTAACGTCGAAATAAAGCAATAAAATTAGCAATTCCTATGTGCTGGGGCATTGGGGCCGTTAGCCGACATGGAGCTGTTGAAAAAATACTAAATGAGGTCAGTAGAGTTAACGTTGTTTTACTGTTTACTTTTTTAATACAAATTTGTTTCATTGCCTAAAACTTACTCGTCTGTCCGTTGTCCAGCCTCTTAAGACAAGGAACCAAAATATAAAATAGATACGGTTTTGTAAATGGGTTGTATAATAATAATATCTTATTTAATTCAAATTATCTCCATATACCATTATTATGCTGCGACGAAAATCAATATTTAAAGAAATACCTTCCCGAAACTCCTTCACCGAAATCAATGTAGCTACATATATTCAGATATACATGTGTAATCCTTTTAGCGTCATAACTCTGGGATTAAAACGAAACGAACAACCATACAAAGCTTGCTATGCTATAGCAATATATATTTTATATATACATTTTTATTGTAATATACGCCCTTGAAACGAAACCGGTTATTTTTTGTGTTCCTCCTGTGATTGAGAGATAAGTTTTTTGTTACTCTAACACACCAAAACACCACACATTACATAGTATGAGTATGTAGTACGATTACTTGTTATGTTGAAGATTTAAGATTTGGAGTTTAGGATTGAAAGTTCACCTGTCCCGGATTACGAAGACTAGACATCGTGTTTCCAAGGGATACCTACACGCCTTTTAAAAGTGGTATTATTATAATATGTATTTCTTTTGTTATACAAAAGTAAAAAGCTTTCCGAGTGTTGTATAGCGATGACTTTCAAAAGGATAAGCCGATACAGTTTGATTTCTCGCCGATGTAATTTAATTACACATAAACATTAATTTATTAGATATAAAAACCGCACAACGAGCCACTCGTTATGTAAATAAGACCACGTCTCTTGTTTGCTAATTAATATAAGGCTTTTTTGTTCGTTTAAATATTATGGTTTCCTTGTCGAAATATTTAATTTGCATATGTAGGTATGTCAAGGTCAACCGTTATCATCGATCCTAAGGACCGTGGGCCAGTGGGCCTCTCGTTTCACTCTACTGGATTCTTTTGATTAATTATTCTTTCGATTGGTTAAGTATCTATGTATGAGGTATATATATATGAGGAAACGGACACGCCTCAGACTCAAAAATATATCAAGTGTATCAGGCTCAGGCCAGGCTGGTGGTGTGCATACATTACCCATGAAAGAAGAGAGGCCGGCAACGCACTCGCGAGCCCTCTTGCATTGAGAGTGTTCGTGGGCGGCGGTATCACTTTACATCAGGTGAGCCTCCTGCCCGTTTGCCCCCTGTTCTATAAAAAAAGTGAAAGAGCTGCTGAAATGTGTCAGCCCGTCTTCTAATATGGTTTTTAATAAAATAAGCATCATATTATGCATTATCTATTGATTTATAATAATTAATAATAATTAAAACAAACGAAGACTTCCAAAACTGCCACGGCAGCTCATTAGCTATTATTTTCTATACATATGCATTCTGCTTCTATTTTAGCTAATGATCTATAAATAGAAACAGAATGCATTAGAATATTTATTTCTTTTTCTCTCTAAAGCAGAAATCGAACCGTTCTATTTTTTTCTTTTTGTTCAGCTTTTTTTATATTTTACAAAATTATAGAATACATCACAGTATGTTACATAATAAACCCGCTGTGGTTTGTATTAATGTAACCATAGCAGTCTGAAGCCAGCAGAAACTAAAGCCAGCATATGACCAGTTCAACCCCGCTGTTTAATTAATATGGAACTTTACTTCTAGAACTGATTGATTTGTTGAGATGAACTGATCGATTTCTTTCTACGAGAAGATGGTGGACGAGACAACACTTAATCGTAGTTTTTGGATGTTTGGTCTTTTAGCTGTCCACGAAGTACAAAGCTTATCAACATTTGTGTCGTCTAAACAAAGAAACTCACTAACCACCGAACCTTGTGTTAGATAAAACCAGAACGCGCAAGGGATTATCGCCTTCTCGCTCTATGAAGTGTAGTCAGAGAGAGAAAACAAAAAACATATGGAGTTAGAAAAAATACAGCTGACAGGTCGTTAATTTTTTTCTCGTCTAAATATAACGTTTTGCAACGTTTTTACCTTTAGTTATTGCTTCCCGTTCGGCTTTGCCTATTATACTGGGACGTGTACTCTGATAATGGAGTTTATTTCATGCGAGGACTCAACGCGTTGGAACAATATAATAAAACGGTTAATTAAAACTTAAATTTGATTTTTAGAAACTGGGAAATATATATGTATAGTGCATACATAAACTACACTTTGTTCATCGTTTATCTATTTTTCATTTTTACTTTATCCATTTTTATTTCTGATTTGAACTATAGTATTAATAGTAATACTACTACTAAAACTAATTTAATAAAGTCTTACTATAATTAAACTAGTTATAATAACTTTTATATGGGACGATTTCGCGATTAGGGAACTCTCTAGTTATACAGTCAGCGATATCTTTAAATAACCTGGTTTTATGTAAAATCTCTTACTTGTATGTAATATGTATACTAGTTTTGGAGCGTTTGAGTTTGATATTAAAAAACACAAAACAAAATAATTGTATGGTTCGGTCAAATGCTGGTGATTATTTATGTAATATTGTTACAACGAGTTCCAACTTTCAAAATCTTAAATTATGACTTTAAAACTGATTTATAACATGTCGTTTGTTCGTTTTCACTTTCCTTTACAATATGTTAATTCCGAGAAATGCATATTTATAATTGTTTACGGTGTCGTTGGCAAATCGCTTTTTGATTATAAAATAGCAACACTGTAGTATTAGGCGTATTATACGATGACGTAACATTAATTATTATCAGGAAGGCTTCGGGTGGCCTCAATGCTTACAAGCGACGTTCTTCAAGCCACTTTACTAAGAAAAATAATTACCATGGGAATGGTGCAAGAAGGGCGAAAGTAAAATAGACCTAGATTTATTATTTAAATATCAAAAAAATAAACTTACATGTCGTTGAGGCGACTTATTTGAACTTAATTTGAACAAGACAACATTATTCAGAATAATTCAGAAGTCAAGAATTGGAAAAAGAAAACTTTCGTCTAACATAGTTTGTTGAGCAGGAGACCATTTGAACTATCACACATGAACTATATTGACATGGTGCTACAAAATTTATAAAGAACCTGCTATCAGAAATCTAAATTGTGTTCATCAAGAAATAAACTCTATTATGAAAACAATTAATTTCAATTTAGGTTAAACGATCTGTTTCAGTTAATTAACCACTTATTAGCTTCAGCACTAGCACTCTTCTCCACAAATAGAAACAAAATCAAATGAAAAAGGTACTCTATGCTATTGATGGTAGGGACTATTTTGTTTCGTGGTGTGTCGGTCGAGAAGACGGGGGTCCGAAGTGCGTTGATCACGCGATGACAAGATGGATTTCAGCACATGTGGCCGACATTACGGCAATTGAGATTAAAATAGAATACGCTTTTTAACTGTTTTCTTTGTTCGGACTGACTATTAAAACGTTTTGTATTATAGTCCTATTATAGATAAAAACATTGTTATGCCAAATAATGAATATTGTATGGCGAACTTGAATTTCTAGGCGTAAGAACTTTTAAATATTCTAAAGCTACACCTCGAAACGAGTCTATTATTAATTCCGCCACAAACACTGCGTAAACAAAACACAACAAATGTACAGAGAGAACCGGTTTAAAACCCAAATCC
Source organism: Pieris rapae (assembly GCF_905147795.1). Lineage (NCBI taxonomy): Eukaryota > Metazoa > Arthropoda > Insecta > Lepidoptera > Pieridae > Pieris > Pieris rapae. The sequence continues at coordinate 150,988 of NC_059529.1, read as the reverse complement.
AGCGCCAGTAAATAAAATCTTATTGGCAATTTAAATAATTTTCCTTTACGAGAGGAGTGTCGCATTTCTCGTGTCGGGTTTCAGGCCGGGGATTCGGTCGAAGCAGTCGTAGTAAAGTATATAACGAAGCATTTGAGATTTTATAGTTCTTTTTCTACTCGTTCGTCCCTAAAGTGGTATCAATGTTGTAAGAGCTCATTTTGAGAATTTCCTTCTTGCGACGACTACTTTCTGATTAACATTTTATTTTATTTAGTTATCACTTTAACACATCTGCTAATGTTTAATTGCTTCACAGATTTAGGGTTCTCCAAAACAATAAAATGTAGTCACACATCATAATGTTAATTATTATTATTTTCCAAGGCAACACAGCATTTGTGTGTGTATCGGTTACAAATATGTGCTCGAAATTAGCTCTCAAACAACCCACGAGTTTTTAAAAATGTGTAGGGGACCAAATCTTACGTATGTAGCTTGTGTGGATTCTTCCACGAAACGAGCTTTATGGCATCTTAAACATAATGTGTAGTGGCATTTAATAGTTTTAGTTGTTATTTATGAGATCATGGAGCTATAGTGCTTACATCTCATAAAACGTGTGTTAAAATAATCTAAATCATTTTAACGTGTGTTATAAACTAGCGGAGTTCATTGTGCCAACGAATTGGTTTGAAAAATGCCAGTTTAGCGGGGCTCGAGGGTATCTTCTGACCTCAGCACTTCAGCGTTCGGCACCCTTGGCTTAATTAAGACGTAAAAATGCAAATATCCGTACTTTACCCCGACCCACAACCTGGCGATGTAGCACGAGAGATGTTACTCGCAAATTCGCAATTTTAAAAGTATGTTTCTATCGCAATCTGTACAAGTTTCACCGATCATCGATTGTACTAATATGATCAATATCTCGTTGATCTCGTGTAAGAGTTATCACTAGGTGCTAAGAAACATAATATTTCTTTGACACTGTGGGTTAAGAGAAATTGTCAGTGGACAGTTTATCGAGGTGTTTAACCGAAAGTTAAAAATAATTAAATATATGGAAAGTAAATGGCTTGATTGGTGACTCTAATGCCGAGATCTATAGAGCGCACTTACACTTTGCTCAGACTAAACTTTCGAGTTAAGTCATATTTGGTATTTATAGAGCAAACTACGAATCTCTCGGAGTGTTGGCTTAGCTTAATCTCAAGTCCACGAAATCGACGACTTACCAAAAACTTTGACTATAAGCCTAACAAAAATAATGGCCCAAAATTTACTTTGCCATCATATCTTTTACTTGACTTTTTATTTTGTCGTATCTGCCCTATAGCAGTGACATATGTTGACAACAAAATTCAAACTAACTTCAACTCTCGCTTCAAATCTGTTATTTTCGTTTGCCTAAAAATATTAATATCTTAGATATTTAATCTTCTCTACCGTGTCACATACTGTAAGTATCTACACTATCTATAAATATCAATATGCTGTAAGATAAATACAAAGATCTTCATACACTTCATTCACTAATTAGGTATAAGCCCGCGGCAAAAATTTAATGGTTATCTTAGCCAATAAAAGACATTCCTAAATGTTTACTTATTAGACTGTTTACTTTTTTAGCTGGTACTGATCATGACAATAATAATGAAAGCTGGAGACCAAAGAGGGCAAGAGCGTCCACTATAGATGCCACATTTAAATATGTAAATCAGCCGGGAACAAGCCACAACTGGACTGAAGAAGCTGGGTTGACGGAAACCAGTGTTGAAGTCACCACTAAAAGTCAATCAGCAAGCAGAAAAAATAAACCTTCATTTGAGGACCTTAAAAATTGCTGTGGCAAGAGTTGGACAACAACAAAAGAAAATATGAGATAGAAATGGGACATTTAAAATTAAAAAATCAGTTAGAAATAGATTCTTCAACAAAAAAATAAATTATCATTAGAAGCTTTACAGTTAAAAAAAGAATCGGAAAATAAATGATTAAAATACAATAAGTTTTGTTTGATTTTCTTTATTACCAAAAACGTAGTTAAATTGGGCAATCACGGATTGCCGGAATGCTAGACCGGTAGGATATATTTCATTGTTTTTGTGTTCTTCAACTTCTGGTGTCTGATCAGCAAGATCGCCATCGTCTCTATACCTATATTATGCAGTACAGCATAAGCAATATTTATATTACTGGTATTTGTCAATTTTGACCGTAGTCCTAGCTTCATTTTGGTTGTGTTCGTTCCGAACATATGCTTTTGGTATTCGGGGATTCATATCGGCTGCAGTTCCTACCCTTTCAATGTTTTCTATTAAAGATAGAACTCTCTTTCTATATTCTCCATTATGTCACTTTCGATAAAGCTAGGTCCAGGTCCAAGTCAAAGCCAGTCGTTGTTTTAAAGTATAATTAAACATTTGTAACAGCTCACACAAACAGAAACAGCAAAAGTGAAAAAGCGATTGAAAATTTTTAATTGTAAATACAAGTTGTCATAACAATGCGATCCGTTCTACATAACAAAAAATTATTGTCATCTCTGTAATTATGTCATTTAACTTTTAAATAATTTTTCTAAAGGTAAACTTGTAAAATTCTAGTTATTGCAATAATAAAATAAATAGATATCAATAAATGTGTACCGTTTTAGACGTTTAAATATTTGTTATTGTTATACTTTTTTAAAGAATAATAAAGAAGGTATTCCGTGAAATGAAACATCACTTTGTATTTTGTCATTTTCTGTCTTAGCTTGTGCTTAGCTTAATCTTACCGTTAAAATGTCTATAAATACCAAATCATAGTTTATGCTAAGTGTACACTAAGCTAAGTTTTTCGTTAGTAAAGTTTGAGCTAAGTCAAAGCGCGCTCTATAGATCTCGGCATAAGTCTATAGTTAAGAGTAAGGCGCTATCTCGTCGACACAGGAATAATTTCCGCTCGACTGCTCCTCAAAACAACTCCTTACTTTCTTACTGTAATAGACTATTATAGTGCGGTTCATTTTGACGAAATTGCAATTTATTCAATGTTGTCGCTCGGCCACATGTATTTTCAATATGTTTTTAAGATAATAACTACCCAACAAAAAATTAATTTTAATGCATAGTAACGTGTGTACCTACCGACAACGTGACTCAGCGATTGTCGTCGTAAGAGTCGTTTGATCATGTCTTTCCGAAAGAACTGTACAGATTATTCTATTGGCACCATTATTTTTTATGGCACAGGAGACAAGGGCACGTGGTATATATGGCCCATGGACACCTGCTGCACCTGCTGCACCTGCAGCTTTCGCACACTTTTAACGTAGTGGCTAGTACTCTCTTTTCTTGAACGCCCCGAACCCCTCATGCCCTCCAGGTCTTAACCCCCTAATATTGCAATAGTCCGTAGATAGTAAGGGTGGTGATACCAATTATATTCTATGCAGAGAGAGGGAATGGTAGAAAGGGGCGAGATAAAAAAGGGAAAGGATGGGCTAGGAAAAATGAAAGGGGGCGGGGAAAGTATGGGCTCCTGGAGTGTCACGACCGTTTTCTCTAAGAAAACCATCCGAAGTATTATGACATCGAACGTGAACCTATATACTTACACTAAAGTAGATAAGTAAATTATGTGTCTTGTAATGATTTTTTTTTATTCAATTAAAAAATCTCAATCTTATTAGGCAAATATTTGTATTCCGTTTGCCGCGTGATAAGTTTTAAATTGGCATTATATATATAATTGTATAATAATATGCCAAATTGAATGACCAATTATAACTTATATGAAATTATATATATATATATATAATTTATAATTATAAATGTTTAATTGTACTTTCTTTACGTCTAGGCTTTAGATCACATGAGCTCTTGAGATTTAATGTCAAGTCGAAGAAGAAAGATGATTGATGAAAGACAGTGAATTTGATTTTAAATTAATCAATAAAAATTCATTCTGTTGCGGTGTGATCGAAAACATTATGTAGGTTCGGATTTGCCGCTATATTCGTAAAAAACATTTGAGAAAAAGATGACACATACAAACAGGATCATAACGCCGACGACGCCGCGTTCGATGGGATTTCGCCGAAAGGGTGACGAAAAAAATAAGACAAAAACTTTCCAACTCATCATTACATTGATCCAAACAATCTTTTAAATTGAATTCGACAAGTTTTTACATTATTTATGTACATGTAAATGTACTCAAGTGAGCAAGGAGGCCGTCCCTCGCGAACAGCAGAGGCCTCGGGACGAACTTGGAATTGTTATTTTACCCTCTGTTTAATATGCAACCCACGTTTTTTCGATTTTATCAATGTTTGATGAAATTCTTTCTTTCATCGTTTTGTAAACTGGTACATCTACATTATTTAGAAAAGTTTAGTATTTTGAAAATCAAATAGTCCAAAACGACTTTCGACTCATACCTAGTTAAAATTTAATTTAGTTTTGTTAAAGAAACATTTTAAAAGTATCTATCTATTTTATACGTCTACCACATGTTATTGCAATGTAAATATTTTCGTGCCTAGTACCCGCGATGTACATAATATATACATCACAGCTTGTTTACAGTGTACACAATAAGATAAACAAGCGTTGTTTTCAGAAAATCACATGCTCACCTAAGCCAACCACTCAGATTAGCTGCTGTTGGTCGTTGACCCGTGATTTGGTCCCACTAAATGATAATAAATATAAACAATAGTGACAAAGTCAACTGTCAACTCACTGAAGTCAGTTATTATTCCGTTAAAACGAAAAGTCTGTATTGATATAGGTACTTCAAACCGCTCCCCGTTCGCCTGAGCTTCTATTTGAGTCAGTCAAAAATATTCAGGTATAAACCTAGAAAACAACTAAAAAATTACATGAAATACCAAACGATACAATTTTATTTTTACGTTGTAAATGACGGCATCAGAAGCGCGCGGAGGCGACACGCGCGGTTTGCGTGGTCGGGTCTGGCGTAAAAATAAAGACATAGTCCCAGCGATAACGATTAATCCTGAAAACATTTAACATTACTTGTTTAGCTTATCACATGCGACGAGGGGATTATAAGGACGGGAGACGAGCAAGGGAACGGGCAGAGCACTTCAGTCTGTCATCTTCTTCTTAATCGTATGGTTAGAATAAAGTGCTCAATTTAGTGCCCATGAACAGCTGCAACCCCGAGATTACGGATGTTATTAATTCTACAAATATAATGTGGTGCGATGTAATAATCCGCTCCACAGCTAAAACAGCGTTGTGTATACGAATTGTGATGTTTTGGCAAACTGACTTATTTCTAGCAGCTTCTGCTCAGACGTCCGTCGATGTTTGTGTTTGGAGTCGGGATCACATTGGCGGAGAAATGTTTGTTCAGTTAATGCGATCTGTACTACAGGAATACCGTTCACCGGTCACAGTACGCCAATGTTTTCGTGTTGTAACATCAGCGACATAACACCGATTTAACTAATACCAGAGTAACATAATCCATTTAGAATTTGGTTTTTCCTTGACTGTGAGGAGATCGGATTGGAGATTTAAAAAATGAAATAGAAATTATATGAATTCGTTTAGAGTTATGGAAAACGCCGTCAGCCGTGTCCTTGAAACGTTATCAAAGCATGATAACGTTAACGGAAAGGAACGCCCAAGTGTTCGCTAATAATATTATTGTACGATATGTGCTAACTGCTAATGTATCAAATGTTGTTGTTATCTTATCGGAGGTAAATACGTGTCTGTCGATATTTCAAGTTTTCCATAACCGTATTTATCATTGCAACGTTTCGCTGACAGTACACGCTGCGATGCACATACATTTAAATATATTTGCATAAGCTTCTGTCTTTTGCTCGTGTCTACGTGCGTTTCATTGACGATGCATTGAATGGTTTCTGAAACTTCACCAGAACGAGTTAAAAAAGTTCTATACCACATGTCTCGAATTAGTGTTATCTTTATATATTCAATTATTCGACCACAACATAATCAAAATTCACACATTTCCGTAATTAAATAGGCGCTTATGTAATGCGCGCGCGCAGATAACCCAGTTAGCAAACATGTTTACCTCGGTTATCATTCGTCCTTCAACACCAATTGAAATATTATGTTCTTTTTTGCTGCGCGAGGTTATTCAAATATTCAAATGGGATGTTTATATTTTATCTGTACGACGAATACTTTTTATCGTGTCTTACAGAACTCTATCATGAAAGATCATTAAAATTGGTACTTCAGTACCTAACTTAATGTTTTTTTTAAATTAAATTTTACCTGATCTACGACTTTTTCTTGTTAATTAGCTTTATATTATAGGAAATTGGACAATATTATGTATATATTAAGTGGCAGCGGCAGTCGGAGCGGAGACGAGTTGTTACAACTTTATTTTATCGACGCCTGCGCAACGCTCTATAAATAGTATAACATATTTTTATCACATTCAAATTTGAGTAAAATATTTTTTACGAGATATTAAAACCATATATCTCATTATCGTAAAGAGATTAAGTGATTTTAAATAAATTTGGCATTTCATATAAACTTCCACTTGAAAACAATGAGTTGATGAAGTACAGCGACTTCTGACTTACACGGTAGAACTCAGAAGGTTGAAGTGAATGGTAGGAGGAATGGGTGGGCAGAAGAATTTGGGGTTCCACTTCCAATTCTTGGCCCTTTCCTCTTTCTTATAACAAATTTTGATGATGTGAACAACGTTATCTCTTCGATTGTCCATTGGTTTAGTATGAATAACCTTCTGCTTATTGCAAAAAAAAGGAAATGCATTAAATTTTGTGAAAAAATGCAAGGATTATGGATACTAGACCAATTATAAATAATGAGGAATTGAATCTGGATGATACAACTATATTATTGGTAGTATTTCTTGGAATCACCATGGATTCAAAACTTCAGTGGTCCTCTCATATCAACAGATTGCCGAAGAGACCTAGTTTTGCAGCTTACGCGGTTAAAAGATTTCGCGCACTGACTGATGTCGATACAGCTAGACTTGTTTATTTTAATTACTTTCACTGCTTAATGATTTATGGCTTATTATTATGGGGTCATGCTGCTGATGTTGAATCTATTTGTTTTAAAATATGTGTTGTTTGATGATTTGCTTTTTTTAAACAGTACCGAGAGTTTTTTACACCGGCTTTTTCTCTCGGCCTACACCCTCTGTCTTCTTTGCCAATGAGTACAGGTTAGTAGTAGCCTGAGTAGCCTACAGGTTCAAATTTAATGACGTGGAATAAGGGATATCTCTATATCTTATGTTCCGTAATAAACGTATTTTTTAATTTTTCTAATTATAAACAATTAGGTCACACGCGACAAGTGACCGCAACGGTTTCTCTGTTCTGGTCTGCTGCTGTCTCAGGGGCGATAGGGGTTAAATTTTTGAGATTTCTTATCAATTAATGAATTAGTACAACAACAATAAAATAATAAGTACAATTTTGGTAACCCTAATCACATCCGACAATGAAAGATAACTAACATCATTTCACGTGGCCATTGCGTTTAGGCCGAAGGGAACTCTAAGTTTAGAGCGAAAAGGCTGAATTTGGAATCCGTATAGTAATGCAACTATGTTGCTAAACGTGTACCAGATGTACCAGATACAAAAGGAACGAGAGTTTGTCTTAAAATAATACACGTATTTATTGTAAGACAAATCCTCACGAGAACAATGTTTGAAAGGGTATCCATTTTGGAGCTCAGCCGAGTGTTATCTTGTGCCGCTAATGACACAATCACGCTTTTATTAAGAGGGGACTACAATCACATTCTAGAAAATTAATGGCACTCACCATTAAACGAATAGAATCTCAGGTTATTGCTTCACCGGGGAAGATACGCCGTCCAGCCATAAAACGGTTTCAAAGTAAAAACGTTGTATTTTTTATTAAATTAACGGGCTATATTTTAGTCCAACCCACCGACGGACCAGGTCATGTTAAAAAGAAGATAAGTTTGATATTTCTAGTATTAAGTAGAATAGTTTTCTTCCTTGGGTGGTCCGTGGCGTATTACGGTAGTCGCTGACTCAGCACTACAGCACGGCCGTATCATGATCATATTTGACCTTAATTTTTGACCGTCTACATTCTCTTATATAAATTACTTCGAACAAAGAATATCTCTTTAACGCTGTAGGGTGACAACACTAACGCAATATTTATAAAAAAAACATTTTAGTCGAATTCACATCACGTCATCGCACGGAGAGCTGAACGTCGTGTAATCGATAGTAAGTCCGCATTAATCTTGTAAAGACTATTTAATGTGGTTGATGTGTGTCTTCAGGCGGCAGTAACTCGAGGCACGACAAAGTCCCTCGAAGCCTTCGCCGTGTGCGCAACGCGAGCGAGACGTGATCGTTCCGGAGCCTCTTATCGCGGGACGGAATCGACCGCAGCCGTCCCGTACGTGCCCCAACCTAACCCTTTGACTGGCTTTCAGAAATAAAAATCAAATAAGACAATTGGATAAAAATGCTATTTGTGAAGTATGCACCGACTTACATATTGGCTTGTGTTGGTAAGAATTATCATTGCACCGATTCTCAATAAGCACTACCATTATAAAACCGTTATTCGAAATACAATACAATTTGTGTGCTACAATACAACTTTAAAATGTAATAAAAATTGTGTAGCTAGAATTGTGTATGCTAATAATTTGTCATTTTGTGTGCTGATATCAGTTATTGGTTGTGACGGTCAATATAACATATGGAACATGGTGTAGTGGTTGCAGCTCCTTACAAACATTGTGTAAAATAACTTGGCGATGAAAAAGAGTGGCGGAGTTTATTGCCAGTTCTTCTCTTCCGTTCTACGCCCTTGATTTGAGAACTGGCAGTAAATGTAAAATTTAATTCATTTAATATTTCTTTTTTTTGACGTTCATAAGTGTACATTATGTTACATATATGAATAAATAAATTTTGACTTTTGACTTTTGATCGAATAGCATGGTAAACTCCTGCGACTATACATCAACAAAAAAAAACTCATTTTATATACGTAAGTATACCAGTTTTGTACATGAACTGAAAGGCGAAAGTCGTTCATAAAAGATAAGAGTTGTAAGTCATAGTCTTCCGCTTGACGCCGGAGGGCACACACAAGAGCTGGCCGAGAGCCGAGCACTGTACGGGTGATGCGGGCGACTCTTCAGCCTCCACTTTTGTTTAGTGCTCACTCGACAACCGCCATTATTATCAACCCTTCGACACACACACAACCTATCTCAAAGCATTCCGTTGTCGCCGAGTCGATCAAGTGTCGATCTTATATTGCCCTCTCAGGCGATTTATCATCTAACTTTTATCTTATTCCGAAGTGTTTTAAGGTGAAATATACGTATAAATAATTAATGTTCGTTATCTGTGAAGCGCAAGTCAGTAAGGCGCACCGTTATCTGTTAACTTAAAAATTTGAGTAAACATCACAACATTTGGTCCTCGAAAGTTGGTTTTAACTTTACATACTTACAGTAATATCATATTTTATATAATAACATAATACAAGAAACACAAATTAGGGACTAACCATAGTATTTGACCTCCAATCTCTTCGGGAGTCAAACGGAAGCCTCTAATAAAGGAAATGATGGAAATGCAGTCGAAATTAATAAAATGTTATCGGTGAAAACATTGTACAAGCTACATTTAAATCTCTGTGCTGTCCCCTTTTAAAGTTAAAATAGTTTGAGAGTTCGTGGAGACGCAGTAAAAAAACCGATGAACACTATCGACAGCCATAATACTAAATTACAAACTAAAAAATATTTAACCGAGTGGGTGAACCGGTCTGTCAGTTGTTTCACTCGCTCTAATGCTGGCAGGACGACAGACAGGTTTACAAAGATCCAAGGAATCGTCATAATATATTATGTAACTTGTTTTGTCGAAAAAATAGCTTTGCTTATATATAACTACATTTATTTACGTACAGGTTCCAGGAACTAACCTAGTTCTACTATTAAATTGATATATCAGATAAGTACGATCGTATTCGATAGGTTTCGAAAACGTCAATACAGGAAAAGGTCTCTCAGCAAAAACCTGTAGTCGGCTCAACCCCAGGGCACTCTCGTAACTTAACTAGTTTAAGTTACGGGAACTTAGATGAGAACTTTACAGTTATACGACCTCTGGAGACTACTCAGGGCCTCGCTCTACGCCGTTTTTAAAGACCCCAGTATGTCTAAGTTGATTTGAATTACATTTAGTGTTAACAATGACGACATAATAAACCACTAAAAGTATGCAGTAAGCCGCCATTGATTTTCAATTGAAACTACTCGTAGAATTTATTATTATATCGTAGAATTAATGAAAGTCTCTCTCGCTCGGCAATAGGTGCGTATTGGTATCTAGAGCCGTCGAACAATTTGAAGGTCACTGAACTGTTGTGTTTTAAAATCTCAGTAGCCCTAGGGCAGTTACGTAAAAAACGGGCCCACGCATTGGGCTGTTAATTAATTTTGATACGTATTCCGATACTGAGAAGATACAAAATTCCTTGGCGTTTATTACTTTGTGATGTGGGATGTATAGCGCGTAAGCCAGTAGCAGCTATATAGGGTTGTCACAAACGTCTCTGAGACGTTTAAATTAAAGAGAACGAAGTCGCAGTATTTTAATCATCTTCAAGTTATTAGGATTATTTAAAAGAAACTTGAACTGAGCTTAGTAATTCAACGAGATAGATAGTATTTTTAAAATTAAATCGATATTTAATATATACAAGACTAATGATAAATTAATACCATATTTTAACTTTAAACGCCTCCACAAACCCCGCCGCTTGCTCGTCTCTACACGGAACTAATTAACAATACCCTGTATTAAAATACAGTCTGTCTTATTTAAAATGTATATTGTTCGAAGGTGTATAACAAAATTGAATAACACAAATGCTGTCGGCTTTTGCAATTTATTAATACATATATACTCTTTTAAATGCTTCACCGAGTTTCAGCGTTCACATTCATACAACTTAGTTAAATTTGGAGCAGTTTTAAAGAAGTTCTTCAATACTTTTGTAACTGAGAATTTACGCTTAGGATTCGCGAGGTCGCGTTGTCATTTATAGTACGCAACCTACCGTTAGAAGACTTATCTAGTTTTTTTAATTAAAAATAGCTGATTCTTCGTTATTTACAGAATAATTTTGCATCCCGTATCAGATAAACGACGCTCCGTGTCTTGTTCGTTTATGTCTTCGCTAGCTGTTGCCTGTTGGCAGCTTTCTGAGCGGACGAGCCTCCGACACGACCAGTTTCCTTATAAAATAGCATTGCACTAGTAAAAATTGAACCCTACTACATTTGGATACGGAAGACTCTCCGTTGCATTTTATTTAACTTCATACTTTTCGAATGTTTCAAAACATGTATGTGTTCCGTTTTAATTCACTCATTTCCAATATATCCGTCTCGCTCGGCGAAGTTGTCATGGCCAGTTTTGATATGCATTGAAACTTGAAATTATAGCTCCAGCCTTTTTGTGGACGTCAGTTAAAATACTCCACCACTTAACTTAAGTAGCGGGCTTTAGATATTATGTCATTTCATATTTAGTACCCACAAACAACTGTGCACAATGTAAAGAATAACTGCATAGATTTAACCGCGTCGGTTGATGGTGTAGAAGTACATCCACCACTAAGCCGTCATTAGCCGCCTCGCTCCGGATGATAATTAGACCTTTCTTTGAAGGTTTTATTTCTTTCCGGATATCTTCTCCTAAATGCTTATTTTTCTTTTGATCCCTCATTAAAGGAAGCCTCCTTAATTACGGCGGACATTATGATAATATCGTTATTCCTCCTATGCACGAATTTTAAGTTTGCACGAATCTACTTTATAACATTGACTCGGGTGGATTATAATTCTGTTTAATTCATCTTTATTCAATTATATAATATATAGGCTATTGTCATTAAGTCGATTATTAAAAACTCGTCACTGTTTAATTACCCGAGCTTTTTACTAAGTTATATTATAGAATTTGTACTAAGCATCACAAAATGTTCGCGGCTAAATTATTCGTAGATTTTTCAAACGAATCTGCCCCAAAGTAATGAGATATTACCTAAAGGTTAAGTTTGTACGGTAGCATCAGCAGCCATATAGATTTTTAAGGAGTAAACAACTTGATCATTGACTGGCTACTAAAACCATTATTGGATTATAAGCAATAAAGAAATTAAAAGGTGAATTATCAGGTGAAGATGGCTCATAGTTTTATTCGAAATGGTGAGTTTGTGTAGTTCTGCCCATTTCCAGAAGCTATGGAAGAATCTCTAATTACTAAAATAATATTTGTTGGCCAAGGCGCTTTCGTCTTCATTGTATTAGATAAGTATGTACATCGTGTGTAATGAACATCACCGCAACCTAATAATTAACTGACTCCGTAAATGAATCGTGATTTGTTCGATCTTTAAGCACTTAAGCAGTGTCGTGTCGTGTCAAGGCGTTGTCTTCAACAATGAGCGCCCGCGCCGTATGAAACGCGTCGGAACCGATCTGACCTCTACGGCTCATTCGTCGTAAGAATATTAATTGTCCACGTACAGTCATAAAAGCCCACAAAATATAAAGTGACATCGTAAAACGGCCTGAAGTATAATCCTCGTTACAAAGTAAGTGTTTAATGAACACTTAAGCCTCACTTAGCACTACATGGCAACACCGGCGTCGCTCAGTCTGTTTGCTCACTCTGACTCACGCCGCTTACCTCGTATCATAGTTTGTAAATATTAATTCCCTCACATAAATATAGTCAGAACCTCCTCGGAACAAGCGCTAAAGTCGCACAAATCATTTATATATTCGAAAACCGAGGCACACCAAGTATTGCCGACCGAGTTACTGCCCGCTTATGCTTAAATGAGCATTATTGCCACGCAAAGCGAACTGAAATTGCCCGTACGCTCGTTAGTTACCGAGTCACGTTTGTCGGTTGTGTGCGCTTAGTTACATATACCTAGTTACGGTATTACAATACAAGTTCCACGAGCTAATATCCACTGCAGCTGTGTTCGTTTAAACCTAGGCTGTGCAGATTCGCTTGTACGATCTTTATCGCCCTGTGATACAGTTCAATTTGCCATATTTGCCAGATTGACCTTGATATGAATTGTTTTTATTCATGTAAATGACTCAAAGCGTCATGCACAATATAAGCTTATCATAATATGTAAAAAATTCACTCTTATGTATAAAACTGCATTGCCTTGATCTTTTTAAATAGTTACGTTTTAATCACATTAAAGAAAACTTATATCCTTTATTTTTTCAATATATGTAGGTACTTATACGTTTTCGTCGTAAACAGTATAACACAAGTAACAAAGTATAAAACAATGTAAAGTAATCGACGCTAATTGTCAACCAGCGTAAGTAAATAAGTTTTGAATTTGTCATGACACGTGGAAAGCTAAAGCTGCAATGTGCTAACAAAATGATAGCACACGCGTTAATTGCAAGACAAGCAATTCACTTCGCGGGCAACTCATGATTGTCTTCAGAAATAGACTGGATTCGGAACAAACAGCCAACAAAGTGGAAGCATTTGCTGAAACAACTACCGGTCACTTGACCCCCTCTCCAACACCACCACTTTTAATCAAAAATCTAAGGAGGTCGCATCTCTGGATCAAAATTATCAAAACAATAACTAAGTACTAAAATCATAAAGAAGTATCCAAGGGAATTAAAATTTACAACTTAACTTTTTGAAATACTTATGAGTAAAAATAAAATTCAGCTTATAAGTAAGTTTTCGGCAATGCATTATTTTTATGAGATTATTAAGATTAATATAAAGAACCAGTTAATACATAACTATAATAATTAATCAGTGTATTACTTTGAGACATGTAATTAAGTATGATGTCAGCGCGCGAACCGCGAGTGAGAAGTACGTAATTGAATTTACTCCAATTAAGATAATTTTGGGAAGCGTTTATGTCTTTAAACACATCCTATCTTCGAGTAAAGCTTTGTTGTATTATTTCAGTACTATTCGTTTTGTTTATTCAAATACATAGTAATTATTTTTTCCAACTGTATATGTCTTTTACAGAACAACGTGATATTAAAACGAAGAAAACCTTTCTGTACCTTTTGTGTGGAGCTCTCGCCTCGACTCGGTCTGTACACGTGTAGATACCAAACTTGTTTACGCTCTAATCTAACATCTCGTTGCCTGGCCACGACCCTTTCTGTGCGCAACTTCCGACCCGACACAAACCAATCTCACATCTTTTACGTTCACTGTAAGATCTTGAATGGCTCGTACGTTAATGTCACTTGAGTCGTTCTACACAGAGTCGTTATCTATAGTGTGCTCGTTTACTTTTGGGCACAGCGATGTAACATGGAGTGCGGCAGTTATGTTTTATTGCTCGACACTGTTCATCATTGTTCTGATGGAATTTAAAATCTATTGCCCGCTCTTAGAGACCATTTTCTCCCAGCAAGACGCCAATAACAATTATTGAGCTACTGTATAACGAGTCAGTTTTAATATAGTGTCCCTTTCATGCGTCGTAATTAGAGAGAGAGATATAAAATGTTTTAACAAGACATTTAAGCACATACAGATTAACATTAACTGCAGCCGGTTCCTTATTAATGTTGCATCAACTGCAAGTTCAAATTATACGGTATATGATGGTAAAACGCAACAAATGCAAAGCTACAAAATATAATAAACAATAACCTGGGTAGAAAGACGTTTATAACCCTGATCACAATCAATTCTTCTAAAAACATTTTATTATATTTTTAACTCTCTCTTCTAAAACAACGACGACAACGATGAGAGGATAGCTTTATTTTGTAAAAAAAATGTTTTCATATCCCTGCTTGTTGGCTCTTCAATGTTTTAATAGCAAAGAGGATTGTTAGTTTTTAAGAGACCTTCAAAAATAGCATTTTATATACCTAATAACTAATTGCGAAGCCTTCCCTGGCAGTGATTAACTCCGGTAGACCGCTTCGTTTCTCTTTAGGTTAGACGTATGTACTATGTACTTAGCAGCAATAGTTGTTGGTGTATGCTGACCCGCCTGACCCCACCTGACCCCACCCGGATGTGGCCGTTGTCCGCGAACAAATCGTCCAACCTACGGTTCGGCAAGCTCTGTAGTCTGTCGCCACTCGGCCTGCAAGCCTTAAGCATCAGCAGTCACGCGGCGGGACCCGTGCCTCTGCCGCGTGCCAGCCACAGCACCAGCGACTTTTCCATCTATTCAATTATTCATTTACTTTAGCAGGAAATTACACATGCTTTGTTTAAGTTCAAAAATTATATAAATATACCGTTCAAAAAACTCCTATTACATATAAAAAGTGCTTGATATTGAATATATGTATTAGAAAAGAAAATCCTAATTGTATCAAATTTGCAGCTGTGAACAGATATACATAACACACACCAACGACTTTACTGTACGTTGGACAGTGTTGCCATGCGCTTTTTACACATCGTATCGATGTAAACCTTGACTTGTCAAGTTTTTTGCGCCATTATGTCACGGACTCCGGTGAGATTATTAATAAGACGATATGATAACAGTGTGTTTTGAACTCTACGAAGTCGACCGACCGTTCAAATTGCCTAAACCGGAGAGGAGCTTTTAATTGCGAAAAAGTTCCACGATTAGTTTGAAACCTTGAACTTGAATTGTTTGTTATTGTTCTATGGCTGTGTGCTCCGGGCGGATAAAAAATTGCTGGATGGGTTTTTATTCAGTTCACACTAATATTATGAGAGAAAAAAAAAACATAATGAGATAGAGATCACGTCATATATATTATTTATGTATATATATATATATATTATAGGTTTATAATTCAATCGTACATATACATATATGTGTATAAAATATTTTAGAAAGTAAAATATACTAAAAATCGAAAACGGATAACAATCGTTCTCATACACATAGTCACTTAACTATTATTTAGACATTAGCCTTGGCGCGACTCGAATAAGAATTAGTATTTTGTTTATGTTTAATACGGTCTCTCACGTCATTAGGCGATACTTGTCTTTATTTGAAACATGCATTCGGTGCTGCTAAGAATACCTCCTCAGTCATCATACTCCACGACAACTTTATACTAATTCAGCCTTGTTCGACGTGAATTCTCTCCGTTGCTATTTTTAGACATAATTAAAAACTTAACTGTTATTCTGTTAAATATACTGAACATGCCAATGTCACGGTACTTTGTTATTGAGGCAAAATAAAATAATTCCTCGTAGCAACCTGAACATATTGCAATAAAGTGAACGTTGTGGCCGTCTCACTAGCTCACGAGGACATTTAACCTCCGTCTTATATTAATCTGTAGCTGCAAAGTTTTAGAAACAAAGGAAGGTTGTTCTTCCTCTGAGCGAGTCAGTTTGGCGGGTGAATGTTTTACTTCTTTGTACTTGTAATGAAACTGAGGTACGATTTTTTTATTATTCAACGAAATCGTAGTCACTGAAAATATAAAACACTTAAATGATAATTGTTGAAAGTTAAAAATGTTTTACATGCGTTCAATAGTTGTGCGTTTGCGTAATACGTTTAAGTTCCTCCAGTTAACACATAATATATTGTTCTTATAATAGAAATACGTATACATAAATAATCAGTAAGATATAGCCCTTGAATCAATACACTTAAATAACAGTGGGCTAAATTTTGATCGACATAAAGTCTTCGAAAGTTAACATCCGTAGATCTCTCAAAACAAACAATATCTTAATAAAAAGTGAAGCCTACATTATCTGCTTAACATTAGCTCTTGAATAGATGAAGAAAACTTCTTCGTCTAAGAAGCGCAACACCGTGGGCCTCGCTCGAGACTAGATTACTCGAAGCTGACGAACTAAGTAATAAACAACACTATAACTACATGTCAGCGGGTCTGGTCGGCCAGATAAATGTGAGCCTTGACGAACGAGCCCAGGCTTCGAGGTAGGAACTCGTCGCAGGCCTTTAAGAATTGGTCGAGATTCACGGTCGACCTCTCGTATCTGCCCTCCGTCTGCACTCCCTGGCTGGTGAGAATGTGAAGCGCCATATGGGCATCGGGGTTGTCAGTCTGTGTGAACACGGTCCTCGTCGCGATGGCCGGTAAGTTCAAAGTGGGCACTGCCGATTTCTTGAGAAGGAGCTTCCCGTACATGCGATGTTCAAAGTGAAGACTGCAAATGTGCATATTCTTTAGCTGGTCGACGTCCTTGCCCTGCAGATCGGCACGATTGCACGCCTTCACCCACAAGTGGCATCTGAGAGAAACAATTTATGTACTCGTCATGTTTAATATTCAATGTTGGTGATAAACTACATTGAAAGATATCCAACCTTTCGTCACGTGGAAACTGATGGAACCGGAGTCCCTTGTGTTTGTGGGAGGACGAGGTGCACCGGAAAACTGCGCAGTTCGTGTTAACCATTTCGGCCACTTGTTGCCTTTTGCCGAGCGACTTTCGCCTTTGTTTCGTCTGTAACTTCACCGCCACGTTAAGTAACGGCACGCAACGCAACGGTTACAGCGCGTGCTAGCGGGCCAGATACATATGTGTCACGTAGTTAGGTCCCATACATTACGATAATGCGAGTCACGTCAGTGGCGACGCCCGGCCGACTGAGCGCCGTCCGGGAGACACCACCCACCCGATGCATCGCTAACACCGCACATGTATCAGTTATCGAAATTGCGTACAAATTTTATTCTAAAATTTTCTGCAATCACGTATTGCACAAAGATTTATGTCATTTGTAGGCGCCTCAATATTTATTGTTCTGTGACATTGTAAGCAGGCATGTAAGAGGCATCTGTTGATGCAGAGGCATGAAAGCGAAGTAAATTAAGGAACGGAGGTCATGTCAGGCACCTGAGAAATAATCGCTATGTAACGACTAACGATCGGCTTGAGGGAATTAATTGTGAGCGACGTCATCCCGTCACGCCGCCAGACTGCTGCCCGCTAATAACACGATAGCTACCTACATTATTAAATTCCAAAATGCTTCCTATCTGCATGACTTTTTAACTCCAGGCTAAGTGGGTGAAGGACGCCGAAGTGTGAGGGAAAGGTGACCCCATTCATTTTATGCCACCTGACAATTTCGAGAAATTCAACTCTACATACATACATCTTTACATTCCTCGATTTGAGATATCGTGACGGAATTTATTATTCTTATCTAGTTGTATGTATTTTTAGGAAATATTTACATGAAAATGAAAAGCCCCCTAACTATGGGATAATTCGAACACACAAGTTGTTTTAAAGTTTCAAGCGTTTATATTATAATATGGTTTAAGTGAACAAGTGATTCAACTTAACAAAGCAAACTGAAAATCGCATATCATCTCACATCTGAGTTGTTAACTTGAAATCACGGACAAGATTAGACAAGATTCGATAAGAAACGCAGTTCTATCATGAAGAATTGAATTACGTAGTATGTAATCTGTAGTTCTTTAAGACTTAAACAACTAACATTTACTTATTAAAAATGATTAATAATATCTCCAAGACTATGATCTCACTTTATGATCGCAATACTAACAAATTATTACAATTCATACGCATATTATTTTAAAATGGACGCTCTGAAGGACGCCATGACCTTCACTGTCTCCTTCTAACGCGAAGGTTAAAGGAAGATAGAAGACCCTCTTTCGACACGTCACGTGAGCTTTGTCCTTGTCTTTCGTAGGTGGTTTAGTAATGACATCTCTCTCAGTAACAGTAGACAGTCTGTCGCCGACACAATGCTGCCAACTGACAATTTTTACAGAATAACTATCAAAACAAAACACGATTTGATAATAAATCTCATAATACACACGTTATAAACAAAATTCAAATACATGTGTAAATTATAGAATCAATAATATTTCAGAGGTATAAAACTTAATTTATGTATAAAAAATGGTGTCTAGTTACACACAAGATACTCACTACGATTGAGTTTTACTGTAAGGTGATGAAAATTTTAAGCAGCTAAACAAAAAACAACAGACTATTTAAATTCGGGCAAAACGAGATATTTAGGACGGCAATACTTTGTTCGCAGTAACTAACCGTGACTTCTTTTAATGGATGATAATTTCTCGGAAGTTCCAGTGAGATTTTAATAATAATTTTCATACGGTAAAGGCGATCGAGATTTGCTATCATATTAATTTACTTAAATTAAGACCGCTACATTAAAAAATATATTGCAAAACATTAATAATTGTTAACAGTTCATTATGACAATGGCTTCGGTGATTTATACTTAAATTTCACAAGTCCGTGGTGTTACTCAAGTCTAAAAAGATATTTTTAAAGAAAGACTTTTACACTTTCTAATGTTATTGTCTCGATAAAACACGAAATAGTTAGTGTAACTGGAACCTGGCAGTTAAACCCTCGCGAGCGTGTACAATTGAAGAGCGGACAACTTCACACGATTACATAAATCGCAAATCATTGCTCACGAATTAAACGTTCAGCTTAGGTATAAATGTTTGTTTTTTTTTTAAATAAAATCTGTCACATTTTTTGGAAAAAAGTAGTGTTGTTGCGAGCTCGGCTTTTTCCGACACGTTTCTATCGATTTCTCGCCTTCGGGATCTCGTCACGCTATCCTTGAAAGCTGCCACCGCACTTTACATTTCTCTCTATCTTACAACCATATTATATTATTTGATATCACGTTTCAATTACAGCGTAAACTGCTTTGAGAATGGTCTTCTTTCTGTTGGAACTAAGGAAGTCCTATTCTTGTATTGTATCTCTGTGGATGTTTAGTTCGCATAACGCGGAACGCATCGTAAATTATACATACATACATATTATATATACTGTATGTTAGATATATTTACGTTATCTCTTATGGAGACTATAATTTATATACCTAAAGGAAAGATAGATAATAGATAATAATATCTTAGATAGATAGATAGATAATAGAATAAGTAAGATTTGGATTGAATTCTTACTTACGAGGCCCACGAAATTTTTTTATTCTAATTCTTCCAATATTGTCATATATAAATATAAAGATTTTTTAATGTATAAAGATATTTTGTATTGCTTTACTCTAATTCTGACATAGACTGCTCCCCGCAGCGCCACTACAAACGTGACTACTGCCTCGTTTTTTTATAATTTTCAAGGTTTCGATTGTATTTACCGTTTTTACGATGCTAAAGTCACTTCTGGTACTACGACGCTGATTTGAATTGAGCGCAATTAAACGTTTTTTTACTTAGATTTGACCCTGACAACTCAATAGTTGCTAAGGTAGCATAAACGTGATCATGAATATTTATATTGTCCATGATGTATTCATTATTTGCTGTAAGTATCCAAAACATCTAATATGGCTAATTCAGATCAAACCGAGATACTGAGATAAATTGCTAACTTGGCGATTGAAAAGAATGGCGGAAAGTTTCTTGCCAGTTCTTCTTACCCGCTCTACGCCCTTGACTTGCGAACTGGTGGTAAATGTAAATTTACGATTAATTTAATTGGTTTTTCTTTACGTTCATAAGTGTACATGTTTACCTAAATGAATAAAGATATTTTGATTGATTGAAATGTGTAGCCAATTATTTATAGGGTCAAACATTTGTGATACAATATTAAAAGGATAATTAATTAATTAAAATTGTATATAATTATTTTTATTACACATTCACTGATATTTTATTCGTCTAACTACTGTATAAAACTTGTAAACTAAAATATGTGTTGTTTGTTAGGAATATGATGCCCGAGATGAAAAGCTCCTTGTTTCTGAGGCAATCGTTGTCTTCTGAAGCGCCGAATCTAATGATGAATCTAAATCGTAAATGAACCGTTCCTATGAGATATTTAGTGGCGTTTATTCATACAATGGCAGGTTGATAAAAAATCGTTTGCAGAAGTAACCATTCGTGAACTCTCCCCCAAATTAATTAACTTAAGAATATTGTACAAAATGGATGTCCCTTGTAATCGATTCGTAAAAATATTGAGAAAATGAATTCATCGGTAAGGCCAGTCTGCAAATACTTTCTTCTAAATATTTGAAGCGGCGTTTTTGTCGGGGGCGGGTGTTGAGGCTCGTCGGAAATTACCTCGCACCGGCGACAATATTGATATTGGAAGCCTTCAAATCTACTTTTAAATATTTTTCCTGTTGAGTGTTCAACTATCAACATTTTAGTTTAGCAATTTTCAAGAATATTAAGGAGCCCCTAAGGCATATTCCATTTATACGCGAGAAAAAATTAACATAGCAAACCTTCATGTCGCAATAAGAAGACAATACAGAGAAATATATATCTTTTTACATTTTAAAAATCACACCAGTTAAAAAATAAAATTTAATATAAATAACACCTGTTTAAATAAGTTAAAGCAGTCTTATTAAATATAATAGTGAGGAAGGCTCTAAATCACGTCATCGTGTTTTCTGCTTCTGCAAGAACTCGTCACCTCAAAAATCGTCATAAAGATTGAGAGATTGCTAAAACGCACTTACATACAAACCTACTTAATTTAATTGTTCTAAATGCGACGCTTTCTTAGCTCGATCTGAGTAAGTTACAGGTTTCAGTAGAATTCGGTTGCCCTACGACGCGACTGAGTCCCATTTATTGGGGGAAAGCTTATCGTCGCACTGTTCTTCGGCACGCAGCAGAGCGTCCAGGACCTGCCTTTTAAGTGTAGCTTGTAGCCGCCGCGGAAGCCGCTTGCTGCTCTGACATACTGACGCGAAGAACAGCTCCAAGGCCTCGTGCTCACCACCCTCTTCCGGTGCTTCCGACGCTCCCCACGTCTCCGTCTCCAGATCCTGATCCGACGGCAATTCGGACTCGTCCATCTTGATGTCGTCTTTGATGACACGTCGGTTCCTGTAATTATAACGGTCAGTGTTAGTAAAAGGGAAAGCAAGAAAAAATGTAAATCTCAGTGGGAATCATTTGTGAAGCTACCTTCTTATAGTCATGTAAGGCAGCACAAAAGCCATCCGAGACTGAAAGCGCCACTTCTTGCAAGGCGCACCCGCCTTGGTGGTGCCGCCTCGATTGCTCTTTTTGAGCGACTGTCGGAGGGAATCGCGCAGGATCTTCCATTCACGTTTTAACACCTCACCTAAATTTAAACAAGAAATGATTTCCAGAAGTACCGATTGTTAATTTTCTCTTATCCTTACAGCCAATCCAAGCTAATCTGCACTGTCTGCTTGTAGATGATGAGTTCCATAGACTCATTGTGATTTAAGTAAGGATAGTCAATATTGATTTTGATTCTTGGGATCTTTATTTATTACTCTCAATCATGAAATAAGATTTGATGTCTTAAAATGAAAAATGATGCTGTGTAATCCTTTTATTTTAATGTTATTATTTAATTATAGTACTCTAACTTTACACTGATATTTGGCCTCTCCTCAGCTGTCCTGAAATACTAAATTACTTTTGTTATTTGCATTTAAGGAATAGGCGCTACTGCTGACGCTACAATTTCATATTATTATAACGACAATATTATTATGTCGACGCTCGCATTCAAACGTAATGTTACCGTGAAATGTACTGTAGTACAGAGCACTTTAAAGTGCATTTCGCCGTGAAGAATGACTACGAGCTAAGGCTCCGCACTCACAGTTGGCCCCAAGGCGCTCGGAGATCTCGAGCCAGCAACGGTCCCGCACGTCGATGTCGCGATGGTTCTCGTGGCGCGTGTCGTAAAGCACCGGATTCTTCTTCACTTCGTCGATTAGGCGCTCGCGGTATTCGCGCGTGTTCATCTTGTCGTTGTTCATGGCTCGGGCGGCGCGGCCTCCCGATGCGAGCCTCGCGCTATACTGAGCGAGCGATCGAGCGTCGAGCGACGTTGCCGCGCCTACGACCGCATCGCTCCGCGCGCGGTGAGCGCTCTGGCTTAATCTTACTTCAGTTATATCATTTCTTGAGCGAAAAAGTATCTTTATGACATACCTATTTCATATTTGTGTATTATTTAGGTGAACGTTTAACTCGGTTTACTGTAAAACTATACTGCGCTGCAATTCGCGAGCACAGAACCTGTCATCTTAAAAAACATATGCGTTCCCATTCTATTCAATAAATACATTTGAGCATACAACTCTTTCTGAAATAAGAACAACTTTCGCGTGGATTAATACTTTGATATTAAATTGAAAGCGCAAACGAAATTTTTGAAAACTCATTTGGAGATGAATACTGGAATAAAATTATGGATTGCATAAGAAGTTGTGGGTCGAATTTTCTAGCGTTTTTTATACAAGAATGATATATATTCGTTTTAATACATTTCGTATAGAATGTTCAAGATCATTGATTCGCCATAGGCTGAACGGCGAAGTTGCTCTTCTTCATCACTCGCCCGTGCGTGTCGATCACGAACTGCACTAGATACAGCACGTCAACGTGCTTTCTGGCGAGGTGCTCGTACCAGATGATGTGCTGGTACATGGGCTTGAGCAACCGCTTGTTGAGTGCCAAAGTGTAGATACGGCGCATGTCTACGATGAGCTGGTCCAGCCGGTAGAAAAGGAATGCCATCTGGAACGCTTGGTTATCTTTGTATCGCTCCATCACGCCGTCGAGGTCACGCAGCCGCATCTGCATCACGAAACACCATTTTAGACGACCGAGGATATTTAAGCTGCCATTTTTTAAATATTCAGAATCTTATTTAACCTGAGTTCCATAGATGGCCTGTTTCATGAGGTCGAGGGTTTTTATTTTGGTCTCCTTAACACTGGGGTCGAAGTAATGGGGTTTCTCCATCACACGCCGGTGCTCGGTAACGAACGTCTCTAGGTCCACAACCAGCAAGTCGTCGGAGACGTTGCGAAAGACCCGGATGGCATCTATCTGACGCTGCACGGGTGGATCCTCCGCCACACCCACCACCAGAGGCATCACCGACGCTGCTTTTGTTGGTTTAAATACAATATTTAACTTTATTTATTTTCAGAGCAAATGTATACGTGTTAAGTCTAGTCTTTATACTTGTACCTATAAAAAGTAGATGCATTTTGAGCGAATCAGCCTCTTCGAAGGTTTTTAAGGAGTAATAAAATGTTATTGCTTTTCACAGTTTTTATTACTAATTAATTTACTGAGGATAATTTTCGAAATTGAAATGTTCAAAACGGAAAGATACATTTATTTTAAAGAAATACATATTTAGATTATAAATGTGTAAGAGACAAGAGTGCAGCCGAAGGCGTTGTTGCTACCCCGTTGGTTATGCTCCCTCAACCGTGTCTATGACACAAAGGCGCCCACAGTTTATATTGTATGCAGTAACTCTTAGTTATATGAGAACAAAGTACACGAAGAACAATTAGCCGTAAACAAAATGGTTAGTTCGATTGGTAAAGTTGTTTAAGCTTAAGTTATAGAATTAGAGTTGCCGTTGCAATGATAACTAACGGATACACCGAATAGTTGTTGCCAAGCGCACTGCGATCGATGCCACCTGGAGTGGGGCGGAGAGCGATGGAGGTTTCGTGTGGAGGTGGAACGGGAGATCGGAGGGCAAAGGCGCGGGTTCTTTTCAATTTCCATTGTGTGCAAGTGCACTTGTACTAGATTACCTATTAATGCATCTTTTTTGATTCTGTTGTCGTTTCATTTTTTTCTATATATTTATTATAGTAAACTTACGACCCGCCCCGAGAACCGGTGAACCGTAAACATTGATAAATCAAGTCCAACTACAAAATTAAGCACAGAGGATATAAATAACGAATCTTTCGAATAATGGAATGTTCAAAATCGGTTTAGTAGATCTAGAGATTACCTCCTACGACCTCACATTTTACCTCTTAATAATATTAGTGCATTAGATTCAGCAATTATCTTTGCACTTCTTTATAAACCATAGAGAGAATCGAATTGTGTCAAGGACTCTGGAACGGTTGTAGATTACATTAGATGTTGATCATTTTCTGAGAGGACGTTATCGTCTCCATAATCTCGTCATCTAATTAATAGATGTAATTGATTGTATTATCTGTTCATATTTCTTTTTGAAGTGAAACTTCTTTAGAATCGTTGTGATTTCAAACCGGATGCAACGAAAAAGCGACAGTAAAAAGAGACAGAAACATTAATTCATATGATTTAACGTGGGAGAAAATGAGATAGATAAACTTCTTTCGAATCGTCGTGATTTCAAACCGGATGCAGCGGTAAAGAGAGACAGAAACATCAATTCATCATATGATTTAACGTGGGAGAAAATGAGATAGCAGGCATTATACAGCCTCTCTTTACTGCCGCTTTTTCATTTGATCGAATTTCAAACTTTCGATGTTTTAGTTTTTCCCAAATTAAAAATTTATATTAAACTTATAAATTAAAATTTATCATTAAAATATACTGTTTTAAAAGAACACACACATTTAGATAATGGAAAATGATTAATTTATATATGATTAATAATAAAAAAAATGTTTTTGAAGGTTTCACTTCTACCATGTGTGAATTGCACATATGTTTTTTTTTTTCAAATAGAAAAAACAATTGCGAGAAATGTTGAAATAATGAAAGTATTTTCTTTTTAGTGTTAGATGAAAATATATTTGGGCGGCGGGTGGGTAGGTAGTGAACTGATTACTGACTTATAAATGCAGTTTCATACAGAATCATCGTGACGTCGGTCAGAGACAGTTGGGACGGACCGGTGAGCTCTCGAGACAACTTGGCTCGTTGGCCTGGAGCCCTGCCATGTCTCACTCGTCGAATAACGTAATACATCAAACAGAAAGATTGTTGCGACCGAAATGAATTCCAAGTATTACATTTTTGAATCCGACATAACTCCCGTGTCTACCCTCTGCAGGGCGGGTGCGTGCTTCCCCCTCCCCGGCTCCAACCTTCGCCACCCGCTACACAAATAGCTGTCCTCGCTCACTGCCAAGGTTAAACGCGGTCGATACTGGGGTGACCATCTCCTCCACTTCCACCCACCGTATTTATTTTTTAATTTCTACTCCATGCATGAAATAAATTGGGATTTTTATAAACATTATCCTTAAATTACATTTGCATGAAAATATAATATTCATTTGGAAAACATATCTTAAAATTTATCTTGTGCCAATTTGTTTCGCTGACGTACTTTACCTGGTGTCCAGCCAATTTTATTCCTTCCCAGAAACTATATGTCACAAAGCTATAACAAATCTTTACAAAAAGGTATTTTGGTCGTTGAAGTATTATATGATATATCGCGCAATAGTTATTATTCTGTTATATCTGGCGGACGCCCTGTTGAGAAAATAATTTGTGTTACATTGCTCATAAAGAAACAGACAATGGACAAATCGAAGAACATATTACTTTTATATTCAAATGATAAAATATAGTTATACACACATACACTGCAGAGTTTGTAATGCAGCTAGTTGAAGGACAAGTGCGTCGACTGATCGCGTTACAATTCAACTGTACGGTTATGTTTTCAAGGTTGAGATTAACGTTAATGTACAAGTCTTGTGCGATTTCATATAAAATTATTGCTCTTTTGAAGTTCTCCGCAAAGCACTCCAGAAATATTCACATATTCATACGAATTATGTAATAGGATATATTTCTGGAATTAAAAACTTATGTTGTTGTTACTATAACTTTGTTCCTGAAATCTAAATTCAAAGTACAGGAGTACAAGTCGACATAGATCTATCTTGTATTCATTAAGCGTTACTTAAGTATTCATAGAAAGTAAAAATATCTCAATGAAAGGGGCGCGATCAGCTGATGGTTGCTAGGACGATATCCACCGATTTGTAGGCCGACCGATGTGACTACCTGCCAAAACCTCAGTCGGTCTTGCGACCGATCAAGGGACCGACGCATTTCCTTTGCGCAAGTCTCGTATCGACCTGCTCACTTAACACCCTGAAATGGGCCTTATGACTCACAAATAGAATTTAGATTTGTTTGTTTGTTAATAATTCATAATCGCCCAAGGAGTCTATTTGCAGGACGAGTCGTTTTAGGCTTCGCCACGACAAAGAGCAATATTCAACGAGTGTATTTTGATATAAACAGATTAATAACATGCACATGAACATTAGAAAGAGCGGCTAAATCATAGGGTTAAGTAAAAATTTGTTAATTGTTACTGTGTATAAAGTTTATTTAAAGTCTGCGTGGACCTTACTCACGCAGACTTTACTTTAAAAGTCTAGTCTAGTCATTAAATAACGAAAATTAGATATTTATATCTCATAACTACGCTAATAAAATACGCGAAAAAGGTTTGATGGAATTAAATTAAATAAGTTATCTTTGTTACAATAACATACACCAAAGAAAAGTCTTATTTTCTTAGGTTTTTACTTTGGTCAAGCCAGCTGCTGCAACCCTGAACCTGTCAACTACCGACTAATGTCACTGTCAAGGTGTTCACGTCACTTCTGATTCTTAGAATCGTAGATATAATTAGTGCTAGAACCGCTGCCAACTCGTTAACTTCCATATCTAAAGCATAATTACACCATGTGTATTATATTCTTTGACGATACTAATATAACTCTAGGTGTAAGCATCGATGAATGAGGTGGTTGCCTTAATATGTACTTATATTAAGTAAGTTCGAGGCTTTAAGAGGATGACGTCTAATCTCTTTGTTCCAATTCAATCATCTCTGAGCGACGAGCTCGTACAATTTAGATTGCAATTTGCATAATTTTCCCCGACATGCCAAATAAGAAAACTGCGTTTTGATTAATTCGTTTTGCAGAGATGTTGCCCATGTGTGTGCAAAGTGATTCTTGCCATGATATACAGGTAGAAGCACAATTCGCCAGGTTTTCTCTAATTAAAAAAATAATTTCTGCCGGTTAATAATTTTAAGCGGGCGGACAGGAGAAAGCGAGCGTAAGACCCATGGTGAGCACATCTTTTAAACAATACTTATTCGACGGATTTGAAAATAATATATTTCTCGATCATATAATCCATTATACCTACTAAACGTTATTGTAACTGCTGTAAACATGTATAGCTCTGTAGCCGGGTAGCAATCCAATCCATCATTATTAACTCTGAAGTTTAATTTATTCTGCTCCAAGTAACATTCCTTTCAAATTCAAAGTTATTTCAACCCTAAACCTTCCCACTCCCCTTAACTCCCTCCGATCGAGCTGCAAATTTAGATTTAACCTAATTATAGCTCCTGTAGTTTCAAATATTGTTCCTGAGTATCACTTGATACTTGATTAAGGTTAATATAATACTATAAAGTAATTGGTCAAATACAGCTAATTATAAGCTATATAAAGCGCCAATGACGGCTTGCTAATTGCTTCATAAAAAGCGCGACTAACATTCAGCTAGACCTGTGACGTCTCAATAAAATGTTATTTTTTTTATTAACATTTAGCTTTAAGCAATCCCTATCATAACCAGATATAATATGTACCCTTCTCAACTCAAGAACAGGAAAACTGTTTGCGGAGAGATAAAAGCGTGGTACAAGAAAATACTCGAGCCTTTGTAGCAGTAATCCCGGATTAGGCGATGTTATCTTCCAGGTGCCAGACTTGGTTTGTGTGAAGCCTCCTTCACAGGAAGGAGCATTGAGAGGTTCTATTACAATTTCAATTGATTTCACAAATGGAATTACAAGAATATTATGACGTCGATGTGAAGTCCCAAATGGGGCGGAAAGGGGGAAGGCAGGGAGGTGCAACGAGCCGAAATATTAATGCGCTATATTTATTGCTTCTGTTCGTCCTAAACGGAAACTATAAATAAACTTCATCTTTCTGTCTAATGTTGTGTGAACTCGGAAAGCGGTGTGGGCCATGAGCCGTGGGGCGTAAATTATCGACCTGTATTTGGCGATACTCAATTTCGCGTATGCCATGCGTGTATGCGATTCCGCCCTATATCATGAGCAAATCAAGTCATTTATTCCAATTAGACCACCTAAAATGGCACTTTGGAACACAAATCACTACATAGTATAAAATAAAGTCGCTTTCTCTGTCCCTATGTCCCTTTGTATGCTTAAATCTTTTAAACTACGCAACAGAATTTTATTTATTTATTTTTAAACTTTAATAGATAGAATGATTCAAGAGGAACGTTTTTATGTAACATCCATTAAATAGTGGAGAAGTACTGTTATTTTTGAGGTTTCTAATGTGATGTCGTAAATAATTACATTTTTTCCGCTTACATTGCAAACGCAGGCTGAACCCTACGAGTTTTATCAAAATAATGAACTAAGTATGGTACACATTGAAAAGGTCTACAGAAAAGTCCGTGGTGGTATATGTCTATCTCTTATGGATAACCCACATTTTTATATACAACGTTCACAGATTTTCTGTAGTGTATTTAGTATCAGCATTGCACCCGTGCGAAGCCGGGGCGGGTCGCTAGTAAGTTTATAAATTATGAATTCAATGAGAATAATTCTGTATATCACTGGAAGTATAACGTTTCTGTTTACTCTATTTATATATTATCAAGAGACGCGCCTTCATCTTAAACCTTCCATTAAAAAGAAAAAGAAAATCACGAGGCTGGGCGTGAGTTTTGGATTTTTGTGAGTCATTTTAGTAAATATCCCAAAAACTATCAGTCTCACCTTGATCAACCAGATCGTTCCTCGAAAAAGAGGCCACAAAACTTCTACATCAGCTTTTCGACCATTATAGTTAATAATGTAGGTTTAACAAAATATATGTCTTATAATTAATATATAATGTGGACAGTGGTGGTCGCGACCCGTGGCAGCTCTTAGTTGATGCCACTCAGGTTATTATTGCATTTAATTAGACTCGATTAATTTAAGTGTCTGTTTTGGCTCAAAACGCTCTTACCGTCTTGTACTTATAACAGCGTTTATTTGTTTCTATATTTAAGTATCACCACTTCTCGCGTGAAATACTTATTAAAGAGTCGGTCTGAACTTTAATTGATTATTCATTAGACATAGGTATTACGATCAAAATTTGCCGATTTATCGAAGAATTATATTGTGCAGTTGATCGACTAGACGTAGAACTCCAGAACATAGAGAGAGGATGTCCTCCGAATTAATTTAGAGAACATTGTTAGAGGCGGTCTGTTACAAATTGTTTAATTAATGCGACGTGTTCCGAACTTCCGAGGGGATACGCTTCTTCTGTTTCACTGCAAGAATAAAGGAATGGCTGATATATCTATATCTTAAGAATTGCATGTTCCTGGAGAGGGTTACAGAAATTATTAAACACTTCAGCAATATATTAGACCACATTTTTATTTCATTTGAGCGTTACATTATGTATGAACATTGTTCAAAGTCCTAACAAAAGGCCGAGCCATGTGTAGTAAGTACTAACAGAGATATTATTAACAACCATTTATCATAATACAATTCTAAAATTATGCCTTAACAACAAGAACTTTTAGCATCATAAAAGTATATCTATTAACAAATGGTACCCACGTTTATCGCATATATACTCGTGAGATGTTCTTTTGTTAATCTATGCTGAAAATAGAAATAAAAGAAACAGGCCTGCCACCTCTATTCATTTAAACTTTCCCGGTATTTACGATGTAACATACAGATCTTCTATATATACTAACAAATTCATTTTTGTTTGTTTACAGCTTTAAATAAGCTAAAGAAAGATTACATATTATTTCATTAAAGTTCTTTTGTACATGTGCAATATTCGCCTATTATTTATACTGGAATGAGAAAGATGGCTGTGACTCGGTGAATATGGAGTGAGACCTTCACCTGGCGTCGTCGTAGGTTGTAGATCTGGAATCCGTCGGCTCGACCTCGGGCGCCTTGGCATCGGTTTCGTCGTCGCTGACGGGCGGCGGCCGCCCACTGTCGCGTTCGTCGAGCAGCTCGTGCAACACGGCCAGACAGCGCCGCTGGAAGGCGCGCTGGCGGGAACCACACAGCATCTGATAGTCGGCGTGCAAGCCTCGGAAGAACTGGAAGTACGAGGAGCTCTCCTCGGAACCGAAGGCCGAGCCGCATCCGTCGTCGCTGGAAGCGCGGGGCGCGAGCGGCGGAGTCATGAACCACGCGGGAGACAACAGCGGCTTCACGTCGTGCGCGTCATCAGCGGAGTCGAGGTCGAGCAGCGTGGGCGCGAAGCTGG
This sequence comes from Pieris rapae, assembly GCF_905147795.1. Lineage (NCBI taxonomy): Eukaryota > Metazoa > Arthropoda > Insecta > Lepidoptera > Pieridae > Pieris > Pieris rapae. The sequence continues at coordinate 119,817 of NC_059529.1, read as the reverse complement.
GATAGGGCACGGATCGCGCATCGGTGGCCATGTGGTCACGTAGGAATTCCAGGTCGTCGGCGAGGTACCACTTAGACACCATGCGGCCGCGACTCGTGCACGCCCCGTGCATCTCGTTGCGGAGGTGGCGCGAGTACGAGTTGCGGATGTGCGACCACTTGCGACGCACTTCCGCCACTGCACAGGTTTACAATGTTTATAGGCTTCCTCCAAAATAATGGATTCTTTTATTTTTGGTAAACAGTAAATGATAACATAATCAAACTTATACATATATGTATTAATAAATGTCGCCTCCCGCCGATGTCCATTTATCCGCTAACTCCGCACATCAATCAGATTTGGCAACAGCTTGCGATGTGATTGGTCTATTTATTACATACCATACTATAGCTAAAACTACAACAACAAGTTTCGTTCACTATTCAGTCCATTTATTCTGAAGTTACCTGCTTTAAAACCAGAGATAAGGTAAAAACATAGAAGTTTTGAGCAATCCTAAATCTAAAGACGAATGAAATGGAGCGTCGACAAGACTTTCAGTATTGTGGCAAAGTATGAAAACTCAATGTTTAATTTATACGTTATGTGACTTGTGTATATTTGTTTTCATTTTAAATCTATTCAGAATAATTAGACTGTTATGAACTGTGAGTGTGTGTGTTTGGAACTACAAATTAATTTAGATCAGTATTCAAAACATGTAAAATGCGTAAGTGAATTAGGAGCAATGTTATGTGTGTATGCTACTGATGTATGGGTGACTAGGGCGAACACTAAAGTTTAGCATTACCGCAATGACTTGAAAAGTCACAAATTATACGGCACGCACCTGTCCAGTCCATCTCTTGCGCCACTTCTTGCCACTGTCGCTTGACACTGGTGTAGTAGCTGGCGACGGGCATGTTGTTGCGCGCGTACAGAACGGGGCGCGCCTGCACCAGCCGAATGAGGCGTCTGTCGTCTGCCTGTCCCGTGTCCACCAGGCGCCCCACGTCTTTCTGCTTCTTGGACAGGTCTTTCCGCACGCGCACCCGCCGAGCCATGGCCGTTCGCCTGGACGTCACGCCGTGGCAATGCGCGACGTCGAACAAACCGACACACACGTCGGCACGCAGGCACTGGAAGCTCCACTGCCGTCTCGCTCGCGCGGTAGACGGTCGAGCGCGTGGAAGCGAGATGGGCGACGAACACGTGAGCAAGCAAGAGCGCAGACGCTCGCCGCCCGCCGACCTCCCCCTGCAGGCCGCGCTCTTTCACGATCCACCCGGTCGGACGGCTATCGATTCGCGCCGCGGACCGTCCGTTTTTACTGTATTTGTACCGTTCACACGTCCTTCCATGGCCGATAGGCGCCGTTGCCGGGACAATTAAACATTACTTTATTAGTTAAATTATCTATCGTGGACTGCTGAAATCCTGTATATTTCAAGTGATCCTTGATGATGATTAATTAAAATTTCTGCCTCGCATATAAAATATCAGTAAAGATGTAATTATACGATTGATGACTACGACATGATTCTAAAAGTATGATGAATGTAATCATCGAATATTTTAAAGTTAACAATTTAGTGCATGTATGTACTTAAAATTACGGTGTCCAAAGATACGGGCAGGTACATTTAAATGAGAAAAAATATTGTTAGACTAAAATTGGAATCATTAAGTTCGCGGTATTCGGTGTTAGTCTCTGACAAAGATTCCGCCCGCTTGTATTATGTGTATGTTGGCTAGATAGTTCGGGACCTCATCGACAAAAATTGTAAATTTTCATTAAACCATAATTACATACTTTTAAGTGTTCCTTAAGAATCACAGTATTTCCTGGTAAATCGAACAAACGTCTGTGTTTATTACTTATTATGTATATTTTATATATGTTTAACAAATAATAATTAAATTGAAATAAAAATTCTTATTAACTAAAATTAAAACTTTTATTTTATTTTATAATACACTGTTATATTTGTTTAAAAGCACAGTTTCGTATAATCTCTAAATATAAATTTACATTTAACTATTTTGACAAGAGATTTGGTTATCAGAGCGACATCAACATTATAATTATTAATCGGATATCCTCAATATTTTATAACAATTATGAAATAAGCATCAAAGTTTTGCCAAATTGAGCTATAAGCTCTGCTATAGCATTTGAGAAATTTTCGACAGGCAAGCCGAGTAACACCTCGTTGAAAGTATGTTGGAAAAAGAAAGGGTAGGTTCTTCTAGAAATAATTTGGGTTGCAACCATCACTTCCAGGTTATGTCAAGCGCTTTGGAGCGGACTACACAATGCAATGTGTATGGCCTGGGTGCGTATGTAGTATGTACGCATCCTAGCCAAAGCTGTTTGAGTGAGTCAGTCAGTCACCCGCTCATTGAAGGTTCGGCTGCAGGGATTCGGTAATATGGTAATGTGTTAAGCGCAAAGGTGTCTTTTGCATGTTATCAAGTCCACTCCGGTACCTTAGATTGTAAAGTACCTATGTTTAAACGGTATAGTCTTAAATCTTAACAAAATTATGAAAAAGCTTTGTATGGCGAATAACTTCATAATAACTTTTGTTTCTTTTCAACTGACCACAACACAAAACAGCTGCTTGATTCGTCCTATATTTGCGATCAGGTGTCAGGAAGCAGTCACTTTTACAAACAAAAACGACTTTTTTAAACAACGACCAGAACGCGACGCCAAAATGTATAAAGGTGAAATCAAACATGTTAGGTCAACCAAACGTAAAAGAATATCATCAAAATATTTCCTAGATGACATTAATTTATTACTTAGGTTAGCTGGAAAGTATTTGCATAATTTGAAACATATCGGATACTTTTATAACAAATAGTTTGCTATATCAAAAAGGTCAGCAGACATATTAGTTGCGTCTTGAGTTTGCATTAACAAAAGCTTAAAAAATAATATGAAATCGATTTCAATATAAAAGCTGTCCCGAAACATTTTGTTATGATCGACCGAATAACGGTTTAAAATTTAAAAATGTCAGTTATATTGTTCGTTAATCGCCGACGACCCAATCGAGACGTTCACGGGTAAGGCTTGACGTCCTCTTGCTGCCCGGCAGGCTCACTGCCCGAGGTGGAAGCGGCCTCGCGCGCCCACAAGGCCGCATAGTTCTGCTGTTCCGCCAACAGCCCCTCCTCCGCTTCTATCACGGCTGCGAATAACGCTTTTTTTATTCTTATTTGCGCCGGGTACGGAAGCCGTTTTGTGGACTGACACATGCTGTTGAAAAAGATGTCGAGCGGGTCGGGCAGCTCTTGGTGTCGCGGCGACAGAGGCCGCTTGAGGGGCGCGGGGCGGGTGCGCCGCCGCCTCGGCGTCGACGACCGCGACGAGCAGCTGTCTTCGCTCCCTTCGTGCCCGTTGACGCGCTCTCCCTCGCCGACCTCTGCGCTGGGCTCGCGCGGCGCCGCCTGCGGGAACGGCGGCTTCTTTCGGGCGTTCATGTGCGGCTGTAGGAAGTGCATTAGGTGAGTGTACTTCCAGGCGCTGCCACGCTTGCCGCCCGCCGCCACTTCGCTCTGACGCTTCAGCGCATCGCGGTAGCTGTCGCGCAGCTTCTTCCACTTCAGCTTTACTTCTTTTACTGGAAAAATTGTTTATTTCGTTTCTAGCAATCATTTTTTTCATATGCAATATCCGAATTTACTGTATTTTAGCGGCGAAAGGGCCGAGAATAAGATTTTTTTAATAAAGTATTTTATGGAGTTAAAATTTCATGGTAAAACTTAACTTCCATAAAAAATACATATGTATTATATTTGACAGATAAATGATATGAATTTTAACCTCAAAATGAAGATCTACAAATCTAGTTTAAAATTGAAGACCAGCACGCGTCCTCTACACGGCTGGAAGTGCGTGAGGTGTGGGGGGGAGGGGCGTAGCATACCAGAAGAGAGGTCGGTCTCCTTGACGAGGTCTGCCCAGGCGGCGTCCTTCAACTCCTGATCGCGGTACTCCGGCGCGGCTGTGTCCCAGAGGCAGGGGTAGCGGCGCACGGCCTCGATGAAATGCTCCATGTCCATAGCCGAATGACGCGAGCTGTGCGGCGGCCGGCGGCGGGCTCCCGGCGAGAACTGAGCGCGCGCCGCCCGCCGCCCGCCGCACAGCACGGCCCGCCCCCACAGCCCGCACGTTTTGTACGCTCGGAGGAGGCAACGCCTAAGCTACACTAAGTTCTCCTTCACAATACTCTCCAAAAAAACATACCTGTTGCGGGTTGAAGCAAATTAGGCACTGGACTGGAATTTTGTTATATTCGGCCAAGTCCCGGTTCAATTGGTGTATTATGTTGTAGTGTCGTTGTCAAAGATACTTATAATTCCCTGACATCTGAACTTCAGTAGGTTTATACGTAATATGTAACAAATAAATGCTTTCTGGTCACTCTCATTATCCTCCAAGTAAATCCATAGGATTTCTTGCGGTGACTTTTACTAATAAAAGTTGTTTCTAACGTACTCTACCTACTAGTTTTTTTTATTACCTGACATATAATATGTCTGCCTCATTCCAATTACGTACCAAATAAGTGATTGTAATATAAAAAGATCACTTTTTTTAATGGTCTTGTTTTACACTGAACCTACAACACCACCCTGGTCGGCAGGTCCTCGTGTCCTAGCAGTGCAGGAAAGCAGAAATCATGAACAACAACAATATAATCAAATTACTCATGTATTATTAAAAAACACAAAATAATATGATTTTGGTATACTCATATTTTTTCTATAAAATCTATAATTAATAATTATTATTATCTATACTAATATTATAAAGAGGAAAGGTTTGATTTTTTGTTTGTTTGTATGAATTGAATAGGCTCCGAAACTACTTTGCAGATTTGAAAAATTCTTTCACTGTTGGAAAGCTACATCATTCCTGAGTGACATAGGCTATATTTAATTTTCAAAAAAAATAGGCATCCTTACTAAAATTACGATAACATTAACATTTGTTTATTATTTGATACAATTCTAACAGTTGGCGCTGAGTTAAAGGTAGTTTAGTTTAGGTCCGTGTCGTGGTACCAACGTTTCACATAAGTTCTCCTACGGTTTCCCTTGATTAATTTACTACTATGTAATATAACAAAAACCTTAGCCACAGCAACGCTTGGCCGAGTCTGCTAGTACTATATAAATACGTTATTTGGATCCTTGCATATATGTATATTGTATTTATAAACTGAGTTTAATGCATATCGAAGGAATTCCGCAGTCGTCTGGAACAAAATGCCTAAGTTCGGGTAGGTCTAAACTATATTTCAGTGAGGTACAACGCAAACATGCTGCACGTAGAGCTCATGTTCAAATGTGTGTTAGGCCAGCCCAGCCCCCAAATATTTTAAAATTTTGACTAAATGATGCTTCATTTTATCACCGAACGCATACTATTCATCTGTACGTCGACGGCTGGATTTCTTGAAAACTCCGCATTTTCTTTTGCGAACTACCAAACTTTGAAAGCGGTTATGAGTGCTTTCTTATACCTTATAAATATAATTATATAGTAAAAAAAAAAACAATTGTTTGATCGGAACTCCTTCACGAACCCAGACTGAACATTCTAGAATGCCGTACGACAAGGACGGAGAGGTGTACGAGAAATAAAGATAACGCACAATTCTTTTCTTCCAGTTTTGTTGATATTTTTTTTAAAACTAGTAGTAGTCTGTTGTATCAGCCTTCTGTATCTCGATTCCCTAAAGTCCTTGCCTACTAACAAACATAAGGCAATATCTTCACTGAAGAAAAGACTAAAATAACGCCTTACAAAACAGTGTAGCAATACTCTCACTTCAACATTAACAACAAAGAGTTAACGGTCAAAGCGATCCCTTTGATATGTGTGCTCTAACCTTTATGCGAACATAGATGTCATTATTAGCTGTTAAAAAGCGTCAAATACTAGATAAAGTATAATTAATAATCTTGCAAAACAAATATTTGTAAGTGGTGACTTTAATGCTCGCCATACAGCATTTAGTTGTTAATCTAGTAAGAGTCGAGGGCACAGTTTATTTAATATTATTGATGATTTAGATTTATACATTTTGAATAATGGTAGATTTACAGCTGTCAACCATCCCAAAGGAAATCCTTCTGCCATTGTTGTTCGCTTCATCAGTGCTAGTATTGCATCTATGTGTGAATGGTCTGTACATGACAATGCCATGGGAAGATATCATTACCCTACAATAACAGAAATATCCTTAACTATTGATGAATAACACATTGGTTCACCAGTAGACAGATTTTTATAGGCTATATATATTATTTATATTAGGCTGATTCCAGATTGATTTCCAGAACAGTTTTCAATAATTTTATTATAAATTCTGATCATCCTATATTAACTTATAGTGCTTTCTGCTATTGTTTGGAAGCATTAAAATCTATGACAATACCTAAATTTACAAAATCAAATAGTTTCAAAAGCAGCCAACACCCTGGTGGAATGATATTTGTGAATGAAATGTAATTTCAACTTATAATGCTTTAAATTATATTGAAATGAACTATCCATAGAGAATTATATTAACTAATAAAAAGGATACACAAAAAGAACAATAGCAGAGCAGAAAAAAAATGGTTGAAATATAACAAATACTTTCAGTAGAACAACACCCATTTAGAATTTATTTAAAATGTTCATGTAGAGACAAATTCATTCCCACCTTCTTCGATAACTTAACAGATAATAGTTATTTAGTTGACACTAGTAACCTGAATATTAATTTAAATTTAAACAATAACAATCAAAATTCTAAAGTTTTACTTAAACCCTTTACATGGTCAGAATTTACAATAAGTTTACAATCTAGACATAACCACCTACAACAGACCAGACAAGTGCAGAAACAGAGTCCACATACCAATGTACAAGTAATACAACACCTAGCATGGATGACTATCCTTATGTTTAATGTTATAATTTTAATAATGTATTAATTTTTTTAATGTTTGGATGAATTGGCTCCATAATTATTTTTAGATATCCTCAATCTACTTTGACTTAACAACTACATTCCACAGGCATAGAAAACTCAGAGTGTCATCCAATACTCAAACCAGACACAGCACCAGAACTGGCTACCTCATTTATACCAATTTCCTTATCTTCATGTCTTGGCAAAATTTTTGAAAGAATGATAAAAGTCCGTCTTGACTGGTATGTTGAAGCTAATCACATCATATTCAATGTCCAGTATGGCTTTAGGGAGAAGCTGTGCTGATAGTTTCATCGCTTTAATATCTGATCTGAAACATGGGAAGGAAAATAATTTACATACTGTCTGTATGTACCTTGATGTACAAGGGGCTTGATATATAGATCCTGGTATATTTGTGAAAGTTACATCAGGGCTAGGAATACCGGGACAACTCTGCAAATGGATATATAACTTCTTGCATGTAAGGACAGACAGTGACAGACAGACAATGTAAATATTTTACAATTTGCTGATGACATTGTTTTGTACAGTAGTAACTATAATTTACAAGTAGCAATAGACAGAATTAATGTAGCTTTATCCCAATTATTTTATTATCATATTGACTTTTTACATTTAAAAATTAACCAAAATCCAAGAGCAATGTTATGATATTCAGCAAGAATACACCAATCTATAGTGTTATTTATAATGATGAAATTATAAACAAGGTTACCAGTAAGAAATTTCTAGGAATAGTAATAGATCAGAAATAAAATTTTGAATCACATATTAAACACATTTTATATTTAACATTAATGTGTTGCTGGAGTTTCAAGGGGTGCAGACCCCAAAATACTGTTTTTAATATACAAATCAGAAGTCATTTTGATTATAGCTTCCTAGCATATTTGAATAGCCCTCATGTAAATAAACTTGATATTTTACAGAACCAAGCTTTGAGAATAATATCTGGTGCAATGTGCTCAACTCCCATAAGGACCATGGAAGTTGAGCCAATAGTTATACCATTAATATTGAGATGACTCTTACTTGCACACAGACACTGTCTCAAATTACTATCTTTTAATTATATACAAATAGTTTAAAAATTTTCACCATATCTCCTTAATTATTAACTGGATTAACCCTTCTTAACAAATATACACCTTTGTCCATAAGATATCTGGAAATTAATAATAAATATAAAAAGACCAGTAAACAGTCCCTTTGGCCATGTTACTTTAACAGCTATCACTCCATTTTACATCCAGTAAATATTATTCCATGTACAATCATTAATAATTCTGATATGATACAGTTCTTCTCACAAAATATTAAATATTACACTATATATACTGATGGCAGCAAAGGCAATAACCATGTTCATGCAGCAGCATGCATTTTACGATTCAAAGACCAAGTTATCTCAAAGCTTTGTTTTGAATAGACACTGTTCCATTTTTATTGCAGAGGCCTATGCTGTTTAATTTATACTAAACACTTTTTAATAATAACGAAGTGATGTTTTTGTAAATTATAAAACCAACTACATCTTGTATATTATAAAAGCAATGAAAAAGCTGAAAAAGCTGACAAAGCTGCATGTGCAGTGAGGCTATTAACAGTATTGACGTTTCAGACTACCGAGTCTATTTAGAAAAACATTTACACTCGGTACTAGACGGAAATGTGGAAGAAAGACCAGAAAAACAAGAAAGAGTGGTATGGAAGTAACCAAGATAACCTACCTGTTAAACCATGGTATGACAAATTGAAAACTAGTGAAAGTCGAGATTTCATTACAATAATAAACCAATTGAGATTTGGTCATAACTCATAATACTGCGCCGTCACATCTTTTTTTTTTAAATGGCTTTAATTTGTGCCAACTGGGCACATGGTACTTCGCCAGTGTCGTGTAGATGGAGAAGGCACGAAGCGTCACATCTTGAAAGACTTGGGATTGTTTCAAACAATCAATGTAATCACTATCAAGCAGAAGGAATCCAAAACATTATTTTCGATTGCCAAAGTTTCCTCATTCAAAGACTTATGTTGGCTAGTGAACTAGTGTTATATACTAATGCATATAAGTGTACTTCTTTCTCCCTCCCGCCGCCCCTCAACGTTTTACTAAAAGATCTAATATCCTTTAAACCTATCTATAATTATAGAAACCTACAATTCAAACAATTTAAATGACGAAAATTAGTGAAGTGAAGTTTTGTGACCCCAAAGTATTGAATGTCTTCCAAATAAGTTATGACTTAAAGTCTATTTTACAAGGTCATAAATTTAAAAAAATATAATATACATACAGATTTCACTTGACACTTGACAGTGTTGACAATTCTTACCGAAGTGAATTAGGACATTCACTATTAAATACAATTTAATAAATAAATATTGGTACTCATTATCACAATTTGAATGAAATGAAATAAGTTGTGTTGTAAGTTGTGATGGAGGGTGCTAATGCTGTGGCTGAATTAGTGTAAGCAATCTTCTCATACTATTATTTCATTAACACAAGCATTTAATATTGGGCAAGACAAAGGCAAACAGTATTTGAAATATTGCAGTAAACTTTTAAACTCAATTCATTATGAATATATTATTGTCTTTAATAATTTATCAACATATTTTCACTTATGCAACTAGTGCAAACAAAAGCTGAAAACGTATATGTATAAAGTAAAAATGAATGTAGTTTATTTATACACATATAATGGAAAAAAGGGGAATTTTATATATACTAGTGGTTTTACCAAACGCTGTCAGCAAGAGCCTGCAGTGCTGCGCGAGCATTAAGATAATATATTTACCTTTGTTGAGTTGTTGAGAAAGTTTTTTTTATTGTATTGTAATGATTATTCTAAATAGCAAATGTTTTCTATTGACAGAGGAAGTGTAGAGAACAGTGCTGCAGAAGGTGATGGAGATCACTGGGGATATAGGTGACCATTTTTGTCATATTTAAAATAAGATGAGATTTATTTAAAATGTTGAAAAGTACTAATAAATTTAATCATAATTGTGAAATATAAATTGCATTTTTCTGATTTTATTTGCTTGTAGGCAAAGTATTTATAGTCTTTGATTTAACTGTAGAATCCATGGTTTAGTACTACATATAAAAATAAGTCACACATTAAATCCGACTACTTACATTCTTTGAACATCATAGGTTGTTAAAAAAAATTTAGGTGTGCTATTGAAAGTAAAAAAAAAAGAACATGCTTTTAAGAATAAAGCATATATAAGTTTTATAAACTGCATAAATCTTTATAATTATTAGTAGTTCACCACTTCATGTACTGTTTTGTCCCCACTTTACTATATCTATACATTGCAGTAGCTATATAGATTCCTGCAACCATGTCCGTATAGAAACCCATATGTAGATGTTTGTACTTTTCCCTATCACAACAATTTACTGTCCTCACTTGCTGTCAGTTTTAGTAATCTTTCTGGTTCTTCAGTTCAATGGAAACCTTTTTAAGTAATTCAGCTGTGTAAACCTTCAAAATACATTCAATTCACTGGAAGAAGCTTAAAAATTCAATAATAAAAAAGAGTTTTGACATTTTTCATGGTTCGCTGGCCTCGGCTAAGAGTAGAATTAGAACACAATACCGATAATTTCTTTTCTTGGTTCAAATAGTTTAATTATTTATAGTTTTTATTCTTTTGGTTGATTTTGTATTAACACTCGCTGGTCGTGTCCACATGTTTTAGGGACGACACCGCTTTTAATTTTTTCGTATTTATGTTAATTTAGATTTTGATTCCTAATTTTAAAATTGTATATTTATATTAAAAATTTTCGTAATTTTATTACTGGGAACTGCGGAATTATATATATATAAAGAAAATAACGACTCCCATTTGTGTGAGACGTGGTCATCTTTATGTTTGAATTTGCCGCGTTTCGCACAGACTCGGGTTATCGATGGACATGACATATTATATGACATAACAACATGAATACTCGTTGGTCGGGATTCTAACCTAAAAGTATCGAAGATTGAAGTTTTGAATTATTGGTTTGAAGGTTATTGATTTTAATAGAAAATAATAAGTAAATCACCTGGAGTAAAAACTTTTAATGTTGTTTTCTGTTTTTATTGCAGGTGAGACTATTCCTAGCTGTCTTTTGTAATTTTATCTTGTGAACGGAAGATTAATAAATGAATCTGTTTTTATTGCAGAAACCCAACTGAGTTTTTATTTCGAGAAGGAGTGTTATATAATAACTTTATTACAAAACAACATTATTGTGAATACTTCGTGAAAATGGAGAAACTGAGGTTCGACTTTAAAATGCGAGGAGCGTCAGATGGGAAAACTACAATATTGTGCCTAACCTCAATCGGCACGCCGGATGGTCGTTCTTTTACAGTACCGGATGAATACCAGCCAACAAGTTTACACAAAGAATTAATAACGTCACAAGTGTATGGCAGAGTGAAAAACACGTTGGGAAAAAGAAACCAATTCAGGAAAGTTTGGATAACTTTAACTGAAAATATGAAAAAAGCTTACTTAGATGAGGAAGGTAACTTATTATTTGAAAATTTTTATTTAGAGGAGATTCCAGACAAGATAGCTGAAATATCTACCACAAGCACGTCAGAGGACACAATAAAGAAGTTGCTAGAAAAAGTTCTAGAATCCAAAGAACAAACTTCTGAAGTTAAAAACTTAAACAAAATTGCTAAAGATTTCATGATTGAAAAATTTGATGAAAAAACGTCCAATGCCAGCCAATGGATTGAACAATTTGAAAAAGAATGTGTTCGCTGTGTAGTGGCAGAAGATAGGAAAAAAATTGAGATTTTGAAGTTTTTTCTTGAAAAAGGTAGTGCTGACTGGTACACATGCATGATTTTAAAATACTCTATAGAATCAGAATGGAAGGTGAAAGTGTCAATATTTTGCCCCACGAATTGAAGACAAATTGTACGAAGGAAGATCTAGGAAGAGATCGACAATTGGCATATGAAAACACCAAAAAGTCCCACAATCAAAATGCAGAACGATACAACAAACACAGGAAAGAAATTACATTGAATGCTGGGGACTTGGTATATGTGGAAAATGGAAACCGCCTCAATAGGAAAAAGCTGGACGAAATAAGAATCGGACCATACAAAATACTAAAGAGAATCTCAAATTCAATCTATGAGGTTGATACCGGACACAAGAAAACAGAATCAAACCTTTTTCATATAACAAAAATAATTCCGGTGGCTGACGATACGACTTGACGAACAATCACATATGTGTTATGTGTTTGTTCTCCTTCGGGGGGGGGGGAGATATAAAGAAAATAACGACTCCCATTTGTGTGAGACGTGGTCATCTTTATGTTTGAATTTGCCGCGTTTCGCACAGACTCGGGTTATCGATGGACATGACATATTATATGACATAACAACATGAATACTCGTTGGTCGGGATTCTAACCTAAAAGTATCGAAGATTGAAGTTTTGAATTATTGGTTTGAAGGTTATTGATTTTAATAGAAAATAATAAGTAAATCACCTGGAGTAAAAACTTTTAATGTTGTTTTCTGTTTTTATTGCAGGTGAGACTATTCCTAGCTGTCTTTTGTAATTTTATCTTGTGAACGGAAGATTAATAAATGAATCTGTTTTTATTGCAGAAACCCAACTGAGTTTTTATTTCGAGAAGGAGTGTTATATAATAACTTTATTACATATATATATATATAATTTTTATTTACTTAAGTTAAATATTACTGTATATTTGAGTTGAAGACGGTGAGGAAATGGTTTGCGTTTTGCGTTGGCGCAGCATGATGGAGCGGTGCCCGTCGCAGTCGTCGCTGGACGAGTCGTCGCAGCGGCGCGAAGCCGGCGACCGAGAGGCGGGCTCGCAACACGCGGCGCAATTGCTCAGCGCACTCGCGGCGCTTCGTCAGGACGCGATGCTGTGCGACGTGCGCCTGCAGGTAACTTGCGCCCGACGGCCGTCCTACTGTCGTCTACCGCCGGAGTCTCACCGCCCCCCGCGTGTCCGCAGGCGCAGGCCGAGGGTGCCACGGAACCCGGCGAGGGAACGTGGGCTCATCGCGCGGTGTTGGCCGCCAGCTCGCCGTACTTCCGCGCCATGTTCACGCAGTTCACCGAGCGAACGCGCCCCACCGTCACCATACAGGTTGCAGGCAGCCGGAAACTCGGTCAGATTTGTCGCCGCACTCGTCTTACACGTTAACCGCACTTTCAGAACGTCGAGCCCGAGGCGTTGCAGGCCATCATCGAGTACGTGTACGAGCCCGAGTCGCTCACGATCACGGAAGACAACGTGCAGGCGCTGCTGTCGGGCGCGTCGCTGGTGCAGGTGGGCGGAGTGCGCACGGCCTGCTGCGCCTTTCTGGCCGCCGCGCTCTCGCCCGACAACGCGCTCGGCATTCGCGCCTTCGCCGAGCTGCACGCCTGCGCGGCGCTCGCCGCCGCCGCCGACGACTTCGTGCACAAGCACACGCTCGACGTGCTGCAGACCGAGGAGTTCCTCGCGCTCGAGCCGGCGTCGCTGGCGCGCCTCCTCTCCTCCGATCACCTCAGCGTTCCCGGCGAGGAGCCGCTCCTCGACGCGCTGCTGCGGTGGCTGCGACACGATCCCGCCGCGCGCCGCGAGCGCCTCGCCGACATGCTCGAGCACGTGCGCCTGCCGCTGCTGCCGCGAGACGTGCTCGTCGCGCGCGCCGCCGCCGAGCCGCTCGCGAGCGCGCCGCTGCGCGTCAAAGACCTGCTCATCGAGGCGCTCTCCTTTCACCTGTCGCGGCCGGAGCGCCGCGCCGCCGCCGCCGCGGAGTGTGCGCGGGCCCGGCCGCGACGGCCGCCGCGGTCGCCGCGCGCGCTACTCGTGGTCGGCGGCCAAGCGCCGAAGGCGGTGCGCGAAGTGGAGGCGCTCGAGCTGGACACGGGCCGCTGGGGCGCCGCCGCGCAGCTTCCGACGCGCCGCTGCCGCGCCGGATTGGCGGTCGTCGGCGGGCGGCTCTACGCCGTCGGCGGGTTCAACGGCACGCTGCGCGTGCGCAGCGTCGACGTCTACGACGTTGCGACCGACTCTTGGAGTGCGGGTCCGCCTCTGACGGCGAGGCGCTCGACGCTCGGCGTGGCGGCGATCGGGCAGGTGATCTACGCCGTGGGCGGGTTCGACGGAGCCGCCGGCCTCAGCTCGGCCGAGGCGCTGGACCCGCGCGAGGGAGCGTGGCGGCCCATCGCCGGCATGAGCACGCGTCGCTCGTCGGTGGGCGTGGCCGTGCTCGAGGGCAAGCTGTACGCGGTGGGCGGCTACGACGGAGCCTCGCGCCTCTGCCTCAGCTCGGTGGAGCGCTACGACCCGGCGACTGACGCGTGGGAGCCGGCGGAGGAGATGAGTGCGAGGCGGTCGGGGGCGGGCGTCGGCGTGGCGGGCGGCGCCCTGTACGCGGTCGGCGGCCACGACGGCCCCGCCGTGCGGCGCTCCGTGGAGCGGTACCGGCCCGCCGAGGGCTGGAGCCCGGCGCCGCCGATGGCGCACGCTCGCCGCAACGCCGCCGTGGCGGAGCATCGCGGCCGCCTCTACGTCGTCGGCGGCGACGACGGCGCGGCCAACCTCAACACGGTCGAGGTGCGGATCTCCTTCCTCGTTTCGGACGATTCCGGAAGGAGGTCGGACCGACTCGATCCGGACGATCTGTTTAGGTGTTCGATCCGGCCACCGAGCAGTGGACGATGTTGGGCAGCGCGATGACTCTGGGGCGGTCGTACGCGGGCGTGGCCGTGGTGGAGCGCGGCCCCTGACACGCGGCCCCGCCGCTCGCGCCCCGGCCCCGCTGCCCGCACGCGCGCGGCTCGCAGACGCTCGAGTTCCACGGGCGCTGCGTGCGCGGCGTCTGCGTGCCTCTGCCCCTTCGGCGCCTGTCGGCCTCGTGCTCCACTATCGACGTGCCGCCATGCCTGCTGCTGCTGCGCCGCGCCTGCCCCGCTCCGCTCTCCGAGGACGACGGCGACGTCGATGGCGACTAGCTCCCGCGTATTCGTCTCCTCGTCACGGGACGAGGACTCAGCGCCGATTCTCCAAAAAGTCATTCCCTTCGCTGCAGCCGACGCAACCTCCCGAATCACTCGAATGAAACTTTTTATTTCCACCTTGAACGAAGTCAAAAAGCTGGAAACTATTAGTCTAGTGAAATATATTTTTTATAATTTGTTAAAGAGTGATTTAGTTTATTTGATGTTCCAGTTGCAGAAGATAATGTCTCGAAACTGCAATATTATTATTGTCATAAGTGTTAGGTTAATTGTGGGTTTTTGAACCGATCTGATTCCGAAAGGGCAGAATTTGGCTTCAATCTTTGCTCATATATAATGTATGTATGTATATATATTATGGCCACAAACATTCAAATCTCTGCGAGCTGTGACATCTTAACGTTTTCTGAGCAACAGTTTTAACATTATTAAGTAAAAAGGGTAGGGAAAAAAAAGAAACATCAAAAGTAAACAATAAAAACCTGGATCATTGGGTGCTTTAAATAATAGAAGATTTAATGCATATAACAATAGACTGTAAGCGAATAAATAAGAGTGTTAATTGCTATACAATTTAACAGTCGAAGAGAGTGCCTGCGTCCGGCTATACTCTCGGGGCGTGACTACGACGATTTAGGAAATCGTCATGCTTATAAGTGATCAAAATGTCCGGCTATAAAACTAAGAAAGCCTCAGTGAGCAGAATGTACATACTCCCCCGGGCAAAAAGTGCAAGATGAATATGTAGTGCTTTACAAAATGAACCCATTATATGCTTAACAGTCTCTAGGAAATGCGTAAAGTATCTAAAATTATACTAACACTTCTGACAATTCCACGGCACTATCACTAGCACTAAGATAAACTGGAGTCCGGTCCCGGGTGGCTTCTCCTGAGGCCACTGCGAAACCGGTTGCTGATTCTGCCGATGTTACACCTGCTCTTTTATTAGGATATTATAATCTTTATATGATTATAATATCCTAATCACTAATTGTCTTGAGCACAAACTGAGAACTATCATGAGCATAAAAAGTATAATACTTTTTTGGTAAATGCAACCATGACCTAGGTTAAATATAATTATTATAAAGTCCAACCATATCTTGGTAATTTGACATGTATATCATATTCTTTGTAAGTAGGTAACGTCTTTCTCAGTAGGTCAATTAACTATCTAACATAATATGATATTTTGCTGAACTGGCAAATACGTGAACAATAAGTGGATTGTTATTGTTTACGATATTAGTATCGTTTTTTCACTTTATAAAATGATTTATGTATATTAATATGTTTAATAATAACTTTCACTCAATATTAAATGTAATGTTTCGTCAATGTATGTTATTCATAAATGGAACTGAACATACGAAAGTCTCGGCTTTGTATCCTTAAAGGAATTTTAAGTATAATTTTATATATGATGCTTTTCTTTCTTTTCCTCTGATTACTCATATTCGACTCATAGGATTGCATAACCGAATAAGTTTGTGGTATATTACTTTTACGATATTCTGTTATAGTGCGGAACGATAACGTTGCGCAATCTTCCCTTTTTACGAAAGATATCGCCTTTCATTCTGACATTTCTTTTTGAACTTCCTGTAAATTCCGTAACTCCTTTTTTTCTTCGAAATTTCTGCTTTTTCACGAAAGCTCGTTGCTTATATATCTTGCCTTTATTGATAGGCAAAACATAAAATTTGCGTGCAATCTTTTCTAATCCATGCGAAAGCTTGTATTGATTGCATGATATTGTTTCTTACATCTATGTCGGATGCTAGTGCTAATTGCAAATCAGGGATGTTATGGAGCTCCTTAACCGAAACAATCGGATATCCGAAATAAATATATATCTGTATCCGTTTCACAACTTCCGGATATTTTCGGACAAGGGCGAAGTCTAAAATCTAGATAAAACTACATGTTTCTTCGATTTTTGAAGCTTGGAATAAATTATCCATTGTTTGTTGAAATGCTCATTGATCATTCGCAGTAAAATTATGCTTGAAATAAATGAGATAATTCTCATAATTATAGTGCTCAAAACAAATGGAAAGGACTTACTGCGATATACTGTATGTTGAGTGACGAGAGCTTAAAATTTCCATTTTTATTTTCATGTTATATTTTATAAATTAAACAAATTTATGAATTGTTGTTGTTAAAAACCTTCTTAAGATTTATAATTGAAAATTATCTTATATTCAAAAGAAATGTATGAATAATAATTATTATCAATTGTAAACTAGAATTAAAACTGCAATTTGAATGTTTATGTATATCAGTATCTGCGCCCCAACAGGTGACAAAATATGTGTTACGCTCGGTTTAAAAAGTAGTAGGTATATAAGATTTTGTTTATTAGTACGAAAATTTTAATATGGTTCATACTATCTATAAATCTTTCAAATCCATATCTATACGACCAAAATCATTCCCACTACAGGCTACCAACTAGAAAACCAAATCCATGTCGTATTTGGCCGCATCAATTCTATTGGCTTAGTCGTTGTTGTGACTGTTAACCTTATTAAATTTTAAATATATGTTAAAAAGTTATATATATATACAATGATTGCTCTGTGGTAGTAATTCCAATTGCCAACGTGCAGAAAAGCCACAGTGCCCGTTGTCAGAGAAAATTAACTTTGAACCGACTACACCCAATGTTGGCAACTTTTCCCACAAATTTAAGGACAATCAAGATGTCGTGGGAGATGATTAGCGGGCAATTTTATTTAGGAAGACTTATATTGATTTATGATTAAAACCCATCCAAAAAACTAAGCCAAATATAAACTCTAAACGTAGCATAATAAGTAAGCTATCAAAAAGCTATAAAACTCCAAGATCTAAATTTTTGTACAAAACGATCAATGACAAAACGGCATGCAAGTAGTTTAAAATACTTGATAGAATCAGGCTAATGAAAGAAGATAACGAAATTTTTTTAGTATGGTATCCCTAAAAGTTTGATATATTTTGTGGATGAAACTTACTTGATACTTAAAATTATTTTATTATTTTTTACATTGATAGTAGCTGTATTTCTATTAAATTAAATACTATACGTATTTAATCTTTTACTATTAATACTTAAAATGACTAGCAATGCATGGAAAACTAAAACTATATTTATTATAAAACACAACTTAATTATTCGAAATAATCAAAACCAGAATCCAAAAAATCAATACGCATAGATTTATCAGAGTCATTGCTGTTATCACTGTATCTCACATTGATTATGAAACTTTCTAAATGTCCTCTGTAGTACTGTCCGTTTCATAATATTTATTTTTTACATGTCCAACATGATCAAACATTTTCAAATGACTCTTTAATCACTTGTTTTAACTGCTCTGTGGTCAATTTAAAATTTTTATTTGCTACTCTGCATTTTGCCAGACTCCATACTAGCTCAATCATCAATGGCATTTAGATCGCAATGGTATGGGGCAGTCTCAATACCTCATGACCATTGTGCTTTAAAATTTCATCGGCTTCATATGTTTAATCTGGTTTATACCGTTTTACTACACATAGCAGTTCTGCTTTCGTATGGTACTCTTCATAGCCATTAGCCAATAATATTCGGCGAAGAGTTTCCCCACATCCAGTAAATCCTATGCTTTTTCTTTATTCCAGCTAAAGTGTTCTGAATGTTGGGACTTGTTTTCTAACAATATAAAATTAATGTTGCGAATAGCATCCATGTCAGAATTGTCCAAATGAGACACTGTTGGTTTATGAGGTCGTTTTTTCCGGGTGTTCTCCAGAAACCTTGATTTCTTGCCCCTTACTTTTTTATTGTGTATTGAAATTACACTTACACCTGGAAAAAACAATGACCAAATTTTTTTTTTTTCAAATTTAATTGAAGAGTATTGAAAATATATAATGTAAATAAAAATGAGTAATTGTATGAAGTATCAAGACAATAAATCATACTAACATAAGAAATTCAATACCACACGTAAAAAAAAATGTTTTTGGTGGAATTCAGTTTCTTTTTATTGAAATTTGGATATCATGCAGAACAATATCTCTCAAACTTCACTTTTAATAGTTTTACTCTTATTTAAACACGTAAATGAATAAAAAAAAAACAAAATAATCAAAAAGAATGTTTAACAACAGCCACATTGAGAAATTGACAGTGACATTTTGTGTTCCATCCGAAAGTTTTTAAATTATTCAATAATCAATTATCTTCTTTCACTAGCCAGACTCTAGTCTCTATCATGTGTAATCTAAATTTACCTCTCAAACCGAGTGTACAACTACAACCTTTAGGGAATTTTAATCAAGTATTAACAGTTGGTTTATGGGGGAAAATTATTTAGGAGTTGGCATCACTAACTAAACCGTCTGTACTCTGTCCTGTAGCCGGTATCGGCGCATGATTTGTTTTGAGAAATGAGTTATAACTTAATCGAAACGTATAATTTCTTTCAGCTTCTTGTCAGTATGCATTAGTATTGAGGGCGCTGCATTGATGTTAAAATGGTTAGGCCAACAACGTATATAGTGTTTGCGATTGTAGTATGCGGCGTCTCGGGATTGAAGCCGCTGAACTTTGCCGGGCGCGAGATCTACGAAGTAGAGACAACTGTTCAGCTGCAGGAAGTGACACAACGCGAGCGTGAAGTGGGTTACAAGGTGAAGGCGGTTTTGAGCGTAGAAGAAACATGGCACGCAGATGACGAGCGGCTGTTGCGCTTCGAGTTGGCGGAGCCACGACTGCTAATTCGCGGTGCGAATGCCCGTGAAGACTTTCTGCCACACGGTTCTGTCTGGGACTCCTATCCTCACACCGAGTTTTATGCGCATTTTAAAGGTGGATTAGTGCTGAATGTTTACCTGGATGCCAACGAACTGTTTGATGTCCTCAACTACAAGCGTTCCCTTATTAGCCAATTTCAGGTAAACAACATTTCTTCTGATAACATAATATCATATACTTTCTGGTAAATTTTTCTAAGAAGTTTTATAAACAATGGAATTCAAACGAATGCCCTATATATTATATTCAGTGTTTGATGGTCAGGTAAAACCTATATACCGAAGCTTCGTTTTAGATACTTTTATACTTTTTTTCTGTTCCATTATTACTAATAATTTTTCATTAAAGAATTTTCTTAATTCATTTTTATTAGATTAGGATGTTCTCTTAACGCAACTGGTTCAATATAAAAAATCTGAAGTAATAATCTTTCCTTAGCGGTAACCTTCTTCCAAATGAGCAATAATTTTGGCTTTCAGTTAGACCTTTTTAAGATTACTCTGTCTCATTTAGTGTTCTATTCAGAATCCTGATGACTTTATCTTAGATAGCTTATATACCAGCTAAATTTTCCTGGGCCAAGTTACTATGCGAGCTAACTGGCTATACAAGGGGGCTCACAAATAATGTCTTCTACAGCTTCAGACCTCCACGGGCGCAGGCATAGAGACGGATGCGTCAGGAGTCTGTCGAGTGACCTACGAGACTCTGGATGAGAATACCGTTCGAAAGATAAAGGTGAGAGAAGCTCCTCTCCTATTGCATACAGGGAGGGTGCCGAGCGGGCGCTGATCGGATTTATTTTTGCAGAGCGAGTGTGAAGGCGAGTGGGGCGAGTCGAGGCGTGTAGCTCGCTACACCCTGAAGAATGGGCGACTCGTAGGCGTGCATGCAGAGGAGGTACACGAGGCGCGGCTGGCGGCCGGAGGAGGGCTCAAGGCGCGCGCTTGGCTGCGGCTCTCGCATCGGGCCACCGCGGAGGCCGCGCCACTCGCCGTCGATCGAGCCGAGGCACTCGCGGCCGTGCCCTCGCGCCTCGCCCCCGCCCCCCTGCGGGCCCCCGCGCTCGTCCCCGAAGACTCGGTCGCTTCCTCGGTGAGTGACAGGATACGCCACGTCGCGATACGCCGAGGTCGAAAGGTCGCATGTCGACAGATAAGAACTGCGCCGCGTTATCGTTCTTTGTCTCGTTTTACGGAAGATTTATTTATTTATATGACAGACGTTTACAATGAAATCAAAAATCATTTATTCATAACATAATGTACACTGTAAATGATTCTAATTTTACAGTTACTGCCAGTTCTCAAATCAAGGGCGTAGGACGGAAGAGAAGAACTGGCAATAAACTCTCTTTTTAATCGCCAAGTTTTTTTTACGCAACGTTTGTAAGGAGCTGCATCCATTACACCTTGTTCCATATGACATCTTGAGTAATCAAGAATAATAAAATGTTCGGGCTGCTGCCGAACACTTTAATGATAATTAAATAAAAGATTGAATTAATGAGTGATCGCGGTGATGGTTGATGACACACTGATGTATAAAGAAAAGCGTCGCTCGCAGGCGGCGAACTATATGTACTTATGCTAATTACAGTGTTCGGTTACTTTCCGAACATGCTCCCGGGCGGGAGAGAAAAAAACACAAAATGCTAAAAATCATACATATGAGAGAAAAAAAAATTACTGATAAAGAAAAAAATTAATGCTTATGCTACATAACACTATCTTCGATTATCGAATGCCTTTCGCGCACTAACACTTTCACTTTCACTGTGAACCACTGATTTTATTTCACTGTTATCACTGCGTTGCACGCCCGGTGAGAGCACCAGACGCCGCTGACGCCGGCACCTCCTCCAGGCGACGACGAGCGCTGCACACGCGCAAACGCCGACCAGGCTGTAGCTGATGGAGTATTGATGTATGTCGTGGCTCGATAGCTCAGGCATTTCATCTATGTTGCTCTTCATGCTTATTATTTGGGATTCTAAGCCCTCTATAGAGCTGTTCAGTTTATCGATATCTGTATCGTCTTCTTTGAAGTAAGGCATTGTTATATTGATAATGTGGTTGATGTCTGTAACATCTGGTGTAAGGATGTTCGGTGCCGTTTGTATAGTATCAAATTGTTGCCTTAACGAGAGAGTTTAACCTACTACTTATAATGTTATACTGCCTTTCCATCGATGCTTCTGTTCTTTTTAGCAAGTTAAATTCTGACTCTACTATAGAAGTTTGATTACGCCATAGATTTACCAAGTGTTGTTGATTATTTCTAATTAGTTCAATGTCCTCAGAGTATTTATCTGCAAAATGCTGATCTAGCACACCAAACAATGTGTTCGCAAGGTAACCTACACCGTTGATAAGACCGCGACGCTGTCTGGAGTGCTCGGTAAAATGCTGTGTTAATAAAAGTTGATTGTTGTATTGTAACTCTGAGTAGTCGTGATTCATTTGTAGTAAAATCATATGGCATTGTTGATTATGCTCTATGTTAGTACATAGTTTGTCCAAGTGATTTGATAATTTTTTGTATGCTTGTTCATCTTGCCAGTACGGGGCCATGTCGTGGTACACAACTAAGGTCCATTTGTCTCTAATAAGTTTCATCTTTGTTATGGGGTCGAAATACAACGATTGGCTGGCGCTCATCTCTGTAATATTATACTCCGATCTAGAAGTAGGCATAATGCTCATGAATGAAAGAAGCCCTATCGCCATTGATATAAAGTCGAATTTCTTCTTAACTTGACTGCTTGGTCGTGTCTTCTTTCCGGCTAATGATTGACCTTTACATGATTCATTCGTTTGCTTGCTTGATGCTTTTTCAGATGAGTCACAGTACCCAATGAGCTCGATGACGCCTTTCTCACCGCTTCCGATCCACCTAGGAACTGTGCATTGGTTGATATTTTCCAGGTCTGTTCTGATTCTTATCCACTCTGTTACACATTCGGCTGATACTTCGTCTTCCCATTCTTTGACTTCCATCCAAACTTTTTGGAAAAGTAGCTTAAGCTTAGTAACGACTGGCGCTAGCCAGCCCAACGGATCAAACACCTTTGATATTTCTGATAGTAACTTCCGCTTTGTTAATTTTGATGTTGTTTCCTTGGACAGTCTGCACTCGAAAGTAAATGCATCGTTAGCCGGAGACCACCCTAGTCCAAGGGTTTTGATTGTGTTTTCTGATTTGAAATTGAATATTTGCTTTGTCTGCTCTGTGTTCAGATTTTCTAGAATGTCTGCTGCATTAGATGTCCACTTTCTCAGCAAGAATCCGCCTGATTTTAATAACTGATCCAGCTGTATTACAATCTGTTTTGCTTCTTCTATAGAATGTGCTCCGCTTACCAGGTCATCCATATAGAATTGATTTTCCAGAATTTTCGCTGCTTTAGGAAAACCTTCGCGTTCATCGGCTGCTAACTGCTTAAGGGTCATCATAGCTAGAAACGGGGCTGCCCTGGTCCCGTAACTTACGGTCGTAAGGTGATAAGATCTGATAGGTTCCTCTAGTGAATTCCTCCATACAATTTTTTGAAGATTTTGATCGGTTTTATCTACCAAAATTTTCCGAAACATTTTTTCTATGTCGGCGATGAAGCCGACTTTATATTGCCTCCATGATAAAATTAGTGATTGCAAGTCTTTTTGTAAATTCGGACCTTTGTACATTAAATCATTAAGACTGAACCCAGACGATGTCTTTGCTGACCCACTGTAAACAACGCGTAGGAATTTGCCCGCATCGGCACGCTGCACGCCGTGGTGCGGGAGATAACATTCCGGGGAAGCCCTTTCATTATCTATACAGAGTGTCATATGACCTAAGTCTAAATACTCCTGCATGAATTGTTTGTAACTTGTTGCCAAATTAGGATCCTTAGCTAGTTTCTTTTCGATGTTTCGATATTGTGCTATTGCTATATGTTTAGACTCTCCTAATTTCTCTTCAAAATTATCTGTCATTGGTAACCTGACCTGGTACCGTCCGTCTTCGAGTCTTTTTGTTGTTTGCTTGTAAAAGTCAATACAATATTGATCATCTGTGGACATTGAAGACTCCTCCGTTATACCCTCGATCTCCCAAAATTGTTTCAGGTCTTCGAAGTTGCTGAGTACAACGTTGCAGTGAAATGATTGGGGCATGTTTCCGCAGAGAATCCAGCCAAGGCGCGTCTGTTGTGCTATAGGTTGTGATTGATTTTCGCCCTTGACTATTCCGCTTAAGATTATAGATGCGTAGACATCCGCTCCGAATAGTAGATCGATTGGTCTGCTTATATTATAATTAGGGTCCGCTAATTTTATGTTATCTTAATATGGTAGAAACGGTCTATCGAAGCTGTGAGTCGGCAAGCTTTTGATTAAGTTGTTGATAATTAAAACTTCGGTTTCGAATGAGTAATCATCGTCTACAGACGTGCACTTAATAGTGAGCATGCCTTTGCAATTGTTTTGCTTTTGACCGACTCCAAAGATAGAGCCGTTGCATTTTTGCCGTTGTAAACCTAATGATTGAGCCGCCTTTTCTGAAATTAATGATATCTGGGATCCTTGGTCAATCAAGACCCTCATTGTTTGCTGTGAACCATCGATTGCCGTGATTTTGACTTCTGCGGTTGCTAAGAGTACTTCGGTTGCCTTTCCCACGGGTGAATGGGGCTTAGTTGCCGCGTTGCTATTTTGTTGAGCGTGAGACTTCGAAGTACTTGCGGTTGATATGGTTGATTTTTGCTTGCTAAAGGCGTCATGTAACAGGCTGTTATGATTTTCATTACAAGTACGACATCGTTTTATTGAATAACATTTATTATTTTTATGAGAATACAAACAGTTTGCGCAAAGTTGCAACTTTTGCACGGTTTTTAGTTTCAATTCGCATGGCAGTTGCAAGAAATTATTGCATTGGAATATTCCGTGTTCCTGGGAACATAATGGACATTTGATACCTGTAGATACGTGAAGCGCTTTCATGATGGGACGCGGTGGGAAAACTTTGTTTCTTGACTGATGTTCAAAATGCTGTTTTCGATTTTGATAATAAGTTTGTTGGGCCCCTTGATTTGTTTTTTGAGTCGAAAAGTCTTGTTTTCTGCGAGACGATTCTAGGGTAGTGAATTTCAATTCTAAGAAGTTGGTAAACTCTCGTAAAATAGGTAATTCACGGGGACTTTTGACTGATTCTATGTAATCTGCATGGGTCTCTGTGTCGAGTTTTTGTGATAAAATATGAACTATGACGGGGTCCCATGTGCTTATGTTGACACCTAGGTTCTTTATAGCATTAAGTACCTCGACTACTGTGTCGTGCATCCTTTTGATCTGAATCAATGACTGCTGCTGCATGGTTGGGAGACTGAACAGGATATTCATGTGTGATGTGAATATTAATCTTTGATTATTATACCTGTTATTTAGGATTTCCCAACATATAGTGTAATTTTCGGAACTGATTTGTAGGTGACGAATTAAATTTTCGGCTTCACCTTGTACCTTGCTTTTCAAAAACTGCATTTTTTGTGCGTTAGATAAGGACGGGTTGCGGTCGATTGCTTCTAGGAAAAGGTCCTTGAATGAGGTCCAGTGCTGATAGTTACCCGTAAAAACGGGAATATCCATTTTGGGCGTAGAATACTCGCGATGTGCAACGGACCATAATTTGCTGTTGATTGATTTGATGTGCTCGTTGTATATTCGTTCATTCTTAGAAAATACGTTTTGATATACCTCATCTTCACCTTCTTGGTACATGTCGATCTCCCAGTGAAGAGAGTCGATAGCTGACCAGCGCTGCTGTAATGATTTTAGGGTGTATTCAAACTCCCACTTTTCGGACATGCAACTTAAATCTATGTTACTTATTGTCCTCTCAAATGCCTTAAAATTCGAGATCTGCTTTCTGAGAAGCTCCCGAAGTTTCTCGTCCGTATCGAGAGCCTCGTATGTTGTTTTTTGATTTTGAATAAGATTATCGAGATCCATGCTGAATTAAAAAGTAATATGGAAAGATCTCACTTGATATGCTGCTACTGTAGTGCTGTTGCTCGAACCCGCGCGGTGCTGTCGATGCTGTACGCTGCTGCGTAGCAAGCCTGCCTGGCTCGCCCACAGAAAGTGATGCTGTTGTATGAGTAGCCTGCCTGGCCACCTCACGAATGCTGATGCTGCTATGCTATGCAACTGATGTATGCTGTGATATATGCTGTGTGGGAGCTGGTACAGCTCACCGCACTTGATGATTTAATGCAATGGTGCTAGCACTTCGTACACACGAAACTTTCACGAAAACTCGCGTTTCAGGTCCCGCCTGTACGTAAGCTCGAAGGACCAAAAATGTTCGGGCTGCTGCCGAACACTTTAATGATAATTAAATAAAAGATTGAATTAATGAGTGATCGCGGTGATGGTTGATGACACACTGATGTATAAAGAAAAGCGTCGCTCGCAGGCGGCGAACTATATGTACTTATGCTAATTACAGTGTTCGGTTACTTTCCGAACATAAAAAATAATTAAAAACAAATATTTGTTCTCTATCAGCAGGAGGCATGGTAAAATAGGAGCACGCACTTCCATACCAATTCGACTTAGGGTCCTTCAAGAAAAGAGCGTACCAATTCTTAAAAGGCCGGCAACGCATTCGCGAGCCCTCTGGCATTGAGAGTGTCCATGGGCGGCGGTATCACTTAACATCAGGTGAGCCTCCTGCCCGTTTGCCCCCTGTTCTATATAAAAAAAAATACTCGTGGGAACAACACGCAAATACGTAGTATAAACAACTAATATCACCGCATACACGAATTCAAGTACGACCAGTCACCACAAGTAGCACCCGTTCTCGAGTATGGCGCATGGCCAGCCATCGGCCCCCTCGCCATATTTTAGGGAGAGAGACAACCCGACGCATGGACGCCGCGACAAACAATTTTTCGAATAATAATTAGAATAATGTCTCTCTGCAGCAGTCGGAGGATTCGCAGTCGACGGATTGGGAGCCGGACGAGGCCGAGCGAGGCGGAGACGCGGGGCAGGCGTGGCGGGCGATGCGCGCCCGAGAGGCGCTCTGCGGCGAGACGCGGGCCCGCCTCGGCGCTCTGCTGGAGCGCGTGGAGCGGGGGCGTCTACCGGCCGCTCTGCGGGTGCTCGGCTCGTGCGGTTCGAAGGCGACGCACGCCGTCGCGGCCGACCTGCTGCGGCTCCGCGAGCCTTCGTCGCCGCTCGCCTCGCTGGCGCCGCACTACTTCGCCGCCCTGGCGCTCGCCCCGAACCCTCACGTCAGTTCTCTCGACCCTTTCATCATTTCTGTCTACTCTGTTTTCTTGTTTATTCGTATTTTGAGTAAAGGTATAATGGATCGTCCGTCTCGCAGGAGAGCGTCGTCGAGAGTCTCCTCGCCTCGAGTTCTTGGCCTCGTGAGGAGGCCGAGGCCCGCGACGCCGACGTGGCCGCCGCCGCGCTCGCCGCTCTCGGCGCGGTCTCTCGGACGCTCCGGCGGCGCGAACCCGAGTCGCGACTCGCGGCCGCCGTCGCGGCGAGCCTCATCTCCGCCCTCGCCGAGTGCCGAGACGAGCGATGCCGCGTCGCCTATCTGCGCGCCCTGGCCAACTGCGCGCCCGGCGGCGCCTCCGACGCGCTCCTGTCGCGGGCGGAGCGGGGCTCCGACGCCGAGGCGCTGGCGGCGCTCGACGCCTTGGACGCGTTGAGCGCCGACGGCCCGCTCTCGGTTCGTACGTCGCGCCGCCTGCAGGCGCTGATCGTGTCGGGGAGGCCCCTGGTGGTGAGGGCCTCCGCGCTGGACGTGGTGCTGCGGGCCGCCGCCGATGCGCCTTTCACTCTGCTGTCGCTCGTCACCACGCTCACGCACCAGGTCACTGAACGTTTTCGCCTCGGGACTCGCTTTGACAGCATACAACACACATGTCACATTGTCATTAACGATACACCATTGTTCACACAAAACAGAAATACATAAATAAGTTACAAATTAAACATAAAATAAACTCATCAGAGAATTTTATAAATCCGGACAACGACACATTTGCCTGCAGCTATGATTGAGTAAAGAGAAATAAGAATTAGGATGTTAACAGTAGTTTTAAATTTAGGAATCGCAATCAGACTCTTCCACCTCGGGGGTTCCACTTGAGAGAGACGATCCCTTTCGCGTTTTATCCACCAGCGACGTTTCTCGGTTTCAGGCGGAGGGTGAGCTGGTGCGCGTGCTGTGGCAGCGGCTGGTGGCGCTCGGCGAGAGCACCGCTCTCTTCCGCGCGGCGCTGCCCCCCACTCTGAGAACGCGCGCGCTCTTCGCTCCCGCCACGTCCGTCGCCCTGCGGCGGCGTCTGTCGCCGCCGACCGCCGCGCCCGCCGCGGCGGTCGGTCTGGACTCGCTGCAGATCGCCCGCGGCGGCGCGCTGCGGCGAGGCGTCGTCCGGCTGCGGGGCCCCGACGGCGACGCGCTCGTCGTCGACCTCGTCGCGACCGGCCTCGAGGAGCTCGCGGGCGGCGGCGGCGACGACGAGCCGACGGCGGCGTCGCTGGCTCTGTCGGCGGGCGGCGCGCGTCTGCCGCCCGTCTCGCTGTTCGACGGCCGCGCCGAGCTGGCGGCGCACGTGTGGGCGGGCACGGCGAGCGCCCCGACGCCGGCCCTCCGCGCGATTTTGCCGCTGGCTTCGCAGACGCGAGCGCTGCGCCTCCTCGACGGCGTCGCCCTCCGTGGCCGCCTGGAGGCGCTCTCGGCGGTCGCTCTCGACGCGCACGCCCAGGTGTCGGTGTGGTCGCGCAGCGCGCGCGGCGGCGTGGAGGCCCGCGGAGGGGTGGCGGCGCTCGCCTCGCTGAGGGCGGAGGCGGCGTGGGGCGAGCTCGACGCCGTCGCCGAGCTCGAGCTCGAGCCGCGGCTGCGCATCGCCGCCGACCTGGACTTCTACGACGGGGTGGCTCTCTGCGTGCGCGTGCGCGTGCCGGCCGCTCCGCAGACGCTGCGCGTGACGCTGCAGTCTCGCCTGGGGGCGTCGGGGCGGCGCGTGCGGCGCGTCAGCGAGCGGCGCTGGGCCGCCGAGGGCCGCACTCTGTCGCTGGGCCCGGAGCTGGACGCCGCCTGCCGCTCGCTCGGCTCGGCCGAGGACTAGACTTTCGACTCTGTGATCTTTGTTTTACGTGCATTTGTATTGTTATATTGTTAATAAGAGAAATAAATTTATATCACTTTTGAAGTCGGAGCTTTTTCTTTTCTTTTCTTTTCAGTGAAGAATTCTTCCTTTTCCCTCTTGAGATATTTTAAAGATTAACATAAAGAATAAAAAGTTCATATAGGTTAACAGGTACATTTATGAACGTCAAATTTTTCCTAGATCGTTTATGGCTATTTATTTTACGAATCCTAAAGTTCCTTGTTTTTTTTTTTGCACCTAATAGGCCTACCTCCCCCGGCTACTTTATCGCCGGGGCCGTTGGCTAAGCTAAACTTCCTTCTTTTCTCGCATCCGTCCTCTTAATAATTGACAACACAATAGTAAATTTTATTAGGTTTTGTACAGATCACAGTTTCAATTACAACTTTTAAAAGTATTTCTTTACAATATTCCAACTTATCTAATTTTCTTTTCATTTCTATCCTGAGACTTGGCCCGCGAGGCGGGCAGCCTTCACTTATCCGTGAGTATCCTTATGATACCCATTAGCAAGTAGGCGCCGGCCGCCTCGCGGTCCCCGACCCGCCCTTACTTCCATTGAACTTGGCGGTTCTCTTAATTATTTTTGTGCAAAATTCCTCCAGTTGCGATCTGTAACAGGCTAGCATGTCGGGCAGTCCTTCAAGACTGACCACCATGCCTGTCATCTGTTCCAGGTCGCATCTGGAGGAGGCAAAAATGGGGCACTCTGTAAGTAAGTGCGGGATGGTTTGTTCCACCCCGCTGTCGCACTCGCATTCAGGTATTTCTTTTAGTTTGAAACGGCACAGGTACCCGGCAAAAGGCCCGTGGCCTGTGAGGACCTGTGCCATTTCAGGGCTAAATCTCGCTTCTCTCAGTTGTTTATAAGCGCTTGCAACATTTTTTAGAAAAATCTTTGTTATTCCGCCCGTAGTCCCTTCTCTATATCGTTTGTCCCATTCTTCGATCGTTTTCCGTCTTACTTCTTTCCTTATGAACGATAGCGGGTACTCTACGTGGACTGCTTTGACCTTAGAGGTCTCCGCACCGCCCGCTACCGTCGCCTCCCTTACTGCACCAACGAGGCCGCAAGCTCTGCTTGATACACGGTGCAGTAAGGGGCCATCTTTATCTTCTTCCATTTTCGTTCTCTACCTCCCTCCCATTTAGTCGAAGCCGGTCCGACTCCCTTCTCTGTCTTGCTCCCGTCCGTGTATATGGCCGCTATGTTTTCGTTTTTTATTTGGCCAGGGTCAGTTGATATGGCGAAGCTTATATCTGGTCTTTCCGCAGGATGGGGTTGTTCTATAGCAGGTACGGCACGCTCAATCCGGTCTCCTTCGCGTATAAACGGGGATGACCCTCTTCTGGCCTCAAACAACGCGGCGGCTTCGTCCACCCTGAGGTCGAGGGGCAGTATCCCCGCCAATAGCGTCGCGGAATTTAGCGATGCCGTCTTGTACGTTTTTGCAATCTTCTGTCCGAAGGCCCGTTGCACCGTCTCCAGTTTTTTCTTTGTGCATATTTTCTTTACTGTCGGTGCCCAGGCTGCCGACGCGTATGTTACTGTCGGCTCTATGACGGCTTGGTATACCTGGAATACCATGTCTCCCGTCATTCCCCATTCCAGCTTCGCCATTCTCGATACTTTTTTATATATGTCTGCCGCTTTCCTGGTGACATTATGCACATGCTTGTTGAACGTGAGCCCTCCGTCTATTGTCAATCCCAGCAGTTTTATTTCTTTCTCTATAACTATGTCTTGTCCGTTCATCCTTATTATTGGGGTATCGAACTTCAATCTTCGCGTCAGGACCATTGCCTTGGTTTTTTGTGGCGCGAAGTTGAGCTTGTTCTCGATACCCCACTTTCTCACGTACTCGAGGGCTACGTTTGCTCGTTTTGCGATCGAGTGCGTGTCTGTTCCACTGAACAGCAGCACCACATCGTCTGCGAATGCCTGTGCATAAGTCCCGTCCTCTTCCAGTTCGACCAGTAGTGGGTCGAGCAGGATGTTCCAGAAGGTGGGGCCGCTAATCGAGCCTTGAATGCATCCCTTTTCAGGTCGCCTCACATGCTCTCTGTTCGGAAAGTAACCGAACACTTTGTAATTAGCATAAGTACATATAGTTCGCCGCCTGCGCGCGACGCTTTTCTTTATACATCAGTGTGTCATCAACAATCACCGCGACAGCTTCGATACACCGTTTCTACCATATTTAGATAACATAAAATTAGCGGACCCTAATTATAATATAAACAGACCAATCGATCTACTATTCGGAGCGGATGTCTACGCATCTATAATCTTAAGCGGAATAGTCAAGGGCGAAAATCAATCACAACCTATAGCACAACAGACGCGCCTTGGCTGGATTCTCTGCGGAAACATGCCCCAATCATTTCACTGCAACGTTGTACTCAGCAACTTCGAAGACCTGAAACAATTTTGGGAGATCGAGGGTACAACGGAGGAGTCTTCAATGTCCACAGATGATCAATATTGTATTGACTTTTACAAGCAAACATCAAAAAGACTCGAAGACGGACGGTACCAAGTCAGGTTACTTTAGGAAGTGTTCCGCTTTAGGAATGTTCACACTTTAGGAATAATTGGTTGTAGATAAAATAAAACTCCCTAATAACTTGCCGAGAAGAGGTTGAAAATGGAACTGAGTATATAAGCGTGTATATTGAATCTTGAATATGGAATGAATAATATTTTACAAAAATAGATACATTTGTATAAAAAACTTAGACTATCCTTAAAAGTAGTAATGACATGTTGACTTAAAACGTTCAGCCAATACGCGCAGGGTGTGGTCGAAAGGGATCTTTCGCTACCTGACTCGTGTTTCAACAAAAGCGAGGCGCGGCAAAAATTTGACCCTTTTCTGCGCGCAGCGGCTGAAGCGTTCGGATGTGCTCTCTTGAGATCACTTCGATATGCCTACAGCCTATGCGACAACACTGATAAAACTGTTCTTTTCAGAACACACTTGTATCTTACGCAAACGTACAACTGTTCTTTTCAGAACAACTTATTCGCGTATCAAACGACATAACGTGAACGTATAAACTGTTCTTTTCAGAACAATTTATTCACGTATCAAACGACATAACGTAAACAGCTAATTTGGTCACCTACATTACCAATGACAGATAATTTTGAAGAGAAATTAGGAGAGTCTAAACACATAGCAATAGCACAATATCGAAACATCGAAAAGAATCTAGCTAAGGATCCTAATTTGGCAACAAGTTACAAACAATTCATGCAGGAATATTTAGACTTAGGTCATATGACACTCTGTATAGATAACGAAAGGGCTTCCCCGGAATGTTATCTCCCGCACCACGGCGTGAAGCGTGCCGATGCGGGCAAATTCCTACGCGTTGTTTACAGTGGGTCAGCAA
The DNA here is from genome assembly GCF_905147795.1 of Pieris rapae. NCBI lineage: Eukaryota > Metazoa > Arthropoda > Insecta > Lepidoptera > Pieridae > Pieris > Pieris rapae. The sequence continues at coordinate 87,428 of NC_059529.1, read as the reverse complement.
AGACATCGTCTGGGTTCAGTCTTAATGATTAAATGTACAAAGGTCCGAATTTACAAAAAGACTTGCAATCACTAATTTTATCGTGGAGACAATATAAAGTCGGCTTCATCGCCGACATAGAAAAAATGTTTCGGAAAATTTTGGTAGATAAAACCGAACAAAATCTTCCAAAAATTGTATGGAGGAATTCACTAGAGGAACCTATCAGATCCGATCACCTTACGACCGTCAGTTACGGGACTGGGGCAGCCCCGTTTCTAGCTATGATGACCCTTAAGCAGTTAGCAGCCGATGAACGCGAAGGTTTTCCTAAAGCAGCGAAAATTCTGGAAAATCAATTCTATATGGATGACCTGGTAAGCGGAGCACATTCTATAGAAGAAGCAAAACAGACTGTAACACAGCTGGATCAGTTATTAAAATCAGGCGGATTCTTGCTGAGAAAGTGGACATCTAATGCAGCAGACATTCTAGAAAATCTGAACACAGAGCAGACAGAGCAAATATTCAATTTCAAATCAGAAAACACAATCAAAACCCTCGGACTAGGGTGGTCTCCAGCTAACGATGCATTTACTTTCGAGTGCAGACTGTCCAAGGAAACAACATTAAAATTAACAAAGCGGAAGTTACTATCAGAAATATAAAAGGTGTTTGATCCGTTGGGCTGGCTAGCGCCAGTCGTTACTAAGCTTAAGCTACTTTTCCAAAAAGTTTGGATGGAAGTCAAAGAATGGGAAGACGAAGTATCAGCCGAATGTGTAACAGAGTGGATAAGAATCAGAACAGACCTGGAAAATATCAACCAATGCACAGTCCCTAGGTGGATCGGAAGCGGTGAGGAAGGCGTCATCGAGCTCATTGGGTACTGTGACTCATCTGAAAAGGCATTAGCATGTGTAGTATATGCACGAACAAGCGATGAATCGCAAAGAATACTAGTAGCAGCCAAGACAAAGTTGGTACCCACTGATAAGACTATCACGTTACCACGACTGGAACTTAGCGCAGCTGACCTACTCTCGAAGTTATTAAAAAAAATTTAGAGAGCTTAGTAGGTCACTCAATAAAAATATCAGCATACAGCGACTCTATGATCGTACTTGGGTGGTTTCACGGAGACCCCGGAAAATGGAAAATATTCGTATCAAACCGAGTTAAATCAATCACAAAGAACATACCGGCCGAATGTTGGAGATACATCAAGACCGATCAAAACCCTGCTGACGCAGCCAGCAGAGGTATCTACACGACTCAGCTCATTAAACATAAATTATGGTGGAACGGACCGCCAATTAATGAAGATGAAGAATCTGAAATCAAAACATATACTACGGAAGAGGAGTTACGTAATAAAATGCACACCAACGTCATACAGGCCGACAACGAGCAAAAAAGCACAAATAAACAAAACATCATAACAGATTTACTAGCAAAACACAGCTCTATAACAAAGGCCAGACGGGTGTTAGCTTGGATATTACGGGCAACTAAAATTATTTTGTCTTTAAAAGCAAAGAAACTACCGAGTTATTTAACGCCGCACGAGCTTCAAAATGCAAGTCGATTGATCATTATCAATGAACAAAGATCCGCATTCGCAAGCGACATAGAGCATTACCGCGAAAATAAACGTGTGCAAAGTAAAAGCAAATTATTACTTTGATACCGCACCTGGACAAGACAGGAATCCTGAGAGTTGGCGGAAGATTATCAAAGGCAAACATAGATCCTGAGATGAAGCATCCAGCAATCATACCCCACGAAGGGCGTCTCACGATCTTACTGATAGCAGAAGCACATGAACTAACTTTATCATCAATTGGGCAAATTAATGACTGAAATAGTCGCCTTATCACAATACGTGTAATTAAATCTGAACAAGGACGCATATATCATATTATCAATCGACGAGTTACAAGGATGCATATTACACGAGGGACATTACTTGTGTGAATTGAAGAGCACAATTTATCATCTAAGCACTGACGAGAAGTTTTGTGTTTTTAATCACATCAATAACAGTTGCAAAGTAGCTACCACAACCCGCCGCAACCAGGATAAAACTAAACAATCCTCTCCAGTATCTGTACTTCTGTTGCGATACATACAATTTGCGGATCATATGTGACAATGCTGTACACAGTCGCGATATAAAGACATCTGGAGTAATAACTCTGCAAGATAAGTGCGAAATTAAAGGCAAGGATTTCACATTACTGGCAAGCGGGCAACAATTCAATACTATACAAACGGCACCGAACATCCTTACACCAGAGGTTACAGACATCAACCACATTATCAATATAACATTATCAATATATCGATATACTGAACAGCTCTATAGAGGGCTTAGAATCCCAAATAATAAGCATGAAGAGCAACATAGATGAAATGCCTGAGCTATCGAGCCACGACATACATCAATACTCCATCAGCTACAGCCTGGTCGGCGTTTGCGCGTGTGCAGCGCTCGAATCAATCGATACAGTAGGCTTCAAACCACAATATATATTTTTTTCAAATGCATATGAGCGACAGTTCTTCCAACAATTTAATTTAAACTAGGGCTAGTTGACCGATTTGAATACTGTTCAAGCCTTAAGTTTTTCTATCACCCCAACAAAATATACAAAAAAATATTAAATAAAAATTCTATATAAAATTAATATTATTTTGAATATAAAACTCTATAGGGTTTTCTCATCTTTTAAATTTATTTTAGCTTTTTGACTAAAAAATTAAATTCTATTTTTAATAAAGAGACAGTTTATAATTCATCAAATCATTCATACAAGTCTTCAATTAAAAGACTATGCTACCCTTGTACAGTCAATATACTGCATCCCTTTAAAATAATTCAGTGGGCAGATTAGACTTTAAATTATTAACAAAAAGACATGTTTTTGATAAACAAGTGAATATTTATTTTTCCGAATTCCTTTTTATTAAGTTAATATTTCCTTAACATTCCGAGTGAATGTTAAATGCCCGACACATAGACACAAAGTCTATTGGTCCTCAACCGTGGATCAAACCTACGTCCCCAGGGATGAGAGTCTTACGTTGAATCCACTAGGGTAACACTACTCCATGAATGCGTAGATATATGGGAAAATTGGTGGATCCAGGATCTGAACGCAAGTAGGTATTATTTTTTTATTATTTTTTAAATATTGCATAATATAGAATCAAAAAACCTCATTAACGTAGACAACACTTACTTGAGCAACTTGTACAGATATAATTTTGTTTATATCTCTGAATAAATTCGATAAATATATCGCAACACTCTCTCTTGGATGTGTTTATCATGTGGATAAACACATCCAAGTGAGTCCATATAAAAGTGGATTGGAGATTTACCAGCTATAAAAAATATATTTACCATAAAAGAGTGTTTTATTTAAAACGCTTAAAATGAAAACTTAACCAAAGTAAATTAAATATTTTGTTATAATGAATAATATGTATATATAAATTTTCAAATCCCCGGCACCATTTAAGATAACCAATAATTTTAAAAGTCAAAAGTCAAAAATTATTTATTCATGTTGGTAACACAATGTACATATCGGCGCAAATTTATATATTGTTACGAAAAATATTAATAATGTTTGGGATTCATATTTTATGATAGTCTGTAGTAATTTTATATTCTTTATTATTTATGTTACAGCAATGGCGTGTTAGTGTCAGCTGCCACTGTCATTATCATTTAATGACATCGAAGTCAAATCTCTTTAAAACCGTTAATATGACTAGTTCATTTAACTTGTCAATGTTGCTAGATCTTATAATTAATCACTATTCAATGATCGATAATAATTCTGACTCCATAGTCATAATTATTATTATGGAAAGTTATTTATCATAATTTTAAATATTGGAGACTAGATAACAATAAATATTAAAGTAATCTTTGACACTCGTTCTTATGACTCTGTTTGACTCTGTGGTCTATTCGGGTTCGGTCGTGGAACGAGTACCCGAAATGTTACGAAGCTTGTTTATTACAAATTCTGGTTGTTATAAATACAGGAACTGATTGGTGCGAGCCTCAGTTCGATTGAGCGGTCGAACCAAGCAGAAGCCTTTAAAGTGTAGACTCTAATGTCGAAATTAAATGGCAGATGCCAACAAACTAATCTATGACACCAGTATAACTGACGTCATTATCTTCAATAATTTAATGACAGCTTTAATTAATCTGGATTCGTTATTTACAGGCGCTTCGCGTCGACATACACTTATGAACTTCAAAAAAGAAATATACATTGAATACTAATTTTACATTTACTGCCAGTTCTCAAATCAAGGGGGTAGAACGGAAGAGTAGAAAACTGGCAATAAACTTTCCGCCACTCTTTTTAATCGCCAAGTTTTTTTATTTTACGCAACGTTTGTAAGGAGCTGCAACCATTACACCATGTTCCACATGACACCTTAAGTAATAAATAATAATAAAATATTTTTTTCATCCATTGCGATTACATATATTTATATACCTTATATATTGCACCTTTCCACAGACTGAATGTAGTTAAACGAAAAATTTGTGAAACAAACACCTGTACGTATCTAATAAGTACGTTGTAATTGATCCTTCGTTCTTTCATACAATTCATTATGAATGTTAGCTTATAATAATTGACGGATAAAATATGTTCAACTGTAAGTTAATAAACATGATTTAGTTGGTCAACAGTAATTACTTAATTTAACGAGAAGCGCTTCCTTTATATTTTATATTTTTATTTTGGAAAAAAAAAATATTAAAAAAGAGAGATTGCGTTCGGAAAGCAACTGGCTGATTTTCTCACGAAAATGGGTCCAGTTCGCCTTCCTCACGTTGCATACCCTTGTTGTGCTGGCAACGCGTGCTTTATATGTGAGATCTATTTTTATAGTGAATGTAATGGCGTAGTGATCAGAGCCCGTCACATCATGATCCACTCTCCACTCCTCAATATGTGCGAGAAGGTCATGAGTGACGGCGGTGATGTCAACACAACTGGTATACCTAGTGTTTCCTCTGATAGTGTCGAATGTGTATTCTCCGCCCTGGTTCACGACTTCCACACTCATACCATCGAGACTCGCCTCGACTTCCTCACCTCTGTCGTTGGTGGCATTGCTGCCCCACCATGGGCTGCTCGCATTTACATCCCCTTCTATTACTCCTTTATCTTGGAGTGTCTTAACCTCTTTTTCTATTTCTTCCAGGACCGGTCTTATCGGTTTCGGTTTGGGTTCGATGTAAAAGGATAACAGGTGCACCACGCCTCTGGCTGTTTTTAGACCGATGGGCACCACGTTTCTTGTTGTGACTTCTGAATATTGCAGTACCTCGATGGAATCATCGAACACTACAATTGCCGCGTTATTGGGGGCTCCCACCGTGTCTGCATTCTGGTACACATCGGCACCCTTTTATTCCTTCATTTTGCCTTTTGATCCGACGTATGGTTCTTGAATAAGAGCCTGCTGTTTGGCGCTTCCGGGCTTCCATTATCAGCTCTTCGGTGGCAATTGTGGCCCACTGTAGGTTTGCTTGTATTACTGAAAAAAAAAAAAAAAAAAAAAAAAAAACTAACTAATATAACAAAATTTGATATTGTTCTAATATTTAAGAGTCTTGATAATAGATGGCGCCAGCTGAGAAGTAAATTGTGTCCAAACGCGATATTGTTACATGGAACAAACGACATAAGACGTCGTTGATTATCTATTACGTCTTCGACGGTTAGGTTAGGTTAGGTTAGGTTAGGTTTTTTTTTTTTTTTTTTTTTTTTTTTTTTTTTTTTTTTTTTTTTTTAAATGCACCTAATAGGCCTACCTCCCCCGGCTAATTTATCGCCGGGGCCGTTGGCTAAGCTAAACTTCCTTCCTTTCTCGCATCCGTCCTCTTAATAATTTACAACACAGTAGTAATTTTTATTAGGTTTTGCACAGATCAAGATTCAATTACAACTTTATTTCTTTACAATATTTCAACTTATCTAATTTTCTTCTCATTTCTATCCTGAGACGTGGCCCGCGAGGCGGGCGGCCTTTACTTCTCCGTAAGTATCATCATAATACCCATTAGCAAGTGGGCGCCGGCCGCCTCGCGGTCCCCGCCCCGGCCTTTCTTTCATTAATTTCCTTTCTGTAATTTTTGAACTACAGTCCTCCAGCTGCGATCCGTTGCAAGTCAGCGTGTCGGGCAGTCCCCCAAGATTGATTGCCACGCCTGTAATCCGCTCCAGGTCGCACCTGGAGGAGGCAAAGATGAGGCATTCTCTAATTAGGTGTGTATAGATGGCCAGGGCAACCTCTGGGTTCGCCGTAATAGCTACGCAGCAGGTATTCACGGCGAGTCCTTCGGCACCCGGGACCTTCCTCGGTTTGGATCTTCCAGCGGCACTGATGAGCTCCGCCCTTGTTATTGGCACTTCATCAGGGCTTTTACCCCGTGAGCTGCAAGTCTTTTCCTCTTCCGCTCTCCTTAATATTTGGTTGATGTCATCATCGAACTCAAGATTTTTAGGCGGGAGGAATTTCTGTGTCAGCAGCTGCACCGGTTCTTTGAAGTTCCATGCACTGCCCTTTTCTGTACGCGTGGATTCCTCCCAGTCTGCGTTTTTTGTTTTGCGGGTCGCTTTGTCGTCTCTGATATTGTTTGCGCCCTCGGCTTTTTAACAATACGCGTAGCTCAGCCTCGCCGCTTTGTCCCACCCCTGTCGGGTTGGGCAGCTCTGGCTGAAGGCTCCGTGCTCTGCGTCTCTTCCCTTGATATCTTTGCAGTTAACGCAGCTGGGAGGCTTCCCTTCCCCGAGGATCTGGCAATCGGCCCTCATGTGGGCTCCTCCACAGTGACTGCACACCTCTGTCTCTTTTTTACAGAGTCTGCGGGTATGCCCATACCCCAGGCACATCGTACATTGGACCAGAGGGGATTGGTCCTCTACCCAAACCCTCTGCAGGTCCACGTGTATTCTGCCAGCCGATGTCAGAGCTTGCCAGAGTTTAGGCGTGACCTGCAGGACCACGTGGCTCTCCAGAGGGTTTCTTGCCTTCCTTCTGTACTTTTCCACTATATTTAGTTCTCGTTCCTCGAGGTGCGCAGTCACGTGTTTGTTCTGGTTCTTTAGGGCCCGGGCAATATCCTCGGTGGTGTTGCAGGTCAGTAAATTTGTTATTTTCACGAGAGGGTTTTTGTTTGATGTGTCTTTTACCTCCATCTCTCTACTCAGTTTTTCTTTAAGTTTTCTTCTCTCTTCCTCTGTCCTGCAACCCACCACTACCTTTCCATCTCTCGCTTTTCTTATTTTTTGCACTTGCCAACCTTCCTCCTTCGCGTTGAGCAAGTGCCGGATGTTCTGCACCGTTTCCTCTGCCGTGTCGGTCGCGTTTTTCGGCGCCACCACGACAGAGTGCAGTGCAGGTTTGTGACCCGGGCCCTCTGTGCTGTTTTTTCCCTGACTGAGATTTTCTTTTGTCGCTTCTGCGTATGACTTCATTTGCATTTCCCATATGTTTTGCCTTTCTTTTTCTTTCATCTCTTTCTCCTCGAACTCTTTTCTAATCTCAGTCAGGATACCTTCATCTTTCTTTTTTGCCAGATCCTCTATGTCTTTCCTACATTTCTCCAACTTACTATTTTCTGCCTCCAGTCTTTCAATTTGCGTTTCTAATCTGTTGTATATTTCGGTTTCTTTGTCTTTTCCTTCTGTCGTTTTTGTTGAAGTTTTTGTTGAAGTTTTTGTTGGGCCTCCCGCCAGCTCCACTTCGGCTTCCTTTATGAGTTGGTACAGCCGCTTCACAGCTGACTGTACCCCTATCTTTATTTCTGTTTTGATATTGCGGGACTCCGCCAAGTGGGCCATTGCCTTGAGGTAGCAATTTTTTGCTTCTCTTTCCCTGGCTTGAGCGGGAGCAGGAGACTTACCTGCTCCTCCCGCCCCAGCCAGAGGATCTTCTTTTGCTGCCTCAGGGGCCCGGCTGGAGGCCGCCTCCCACTTATCAATACTGCGCCTGATAGCAGGTGCCGTTTGTTTGCATTTGGGTGGAGTGCGAATGCCCAACATTTCGCCTATTAGGATTGTCACGTGAAATTAAATAATTTAACCTAAGGTCTACTCCCAATAGGGTAGTAGCCGTGTCAATTTTAGTAATATTCTTTTAAACTATAATTATCTTAAACTATACTTAATCTAAGGCTACTCCCAATAGGGTAGTAACCGTGTCAATTATAATAATATTTTTATTTACAATAATTGTCTTATATCTGTACTTAACCTAAGGCCTACTCCCAATAGGGTAGTAGACAGGTCAATAAATAATTTACAAACAATGGAATATTCTTAATTATTAATTTTTTATAGATTATTGTCAAATTAATTATTATAATTTTTTAAAACTTATTCTAGTGGCTGTCCCAAAAGGGTGGCAGCCGTCAATTTTTATATCCTAAACTTATTCTAAGGTCTACCCCCAAAAGGGTGGTAGCCGTGTCAAAACACTTATATCTAAGAGGGGTTTCCAAAAGGAGAACCCCTGTCACTTAACCTAATATCACAGTCCTGGTACCTTCGGGAGCGGTGTATCACTTGTTCTAATAAAAACGCGCGAAAGGACCGCCTGACCTTGCCTTGTTTGTATGTGTGTGTATGTGTGTGTGTGTGTGTTTGGGAGCCGTAGCACGTGTGCACCTGTTCGGAGGATCCGCTGCAATCAGCGGAGTCGAATAAGGTGCTACACTTGAGTTCCTGAACGTGTATTTGTATGTGTGTATGCCGGTGTGTGTGTGTGTTTACTCGAATGTAGAAATGGACAGCGGCAATCTTCTCCCCGAGTCACGAGGAGTTGAACGAGCCGTCACACTTGTGTATTTATGTGTGAATTGTGTCTTAGTGTGTTTGTGTGTGATAACTGTGTGTACGTGTGATTGAGTGCGCTGTAAACGTACTCAGTCGACTCTGCTTTTTGCGGGGAGTCGAAAGAGCCGTCACACGTGTATGTTCCGTGAGGTTGCAATTTTTCAACCCCAGGGGGTGAGGTAGTAGGGCGAGGGGGGGGGTCCAAGGTACAGTGCACGCGATACGTCCCTATAACCCTTTTTTACCCTAATTAGGCCGAAAATGATATTATTTTTAACCTAGCGTGCACCGTTTTATCTAAATTTGATACTACTGTAATTTATTAAATATTTTATTAATTAAATTTTGAAAAATTATTTTAAAAATTTTTTGAATATAGTTTCCGGTAGAGTTCGAACCGGCGGTCAAAACCCAGTATACTATGTATACTGGATCTGACCTTAAAAACGCGCTAAAATGCACCGTTCCCGAGTTATCCCGCACTTTTCCCCCTTTTTATTCCCGGGCCTCTGGAGCCGCCAATATTGATCAAATTTTTTATACGAATATATCAAAATGACAGGCTCGTCGAGATCTATCCGATGAGCTTATCCGCGGTGCAAAATATTGGCGGGATCTCCGACCACGTGCCACGTGGTCCGGAGAAAAAATTTTCCAGGGGCCTCAGTTTTTGAGGGAAAAATCTGAGATTGGTACCTTTAAATAGAGCTCCGCGCGGCGCTTCTGATGATGTGCAGAACGGCTGGGGTCCTCGATCTTGATCTTGAGATATTCTTCCTCAAAGGTGTATAACCTTTGCAAAGTGTGGTTAAACGTCAATAAAAAATTTTCCCCTTGAGAAAGTGGAAGACCAAAGCCTCCGCCTTATGCAGATTTTTGCGGCGCTTCCGATGGTGGTTTTTGTTTCTTCAATTTTTGCTTCTTTCTGTGACCACGTGCCACGTGGTATTTTCTTCTTTTCAAGATTTCTCGAGATTTTTAAAACGCAAAAATCTGAGTGATATGTCAAAAGAAGCGGCTTGACAGCCTCTTTCTGACCGTGTAAAAATAACGGTAGGTCGTCGCTTTAAATTTCTTGCCGCACGCACTTTTGTGTAGAAATTTTATTATTTTTAATGTTTTTTGCACTTTTTGGCACTGTTTTGAAATTTTTGAAACACGTGTAATATATCACTAAATTCACCGTCGCGAGACGCGTCAGATGACGTATTTCACTGCTTAATTCACTTCGAAAAACCTATTTTTACGATTTTTCAAAGGCGGAGCGGCACGCTTTCTGACCGATCAGGGCGGCGGTTCGACTGCGACTGTTGGTTAGGTTAGGTTAGGTTAGGTTAGGTTAGGTTAGGTTAGGTTAGGTTAGGTTAGGTTAGGTTAGGTTAGGTTAGGTTAGGTTAGGTTAGGTTAGGTTAGGTTAGGTTAGGTTAGGTTAGGTTAGGTTAGGTTAGGTTAGGTTAGGTTAGGTTAGGTTAGGTTAGGTTAGGTTAGGTTAGGTTAGGTTAGGTTAGGTTAGGTTAGGTTAGGTTAGGTTAGGTTAGGTTAGGTTAGGTTAGGTTAGGTTAGGTTAGGTTAGGTTAGGTTAGGTTAGGTTAGGTTAGGTTAGGTTAGGTTAGGTTAGGTTAGGTTAGGTTCCCCCCCTCCGCGGACGAATTTACCCGCGGCTCCTAGGCTTGTCGTGCCGGGGGGGCTTAGTACCTGGAACGATTGCAGCAATGCCGTCGTAAAGGGGAAGCAAATAAGGAGGTATAGGCTGGCCTTCACTTCGAAGGCTAGTCTCTGGAGAGGGCATCAGCGCCCAGCGGAAAAGATTTCCGTGAGCCCTTAGCAAGCTGGAGAGATCATTTGATCTCAAAGGTGAAACTGAGGGACTTTTACTTATTCGACGTTCCCGATTGGTGTTCTTTGGAGTGTGCCGGAGGCGGCCAGGGAGGGGGTCTGCTTCATAGCGCTACTGCGTACTTGACTCTGGGCCTCATCTGCTCTCGACTCTTTCTTTTCTAAGAAACGTGCTAGATGCGGTGTAGCTACATGCCACGCGAACTTGCGGGGTGCAAACAATAATCTCGGGAGAACCAATATTAAATCTGGTGTTGTTGTTGTCTTCTTGGGCCAAAGTGCAGTGGAACGATGGATAGCCAGCGGAACCGGCAATTATTGGATATACCTTTTGGCGATATAGTCAGCGTATAGCGGCGAACGCTCGAATACTCTTCAGCTTGTGATTGTTCTGTGTTCAATTGAAGGAGAGGCCTTATTGGGCAACAAGAGGAAGGAAACCTTGATACAAAAATCCCCTAACGTTCGGCGCTGATGAGCGTGGCGTCGGACACCTAATCCCCTCTATGAGGAATTGAGGTCGTTGACGGGCAGGTCAATGCCTAGCGCCAAAAAACAAAAAAAAAAAAAAAAAAACGCGTCCCCGGTTCCCTCCGGAGTGACGGCGAGGACTCGCTACAGCTCGGGCACTCGGCTGCGGTACATGGGTCTTAAAGAGGGCCACAGGGGAGCGGCCCCTGGTCAAATAAAAGCAAGCATGAGTTCGAATACACGTTTAACTACCCCAGGTGGGTTAAATCCCACCCATGGCGATGCCATGGCTCAGCCCCACCGTACTCTGGGGGGGGGCAAAACTCATGAGGAAGAGAAGGATGAGGAGAGAAGAGTGGTAGGATGTGGTGATGTGAAGGAGAATACAAGGGACGGAGGCGAGATGTCTAACCGGAGTACGCCCGTCCCACTCAAAGATTGTAGAGTTATGCTGGTGCGAACTCCACTACCCATATTGAGTCCAAATAACAGCACAGGAGACCGGGAAGTTGAGGCCATTACTGCCATAGGAAAAAATGTCGGACGACAAGTGATGGAGGCCAGCCTGGAGACGAGCTGTGAGATGCTCAGCGCTGACGTATCGTTTACCTCCATCAACTCACCACATGTACAAGGGCGACCGGCGCGATTTTTTCGTCGGAAAAGAAGGAAGGAAGAATGCAGCTCTAGCGACGCTGGAACCCCTCACTCGACGAGAAAGTCGCGGGCTACATTAAGTAAACTCCAACGAGTAGAACGGGAGAAGAGGGTTGAAGCAGAACTACTAGAGGCGACCCCCAGTCCCCCAACAAAAACTGGAAGCACAGCGCAAACCGAACGTCACGCTGATCCAAAGGTGAGGATTGAGGCCAGTCTCGCTGCAGTGGAAAAAGTCGCCCGACACTCGAGTAACCTGAAGGGCACTTTTGTCTCAGCGCTAAAACAGGCGGTAACCTCGATCCGTAGAGACGCCGAAGAGCTAGCTGACCGTACAGTCAGCGAGGAAACGAGGGCGCTCCGGAACGAAAATGAGAGACTTCGTGGACAGGTGGAAGCACTTCAAAAAGAAATGGCTGAGTTGAGAACCCTGATACAAGAGTGCTCAAGGAAACCGGTGCATAAAGAGCCATTACGGACTTCTTCACCATCTTCGCAGCTACCACAACTCTTAGCCGAGCTGGAAGGTCGTTTAATGAGGCAAATGGGCGAATGTCTTAGCGCGAGACTCGCAAACCTGGAGCCTCGATTAAATGCGGAACCGAAAATTCGGCCACCATTAGCCGCGGATCCGATTCCAATTGAGGACTCTACGACAAAGAGCATAGAAGAACACTCGATAGGGGAGAAGAGAAAATCTAGGAAAGGAAAGAAGCTGCGGGCACCTGATGCTAACAATGCACCCGATGCAGTAAGTGCGCAGATCCCACCAACCCAGAGCAACCCAGAGGCAAACTGCGAGCAAGAGTGGATAACAGTGCAAAGTAAGCGTAAACAGGCCAAGAATACCCCAACCGCTGCCATCGTAAAGCCCGCGGCTACGACTACTCAACGGCCACGAGCAAAGCTGAGAGCCCCGAGATCCACGGCCGTTGTGCTTACAATCACCGAAAAAGAACAGACCTACGCCTCTGTATTACGGGAGGCAAAGGAAAAAATTAAACTAAGTGATTTGGGCATAGAAGCCGTCAAATTTAAGCGGGCGGCGACGGGAGCGGTGATACTAGAGCTACCCGGATCACGCAGTGGAGACAAGGCCGATGCCCTTGCTAGTAAACTGAAAGAAATCTATGCTAGCGGGGTGAGCGTGTCGAGGCCGGAGAAGTATGCCGAGGTACGAGTGGCCGGCCTCGATGACTCTGTAACGTCGGACGATATCAAAAAGGCGATAGCGGAGATTGGGGGCTGCAACCGCGAACAAGTAATAGTGAGTGAGGTTCGGCCAGACAGAACTGGATTGTTTGGAGCCTGGGTTCGGTGTCCAATTCTTGCGGCCAAGAAAATCACCGAGGGACGACTACTCATAGGCTGGGTCGCAGCAAGGGTAACCTTACTGGAACGCAAGGAAATTAGGTGCTACCGGTGCCTTCAAAGTGGGCACGTAGCCAGCCGGTGCACGTTTGGCGCTGATCGTAGCAATCTCTGCTACCGCTGCGCACAACCAGGCCACCGGGCCGCGACTTGCGAGGGCAAACCCGTGTGCGTCCTTTGCACGGAAGCGGGCCGAAAGGCAGACCATCGGCTAGGGAGCGCTAAATGTCCGGCCCCTAGCGCCAAAGTTGCTAGAAGAGAGACGCCGCGGCACAACATGGTTCCGACCGGGTCCGCCCCACCGGACGGGGCAGCAATGCTTACAGATAAAATCGTAAATGCCTAGCACGGTACGGTTCCTCCAATGTAACCTCAACCACTGTGCCAATGCCCAGGATCTTCTGACACAAAGCATGGCACAGTGGTCCATTAATGTTGCAATGGTGTCAGAACCATATATCTCAGAGCTGAGGACCGCTTCAAATTGGATTGTGGATACGGAAGGCCTCGCAGCCGTTATACTCGACGGGGACCAGATGGCACTTGCGGGACCGCACCTAAAGGGTCGCGGGTGTGTCGCCGTCCGAGTCTCGGAGAATCTGGTAGTAATAAGCGCCTACTTTTCACCCAACAAGACACTCGCCGAGTTCGAGCGGTTTTTAGTCGAGATAGGCTCACTGGTAGATTGGGCCCGACCCCACGAGGTAATTGTCGCCGGTGACTTCAACGCAAAGTCGACTGCGTGGGGGACGCTGGATGACCGTGGACGAGGACAGGCCTTGTTACGATGGGCCGCAATGTACAATTTGACAGTATTAAATAAAGGCTCCGAGCACACGTGCGTACGCAGAGCGGGAGGCTCTATCGTTGATGTCACTTTTGCGAGTTCCTGTCTTGCTCGTCGCGTTGAAGATTGGGAGGTTATGACAAAGGTAGAAACACTGTCGGACCATAGATACATCCAATTCCGTATCCCTCCATTGTCGTCTGCTAGATCGGCTGAGCAGAGTCTCATTCCGTCTGAAATCGGCCCTAAATGGTCGCTGAGGTCGTTGGATAGAGTCGTGTTCGAAGAGGCGACAATAGTTAAGTCCTGGTGTTCCAGCCGCACTAATGCTGATATAGAAAGTGAAGTTCGGTGGCATGCAAAAGCGTTAGCAGACCTATCAGAGGCGTCAATGAGACGCGTACGAATTTTGAGGCCGAGGGATAAAGTTTACTGGTGGTCTGACGAACTAGCTGGTCTTCGATCAATCTGTGTGAGATCGCGGAGGATGTTTACGCGGTACAGGCGCCGACCGCTAGCACGTCGCAGTCAAGATGAAGAGGAACGGCTATACGTAGACTATCAAGCTGCAAAAAAGGATCTAAGGGTAGCAATAGCAAGGTCCAAAGAAAATGCTTGGAATGAGTTTCTTAACACGTTGCAACAAGATCCCTGGGGTCGCCCCTTTCGACTTGTAATGAGCAAATTGCGACCCCGGGCGCCGCCACTGACGTCCACCATGCAACCTTCGCTTCTTGACTCGGTGGTATCCACCCTGTTTCCACGTGGGAATGGGCGTACACCTACCCCAGCGCATCCGTACTCGATTCCAAGCGAAGAGTCAATACGCGTGACGCCTGAAGAATTAGAAGCAGCATTGGCAAAGGTCGCCGCTAAAAACACAGCTCCAGGCCCTGATGGCATTCATGGCAAGGTGTGGGCTCTCGCCCTTAAGGACGAAGAATTGGCGTGGAGGTTCTGCAGTTTGTTGACGCAAATCATGCAGAAGGGAGAGTTTCCCTCCGCCTGGAAGACTGGGAAATTAGTGCTGCTAAAGAAGCCCGGAAAAATCGAAACATCCCCTTCTGCTTACCGCCCAATCGTATTGTTGGATGAGGGTGGCAAAATTTTGGAGCGGATCATGGCTAAAAGAATAAATAGACATCTAGAAACCATCGGACCAGATCTGCACAGTGCTCAGTTTGGCTTCCGGCGGTCGCGGTCTACTGTGGACGCAATCGCAGAGGTGCGAGAAATCAGCGAGGAGACCACGGAGCAGGGTGGAGTTGTACTGGCGGTGTCCCTGGACATCGCCAACGCCTTCAACACCATTCCTCACGAGGCTGTTCTGCGAGGCTTAGTACATCATGGGATACCGTTATATCTCCAGAGGCTAGTAGAATCGTACTTGTGCGATCGTAAAATTGTGTTCCCGGGTAGGGATTCTTGGAGAAGCTACCGAGTCACATGTGGTGTACCTCAAGGGTCCGTTCTGGGGCCCCTGCTTTGGAATATAGGCTACAATTGCATCATTAAGACATCTCTGTCTATAGGTGTTAGGGTCATTTGTTACGCCGACGATACCTTGGTTGTGGCATCTGGCAGTTCCTACGTCGAGGCGAGCCGTCGCGTAACTGCTGGGGTAGCTCAAGTCGTAGCGCAGATAAGACACCTCGGGCTGCGTGTCGCGCTGGAGAAGTCCGAAGCGATCTGTTTTCACGGCCCGGGGCGAGCGCCTCCAGCGGGTGCGCACATCGTCGTTGCGGGAGTGTCCATCGAGGTAGGAAAATCCCTGAAATATCTGGGCCTAGTACTAGATTCCCGGTGGACGTTTAGAGCACATTTTGCGGCACTTGCCCCGAAGCTCACCGCCACTGCAATGGCTCTTAGCCGGATTATGCCAAATCTAGGCGGGCCGAGCGAGGGGTGTCGTCGACTCTACTCCGGCGTCGTCAAGTCGCAAGCTATGTACGGGTGCCCAATATGGGCTGATAAGCTGTCCCGCAAGAACAAGCAGCTTCTGAGGCGTTATCAAAAACTAATGACGATTAAGGTTGCGCGAGCGTACCGCACGGTGTCATACGATGCCGTGTGTTTGATCGCAGGTTCCGCGCCCTGGCACCTCGAGGCTACCGCTCTGGCAGACGTCTATTGGCGCAGGGCTGATACGCGTGAAGCAGGGAGAGAACCGGACACAGAGACCATACGCTCCTGGCGCCTGGATGCCTGCCAGCGCGTGATACAAGACTGGAGAACCAACTTAGACAGGGCAGAGATGGGCGGATATACAATAAGTGCCATATTGCCCGTCCTAACCAAGTGGCTGGAGAAGAAGCGCGGCCCGTTATCCTTTCGTCTGGTGCAGGTCATAACAGGCCATGGCTGTTTTGGCAAATACCTCCACCGCATCAGACGGGAACCGACCCCTGCGTGCCACCACTGCCAAGGGGATAACGATGATGCCGCGCACACTCTAGCGGCTTGTCCGGCGTGGGCGGAGGAGAGGCGCCACCTGGTTGCGGCCTTCGGGACGGACCTGGGCTTGCCTGAAGTTATTAAGAAGGCGGTGGACGACCTTGACAAGTGGACCGTCCTAACAAGATTCTGTGGCGTGGTGATGCGGCTGAAGGAGGAAGCGGAGAGAGCCCGAGAATGTTAAAAAAAAAAAAAAAAAAAAAAAAAAAAAAAATCAATAAAAAAAAAAAAAAAAAAAAGTAATAATAAAAAAAAAAAAAAAAAAAAAAAAAAAAAAAAAAAAAAAAAAAAAAAAAAAAAAAAAAAAGGGCTTATTACTAGTGTGGTGTCGAGAGAGTAACAGAGAGTCGCGAAAGCGGCAGTCGCTAGACGGGGCGCGGTGAAAAGGCCTAGCTGTTACCCGCCCTCGTCTAATAGCGAACAGTGGGCCCTGGTGGTTTTAGTGGGTATGGGGTCATCGTATTTTACGGCCTTGACCCCCACACTCCCCGCGCCACTTAACAACTTGCCCAGGCGCGGGCGCCCGTAATCGGGTTTCCCCAGGTAAAAAAAAAAAAAAAAAAAAAAAAAAAGGTTAGGTTAGGTTAGGTTAGGTTAGGTTAGGTTAGGTTAGGTTAGGTTAGGTTAGGTTAGGTTAGGTTAGGTTAGGTTAGGTTAGGTTAGGTTAGGTTAGGTTAGGTTAGGTTAGGTTAGGTTAGGTTAGGTTAGGTTAGGTTAGGTTAGGTTAGGTTAGGTTAGGCTGCCGAGCGTCAGCGGGAGGTGCGTGGCGATGGCCGGAGGGGTTGTGCTCGGCGGCGGCGGGGCGGGGGCGCGGGGGCTAGACGCGGAAGCCGTCTGCCCAACAGCGTCCCGCTGCGTCGTCGCTGAGCCCGTATGCAGACATATTTGCCTAAATTCCCTGGGTTGAATGCCTAGTGCGACCCCCGGGGAATTTAATGTGGTGCCAGACGTCATTCATTCAGAATGGATGAGGCTGGCACTGCAGGCGATATGGAGGGTTCTGGAGGAGTTTTTAGTGGGTCGGGTTTCTCCCCTCTGACTAGCAGAGGGATAAGAGTTAACCATCCCCACAGTCCCCGCGTTAGCGACTGCATACGCGCGCGGGCCTGCATCTGTGCATTTCAACCTCCATTATAAAAAAAAAAAAAAAAAAAAAAAGGTTAGGTTAGGTTAGGTTAGGTTAGGTTAGGTTAGGTTAGGTTAGGTTAGGTTAGGTTAGGTTAGGTTAGGTTAGGTTAGGTTAGGTTAGGTTAGGTTAGGTTAGGTTAGGTTAGGTTAGGTTAGGTTAGGTTAGGTTAGGTTAGGTTAGGTTAGGTTAGGTTAGGTTAGGTTAGGTTAGGTTAGGTTAGGTTAGGTTAGGTTAGGTTAGGTTAGGTTAGGTTAGGGGCCTCATAGCCTAGCGGTCTTTGTATGTGGCCGCTGTGGTGAGGGGTACTGGGTTCGATTCCCGGTTCGAGGATAAGTTTTCAATTTATCCTCGGCCTTTGGTAGGGTTGTACGGTACCGGGCGAGTGCTTAAACCGTACATGGTGGGCACGGTTGAATTTCTATAGTATGCAGAGGGCATGGAACTATAGAAAGGATACTGTGTAGGTTTAGAAAGTAGCAATACGTTCTAGGCCGAGGATGGTAATTACAGTGGTCAGTAATTCAACATTCCTTTTTAAGGGCCTCATAGCCTAGCGGTCTTTGTATGTGGCTGCTGTGGTGAGGGGTACTGGGTTCGATTCCCGGTTCGAGGATAAGTTTTCAATTTATCCTCGGCCTTTGGTAGGGTTGTACGGTACCGGGCGAGTGCTTAAACCGTACATGGTGGGCACGGTTGAATTTCTCTAGTATGCAGTGGGCAACTATGGAAAGGAAACTGTGTAGGTTTAGAACGTAGCAATACGTTCTAGGCCGAGAGTGGTAATTACAAGTGGTCAAGTAATTCAACATTCTTTTAAAGGGCCTCATAGCCTAGCGGTCTTTGTATGTGGCCGCTGTGGTGAGGGGTACTGGGTTCGATTCCCGGTTCGAGGATAAGTTTTCAATTTATCCTCGGCCTTTGGTAGGGTTGTACGGTACCGGGCGAGTGCTTAAACCGTACATGGTGGGCACGGTTGAATTTCTATAGTATGCAGTGGGCAACTATGGAAAGGAAACTGTGTAGGTTTAGAACGTAGCAATACGTTCTAGGCCGAGAGTGGTAATTACAAGTGGTCAAGTAATTCAACATTCTTTTATAGTACGCGTTGAGCCTTCATAGCGACAACAGTGACTGTTTGCGCTCCGCGTCCTGAAAATCTTTTGAGGGTCTTTCCGGTGTCGGAGAATACTGTGAGGTGCATCAAAACAACCGCACAAGTGTGCTGCGTGTTTTGACATATATGTGATATTTATATATTAAATACTTTTTAATATATAATAGAAAAGAAGTGTGGGAAATTGACCCGGTGTTTTTTGTGTTTTTATGTTGTTTTTGTCGCGACGACATATTAATTTTTCATTGTGTTTGTGTTGCGTGGATTGTCCTGCATATGTGCAAAGGGCGGCATTGTGTGGCGCCGGTCGTCTGGCGGCGGTCTGACGTCATACGATTTATCGAGCGGGCGTTTCAAGTTTTCCGAAGTGGATAGAGACAATATTGTTCTTAGTTTTAATTTTTGTATATAATTTAATTTAAGTTTAGATTTAAGTTAGAATTAAGACTGTACTATAGTATTATCTCTGTTCATAAATATATTTATTATTTATTTATATATTTTGTGGGAGTACTTTTTGTATATTTCGCAAAATGCGAAAGAGGCGGGTTAAGCCGCAGGCCTCGGACAGCGAGGAAGAAGAAATGTCCAGGGCTGGCTCAAAAGAGCGGAGGAAGCGGTCCTTCTTTAAGAACCCTACTAGGGATGGGGACGAGGATGTGTCTCCTCCTCCTAAAGGTAAGCCGCCAAAGAAAGCGGCTGCCCATAAGGAAGGAATTAAGGAGGCGGAGGAAGAGTTGCGTGCTCTCGAGGCTCGCTCTCTTCATGGAGGTGAAGATAGTGGTGCTGGAGGCCACCAGCCAGACGGGGCCTCGACAAGTACAGGTCGGGCCCCGGACGGGCCCCCGTCATCATGGGAGGACTACGAGGACGATGTGGTCCTCCTGGGGGTGCCTGAAATAAAGGAGAGGTCGGTTTCCCGAGTCCGCAAAATCCTAGAGATTGCGGCGAAATCGGGAAACCTAAAAGGGACGTACGTCCGCGACCTGAAGGTCGCGGCCAAGGAAATTGGAGAGATTGTGGAGGATCTAGCTGATAGGTGTCTGGGGGGGGAAGAGGGCAGACGTCTTCAAAGAGACAATAATCGTCTGAGGGCCCAGGTCAAGGAGCTGGGCCTGGAGCTTGCCGCCCTCAGGCGCGAGTTCAACGAGCGCACTGCGCTATTTGCACAATCAAAGGGGGACAACAGGGATCCCGTCTCGGTGGATAGTCCCATCACGCCGGATGCTCTCCGTCAAATGATGGAGGGTCTCTTAGACGGGATCAAGGAGAGCCTGATGGGGGAGTTGATGAGGGCTGTGGGGGGCATGCTTGATGCGAAGTTGGCGGGGATTGGGGCCAGGCTGCTCCCTGAGCCTGTGTTACGCCCCCCGCTGATGGCATTAGACCGAGGCCCCCATGGGGCCTCCAAGGGCTCCTTAGGGGGTGAGGCCCAGGTGGCCTCAAATTGTCCGGGGCCACAGGGCAAGAGAGCCCACAGTGGTCCCGCAGGAGTTGGGGTCCAGAGCTCAGAAGGAAATGTCCCGGGAAATGGAGGGGTCTCTTCAGAGATGCCTCCAGCGGGTCCCAGCTGGGCGACAGTGACCGGCAAGAAGAAGAAGAAGAGTAAGGGCAAGAAGAAGTCGGACAGTCTTCCAGCTGCTCCGGCTCCTCCTACCAAGGGTGGGGCAGGTCTCCCGGCAAGGCAGCCGGCGGCTATGGAGAAGCCTGTTGGGGTGCGGTCTTCCCTTGCTCCGCCGACAACTGCTGCAGTGGTTTTAACACTGCTGCAGGGAGCGGTGGAGCGGGGGGTTACCTACGCTTCTGCTCTGTCCAAGGCAAGGCAGGCCATCAGTCTGCCTGACTTGGGGATCGAGCGTATAAGCATCCGAGTAACGGCTACCGGAGCTCGGATGCTGGAGGTGCCCGGAGAAGGTAGAGAGGAGAAGGCTAACCGCCTAGCTGAAAAACTGAGGGTGGTTCTGTCGGAAGAGGCCTCGGTGGGGAGGCCCGTCAAGTGCGCGGACCTCCGCATCCGGGACCTTGATGACAGCATCACCGAGGGGAATGTTGTGGAGGCGGTGGCTGCCATGGGGGAGTGCCCAGTGGCGGCAATTAAACCAGGGAAAATAATGAGGCATGGGGGCCGGGGTTTGGGAGAGATGTTCCTCCTATGTCCGGTTGCCTCCGCCAATAAGATCAAGAGTGGGAGGCTCCTCATTGGGTGGAGTTCTTGTCGAGTGGAAATCCAGGAGCACCGCCCTTTGAGGTGCTTTAAGTGTCAACAGCTGGGTCATGTGCGCGCAACATGCGACTCAGCGGTGGACCTGGCGGAGGCTTGCCACCGATGTGGGGTTGCGGGCCATAAGGCTAATGAATGCAGCTCGAAAGAGCTGCATTGTTTGGTCTGTGCGGCGGCCGGGAAGGCAGCGAACCACAAGATGGCGGGAAGGGCCTGCAACCCTCCAAGGCAAGGGAGGGCCCCGCATGCCCCTAAAGCGTCCGGCACCGTGGTGGAGAACGTTCCCATGGAGGTTGGTGTGGAGGTGTCAAACAAATAAAATGTCTGACAACCTCACTAGCCTCCTCCAGGGGAACCTAAGGCGCTCCGCTGCGGCTCAGGACTTGTTCCTGCAGTCGATGGCGGAGTGGGGTGTGATGGCGGCCGTTGTCACAGAGCCCTATTACGTGTCGCGGCAGAATTCGTGGGTGGGGGACCTTCGAGGTGATGCGGCTGTCATTGCTCGGCCTCATGGACCTCCTCTCTCTCTAAGAGAGAGGGGTTCCGGTTTTGTCCTGGCTGATTGGGGGGAATGGACGCTTGTTGGAGCGTATTTTTCGCCCAATGAGCGTCTGAGCCACTTCGAGGACTTCCTGGACGCCATGGGGCTGGCCGTGCAGAGGGCTCTTCCGCGCCCCCTTATCCTCATGGGAGACCTTAATGCGCGGTCTTCCACTTGGGGTGATAGGGTGTCGTGTCGGAGGGGTCCGGTTTTGGAGGAGTGGGCGGCGGAGCTGGGCCTCGTTTTCCTAAATGAGGGAACCGAGCCCACCTGTGTCCGTCCGCAGGGCAGTTCAAGGGTGGACGTGACCCTAGCTTCTGCGGCAGCGGCCCGTGCGACGACGGCGTGGAGCGTGCTGGACGAAGTGGAGACCCTATCGGATCATCGATATATCCGGATGTGGGTCTCTACCTCGATGAGGTGGGCTGTGCGGGGGCAGACTTCCCAGAACAGCTTCCCCCGTTGGGCGATTCGGCGACTTGACCGTCAGGTTGCGGAGGAGGTGGCCATTGTGGAGGGGTGGTGTGCGCCTGCTGGTGCTGGGGATGTAGACGAAGGGGTCGGTAGACTGAGTCAAAGTCTCCGAAGGGTGTCGAATGCGGCGATGCCCAAATGGAGACCGCCGAAGGGGAGAAGAGCTGTCTACTGGTGGACGTCGCATATTGGAAATCTTCGGGGCGAATGTAGCGAGGCGAGAAGGGCCTGCTACAGGAGTCGCCGGAGGAGGGGAGATAGTCCCGATGTTACGGAGGGTCTTCGCTTGATCTATAATGATCGCAAGAGGGCTCTCCGACAGGCTATTTGTGAGGCGAAGGAAAGGGCCCATCGGGAGGTGCTTCGGGGGCTTGATGATGATCCATGGGGGCGTCCCTATCGATCGGCTCGTAAGAGACTGAAGGGTGCGGGGATGCCTCTCGTGGAGAGTCTGGAGCCGACTTTCCTGGAGCGGGTGGTGGCGGACCTGTTTCCTTTGCCTCCCGACACTGTCCCTCCAAGTATGACGGCGTCTATGGTAGAAGTGGCTGACGGGGAGGGTGAGATGGCTCCGGAAGTCTCTGATATAGAGATGGAGACCATTCTAGCCCGTCTCAAAGCCCGCAAGAAAGCTCCTGGCCCGGATGGTGTACATGCACGTGTACTGGCAGTGGTCCTCCCTCATATGGAGGTCTCCGTCCGGGAGCTGTACACTGCGTGTCTGCGTGGTGGACGGTTTCCGGTGGCATGGAAGACGGGACGACTGTGTCTCGTGCGCAAGGAGGGGCGCCCGGTGGACAGTTCGGCGGCTTACCGCCCTATTGTCCTCCTGGATGAAGCGGGCAAGGCGCTGGAGTGGGTAGTGGCCTCTCGATTGTGCCGGCACCTCTCTGTTGAGGGGCCGGATCTAAACGAGGCACAGTACGGCTTCCGAGCGGGAAGGTCGACGCTCGACGCACTTCGGGACCTGAGGTCTCACACCGCTGGAGTGGTAGACGGGGGAGGGAGAGCATTGGCAGTATCGTTAGATATTGCAAATGCTTTCAATAGTCTTCCCTTTGGTGTGATCAGAGAGGCCCTTGCTTTTTTCGAGGTCCCTCTGTATCTGCGCCAAATAGTGGGGGACTATTTTATGGAAAGACGGATCGTGTACTCCAATATGGAGGGCACGGTCTCCTACCACCCTGTGCGGTGTGGAGTTCCTCAGGGCTCAGTACTTGGGCCGCTTTTGTGGGACATGGCCTACGATTGGGTGTTGCGGGGCGCACTTCTTCCGGGATTGCGCGTCTTCTGCTATGCAGACGACACCCTCGTGGTGGCCAGTGGGGCCAGTTTTGGAGAGGTGTCTCGACTCGCAACGGTCGGCACCTCCCTTGTTGTGAGACGGATAAGGGCCCTGGGCCTTAGGGTGTCTCTCGATAAGACGGACGCCCTATTGTTCCATGGCCCTAGGAATGGTCCACCTCCTGGGGCGGTCCTGATGGTGGAAGGAGTGAGGGTACCGGTGGCGGCCAAGATGAAGTATCTCGGTCTCATCTTGGATGGGCGCTGGAACTTTGAGGCCCACTTTGAGGCTCTTGGGGGGAAGCTGGTAGGGGCAGCGGGGGCGCTTGCAAAACTCCTGCCGAACATTGGGGGCCCAAAGCAGAGTGTGCGCAGGCTCTACTGCGGAATTATACGCAGTATGGCCTTGTATGGGGCCCCAATATGGGATAATCGGTTGGGGTCGAGGAACCGCACCCTTCTCAGGAGGCCGCAGCGAGTGATGGCGGTTCGGGTGGCTCGTTGCTACCGGACCGTCTCGTTCGAGGCGGCATGCCTGTTGGCGGCGACTCCTCCCTGGGAGTTAGAGGCGGTGGCCCTGGGGTCCCTGTATCGCCTCAAGTGCGAGACGAGGGCGGATGGCCGATGGGCCGAACTGGTCGGACCGGCGAGGAGGCAGGCCAGGGAGGTCATCCTTGATAGGTGGGCCCATGATCTGGCCACGCCGAGGGCGGGAGTACGCACTGTGGAGGCGATTCGCCCATGCTTACGGGAATGGGTGAATCGCCCGAGTGGAGCTGTGTCCTTTCGGATGGCGCAGATTCTGTCCGGGCATGGATGCTTTGGGCGGTTTCTGCACAGGGTGGCAGGGCGGGAAATCTATCCTATCTGCCACCACTGTGGCGCCCCAGAGGACACGGCGGAGCACACCCTGGCTGAATGTGCCACCTGGTCGAGGCAACGCCACGACCTGGTGTCGGTCATCGGGACGGACCTCTCGCTACCGAGCGTTGTTGCAGCGATGCTAGGTAGCCAAGAGGCATGGCGTGCGG
The DNA here is from genome assembly GCF_905147795.1 of Pieris rapae. Lineage (NCBI taxonomy): Eukaryota > Metazoa > Arthropoda > Insecta > Lepidoptera > Pieridae > Pieris > Pieris rapae. Next base: position 63,194 of record NC_059529.1, on the reverse strand, counting down.
TGGCTTTCTTCTGCGAGCGCGTTCTGCTGCAGAAGGAGGCTGCCGAGCGTCAGCGGGAGGTGCGTGGCGATGGCCGGAGGGGTTGTGCTCGGCGGCGGCGGGGCGGGGGCGCGGGGGCTAGACGCGGAAGCCGTCTGCCCAACAGCGTCCCGCTGCGTCGTCGCTGAGCCCGTATGCAGACATATTTGCCTAAATTCCCTGGGTTGAATGCCTAGTGCGACCCCCGGGGAATTTAATGTGGTGCCAGACGTCATTCATTCAGAATGGATGGGGCTGGCACTGCAGGCGATATGGAGGGTTCTGGAGGAGTTTTTAGTGGGTCGGGTTTCTCCCCTCTGACTAGCAGAGGGATAAGAGTTAACCATCCCCACAGTCCCCGCGTTAGCGACTGCATACGCGCGCGGGCCTGCATCTGTGCATTTCAACCTCCATTATAAAAAAAAAAAAAAAAAAGGTTAGGTTAGGTTAGGTTAGGTTAGGTTAGGTTAGGTTAGGTTAGGTTAGGTTAGGTTAGGTTAGGTTAGGTTAGGTTAGGTTAGGTTAGGTTAGGTTTTTTTTTTTTTTTTTTTTTTTTTTTTTTTTTTTTTTTTTCACCTAATAGGCCTACCTTCCCCGGCTACTTTATCGCCGGGGGCGTTGTCTAAGCTACCCATCCGTCCTTTCTCACATTCATCCTCTAAATAATTGAAAACACAGCTTTAATTTTTATTAGGTTTTGTACAAATAATTTCAATTTCAACTTTCTTAAAATATTACTTTACAATATTCCAACTTATCTAATTTTCTTTCCATATCTATCCTGAGACGTGGCCCGCGAGGCGGGCAGCTTTCACTTATCCGTGAGTATCCTTATGATACCCATTAGCAAGTGGGCGCCGGCCGCCTCGCGGTCCCCGCCCCTCCCTTACTTCCATTAAATTTGGCGGTTCTTTTTATTATTTTTAAGCAAAATTCCTCCAGTTGCGATCTGTAACAGGCTAGCATGCCGGGCAGTCCTTCAAGACTGACCACCATGCCTGTCATCTGTTCCAGGTCGCATCTGGAGGAGGCAAAAATGGGGCACTCTATAAGTAGATGCGGGATGGTTTGTTGCACCCCGCTGTCACACTCGCATTCAGCTGTCTCTTTTAATTTGAAACGGCACAGGTACTCGGCAAAAGGCCCGTGGCCTGTGAGTATCTGTGCCATCTCAGGACTGAATCTCGCTACTCTCAGTTGCTTATGAGCGCTCGCAACATCTTTTAGAAAAATCTTTGTTATTCCGCCCGTAGTCCCTTCTCTGTATCGTTTGTCCCATTCTTCTATTGTTTTCCGTCTTACTTCTTTCCTTATGTACGACAGCGGGTACTCTACGTGGACTGCTTTGACCTTAGAGGTCTCCGCAGCGGCCCTCGCGAGTTCGTCCGCCCTCTCGTTCCCCTCCGTGCCGACGTGCGCTTTCACCCAGTGGAGTCTTATGTTTTGGCCCTTTTTTCGGCTCTCCACCAGGTGGCTGCGGATCTCGACTACTCGGGGGTTCCGAGAGCGTCCGCCCGCGATGGCCTCGAGCGAGGACCTCGAGTCGCTGCAGATGTTCACGTCAGTACCCGCTGCCGTCGCCTCCCTAACTGCACCGACGAGAGCCGCTAGCTCTGCTTGATACACGGTGCAGTAAGGGGCCATCTTTATCTTCTTCCATTTTCGTTCTCTACCTCCCTCCCATTTCGTCCAAGCCGCTCCGACTCCCTTCTCTGTCTTGCTCCCGTCTGTGTATATGGCCGCTATGTTTTCGTTTTGTATTTGGCCAGGGTCAATTGTGATGGCGAAGCTTATATCTGGTCTTTCCGCAGGATGGGGTTGTTCTATCGCAGGTACGGCACGCTCAATCCGGTCTCCTTCGCGTATAAACGGGGATGACCCCCTTCTGGCCTCAAACATCGCGGCGGCTTCTTCCACCCTGAGGTCGAGGGGCAGTATCCCCGCCAGTAGCGTCGCGGAATTTAGCGATGCCGTCCTGTATGTTTTTGCGATCTTCTGTCCGAAGGCCCGTTGCACCGTCTCCAGTTTTTTCTTTGTGCACATTTTCTTTACTGTCGGTGCCCAGGCTGCCGACGCGTATGTTACCGTCGGCTCAATGACGGCTTGGTACACCTGGAGTACCATGTCTCCCGTCATTCCCCATTCCAGCTTCGCCATTCTCGATACTTTTTTATATATGTCTGCCGCTTTTCTGGTGACATTATGCACATGCTTGTTGAACGTGAGCCCTCCGTCTATTGTCAGTCCCAGCAGTTTTATTTCTTTCTCTATGGCTATGTCTTGTCCGTTCATCCTTATTATTGGGGTATCGAACTTCAATCTTCGCGTCAGGACCATTGCCTTGGTTTTTTGTGGCGCGAAGTTGAGCTTGTTCTCGATACCCCACTTTCTCACGTACTCGAGGGCTACGTTTGCTCGTTGCGCGATCGAGTGCGTGTCTGTTCCACTGAACAGCAGCACCACGTCGTCTGCGAATGCCTGTGCATAAGTCCCGTCCTCTTCCAGTTCGACCAGTAGTGGGTCGAGCAGGATGTTCCAGAAGGTGGGGCCGCTAATCGAGCCCTGAATGCATCCCTTTTCAGGTCGCCTCACATGCTCTCTGTTTGCGTAGCGTACCACCACCTTCCTGCCTTTAAAATAGTCCTCCACTACTAGTCTCAATTTCTTGGGACAGTCTTTTTTTGATAGTTGGTACTTGATAGCTGGCCACCATGCGTTGTCGAAAGCCCCCTCGATATCTAGCGACACCATCAACACTATCTCTTTGTTTTCTATATGGCTTCTCGCTTTCGTCAGGATATCGTAAAGGGCATCCTCCGTGCTCTTTCCTGGCATAAATCCATACTGTCTCCTGCTCATCTTGGGGAGTAGGCTGTGTCTAATTCTGTTGATCATTACCTTCTCTAGTATCTTCCCCATGACTGGCAATAGGCCTATTGGACGGTAGGATTTGGCGGCCGTATAGTCCTCCTTCCCTGGCTTCCTCAGTACCACTATCGTGCATTCCTTCCATAGATCAGGGAAGCATCCCACTTCGAGGCATTTATTAAAGATGGCCAGGGGAACCTCCGGATTCGCCGTGATAGCTGCGCAGCAGATATCCGCAGTGAGTCCGTCGGCACCCGGGGCCTTCCTCGGGTTGAAGCTTCGAGCAGTGCTGATGAGCTCCGCCATTGTGATTGGCACTTCATCAGCGCTGCTTCCCCGTAGGCTGCTAGTCATTTCCTCAACCGTTTTCCTTATTCTTTGGTGGATGTCATCATCCATCTCACAATTGTCAGGCGGGAAGAATTTCTGTGCCAGCAGCTGCACCGATTCTTCGGAGTTCAACGAAATGCCCTTCTCTATTAGCGTGGTGTCTTCCCTGATCCCTTCCGCCTTTCTTATTACTTTATACATTCTGTCCCATAAGCTCTCCCCTTCTTGCTTCGTGCACAATTTCTTCCACCCTTCCTTTTGAGCCCTTTCGATCTCTTCTTCGTACATCTTTTTTGCCTCCAGGTAGGCAGTTACTACGCACTCTCTCCTCCTTGGAGCTGCGTATGAGATCCTTTTCTTTTTCCTTACCATGTCCTTCTTAAGGGCCTCTATTTCCTTGTTCCACCAGGGTGGTTCGAAGCTTTTCTTTCTTTGTTTCAGTTTGGGGATATGCTTCTCGGCGGCTTTTATTATTATATTTGTGTATTCCGTTACTGCGTTGTTGACCCTGGCCTTGGTGTCCAGTTCTTTTATCGTCCCTTTGTCTAATCCTTGTTGTGTCAATTCCGTTTTTATTTTCTCTTTAAAATCCTCCCAGTCTGCGTTTTTTGTTTTGTATTTGCGGGTCGTCTTCGGTAGGGTGTGCGTTTGGGGTTTTTGAAGGGCTGTAGTCATAAATATTGTGTTGTGATCCGAACTGGTAATTGATGTGTCAACCCACCATTTCGTTACCTTGCTGAGGAGAGCCGTTGTACATACTGTGATGTCGACTGTACTCGTGTATCTACGGCCCCCTCTAACGGTGTCGAAGGTGGGTGTGTTTCCACAATTTAAGATGCTCAGCCCCTCTTCATCAAGGAACCCTCGTAGTTCCTTTCCTCTTGTGTCTTCGTTCCGGCTCCCCCACCACTCACTCCATGCGTTCACGTCCCCTCCAATCAGTACCATCTTGGTTTTTAACTTTCTCGTGAAGCCTCTTAACTGTACGAGGTATGGTTCGATGGGTTCATCGCCTTCGAAGTACACTGATATTACCCCTAGTTCCCACTTGTCCGTTCTCAGGACGGCGGCCACTATGTTCTCGGTGGTGAGTGATTTGTCTTGTGAGACCTCGATGTGTTCATCGAAAACAAGTACCGCCGCCTTCACCGGTTTCTTCCCTGTGGGAACGCACTGCACTACTCTGTACATAGGGCTTTCTGCCATCTGTTTATTGGCCCCTGTGTACGGTTCCTGGAGTAGTGCTATCTTTACCTTCCTACCCCCCGCTTCCTTTATAAACTCCTGGTTCGCGATTCTCTTTCTTCCAAGGTTCGCCTGTGCCAGGAGAAAGCCGGTGTTTATGTTGGAGCCCTCGGCTTTTTTAACAGTACGCGTAACTCAGCCTCGCTGCCCTGTCCCATCCCTGCCGGGTTGGGCAGCTCTGGCTGAAGGCTCCGTGCTCTGCGTCTCTTCCTTTCATTGCTTTACAGTTAACGCAGCTGGGAGGCTTTCCTTCCCCGAGGATCTGGCAATCGGCCCTCATGTGGGCTCCTCCACAGTGACTGCACACCTCTGTATCTTTTTTACAGTTCCTGCGGGTATGTCCATACCCCAGACACATTGTGCATTGGACCAGAGGGGATTGGTCCTCTACCCAAACCCTCTGCAGGTCCACGTGTATCCTGCCAGCCGATGTCAGGGCTTGCCAGAGTTTAGGCGTGACCTGCAGGACCACGTGGCTCTCCAGAGGGTTTCTTGCCTTCCTTCTATACTTTTCTACTATTGTCAGCTCTCTTTCCTCTAGGTGCGCAGTCACGTGTTTGTTCTGGTTCTTTAGGGCCCGGGCAATATCCTCGGTGGTGTTGCAGGTCAGTAAATTTTTTATTTTTACGAGAGGGTTTTTGTTGGAGGTCTCCTTGACCTCCATTTCTGTGCCCAGTTTTTCTTTAAGTTTTCTTCTCTCTTCCTCTGTCCTGCAACCCACCACAACCTTCCCATCTCTTGCTTTTCTTATTTTTTGCACTTGCCAACCTTCCTCCTTCGCGTTTAGCAAGTGCCGGATGTTCTGCACCGTTTCCTCTGCCGTGTCGGTCGCGTTCTTCGGCGCCACCACGACAGAGTGCAGTGCAGGTTTTTGCCCCGGGCCTTCTATGTCGTTTTTGCCCTGACCGAGATTTACTTTCGTCGCTTCGGCGTACGATTTCATACTTGCAGCCCAGTTGTTCTGCCTCTCCATATCCTTCTTTTCCTTCTCCTCAAACTCTTTCCTTATCTCGGTCAGGACCCATTCATCTTTCTTTTTTGCCAGATCCTCTATTCCTTTCCTACATTTCTCCAGCCTACTATTTTCTGCTTCCAATCTTTCAATTTGTCTGTTTAGCTTATCATATATATTTTCTTCCATGTCTTTTTCGTTTCTTGTTTTAGTTGTTGTTCTTGCTGGGCCTCCCGCCAACTCCTCCTCGGCTTCTTTTACCATTTGGTACAGCCGCTTTACAGCTGACTGTACCCCTGTTTTTATTTCGGTTTTTATGTTTCGGGACTCCGCCAAGTGCGCCATTGCCTTTAGGTAACAATTTTTTGCCTCTTTTTCCCTGGCTTGAGCGGGAGCAGGAGACTTACCCGCTCCCCTTCCCCCTGCCAGAGGTTCTTCTTGTGCTGCCCTAGGGGCCTGGCTGGAGGCCTCCTCCCACTTATCTATACTGCGCCTGATGGCAGGTGCCGTTTTTGGTGGAGTGCGTATACCCAACATTTTGCCTATTAGGATTGTCAGATGAATTTAATAAGTTAAAAGACTTAGCCTAAGGTCTACTCCCAATAGGGTAGTAGCCGTGTCAATTTTAATAATATTTTGTTTTAAAATATAATTAATCTTAAAACTATACTTACTCTAAGGCTACTCCCAATAGGGTAGTAGCCGTGTCAATTTTAATAATATTTTTATTTACAATAAATTGTCTTATATCTATACTTAATCTAAGGCCTACTCCCAATAGGGTAGTAGGCAAGTCAATAAATAATTTACAAATAATTTACAAACAATGAATATTCTTAATTATTAATTTTTTATGAATTATTGTCAATTAAATTATTATAAATTCCTAAACTTATTGTAATGGCTGTCCCAAAAGGGTGGCAGCCGTCAATTTTTATATCCTAACTTATTCTAAGGTCTACCCCCAAAAGGGTGGTAGCCGTGTCAGAACACTTATATCTAAAAGGGGTTTCCAAAAGGAGAACCCCTGTCACTTATCCTAGAGTCGCAGTCGGTTTTTTAAAAAACAAAATTTTTTCCGACTCTATGTAGAGCCGTCTCTACAATTTCGTTGCGGGGATATAATTTATAAATTTCTAAAAATAAAAAGCGTTTTTTGAGTGAAAACTCGAGAGCGGAGGGAGAGGGGGGAGTTAGGGGGGAATCCAAATTTAATTTTTTTTTTTTTTTTTTTTTTTTTTTTTTTTTTTTTTTTATTTATATATATAAAATTTTCTACGCCGAAAAAGGCTTGTATACTTCGTATACAAGACCGCTGTTAAAAATCCCGAAAAATCCACCGTTCCTGAGATACGGGCCTTTTAATTTTTCCGATTTTCACAAATTTTGTAAAATTTTCGGGATTTTTTCAAATTTCGAATTTTAAAATTTAAAAAATGTCTTTATATGAGTCGAGGCTGTGCAGTCAAAGCCGGTATATGGATAGTATATCCATATACCGGGGTGACGTTAAAATTGCCCTATCTCCTACCGTTCCCGAGTTATTCCCTATTTTATGTTGTGGTTCTTCCCGTCGGTTTTTCTCCGCAGCCGCTGACTCGATCTCGACGATTTAAACGGCTGCTAGCTGCACTCGACGAGAGCTTCTCAACGATGTATAGCACGTCCTCAATATCCCTCGGGATCCCAAACCACGTTACACGTGGTTTTGGTGTTTTTTCTCTTTAACTTTTTTATTTTTAGCCGGAAAAATCCGATCGACCCCTCAAAAGATTCGTCTTCTTGAGTTTTATCTATATATGATTTTTAATTTGGGGGTCGTCGCTTTAGTTTTTGTGTAATATGCTCTTAATTGATTTTTAAATAGGTTATTTTAGTTTTTTCCCTTTTAAAATTTTTCCCCAAGTCCAATTTTTTAGAACGATACACCAATCTCTTCGTCTTTTTAAGCTGCGTTTTTTGGTGTATCGCACTTATGGGGGAAAGCTCAATTTCGGTCACCAGTTGTCACGCCCCTTTTTTGTTTTTCCCTTATATCTCCCTTGTTTGTAGGGTTAAAAATCTGGGACTAACCTTATTAAATGCGGCTTAATGAGGCGCATTTAGTGGTTCCAAAATATATTGCAGTTATCGATCTAAATCGCGCGGCGCACGCACTTTTACACTAAATTTTTTGCACTTTTTGTGTTTTTTCACTTTTTTGTCACTTTTTCTCACTTTTTATACAACAATGTTTATATATTCGGATTCGTCGTCGCGAGACGCGTACAATGATATACGGCACTGCCCGATCCGCGACAAAAAACCTATTTTTAAGATTTTTTAACTACGGAGCGATATGTTCCGTGACCGTTTTGAGCGGCGGTTCGACTGCGACTGGTTAGGTTAGGTTAGGTTAGGTTAGGTTAGGTTAGGTTAGGTTAGGTTAGGTTAGGTTAGGTTAGGTTAGGTTAAGGGCCTCATAGCCTAGCGGTCTTTGTATGTGGCCGCTGTGGTGAGGGGTACTGGGTTCGATTCCCGGTTCGAGGATAAGTTTTCAATTTATCCTCGGCCTTTGGTAGGGTTGTACGGTACCGGGCGAGTGCTTAAACCGTACATGGTGGGCACGGTTGAATTTCTATAGTATGCAGTGGGCAACTATGGAAAGGAAACTGTGTAGGTTTAGAACGTAGCAATACGTTCTAGGCCGAGAGTGGTAATTACAAGTGGTCAAGTAATTCAACATTCTTTTTAGTACGCGTTGAGCCTTCATAGCGACAACAGTGACTGTTTGCGCTCCGCGTCCTGAAAATCTTTTGAGGGTCTTTCCGGTGTCGGAGAATACTGTGAGGTGCATCAAAACAACCGCACAAGTGTGCTGCGTGTTTTGACATATATGTGATATTTATATATTAAATACTTTTTAATATATAATAGAAAAGAAGTGTGGGAAATTGACCCGGTGTTTTTTGTGTTTTTATGTTGTTTTTGTCGCGACGACATATTAATTTTTCATTGTGTTTGTGTTGTGTGGATTGTTCTGCATATGTGAGTACTTTTTATTTAAAAATCGGCTCACAGAGTTGGCCGGAAATATTTTTCAAAAAGTGGAGGCGGTTTTTTAACCACAACATTTTGGCGGGAGGTTTAATCACAAATTGAGGAGTACCATCGTCTCCGCCGTGATCAGGCGGTTCGATTTCACACCTCATAGTTGAGATTTGGAGAAAGAGGAAGGAATTATTGATGTAAGCATCATTTATAGCTACATAATATCATAAGACGCCATCTTGTTTGACAAGTAAGGTGCAAAGGTCGGCATTGTGTGGCGCCGGTCGTCTGGCGGCGGTCTGACGTCATACGATTTATCGAGCGGGCGTTTCAAGTTTTCCGAAGTGGATAGAGACAATATTGTTCTTAGTTTTAATTTTTGTATATAATTTAATTTAAGTTTAGATTTAAGTTAGAATTAAGACTGTACTATAGTATTATCTCTGTTCATAAATATATTTATTATTTATTTATATATTTTGTGGGAGTACTTTTTGTATATTTCGCAAAATGCGAAAGAGGCGGGTTAAGCCGCAGGCCTCGGACAGCGAGGAAGAAGAAATGTCCAGGGCTGGCTCAAAAGAGCGGAGGAAGCGGTCCTTCTTTAAGAACCCTACTAGGGATGGGGACGAGGATGTGTCTCCTCCTCCTAAAGGTAAGCCGCCAAAGAAAGCGGCTGCCCATAAGGAAGGAATTAAGGAGGCGGAGGAAGAGTTGCGTGCTCTCGAGGCTCGCTCTCTTCATGGAGGTGAAGATAGTGGTGCTGGAGGCCACCAGCCAGACGGGGCCTCGACAAGTGCAGGTCGGGCCCCGGACGGGCCCCCGTCATCATGGGAGGACTACGAGGACGATGTGGTCCTCCTGGGGGTGCCTGAAATAAAGGAGAGGTCGGTTTCCCGAGTCCGCAAAATCCTAGAGATTGCGGCGAAATCGGGAAACCTAAAAGGGACGTACGTCCGCGACCTGAAGGTCGCGGCCAAGGAAATTGGAGAGATTGTGGAGGATCTAGCTGATAGGTGTCTGGGGGGGGAAGAGGGCAGACGTCTTCAAAGAGACAATAATCGTCTGAGGGCCCAGGTCAAGGAGCTGGGCCTGGAGCTTGCCGCCCTCAGACGCGAGTTCAACGAGCGCACTGCGCTATTTGCACAATCAAAGGGGGACAACAGGGATCCCGTCTCGGTGGATAGTCCCATCACGCCGGATGCTCTCCGTCAAATGATGGAGGGTCTCTTAGACGGGATCAAGGAGAGCCTGATGGGGGAGTTGATGAGGGCTGTGGGGGGCATGCTTGATGCGAAGTTGGCGGGGATTGGGGACAGGCTGCTCCCTGAGCCTGTGTTACGCCCCCCGCTGATGGCATTAGCCCGAGGCCCCCATGGGGCCTCCAAGGGCTCCTTAGGGGGTGAGGCCCAGGTGGCCTCAAATTGTCCGGGGCCACAGGGCAAGAGAGCCCACAGTGGTCCCGCAGGAGTTGGGGTCCAGAGCTCAGAAGGAAATGTCCCGGGAAATGGAGGGGTCTCTTCAGAGATGCCTCCAGCGGGTCCCAGCTGGGCGACAGTGACCGGCAAGAAGAAGAAGAAGAGTAAGGGCAAGAAGAAGTCGGACAGTCTTCCAGCTGCTCCGGCTCCTCCTACCAAGGGTGGGGTAGGTCTCCCGGCAAGGCAGCCGGCGGCTATGGAGAAGCCTGTTGGGGTGCGGTCTTCCCTTGCTCCGCCGACAACTGCTGCAGTGGTTTTAACACTGCTGCAGGGAGCGGTGGAGCGGGGGGTTACCTACGCTTCTGCTCTGTCCAAGGCAAGGCAGGCCATCAGTCTGCCTGACTTGGGGATCGAGCGTATAAGCATCCGAGTAACGGCTACCGGAGCTCGGATGCTGGAGGTGCCCGGAGAAGGTAGAGAGGAGAAGGCTAACCGCCTAGCTGAAAAACTGAGGGTGGTTCTGTCGGAAGAGGCCTCGGTGGGGAGGCCCGTCAAGTGCGCGGACCTCCGCATCCGGGACCTTGATGACAGCATCACCGAGGGGAATGTTGTGGAGGCGGTGGCTGCCATGGGGGAGTGCCCAGTGGCGGCAATTAAACCAGGGAAAATAATGAGGCATGGGGGCCGGGGTTTGGGAGAGATGTTCCTCCTATGTCCGGTTGCCTCCGCCAATAAGATCAAGAGTGGGAGGCTCCTCATTGGGTGGAGTTCTTGTCGAGTGGAAATCCAGGAGCACCGCCCTTTGAGGTGCTTTAAGTGTCAACAGCTGGGTCATGTGCGCGCAACATGCGACTCAGCGGTGGACCTGGCGGAGGCTTGCCACCGATGTGGGGTTGCGGGCCATAAGGCTAATGAATGCAGCTCGAAAGAGCTGCATTGTTTGGTCTGTGCGGCGGCCGGGAAGGCAGCGAACCACAAGATGGCGGGAAGGGCCTGCAACCCTCCAAGGCAAGGGAGGGCCCCGCATGCCCCTAAAGCGTCCGGCACCGTGGTGGAGAACGTTCCCATGGAGGTTGGTGTGGAGGTGTCAAACAAATAAAATGTCTGACAACCTCACTAGCCTCCTCCAGGGGAACCTAAGGCGCTCCGCTGCGGCTCAGGACTTGTTCCTGCAGTCGATGGCGGAGTGGGGTGTGATGGCGGCCGTTGTCACAGAGCCCTATTACGTGTCGCGGCAGAATTCGTGGGTGGGGGACCTTCGAGGTGATGCGGCTGTCATTGCTCGGCCTCATGGACCTCCTCTCTCTCTAAGAGAGAGGGGTTCCGGTTTTGTCCTGGCTGATTGGGGGGAATGGACGCTTGTTGGAGCGTATTTTTCGCCCAATGAGCGTCTGAGCCACTTCGAGGACTTCCTGGACGCCATGGGGCTGGCCGTGCAGAGGGCTCTTCCGCGCCCCCTTATCCTCATGGGAGACCTTAATGCGCGGTCTTCCACTTGGGGTGATAGGGTGTCGTGTCGGAGGGGTCCGGTTTTGGAGGAGTGGGCGGCGGAGCTGGGCCTCGTTTTCCTAAATGAGGGAACCGAGCCCACCTGTGTCCGTCCGCAGGGCAGTTCAAGGGTGGACGTGACCCTAGCTTCGGCGGCAGCGGCCCGTGCGACGACGGCGTGGAGCGTGCTGGACGAAGTGGAGACCCTATCGGATCATCGATATATCCGGATGTGGGTCTCTACCTCGATGAGGTGGGCAGTGCGGGGGCAGACTTCCCAGAACAGCTTCCCCCGTTGGGCGATTCGGCGACTTGACCGCCAGGTTGCGGAGGAGGTGGCCATTGTGGAGGGGTGGTGTGCACCTGCTGGTACTGGGGATGTAGACGAAGGGGTCGGTAGACTGAGTCAAAGTCTCCGAAGGGTGTCGAATGCGGCGATGCCCAAATGGAGACCGCCGAAGGGGAGAAGAGCTGTCTACTGGTGGACGTCGCATATTGGAAATCTTCGGGGCGAATGTAGCGAGGCGAGAAGGGCCTGCTACAGGAGTCGCCGGAGGAGGGGAGATAGTCCCGATGTTACGGAGGGTCTTCGCTTGATCTATAATGATCGCAAGAGGGCTCTCCGACAGGCTATTTGTGAGGCGAAGGAAAGGGCCCATCGGGAGGTGCTTCGGGGGCTTGATGATGATCCATGGGGGCGTCCCTATCGATCGGCTCGTAAGAGACTGAAGGGTGCGGGGATGCCTCTCGTGGAGAGTCTGGAGCCGACTTTCCTGGAGCGGGTGGTGGCGGACCTGTTTCCTTTGCCTCCCGACACTGTCCCTCCAAGTATGACGGCGTCTACGGTAGAAGTGGCTGACGGGGAGGGTGAGATGGCTCCGGAAGTCTCTGATATAGAGATGGAGACCATTCTAGCCCGTCTCAAAGCCCGCAAGAAAGCTCCTGGCCCGGATGGTGTGCATGCACGTGTACTGGCAGTGGTCCTCCCTCATATGGAGGTCTCCGTCCGGGAGCTGTACACTGCGTGTCTGCGTGGTGGACGGTTTCCGGTGGCATGGAAGACGGGACGACTGTGTCTCGTGCGCAAGGAGGGGCGCCCGGTGGACAGTTCGGCGGCTTACCGCCCTATTGTCCTCCTGGATGAAGCGGGCAAGGCGCTGGAGTGGGTAGTGGCCTCTCGATTGTGCCGGCACCTCTCTGTTGAGGGGCCGGATCTAAACGAGGCACAGTACGGCTTCCGAGCGGGAAGGTCGACGCTCGACGCACTTCGGGACCTGAGGTCTCACACCGCTGGAGTGGTAGACGGGGGAGGGAGAGCATTGGCAGTATCGTTAGATATTGCAAATGCTTTCAATAGTCTTCCCTTTGGTGTGATCAGAGAGGCCCTTGCTTTTTTCGAGGTCCCTCTGTATCTGCGCCAAATAGTGGGGGACTATTTTATGGAAAGACGGATCGTGTACTCCAATATGGAGGGCACGGTCTCCTACCACCCTGTGCGGTGTGGAGTTCCTCAGGGCTCAGTACTTGGGCCGCTTTTGTGGGACATGGCCTACGATTGGGTGTTGCGGGGCGCGCTTCTTCCGGGATTGCGCGTCTTCTGCTATGCAGACGACACCCTCGTGGTGGCCAGTGGGGCCAGTTTTGGAGAGGTGGCTCGACTCGCAACGGTCGGCACCTCCCTTGTTGTGAGACGGATAAGGGCCCTGGGCCTTAGGGTGTCTCTCGATAAGACGGACGCCCTATTGTTCCATGGCCCTAGGAATGGTCCACCTCCTGGGGCGGTCCTGATGGTGGAAGGAGTGAGGGTACCGGTGGCGGCCAAGATGAAGTATCTCGGTCTCATCT